>NC_135965.1:24186519-25554019 GCF_053455715.1 Rhinoraja longicauda
TTAGTTGAGTGCTGTGGATTTCCTGACCTTGATAGATGAGTCACAGTCCAGCACTACTCCTCCATTATCCTAAGCTGCACGAACACCACAAAATAATGGTCCAGTTAGTTCTGTTTTATGTAATCTTCCACATACTAACTGTTCGGTTTTCCGTAAAAATAACAATTGCTGAGCCACGATAAGTCAGTGTTTCATTACAAAGCATTATCCACGTGAAAATCAGGATAGAAGACACATTTCAATCTGAATCTGAGCCTTTAGATCTCACAGCTTACTTCACATATATATATAACAAATCAAAATACTGTAGATACAGAAGAAAGATTTCAAAATATCACACTATGAGTCAACGACCCAGGGAGAAGTGAGATAAAAGATGAGCTAATGGACCTGACATCAGTGATGGAAGATTTACTGGAAAGGATTCTGAGGAACAGGGTCTACCAGCATTTAGAAAGAGAAAGTCTGATTAAGGATAGTCAGCATGGTCTCACAATTGATAGAGGTTTTTGAAGAGGTGACCGATAGGATGGATGAGGGCAGGACAGTAGATGCTGTCTTTGTTGACTTTACAAGGCCTTTGACAAGATCTATACTGGCAGGCTAGTCTGAAAAGTGAGTGAGCTAGCCAATTGGATCCAAAATTAGTTCAGTGGAAAGAGTCGGACGGTGGTAGCGTAGGGTTGTTATTCAGATTGAAGACAGTGACCAGTGATATACCGCAGGGATCAGTGCTGGGTCCACAATCGTTTGTCATCTATATTCGCAATTTGGCCAATATTGTTAATAAGATGATTAAGTTGGCAGATAATGTCAAAATCATTGATGTAGTGGGCAATGAAGAAGTTTATCCAGCGTTATAACAGGAACTGTATGAACTGGAGAAGTGGACCAAGCAATGGCAGATGAAATTTAACTCAGACAAGTGCAAGGTGCTGCATTTTGGTCAATTAAACCAGCACAGGACTTACAAAGTAAATGGTAGAGCCCTGGAGAGAGTTGTACAACAGAGGGATCTTGGAGTGCAGATGCATGGTTCCCGGAAAGCAGCAGTTCAGATGGACAGAGGGGTGAAGAAGGCATTTGGCGCTCTTGCTTTCATCAGTCGGGGCGTGGAGATGCTGCCTGTCCCGCTGAGTTACTCCAGCATTTTGTGTCTATCTTTGATTTAAACCAGCATCTGCAGTTCCTTCCTACACATTGAGTATAGGAGTTGGGACGTCATGTTACACTGTACAAGTCATGGTGACACCACATTTGGAGTATTGTGTGCATTTTGGATTTAACTTGAGAGGACAGTTTTAAAGCAGGCCATTTCACACAGAGGGTGGAGGATACATGGATCAAAGGAAGTTGTCGAGCCAGGTATAATTACAATATTTAAAAGACATTTGGACAAGTATATGGAGAGGAAAGGTGCAGGGGGATATGGGCCAAATGCAGGCAGGTGGGGCTAGGTCATCCTGGTCATCATGGATGAGTAGGTGCCGAAGCAGCTGTATCTGCTAAATAATTCTATAACTCTTTAGACACAAATACAAAAGGGTGTAAATTGGAAAGGCAGTGAAAGAAGGGTCAATGTGAACTTTCAAATGGGAATGTTATGAAAATATAGGCCCAAGATGAGGGAAGAGAGCAACGGAGGGAGGTTCCTTGAATAACATTCATCAAGCCATCAAAGGATTGATGGGCTGAATGGCCTTCTCCTGTATTGTTATCATTCTGAATCTCAAAGAGCAGAGCAGTGTGTCTCGCACATTATCTATTTCTCTATGGTTCCGTCAGCCAGTTCTTAGAAGGGACAGATAATGTGGGAGTTTCCGCTAAACTGTCAACAATTTCCTCTGCAGAAGCTGACTTTCCAGCATTTCCTGTGGGGCTCTGTCAGTGCTGGAACAGTCGGGACATCTGATGCCACCCACAGGAGCACCGAAAGAGGAAAGTGGACCGCATGACGCTAGCTGGCATTGTTGGTTTCAGCCAACCTCCCGACACAATCACAAGCCGAAGGTGCCCGTAATAAACAGGAAATACCTCTCCATGTTCTGAGCTCCAGCATTCCTAACATTCCCTCTCAAGCTCACGTCATAAACAACTAGCACAGGGCAGCTGCACTGTACAACACAGCGTGAAGCACACTCATTTCTGCCACTTTCCCTATTAGGATCCGCGATGAGGGGTTCCCAGACCTGTGCAGCTCCAATACATTCTGGCCAATGGCAGAGAGAACTTTCCCTCCTCTTGCAGGCCCCTGGAGCTGGAAACCAAGAACATGCACATCCTAAACCTCAAATAAATCTCAAGTATTTTTAAGGGACAATCTCTCTTTTGTTTACCAAAATACAGTCTGGAATCTAAACAATCAAAGAGCAATCTATCTGTATTTGCAAACAAGTTAGAAGTCACTGGAGAGCAACAATGTGATGAATGACTCGAGGAAACCACACCAAGACCTCCCCAATTCCATTCCCTCTTTCTTTCATGTTAAGTGGGTCAAAGGACAACAGACAAAATGAGAATGATTTTGCCAAAAATGGCACTCAATAAATACATGCTTCGAGTCAGAAATCCCAGCTTTTATACCCAGTAAATACACACTGCAAGTCATGGAGAATCATAGGGTCATTTGAGCAGGCCCAACTCATCCATGCCGACCAGAATGCCCATCTAAACTAGTCCCATTTGCCTGCGTTTGGCCCATATATCCCTCTAAACCTTTCCTAGCCATGTACCTATCCAAATGAATTTTAAACGTTGCTATTATACCCCTCTCAACTACTTCCCCTGGCAGCACCTTCCATTTACCCACTATCCTCTGTGTGATAAAGTTAACCCTCAAGTCCCTATTAAATGTTTCATCTCTCACCTTAAACCTGTGCCCTCTAGTTTTTGATTCCTTACCCTGGGTAAAAAGCTCAGTGCATCACCCTAGTGGTGACCCTATGTAGTGAAGCCAAATTTGTGTTCAGTTTTGGTCACCCTGCTACAAGACGTTGTAAGCTGGAAAGAGTGCAGAGAAGGTTTATGAGTATCCTGCCAGGACCTGAAAGCCAAAACTATAGGTTTGAGCAGGCTAGAACTTTATCCTTGGCGTGCAGGGTGATGGATGATTTTATGGAAGTGTATGAGATCAATAGGGCAACGTTGTTAGCATCCGTCCATCTGTGAGACATAATGATGAAGATAAGAATAGATAGAGTAGATGCACAGAGTCTTTTACCCAGAGTCGGGAATTGAGGACATAGGTTTAGGGTGAGAAGAGAAAGATTTAATAAGAATCTGAGGGGCAACATTTCACAGAGGCGGTGGATATATGGAATGAGCAGCCAGAGGAGGTAGTTAAGGCAGGGGATATCGCAACGTTTAAGAAACATTTAGACAGGTACATGGATAGGACAGGTTTAGAGGGATATGGGCCAAATGCGGGTAGGTGGGACTAGTGCAGATGGGACATGTTGGCCGGTGTGGGCAAGTTGGGCCGAAGGGCCTGTTTGCACATAGTAAGACTCTATAACTCTAAGACTATGATTCTCTCTGCTGAAATTTCACAGAGAAAAACAAAATTTTGTCAGTCAGAAATACCCATGATTTGTGCCCCACAAACACGCCCTGCAGGTTGAACATTGGCTATTCCCTCCTTGTTCTTGCTCCATGCAACTAGATCTCCTCAACTTGGTCTAAAAGGCCCTCTTCAAAATTTAATCACTACTCTACTCACTCCGACCTGCGCGAGATAACCACTTATGAGGTGTTTGCGCAGTAATCAACCAGAACCAGAACCACAGTCAGTAAGACCATGGCTGATCATTTACCTCAGCACCACACCATCCCCTGATTTGCTCTATATCTACAACCAGCCCCCAGGGCTCCACAACATCCTTGGGTAGAGAATTCTAAAGATTCATCCTTTTGGGTGAAGGAAGACTTATCTGAATTGTTGACCGGTTCTTTTCCAGGTACCGCAACTAGGGAAAAGTCCCAACACCTACTGTAATACCCTTTATAACAAGTTCACTTCTCCTTCTTCAAATCTAAAATATGTAATACCCAGCTTCAACTCTCTTTATCAGACAAACCCCCTTGTCCCAGCATTGAACCTGGTAAAGATTTGCAGTACTCCCTACATGACAAGTATATATCCTTCCTTCGGTTGGGAGACCAGATAAGTGCATCATATTCCTGATGTGATCTCACCAGCATCTGTATCATTGGAACAATATGACACCACACTTGCGCTCAAATCTCCCTGTGACTCTGGCCAAAATACCATTCACTTTCTAAATGATTTGCTCTATCTCCACGTTAATTTTCAATGGTTCATGTACAATCTCTACTTTTAAATTAAAACAACTTATTTTATTCTACAAGGGTGAATGGCCAAACATTTTTCTGCAGTATATTCCATCCGCCATCTCCTAACTCATTCACCTAACCTTCTCTATTTCTGTAGACTTTATGCATCCTTTTATAATTCACAGTCACACAGCTTTGTATCATCAGCAAATTTGGATCTTTATAACAGTTCTACAGTTATACAGCATAGAAGACTTTGTCCATGCCAACTGCGATGCCAATCTGCACCAGTTTCTTACACTAGTTCCATATCCCTCTACTCCTTCCAATACAAATACCTGATGCAAATGCCGTTTAAACTTAGATGTTTGGGGCACGGCATAAGAGAGGGCACTGGAATCCATCGAGGAGCATAAACAACTGGAAGGAGAGAAAGGTTCCAAGCAGGGTACCTGAAGTGTGACTCCAATGGAAGGATCAACTTGAATGGAGACTCGGAGGGCAGCAGAGCCCAAGGAACACGTTGCCTGAAAGAGCAATGGAACACGTTAAATAGAGAATTGAAAATATTGGAGAGGGAAAATGTGCAGGATTTGTGGGAAGCACAGAGGAGTGAGAAAATCCGATAAATGTTGCCAAAGCTAGCAAAGTAATGAGAAAAATAGTTTCTTCCTGCCGAGAGTAATAAGCAATCATCTCCGTGAGCATCCTAACAAACCATTGGTTCATTTAAAAAATCTTGTCAGATGTTCCCTCTCTTTTCTCTCGTAAACATCATCAGCCAGTTCAATCCCACAAAAACTCTGAACTTTTGTATCATCCTTTTAAATCACTTTTATGACTCTCCAATGATCCCATACCCTGCCTCTAATCCTTGAAAATACCCAAAAGATGTTCCATCCCAGATTGTTTAAAAGTCTCTGAATACTATCCCTGTAGAAAATTATTCCTTTGTTTATATATTTTCATATGTTAACATTAAGCGAGGATCAATGTATGACTGAACTACTTCCTGATGTACCCTCTGGCCCATTGCCACCTGTTCTGCCAGGCATGCCAATTTAAACCATTTGTAATAAGACAAACAAAAGTGAGATCATCACATATTGGCAAGCACACTGTTTACGAGTTCCCATTAAGGGACAAAAATGGAAATTTTGTAGTCAGGAATGATCGAATAGCAGAGAGCGAGATTAGACGAAAGTTTCTCAAAAGACTTCCTGGAATGTGGAATGTTACCATAAGTGGTAATTGATGAGACACGAAGCCTGATCTGGAATGTGCTCCTGGAAGGGTGGAGGAAGCTGATTCTGTTGAACTTTCACAGAATCCTCCAACACAGACTGAGGGCTTTTCACCAGCTGTCTGTGTCTTGGCTCTTTCAAATACTGATCCAATTAAACCCACACTCCAGAATTTCACCCATAATTCTGCTAATCAATCCTCAAATACATCAACAACTGTCTACTAGAAGGGGCCCATGAAATTTGATTAAACGTCCTTCTTCTGAAACGTAGAGTTCCAGATCTTACCAATCCCTGTGTGCATGAAGACATTTCTGTTCATTTCTACTCTGGTTACCATGGGCATTTCTTTAAGTCACAACTTCTGCTCTTGCCAGAGTAACAAATAAATCACTCTCCTGATGTGCTGTACCAAATGCAACGCAACAACAATCTTCTGGAGGAACTCAGTGGATCAGGCAACATCTCCGGTGGGGGAGGCATTGTCGACGTTTTGTGTCGAAACCCGGCATCACCACCAGCAATGTCCAGATGTTGGGTTTTGTCCACAAATGTTGACAATTCCTTTTCTTCCACAGATGCTGCTCAACTCACTCACTGATTGCTTATTGCTCCAGATTCCAGCCCCTGAAGTCTCTCATGCCTCACATTTTAATGATTGTTTTCACCTCCTGCTAATTCATCTGCTCCAAGGGACATTATTCTGGACTCCCTCATTTAATCCCTGATATTATTCTGACAAACTTCCAATCAAAATATTGACATTCTTCATATGTGCGTTTCATCTACACAGGGCATTGGTCAGACCATACCCAGGGTACATTAGTCTCCTTATTTAAGGGTGCATGTTAACACAATGAAACAGTTCAGTGGAGGTTCGCAATAACCCTGGCACCGCCCATACCCATCCTCACTGCAATTTAACACTAACTTCCTTTATCTCTGTCTTCGTTTAGCTGCAGAAGCTACAACCTGATAAATGAACTGTATCTTCCTCTACAAATATTTACTGACCTGCTGAGTATTTCCAGCAGTTTCCTATCTTTTATTTCATATTTCCAGCATCTGCCATATTTAATTTTCACTTACTGGATTAATAAGTGGAATGGAACAAAATAGAAAGTGCTGGAGAAACTCAGCGGGTCAGGCAGCATCTGTGGAGACGGAGGGATGATTGACGTTTGGGGTTGTGACACTTGTGAGGAGAGGTTAGGCAGGCTCAGTGTGTATCCTCTGGAGTTTAGAGGAGCGAGGGGGACTGAAATTTCAAGTGGTCTTGACAGGGTGAACATGAAGAGTATGTTTCCTCGTGGGAGAACCCAGAACTCGTAAACACTGTTTTGAATTAAAATGCCGTTTATTTAAGACAGAAGGTTGCAAGTCTTTTCTTCTAGCTGTATTCTTCCCCCTCTCCCCTGTCCCCACAATCAGTCTTAAGAAGTGTCCCGACCCAAAACATCGCATATCCATGTTCTACAGAGATGTTGCCTAGCCCGCTAAGTTACTCCAGCACTTTGGGTCTTTTCTTTCCGTAAATCAGCATCTGCCGCTCCTTGTTTCTGCAAGTTTTTTACACTCTCTTCCTTAAAGCATGATGGAAGAAGACTGGATGTGCTGAGGCAGAGGTCGGCAGATTCGCAATGAAGGGGGAAGGTTCCCACAGGGTGATGCCAGCCACAGGATTGAAGCCAGCCACGGTCATGTTTAATGGCTCCAGCAACCCCTAGCTCCTAACTCGTACATTTGTGCTCTCCAGAAATGAACATGTAACTTTATATCAGATCAGGCACAGTCTCAGAATAAAAGGATGTACCTTTGGAAAAGAGATGAGGAGGAATTTCTTTAGTCGGAGGGTGGTGAACCTGTGGAATTCATTGCCACAGACGGCGGTGGCGGACGTAATTAGGTATTTTTAAGCCGGAGATTGACAGATTCTTGATTAGTAAGGGTGTCAAGGGTTACGGGGAGAAGGCGGGAGAATGAGGTTGAGAGGGAAAGATAGATCAGCCATGATTGAATGGTAGAGTAGACTCGATGGGCCGAAAGGCCCAATTCTGCTCCTGTGACTTATAAACTTATGAAACCATGGAAGGCTTTGATCTGACTTCCTTGTTTCTGTATTCACTGCCCCTGTTTATACAGAAAAATATTACAATCATTATCTTAACAACCTTGTCAACTTGCCCTGCCTTCTTCAGTCTTCTCAGCCACACTCCAGGTCTCGCTGTTCTTACATCTATCACCCCTCCCCCAGAATGGGACAATTTGGATTGACCCACCTCCTGTACTGTTGCACCCAAATCCCTCCCGTCACACCTGCACTAAATGGGATGTCCATGCGTTAGGTCCCCATCTCCTACCATCAAACACACTATTTACTATCGACAAGTTCTGTGTCAAACACAAACAATTAAATTGTACTCTATGTATCCAATAAATGGTAATACTGACATTGCCAGTGACAATCGTGTCCTGTAAACCAATAAACAAAAATTCTGTCTTCTTTATTGCAAGAATAATAATGGTGCTAATATCAAACCCTGGGAGAACCCACACCACATCCTCTGTACAGACAACACTTGTACCACATTTCTAATCCTCTGATCCCTTAAACAATTATATACAGGCTATCATCCCCTATTTTTCAAATACATTTCTGCAAGGTAACTTATCAAATGCTTTTTGAAATTCCAAACATACAACACAGACACACAATTCTCATCAACCTATATCCATTTTTGCGGTTGAATACGCACATATTGGAGGAGATACTTGCAAGGCTGTCAGGCACAAACAAGCAGAGAGATGGGCAGGGTCATCTCTCTCCACTGCACAAATACATAGCAAATCAGTGATAGAATTCAGCAAGGTCACAAATATTTACAGCTATGGATAATATGTTTACAATGGCTCTTATAGTGTCACACCATCTCCCAGCCAGAGGATTGTAAGCCCATCTGACCGTGGGTGTACAGCACAGGAGGCCCACTCCCCATATTCCTCCTCTTCAAGATTCATTTTCAAAGCACCAATTGATCTTTTTGTTTATTAATTCACAGGATGTGAACTTTGTCACAAAATCCATACTTATGATGCAATTGAGAGGTACACATGAAACCACATTAATAGGTTAGGAGAGAACAGTAAAGCATAGGAGCAGGCCATTTGGCCCATCGTGTCTGTGCTGACCTATGATATCAAATTGAATCTAATCCCATCTGCTTGCATGTGGTCTATACCCCTCCATTCCTTGCATGTTCCCATGTCCATCTTAATACCACTTAAATATTCATCGTATTTGCTTCCACCAGCACTTACCATTCTGTATATTAAAAATTGCCTTGTTAATTTCCTTTAAACTTTCCCCCTCTCACCCTAAATTTATGCCCTCTCCTTTTTGTCATATCGACCCTGGGATTAAAACTGTCTATCTACCCTATCTATGCCTCTCAATTCGTCCCTCAACCCTCAACCCTGGACACTCCAGAGAAAACAATCCAAGTTTACCCAACCTCTCCCTATAACTGAAACTCTCGAACCAGGCAGCATCCTGGTGAACCTCTTCTGCAACCTCTCCAAAGCCACCACATCCTTCCTGTAATGTAGCAACCAGGCCTTAACACAATACTCCAAATGTGGCTGACCAAAGTTTCATAACTCCAATGACTTCCCAACTTTTATACTCAACAGCAAAATCGATGAGGCAAGCATGCCTGCCACATGTCTTCCTCACCACCCATCTAGTTGCCATTTTTAGGGACCTATGGGTTTGCACTCCGATCCCTCTGCACATCCATACTCCCTCGGGTCTTTCAAATAATTGTATACTCACCCTTTACATTTGACCTGCCAAAGTGCAACATCTCACACCTGCCCAAATTAAACTCCATCGATCATTTCTCCACTCATACGTCCAACTGATCTATAACTTAATGCATCATTTGACAACCTTCCACACTATTCACAATTCTTCCAATTCTTGCATCATTTTCAAACTTATAAATCAGCCCACCGACATTTCCTTCCAAGTTATATATATACGTTATATATATATATATATATATATATATATATATATATATATATATATATATATATATATCACAAGCAATCACACAGCGGTCAGTCCAGATAAGGACCACAATGTTCTTCCCGAAAGACACGGATGAACCAGCTGGTTCTTATCTTGTAGCTTCATAATTAACATTACCGACATGAGCTCTTTTATTGGTCCATTTTAAATACATGCGTTTAGTTTTGCCAGCTACAATGGACGATCGACACTTGCGCTTCTGGGTCAATGGTCCAGTCTACTTGCCTCCAGTCCGGTGAATTAGCACGACACTATTGTGGCCAAAGCTGCCCTATCAGCCGTCAGTTAGCACGTTCCAGATCACAACGCACAGTGTAAAAAAACACTTTAATCACCTCAGTCCTTTTGACAATCAATTTAAATCTAATGAAACCTCTCATAACCTTTGCTGGAAGAAGAACATTTGCAGTCTCTTTATTTCTGTGCATTTGAGGTCACCATGCCTGAGATCATTCCACTTAGTCCTTAACCATATTCTTTCAAAAGCTTGACATCTTTCCCAAAGTGTGGTATCCAGAATTGGACTTGAAACTCTGCTTGCTAGTCCCAACCAGTAATCCATACAGTTATCCAAGTATGGAATCATACAGTACAGAAACTGGCCCTTACAGCACGTCTCCGCCAAGCCAACTGTGACAGATACCTACACTAATTTCATTTTCCTGTTTTGGACCTGTATCCTTCCATCCCTTACCTATCTAAATACCTGTGCAAATATCTTTCATTTCTGTGGTTGTATCTGCCTCCACCATCTCCTCTAGAAGCTTCTGGAAAAAAACATACCCCTCGGATCTCCTTTAAAGTTCTCCCTTCTCACCATAAACCTGTGCCCTTGAGTTCTAGATTCTTTGTCCTGGGAGAGAACTCTGCCTAAATATCTTATCTATGCCTCTCATACTTTTATGTAAGGTCATCCTTCAGCCTCCCACATTCCACTGGGATACACCCAGCCTATCCAATCCCTCCTACCCCTCCATTCCAGGCAACATCCTGGTGAATTTCATCTGCACTCTCTCTATTGCTGCCACATCCTCTGGTGTGGCGACCAAAAATGTACACAATGCCCCAAGCCCAGTCTTTAGCCATGTTTTGTACCACTGCAACTTGACATCTCAATTCACTTTATCCGTGCTCGTCATGATTTAGTATACTTTATACTTTAACAATGTCCTGGATCTATGAAGGCTGGCGTGCAAGATGCCTTGTCGTCTCTATCAGCAAGCTATGGACTTATGTTGTCTCTCCTCTTGTTTCCCATACCTCTGCTATGAAGCTAAGAACCTATGCATGTCTTAGCAGCCTTCTCAAATTGTTCTGCGTGCAGGAACCACAGGACCAGGGTGTAGATGTAATAATAGTGACACGCCACGATGAGGGAGTGGTTATTAAAGCAAATGGAATCCTGGGATTCATAATTAGATACACCGAGTACAGAACAGCACACATTTGGAATACTGCACGTTACCAAGAACATTAATGTCCTAAAGTGGGTGCAGAAAGATCTACTGGAATGGTTCCAGGAATGAGGGATTTCTGCTCCAAGTTTAGACTGTTGAAGCAGGGTGATGTCCTTTACGCAGTCAAGGTTGAGAGGAAATTTGATAGAAGTGTACAAGAGCAGGACTTGTTTAGATGGGGTAGGTCGTGCAAAGCCGTTCCCATTGTATTAAACCTTCAAATATCAGGGGCAGCGATATTAAGAGACTGGTGAAAGATGCAAGTAGGATACAAGTTTGATTTTGCATAGATGGTGTTTAATACCTGGAATGCTTCATTTTTAAGCATGCTGGGAACAGATTTGGTCGAGGCTATCAAAAGAAAATGAATAGGCACTTGAGGAGAAAGAGTTGCAGGGCTGTGGGGAAAGAGTGGGTTTTGAAACTGAGAGGGTTGCTCAACAGAGAGTTGGCACAGGTTCCATGGTCTAAATGCCTTCCATGCCTCGACAATTCTATGATTCTATGATAATTCTTTCAAGAATTTGGCTTTTAGCATGTGCTTAAATGTTCTGATTTGCCAAACTGCTTCCAAATGATCATCTCTGGAGGTTTCTGTGAAGTTTCAGCAGCTTCAAATGCAGCCGACTGGCCTGCAGCTGCTGTTTATGCCCTCTCTGTTTCTGAACAAGGTGCAACTTTGCAATCCTCCATCATCTGGTGACAGCCACATATCCAAGGAGGACAAACGATTACGGCAGAGCCTCTGCAATTTCCATCTTTACTTCCCAAACCACCTCCATTTCCCACTCCCCATTCTTCAATTCCCATTTTTCCATCTTGAAGTTGGTGGCTGGGCCAAATGGTCTTTCCAAGCTACAAGAATGCAATTCTATGACTTATGAGACTTGTTTTACCTCTAACATTTCCTAATTTTGATTAAACATTTTCAACCCAAAATATTAACTCTTCCTCTCTCTCCACAGATGCTGACTGACCTAACTATTTCCAGCACTTACTGTTTTGATTTCAGATTTCCAGAATCTGCAGTATTTTATTTTGCATCCCACCCAGATTAGATCACACTTCTACTCTGAACACTGACAACTTTCCAATGACTTATTTTTCTATTTATATCCTTCCCAACAATATAAATGTACCATCTTTCGCTGTCATGTGGCAAAATACTCTTTGCAACTGAGTACAGATGCAAAAACAAATTAGAGATCTTAGGTTCACACTTTGCCTCTAGAACAATATACCTTTTACCCAATCAACCTATTCCTTTGATGAATATTTCAGTATTTATCTGTTGATTAAGACCAACTAAAAGTTTGGACACAGTCAGATATGAGTGGCATGGTTAAGGTAAGGCATAGTTAATGTAAGGCAATAGCACCAGAGGCAGGTGGCACAGTTAAGGCAAGGCATAGCACCAGAGGCAGGTGGCACAGTTAAGGCAAGGCATAGCACCAGAGGCAGGTGGCACAGTTAAGGCAAGGCATAGCACCAGAGGCAGGTGGCACAGTCAAGGTAAGGCACAGCACCAGAGGCAGGTGGCATAGTTAAGGCAAGCATTACACTATAGGTGAGGGGCATAGTTAAGGCAAGGCATAGCACTATTGGTGATGGGCATAGTTAAAGCAAGGGACAATGCAGCTACTGTGAGGGACACAGACACAATGACAAAATGTTGGCACAGGGATGGTACAATATGGCTGTAATTGCCCCATGTCTTGGGGTATGGGAGCTAAATGTTACCAGGGCCAAGGGTTGTGTCCAGAATTGGCAGTGGAACCTGTTAGGATGAAGTTGCCAATCACCACTACTTCACTTTACATTGCCCGTTTGCTTCCATTGTGTACATCATTGTAAAGGCCAATTTCGCTGCTCCAGTCTGGGTGGAAAGCTGCCATAGATCACTAAAAGCCACACACCCCTGCACAGACTCTGCTTGTCACACGATACTCAATCTCACCTTCACACCGTTTTTTCAGACGTCAAAGCTTTGACCAGTGTAATGAGTGCCTCACTTGCACTCCCACGTAAACCCTGATCCCAAATGCTGCTACATAACACAGGGCAGCCCGGGCCAGGCACACACTACACAGTCAGGTACGCAGAATGCCGGCAGGCTGACGGACGAACATCACAGGACGAGAGACATAGATAGCGCGATGCAGTCGCAGAACAATCTGACATACATGGTCAGATAGACCTTACTAACACAGGGCGACATTACACAGAGAGACATTGGCGCTCTATACGTATACATACTGCAGCAGTGACATTGTCCTCAATGGGTTAACTATTACACTATTAAAGAACACAGAAGACTGTCATAATCTCTGGGGCACCACCCAGTTCAGAGAGCAGCCAGCCATTTCTGGCCCAGTGCTTCTCCTCTCATTCTTTCAGTTCCTGTACAAACCTGCCTTCCCTGCCCTCTTCAAGAATTATACTTTTCAGCTTTCCTCTTCTTCTTCTGAACCCAGATCCACAGCGTTCTGCACTTGCAGTGAGGCCGGGCGGAGAGCTGCGACCAGCAGCCTGCCCTCAATGCTCAAGCCCCCAGGCTGAACAATCCACTGCTACTGGCAGGAAACCTGCTGGAAGCACCACCAAATCCTCCCTCCTACATCCCTCCCCTTCCCTCTGATCCCAGGAACAGCTCAACAATTCCAAATATGGGAAATTACAACAAACACAGCACAAAAATTACTGCCACAAAATTTCCTCAAAAACGGAAAAGTAGGAATTGTGCCACAGTGCAGCCTCTGCCTCCTCCCTGTAAACCAGGCTGCTCACACTAACAGCAACCTCTGAAGTAGAGGCAGCTAAAGGAATGCTTTTGACTCTGCACTCTTCACAGAATAGCCATTCCCCACTGCAGCAACAACCACACTGACTGAGCTGGCATCAGTGAACAAGATGTGAATATAATCCAACAGCAACGAAAGGGCCACGCCACAGGAATATCGGCTTCACACCAACATATCGGACATCACACGTCTGTACTCTTACAGTACCACAAAGTTACATATATCCCACGCCCACATCCCATTACACACAATAATGCACATTCAATCGAAGGTAGACTCAAATGCTGGAGTAACTCAGCGGAACAGGCAGCATCTCTGGAGAGAAGGAATGTCTCTCGGGAAATGCTGCCTGTCCTGCTGAGTTACTCCAGCATTTTGTGTCTACCAATGCACATTCCATGTTACTTCACATACGAACCACATCTTATATGATGAAGAACTGTATCATTCAGCAACACATCCACATCACATACAGTAAAGTACATACATTGTAAGGCGCAACATACATCGTGCGTTGCCTATTATTACACACAGTGAGACAAATTTGATGGTATCATGTATACTGTTACATAAAATATCAGTCTCACACCATCACATACATTAATGTACAATCCATGACACAAAACAATGAAATGCAGGTCTTGCATAATTACACAGCCTCTTACCTCCACAGGTTAAAATATGCCCCACAGCCTTACCCCATTACCTAAAAACATAAGAAAACAGAAACAGGAGGAGGCCACTTGGCCCTTGAGCCTGTCCTGCCATCAAATTAATCACAGCAGATCTGCCCCAGACCTCCAAAACGTAACACAAAATAATGTCTTTCCCGCGCAAATTCATATAGAAAGCTACACATCGACCATGGGGAGTATAATATTGATGCAATCACAGAGAGGTGGTTGAGGGAAAGGCAGGACTGGCAGCTGACTGTTCCAGGCTGCTGATGTCCCTGGCAGGACGGAGGGGATGCAAAAGGAGACGGGGTGTTACACCACCAATTGCGGCGAGGGGGGGAGTCCTGGAGGGATTGGCCAAAGAGGCTGTGTGGGAAGAACTAGGAAATAAGAAAGATGATCACTTTGAGTCATAAAGTGACACAACAGAGAAACAGTCCCTTCAGTCCACCAGGTCGATACCAACCATCAGGTCTATCTATATTAATCCTACTTTCTTGCATTAATCAAATAAAGAACCAGCTTAACATCTTATTTGTGGCTGACCGCCTGGTTAGAGATAGTGCAGGAGCATTTTTTTTGGTTCTTGGGACACTGAGATCACTTTTGGGGAAGGGGAACACATTCAATCCAAATAGGTTGCTCCTCACCGGTACACCCGTGGGCAGTTCTGCTAGTGCTAGTGATATTCTCCACCAACTCTCTGGTAGAGGAACATGTTAAAAATCGGTGAACTGAGGTTCTGGGGAACTGGCAGAAGGGAAGCTGAGGCCAGCGTAGGTCAGCCATGGTCACGTGGGATGGTGGGGCAGGATTGAGGGGCCAAATGGACCATTCCAGCACTAAGTTTGGGAAAGGCAAACCTCACCACTTTCACACTACACTTGGGTCTGGACATGAGGAAGCTTGACCTGCTGAACACCAGAACCACAGCTGGGAGGCGGCAACTGAAACCAGATGGGCCGAATGGCCTTATTCATAATGTAAATAGATGATGACTTTAATGAAGAATTTAGCTGCTTTGACCAGTTCAAACCAGAGAGGCTGAATGGCTATTTCCATAATGGAAATGTTTGATGACTTTAATGAAGAACTTCAGCCACTCTCGCCATCAGCCCAATGATGGACGATGGAGATCCCACCCCAGGAACCAGGCAAACATAACCAGCAGCCTTTGTCACTACGTCTCCATGGCTCAGTACACCCTCACCCCTCCACATCCAGCATCAATGGGGAGAGGGGCAGCGAATGTGAACCAAACTCAAATTTTCAAGTCTAACTTAAATGTCAAAAGAACAAGCAAGAAAACGTAGAGAGATTTGTTGACCCAGAATAATACAGATATCAGAAAGGGCAGTGAAATTGGATTCCAGAAGAACTTTCGAAAAGCAGCTAGATATATTGATGAGAAATGACTTGCAGATTGGGGATTGTGGACATCTCAACACCAAGAATGGTCGATTTTGGCTGGACGAGCATCCAGGGATGTAGAGATGGACTGAATGGCCTTCTTTCATCATGGCCTGCGCTGGATTAGCCCTGATCTCCTTGATGAGGGAGCAGACCCTAGGGCTGAGTGGTCTCCTCCAATTCCAGCGTTTCTGTTCTGAGTGAAGGGGTGATCTGAGAGGGGCATCACCTCGAGCAGGTGCTGGCCTGCTCCACTGTAAGGAAAACTGCCACTTGTAGCCCCGGGAGTGGAGCAGACAGGCCGGCAGTGACACTCGCTCACTTCCCTGTCTAACATTCACTTGGTGGTGACTCCACACCAAAGGTTGCCATCGGTTTAAACTCTGAACTTGGCCTCTCGCCAGGTTCTGTTAGACTAACAGCTTTTCCACGCCCCAAATACCTTGAAACATTTACCGGCAATGAGGGACTTTGTACTTCTGATCACATACACGACTGCCAACCCTGTGCAAGTCAAGATCAAAAACCAACAGTGAGCAGCCACCTAACGTGGCCCGCACTCCGTCCCCAACACCCTCACTAACAAGCCACACTACCAGAACCAACAGGCTACGCTTGGAGATACAGACAGTCTGGGCGAGTGGATGAAGAATGTCAGCTGGAGAATACCGTGGCAAAATGTGAGGTCATACACTTTGATCACTTTGAGAAACACTTTGATCCGAAAAATCTTTCTGAAGTGATGAGAAAGTGAAAGGTGTTGCATTCGGCAGAATCAGTGTCCTTGTGCACGTCATTGATGGTTAATATGTAGGTTCAGCAAGCAATTTAGTAAAGCAAGCAGGTAGACACAAAATGCTGGAGGGTCTCGACCCGAAACGTCACCCATTCCTTCTCTCCAGCGATGCTGCCTGTCCCGCTGAGTTACTCCAGCATTTTGTGTCTACCTTCGATTTAAACCAGCATCTACAGTTCTTTCCTACACAGTAAAGCAAGCAGCATCTCTGGCCTTAATTACAAGAGGATTTGAGAACAAGGATAGAGGCTTCTTGCTCCAATTATGCCGAACCCTGTGAGACCACACCTGTAATATTATGAACAGGTCTGGCCTCCCTCCCTGAGGGATAAATCACTGTAATCGCAGCAAAGATTCACCACTCTGGTTTCTCGTACGAGGGGATTAAATAAACGGTAAAACGCAAAGTGCTGGAAGAACTCAGCAAGTCAGGCAGCATCTGTGGAGGAAATGGACAGGTGATATTTTGGGTCAGGACCCTAAAACAAACTGGGCCTAACTTACTTAGAAAGAGTGATCTCACTAAAATGTAGCAAATCCTTGCCATGTTTCACTGAATGGACACAGAGTTGCTGGGTGTCCGGGAGAGCGCTCACTGCCTCAAAATAAAAAGTCAGCCATTCGGGACAGCAGGCTCAGCTGCTGATTAAATCAGAAAAATCAAAAACTGCTGTGTAAATCAGTAAAAAAGATCGACTTTTAAAGATTAAGGAAATTAAGGGATACAAACTGAGTGCAGGCAAGTGGCACCGAGGTGAAAGATGAGCCCTGATGTTACTGAGTATAGGAACAGGAAAGAGGGCAGAATAGCCTATTCCTGCTTTTAATTCACATTACAATTACGTCAGCAACTTTCAAAACTCAGTGCCTTCTTCAATCCACACCAACTCACAGATAGGAAACATATTCTAGAAGCTGACCATCTGGCCCACATTACCATGGCCAACGTTGGAAAGAGCTGTTCCATGTCCCTATTCCCTACTCTTTCCAAGATTCCTTCAATTTTCTTTTCTTTCAAGTATTTGCCAAAATAAATCATAACTCTAGTTTCAGCCAATTTTATGCAGAGACAACCCAACTCTCCTACCTCTGAAGTATGCTAGTACATACCCAGGCAAGAGTATCAAACTGTTGTTGAAAAGGGTGAGAGGAATAAAACAGCAATATTGACCTCCATACTTTACTGGGCAAAGTGTCCCTCAGTCCATGCATTTACAAATAAATTCCTCATGCAATCTGGGGCCAGATATATTGGGAGGTCAGTCCTAATGATCATGGTTGGGGCGGAACAAATCAGTCCCACAAGTAATAGTCAGACCCATGCTCTATAAACGTATCACATCCACCGTGAATGGTGATAGGTACAGATCGGGCGGCACGGTGGCGCAGCGGTAGAGTTGCTACCTTACAGCGAATGCAGCGCCGGAGACTCAGGTTCGATCCTGACTACGGGCGCCGTCTGTACAGAGTTTGTACGTTCTCCCCGTGACCTGCGTGAGTTTTCTCCGAGATCTTCGGTTTCCTCCCACACTCCAAAGACGTACAGGTATGTAGGTTAATTGACTGGGTAAATGTAAAAAATTGTCCCGAGTGTGTGTAGGATAGTGTTAATGTGCGGGGATCGCTGGGCAGCGCAGACTCGGTGGGCCGAAGGGCCTGTTTCCGCGCTGTATCTCTAAATCTAAAAAAATATTTTTAAAAAATCGTAGGAAAACCCCCCTGTAAGATAAACACAAAGTGCTGGAGTAACTCAGCGGGTCAGTCTGAAGAAGGTCTGGACACAAAACGTCACCTATCTTTTTTCTCCAGATAAGCTGCCTGACTCACTGTTACTCCAGCACTTTGTGTCTTTCTTTGGTATAAACTAGCATCTGCAGTTCTTTGTTTCTACCTCCCTGCATGCCCCACCCTGGAGAATGGAGCCCAGCACAATATTAAAGGCATTTCCAACCTCTTTCAATCAGAAGTGCCAAATGAAGTCCAAACAATTACACCAGTTAGTCCTCCGCCTATTCAGTTCACTCTGGCTCAGTTCAGTCCACCAAGGCCTGTTGGAGCTCCCAGTTGTCAGAGTGAGGCCACACGCACACTGTGAGAACAGAACCTCACCTGCTTGGGTAACTTACAATCAAATGTTATGAACGTTGAATTCTCCAATTTCAAGTAATATCTGCTGACTCCACCCCCCCCCCCCCCCCCCCCCCACCCCCCCAAGCCCTGGTGCCCCCATCTGGGGCACACACATTTCCACCACCACCCCATTACCCCGTTCTTTTTCTCTCCTCCCAACACTCATCTCCAAGTCTCTCATTTCCCTTTCATGCCCCCTCTCCCCCCCCCTTCCACTCGTGTCCCTCCGTCCAGATTTACATTTCATTCCTCCTCTTCTCTCCTGACACCCTTTTGTTTCCTTTTCACTTCTAGCCACTGCCACTCACTCTACCCTTCTGTTAACCATCACCCATCACCTGTATCCACCTATCACTTGCCAGGCTTTGCCCACCAGACTGTTCTTTTTCAGGTTACCCCAACCCCCAATCCATCAGTCTGAAGAAGGGTCCTAACCCGAAATGCTGCCTCTTCAGATGCTGCCTGCCCTGCTAAGTTCCTCCAGTGCTTTGATGTTTTGCCCAATTCACTCACGTTATTTAACCAATAGTGAGGTGAATGGATGCAGCAAAAGTTGCAGGAAGCAGCAATACCCTATCTGGCATCCTGAAGACCCGTTCTGCGGAAATCGCTGCACTACTGCCAGAGCTGTCCCAAATGGTTAGAACTCGAGCACCTTCCTGACAGTGCAGGGGGAGAGGTGCAATGGTACTGGGGTCACATGGAGAGGGGTCACAGGGAAAGGGGCAGTGGTGCTGAGGGGGCCAGGGGTCACAGTGAGAGGGGTCAGAGGGAGAGGGGCAGTGGTACGGGGGCAAGGGGTCAGTGAGGGGTCAGGGATAAGGGACAGTGGTACTGGGGGGCAGGGGTCACAGTGAGAGGGGTCAGAGGGAGAGGGGCAGTGGTACTGGGGGCAGGGGTCCCAGTGAGAGGGGTCAGAGGGAGAGGGGCAGTGGTGCTGGGGGGGGCAGGGGTCACAGTGAGAGGGGTCAGAGGGAGGGGGGCAGTGGTACAGTGAGAGGGGTCAGAGGGAGGGGGCAGTGGTACAGTGAGAGGGGTCAGAGGGAGGGGGCAGTGGTACAGTGAGAGGGGTCAGAGGGAGGGGGCAGTGGTACAGTGAGAGGGGTCAGAGGGAGGGGGGCAGTGGTACTGGGGGTATAGGGATTACAGTGAGAGGGGTCAGAGGGAGGGGGGCAGTGGTACAGTGAGAGGGGTCAGAGGGAGGGGGGCAGTGGTACTGGGGGTACAGGAATCACAGTGAGAGGGGTCAGAGGGAGGGGGCAGTGGTGTTGAGGAGGTCAGGGATAAGGGGCAGTGGTACTGGGGGTACAGGGGTCACAGTGAGAGGGGTCAGAGGGAGGGGGCAGTGGTGCTGAGGAGGTCTCAGCCACAGCAGCAACGATACTGAGGTCAGGGATCAGGGGAGAGGGGCAGTGGTACTGGGGGTATAGGGATCACAGTGAGAGGGGTCAGAGGGAGAGGGGTCAGAGGGAGAGGGGTCAGAGGGAGAGGGGTCAGAGGGAGAGGGGTCAGAGGGAGAGGGGTCAGAGGGAGAGGGGTCAGAGGGAGAGGGGTCAGAGGGGGCAGTGGTGTTGAGGAGGTCTCAGGCACAGCAGCAACGATACTGAGGTCAGGGTTCAGGGGAGAGGGGCAGTGGTGCTGACGGGGTCAGGGTGCACAGGGAGGGGGTAATTGGCCTTAGGCCAAGATTGGATCAGCCATGATCATTCTGGGTGGCCAGCAGGGCTCAAGGGGCCGAGTGGCCTCCCCCGCCCTGGGAGGGGCAGGAGGCGACCATCTTACAGCAGGCGGCGCACAGCAAGATCCCACTGACAGCGCTGGCCGACAGCGCCCGGGCCCAGCGCCGCCCAGCGCCGCCCCGCCCACTGCGGCCCGAGCTCCCGGCCCCGGCTACCGCTCGGCCACACACCGGAGAGGCGGCGGCGGCGGCGGCGGGGGGGGGGACGCCGCTACCCGGGCCCGGTCTCCCTCCTTCCCTCCCCCCCATCCTCCCCCTCCTCCCCACCCGCACTCACTCACCGCCACCGCTCCCGCCGCCCGGCCCGCGTCTGGCGTCAGCGCGTCCCCGCCCCGCCGCGCCGCGCCAGGGGGAGGGAGGGAAGGAGGGAGGGAGGGAAGGAGGTAGAGAATGAGGGAGGTAGAGACTGGGAAGGAGAGGGGAGTGATGGAGGTAGAGACTGTGGGAAGGAGGGGTGATGGAGGTAGAGAATGAGGGAGGTAGAGACTGTGGGAAGGAGAGGGGAGTGATGGAGGTAGAGAATGAGGGAGGTAGAGACTGAAGGAGAGGGGGGAAGGAGGTAGAGAATGAGGGAGGTAGTGGGAAGGAGAGGGGAGTGGTGGAGGTAGAGAATGAGGGAGGTAGTGGGAAGGAGAGGGGAGTGGTGGAGGTAGAGAATGAGGGAGGTAGTGGGAAGGAGAGGGGAGTGATGGAGGTAGAGAATGAGGGAGGTAGTGGGAAGGAGAGGGGAGTGATGGAGGTAGAGAATGAGGGAGGTAGAGACTGGGAAGGAGAGGGGAGTGATGGAGGTAGAGAATGAGGGAGGTGGAGACTGGGAAGGAATGGAGACAGGGTGAGGGAGGAGGAGAGAAGGTGAAGGGGAAGAGGTTGAAGGAGAGGGAATAAGGGAGGGGAGAGAGGGAGTGAGAGGGAGGGAAGGAGGAAGAGGGAGTGAGGGAGGAAAAGAGAGACTAAGAGGTTGAAGGAGGGAGAGTGAGCAAGAGAGAGGGAGTGATGGAGGGGAGAGAGGATGAGGAAGGAAGAGAGAGGCTGAAGTTTGGGACGTTGTAGGAGAAAGGGAAGGGACAGGGGAATGAGCGGGGAAAGGAGGGAGGGGACGAAATAGTGAGGGAGATGGGGATGAGGGAAGAGGTGGTGAGGGTCTGGGGAGAGGGCTATGGGGGAAGGGGCCGAGGGAGAACATGAGGGGGTATTCAGATGAGGGAGATTGGGTAATGAGGGTGAGAGGAGAAGAGGAGGGGGAGGATTAGATGAGGGAGAGGAGAGGTGGAGATTGAAAGAGAATAGGATAGGGAGGTCAGCGCAGGATCAGTGGAGGGAGGCGATAGATGGGATTGGTGGAGGGAGCAGATGTGGGTGCAGGAAGAGTTGAAAAAGAGTCAAAAGGGAATGGAAATGGGATTGAGGGTGAGTAGTCACGGAGAGCAGCGAAGTAGGGGATGTGGTGGGAGAGAGATCTGGAAGAGGGAAGCTGATTGGAGGGAGGGAGACTTTTGTAAAGCCAAAAAGAAACTTTATTCTTAAAAATATATATGTATAAGAAATGCAAAAACAGTGCATGGTTTTCTTCACATTCATGGTTTGGTGGAGTGTGTGGTGTCGGGTTTATACATTTATCGTGTCTTCAAGTTCCTACAATCTACATACAACACGCTGTACCTTTTGGACCAAACACCTTCCCTAGTCTATGGGCCAGTTACAGGGGACCTGGCCCTGTCTCCACAAGCAGCAAGTCTTTAGATGGCTTCCCCACCAAGATGGTGTTGGCCCCCCGGTGGGGGGCTCTCTACGCAGGGATTCTGCCCCTCTCCATCGGCTACCTGGGGTGGAGGGCATTGCACCGAGGAGTCCCCTGCAACATGTTTCTCTCGTGGTTCACACTCGCCAGCCGCCTGCCACGTTTGGGGGCTGGAAGAGTCTGTGTACCACGTGTATATGGAGTGTGTGAGGTTGCAGCCCCTGTTTCAATGTCTAAAGGGGCTGCTCCTTGCCTTCTGACTGCACTTCTCACTCACCATCTTCATCTTTGGACACCCTGTGCGTAGGGGAGAGGGTAGGGCCAAATCTGTCCTGGTTGGGTTGCTCCTGGGCCTGGCCAAGCTGGACATCTGAGAGTCACGGCGCCAGGCGGAAGAGGGCTCTGCCTCAGCCAGCTGCCTGCCCCTTTTCCAGGGTTACGTCCCGCCCGGGTGGTGTTGAAGTGGGACCATGCGCTGTCCACGGGTACCCTGGGGGATTTCTGGGACCGCAGGGTGTAGGATGTATCCTGGATAGGGATTGTAATATAGTTGTATAATAGTTTCATTTGATATATTTGTTTGTATTGTATTCTGGTGGTGGGTTCTGTTTTCATATCATATATATATACAGCCGGAAACAGGCGTTTTCGGCCCTCCAAGTCCGTGCCGCCCAGTGATCCCCGTACATTAACACTATCCTACACACACTAGGGACAATTTTTACATTTACCCAGCCAATTAACCTACATACCTGTACGTCTTTGGAGTGTGGGAGGAAACCGAAGATCTCGGAGAAAACCCACGCAGGTCACGGGGAGAACGTACAAACTCCTTACAGTGCAGCACCCGTAGTCAGGATCGAACCTGAGTCTCCGGCGCTGCATTCGCTGTAAAGCAGCAACTCTACCGCTGCGCTACCGTGCCGCCCATAATTGAATACATTTTTTGATTAAAACAAAAGATAGTGTTGACTGCACCAAGCTTCAGTGCGTCCCTCAGCACGGACATCTGCATTCTGGAATAGCCAACGTTCCCTCAGGGATATCTCACTGCACTGGAAGACCAACAAATCTGGGGCCTCATCCAATCGATCGCCACCTAGCGCTTTTTCGCTCGGAACATGTCCTTGCAACGTGCCCGTAGACCAGAATCCTCTGCCTGGGTTGAACCTTGGCAAGATCACTGCATCCTATTCCAGATCTTCTTTACAAAGTGATAGGCGATTGTCTCCACCTCACTGCAGCCGTCCGGAGGGCAACATTGATGATGAGTGAGGTCGTGACCGGGAGGGAAGGATCGGATGGCAAGGCTCACTCCAAACGCTGGCCAAGCACCATCTTGGTGAGTTTTGGCGGTGAAGCATTCTGCCAGCTAATTCACACAGTCTGTGTGGGAAATTATTCCACAAGATCCGTCGTGCCCTTCTCCCGCAGGGCTACAGGGCGTCATGAGTTGTCCACTGACTAGATTAGATTAGATAACATTAGATTAGTTTAATGTAATATATACAAGGGAAACTCCTTGTTGACATGAAGCTCACAGCATAAACTGTACAAGTACAGTAATGATAAATGTAATGATAAATACAACGACCAGGTAGATAAGGTAGTCAAGAAGGCTTTTGGTACATTGTCCTTCATCAGTTAGGATAATGAGTATAGAAGTAGGGATGTGATATTACACAGTTGTGCAAGACATTGGTGAGGCCACACTTGGAACATTGTGTTCAGTTTTGGTCGCCCTGCAATAGGAAGGATGCTGTTAAGCTAGAAAAAGTGCAGAGAAGATTTACGAGAATGGTGCCAGGACATGAGGGCCCAAGCTACAGGGAGAGGTCGGACTGTCTCAGACTTTATTCAATGGAGGATGAGGGGTGACCTTATAGAGGTGTATAAGATCATGAGGGAATTGATGAATGAATGAACAGAGCCTTTTACCCAGAGTAGGGGAATCAAGAACCAAAGGACACAGTTTCAAGGTGAGAGGGGAAACATTTCATAGGAACCTGAGGAGCAACATTTGCACACTGAGGGTGGTGGGTGTATGGAACGAGCTGCCAGTGTACATAGTTTAAGCAGGCACTATAACAATATTTAAAAGATATTTGGACAGGTACATGGATAGAAAAGGTTTAGAGGGATATGGGCCAAACGTGAGTCTAGTGTAGATGGGGCATCTTGGTCAGCATGGGCAAATTGGGCTGAAAGGCCAGTTTCCGCATTGATTGACTCAATGACCAGTGCAAACAGTAGAATGGTGCAAGATTGTAGCGTAAAATCAAAGTAGTGCAAAAGAAAATTAAAGTACACTAACAGAATAACTGAATAAAGTAGAGTTAAGAATGTGAATACGTGGCAGCACTTTCGGGAAGTGGGCATGAAAGAAGTGATTGGTATCTTCTCCCAGAGGTTGAAAAGGAAAGGGAATAGCCAGGGTGTGCAGGCAGCCTTGACGATACTTCCAGCCTTCCTGATGCAACGCACCGTGTAGATGGACTGAATGGAAGGAAGTGAAGAGCCTGGATGGAAGTGAAGAGACTGGGCTGTATTCACCACTCTCTCCAGGTTCAGGCAGTCAACAACAGAGCAGTTGCCATACCAGATGGATAAGAAAATAAATATGCTGGTGCACTTTCTTGATCACCCCATCAGTGTGAAGGGATCAGGTTAGGTTGCTGGTGATACAGATGCTTAGGAACTTGAAACTGTCATCTCTACAGAAGCTCCAATGAGAGCGTAGGTCCATACTTGGCCCAAACCCTCCCAAGTCTTGGTGAATCAATTCTTTGTGTCTGCCACCTTCACTGTCTGTGCTATCTATGCCCATCAGAGGCTTGTCCATTTCTACTAGATCTCCCCTCAGCCTCTTCCGCTCCAAGGAGAACAAACCCAGCCCATGCAGTCTCTCCTCATAAGTCAACATCTTGTCGAATCTCCTCTGCACCTTCACGAGTACAATCACATCCTCCTTACAGTAAGGTGACCAGAACTGCTTACAGTCTTCCAGCTGTGGAGTGACCAATGCTTTGTAAAGCTGCACTATAACCTAGCTCTCATTCTCTTTGTCCTGGCTGAGGAAGGCAGGTATCCCGTATGCCTTTGAAACCACCTGTGCTGCCACCTTCAGGGATCCTTGAACTTCTACATCAAGGTCCCTCTGTTCCTTCAGGTTCCCTCGGGACCTATCAGTCCTGGTGTGTGTTCTACACTATCAGTCCCAGCAAAATGCCAAGCCTGAGGCTACCCTCTCATTATCAGCACTGTTCACTTTCACTGTTCATCTACAAACTTACTAATCATACCTTACATTCATATCCTAATTGTTGATGTGTATAACAAACTATAAGAGTCCCATCATTGATCCCCATGGTACACCACTAGTCACAGGCTTCCAAATCACTAAACAACCCTGCATCATCGCCCTTGTTTCCTTTCACCAAAGCAGTTTGGATCTAAACAGCCAGCTTGTCTTGGATCCCATGTGCTCTAAACCTTCAGACCAGCCACCCATGTATGACCAGGTGAAATACCTCATTGAAGTCCGTGGACAATATGGCCCGCACTGCTTGCATCAATTTATTTTGTTACCTTGAGAAATTCTATCAAATTTGTTGATAAGACAGGACCTTCCACAACAAAGCCACCCTCTCATCAATTAATCCCCAACTTTCCAAATGTAGGTGAATCCTGTCCTTCAGAATATTTCCCAATACGTTTCCTGCCTCTGACATTAGGCCTGGCCTATGATTACCAGGCTTCTCCCTGCTGCCTGTTGAATGAAGGCACCACATTTGCTGCCATCTCATCATCTGGTACCTCACCTGTGGCTAAATTTTATCACAACTAGAGCCACCAGTCCTTTCCCCAGATTCCAAGAACATCCAGAGATGCAGTTCATCAGGCCCCGAGGATATATCACATGCTAGCTCACTCCGACATCACTCAGACTTCTCTTTAACGATAACGTGTTCTAGAATTTCACCGTGCCCTGCCTGAATTCTTCAACTACAAGGTGCATCTTTGTGGTGAATGCAGGTGAGAAATATTCATTTCAGGCCTCACCTACATCCTCTAGATCCAAATACTGAATATCCTATAGTCGCTGATAGGCCCTGCTCTTTCCCTGGTTATCTTCTTGTTTCTAATGTAATTATAAACTGCTTTGGAATTTTCCTTAATCTTGTCCTCCAGTGATATTTTGATCTCCCTCTTAGAGTGACTGTAAATGGCTGGGTCCTGGAGACTTCACTTGGACCATCTCCGACACTTCCCTCCCCTTTCTTGATTTCACTGTCTCCGTCACAGGAGATAAACTATCAAGTGTGACGTCTATTACAAACCCACTAAGTCCCATAACTATCTCGCCTACACATCTTCCTACCCTGCTTCCTGCAAAGACTCTATCCCCTACTCCCAATTCCTAGGTCTACGCCACATCTGCGCCCAAGATGAGGTGTGTAGGAAAGAACTGCAGATGCTGGTTTAAATCGAAGGTAGACACAACATGCTGGAGTAACTTAGCGGGACAGGCAGCATCTCTGGAGAGAAGGAATGGCTGATGTTTTGGGTCGAGACCCTTCTTCAAGGTCTTGACCCGGTGTCACCCATTCCTTCTCTCCAGAGATGCTGCCTGTTCCGCTGAGTTACTCCAGCATTTGTGTCTACCTAAGATGAGGTGTTCCATACCAGGACATCTGAGATGTCCTCATTCTTTCAGGAACGGGGGCTCCCCTCTTCCATCATAGATGAGGCCCTCACACGTGTCTCCTCTGTACCCCGCAGCTTCGCCCTTGCTCCCCCTCCCCCCAGTCACAACAGACAGGGCTGCCAGAGTCACCTTTCACCCCATCAGCCGTCGCATACAACACATAATCCTCACACATTTTTGCCGCCTCCAACAGGGTCTCACCAATGATCACACCTTCCCATCACCACCTCTTTTCGCCTTCCGCAGAGACTGTTCCCTCTGCAACTCCCTGATTAATTCATCCCTTTCCACCCAAACAACCCCTTCCCCAGGTACCTTCCCCTGCAACCGCAGGAAATGCAACATCTGTCCCTATACCTCCTCTCTCGACTCTGTCCAGGGACCCTGACAGTCCTTTCAGGTTAGGCTGAGGTTCACTTGCATCTCCTCCAACCTCATACTACGCAAGATGTGAAATCTTGTACATCGGCAAGACCAAACGTAGACTGGGTGATCGTTTCACTGAACATCTTCGCTCAGTCTGCCTCGACCTACCTGATCTCTTGGTTGCGAAACACTTTAATTCCCCTTCCCATTCACACACTGGCCTCCTCCATTGTCAGTGTGAGGACAAACGCAAATTGGAGGAACAACATTTCATATTTTGCTTTGGCAGCTTACAACCCAATGGTATGAATATTGATTTCTCTAACTTCAAGTAACCCCTGCATTCCCTATCTCTCCATCACCTCCCCCCACCCAACCCACACCAGCTTATAGTTTTCACCTAGCAAACGGCTAACAATGGCCTGTTTCCTTTATCATCATTACTTTTTTGTTTATCTTTCATTCATTGTTCTATATCTCTCTCTACATCATCGTCTATATCTCCTGTTTCCCTTTCCCGTGACTTTCAGTCTGAAGAAGGGTCTCGACCCGTAACGTCACCCATTCCTTCTCTCCAGAGATGCTGCCTGTCCTGCTGAGTTACTTCAGCATTTTGTCTCTATCTCGGGTCCCAGAGACTGTTCTCTCCTATTCTCAGTTTAATTTAGAGATACAATGCAGAAATAAGCCCCTCGGCCCACTGAGCCCGTGCCAACCAGTGATCACCCACACACTAATTCTATCCTACACACCAGAGACTATTTACAGAGCCAATTAACCTATAAACCTGCATGTCTTTGGAATGTGGGAGGAAACCAGAGCATCTGGAGGAATTTCGACTGACGGAGGGGGTGCGTATAGGGAATGAGTTGCCAGAGGAAACTGTAGAGGGGGGTACAATGGTGATGTTTAAAAGACATTTAAACAGCACATGAATAAGAAAGTTTCAAAGGTATATGGGCCAAATGCAGGCAGTTACAACTAGCTCTATTCTAGAATATGGTCAGCATGGAGAAGTTGGGCTGAAGGGCCTGACTCATAGCTGTATGACCTTAAAACTCTGCTTATTTATTTTTCAAGTACCTCCCCTCCCTCCTACACTCTCTAATCTTCTGTAGGTTTCTCTTGTGTATTCCATCCGTATGCTTCTTTTTATTTATCCAACTCTCGATATCCCTTGCTATAGAGGTCCCTTGAACGTGGTCCTTACCTTTCACCAAAGGAACAGCACAGCCCTGAACTCTCTATTTCACCCTCCAAACGACTCGCACTAGCCAGATAACAGAAGTGAGTGGAATGAAAGGCGTTTGGTGTGAACAGGTGGGCGGTGCTGGAGGGGCTGGGTCTCCCTTGCACAAGGGAGAAGCAAAGAGCCCCCAAATGTGAAGGAGCAAGCGTTAGGAGCACCTGGTAAACGGAGCCAGCAGGGGCCGGGAAAATGGAAACTACTAAAGTGTTGGAGGATAGCTGAGGTTTGTGGATGAAAGAGATTGGGCAGGGAGAGAGTCACCTCGAGAGGAGAAGTCTGAGGCAAGAGAAGGCTGAATCACTCGTTCCACCTGGGCAGATCCATGGTAAGTCTCGGGCAGGAGGTAGGAGCTTGTGGGCTTGGGGGAAGCATGTGGCTGGAAGATCACCAGAGGCATTAAGGTAAGTGACCGCCTGGGTGGCATTGGGTTGATATTTGGGCACTGATGGTGGGGTCATGGTGCAGAGGGAGCAACATCAAGTGTTCAGGAGCTAATGTTCAGTCTCTGTGAGAGGGAGATTGGTTCAGTGCTCCACACTCATGCTGCCCTTGTCAATAGTTTGTTAATAACATTGCTTGTCCTTGGGGAACAGAGCATCACTAGTTAGAGTAAAGACATGGAAACACTGGTGGTCAACTTCACACCAGCAGTTACTGACAAACACACCTGGGGGGGGGTGGGGTGGGGTGAGAGGCCAAGGGGAGGGCTCCAGATAATCAGGAAAACTCAGAAGCAAGGAAAGCTTCAGTCATTGCATCCCCCTCCACCCTCACATTTATCACGTTGGCGGTAAACCTGCTGCATGCAAACGTTCACAACTAACTTTCAGTGTTAACACTTGTAGTTTGAATACTTAATCAAATTCATTTCATTTTCAGAACTTGCAGCAACTATTCAAAGAGAAAGATAGACACAAAGTGTCCGAGTAAATCAGCAGGTCAGTCAGCACCTCTGGTGAACATGGATAGGTGATGTTTCAGGTCGGGACCCTTCTTCAGTTTAACGTATGATCTGTCAGTTTATTTCTCCAGTGATGCCGCCTGACCCGTGAGTTACTCCAGGATTTGTATCTATCTTTGGTATAAACCAGTATCTACAGTTCCTTATTATTACAATTTGAAAATAAATCCTTCCAAACCTTTTTGTTAGTAACACTGAACAACAGTGCAGTGAGTCACATACCTGGTCCACACAATGGTGTCATGCTGTGTTGCTGTCCAAGCTGATGTACTTACAGCATCTGCAGACAATGGTGATAATCTTCACATGATGCTGTCAGCCTCCTCTCCACGATGGGCAGCACAGATTGGATGGCTTGGGTCTTGTCCTGACATTGATCCCGATCTAAAAAGCCATCTGAGGACAGAGAACGACTGGGATGGGACTGCTGAGTTCCAGCAGTGGGCTGAACATCTCTCATTGAGTCAGAGCTAATCGTCTAGTGCTGTGTGGTCAGAGACTTGCCATGGACCAGACCGGACCAAGGTCACTCTCCCTGTCACCGCTGCCCAGACCCCCTGGAGAGGTTATGCCACATCACTATCCAAGAGCCCTCTCACTCAAGACCACAAAGGAGCTGTTATCTGCTCAATATCGCCCATTGTTTGTGGGATCCTGCTGTGCAGCTGTGGACTCAGGATCTAAAGAAAACAAGTTTGTGCACTGTTCACTCTGTGATCTTCATGGAACAAGGAATTTCATTGCCCTTTGGTGTGTACGACAATAAACTAATCTGCATTGGAGGCAGGGTGGGTGATGTAGGTAAATACTTTCACAGCATTAAGAATTACCAAGACGTGCTCTGGAATTGGCAAGACATGGAGGTCTGACCAGGTGCTGGTGATGGGCTCAGTATAGATCAGTGCCCAATGGTCAGCACGGTGGCTGAAGGACCTGTTTCTCTGCTGCGTGGCCATGGTGACCTTTCAATGCTACAGACTAAGTCTCTCTGAGTATCACCTCAATAATCTCTCACTGAAATCCTCTCACCCCATCCCTCTTCTCTCCTTTTCAAGCCAAGAATGTTTGTCGTTCCTGAAGGCTGCACTCAGCTAATCACAGATCATTCCTATCCTAACAGCAAACTGGGCACTGTCCATGGACAGCCGAGCACAGCCACAACACACTGCCCTCTCCCCAGCAACACGCTGAGAGGGCCTTCCTCACAGTCTGCATGCTTCGAGAAGGAAGCTCTCCTCCGTCTGAAACAACTGGAGGTAAAATAAATCACCCCCAACATCCTGTGTGTGTGAGAAACTCACTGTGGTCTGAATCTGCCATCTTCCTGAGGAGCAATCAAACAGATAACACCCTCCATCAGCTGACCCCAACGCTGATTTATTGCTGGTTGTATTATCGTTTTTCTCAAAGGCTGCAATTCCTCCCGGAGCCAGACTGTGCTCACTGCTATCGGACACACCACCCTGACAATGTGAGCGATGCATCTGGTATTTCACATTAATCACACTGCGTGTCTTCTGGTGCCTTCTTGTTGCCTTGTGAACATCAATGGGAGTGAAAGATGGGGGGCCGGCCCTGAAGGTGGCAATAATTAGATGTTATTGTGTGGAGCGTAGGGATGGTGCATTGTCAGCCGTGGAGAACATCAGCAAAAGATGGATTACAGTCTTGTCAAATGCATAAAGGTTCCCTGCCAAAGTGTCTCCATTAACCTTTACTGATTGAGGCAATGCACAACGCATTTTATGGTCGTGCTCAATAACTGTTGTAGGATGACGTCTGAGCAGCGCAATGGTGGGGGCAACAGCGACAGAGTATGAAGTGTAACCCTGACCGCCAAGACAAGAGTGCCCATCCTCTCCAGTCAATGACGTTCCACCTGTTGTCTTCCCATAACTCACAGCCCCAGGCGCTGGGCTTTTCACACAATACGGAGAGCGCTGAGCAGCCCTGGAGCGGTCCCAGCTGGAACCAGTGGCCGGGAAGGACAGTGCTCCCAGTGACTCCGCAGGGAAAAGTCTCGCTCGGGCTTGGTCCCGAGGGAGTCTGACCAGGACGTGAACGGTGATCACTGCTCAGAGACAAACAAGGCTGATGTTGGCAAGAGTTTGGGAAGGACTGGGGTTGTTGTTTAGCCAACCAAGGCAGAGTGGGCGTGCATGGACCTGACCCATCACACATGCATTGCTCTGGCTGGTCTCCCCTCTCACTGGGTCTGCACTGGCCACAGCCCACTGCCCTGGCACCACCTGATGCTGGGAATGGGCCAAAGAAAAGCTTCCCAACGTGACGGGTGCCAGGTGAATTCCTCTTGCAGGGAAAAGCCTTGTCCAATAACGTTAACCTGTGGCCTGGCAGACAGTGTAGTCCCTGTCCCCACTGTGCCTGGCACAGCATTCTCTGGGGCTGTCTACATCTACCTATCCCTGACTCAGGCTGAGCAGCAATTGTCCCCTCACTGGCCGGGTGATGAGTGATGGGGGCAGAGTGATGGGTGCTGGGTACTGGGCGATGGGTGTTGGGAGAGTAGATGGGTGGCTGGGTCTTCGTGGCTGTGTGTTGGGAGGGTAGATCAGGGTGGCTAGGTGCTGGTAGGGTGGATGGGTGCTGGGATGGTGGATGGGTAGTGTGTGAGTGGGTGCTGAGAGGGTGGATGGGTGTTGGGAGGGCGGATGGGTGCTGCGAGGGTGGATGAGTTCTGGGTGGATGGGTGGGTGGTTGGGTGCTGGGTGGTTTGGTAGTGGGTGCTGGGTGCTGAGAGGGTGGATAGTTGGGAGGGTGATTTGGTAGTGGGTGCTGGGTGCTGAGAGGGTGGATGGTTGAGTAGTGGGTGCTGGGTGCTGAGGGGGTGGGTGGTTGGGTGCTGGGTGGTTTGGTAGTGGGTGCTGAGTGCTGAGTGGATGGATAGTTGGGAGGGTGATTTGGTATTGGGTGCTGGGTGCTGAGTGGATGGATGGTTGGGAGGGTGGTTGGGTCTGCACTGTAGACACTCTGATGGGTGACGTTTCTGAGTCCCAGCTCAACACAATGCCCAGTAGTCCAATAACACCAGCTCAAGGGTCTCCTATTCTACTTCAGAGAACCCTGTCCCTGAGGTGTCAGAGCTCGGCTGGATCGGAGACCTGGGAAACATTACCGCTCCGCTCCGCCCCTCACCTTGTACTGGTTCATGTCTGATGGCGTGGTGACTGAACCCATCCAGTGCTTCAGAGTTTCCAGTCGCCTACGTGGGACTAGGCTTCACTCACTTCTTCACTGGCCTCTATTTTTAACACAGCTAGTCTTTGTTCTGAATTGTTCCACTGAAGGAAATACCTCCTCTGTAGCTCTCACACTGAACTAATCTGAAATATTAATTCAGTTCCTCTTTCTACAGATGCTGCCAAATCACCTCAATATTTCACACATTTTCTCTCTTGATCCAGTGATTCCTTTTCTCACTTAAACATCAACTTTGGGAAACCCCTCCTCACCTTTGCAACTCAAGGAGATGTAAGTTATGTCTGTGAAACCGAACCTCGTTATTTAACTTCAGACCTAGTGTCAGTCTGGGAGATGTGCTGAACCCTCAGAATCGACCAGATCTCCAGGCCAGACCTTCTCACATGGACAACCGAAGGAGACGTTCCTTTCCATTGCAGCCCTGTCTGAATGCAGCAAGGAAGCGACACCTGTTTGCATCTAGCGAGGAAGCAGCATTGCCTGCATGCAGCAGAGCTGCAGCAATATTGAGCCATGGGCTCATCAGTTGCAAGACAACGTTGCTGGTAACGATTATTTCCAACAGGGCGGTCTAACCTGAACATACAATGGCATCCCCATCACTGAGTTGTCCACATTAAGGTCCAGGCTCAGCCATTGATCTGAAGCCCCATTGACTTGGTCTCATTAAGGCCTTTGCCTGAGGGAGCAGGTCAGACACTGCACAAAAACTGTAGTGTGCACCGTCCACACTCTCCCAGCTACTCTGGCTGCCCCTCCCAGTCCCTGCCACAAGGACAAGACAGGGGAGCACCACCACATACAGGTTCCCCACTCCTCTACGCACCATCCTGGCCTGGATATATATCGCCGCTCCATCACCATCACTATGCTCCAGAAGCTGGAACTCACTCCCCACCAGTACCGTGGCAGCCCCTTCCCCAGGAGGCCAGAGGGCAGCTCATCCCCACCTTCTCAAATGCAACAGGGATGTGCTATGAATGCCAGCCTTTCCAGGAACATCCAGAAGACAATAATGCATTAAAGCAGGCACTGGAGATAATATTAGCACAAGGAAATATTCACAAACAGATAACTGGGTGACATTGTGGTACAAACAGTAGAACTGCTGCCTCTCTTGCAGATTGCATGTTCTTTCTGTGACCATATGGGTTACCTCCGGGTGCTCCGATTTCCTCCCACATCCCATTGTCTACCTGTCTGCGTGGTGAATGGGCAGCATTAGGCACTGCAGTAGCCCATGGGTGATGCCAGCGTGCGTCTGGTTGCCCGGGAAGCAGTGCAGGCGAGGATTGTGGGTGATTGTGGCCCCTCCTGTCTCCGTCCTCCGATGGTGGTGAGTGGGTGGGGCCTGAGCCAGCCAGCGCCGTGTACAACCGTACAACCTCCAGCCCAGGCTCCCATCCAGAAATCTGAATACTTTGCAGGAAGATCAGGAGCTGAGCGGACCAGGCTATATTCTGGCTGGGAGAGGAGTCCGCACCTCTTCCACATGTTCTCTGGCTCGTTCCTCCAGCAGACTTGGCCACAAGGTGATGCAGCGCCAGTCTCCTACTAACTCTCGCCATCTTACGCCGCCCTGCCTCTGTAAACCTTCTCCTCACCAACATCTCAGGAGCTGCATACCTACCTTGGATCAATTCTGCAGTCTGAACTCTATCTGGGTTTGGTAATCAGATAAATAGAGCATGACCTGAAACAAGAGTAGACAACTCTGCTCTCTGATCTGCTCAATGTTCCCTCATGGCCAATCCTTTACTTCAGGAAGACAGACACACTAAAAGCTGGAGTAACTCAGCGGCTCAGGCAGCATGTCTGGAGAAAAGGGATGGGTGACATTTACTGGGCCTCTTTCCCATGTGCCTTGTCTCTCTTTCCGGTCTGATAATTGCCACACACTCACTGACTGAGGCTTCTCTGTGGACGAGAATTCCAGTCAAAACAGTGATCGATAGATCTCGGAATATTGGAGGGTTGATAGGATCGATGACAGGAGGTTGAGGGACATCAGCCCTGATCTTGTTGAGTAAATGGAAAGTATACAGTTAAAGACAGGACCCTGAACAGCATTGACTAGCGTAGAGGGGCACCTTGTTCAGTATTCATGCCAGTCTTCAGGAAGAGTTGGGCCAAAGGGCCTGTTTCCTTGCTGTATGACCATGACTAAGGTCATGACTCTGATTATGACTAAGGGTAGTGTAGGTTCTCGGGCCAATGGAATGCAGTGGTTATAAGGAGAGACTAGATAGGCTGTGTCTACTCTCACTGGAACTTGGGAAACCAAGGGTGACTTTATAGAAGGTGATGAATATTTAAAATAATCTGCCAGAAGAGGTGGAGGAGACACATACATTTAGGAATTAGACAAGAATTATGTACAAAATGGAAATTTGACAAGTCTCCAATGACTCTTACCAATTTCTACAGATGCCCCATGGAAAGAATACTGTCAGGTTTGACACTGTTTGTGAACAGTTCCACCCAAGACTGGAAGAAATTGCAGAGAGCTGTAGATGTAGCCCAGTCCATCACACAGACTATACTCCCCACTCATTGATTTCATCTACGCCATGCTTCCTAAGGAAAACAGCCAATATAATCAAGGACCACTCACACCCTGGTCCATTCTCTCTACCCTCTCCAGCCGGACAGAAGATACAAAAGCCTGAAAGCACGTATCACCAGATTGAAAAATCGTTCCTTCCCTGATGTCATCTGACTTTTGTGAGCAGAGGATGATTCCTGGTCTCCCATTCTACCTGGCAGTCTTGCACTCCTTTATCAACACTTTCCCTGTGGCTGTCACATTGTATTCTGTGTGGTTTGATTATACTCATGGCTAGCATGCTCTGTCTGGAAAGCATGCAAAACAAAGTTTTTCCCTCCATCTCAATACATGTGACAGTAATGAACCAAGACTAATATTTAAAAGGCATTTGGAGAGGAAGTGGATAGAGGATTATGGGCCTAATGCAGGCAAATGGAATCAGAGTAGATCACCCTCATGGTCAGTATGGACAAGATGGGCCAAAGGGCCTGTACCCTGCCACTGACATCAGGCTCAAACATAGAAACAGAAAATAGGTGCAGGCGTAGGCCATTCGGCCCCTCAAGCCAGGACCGCCATTCAATATGATCATGGCTGATCATCCAAAATCAGTACCCTGTTCCTGCTTTCTCCCCATATCCCCTGATTCCGTTAGCCCTAAGAGCTACTGGAAATCTAACTCTCTTGAATACATCCAGTGAATTGGTCTTCACTGCCCTCTGTGGCAGGGAATTCCACAGATTCAAAACTCTCTGGGTGAAAAAGTTTTTCCTCATCCCAGGCTTCCTGGGCACTTGGTTCCTGTTTTCATATTCCCTGGTTTCTGGAGTCATGGGGTTAGTTTTGCCACCAGTTTTGTCTGTGGCACTCCTGGGAATGCTGGAAGAGGACTAACAATGCAAACGCTATCTCTGAGCCAAACCATTTAAACAGTTAGTCACCGCTGTCTAGACTGCTTTATGAAGGTATAAAAATTCCTGAAGCAAAAGAACAACTAGCCATGCAAACCTTTCTGATATTCTTCAGACATTATCGGTAAAATATTAATTTCTGGCTATTCGCAGTGTTCGGTGAGGAGGAGCGAATGCTCATCATTTTTGGGCAGAGGATGAGGAAGCAGAAGGATACATAGTGCTGGAGTCACTTAGCAGGCCAGGCAGCATCTCTGCAGAACATGGATAGGTGATGTATCGAATAGTGAAAGGCTTGGATCGAGTGGATGTTTCCACTAGTGGGAGAGTCTAGGACCAGAGATCATAGAATTAAAGGACGTTCCTTTAGGAGGGAGCTGAGGAGCAATTTCTTTAGTCAGAGGGTGGTGAATCTGTGGAATTCTTTGCCACAGAAGGCTGTGGAGGCCGTCAAATTATATTTTTAAGGCAGAGATAGATAGATTCTTGATTTGTACGGGTGTCAGGGGTTATGTGGAAAAGGCAGGAGAATGGGGTTAGGGGGAAATAGATCAGCCATGATTGAATGGCGGAGTGGACTCGATGGGCAGAATGGCCTAATTCTGCTCCTATCATTTATGACATGTTATGGGTTAGGACCCTTCTGGATGAGATGAGGAAGCAAGCTCAGCTTTTGGGGGCTGGGACAGTGATGGGGACACCTAGTTGAGGGTTGCCTTGAGGAGGAACTTTCTGCTACCCCTCTGGCACTTGGCCAGGTTCATGATCCAGTGCAAAGGACGGGTCCTGACCTGGTGTCGCCTTTCCATCCCCCCACCCCCCCAACCACGGAGGCTGCCTGGCCCAGAGGTCCTCCAGCAGCTCAATCCTCACTCCATGCTCAGCATGATGGCAGCAGGTAACACCAAGTATATGTACGTGCAAAACAAGCAGAAAGAATGGATTTCTGCAAAAACAACATTCAAAAAACATTTGGACAGGTACATGGATGGGAAAGGTCTAGAGGGATAGAGGCCAAACGTATTCTGGTGGGACTAGTGCAGATGGGACATCTTGGTCGGGATGGGCAAGTTGGGCCGAAGGGCCTGTGTCATGCTGTAAGACACTGTGACTAACCAGAGCAGGCATCCAATCCACACGTGACCTGGGAGGAGAGGCTGACATAAAGTCGAGTTTATGACTAACCTGCTGATGAAAATCTCATTGAAACACTGCAAAATGAAAATTGATTTTCGAAAAATAATAGATTTCTTTATGCGCAAACAATGAGAGAATTCATCGATTGAAATGTAACCAAATTAAGAGCCTGCCGATGAGCCCAGGGAGTTGGTGACCTGAGAGTCTGGGTGATACAGAACAGGACAGTTATCAGAAGCACAAATCGATGAGTGGAGAGGTTTAACACAGACACGCAACATGTGAAGCAGATCTGCAAATCCTCCAAATGTATTGTCACTCTTCCGCCAGAACTAAGCTCCTGCCCCAGCCAAAGGTACAAGGGCAGAAGGAACTCCACCGCATGCTGGTTCTCACCCCCTCCCCCCTCCGTCATTCTGACCGACGATGTCACTGCCCCTTCACCACTGCACGATCTAATACTTGGAAAAGCTAGGCCAACAGCATCATGAGAGCACCTTCACCAGGAGAACCACAGCAGCTAAGGGTCCCCATCTCCTTCCCCAGGGCATCAGGGATGGGCAATAAATACTGGCGTTGCCAGAGGTGCCCACATCTGGAAAACGATTAAAGAACCCAAGCCTGTGCAATGACCTTTAAGCATCATTACCGTTGTGAGATGCTGCCTGACTCACCGTAAGACAGCCGTTGCACATAATTGCCCTCACGGAGTGCAGTGGACGGAGCACCCTCTTCAGGATCAGTCACAGAGTCAGGGAGAGGCGACCAATGGATGGGCGATCACGGTTCCCCAAGTGTGGAGAACGATGGCCACAGTTCATGGCCATGGCTCACCACCATCTCAGAGCTGCTAGGAACAGCCAATGCAAGTCGTGGCCCTAATGGGGAACCACAAACACAACGTCTGGCCACGTGGAGTGTGTGGACCCAGGCACCACTCGGAGAGAGCCATCCCCTCCAGTGACCCCGGGATAATGGGATAATGTAGGAGGAGCGTTTGATGGCTCTGGGCCTGTTCTCGCTGGAGTTTAGAAGGATGAAGGGGGATCTCATTGTAACCCCCTACCGTATAATAAAAGGCCTGGATAGTGTGAATGTGGAGAGTATATTTCCAGTAATGGGAGAGTCTAGGACCAGAAGGCACAGCCTCAGAACCAAAGGACCAACATTCAAAATGGAGATGAGGAATTTCTTTAGTCAGAGGGTGAACCTGTGGAATTTATTGCCATGGATGGCTGTGGAGGCCGTCATTGGCCGTAAAGTGGAGATTGATAGGTTCTTGGTTAGAAAGTCAAGATAGAGGTGGAGGAAAGAGCGGAGGTGGTTAATATTTGATTAAGAATATCATGACAGTAGACCAAGATCAAATTAGGATGGATTAGGATGAAAAAGGGATGGACCTTCAGATGGCTTCATGGATGGAGCAGAAAAATAAAAAGCAGATGATTACCTTCTTCTCTTAATTCCCATTGACCCATTCCCATTGACCCCTAAATTGTCAACAGCAACTAGAGAAACAAATGTGCGGGGAGATTGCGTGGAGTTGCATCACTAATTGGGTTGTTATACTTGGGAATTTTAACTTTCCTGATATAGACAGGGGCTGCTATAGTGCCAAGAGGTTAGATGGGGTGGAATTTATTGAGTGTGTTTAGGAAAGTTTCCTTAGGCAAAATTCAGAAGGCCCTAGGAGCTAGAGGGTAAAGCTTGACCTACTCTTGGGAAACAGGACAGGGCAAGTGATTGAGGTTTCAGTGGGGGAGCACTGGGACCAGTGACCATAGTCCTATTAGTTTTAAAGTAATTGCAAATGAGGACAGCGCTGTTCCGCAAGTTAAAGTTCTCAACTAGGGCAAGGAGAATTTTAACGGTATTAAACAGGAGTGTGCAAAAGTTGACTGGAGTAAGTTGTTTGCGGGGAAAGGGACATCAGGAAAGTGGGATGCTTTTAAAAGTGAAATAGCGAGTGTTTAAGATTTGCAGGTTCCTGTGAGAGTCAAGGCTGGCAGGAACGAGGAACCCTGGATGATAATTGAGGTTCTGGTCAGAAAAAAAGCAGAGATGGGTCAGATGCAAGCAGCTGGGATCAAGAGGAATCCTGGAGGTGTGTAGGGGTGAAGGAGTATACTTAAGAAGGAAATCGGCAGAGCAAAAAGAGGGGGATCGAGATAGCTTTGACAGAGAAGATTAAGGAGAATCAGAAATTCTAATGCTGAGCTGCCAGGTCTGTCGTAAGTCAATGCCATTAAGGTTATTATGGAGCCACGAGTTGTAACTGAGGAGTTTGTCTCCAGGGCAGGTCCCAGGGCATTTAGCACAGAGATAAGAAGACATTTTCTTCATTCATGACGATGTGAATGTTTGGAATTCTGCACAACAGCAAGCTGTGGGTGTCAGTTGTTGAATAAATTCAAAGCTGTGATTGTTGGATTGTTGGTCATGAGATCCTGCCCAAATGTCTTTTATATTGTACCCGCCTCCACTACTTCCTCTGGCAGCTTGTTCCATATACCCACCACTCTCTGTGTGAAAAGGTGTCTCTCAGGGTCCCTTTTAAATCTTTCTCTTTTCATCTTAAACCTCTAATTTTAGACCCCCCTGCTCCAGGAACAAGACTGTGACTGTTCACTTTATCTATGCCCCTAATGATTTTATATACCGAGCAAGTGCTAGGTATTGCACTTGGGAGGTCAAATGTAAGGGGAGAGTAAACAATTCATGGCATGACCATCACATCATTGATGCACTGAGTGATCTTGGGGTCAAAGCTCACTAAATGTGGCAACTCAAGTGGTAAGAGTGGTAAAGAAGGCATAGATATGCTTGCCTTCATAGGTCAAGGCATAAGAGTCGGGATATCGTGATGCAGCCTCATAGGACTTTGGTTATGCAACATTTGGAATATTGCGTGTAGTTTTGGTCGCCTCATTACAGAAAGGATGTGGAGGCTTTGGAGAGGGTGCAGAGCAGGTTTACCAGAATGTTGCCGAGATTAGGGGATATTAGCTACAGGGAGACGTTGGACAAATGGATTATTTTCTCTGGAATGCCTGTGGCTGTGGGGATACCTGATAGAAGTATATAAAATGATTAGAGGCGTTGATAGGGTAAACAGTCGGAACCTTTTTCCCCAGGATGGAAAAGTCAAATACAAGAGGGCATAGCTTTAAGGTGAGCGGGGCAAAGTTTTAAGAGGATGAGCAGGACAACTTTTTTTATACTGATGGTGGTGGGTGCCTAGAACATGCTGCCAGGGTTAGTGGTTGAGGCAGAGACGATAGAGGCATTTTAAGTGGCTTTTGGATAGGCTAAAGGACACAAAATGCTGGAGTAACTCAGCAGGTCAGGCGGTATCTCTGGAGAACGTGGATAGGGGACACTTTGTGACAGGACCCTTCATCAGACAGGGAATGGAAAGACAAGTAGTATAAGAAAATAACTGCAGATGCTGGTACAAATCGATTTATTCACAAAATGCTGGAGTAACTCAGCAGGTCAGGCAGCATTCCTTCTCTCCCGAGATGCTGCCTGACCTGTTGAGTTACTCCAGCATTTTGTGAATAAAGGGAATGGAAAGATATGGATTACGCATAGGTGGATAAGAGATGGCCTTAGCATCATGTTCGGCATGGACATTGTGGGCTGAAGGGCCAGTCTTTTGCTGTATATTTCTACGTTCTGTGTTCTATGAAACGGTCGCAGCCTATCAGTCCCTCCATACAGATCAAGAGCCTCCAGTCCCAGTAACATCCTGGTGAAGAGCACAGGTGGAGGAGTGGTTGCTGGGCTGTAATCTCCTCAGCACTCACTCTGAGACAACAGAAAGAAAGCATTTGCCCCTTTGTGCTTTTGAAAGTACAGCCCAATTATTCCAGGCTTCCACATCTTGCCAAGCCCGATAAAGTTATCCATTTTACACAATATGTATAAAACTCACGAGACAGGAACATTCCCTCCTGCATATTTTACCCATCTTCTTTGAAATATATTGTTTGGTCATCAAACATTCTGCCTGGGAAATAGATACTTTACCTTAATCCTCCGACATTTTCGCCACCTCCAACGGGATCCCACTACTAGCTACATCTTCCCATCTCCACCCCACTCAGTTTCCCACAGCAACCATTCCGTCTGCAACTCCCTGGTCAACTCGTCCTTTCCCACCCAAACCACCCCCTCCCCAGGTACTTTCCCCTGCATCCGCAGTAAATGCAACACCTGTCCCTATATCTCTCTCCTTGACTCCGTCCAAGGACCCCGACAGGTGAGGCAGAGGTTCACTTGCACATCTCCAACCTGGTCTACTGTATCCGCTGCTCCAGGTGTGGACTCCTGTATACCGGTGAGACCGAGCGCAGGCTTGACGATCATTTCGCTAAACACCTCCGCTCGGTCCGCCTAAACCTACCTGATTTCCCGGTTGCTCAACACTTCATCTCCCCCTACCATTCCCATACTGACCTTTCTGTCCTGGGCCTTCTCCATTGTCAGAGTGAGGCCCAGTGCAATTTGGAGGAACGGCACATTATATTTCACTTGGGTAGCTTGCATCCCAGCGGTATGAACATTGACTTCTCTAACTCCAAGTAGCCCTTGCTTTCCCTCCCCCTTCCCAGTTCTCCTACCACTCTTACTGTCTCCGACTACATTTTATCTCTGTACTGTCCACTCCCCTGACATCAGTCTGAAGAAGGGTCTCGACCCGAAACGTCACCCATTCCTTCTCTCCAGAGATGCTGCCTGTCCCGCTGAGTTACTCCAGCATTTTGTCCAGCATTTTGTGTCTGCCTTCTACTTATTTTACCTACTTGTTTTAGAAAAGTTTTTTTACACAAATTTTAAAGTTTTTTAAGTTGTAATAAGTTTAACAATAAGTTACAAGTTCATTATACATTTATTAAGTTATAAGTTATTTTAATATCAACATTTTATATTAATAAAATATAATCTGCCCTGGCGAGCTGCTGTTCAACTGCCCACCCGTTTGTTTTTGCAATGTGACATTCTGGGAGTTGAGTATTTGAGTAATCTACAGCTCTTGAGAAAGCAAAGACTTGATTTCAACACAGTGCAACGGGGAAGAACAGCAGCTAAAACTCCCAGTGCTGTCCAAGCTTGAGGTGGCAAGCTGTGAAATAGTATTGTGTGGAATAGTGCAGTGTGGAATAGTGCAGTGTGGAAGAGTGCAGTGTGGAATAGTGCAGTGTGAAATAGTGCAGTGTGAAATAGTGCAGTGTGGAATAGTGCAGTGTGGAATAGTGCAGTGTGGAATAGTGCAGTGTGGAATAGTGCAGTGTGGAATAGTGCAGTGTGGAATAGTGCAGTGTGGAATAGTGCAGTGTGGAATAGTGCAGTGTGGAAGAGTGCAGTGTGGAAGAGTGCAGTGTGGAAGAGTGCAGTGTGGAAGAGTGCAGTGTGGAAGAGTGCAGTGTGGAATAGTGCAATGTGGAATAGTGCTGCGTGGATGTGAATAGACCCAAAGCCCCTTCACTGAAGCATAATGCAAAAAAACAAAGAAATTTGAATTAAAAACAGTAATTGTTGGAAGTAATCAGCAGACTACAGTGATCCCCGGAGCAAAGAACAGAGACGGAAAAGACTGGAATCTTGAGTAAAACACAAAATGCTGGAGGAACTTAGCGGGTCAGGCAGTATCTGTGGATAAGCCTACCATGTGGGACCTTGGTACCTCCGCTGTTGTAATTAAGATGTGGCCCAACATATCAGTTTAGTTTATTATTGTCACATGTACCGAGGTACAGTGAAAAGTTTTTTTGTTGCATGCTAAAAACTATACATGATTACAATCAAGCTGCCAACAGTGTGCAGATATAGGATAAGGGAATAACATTTAGTGCAAGTGTTAAAGTCCAGTAAAGTCTGATTAAAGATAGTCCGAGGGTCTCCAATGAGGTAGATGGTAGGTCAGGACTGCTCTCTGGTTGGTGATAGGATGGTTCAGTTGCCTGATCACTGCTCATTTCCCTCAGCTGTTTAGCTTCCATTAGCTTCTCCTCTGTAAATACAGATGGGCTATATTTGTGTGACACCTGGCGCATCTCTAATGGCCACGTTTGTTCCACAAGGAAAGCTGATTTTCTCCCTTGTTACCCCTTTAGCTGTTAACATACCAGTGGAATTTTCAGGAGTTTCCTTCATCATGCCTGCCAGAGCTCTCTCATGTCCTCTGTGTATTCTTACGTTCCTTGATTTCCTCAAGAGATTCGATTGATCCCAGCTGCCTCTGCCACCTTCTGATTAATTTCATAACTTAACAGTGACAGGGGAGGAAGCAGCCCCAGTTCTATCCCCAGTGGGAATGTCCCATCAATAATGTTTCTGCTGTTCCAACATTGGTCGGGATCCCAACACTGCCCCGTCCTCAGGCCTTAACCCAAACAGTTCTCACTGTGTCTTGTTAGTGAATTACTACTTACCTACTTGAACACATCTTGTAGCAAAAGGAAGTTACACGAATCTGGCAGAAGAGCCTGTTTGCCGTTTCATCACTGATGTGTAGCCACATCCTGGCATTTCTCTGCAATGTGTCGATTGCCAACAAACAACGGATCACACGCGTGCTCCAACACTGGCAGCCTGGTAAACATCAGCCACACGGCTCGCACAAATAAAAGTGAATGGTAGGGCTCTGGGGAGTGTGAGAGTGGCATTACAGGTAGATAGGGTGGTCAAAAGAGAGCGCTGGATAGAGCTCTTAAGGATAGTGGAGTCAGGGGGTATGGGGAGAAGGCAGGAACGGGTTACTGATTGAAAATGATCAGCCATGATCACATTGAATGGCGGTGCTGGCTCGAAGGGCCGAATGGCCTCCTCCTGCACCTATTGTCTATTGTCTAAAAAAGCTTTTGGCACATTGACCTTTAACAATTAGAGCATTAAATATAGAAATTGGGAGCTCATGTTGCAATGAATAAGATGTCGATGAGGCTGCATTTAGAGTATTGTGCCCAGTTTTGGGTGCCATATTATAGGAAAGATGTGGTCAAGCTGGAAAGGGTGCAGAGAAGATTCCTGTTGCCAGGACTCGAGGGGCTCAGCTAGCGGAGAGGTTGAGTAGGCTGGAACTCACTTCCTTGGAGCGCAGGAGGATGAGGGGTGATCCTATAGAGGTGTACAAAATCATGAGAGGAATAGATCAGGTAGACGCACAGAGTCTCTTGCCCAGAGTTGGGGAATTGAGAACCACAGGACATAGGCTTAAGACGAGGGGGGGGGGGGAAGATTTAATCGGAATCTGAGGGGGACCTTTTTCACAAAAAGTGGTGGGTGTATAGAGGTGCCAGAGGAGGTAGTTGAGGCAGGTACTATTGCAACTTTTAAGAAACATTTAGACAGGTACATGGACAAGACAAGTTTAGAAGGAGATAGGCCAAACGCAGGCAGATGAGACTAGTGTAGATGGAGCATGTTGGACTGAGAGGGCAAGTTAGGCCAATGGCCCTGGTTCCGTGCTGCATGATTCTACAACTCTATAACCCTCCCTGGCTGAAGGGCCGACGCATCCCTCTGAGCGGACTTTGGGATTTTGCAGAGGGACCAGGTCCTGCTGCGATGTAGGATTGTGGAGATGTGCAAAGGGAGGTCATAGAAACATAGAAAATAGGTGCAGGAGTAGGCCATTCGGCCCTTCGAGCCTGCACTGCCATTCAATATGATCATGGCTGATCATCCAACTCAGTATCCCATACCTGCCTTCTCTCCATACCCCCTGATCCCTTTAGCCACAAGGGCCACATCTAACTCCCTCTTAAATATAGCCAATGAACTGGCCTCAACTACCTCCTGTGGCAGAGAATTCCACAGATTCACCACTCTCTGTGTGAAAAAAAACTTTCTCATCTCGGTCCTAAAAGACTTCCCCCTTATCCTTAAACTGTGACCCCTTGTTCTGGACTTCCCCAACATCGGGAACAATCTTCCTGCATCTAGCCTGTCCAACCCCTTAAGAATTTTGTAAGTTCCTATAAGATCCCTCCTCAATCTTCTAAATTCCAGCGAGTACAAGCCCAGTCTATCCAGTCTTTCTTCATATGAAAGTCCTGCCATCCCAGTTCAGGGAGAGATCTCCCAATTACACTGTGGGGTTCACCAGCAGACCTTAACAAACTATTCCACCATGAGGACGGTCCATATCCTTCAAACGTTCACACCTGACCCGCTTGCATCAGGTTTGCTCTGAGCCCTGCTCAATGGCTGTCAGACGTCAGTGCTTTGAGGGATGAGGGCGTTCAAGGAGTGACTCCATTGTCCAGCCCCATTGCCTTTCCCAGGAGGAGATGGCTGCTCACGGTTGGTTCATACAAGAGGAACATCCCCGTCGGCCCTGTCCCCTCTCGGTATTTGTTTCCCGTGCTCCCTCTCATATGCCCACCATTCACCTTACACCGTTTTGAAATTAAACTTCACAGGGACAATTTACAGCGTCCAATCAAACTACAGTACGTCTTTGGGATGTGGGGGGGAACTAGAGCACCCGGAAGGAAACCCACAGGTCATAGGGAGAGCGTGCAAACTCCACACAGACAGCACCTGAGCTCAGGATTGAACCTGGTCCCTGGAGATGTGCCATATCCTTCGTCAGTACCAACACAGAGTGTCACCACATCAGGGTGGGAGGCGCACAAGAGGAAATGGCTCAGGCGTAGGAATAGGAAAAGGAATCGTTCAGACCAAAGTACTGTTCTGGCCACAAAGTGCTGGAGTAACACAGCGGGTCAGGCAGCATTTCTGGAGAGCACCGAAAGGTGTAGTTTCAGGTCAAGACCTTCTCTAGATCCTTGTTCTCCAGAGTTGCTGCCTGATACACTGAGTTACTCCAGCACTTTGTGTCTTTTTGTGCATTCAACAACATCACCAGTTCCATGTTTCTACAAGGGCTATGTTGTGCCAATCACACTGAATCCCATTTGAAAGTACACATTATCAGAATCACGGCCAATTTCACAATGGACGTGGCTTCATGTTAATGGAGCAACCCGAGAGTGGAGTACTTATGTACAGAATATACACAACGTGATAGTAGTAATAATTACAGTCATCACAATTTTAGTTTAAATTTTAGTTTAGTTTAAAAAACATTTTTTTTTACCAACTTACACAAGGGTTTAACAATCAACTGGGTGTATTATTGATCTTCCTCATGGGGCACTTTTGAATTTGGTGTGTGTAATTACAGAAGCGTCTGACAAGTTATTTGTTACAAGAATGTTTTCTGTTGCAACAGCAAGCGACGGCTGGAAGAAGGAGCCCAACTCCCGGCTCAGTCTCTGCAATAGCTCTCATGAGTTCCTAGATCCTGACTTGGCCCAGTGTCTGTTTGGAAAGGCTTTGTAATTCCCCTCACACGCAAAGAGCCAAGCAAACAACATTTCATGGTGCAGTACAATTGCTCTTGAATACCTCTGGCCCAGCTTGTTGCACTGTGCTCCCATGAATTAAAGACAAATTAGCACTTTAGCAGACAGTGGGTACAAGGCACTCATTGCAAGATGCCCATCTCTTCGATAAACAAACAGCCAGAGGACCTCAGCAGGTAAGGCAACATCCGCGGAGACAAAGAGATGGTCAACATCTCCTGACACAGGGACTCAACCTAAAACAACAACCATCTATTTACCTTCTAACCCTAACTACTGAGTTCCTCCAGCACTTTGTGCTTTTCTCAAATTACAGCATCTGCAATTGTCGGTGATTCCACAGTCTTTACACTGTGCACAGTAACACTATCAAGAAACTGTACTTTGATGCAGGTGTCCAGCACACAGTGAAATACAACAAATATCTCCCCCCCCCCTCCCCCCAATTGTTGAAGGGGGTCAGAGAGGCAAATCCTTTACACAGAGTGGCTGCTGTCTAGAATGCACCTCCAGATGGAATTAGACACAATCACTTGATGGGAATCTAAATGGCTAAGAATGCAGGACATCTGATTAGTAAGTTTGCAGATGGCACAGATATTGTTGGAGTTGCAGACAACAAAGATTATTGGATAAGGTTTGGGCAGATCGGGCAACCTATTCATTCAGAAAGTGGTGGGTATATGGAATTACTGTAGCTGCCAGAGGAAGGTATTTGAAGCAGATACAATAATATTTAAAAGACAGGTACATGGATGGGGAAGGTTTAGCGCAATATGGACCAAATACTGGCAAATGAGACTAGCTTAGATTAGGCATCTTGGTCAACATGGATGAGTTGGACCAAACGGCCCATTTGATTTTATGATAAAGAGGAACATAGATTAAATGAAAAGGTGGGCAGAGCTGTGGCAGATGGAATTTAATCCAGACATGTGCGAGGTAAGGCACTGTGGCAAGTCAGATTCTGGTCAGACATATAGAGTAAATTGCAGCAGGTCAGGCAGCATCTCAGGAGAGAAGGAATAGGTGATGTTTCGGGTTGACACCCTTCTTCAGACTGATGTTAGGGGGCAGGACAAAGGAAGCTACAGGTACTTTGGATCTGTCTTCACTAAGGAAGACACCAACAATCTCCCAGATGTACTAGTGGACATAGGTCCGAGGGTGACAGAGGAACTGAAGGAAATTCACATTAGGCAGGAAATGGTGTTGCGTAGACTGATGGGACTGAAGGCAGATAAATCCCCAGGGCCTGATGGTCTGCATCCCAGGGTACTTAAAGAAGTGGCTCTAGAAATCGTGGACGCATTGGTGATCATTTTCCAATGTTCTATAGATTAAGGATCAGTTCCTGTAGATTGGAGGGTAGCTAATGTTATACCACTTTTTAAGAAAGGAGGGAGAGAGAAAATGGGAAATTATAGACCAGTTAGCCTGACATCAGTGGTGGGGAAGATGCTGGAGTCAATTATAAAAGAAGAAATTGCGGAACATTTGGATAGCAGTAACATGATCGTTCCGAGTCAGCATGGATTTACGAAGGGGAAATCATGCTTGACTAATCTTCTGGAATTTGTTAAGGATGTAACGAGGAAAATGGACAAGGGAGCGCCAGTGGATGTAGTGTACCTGGACTTTCGGAAAGCCTTTGATAAGGTCCCACATAGGTATTGGGGGTAGGGTGCTGACATGGATAGAAAAGGGTTGGCAGACAGGAAACAAAGAGTAGGGATTAACGGGTCCCTTTCAGAATGGCAGGCAGTGACTAGAGGGGTACCTCAAGGCTCGGTGCTGGGACCGCAGCTATTTACAATATACATTAATGACTTAGATGAAGGGATTAAAAGTAACATTAGCAAATTTGCGGATGACACAAAGTGTGCGACGAAGGGAGAGGAGATGCCAAGCCCAGACTGGCTGCTCATGGGTGTGCAACACTCAGAAAGATCTAGAGCGTAGAACAGCATAGCACAGGAACAGGCTCTTCAGCCCACACCAAACACCACACTAACTAATCTCTGCCTGCATCTGATATCACCCCATTCCACACATTTCCACGTGCCTATCTAAAAGCCTCTTAAATGCCACTATCATATCTGCATCCACCACCACCCCTGGTAACACATTCCAGGCATCCATCATCCACAATAAAAATGCCCCACATATGTTCTTTAAAATTTGCTCATCTCATCTTAAAACTCTGGTCCCCGAGCCTGACATTCCCACACTAGGAATTGGGTTTTGACTGATTATGCTCTCTACACCTCATAATTTTATATACTTCTATTAGATCACCCCTTAGCCTCCAACACTCCAGAGAAAGCAACCAAAAGTCTGCCCAACCTTTCCTTATAGCTAATTTATATATACCCTTTATATACCCGGGAGTTGCAAAGGCAGTACCTTGATGAACCTCTTCTGCACCCTCTCCAAAACCACCACATCCTTTAACAGGGCAACACACAATACTCCAAAAGCAGCATAACCCAAGGTTTATAAATCTGCATAGAGATCCTATCAGTCATCCTTCAGCTCCTGGTAGAATATTGTTATGCAGGAATAATCACATTTGAAAAATGTAGAGCCAACTGAAAATAATATTGGGATACAAAACAACAGGAGGCACAAGGAGCTGCAGATGCTGGAGCAAAACACAACGTACTGGCAGGAATGGACAGGCGACGGGTCGGGACCCCTCAGCGCGCACTCTCTCTCTCCATCCTTCTCTCTCCATCCTTCTCTCTCCATCCTTCCCTCTCCATCCTTCCCTCTCCATCCTTCCCTCTCCATCCTTCCCTCTCCATCCTTCCCTCTCCATCCTTCCCTCTCCATCCTTCCCTCTCCATCCTTCCCTCTCCATCCTTCCCTCTCCATCCTTCCCTCTCCATCCTTCCCTCCCTCTCCATCCTTCCCTCCCTCTCCATCCTTCCCTCTCCACCCACCACTCAAATCATTCGGGACTGCACGTTTATAGCCCAACAGCGGCAGTTATTGCAGTATCAAGAAGACAAGATTTGGGCTTAGCGGCCGCGAACTCGCGACAACACGGAGAAGGGCAGAGACCGCCCTTTAATGAGCCGGCCCCTTCGCTGGTCTTTGGTCACAGCCCCCGCCTCCTTCTAAACGTCATTCATTGCCGAAGCCCCGCCCCTCTTTTCACGTCACTCAGGCCTCAGGTCCCGCCCTTCGATTGACATCAGGCAGGCCCGCCCTCTCCAATGACGTCAGCGCGCATGCCCCGCCTTCGGTTAATGAGTTCTCAGAATTCGGATTCAATGTATCAATTTCGGCTGCGACGTCATTCCCAGGGCACGGCACGTGACAGTTCAACCCAACCGGCTCGATGCATGGGGGGGAACGGCGAGAAAACGATCTTAGTACCGACGACCCCGGCCCCGGTCTCGGGGTCACGGGCGGCATTCCCGGGTGGAATAAACAATTAGTACCCGGTACAGTATTCACCGGCTCAGCATCGCTTCTCAGCTGCTGCCCCAGCGCCAGCCCGATAACTCACACCCCTCCCTCTCCTCCGGTGGTTCAGCCCTCCGCTCAAATTCGTGGAATTGGCGAGAGGCGGTTCTGAGAAGCGGCGGTTCCTGGAAGGAGCGGCCAGGTGACCGGGGCTGGCCGACTGGCCGGGGAGGGGGGAGAGAGAGAGCGGCCAGGCACCGGGGCTGGCCGGGGAGGGGGGCAGAGAGCGCGGCCAGGGAGCGGGGAGGGGGAGGCAGAGAGCGCGGCCAGGGAGGAGGGATGTGGACTGGCCGGGGATTGAGAGGCTGTGGAGGGGACGGGGAGAGAGTTGTTGGGTGCCGGGGATTGAGAGGCTGTGGAGGGGACGGGGAGAGAGAGTTGTTGGGTGCCGGGGTGCCGGGGATTGAGAGGCTGTGGAGAGGTGTCAGGGCCGGGATAGTGTATTGGGGGACGGGGACTGACGGAGAGAAGGGGAGCCGGGGACTGAGACTGAGGAAGAGTGCGGGGTTATATGACAACTACTGCGGCAGTCGTTGGTTGACAGGCCGGGGGAAGTGTCCCGCAATCGGCTGGGCTGCGGTGCCGGGGCTTCTGCGCTGTTCTCTGGGGCTCCGAGGAGCGGCAGCTGAGCCGAGGCCGCCGCTGGGAACGGACCGTGAGCCGGAGCTTAACTTGCTCGGGCTGACGGGACGTCGGTGCGGGTCCTCGGCTATGGTCAGGCCCGAGTGTCCCGGCACCGGTGTGGGGCGGACGGCAGCGCTCCCGGCCGATGCCCGCGCTTGTTTACGGCGCTGGGCCACCGGCCCGTGCCCGCCCTCTACTGGCAGCCGCTGCCGGAGCTGAGAGACCGGCCCGAGCGAGCGCCTTCCCCCGGCACGCATCGTGCTGGAGCCGCCGGCTCGTGTCTTGTCGCTGCCGGCCCCGGGAGCCGGCGGTCCTCTGCTCCGGCCGCGCTTTCGCTGTCATTGCGAGGGGAGCCGCTGCGGGGACGGGGTTGTCACGGAGCCGCGGCCCGTGGTGTATGTGTGTGTGTGTGTGTGTGTGCGGGCGGCGGCGGCAGGTGGGCACCAAGGCCCGTCAGCCCGACCCGTCGGCTCGGTTCCCCCCTCCGGCTCTTCTCGCGGGCAGGGCCGAGGCCACTTCACGCCGGATCCGTGCCCAGCTCCGCGGCTGTGAACGCGGCAGGCAGCTCTCCCTCGGGCTGGAGTCTCTCTCCCTCGTCAACCCTGCTTGCCTTATCTCAGCCTGTCGCTGGTCGCAATACTCTGACAGTTCAGATCTGCTGTTGGGGCTGGAAGCGGGGCGGCTTGTCAGAACTCGGGCTGCGGACTAATGTCCTCAGCTTAGGGAGTTTTTGTTTGCCAGCTCCCACTCCAGGACTGGGTGCAAAGTTTGAGGCCGGGAGGGTGATGGTTTCTGCGGGTGGTGCGTGTACTGACACCGGCCCACAGCCCCGCTCCTGGCCCGTCTCTTGCATTGCCCTTCGCGCTCCACGACCCCGCGTAGACACGGCACCCTTCCTGCCCCTCGTTAGACGCACTAACTCCTGCCCCTGGTTAGGCGCTGTCCCTAACTCCTGCCCCTGGTTTAAACCTCCGCGGGTAGTTTCTCAACCAACGCTCCATCTCCAGTCTCCACCGAACTGAAGTTCGTCGTCCCTGGAATTGTTTTTTTTCTGTACTTGTTCGAGGCGGTCACATCGCCGAAGCCAGTGGTAGCGCTAGACAGACAGTACTTTGCTCTGGCCGAATCTATGTCCTAAAGATGGGTTACAACTTGTGATCAACTTCTGTTTATTAAACCCGGATCCCGTGTGTCTTATCGCCCACTTGTCAACATGCCCAAGAGCGACCACTTCAGGAACACCTTTGTAACCAAATGTCAATATCTCGGCACAGTCCACAGACCAGCCTGTCACAGCCCCGTGAGGTGCCGCGCTCCCTGATTCACTTTGTCCAGTTTGTCATTGCGAGTTTGGGGTTGCTGTTGCGCTTGGGTGAAGCGGCTGAGTGTGTACTGGCCTCCGGAGACCCGTGAAACTCGCCACGGTTTCCTGACGCTTCATCAGTCTTGTGTGTCGCCACTCGTCCCCAGTCCCTGATTTTGCTGACCCTTGATATGTGGCACTTCATCCATTGTCCTTTGGAAATCCATAATACAGTGCAAAGGCCATTTGACCCATCCAGTGTTGTATGTGGAAGAGAATCCTACAAATGCATTACTTTTCGATATGCATCTACTGAGGCTGTGTTTGAGTGTCTAAAGCATGTCGGTCACACAGCACGGAAACGGGCCTTTCGGCCCAGCTTGTTTAATGATAAAATAAAACTGCAATAGGTTCTGCGGCCACTTAATTCTTGAAGCCCAGTTCTCCACTCCTGCACAAGGGACAGGCCATCTCTCCTTGACTCCCCCCCCCCCCCCGGCTATATCCGCATGTCACTGACCGAATCCTGTGCCTGATTGGAATTATGCTCATCACTCGGGTTAATTTGACTTCAGTCACCGGTTTACTCCTGATGCGTCTTCTGGAAGTCGGTGACGTTTGCAATTCTCCTGCTTCGGACCACCACTCCTGTACCCGCAGGCGTGGGGGTGGATGGGTTCCTGTGTAATGACCCCCTCACTCTCACTGGGCACGGGGGGCATAACCAGCCAACTTGTCAACATGCCCAAGAGCGACTGGGGAGATGAGGGTAGCCCTGTTGCTGTGCGCCGTTGTACGGGATGGAACAGCAGACCTATCCGCTCCCTGTCCATACGAGACATGATATCCCGCCGGCACTTTCACCCCCCCCACACGCACTCTTTTTCGCCTCAGTCTGAAGGGGCCAGACCCGAAACATCACCTATCCATGTTCTCCAGAGGTACTGCCTTACCCGCTGACTTACTCCAGCACTCTGTCATTTTTTTAAAAACATGCCTCTGCAGTTCCATGTATCTTCTAAGTTTATCTGTCCATAATGGAACGCACACCTGCAGCTGACATCTAATCAGACATCCAGAGGTTTTCCATAACTATTTGCTTTTGTCCCCCAGTTCCAATTTGGAGTAATTTCACTTTTGAAATAAGCGCCCAAGTCCCGTCGCTGGATGCAAACTGCAGCAGATCCCGGCCCGCGTCCGCCACCTGTCGCTCGGTCCCGCTACTGCAGAGAGTGGGTCCGCACCCGCCACCTGCCGCTCGGTCCCAGCACTGCGGGGAATGGCCCGCACCTGCCGCTGAGTGCCGGCTCTGCGGGGAATGGCCCACGCCCGCCACCTGCCGCTGAGTACTGAGAATGCGGGGAATGGCCAGCACCTGCTGCGATTATTGCCGAGGGGGGCTCAGCTTCGCCTGCACCATTCCCGTCCTGAGCAAACTCAACGAATCCGCGCCAGTTCCAAACATCTGAGATGTTCTCACCTGTCCCGATTGAGCGGCCCTTTGTTTTAAACGCTGGCACCTGGTTCTAGTCTCCTCAATGAGAGAACCCCTGTCCCAGCTGTGAGCAGTAAATCCCGCACTGTCCATGGGGAAAACCACTCTCCCCGGAATCAGATTGTGGCTGCCCCCCTTTGTGTACCAAGGGAGTAGGCAATGTCCTCGGTGTGGTTTCACCAAACTCCTGGTAATATAATGTCTTCCAGAGATGCTGCCTGACCCACCAGAGTTACTCCAGCACTTTGTGACTGTCCTGTTATAATTGCTGTTTTGTGCCACAAAAGTCAGAGTTTCGTAGCTGCTACTTTGGCTGTTGGCTGGATCCTCTGCATATCTACACCCTGCAGCCTCCTGCCTTCCACAGCCGCAACCTTTCACAAAGCCCCGCATCCTCCAAATACTCGGTGACATTCGGCCGTTCTATCAGTGAATACTGTTCCCTCGCCCGGTCTCATGATGTGGATTATGACCAGCTCCGGCCACCTGCAGATGGCATATTTACTCCTTCTGTTCATCCCTGATCACAGTGTGCTGGAATATTGCCCTCTCCACCAATCACACCTACTTTAATCACCGCCAGTATGGCTCTTTATGGGGAAGTGGGACTTGCTTAGATCAATGAGTTGGGCCAAAGGGCCTGTTTCTGTTCTGTGTGACTATGACTTGTGACAGCTAATCAAAGGCTTCAATGCTCGGTATTCATGTTATCCTCCTCGATACAGTTGGGTAGTTTGTTGTAAAAGTTGTAGCAGGACAGTGAGTGACCGGATTTTGTTGTGTGGCTGGGATGGAGTGACCTGATGTCCTGTGGCTGGGATGGGACTCTGGGCCCCAACCATGGCCATAACTCGTGCCCGTGTCCCAGGCACGAAGATGGTGCTGACAGTGCACCCCCTCCCCCCCCCCCCCCAGCTGTCCCCCTATCCCTCCCTCCCTGTCACTCACTTTGACAGGCTGTTGTTCTGGTTTACACCCTGGCCCAGACACTCAGTACCAACCCAGTCTCAGCTCCTGCTAACTTTCACGGAATCGATGGCACGATAATGTTAGTTGAAGTGAGCAGTCGACGTTTCTCAGAGACACCCCCAAGAACTGCTGCAATGGTGGAGATTAAATCAGGTTGACTTAATTCCACAAACTGAAAGTGTTTGCAGTGGGAGTGCAAGTGACGAGCAGCTGTGCATTCAGCAGTGAGGGAGAGTGCAGGTGGCTGTCAGTGAGTGAAGGGGCTGAGGGAGGGGGCAGTGGACCTTGGGTGGGGAACACAAGATGTTTAGTGTCAGTCGCCTGGTACCACAGTACCTGGGCAGGGGGGTGGGGGGTAGTGAGGCGACCGCTGGACTGTAGGGAGAGCAGTCTAATTGACCCTCTCTGTGTGACGGGCCCCTCTTCCTCGCTGCCTGTCCAGCTTTGGTGACTGTGCTCTTGCCACTCTGACCACTGTCCAGGGATGGGGTAAGTGTCGGCACTCTGGTCCTGGGCCGGTTCTGTGGGTGGAACTAGCAGAGCGAGAGGTTTAACCTCTGTGTGAGTGGGGCTTGGAGCTGCAGGGTCTCTGGATCGGTGAATGAAACCACAGTGACTCATTCTGTACAATTTCCTTTTCTCTTTTGCAGTGTTTCCTCCGCTGCGGTTTCCACGTTTATGGGTAAGCTGCACCTTGTGGATCATGGACATGGGAGTGCTTGTGATGATTGTCGTGTGCAGGCAGTGATTATGCTGGTCATTGAGACCGGAGCGAGGTGGCATGGGTGGCCGGAGGGTGAGCCTTGCAAGGGGTAGTGAGGGCAGTAGGTGGAGCATTGAATCATAGACAGGAGCAGAATCGGGCCATTTGGCCCATCAAGTTTACTCCGCAATTCAATCTTAGCTGATCCATCATTCCCTCTCAACTCCATTCCTCTGCCTTCTCCCCGTAACCTTTTACACTCTGACTAATCACGAAGGAGCCCCTTGGTTTAAAGCTCGGCGCGCTGGGGCAGTGGGAGGGTCAACGAGTGCTGGAGATGTTTGTGGGAGTGAGGCCTTGGTGATGGTCAGTTGTCCAGCGTTGGCATGTAGGGGGCTGGGTGCTGGGAGGGGAGCAGGGCTGGACGTGAGGAGTGCCTCCCTCTGACCCACAGGCACGATGACTGCGGTGGGTGATGGTCAGATGTCCAGCTTTAGCATGTGGCAGGGCTGGACATGGGGAGGAGGGGTGGAGCAGGGCTGGGATCTGACCATTACTGACTGGGTTCTTCCTCTGATGGTTGTGGTGGGTGATGGTCAGATGTCCAGCAGTGATGTGTGGCAGGGTGGGGGGCTGGGGACTGGCCGTTACTGACCGGGCCCTCTCTCTCTGACCCACAGGCACGATGACTGCGGTGGGTGATGGTCAGATGTCCAACTTTAGCATGTGGCAGGGCTGGACATGGGGAGGAGGGGTGGAGCAGGGCTGGGATCTGACCATTACTCACCGGGCCTTCTCTCTCTGACCCACAGGCACGATGACGGCGGTGGCGGCCGACAGCTGCATCCAGTTCACCAGGCACGCGGGGGATGTGCTCTTCAACCTGAACCGCCTGCGAAGCCGGGACATCCTCACCGACGTCACCATCCTCGTTCACCGGCACCGCTTCCAGGCCCACAAGACCGTGCTCATGGCCTGCAGGTGGGGCACTGGGCCGTCACGCGTTGGGCGCCGGGGGAGGGGATGGGCAGCTGAGAGAGGGGCGATTGAGTCCTGGATCGGGCCCTTCTAACCTTCTAACGCCTCGCGTTGTATTACAGCGGCCTGTTCTACGTAATCTTCACCGACCAGGTGAAATTCAACCTGAACATGGTGACCCTTGACCCTGAGGTTGACCCCCAGGGGTTTGGGATCTTGCTGGACTTCATGTACACGTCCCGCCTGTCGTTGAGGGACAGCACCATAATGGCCGTGATGAACACCGCCCTCTATCTGCAGATGGACCACGTGGCAGACACCTGCCGCAGGTACTTGCAGTCCAGGTGAGTTTACCTGCCCTTCCCGCTGCGTCCTGGCTGTATGGGTAGGCGGGTCGCGGGGTGCCGGTATGGGTCTGATGGTGGTTGGTGGGTGACTCTGAGGGTGGGTGGTGGGTGTTTGGGTCTGAGAGTAGAGCTGCTGCCTCACACCACCAGAGACGAGGGTTTGATCCTTGGGTGCTGTGTCTGTGTGGAGTGTGGATTTGTAGGTTAATTGGACCTCTGTAAATTGCCCCTAGTGTGCAGGGAGTGGATGAAATAGTGGTATAACATAGATCTAGTGTGAATGGGCGATCGATGGTGATGAGGGGGAGGGGCGTGGGGTTGGAGTTGTTCATGTTTGACGATGCCACTAACCCGCTCCTCACTTTGTCCACAGTGAGGACATCTGCTCATCAGTCAGCCCGTCACCACAGCACTACTTCTCCTCCAACCCCATGCTCCCCCCGGAGCTGGTCACCTTCCGCAAGGGGACAGACCCCGAGGCACGGCCCCTCGACTCTGCCGCCTACAGCGTGCTGCCCCCCTCACCCCACCCCTACCCCTTGTACCCCCACCTGCCCCATCACGGCTACTCTACTAACCCCTACACGGGGTCCTGGCCAGAGGGGCCCAGGAGTCAAGGGAGAGGTGGTCAACACGGCTGTGCCAGGCCGGGCCCCTGTCCAGCTGCTGACCCCACGGGCCTGGCCATGGAGGGTGGGGCAGGACCCCAGTACCTCTCGCCGCTGCCGCCTGCCCCAAGGAGAGCCCCCCCAAGTGGAGTGGGGCTGGGGCAGGGGGTGGCGGGTGAGGAGGGGGGGCCCTCAGGCTGCCCCCTCCCCCCCGGACCACGCAGCCCCCTCAAGTCAGACTGCCAACCCAACTCTCCCACCGAGTCCAGCAGCAGCAAGAAGGCTGGGCGGGGGGTCCCGGGAACCCCCCCCACCCCCACCCCACTCCCCACCTCCCTTGGCCCCAAGGTCTGCAACTGGAAAAAGTACAAGTTCATCGTGCTCAACTCCCTGAACCAGGCCGGGGGGGCGGACTCGGGTCCTGCCCCCACCTCCCCAAGCTGCCCCACCCCCGAGGCCCAGACCCTGAGCAGCCCCTCCCCCACCCCCCAGGGCACCAAGATCGACAGCGAGATGCAGGCCAGCCGGCTCAACAGGTAACCCTCTTCCCCCTCCCTCGGGAAACCCGCTCCCCCCCCCCCGGGAAATCCCTCCCCCAGGGACCCTCCTTCACTCCCACTCCGAGACGCCTCCACATGCGAACAGCCTTAGGGTAACCCTCCCCCCACGAACCCCAACTCACCCCCCCTCAAGAACGTGCCCCTCGGGAACCTCCTTACCCCAGGGGCCACGCCTCCCCTGGGACCCCCCACACCCCGCAACACCTCTACCTGGGAACATCCTTGACCAGTAATCCGGCCCCCATTCTCTCCCAGGACAGGTAAATCCCCCCCCTCACCTGGACACGCTTCCAACTGTGGCAGCCTCCCCCCCCCCCACAACTCTACCACCCTGGGTAATCCTTCACTGGGACCCCCTCACCAGGATCCCCTGCCCCACGGGATCCCCTAGGAAACATCTCCCAATTCCCCCCCCCCCCCCCGGACGCCTCGCAACGGATCCCTCCCCCCTATGGGTGGGCGAGACCACCTCTGTGGGTGGGCGGGGTGGGCACTGGTTGGGGGTCGTGGGGTGGGGGGAGGCCACGTGCCGGTCGGGATTGGAGGGTCAGGGTCGCGCCGGTCTCCCGCACTGACGTTCTCTCTCTCCTGGGGTCGAAGGTCGCCGGACACTACCTCGCCGGACACGGAGCAGTCGTCCCCTGGGGCACCCCCACCCTGCAGCTCCTGCCAGTCGCCTTGTCTGCAGCGGCCCCCTCACTGTCGGCGCTCCCACTCCCACAGAGACGACCCAGCAGAGACCCAGTCCGAGCTGTCGGACTCCAGCTCCGGTGAGGGGGGGGGTGCGGTTTGGGAAGAGAGGGTTGTCGAGGTTGGGGACGGGGAAGGTGGGGGGCGATGGGAGGAGGGAAAGATGGGTGGGTGGAGACGGGTAAGGGGGAGGCGTTGGAGGGAGAACAGGGAAGGAGGGTGGGGGAACAGCTGCTGCCTATGCCCCTCCTCCAGAGACCTGTGTGCAGTGAGAGTGCCGGGAGTGGGTGGGTGACCGGGTGTCGAGGTGGGGATGGGTTACTGTGTGGGGTGGGGTCACTAACACTGCCTGACCCTGTGCCCCCAGAGACGGGCCCGTTCCCCTGCGTGCAGTGCGAGTGCCGGTTCCCGGAGGATGCGGCACTACGGCGACACTTGGTGCAGTCCCACAGCCACAAGCCGTACAAATGCGACCGGTGCCAGGCAGCCTTCCGCTACAAGGGCAACCTGGCCAGTCACCGGACCGTGCACACAGGTGGGGGGACGACTGGGCCAGGGAGGGGGGAGGGGAGGGTGGGGAAGGGGGATTGGGGTGGGGGTTGGTTCGGGGGATGGGGCAGAGGGGATCAAAGGGCAGGGTAGGGCGGGAGTGGTTTGGGGGGTGAGGGGAGAGAGGGATGAGGACAAGCCAGTGGGTGAGGCACAGCCAGGGAGGGGTGGTCTGGGGGAGGTGGGAGAGAGGGATGGAGGTGAGCTCCCCAGATGTGAAGGTGATGCCGGAGTTGTGGGAGTGGAGCTCAGCACTCGGGCTACACTGTGCGATGTGTGTCGTTGCGCCCCCCCCCCCCACCGGTTGACTCCGCTGAACCGGCCTGACCTGTTGCAGGGGAGAAGCCCTATCGCTGTAACATCTGTGGCGCACAGTTCAACCGACCGGCCAACCTGAAGACCCACACACGCATCCACTCCGGGGAGAAGCCCTACAAGTGTGAGACCTGCGGCGCCCGCTTTGTCCAGGTTAGTGACCCTTCCTTTGGCCTGAACCCCTATCCGCGGGAGTTGCTGCCCCCTGGCCACCTGCTCCTCGCCCGCCTCACTGCCCATGCTCCCTCGTGCGAGGGACTGCCCTGTCCACGGTCGCCTGATGAATCTTGGCCACTGCCCCGCTTTTTTCCCTTTCAAGCTTCTAGAGAACTGTTGAGGGTTTGGAGAGGTTTACCAGGACACTGCCTGGATTTGAAGGTGTTTGCAACAGGGAGAGGTTGGACAGACTAGGATTATTTTCTCTGGTACGTTGCAGGCTGAGGGGACACCTGATAAAACTTTGAGAGGCTTACATAGGACACTCAAAACATTTTATCCAGGGTGGAAATATCAAAGACTCACGGCAAAGCTTGAGGGTTAGGGCGAAATTTTAAAGGAGATGTGCGGGGCAAGTTTGTTGAGAGGGTCGTGAGAACCAGGAACGTGCTTCCAGAGATGGTGGTGGAGGCAGATACAATACTGGCATTTAAGAGACTTTTAGATAGGTACATGGATATGCAGGGAAAGGAAGGATATGATTTATGTACAGGCAGAGATTAGTTTAACTTGGCGTCATTTCGACATGGACATTGTGGGCCGAACAGACTGTTCCTTCACTGCTCTATGTTCTATTGAAATGGGCATTTGCACCGTTTCCCACATTATGTTCCATTTGCCTGATCTTTGTCCCCTTCCAAACTACCCATCCATCCTGTTGTGTGTTCACACCAAAGATAATAGAGCAGAGCAAGATAGACCACTCGACCCTAAAAACCGTAGTATGTCATGGCGCCATTTTAATAGGCAGAAACTTGCAGAAACTTTTTTTAAAGAAAAATAACTAAAATCTGTGAATTGATAGATGAGATATATTCTGCATTTTTATGGTATCATCACACATACTGTTCCCCCAAAACACTAATGACACTACGAGAAGCATAGCGAACGGCGTGTTTTGCTTACTAAAATGGCGGACGTTACGCTCCTTTGTGCACTACACCAGTATAGGCGATTTCAGGACGGTGGTTCATCTTGCTCCTCTAGTATCTTTGGTTCACACCCTCCATCTTAATTCCCTCTCCATCTTTGTTGCAGTGAATATAGTAACTGGATTCCATGCTTTCATTTAAGTCATTAGTATGAACTATGAAGAGTTGAGCCCCTGTGATACTCCAATTACAACCTCACTCCAGAATAAGAGCCTTTGTGCTGCTGTTCCTGGATGCCAGCTCATCTACCTCCTCACAGAAACCCTCCCTCTAACACCCGGGGCTTGCAATTCTCGCTCGTCTTTCATGTGGGACATTATCAAATGCCTTCTGGAAAGTTGAATTCATCCCACCAGTTCCTGTGTATCTGCAGTGTTTGCTGCTCTAATAACAAGAAACTGCGATTACATCTTTAACACGAGCTGCTAACTCATAAACGATGTTACAATGACTGGCCATATAGTTTCCTGTATTCTGACTCACTCTTTTGAATTGTACTGAGGAGGACTCAGTTGAGGCATAAGAGTTGTAATGAGTTAGACCATACACAAATTACCAAAGAGAGGGATTGGTGGTTATAACGTACATTAAGATAGATAAATCCCCAGAGCCCGATCAAGTGCATCCATGGACCTTGTGGGAAGCTTGGGAGGAAACTGTGGAGGTAGTTGCAGAGATATTTGCATCATCTTTAGCTATCGATGATGTTCCAGGAGGGTGACTAATGTATTGTTATTCGAGAAGTCCCCCCCCCCCCCCCCCCCGGTTCTGACTGGTACACTTTCTTCACCCGCTAACCATCCTCTTTTCCCCCCACGGCCCGCTCTCCCTGTGCTGGCCCTCTTCCCACGCTGACCCTCTCTCCTCCTGCAGGTCGCCCACCTGCGGGCCCACGTGTTGATCCACACGGGTGAGAAGCCGTATCCGTGTGAAATCTGCGGCACCCGGTTCCGGCACCTGCAGACGCTGAAGAGTCACCTGCGCATCCACACGGGGGAGAAGCCGTACCACGTGAGTGGGGGGAGCAAGGGGGGGGAGGGGAGGTGGCGGCTTTTGGCTGGGCAGCCAAGGTGGGGGGGGGGGGGGGGTGCACTGATTGAATTGCCGGGGAGGTCACGATTGCACCCCCCCACCCGGCTGCTGTGGGGCAAGGCAGCTCCCCTGGATTTGCCTCGCCCCCCCCCAACCCCCCCTTCCCCCAACCACTCCCTTCTCCCAACCACTCCCTTCTGTTCTGGGGGGGACGGAGGGGAGGGACAGTCTCTGTGCGGTGGGGAGGAATCTTATAATTTTGGGGGAGGGGGGTGACCCATGAACTGTGCCTGATGCTCTGACTAACGAGGGGCTCCCCGGACACCCACCCACCACCCCTCCCTCCAGCCGCCTGGGCCCCCCGCTCACCCCTCACTTGCTCCCCACTGTCATCCCATGCCCCCTCCCTCGCTTGCCCGCCCCTCCCTCGCTTGCCCGCCCCTCCCTCGCTTGCCCGCCCCTCCCTCGCTTGCCCGCCCCTCCCTCGCCAATGCTGTCCCTTACCTCCTCCCTTGCTTGCCCCCCACTTCTCCCTCCTACCGCCTCGCTCGCTCCCTCATCTCACTGTTGCTCTCTCTCTCTCTCTCTCTCCCCCTGCAGTGTGAGAAGTGCAACCTGCATTTCCGCCACAAGAGCCAGCTGCGCCTGCACCTGCGGCAGAAGCACGGAGCCATCACCAACACCAAGGTGCAATATCAGGTCCCTACAGAGTCCCTGGCTGACCCCTGCCGGGCTCGCTGACCCCCCGCCCCCCCACCCCTGGCCCAATGACTTTGTGAGGTGGTGGGATTCTGGAATGATTAAAGGATTTTAGTTTGGAGTCTCCAGTGGTCAGAATCCCGGCAGGTATCGGCAGGGAGATGTGTAACGGGTTTCTAAGCTTGTGAAAAGTGCTTGCAATTACAGTATTTCCTGTTAATAGAAATTGGAGTGTTTGCTTTTAAAATATGCATCTCTGCCCATAATATAAAGGAATGTATAAATATATATTTTTCCTGTGCTAAGCACAACAGAGTCGTACTATTATATAAGAATGGGAAGTCAGTCATATTTTTAACCAAAGTTGTCGGTAGGGCAGTAAAGGAGAGATTGGTCGGACAGGTCATCTGCAGGCAGAGTATGGTCTGAACATGTCTATGGCTTAAAGCACTTCAGATATTTTGTCTATTGTGAAATGATATATGTGCTTTTGAAAAGTCAGGTTTACATTTTCCCTGGACGCTCTGTGTCCATTGTGTTGATGAAGCAGTCTCCATGGTGCCTTTTGTGCCCAGGGTCCAGGGCCCTCGCCCCTCCACCCCCGACCTCCCCTGGGGTCGCTGGACCATGCCCTCTGACCTGGGCCTTCTGAAGCGAGGGTGGGCGGAAACGTGGGCAACGATTCACCAGGATTTTTATCATGAACTGTACGATTTAGCCGCCAGAATGTAATAAATGAATATATCGCCCTGCTGCCTGACTCTGCGTGGTCTTGCTTGGGGGGGGGGGGGGGGGGGGGGAAGAGTTGGTCAGTTGGGGTGGGGATGACGACTGGTCAGTCGGGGTGGGGATGACGACTGGTCAGTTGGGGTGGGAAGACTGGTCACCATGAGGTGGGGAAGAAGGCCTCTGATCACACCAGGGCGGGCTGTGAACCTGACTGTTTGCTAGGGGGGGGGGGCAGGGCTATGTGTGCCTCAGTGGCCGGTGGGGGGTTGACCGACTGTGGCCGAGGGGCCTATGATTGGGGGGAGGGGGGTTCTTGCTGGCAGTGGGAGGGGGGAGAGGAGGGTTTCTCTGGGTGTCCCTGTTGGGTTGGTGGATGTCTGTCCCTCACGGGGGAGGGTGGGGGATGGTGACGGTCACGGAGGGGTGGGTCCGGTCCGTGTGGCCGCAACTACTGCACTGCCATGTGAAAAAAATCTGAGTTGGTGAGTAACTCAATAGGTCAGGCAGCAGCTCTGGAGAACATGGATAGGTGATGTTTTGGGTCGGGACCCTTTCTTCAGGCGGCGATGAGGGTTGTCACCACCTCGCTACCATGGGGGGGGGGGGCGCGAAGAGGAAGGGAGAGGTGGGGCGAGAGATGTTGATGTGTCCGTGACGTCCATTCCCTAAGAGTGAAGGAGTGCAGGGGCACCCGAGAGTGGCAGTAACACAGTCACACACACACTGACCATCACACTGTCTGATTATTACCATCACACTGTTTCACCCATCATTAGTTCTGGCTTTCGGAGGATTATTCTATAAGTGCCTCACAGGCTTGACTGAGTTCTGGGAATACGAGGGCTTTTATAAACTCGTACAGCGTGGAAACTGGCCCTTTGGCTCAACGTCCGTGCCGACCAAGGTGCCTCATTTACACTAGTCCCATTTTCCCGTTTGGCCCATCTATATACTAAAACTCTAATTTGTTTGTTTGTTTGTGACTGAACTTCAGCCAAAACTGTACAAGATAGCGTGATATTTTTAGGCCCACCTTATTCACCGTCGTCGCTTTAAAATGGTCGTTTTATTGAAATTTATGTTATATTTTTAAGGTTATTCACATTTTTATGATTTAAAAAACCAGCGCATGCGCAGTTGGGGCCGGTCCTCAAGTAAGATGGCTGCCGGGTGACTGCGCGTGCGCAGTTGGGAGGGTCATCATTTTCGTCCAGCTCCCAATTCCCGCCAGGCGCCCGTTTGGTTCCATGGCCCAAGTGGGGGGGAGCGTCACCGTCGCCGCTCCAAACCTCGGGTGTCTCCATCATGGCTGCCGCCCTGCCATCACTGCTGCCGCTGCTCCAAACCATGGGCGTGTCCTTCACTGCTAGGCCCCAGAGCTCCGCTGATCCATCGCGCCACCGCTGCTGCTTCTCCTTCCCGCTCTAAACCCCGGGCGTCTCCATCATGGCCGTCGCTGCTCCCGCTGCCGCTCTAAACCCCGGGCGTCTCCATCATGGCTGCCGCCTCCCCTGCTGCCGCTCTAAACCCTGGGCGTCTCCATCGCTGCCGTCGCCAGTGAGCCCCGGAGCCCCTGCCCAGCCATCACTGTGGCCGCCCCTCCCGCTCTAAAACCCGAGCGTCTCCATCGCTGCCGTCGCCGATAAGCCTCCAGCAATCGCTCAGCATCGCTGCTGCTGCTGCCGCCGCTCTCAGCCACGAGCGTCTCCTTCACCGCTCGGCGCCGGAACAGCCGCCGCCGAGCAGTTAGAGATCAGACTAATTAGACCAAGCGGACCCGCTAGGCCCAAACCCCTCCAGCATTCGTGCAGCACCCGCCACCCCCCGGGCCTCGCCTTGCTGCCCCCCCGGCCGTTGTGATTTGCTGTTGAAGACCACTGGAGCAAGTATGTCGTCAATGAAATTAGGTGTGTGCAGTTTTAAATGACACTCTTTCTTCATAACTTAGTCATACATTTTATGATCATTATTTTATTCAATATCAAGAGAATTGGGATGTGTACGGAAAAACCAAAATAGAAAAACCAAAACAAAACAATTTTTTCTTTGTTGTAAAAAGTATTTCTGTTCAATAACCTTTCTATAAATACCAGAATATACTCATGATAGGCCTGACATTGTACATGTAGTCCAAGAACTACAGACTGTTGGAAATAATAGTCGTTTCTCACACATGAATGTAGCACAACACGTATGCGCATTGGACGTACATACTTTTTTTTTGTTGCTGAAAACTTTCTTTACGTGCCTTATTATGAATTTGATGTAAAATTCTGAATTTTGGACATCAAAATTATGAATTTGTAAAACCAAATGTTGGGAGGTCTGTTCATGAACCATTCTGCGACCACACCTCTCCATGTTGAAAGAATGGAAGATGTAGAAAGAGATTCCTGAAGCCGTTTATCGAAAGCACAAGGTGTGGAGATGAATCACATCCTCTGTACAGGAGACGATCTCCGGATATGGGAGGATTTCAGGGACATCAAGAAGGACGCCGGGATCAACCTATTACTTCTGAATGGGTGATGCCCTGTAATGCTCAACTCTTGAAGTTGTTCAAATGTCGCATCAACTGTAAAGTCGGTCAAATACGTGTTCAAGTACACCTTGAAGGGGAGTGAGCAAGCAGTTTTTGGAGTTAACAGGGATGACAAAATTGCACAGTACTTTACTGGCCGATACATTGGTCCATCAGAAGCAGTGGGATTAAAATTCTTAGATTTCCAACTCATGAGAGACGCCCAGCTGTCATTCGACACCAGGTACATCTACCACAAGAACAACAAGTCGTCATCAGAGTCGATGCTGGTCGGCTGGTGAGAAATGAGGATATCACGAGAACAACTTTAACTGAATTCATGGAATTGTGTTCTCGAGATCAATTCGCAAAAACACTGTACTACGCTGGTGTACCCCGATTTTACACATGGAACAATAAGAAATGGCAAAGAAGGAAGTTTGGGAAGATAGTGGAAGATCTTCCAGGTAATTTTTAAGCCAATGTTCTGGGACGAGTGTATACCATTTCTCCAAGGTGTGACCTCTACTACTTGAGACTGCTTCTCCATCACGTAAAAGGGCCAGTGTCCTTCGATTCATCGAGGACACATGACAGACATATTCTTCCTTCCTTTAAAGACGTCTGCATAGAAAGAGGTTTGTTACAAACTTACTACCATTGGCAATAGACGATGGAAGATGCTGAGCGGACAAGACTCCCCGAAGCAATGAGAGATTTGTTTGTTTTGCTGACGATGGCTGAGATCAACTCTTCTCGACAATTATGGGATCGCTTCAAGAATTCAATGTCTGAGGATTACCTTCAAAGAGAACGGAGAACAATCGATGATCCAAATATCATGATTGATGAGAGGCATCATGATCAGGCTCTGTTGTATATTCAAGACAAGCTTATAAATTACTAGACTTTCATGTGTCACTACCAAGACATGGAAGGATGAACCTTGATGGTGACAATCCAGAATTGCTGAGTGAACTGCAGTACAGTAGACCTGAACAACAGTGATTTGTTGGAGAAGGAGCCTCTGCTGAATGCTGAGCAAAGAGCAGTGTATGACCATATGTGCAGCTGCTTGGAAAGGAATGTTCCTTCAATGTTTTTCATTGATACACCAGCAGGAATGGGCAAACCAATTCTCACCAATTTGATCCTCTCAAGTTCGAGATCAAGTTGATGTTGCTTTTGGTGTTGCATCCTCTGGTATAGCAGTTACATTGATGCCTGGTGGAAGAACTGCACATTCTCGATTCAAGGAACCCATCGAAGTGACCGATAATACCTTGTGCAACATTGAGAAGAACTCCAACATGGATCATTTGATCAGGAGTGTGAGACTCATTGTTTGGGATGAGTGCCCGATGATTAGGCGGGAGAGCTTTGAAGCGGTGGACAGAACTCTTCGAGATCTATGCAAAAAGAATGATGAGCCTTTTGGCGGCATTCTTACCTTTTGTTGTGGCGATTTTCGACAACTCCTTCCTGTTGTGAAAAGGGGAAATGATGCCTAAGTGCAGCATCAATAAATCCTATTAACGTTCAAATTGTTATGTTTTGTTATTCACATTTTAAACTTTAATAAATCCCTTTTCCACTTGCTGTGCCTGTCAGCCACCCATGCGCAGTAATACCTCTATGCTCGACGTCACAATGGAAACCCGACGGGCGGGAATGGCGGCGCCGCCGGAGAGCCCCTAAGAATGGAGGGGGTGACTGGGGAGTGGGTGGGGAAGAAGAGGGGATGGAGTGGGAGAGGGGAAAGGGGGGAGTGGGTGGGGAAGAAGAGGAGTTGAGGGGATGGAGTGAGGGAGAGGAAGGGGGCGGGGAGTGGGTGGGAAAGATGGGTTGAGGGGATGGAGTGGAGGAGGGGAGGGTGCTAGACCAATGCAGAAAAAAACAAAATTTTAAAGAGAAATTGCGATTTTCATTGAGATTTAATTTAAATTTTTTTAAAGCCATTTATTTTAAAGAAAAAAAAGTGCGATTTTTCCCCACATCCCAATGGCAACCCAATGAGTTGTGGGCCCAACGGGTCCACTTGGTCTAGTATCCGGCTGAACCCTTCCTATCCATGTACCTGTCCAACTGTCTTTTAAATGCTGTTATAGTAACTACCTCCTCTGGTAGCTCGTTCCACATACCCACTGCCTTCTGTGTGAAAAAAAAATGTCCCTTGGGTTCCTATTACATTTTCTCCCCCTCACCTTATCTCCTCTTTTTCTTGATTTTCTTACTCTGGGTAACAGACTGTGGATTCACCCTATCTATTCTCCTCGTGATTTAATACACCTCTATAAGGTTACTCATGTGCTCCAAGGAATAAAGTCCTAACTGCCCAATCTCTCCCTGTAGCTGAGGCCCCTCCAGTCCTGGCGACATCCTCGTAATCTGCAATATTTCCATCTTAAAGACATCCTTCCCACAGAGGGGTGGCCAGGTCTAATCACAATACTCCAAATGCGGCCTCACCAACATCTTGTACAATTGTAACATAGCGTCCCAACTTCTTTACTCAATGCCCTGACTGATTAAAGCGAATGTGCCACCTCCGGAGTTTGTCCAGAAACATCAGCGTTGTGTTTCTTTGGCTCCACGGCTCGTCGGGCCGCGGGCTCCACATCTCGGCCATCCTCCGGAGAACGAAGCTCTTCCTGAGTTCCTCGCTGTCGCCTATGGCCCTCTCTCTGTGGAGTAAAGTTTCCTACATCTGCGCTGGCACGTCCTTGTGCTTGTGTGTACCCCTTCTGGGCTGGGTTTTCCAGAGCCCCCACCCACCTGTCCACACCTTCCTGCTCCTGCGCTCTTTCTGTTAATTAGGCTACCTGCCGATCGCTTAATTAACAGAAGACAGACACAAAAATCTGGAGTAACTCAGTGGGTCAGGCAGCATCTCTGGAGAAAGGGAATAGGTGATGTTTCGAGTCGAGACCCTTCTTCAGACTGAGAGACAGGGGAAAGGGAAACGAGAGATATAGACGATACTTAGGAGATATACAAAAAGCAACGATAATCAAGGAAATGTGGGTATGCGGCGCGCCCGCCGTTGGTGGGCGGCAGGAGCGTCGGTCCGGAATATCACCTGTTGCTGTTGGAGGAGAGTGAATAGGGAATGTTGAAGACGGGAGAAGGGGTCGTCACTGTGCGACCTTTCTGATGGGCCCCGACCCCGAAATGTTCTCCGAATATGCTGCCTGGCCCGCCGAGTTACTCCAGCGCTTGGCGTCTTTTCCTGTTCCCGTTTTGTTCACATATCAATGAAGGCGCACAGACCGGTCCAACCTTCATGAATGCGCGCTGGCTTTTCCCTGTCCCCTCACTGTTCAGTATTTCATTAGAGATTTTAGTGTTTACCCGGCGCAAGGCTGACGGGTCAGTCACTCACCACTGTCTCTATGCAGCCTCCAATCAGAGGTCACTCCAGATGAACGGATGGTTGAATGATGTGAAGCAAAAACGCACAATCAGAGGCACCGCCATCGCGTCCGGTGCAGACAGTCGCCGCTGAGGATATATCGCCTCCGAATCTCACCAACCTTTCCGGAAACTTTTATTGAAACTTTCTCCCTTCTGTTCTTTGTCCTCATTTGATTTTTGGTTCACTATAAAACACTCGGTTTAATTCTGCCACTTCCTTCCGTCACTTTAGAATCCTCTCTGTTTAACGCCACCTTTATTTCATTTGTCAGCTATTGATGAATGAATTTGTGTTCCTCTGAGTTACACACAACTTCTGAAGGAGAAATATATTGCCGCTCGTCCAAGGCCACTGGTCCGCGCCGGACTCCCGCCCCCAACAACACGCCCCCACACAGAACGCAGCGGGTCGTCGTCCATGGCTTCTCACAGGCAGTTACCGATTGAATAAAAAAACGATAGATTGTACAAAAACATAATTTCACTTCAAACAACTAAGAGGGAATTAAACTTGAACTCTGACTTTTTAGTCTGAAGAAGGGTCTTGACCCGTTTTCTCCAGAGGCCCGATGAGTTACTCCAGCATTTTGTATTTATCTTCATGTGATTAACTTTCTCTCGCACACTTTGGATTCAGATCTGGTCACAGCCACCAGAGGGCAGCACGGGGCTGAAGGCTGAGACCAGGGACAGACATACAAACAGACAACAGGCGGAGATCAAGGACAGAGAGGCAACCGGCGGAGACCAGAGAGAAACAGGTAGAGACCAGGGACAGACAGAGCACAGGCAGAGACCAGGGGCACAAACAACAGGAAGAGACTCAACAATCATCCAAAGAATCATTATCTGGCTGACTTGAACTGCCTGCGTGAACATTCTAAAAATGACAGGAAAATGTAATTAAGAACAGTTACAATTCCTTCATTTTCTGAGGTAGTAGAACCTTGCTGTGCTTTCTTGGCTTTCATGGAGATTGTCTGACGAATTTCTGAAGAGGTAATAGAACATATTTATAGACCAGTGTGGTTGATGCGGCTTTCATTTAACAAGGTCACAGGGATACAGGAAAATAGGATCGGGATGGGCCACTCGAGACAGCACAATCATTTGATATGATCAGAGTTAGGAACAATCCAACTGTGTCAGAAACATATGATACATGGCCGCTAACTAACATGCAGTTTGTAATAACGCGCTGCAAACTCTTTGAAGCACTTCCCTCTGGAAGGCGACTCCGGACTGTCAAAGCATCCACAGCCAGACATAAAAACAGCTTTTTTCCCCACGAGTGATAGTTCTACTCAATAACCAAAGTCTCTTTTTTGCTCTGGTTTATTTTCACACACATGTTTAGACCGTAATGGTGTACCCTTATTGTTTTGATGTGTTTATGCTTTATTCTTAATTGTTAACTGTATGTTTGTGTTGTCATTTGTGAGCGGAGCACCAAGGCACATTCCTTGTATATGCATACTTGGCCAATAAACTTATTCATTCATTCATACTAACTTTTCCAATGTATCTCATGAAGCTGAACCGATTGGAGTCATTTATTTGATTGTAGCTCCTTGCCCTGAAATGTTATTGCAAGATTCATGGAAGTGAATGCTGCTTGCTGCATTCCAAAGGTGTAATTTTCCATACATTGGCCTCTGAATAGTTAGGAATAACACATTGTAAACTAACTTTTCTGATGTATCTCATGAAGCCGAATCGATTAAATACATTTATTTGATGGTAGCAACTTGCCCTGAAAGGTAATTGCAAAATTCATGGAAGTGAATGCTGCTTGCTGCAAACAGACTAATTCAGTGCTTCCAAAGCTGTAGTGTTATTTTCCATACATAGGCCTCTAACTAACACGTAATTGGTAATGTGTAGGAAGGAACAGCAGGTGCTGATTTACCCTAAAGATAGACACAAAATGCTGGAGTAACTCAGCGGGACAGGCAGCATCTTTGGAGGAGGAATGGATGACTTTTCGGGTCGAGACCCTTCTTCAGACTGAGTCAGGGAGAGGGAAACTAGAGACATGGAAGGGTAAGGTGTGAAAATGACAGATCAAAGCAGACAATGGTCGAGGAAATGTAGAATGGTTCATTGTTGTTGAGGGATGATGATTACGAGGCATACAAACAGTAAAATTAATCGGGAGGACTGAAACTAGTCGGAGAACTAGGATGTGGGAGGGACAGGGAGAGAGAGAGAGAGAGGGAAAGCAAGGATTACTTGAAATTAGAGAAATCAAAATTCATACCGCTGGGTTGAGCTGCCCATGCAAAATACGTGCTGTTCCTCCAATTTACGTTTGGCCTCACTCTGACAATGAAGATGCCCAGGACAGAAAGGTCAGTTTCGGAATGGGAAGTTAAAGTGATTGGCTTTGGGAGGAGGGAGGGGGTGTGAGATAGGGGAGAGGTAGGGTATAGAGGGGTTTAGAAGGGAGGGGAGGGGAGGTGAGGTAGGGTAGAGGAGGGGAACGGAGGATATGAGGCAGGGTAGGGAGGGATGTAAAGGATGAGGCAGGGTAGGGAGGTTGAGGATGGGGAGGGGTGTGGTGGATAAGGTAGGGAGAGGTTCAGGAGGGGGGAGGAGGGACTAAGGCAGGGTAGCTAGGGGACAGAGGGGTGAGGAGGATGTGGCAGGGAAGGGTGGGAGTTGGTTGAGGCAGGGTAGGTTGGGAAGGGAGGATTTGGGGAGGGAGAGTGGGGTGAGGCAGGGTAGGTTCGGGAGGGAGGGTTTGGGGAGGGAGGGTTTGGGGAGGGAGATAGGGCGGGGTTGAGGGGATATGGTGGGGTTGAGGATGAATGTAGGGTAGGGTGGGGGTTGAGGCGAGATGAGGGGCATGAGGTAGGCTGGGGGAGGAAGGATAAGATGAGGAAGGGGGGAGATGGGGGGGGGAGGGATAAGGTAATGGAGGGGGGATAGGATGAGGAGGAGGGATGAGATGCGGGAGGGGGTTGGGGGTGATGGGATGAGGTAGGGAGAAGGGAAATAGAAGGGAAAAATGAGATGTGAGAGGGGTTGATGGTGATGAGGTGAGGGGAAGGAATGATGAGGGAGGGGGAAGAGGAGGGATGAGGCAAGGGAGGAGGATAGGGTGAGGGAGGGGATGAGAAGATGAGATGGGATAGGAGGGATGAGGCAAGGGAGGAGGGATGAGATGAGGGAGGAGTTGAGGGTGGTGAGGTAGAGGGGAGGAGGAGGGGTGAGGCAAGGGAGGGGAGATAGGATGAGGGAGGGGAGGAGGGATAGGATGAGCGGGGTTGAGGGTGAGGTGAGGTAGATGGGGGATGAGATGAGGGAGGAGGAGGGATGAGATGGGGGTTGAGGGTGATGATGCGAGGGAGGAGGGATGAGATGAGGGGGGGTTGAGATGAGGGAGGGGCAGGAGGGGTGATGCAAGGGAGGGGGGATAGGATGAGGGATAGGATGAGGGAGGGGAGGAGGGATAGGATGAGGGAGGGGAGGAGGGATAGGATGAGGGGGGATAGGATGAGGGAGGGGAGGAGGGATGAGATGAGGAGGGATGATGCAAGGGGGGGAGAATAGGATGAGGGAGGGGTTGAGGTGAGGTAGAGGGAGGAGGAGGCGGCGGCGGCGGCAGTGGCAGTTGAACTGCCGTCAGCCCGCGTGCACCGGTGGGCGGATTGCACGTGCGGTCTCGCGGCAGCGGCGGGAGCGTGCAGGGCGCGCGGCCGGATTCGCAGCGGCGCGTCGGCGGGGGCGCGCACGGGCGGCACTCCCGCTGGCGGATGGCGGGCGGTGGGTCGGCGCGGCCTCTGCGGCGAGCGCTGGCGCTGATGTGGAGTTGCTGCCTCGCCGCCGTCTATCCCGCCGGCCCCGGCGTTAACGTCTACCTGAGCGTGGAGGAGATGCGGAGGCTGATCAGTGAGTGCTGGCCCCGGCCTGTGGTGGAGGCCGCGCAATAGGGCCTGCCTGGCCGCAGGAGGAGCAGTGCAGCTGCCGTGGCAGCAGCGAGGCTGTGGGGCGGGCGGGAGGGAGGGAGGGAGAAAGTTGGTGCCTTCGGCTGGGTTGAGCGGAGGGAGAGGATCGGTGGAAGAGTGATCGGTGGGAGAGTGATCCGTGGGGAGAGAGCGGGGGGGAGAGAGAGTGAGCGGGGAGAGGGGAGTGGTGAGCGGGGAGAGGGGAGTGAGTGGGGGCGAGGGGAGGGGGACGTGGGGAGGGAGAGGATGGGGATGAGCAGAGGGAGAGGATGGGGATGAGCAGAGGGAGAGGATGGGGATGAGCAGAGGGAGAGGATGGGGGTGAGCCGAGTGAGAATAAGGTGATTTTGTCTTGGTTAAGAAAATCAACTTTGAACTGTGTTGTGGTGGTATGCATAAAGACTTCAGCTATCTGTATGTCAATAGAAGGTGCATGACAGTAAAACACTCTTGAGTGGGTAAGTTTGCCTGAGGATCTGAAACGTTTCATGGCGACTGACTTAAAAAAATCTTGACTTAGTACATTTATATGTACAATAAACTTTGTATGATGCCAATCACTTCAATACATTTTTAAATAATGTTTTCTGGACGGGTACTTGGAAAGGCATAGATGGCCTCAAGGCCTAATGCAGACAAAGGGGATTTGTATAGGTGGGCATCATGGTCATCATGGATGAGGTGATCCAAATGGGCCAATTTCTGAGGTAACTCAAATGTTCACTGTCATTAACATTGAGAAGTGATATTTGCTGATGGCTGTTTTGGTTTTACTTGTTGGGATTTGTTTTTGGTTTACTGAAGGCTATTTGTTGTGACACAGGAAGATTATGCGATGCAGTTACAGCAAAGACAAAAGATTTGTTATCAGATAGACTCCTGGCGTGATCTGGATAGGCTGCGTTTATTTTCTTTGGAGCAGGAAAAGCTGTGCTGTGACTTGATTGAGTTGTACAAAATCTGGCCCAACTCTTTAATTGCCGACAAAGATGCCCATCTAATCTAATTTCCCTGAGTTTGACCCATATCTCTCTAAACCTTGCTTTTAGATGTTGTTACTGCACCTGACTCAACCATTTCCTCTAACCAATTAACCCCCCCCTCCACTTCTGTGTGCCCCACACAGCCATTTTTTCCCCTGATCCTCGCCTTCCACCTGGTTCCTTCCATAATTTGCACCTATTTTATCTCACACCTTTTGTCTTTTCATCTCTGGTGTTTGTCCAACCATCTGCCTACCAACCCCCCCCCCCCCCCCCCCCCCCATCCCGCCTTGCCTGTGTTCACCAGGTGTTGTTCTTCCCCATCTCTCTTCCAACTTTCTTCCCCCCCCCCCCCCCCGCAAACACGTCACAATCAGTCTGAATAAGAAAATAACTGCAGATGCTGGTACAAATCGAAGGTATTTATTCACAAAATGTTGGAGTAACTCAGCAGGTCAGGCAGCATCTCGGGAGAGAAGGAATGGGTGACGTTTCGGGTCGAGACCCTTCTTCAGACCCAAAACGTCACAGACAATCAGTCTGAAGAAGGGCTCCGACCTGAAATGTCACCTATCTACGTCTCCAGCGATCACCCTGACCCATTGAGTTTCTCCAGCACTTTGTGTCTTTTTTTTCGAAACCAGTATCTGTGGTTCCTTGTATCTCCTCTAACAGCTTGTTACATTCTACTTACTACCCACTGTGTGGAGTTGCACTTAGAAAAATAGGCGCAGGAGTCGGCCCTTCGAGCCAGCACCGCCATTCAATATGATCATGGCTGTTCATCTAAAATCATTACCCTGTTCCTCCTTTTTCCCCCCATATCCCTTGATTCCTTTAGCCCGAAGAGCACTTTTCCCTCTCTTACCCTAAATTCCCTGGAAAAAGACCGTGCATTCACTCTACCATTAGTTTAATTTAAGAGATACAGTGTGGAAACAGGCCCTTTGGCTCACCGAGTCCACGCCAACTAACGATCACCCAAACACTATCTTCTATCCTACACACTAGGGACAATTTACAGAAGCCAATTAACCTACAAACTTGCACATCTTTGGAGTGCGAGGGAACCCACAATTTCACATGGAGAACGTACAGATAGCACTCCTAGTCTGGATTGAACCCCGGTCTCTGGTGCTATGAGGGAGCAACTCTACTGCTGCACCACTCTGCCACCCAAAATCTATGCCCCACATCTCCATATGATTGTTCCTCAGTTTCCTAGGCTCTGAGGAATTAAGTCCTATCCTGCTCAACCTCTTCCTCTAACTCAGTTCCTCGGTTCCTGGCAACACTCATAAATTTTCTATGCACTCTTTTCAACTCAATGTCATCTTTCTTATAGTAGGGTGACCAAAACAACACACAGACAAGAGTGTCAGTAACTAGGGGGAATCTGTTCAGATTTAGAGAGGATTTAAGGAAGAATATTTTCACCTGATACATCAACACACAAAGTGGCGAAGGAGGTAGTACTCTCACAATATTACTCCACTCAATAACTCCAGCATTTTGTGTCTGTCTTTAGTGTCAATGGTGTGTCATATGGCACTGGATAGAGTTATAGAGTAGTACAGCATAGAAACGGACCGTTCAGCCTACCAAGGTCAAACTAGCCATTGCATCCATCTGTACTAATCTGTATTTGGAACATACCTTGTATGCCTTGCCTATGGCACAGGCATATCTATATTCACGAGTGCTGTGAGTTTACCTGCCTCCACCACCACCTCAACTTGTGCATTCCAGATTCCAATCACTCTCCATGTAAAAACATTGCCCCAGAGAACCCCTTTAAACCGCTCACCTTAAACCTACGCACTTTTGTTTTAGACATCTGAACTTGGGAAAAGTTTTTTTTACTATCTACCCCATTTATTCCCCTCACAATTTTGTATAATGTATTAGGTCACTTCTTGGCCTCTTCAGGGAAAACAAACCCTGATTATTCAATCTCTCCTTATAACAAAAGTCCTCCAATCCTGGCAACATCCTGGCAAATCACGGCACTCTACGCAATGACATTCTTCATCTAGTCTGGTCACATGAATTGCAGACAATACTCCTTGTGGATGAACCAATGTTTTATAATGCAGGATCTTTTCTCCTAAAAAGGAAGAAACATACAAAGGGGAGATTGATAAAGGAAGTCAAAACAAAAAAAAGGCATATAATATTGATAGTCATAGAGTTATACAATGTGGAAACAGGTCCTTCGGCGCGACTTGTCCCGCCGACCAATGTGTCCCATCTACACGAGTCTCAGCTGCCTGCATTTGGCCTGTATCCCTCTAAACCTGTCTAATTGTTATGGCAAAGATACCATATGGCAAGTATGGCAAAGATTAACATAGAATTGAGCACAGAACAGTACAGTACAGCACAGGTACGGGCCCTTTGGCCCACAATATGTGTGCCGAACATGATATCAAGTTAAATTGATCTCATCTGTGTACATGATCCCTCTATTCCCTGGTAGCTATCTAAAAGCTTAAACATGGCTATCATTTCTGCCTCCATCGGCACCTCTGTCAATGTGTTCCAGGCTCTCCTAAATCAAACCCTGCCTTACTAAGTGTTGATGAATCCTGTTCCTTTGAATTTTCTCAGTATTTTCTGGCTTCCCTTTGCAGACTATATGGCCTGTCGTTACCTGACTTTTTCCTGCTACCTTTCTGGAACAAAATAACCACTTTTGCTATCTTCCAGCCATCTGTATTTAATGAAGATGCGGAGATTTCTGGGCCCCGATCACTTCTCTTGTAATACATAACTAGCTAGCGTGCATCTCATTACAACCAGGGGATTTATCCATCTTTATTTGCTCCATCATCTAACAGCACCAGCTTAATGCTGACCAGCTCCAGAATATCAATTCATTTAAAATCCCTTGTCATCAAGGGATTCTCTAATCTTCCCATCCATACCTTTCACTCGAAAAGGAATGTGTTAGTTGTGAACTCTCAATATCTCTTGTTTAAAATCCTACTTGTTGGATCTTGTTTTACCAGCAAGCAGCTGCTCCCAATCTACTTTTACAAGGTCCTGTCTTATGTTATAAAGTTTATATGTTATAAAGTTTGTCGTATGGCAACATTTAAAGGAGATGTGTGAGGCAAGATTGTTTATACAGAGGGTGATGAATGTCTGGTACATGCTGTACGTACATAATTGAGCTGTACTTTAAAAAATATATATACATTCGTATGTAATTTTGTTGTGGTTGAACAAGCAGATACGTTAGTGCCATTTAACTGACCTTTGGATAGGAATTTGGATATGCAAGGAATGGTGGGATATAGGTTATGTGCAGGTAGAAAAGTAATGGCCTTAAAATTATGTTCAGCACAGACATTGGGCCAAAGAGCCTGTTTTTGTGCTGTACTGTTTTATGTTATTGAAATAGGCCTTCCCCAATTTAGGACCTTAACTTGCCGATCATCCATACCCCCTTCTGTAACTCCTTTCAAGTTTATAGCATTTCGATGATGGTCTCTGAAATGACACTTCCACTGGACCTTCTCAAGTAGGACTATCTACATATTTACTCAAAAACTTCTAGGTTTTTACCTCTAGGAATTATGAATTCCTCCCTATGCAAGCCCCTTGTACTAAATCAATCCCAGTTAATATTGGGAAATTATTCTTAACTGCTAGAACCATATTGCTTTAGCACCTTTGTCATTTGTCCCCAGATCTGATCTATCTCCTACTGATGTTCGGGAGCTCCTTCCGAATAATCCCAGAAAAGTGGTTGCCTATTTCTTAATTTTACAGTTAACCCATACACCTGGTTGGAAGATGGGAGTTATATACAAGCTACAACCCCCAGTGGGTAGCAGCTTCTCCTCCTCCTCCTGCGTCTCCTCCAGTGCCCGCTTCAACCGATGGCATCGTCGACGACTCCAACAACAATGGCGGATGCTGTCCTTCTCCTCCTCCTGCCGCTCCGCCATCTTGTGTGCGCCTCCCGCCTCCGCGTTGTCCACCGGGAGGTGTAGCCCACGCTCCGGCCCCAGTGCCCCGGACCATCACCGAACTACAACACACACAGACACAAGCACACACACAGACTGACACACGTACGCACACACACAGACACATGCTCGCACACGCGCACCACACGCACGCACACGTACACCCCCCCTCCCCCTGGGTAATAATAATGATATAATATTTAAAATATACTAATGTAAGAATATCAATGTTATATTGTATATCCATTAAAATATATTAATCTCTTGCAGGGGAGGGGGATGTGGGGGTCTGATTGGTGCCTGGGTTGAGGGGGGATGGAGTGGGTGGGAAGGGGGGTGGGGGGGGGTGGAGGGGAAAAGGGGGAGTGGGGGAGGGGAGGGGAGGGTGCTGGACCAATGCAGGAGAAGTTTGGGCCCAACAAGTCCACCCTGTTCTAGTAATATGATAAAATTCAACCTGCAATTTGAGAGAGAAGATGAAATCGGATGCTCCGCTATTACAGCTGAGCAAGGGTCACTTAAGAGGTGATAGGTAGGTTCTGGAGAAAATGGATCTGTAATTGCCATCTATAAAGAAATGACGGGGCTGTGTTTATTGTATGTGAGTAAAGAAAAAAAGAAATTTGTGATAAGTAATGAAGTCTCAGGATCTAGATTATATTTGTCTCACTGACCATTCTCAAAGCAATCTTATGACTGTATGCTGAAAGTGGCATAGATTTCCTTTTGTGTTAGCAGGTATGAGGTTGAGTCACTTTTGAATTATGATATTTGCAACCTCTTACGATGCAAAGTTGTACTTCAATTTGTGGTTGAAAACTTAACAAATACTTATCTTTTATTTTATTTGCAGTAAAGTTCGCATGAATTACATGCAACTCTTTTTTCTTTCAACAGGTCTTGATGCTGAGTTGTATTATGTGCGGAATGATGTTGTTAGCCACTCCGCACTCCCTTTTAAATTGCTTGTACCAGGGGAGACCAACAGTCTTCATTTTACTTGGCATGCCAAGTCCAAGGTAAACAGCTAAGATCAACTCCGGGCTCTAATCAAAAATATTAAATCGTATCATACAATCAAATTGCATCTCTGCTGCTTACAGGTGGTCCCCATAATACAAACTACACAGGAAGCAAATTATCCACATTTGTAGTATTGCCATTTCACAACAGAACCTTTTATAGTAGCTGTTGAGATTTCTCCACAAGGTGTTAGAGAAGTTAGGCAGAATAACCATTGTAATCATCATCAAATATCTTTAATAAATTATGGTTTAAAATTATTTCATTAATATAATGTGGGAGAGTTGAGCTCAAGGCCGGAGCAGCCAGATCCATTTGTGAGCAGTTGCTTGATCCCATTCTTGTTTACTGAGTTATAAGACACGCAGGTGTGATCAAAACAACAGAAAAGTGGCAAATCCAATTCAGACCAGAGAAGTACCAAGTGATGCATTTCAGGAGTTGCACAAGGCAAGGGAATATACAATATTGGGAGATATTGAGTAGTGCAGAAGAAAAGAACATTCACTGATGTAGCAGAGCAGGCAGAGTAAGTTGATTTTTTTTTTAAAAAGCATATAAGTTGCTTTCCTTTATCAGCTGAGACATAGAATGTAAGACCAAGGAAATAAGGCTAGAATTGTATTCAGCAATTATGCCACAGCTCAAGTACTTTGGAATATGTTGAACAAAGTGAAGATATGGACAAACTGGAGAGAGTCATCGAGTCAGACAGCAAGGAAACAGGCTCTTCAGTTTGTGGTTGAAAACTTGGAAAACTTGTGGTCTCGACCCGAAACGTCAGCCATTCCTTCTCTCCCGAGATGCTGCCTGACCTGCTGAGTTACTCCAGCATTTTGTGAATAAATAGGCTCTTCAGCCCACCTTGCCCAAGCTGAGATGCCCCATCTACACCAGTCCCATCTGCCCACATGTGGCGCATGTCCCTCTAAAATGTTCTTATCCATGTATCTGTCCAAATGTCTTTTAAATGTTATAGTACCTGCCTCAACTCCTCTCTGGCAGTTTGTTCCACATACCCATCAACCTATGTAAAAATGTTGCCCTTCGGGTTCCTATTAAATCTTTCCCCTCTCACCTTAAACCATGTCCACTGATTCTTGATTCCCCGACTCTATGTAAAAGACTGTGCATCTACCCTATCTATTCCCCTCATGATCTTATACATCTCTTTAAGATATCCCTTTATCATCCCATACTCCAAGTAACAAAGTCCTAGCCGACCCAATCTCTTCCTATAGCTCAGGCACTGAAGTCCTGTCAACATCCTGGTAAATCTTCACTGCACTCTTTACAATTTAAAAACATTTATCGTATAGCAGGGTGACCAAAACTTAACACGATATTCCAAATGTGGCCTCACCAATGTTTTGTACAACAGGTTCTGGTTGGCTGCCGATGATTAATGGTGTTCCGCAGGCATCGGTGTTGGGTCTGCTACATTTCACGTCTTATGTTAATGGTCTGGATGAGGGAGGGGCAGGTAGTGTTGAGGAAACAGGCAGTAGGCAGAGGACCCGGCCAGGTTGGGAAAGTGGGCAAAGAAATGGCAAATGGAATACAGTGTAGCAAAGTGTACACTCGTGCATTACGGTGAAAGGAATAAAGGTGTAGACCATTTTCTAAATGGGGAGAGGATTCAAAAATCAGAGGTGCAAAAGAACAGGAGTGCTGATGCAGGATTCTCAAAAGGTTAATTTGCAGGTTTATTCAGTAGTAAGGAAGCCAAATGCAATGCTAGCATTCATTTCGAGAGGACTAGAATATAAAAGCAAGGATGTATTGCTGAGGCTTTATAAGGCATTGATCTGAACACATTTGGAATATATCTACAGGTTTCTGGCATTCCACGATGCTTTAGTGACATGGGAGGGGTGTTTTTAGCGAGCCAGGGGTGTTTTGTCATTTCATTAGATCATGACTTCTGTTGGTCCATAAAAATGGATAATCCAGAAAGGGTCTGGAACCAAGGGTGCTGGAAACTCAGTGTTTAACCTGTGCCCTCACCCTAATTATCTGACGGTTTTTGTAAAGTTAGTCCAGTTGCAATGCATGAATAATATGACCTGTGAAAACATTAATTTGACATTGTCTTATTGATGGTATTCAGGAAGTCAAATTATTTCTTCTCGTATGTTATTTTGTTATATTTTCTACAACAGGTTGAATACAAATTGGGTTTTCAGGTGGATGACCCAGCAGCCATGGACATGCCTCAAGCTAACATTTCTGTACAAGGAGAGGTTCCACGCACTGTATCAGGTGAGAAAGATGGGAATCTCCATTTGACATGATCTACACTTGGCACTGACACAATGGTGGGGTAGAGTTGTTGCCTTACAGCACCAGAGACCCACGTTCAACACAGAGTTTGTACATTCTCCCTGTGACCGCGTGGGTTTCCTCAGGCGCTCCGGTTTCATCCCACTTCAAAGACGTACAGATTTGTACGTTAATTGGCTTTGGCAAAAAATACGCAATATCCTGACTGTTGAAGGCCAATGTACCAAGAGCCTTTTTGACCACCCTATCAACCTGAGATGCCACTTTCAAGAAACAATGTACCTGCACCAGAGCCCTGCCATTCTCTGTGAATGTCTTGCCATGGTTTGATTTACCAAAATGCAACACCTCGCACTTACCTGCATTAAACTACATTAATCATTCCTTAGCTCCCTTGCCCAGCTAATCAAGATGCTGCTGTAATTTTTGATAACCATTTTTGCTATCTACGATACCATCCACTTTGGTTTCATCTGCAAATTTAAAGTTCAAGGCAGTTCATGCAAGCTAAAAATATATAGTTTCAAGCTAGATATGTTTCCCTCTCGTGGGTCTCGACCCGAAACGTCACCCATTCCTTCTCTCCTGAGATGCTGCCTGACCTGCTGAGTTACTCCAGCATTTTGTGAATAAATCCCTCTCGTGGTTAATAGCTCTGTTTATTGCAACGTGTCAAAGGCTTACCCAGATATTTATTCGGATATAGCAAGTCAATATACATGTCGCAGGGTATCTTTTATTCACTATCATCACACCATTATGTCTTTAGTACATTATATGTCCACTACATTTTTAATCACGTTTTTGACATGATTTGGCACGGAATTGGCCAAATTCCGATAGTTTTCAAGAGTTTTTTCATCTCTATGCTACATCTGAATTATGGCCTTGATGGGCTTCTGTCTTGCGGTACAGTCCTTTCCTTTCAGTCTCTCCGTGATAACTGTCTACAAGTTTTCAATGGGATTCGGGTCAGGCAAGTTACTAGGCCAGTCCAAGATATGTATCCCCTTCCGGAAAATTTGGGTGGCCATCTTTGATGATTATCATGGGGCACATCATATATTGTCTTTGGAGATGGATCTGACTCGGGGAATTTTTAATTCACCCCGAGTGCTGGTGACACCATTCTGATGACTTTAAACTAATAAGAAGCTGGAAAACAAATAAAACTGAGGATAGGTTCCTGACCCTAAATGTTAATTGATTTCTCTTTCCACCGTTGCTGCTGCACTGGCAGATTACTTCCATCATTTCTGTACCGTGTGTTTATTTAGAAATAAATGTTTGCATGCTACATATGTTGCAATTATGGGCAACATCATATCGCTGGTAAAGCCAATGCCTCACAGCTTCAGTAAACCAGTTTTAATCCTGCCCTCTGCCACTGCATGTGCTGAAATTGCATGCTGTCACCATGCATTTTCTCCCACATTCCAAAAATTAGGGAGTTAACTGGTTATTGCAAATTGCCATTTTATTTAGATCATTGGTAGAATCTAGGGTTAATTGATGAGAATATGGGGAGAATAAAATAAGATCAATATATAAAAAAAGACACCAAGTGCTGGAGCAACTCAGCGGGTCAGGCAGCATCTCTGCGGAACATAGGTGATGTTTTAGGTCGGGACCCTTCAGACTCGCCTATTTATAAACCAGCATCTGCAGTTTCTTGTACCTTCATCTGGATCAATATATATGGTATTTGAAGGTCGATGTGGACCAGCTGGGCTGAGTTGTCTACTTCTGTGCTTATTGATTCTACAACTCTAAGAAAAAAACAGCTTTCAGATTAAAACAAGCTTCAATTCCAGGATAGACGCAGCGCTGGACAGACAGGATGCTGTCAGTGGGTCAGACAGCATCTCTTGAGAAAAAGGATAGATGACCTTTTGGGTCAGGTCCCTTCTTCAGACTGAAAGTAGGGGGTGGGGTGGAAGAACTGCAGACGAGAAAAGACCAGGACAAATCAAGTCTGACAATAGGCGATCTCAGGCAGGGTAGTTCCCTGTTAGGCCAATTGTTAATGAGGGAAGGTATGATCTTCATAGGGATAAATTGTTAAGAACAGTGAAACTGGTTAAAAGTCCAGTGGGAGGGAGAGGAGGGGGTGTTAGTAGATGTTACAAAAATTTGAATTCTCTCACTTTCACACTGATGGGTTGTAAGCTATCCAAACAAAATATGAGGTGCTGTACCTCCGATTTGTCTGTGTCCTGACTGTGGCAATGGAGGAGGCCCAGGACAGAAAAATCAGTATGGGAAGGGGAGTTAAAATGGTTAGCAAACGGGAGATCTCAAAGGCTTCGGCCGACCGAGCGTAAGTGTTTGCAGAAACAGTCACCGACTCTACACTTGGCCTTGGCGATGTACAGGAGCCCACATCGAGTGCTTTGAAATCTTTTCTATGCTTTTGATCTTGAATTTTAAATTGGAGTATCTTTAGATGTATGAAAATACATGATCCATCTGGTTCTATTATTGAGCCTTTCATCACTGATTGATATATGTACCAGTTATTGACATGTTTGAGACAAAAATACAACTATAAGCATTTTGATTTCCTGATTTTCCTGAAAATAGCTCAATGACCAACTGTGAATGTAAATGCGTGCTGTGAAACCTCAGTCCCTTTTTTTCTCCTTTCCGTATAACTACATGAGTAAAAATTAACCTTTTGATGTTAAGATCACGTGGCAATTGTACCAGTGCAATGTCTTTATTGGGCACACGTCAGCAATGATCTTCACAATTTTTGTTGTCTTTTTCAGTATTTAGAGTGGATCTTTTATGCACGGGAAATTTTGATTCGGAGGTCACAATGGAAATGCAGCTTAACCTAACTATTAACTCTGCAAAGAACATCACAGTTCTAAACTTCAAAAGGAGGAAAATGTGCTATAAAAGTAAGAAATGCTGCAAAGCAGTTTTTTGTCTTTTATGAAAATACGATTATTTCAGATACCTCTCATGATAAAGCAAAACGGTTTTTGAACACCATTTGATTTTGTAATAATAGCACGATTGTTCTGCGCGTTGAATTAATTAATATTCTGACCTAACTATGTGTGTATCCATCCTTTCAACAAAGGGAGTTATATGGTGCAGATTGGATGATGTCAGAGAATGTAAAGAATATAAATACATTCAAGTATGTGATATTAATATATTACATATAATATAATATAAATGCATACGAGTGTTATTAATAGTTCTGTGATTTAGGTAAGTTACAATGGTGACTATGAAACATAGCAAATTCTATTTAAAAAAAAGTTAAATAATGTTTAGGGAAGAAGATATGTCCTCGCTTGGTATTATCTATTTGTCGCAAAGGAAACTGGTCAGTAGTTGACTGTTACATTAATCTCCTCTGCCTGCACATGATCCATATTCCTTCCATTCCCTGCATGTCTCTGCACTTATCTAAAAGCCTCTTGCACGTCACAATTGTATCATCTTCTACCACCATTCCTGGCAGTGTGTTTTTAGCATCCACCACAGTGCGGAGGGAGGCTAAACTCGGCCTGCACATCTCCCTTCAATTTTACTCCTCCCACCTTAAAGTTACCCCCTCCCCAAGCACTTTCCCCTGCAACCGTAGGAGATGCAACACCTGTCCCTTTACCTCCCCCCTCGACTCCATCCAAGGACCCAAACAGTCTTTCCAGGTGAGACGGAGGTTCACCTGCACCTCCTCCAACCTCATCTATTGTATCCGCTGTTCCAGATGTCAACTCTACATCGGCGAGACCAAACGCAGGCTCGGCGATTGTTTCGCTCAACACCTTCGCTCAGTCCGCCTTAACCAACCTGATCTCCCGGTGGCTGAGCACTTCAACTCCCACTCCCAGTCTGACCTTTCTGTCATGGGCCTCCTCCACTGCCATAGTGAGGCCCACCGGAAATTGGAGGAACAGCACCTCATATTTCCCTTGGGCAGCTTACAGCCCATTGGTATGAACATTGACTTCTCTAACTTTAGATAGTTCCTCTGTCCCTTTCTTCCCCTCCCCCTTCCCAGTTCTCCCACTGTCTTCCTGTCTCCACCGATATCTTTTTTTTGTACCGCCTCCCTGACATCAGTCTGAAGAAGGGTCTCGACCCGAAACGTCACCCATTCCTTCTTTCCTAGATGCTGCCTGACCTGCTGAGTTACTCCAGCATTTTGTGATACCTTAAAGTTATGCCCTCAAGTCTGACATTTCCACCCTGGGAAATGTCTGCCTATCTATGCCTTTCATAACTTTATGTACAGTATACCCTTTATATATAGTAACCCTGGTTCGAACCTGACTACTGGTGCTGTCTATAAGGAGTTTGTACGTTTTCCCTGTGACCGCGAGGGTTTTCCCCAGACACTCCTGTTTCCTCCCACATCCCAAAGATGTACAGCTTTGTAGGTTAATTGTCTTCGGTAAGAATTCTAAATTGGTCCTCATGTGTAGAATAGTGCAAGTACGCTGCTCAGCGCAGACTGGGTGGGCTGAAGGACCTGTTTCCGCGCTAACTAAACTAAAACTGAGTACAGTATTATCATTGTATGTAGTTGAAACAAAGAGATGCAGATGATGATTAATACACAAAAGAACACAAAGTGCTGGAGTAACTTAGAGGGTCAGGTAGTATCTCTGGAGAAGACGCTGCAAAACAAAAATGGAATAGTCATGGTTGAGGACTTTGTCAGTGATGTGGCGGAATGTGTAGCTGAGTGGAAAAAAAATGTGCTGGAGGCAATAATGTAGAATTTGGTATTGTCGGAACAGATATAATGGCTGCTGAGAAAACTGCTGCGTGGAATGCAGTCCACAATAGCGTGAGACAGATTGTAGACTGTTCCCTGAAAGAGAAATGGCGAGGAAGGGGAATGAAAAGTTGGAGGAGGAGCTGAGAGCAAGATAGAACTTAGCAGCAAAGATTGAAATTATCGATTTCAAGCTTCTCGTTTAGAGGAAAGATTGCTGCAGAATTGTGAAATTGGATTCCTTTCCAGGTGGGGGAAGAAACAGTGTTGGAGGATCTGTGCCACCAGGCAGCATCTGTAGAGGGAAAAGAACAGTGAATGTTTTGGATTGAGATTGAAGTAGAGGGGTGAAAGCTAGAGGAGAGAGAGCTAATGGGAAGACAGAGCTTGTGGTCTCTTCCATTTCCTGTTGTTCGGCTCTTGCCTCTTGTGCCCCCACCACCAACCATCTCTCCAGACAGAATAAGGATAGAGTCCTCATGGTCCTCTCCTTTCACCCCACCAGCCTCTGCATCCAACACTTCATCCTCTGACATTTCTGACACTTTCAACGTAATCCCACCACATGCCACATCTTTCTGTCCCAACCCCTTTCGGCAGAGATGTGTCTCTACGACTCCTTGGTTCACTCATCCTTACCTGCCCATCCTCCCCTTGCCCTGCAACCACAGGAGATGCAACACCTGTCTGTAGACCTCCTCATCTCTATTCAAATATCTCAACGGCCTTTCCAGGTGAGACAAAGATATACACACCTCCAGCCGGATCTATTGAATTTGGTGCCCTTGTACCACCTCCTCTACATTGGCAAGACAAAGTACAGACAGGCAATTGTTTTGCCGAACACTTGCGCTCTGTCCACCAGGGCCTGTTGGATTCCTGGTTGCTAACAATTATAATTACCCTTCCCATTGCCCTAGCGACCTGTCTGTACTCTGTTTCCACCACTGCCAGAATGAGGCTACGCGCAAATTGGTAGAGCAGCATTTTGTATTTTACTTGGCCCTTTACCCAATGGTATGAACATTGAATTCTCCAATTTCAGGCAACTCCTCACACTTCTGATCTACCTAGCGTGATGCCACTGCCAGACCTCCTCCTGCGTGAACACCTTTCTTTACGCGCCCCCTGCTTCTGTCACGCAGTACCTTTCCCCACTTCCATTTACTCATCTTCGACTCTTCCCAACTGTTCCCCATTGTTTTCTTTCTCCCTACTATTGCTTTATGTAGAAGTGAATCTACATTTCACTTCCTATTCCAATTCCGTCCGGGGATGAATAAAGTTTTATCGTATCGTCCTCCCATAGACCCCACATCTGATGGCCTTTTATCTCTACTTTATCTCCATCCTTGTGTAGGAAAGAAAACTTGCAGATGCTGGGTTAAATCGAAGGTAGACACAAAATGCTGGAGTATCTCAACGGGTCAGGCAGCATCTCTGTAGAGAAGGAAAGGGTCGAGACCCTTCAGATCTTCTCCATCCTTGGTTACTATCTCCAACTGCCAATGACCAATCGGGCCATTTCACCTGAATCAACCCTTCACTATCCCTTTAGCCTTTCTCTTCCAGTTTTACCCCCTCCACTCCATCAGTCTGAAGAAGGATCCCAACCTGAAATGACGTTGGTCCTTTTTCCTCCTCAGATGCTACCTGACCTGCTGGATTCCTCCGACATTTTGTTTTTTGCTCAACAATCCAGCATCTGCAGTCTTTTGTCTCTTTTCCAGGTGGATTTTATATGGGTGTATTTCAGTACGACATAGAAAAAGGCCATCTGGCCTGCCAGCTCTTGGAGCAATCCCTTTCGCCCATTTATTTTCTTGTAACCTATTAGTTAAAATGACCATTAATTTTCCTCTGATTTTTTTTTTGTTGCAACTACCCACCCACATATATGTTAATATCCGATAGCCAATTAAGCAATAAGCACATGTTTGGGATATGGGAAGGAACTGAAGCAGCTGGGTGAAACCCAGACGCTCAGATGGAGAATGCACATTTAATCAGATGTCATCCAACCTGGATCACTGGAGCTGTGATGTAGCAACAATACCCACTGGGCCTTTTGACTGTCCACAATTAATCAGCAGCATGTACTGCAGCGTGTATTTAATATTTGACAATCTTGTTGCACAAAAGATCCTTCCCCATGTTTCTTTCTGTGGTCCAGGACATGATCTGACCTGATCAGGGCAGAGGGGAGACTGGCTGCTCTACCAGAAAGACTGACTGCCAGTGAGTCCTGTTTCCAAGTTCACTGGCCACTGAATTATTTCTAATTTGAATATTTCTTAATGTCCATTGACATGCAAACATTTAAACTCACACAGGGCCTGTTTTTAACTAAAAGTTAAAATGATTTTCTTGATAAGTTAATGGGTGCCCACATACATGTACTTCAAAACCATTAAAACATTCAAATATTTGACACTTGGCCAAGCATAGGTTGTGCTACACATCACTTCCAATCTGTGGACTAATCCCTGTGAAAAATGTCTCCCAATTATTTGGAACGTTTCAGATTGTGAAGGAGAGCACTATTTGCAACAAATAAAACATTTGTTATTGTCAGTCTGGAGTTAAAATATAAGTATATTGACATCTGTTTCTCATATTACTTTAAAGTAAAAAGTAACTGATTTTATTTAAATCTCTCCAGGACCTGAACAGGAAGAAAAAAAAAACATTTATCCAGGCAGAAACAATAGCAAAAGTGGAAGAGCTGCATGTAAGTAGTGACTTTGGTATCTGATTGTCCTCTGGAAGAAACATTGTGAAATGAACTGACTAGTGACCATTTCCCTGCAACTAAATTGAAATTACAGATTTTCTTTCTGCACCGTGGAAATTAGTCAAGTGTTTTTAATGCGTTATACGTACTGGCCACGGAACAATGAAATTCTTGCTTGCTGCTGCTTAACAGGCCCATTGATGCAATAACACAGTATTATATAATAATGATACAATAAATTAATAACAGTAATACTAGGTGACCATAACAGTCCAAAAGTAAAGACTGTGGTACAACGAAAAACAGTCCATAGAAGATCATAGTTGCTGAAGTAATGGTTAATGGCAGGGGTTAAGGGCTTGAACTGGGAAAGACTAATTTTATTACCATAAGATTACCTAGTAATGATAGACAGGGAACAGTTCTTTGCAGGCATGTCTAAAATCAAAATAGTGAAAGTTTTTCTCAGTCATGAATACAGATGAGAAGTATTCATTTAAGTCCACAAGGTCGTCCTCTGACTCCACATCCAGATTGCCGTTTGGACAGTCAAGGGCTGTAGATTTTAGGGAGGGGCATGGGGATATCCAGACCTTGTTAACATTAAAAAGCAGGGTGTTTAAGAGGTTTTAGAAGACATAAAAGTTGATATGTATGACCACCCTTCCCTGCTGTGCTCCAGAGCCAGGCCTCCTGCTTTAAGCTGCTCATTCATTACTGAAACTGACCTGCTGAAAAGCAGCTAATGGCTGCTTTTAACATCTTCTGCATTGCTCCTCTTCTCACCTGCTCACTCGTTCTGAAATATGTGGAGCAAATTTTTAATTTTACAGAGTGGTAGGTGCCTGGAGCAAACTGCCAGCAGGGTGGTGGACACAGATATGATAGTAATGTTCAAGAGGCATTTAGCCAAGCATATAAGTAAACAGGGAAAAGAGGGATATAGATCATGCTTAGATGGGGTTAGTTTAAATTCGTACCATAGTTGGCACAGGTATTGTGGGCCAAAGGGCCTGTTCCTGTGCTCTATATTCCATTTAAAAGCACCCCTTCTGAAAATGGTCACTTTGTTAGATCTTGCTCTTCCTCCTCAGCAGGTGAGTATTTTCGTTCAATTCTACAGACTTCAATGTAAGACTGCCCCCTTTGGGATTCTTAACTAAATTGTTTCTGGAGGATCCCATAAAATACCTACTTGAACATTTCCCTGTGCTCTGCTGCAGTTGTTATGTCAAACAATGTAATTACTCTGGACATTGTTTGCCTTGTACATTATCCATTGAAACACACATGATATAATGGGAATAGATATTGAAAAAACAAATTCTGTGCTTGGTTCCACACAGTTGATGCAGTACACATAGCCCCCACTACCTCCACCCGTGTATTCTACATCAGTGTTGGAGTTTGCTGCGCAGTAATATTCTTGGTGGCAATAATATTAGCTGTCCTCCACCTGCACAGTATGAAAAGAGTGGAAATTGATGAAAGGTGAGTGACTTCTAGTTTAATGCTGTGGAAATTGTATTTTTAAAGGCACGAACATAAAAAAGATAGAATAAATCCTACCTTTTATTTAAGGTAAACAATTTTTTGGAAAAAAAAGTCAGTGGTAGAATATAGAACAGTTCAGTCCACAATGTTTGCGGCAAACATGATGCCAAGTTAAATTAATCTCATCTGCCTGTACATGATCCATATTCCTCAATTCCTTTCACTTTCATGTGCCTATCTAAAAGCTTCTATTGTACATGCCTCCACCAACACCTCTGGCAAGGCATACCAGGCCCTCATCACTCTCTGTGTAAAAAATGTGCCTCGCCCATCTCCATTAAACTTTCCCCCCTCTCACCTTATAGCTAAGCCCTCTAGTGTTGGATATTTCCATTCTGGGGAAAGAATTCTGACTGTCTCCCTTATCTATACCTCTCATAATTTTATATACTTCTATCATGTCTTCCCTCAACCTCCATCATTGCAGAGAAAACAATCCAAGTTTATCCGAGCTCCCCTTGCAGCTAAAACCCTCTAATCCAGACAGCATTCTGGTAAACCTCCACTGCACCCTCTCTAAAGCCGCCATTTCCTTCCTGTAATGGAGAGACCAGAACTATAGGCGATACTCCAAATGCAGCCAAGCCAAAGTCTTTTAGAGCTGCTTTATGACTTCCTGGCTCTTTTTCTCAATGCCCTAGCAATGAAGGCAAGATACCATACGCCTTCTTTACCACCCTATCTACCTGCGTTGCCACCTTCAGGAAGCTGTGAACTTAGATTCCAAAATTCCTCTGCACGTCAATGCTGTTAAGGATCTTGCCATTAACTGTATACTCTCCGCTTATATCCTACCTTCATCAATCTCGTCTGTCATCTCAAAAAACTCAATCGTTAGTAAAAACTCAAATTAAGTTAGTGTATTATACTACATTGTGGTATTTTAAATAGCAATGCTTTGATTTTGAATGAGATTGTAGCACATCAGTTTAACCATGCTTGTCATCATTGTATATGTTTAGAGATACAGCAATGAAACAGGACCTTCAGCCCACCGAGTCCAAGACATGTTCATTCAAGTTCTGTGTTATTCCACTTTCTCATCCACTCCCTGCACATTAGGGACAATTCTTACAGAGTCCATTTAACCTACAAATCCACACATCTTTGGGATGTGGAAGGATACTGGAGCATCGGGAGGAAACCCAGGCGGTCACAGGGAGAATGTTCAAACTCCACACAGACAGTACCTGAGGTTAGGATTGAACTCTGGCTATTTTTATCTGCAAATTAAACATTAAAAAATATTCCCCAAAGCCATCTTATAAATGGAAATCTATGAATATTGTCACAAATGGTAACAAATGGTTATTTCATTGAGAGGAAGGTACGGATTATCTCAGTATTGAAACTGGGAGCTCTAAAGTAGTTAATTGACATCCATATTCAAATGAATCTGGAAAATAAAGCCACTACTGTAATGATGACCGATGAAACTACCAGATTGTCATGCGCCATCGTGTTCCTCAGTGTCTCCTCTTATTGGGGAATGTAAAACTGGAGGTCATAAACTAAAAATGAAGGGATGCCCATTTAAAACAATGTTGGTGCAACATTTTTTCATGAATTTTTGAAATCTTTAGAACTCCTCAAAAGGTGGTAATATTAAATTCAATATGTATCTCAATGAGTCCTGATGATCATGATCAAATAGAAGCTGCTAATGATCCTTGACTTAATGATGGACATCCGCACAGCACTGAAGAAGTTCTAGTGGGATGAAGATTTAAAGTGGCAGATTACTTGAACATTGGATGTTCAGGCTCACATTTTTTGTTTGAGCAGAGGTGCTCTGCAAAGTGTTCACTTCATCTACACTTGGTCTCTCCATGTAATCAGTGTAAACTAGCTAATTGGATATAAAATTAACTTGGTTGTAGGAGTCAGGTGGTGGTAATGAAGGTTTTCAGATTGGATGCCTGTGACTAGTGGTGTACCACAGAGATTGATGCCGGGTCCACTGTTTGTCATCTATGTTAACGATTTGGATGAGAATATGACTCTCTTGGGATAACATCAGGGATAACATCAAAATTGGTGGTATAGTGAATAGTGAAAATGGTTATTTAAGATTGCACTAGTGTTTAGGTTATCTAGAAAAGTGAATCAATGATTGTTTGATAAATATTAATGTAGAAAAGTAGGAAATGTTGCATTTTGGTATGTTTAACCAGGGTAGGGCTTGCACAGCAAATGGTAGGGCACTGCATGGTATTGTAGAACAGAGAGAATTAGGGGCACAAGTATATCATTCCCTGAAAGTTGCAACACCGTTAGACAGTGTGGTGAATGTAATTCTGCATGTTTACCTTCATTGGTCAGGGCATTGACTATAAAAATTGGAATGTCTTGTGCAACACTACAAGATGTTGGTTAGCCCACAGTTGGAGTATTGTGTTGCAGTCTGGTCATTCAGCTATTGGGAGATGTCACTAACTGGAATGGGTACAGAAAAGATTCATGAGAATGTTACAGGACAGGAAGGCTTATGTTATACAGAAAGTCTGGATGGGGATTGTGGTTTTTTCCCCCTGGATCTTTTAGTAATTTATAATATCACAGTCGTAGGATGAATGCACATAGATTTTCCCAGAGTTGGGGAGTGTAAAACTAGAGAGCATAGGTTTAAGAGAAAGGGGGGAGGTGTAAAGGGAAGGTGAAGGTGTAAAGAATCAACTTTTTCACACAGGTATGTCGAACGGGTTGGAAAAGGAAGTGGTGATGGGTAACATTATGATATTTAAAAGATATTTGGAAAGGTACATGGGTCAAAATGGTTTAGAGGGATATGGGACAAATGCAGGTGAAGGGGGTTAGCACAGATGGGTAACTTGGTCAAAATGGACGAGTTGGGCCGAAGGGCCCATTTTTGGGCTGTAAAATTCTGAATACTGTGTGGGAGACCACACTGAAATGGGGTCCATAACTTGAACCTGTGACTCCCTGGTTCTGCCCCCCACCCCCATATCTCCTCCAAACATATCCCTTACATTTTCCCATAAAATTAGAAGATGTAATATCTGTTACCCATTCACTTACTGCTATTCAGCAACCCACACTCCCACTGCATAAGAAAGCGATTCACTTTACTTTCAATTTGGTGAACTGCATGTGATGCTCACAATGGAGACACTGCATAGGAAAAACCAAATATAGACTAGTTTCATTTCCTGCCCATCACAATCTGTTTCTATTTCAATCTACGTTGCTTCAACAATGACTGGCATAAGCTCAGGAACAGTGCCTCACCTTGTGTCAGGAAAAGTTGTGGCCTTTTGGCACTCAATATTGAATTTAGCAATTTTACGTATCTGTTTTTCTCTCTTTACTGTATGGCTGTACTTCTGTTTCAATTTCTGTCTTTTACCTCTTCTGCTAACTGCTGGTTTTCTGTAACCCTTGCAACCTATCAGACACATTCCCTGTTCTCTCTCCAAACCCTTCTGTGCAACTTAAAACTTATTTGAAGTGTCCATGACCTAAAACATCAACTCGGTCTCTCCCAACACTGATGCTGGTTCCATCGTCTTTTATTTTTATAAGTTCCCTTTGTTACCAGTAAACTTGGTTACCCAAGGGCATGAAATTTGACAATCGTACCCCTTTTCTTTGAACGTGTTTACTATGAATTCCCTGAATTACTATAAGAACATAAATTAAAACGCAAGCAGAAGAATTGGCCTTTCAAACTTGCTCCTCCATCTGATACCATCTTGGCTGATCTTCTACCTCAGTACTGTTTTCCTGCACTCTTATTTCCACTAATCTCTGTTAATATCCAGTTTGGATGAACTAATTGTCTGGAGGAGAGAATTCCAGAGATTTAACACCTTGCTAAGCAGTATTTTCTTTTCATTTTAGTGCTAGACTCAGCCAGGATAAGCCTCCTTCCTGTATGAACCAGCTAAGAAGTTTACTTGTTTCACTGCGGTCAGGTCTCATTCTTTGCTGCACTCCCTGTAGCAGCATATCCTTCAAGGGATTAAATTGTGCACCATACTCCAGGCCATGCATCTTTGTAATAAGCCATGTATATTCATTATTATTTTTTATTGTAATAAGATATCTTTACTCCTATACTCAAATCTTCTCAACTAAGCCAGGATTTGCCATCCTAATCAATGGATGAGATAGTTTTGGAGGGATAAGAACCAAACACAGGCTGGTGGGATTAGTCTAGATGGGGCATATTGGTCAGGTTGGGCCATAGGGCCTGTTCCCATGCTGTATGACTTTATGACTGAGTCTACAATTGTGTGTAGTACCTTCATATTTGTTTTTCAGTGACTTAGGTCCAAAAATACCCAGACTCTTGAATATCAACATTTTCCAATCTTCAGAACTTTTGCTTTTGTTCAGCTGATGTGCACAACATAATTATGCACTTTGTACTCCATCTGCCATATGACTAATCAGCATGGCTTTATTGGAGGAAATGATGTCTCATTAGTTTGATACAGTCCTTTGAAGAGGATTTACCAGATAAGGCAGTAGATGTTGTCTCCAAGGACTTCAGTGAGACTTTTGACAAGGTCCTGCATGTTGGACTGATCCGGAAGGTTAGATCACATGTTATCCAAGGTGAACTAGCTAATGTGGATAAGTGTGAGGTTATCCACTTTGGCGGTAAGAATAGGAAGGCAGAGTATTATCTGAATGGTGTCAAGTTAGGAACAGGGGACGTACAACAAGATCTGGGTGTCCTAGTGCATCAGTCACTGAAAGGAAGCATGCAGGTACAGCAGGCAGTGAAGAAAGCCAATGGAATGTTGGCCTTCATAACAAGAGAAGTTGAGTATAGGAGCAAAGAGGTCCTTCTGCAGTTGTACAGGGCCCTAGTGAGACCGCACCTGGAGTACTGTGTGCAGTTTTGGTCTCCAAATTTGAGGAAGGATATTCTTGCTATTGAGGGCGTGCAACGTAGGTTTACTAGGTTAATTCCCGGAATGGCGGGACTATCATATGTTGAAAGACTGGAGCGACTAGGCTTGTATACACTGGAATTTAGAAGGATGAGAGGAGATCTTATCGAAACATATAAGATTATTAAAGGGTTGGACACGTTAGAGGCAGGAAACATGTTCCCAATGTTGGGGGAGTCCAGAACAAGGGGCCACAGTTTAAGAATATGGGGTAGGCCATTTAGAACTGAGATGAGGAAACACTTTTTCAGTCAGAGAGTTGTGAATCTGTGGAATTCTCTGCCTCAGAAGGCAGTGGAGGCCAATTCTCTGAATGCATTCAAGAGAGAGCTGGATAGAGCTCTTAAGGATAGCGGAGTCAGGGGGTATGGGGAGAAGGCAGGAACGGGGTACTGATTGAGAATGATCAGCCATGATCACATTGAATGGCGGTGCTGGCTAGAAGGGCCGAATGGCCTCCTCCTGCACCTATTGTCTATTGGATACAACATTCCGATTGTATGTTGGAAGTAGGAGTCGGAGAGGGTAGTGGATGGTTGTTTTTTAGATTGGATATGTTGAACGAATTACCAGTGGAAATGGTAGAACAGATACAATTATAGCATTTAAAGGGTCTTTGGTTAGGTTTGTTGGGATATGGGCCAAATGCGGACAAATGGGATTAGCTCAGCAAGACATCATAGTGAACATGAACAAGGGCGTGTTTCCATGATGTATAGCTCTGACTTTTTGATTTCCTATTACCAACATCACCCTTTCATTAGCCTCTTTTGCTTCTGGTTAGCTAGCTTAATTTGGATCTTATGTGCCTTAAATCTCTGAGCCAGGATCTTGTCCTATGCAGAACCTCGTCAAAGGCCTTGCTAAAGCCCATGCAGATAATATTAACACTGCTCTTGAATTGATATTGGTATTGTTTTACTATTATCATGTCAGAGTCATAGAGTGATACAGTGTGGAACAGGCCCTTCAGCCCAACTTCCCTACACCGGCCAAAATGTCCCAGCTACACTAGTCCCACCTGCCTGCGCTTGGTCCATATCCCTCCAAACCTGTCCTATCCATGTACTTGTCTAACTGTTTCTTAAACGTTGGGATAGTCCCAGCCTCAACTATCCCCTCTGGCAGCTTATTCCATACACCCAACACCCTTTGTGTGAAAACGTTACCCCTCAAATTCCTATTGAATCTTTTCCCCCTTCATCTTGAACCTATGTCCTCTGGTCCTCGATTCCCCTGCTCTGGGCAAGAGATTCTGTGCATCTGTCCGATCTATCCCTTTCATGATTTTATAGACCTCGATAAGATCATCCCTCATCCTCCTGCACTCCAAGGAATAGAAACCCAGCCTATTCAGCCTCTACCTATAGCTCACACCCTCTAGTCCTGGCAACATCCCTTTAAATCTTCTCTGAATCCTTTCAAGCTTGACAATATCTTTCCTATAACATGGTGCCCAGAACTGAACACAATATTCTAAATGCGGTCTCACCAACGTCTTATACAACTACAACATGTCCTCCCAACTTCTATACTCAATACTCTGACTGATGAAGGCCAAAGTGCCAAAAGCCTTTTTGACCACCTTATCTACCTGTGACTTGACCTTCAAGGAACCATGCACCTGCACTCCTAGATCCCTCTGCTCTACAACACTCCCCAGAGGCCTACCATTCACTGTGTAGGTCCTGCCCTTGTTAGACGTCCCAAAATGCAACACCTCACATTTCTCTGTATTAAATTCCATCTGGCCAATCGATCAAGATCCTGCTGCAATTGTTTACAACCATCTTCACTGTCTGCTAAACCACCCACTTTTGTATCATCAGCAAACTTGCTAATCTTGCCCTGTATGTTCTCATCCAAATCATTGATGTAGATGACAAACAGTAACGGGCCCAGCACCGAACCCTGAGGCACACCACTAGTCACAGCCCTCCATTCCAAGAAGCAACCTTCCACCATAACGCTCTGCTTCCTTCCGTGAAGCCAATTTGCTATCCATTCAGCTATCTCTCCTTGGATCCCATGCGATCTAACCTTCCAGAGCAGCCTACCATGTGGAACCTTGTCGAATGCCTTACTGAAATCCATGTATACAACATCTGCAGCTCTCGTCGACCTTTTTGGTCATGTCCTCAAAAAGCTCAAATCAGATTTGTGAAAAACTTTGTGTGCTATCCAGTAAAATCATATTATACATGTACAATTAAGTCATACACAGACCTCCTAACCCTTCCGAATTTGGCGGAAAGTTTCTGCTTTCTTATTTCATTTCCGCCATTCCGATTTCGCCTCACATTTTTCCACAAAACACATGCCTCGCCCCTTGCCCTGCCGCTGGCCCGGCCTCACCACTGTACTCGCTGGTCTCGCCTCGCCTCGCCGCTGGTCTCGCCTCGTCTCACCTCACCGCTCGCCCGGCCCCGCCTCGCCGCTGTACTCGCCCCGTACTCGCCTCGCCGCTGGCCCGGCATCGCAGCTGTACTCGCCTCGCCTCGCCTCGCTGCTGGTCTCGCCTCACCACTAGCCTCGCCTCACCTCACCGCTCGCCTGGCCTCGCCTTGTCGCTGGCCCGGCCTCGCCTCGCCTCGCTGCGGAGCGTGAGGCCCGTTGATGTTGAGAGGGGATGGGAGGAGGGGGTTAGGGTGCGGGGGAGGGGGGCAGTGGAATGGGAGGAGGAAGTGGGGGTCTGGGGGGTGGAGGAAGGGAGGGGGGGCGTGGGAGGGGGGTGGGGGAGTGGATTTGGGGGAAAGGGGGGTGGGGGGTAGGGGGGTGGGGAGAGGGGTTGTTGGGTTGTGGGGTCTTCAATTAAATTAGGTATGTGCAGTTTTTGAAATGAAACTCTTCATAACTTAGTCATACATTTTATGACCATTGTTCTTTTATTCAATACCAAGAGAATTGGGATGTGTAAGGAAAAAGCAAACTAGAAAAAAAATTTTTTTTAAATTCTTTGTTGTAAAAAATATTTCTGTTCAATAACCTTTCTATAATAGTAGAATATACTCATGATAGGCCTGGCATTGTACATGTAATCCAAGAACTACAGGCTGTTGGAAATAATAGTCGTTTTTCACACGTGAATGTAGTGCAACGCGTACGCGCATTTGGCGTGCATACTTTTTTTTGCTGAAAAGTAGCATTACGCGCCATATTATGAATTTTGATGTAAAATTATGAATTTTGGACATCAAAATTCTGAATTTATAAAATCAAATGTGGGAGGTCTGCAAACACAAGTACAGCAGGTAGTGCTAAAGAAAAATAAAGCAGAGCTCTGAATATAGCGTTACAGAGTTTGTGTTACAGCTACAGAGAAAGTACGGAAAAGAAATGCTAGGGGCAATGAGGTAGGATGGGAGCTTGGGACTATACCTGTATCTTATGAGAGGGCTGTTCGGCAGTTTGATAACTGCAGGGAAGCAGACTTCCTAAATCTGAATATACCTAGTTACCTTTTCAGAAAATGCAGTCAAGCTGGTGAGACTGGATTTCCCATAATGTATTTTAATAATGTATTTTATTTATATAGCGCTTTTCATATACTCAAAGACGCTTTACAGAGATTTAGAGAACATAGGGAAATGAATAAATAGATAAATAAGTAAATAAATAAACGAACAGAGAAAGGAGACAGAAGGTGAGGTGACCTTCAGTGGTTGAAGGCAGTACTGAACAGGTGAGACTTCAGCGATGTTTTGAATGTGGTGAGTGTGGAGGAGTCTCTAACGGTTTACATGAATACAGCTATGCTGTTAATCCCTAATCAATTAGTCTAAGTGTTGGTAAATCCTGTCCCTTTGAATTTTTAAATAATTTCTTTAGTACTGACATAAAACTCACTGGCCTGTAGTTATTTAGCTTATTTGCTATCATCCAGTTAGGGCGGCACGGTGGCGCAGTGATAGAGTTGCTGCCTTACCGCGAATGCAGCGCTGGAGACCCGGGTTCGATCCTGACAACAGGTGCTTTCTGTATGGAGTTTGTACGTTCTCCCCCTGACCTGCGTGGGTTTTCTCCGAGATCTTCGGTTTCCTCCCACACTCCAAAGATGTATAGGTATGCAGGTCAATTGGCTTGGTAAATGTAAAAATTGCCCTAGTGGGTATAGGATAGTGTTAATATGTGGGGATCGCTAGTCTGTGCGGACCCGGTGTGCCGAAAGGGCCTGTTTCCGCACTGTATCTCTAAACTAAACAGTCATCTGGTATCCCAGGGCCTCTACCATCCAACCTCCAAAAATCATTATCTCGATCAACTAAGTGGACAAATTCCCCTCATCTTGAATTGGAAATATATCCTTTATTGTTTTGAAGCAAAATTCTAGAATAACCTTAAAATCACTACAGCAATTCAAAATAACATAAGATTTTCTCCTTTGTCACATTTACTGGACAGTCGAAGAATATTTGGGAATCCAGGGAATGGACATCGGGAGGGTGGACTCTTATAAGTACCTGGGTGTTTACCTCACCAATAAATTGGACTGGACCGAAAACACCAATGCGCTATACAAAAAGGGCCAGAGCAGACTTTATCTGCTGAGGAGACTCAGGTCCTTTGGAGTGCAGGGGGCACTCCTAAGGACCTTCTACAACACGATGGTTTCATCAGCCATTTTCTATGGAGTGGTCTGCTGGAGCAGCAGCATCTCAGCGGCGATGGGGAAGAGACTTGACAAGCTGGTCAGGAAGGCCTGCTCGGTCCTGGGTTGCCCCCTTGACTCAGTACAGGCGGTGGGAGAGAGGAGGATGATGGCAAAGTTAACATCGCTGCTGGCAACGACTCCCACCCCATGCAGGACACTGTCACTGCACTGAGTAGTTCCTTCAGTGACAGACTCCTTCACCCCAAGTGTGTGAAGGGGAGATATAGGAGGTCCTTCCTTCCTGCTGCTGTGAGACTGCACAACCAGCACTGCTCGCAGCAGACGGGTCAACAGTAACAGTTAAGGAATACACAGTAAACTGATGACAATTTATCCTTGTCTTTACTTTTATTTATAATGAATAATCTCTTGCTATCCACTTTGCTGCTGTAACACTGTAAATTTCCCCGGTGTGGGACAAATAAAGGAATATATATATATATAAATAATAAACAGTCTGTTAGCTTATTGAAAAGCAGATGCAACATCTTTGAATACCAGATATAAATCCTTATTCTTTCTCCTTATCAGGCTTTACAATTCACCTCCTCATATTTATCGTGTAAAGCCAGGTCCTTCTCATTCTTATGCTTTCCCGTCTGCTTCAGTATATCTGCTTTATTGGGTGAATTTGCAACGCAGCAGTGACACCGTCAAATCTGTCTTCTAACAGCTGTTCCCACCAATCTACCCAATTGTGAGAAGGTAGCTGGCAAGATAGACCTTCTAAGTCTGGTACATGACCCATAAAGGAATATATATATGTATATATATATTGCACATGCTGTTTATGAAATCTCTACTTCGTATTAGCGATAGTTTGCTAAACAGCCCCATTGTCATCACCAACATGCTGTCCACTTGTGCAAGCTTCTCCCTAAATTTTGGCATGTCCATTTTCCAGTGATAACTTTTAGAATTTCCTGCACCTACTAGCATTGTTTTGCCTTTTCATACAGGCAGGCAAACTACATGAATTAGAATTCAGTATTTCAGTAAGCATAATTGGTCCATTTAGCCATCATTATTTCTTACAATTGATATTAAATGTTGTCATTGTCTGCATCCAAAACCCAGAAATTAATATTTTAAAAATGCCTTCTTGCTCAGTTGCTTGGCAATGTAAAAGGAAAGGTTGGGTGGGCTTGTCTTTTATCATTTAACATGTCTGTTCACCATGATGCAGGTTAGTCTCCTAATTGTATTTGGGCTACCATTTGTAGAATTACAAACCACAGAGTTTTTAATGTTTTGTGCAGAAATGTTGATCTTTTCTATCTAAAGGTCTTTTTTGAAGAAAAAGGTTTGATTTTTTTGACGTGGACATTTGGGCTTTTAAGTCTTGAAAATACAAATACAAAATGCCATTAAAATTGCAAATGTAATTGATTTGCTTCTGTGTGTTAATGTGTTGTTTTTGTTTGTTTTATCAGCATGAGTGAGAGTGGAAGCACTCCGGGCCTGTCGCAGCCCTCCACACAGACCACCCAGTATTTGCGAGCAGACACACCCAACAATGCAACCCCTGTCACTAGTAAGGATTTTATTTGGATAATGAGAGAATTACTTAATTGTTTAATTTATTATTAAAACATAGAATATTACAGCACGAGAACAGGCCCTTCGGCCCACAATGTTTTTGCTGAACATGATGCCTAGCTGAACTGATCTCATCTGCCTGCACATGATCCATATCCCTCCCGGATAGAGTCTATTCCCTGCACCTCCATGTGCCTATCTAGAAGCCTCTTAAACGCCACTATCGTATCTGCATGTTCCACCACCTCTGGCAATGCGTTTAGGTTCCCACCACCCTCTGTGTATGCCATTAAATTTGCCCCTCTCGCCTTATATTGCCCTCTTGTATTGGACATTTCCACCCTGGGAAAAAGGTTTTGACTGTCTACATTATCTATACCTCTAATTTTATATACTTCATTTAAGTCTCCCCTCAACCTCCAACCTTCCAAGTGTATCCAACTTTTCTGTAGCTGAAAATCTCTAATTCAGATGGCATTCTGGTAAACCTCCGTTGCACCCTCTCCAAAGCCTCCACATCTTTCCTGTAATGGAACGACCAGAAATGCACGCAATACTCCAAATGCGGCGTAACAAAAGCGATGTATTATGACTTCCTGACTCTTATCTTCAATGCCCTTAGAAAAGAAGGCAAGCATGCCTTGTGCCTTCTTTAACACCCTTTCTACTTATGCTGCTACCTTTTATTGAGCTATGAAGTTGGCTGCCAAGATCCCTCTGTACATCAGTGCTATTAAGGGTCTTGACATTAGGATTAAGGTGAGGGGGAATAGGTTTAATAGGAACCTGAGGGGCAACCTTTTTACACACCGGGTGGGAGGTAGTTGCTGGAGTGGCTGAGGAGGTAGTTGAGGCAGTTACTATCACAAAGTTTAAGAATCATTTGGACAGGTACATGGATAGGATAGGTTTTGCGGGAAATGTGCCAACGCAGGCAGGTGGGACTAGTGTAGATGGAGCATATTGGTTGGAGTGGGCAAGTTGGGCCGAAGGGCCTGTTTCAATGCTGTTTGACTTTATGACTATGAGCTATATACTCCTTGTAATCAACCCCCCAAAGTGCAATCCCTCACCCTTGATCATGTTAAACCCCATCTGCCATTTCTCTACCTGTTTTTGCACCTGATCTAAACCCACTGCAGATAGACAAAAAAAGCTGGAGTAACTCAGCGAGACAGGCATCAAATCCGGAGAGAAGGAATGGGTGACGTTTCAGGTCGAGACCCTTCTTCAGACTAGGGAAACAAGAGATATAGACAATGATGTAGGGAGATAAAGAGCAATGAATGAAAGTTATGCTAAAAGGTAACGACGATAAAGGAATTGGACCACTGTTAGCACTTTGGGTGAAAATTATAAGCTGGTGCGACTTGGGTGGGGGAGGGATGGGGAGAGAGGGAATGTTGGGGCTACTTGAAGTTAGGGAAATCAATATATCACTGGGCTGTAAGCTGCCCAAGCGAAATATGGGATGCTGTTCCTCCAATTTGCATTTAGCCCCACTCTGACAATGGAGGACAGAAAGGTCAGTGTGGGAATGGGAAGTAGAATTAAAGGGTTTAGCACTTCACTTGCACCTCTTCCAACCTCATCTACTGTATCCGTTGTTCAAGATGTGGACTCTTATACATCAGCAACACCAAACGAAGACTTGGCGATTATTTCGCTAAACACCTTCGCTCAGACTGCCTGGACCTAGCTGATATCCCAATTGCTAAACACTTTAATTCTCCTTCCCATTCTCAGCATCTGCAGTTCTTTACTACACATTCTCTGGCACCATCAGCAAATTTGCCAACCCATCTACATTGACGTCTCGGTCATTTGAATTATTCTGATTGTTAATCATACAGAGTCAACTATCAGCCCAGTTTTGAAGTAAAGGTTTGATATCTGTGTTCCTATTTGTAAAACAATCTCATGCTAAAAAAAAGACAAATCAATCTGAAGGGTCCCGATCCATCATCTATCCATGCTCACCAGAGATGCTGCCTGAGTTTGAGTCTTTTTGAGTCTTTTTTGTTTGCTGTTCCTTGTTTCTACAATCTCATACTCATTAGGTTATGCATTGGAGACACAAGAAATTGCAGATGCTGTAACTGAATTTTTAAAAAACTGCTGGAGGAGCTCAGCAGGCTAGGCAGCATCTGTGGAAGGAAATGGACAGTTGAAGTTTCAAGTCAAAATATCGTCCCTTCACTGATGCTGCCTGACCCGCTGAGTCCCTCAAACACTTTGTATTTCAGTTTATCTCTTGACAGTAATGGTTCCTGTATCTCATAGTGGTTAAAATTATGGGTCAGAGCATTTCTTTATAAAGAGAGACTCGATAGACTAAGGCGGCACAGTGGAATCTCCAAAACATAGAAAGCTATGGAACTGGTTTTGGTACATGGAAGTAGACGACGGGGACTTGATGGTGCAGATGAACAGGGTGGGCAGAATGGCCTGTTACTGTGCTGTGTAGCTCCATGGATTTGACACTGCTCCATTAGCTTGTACATGCTAATGTTTTAATGTTCCATGTGCCTGCTGTGGAGAATGGAAGAATTGGTCAACATTTTAAATTAAGCTTTCCCATGTGATTGCAACAGTCAGAGTAAAAAAAGCATTAGTATTTGCGACTAGCTCGCACTCCATTGATACCATATGTCTTAGATTTAATTATGTAGCAACCTTAACTAGCCGTAGCTAGGAACATTTTGGGCGGCACGGTAGCGCAGCGGTAGAGTTGCTGCTTTACAGCGAATGCAGCGCCGGAGACTCAGGTCGATCCTGACTACGGGTGCTGCACTGTAAGGAGTTTGTACGTTCTCCCCGTGACCTGCGTGGGTTTTCTCCGAGATCTTCGGTTTCCTCCCACACTCCAAAGACGTACAGGTATGTAGGTTAATTGGCTGGGTAAAATGTAATTACAAAAAATTGTCCCTAGTGGGTGTAGAATAGTGTTAATGTGCGGGGATCACTGGGCGGCACGGACTTGGAGGGCCGAAAAGGCCTGTTTCCGGCTGAATATATATGATATGATATGATATGATTTGTGATCTGTGAGTGATTCACATCAGTTCACAGTTGATCATCATACCCAGAATGCCCTGATATCAAAAGTTGACGAGTAAGAATAAAAATGTCATGGAACATTGGACTTTGAATAGTGCAGCTCAAGACTGTTGACCATCCAAAGGCAAAACTGATTAGTGAAAGGCAAGACCCTGATCAGAAAAGGATAAGGCAGATACTCTGAGATGTGTTTTTTCCTGTGTGCCTGGGCTGGTGACACATCACTCTTGCCAAATCTGATCTGCAGGGCAGACAGGGTTGAGTAAGGCATTTGGCATGCTTACATTCATTGGACTCATATTGGATTCATATTGAGTACAAGAGTACAAGAATTTGGACGTCATGTTATAACTCTGCAAGATGTTGGTGAAACTGCATTTGGAGTATTGTATGAGTGACTGACATTGTTTTGTCTTTTAATTCAGACTGGCAAACTACACGAATTAGTATTCAGTATTTCAGTAAGCATAATAGGTAGAATCTGGTCATTTAGCCATTGTTATTTCTTACAGTTCATATTAAATGTTGTCAATGCCTGCATAAAAATCCAGAAATGAATATTTAAAAATGCCTTCTTGCTCAGATGCTCGAGTGTTTTGTATTGGGCTTATTCCCGCGGCCCAGGCTTTGGCTTTGAGGAGAAAGTGCGGGTGGTCTCAGGCTATTCCAGGCAGCTCACTCTTGCCTTGAAAGGTGGTGTTGAGAGTCTCAGGCCTGTCCTGGCAGATTGGTCTAAGTCTCAAAGAGGAGGATCTCGTGGTCTTGGGCTTGTCCCGGCAGCTCCAACCTGGCTTTGGAGGTTCTGGCGGTCTTTGGCTTGCCCCTGTCGCTCACTGTTTGTACTCCTGGGGGGGGGGGGGGGCACCCTTGTTGTCTGTGGGCAGGTGAGGATATGCTGGTGGTCTGAGGCTTGCCCCAACGGTTCAGTTTTGGCCACAAGGAGGAGACAATGCCGGTTATGGATTGTCCCGGTGGCTCAATTTTTCCTCCAAGCCTGCTTTTGTGTATAAACGCATTGTTAAAAGAAAAATAATTATGACTATAACACAACTTTCTGTCCTTGCAGGAAGTGATTTGAAGGAACTTTCTGGGTGTAATCCTGAAGAGGAAAGACAAAATGGTATCACCCAAGTTTCCAAAAAGTCAGGTGAGCATCATCAATAGCAATGACTTTACAGAACACACTGTATTTAAGGTGCTAAGAAAGTTCTATGGAGATGCAAAAGTGGTTTTACTCTGAATTCATATCCCAATCAACAGTTTGGGAATTGCTCAGTAGCCATTTGGAAATTTAATTTTGCTGTTGTTTTTTGCTTTATACCATTTTTGTTTCAGTGATGAGTGGTGCAAAATATTTATTTAATGTGTCTGTCATTTCCCTTTTCTGCATTACTAACTTACTGTTACTCCTCTGAGAAATAAATAGAAATAACATCCAACAGTCTGGGAAAATATGCTAAGGCACTACCACCAAAGTCCTAAAGTGCTGGCTGGTTGTTCTGTACTTTTGGATTAATGTGAAGAGAGGGGAAGAGATTGCATGAGAGTCTCTTTGGGCACAGGAGGAGGGGATGGGGAGGGCAATGGGCAGAGAGGATGGGGTGGGCGATGGGGCGGAAGGCATGGGGAGGGCGATGGGGCAGAGGGGATGGCGATGGGCGGAGGGGTTGGGGTGGGTGATGGGGCAGAGGGGATGGGCAGAGGGGATGGGGGGGCGATGGGCAGAGGGGATGGGGGATGATGGGCGGAGGGGATGGGGTGGCGATGGGGCGGAGGGAATGATGTGGCGGAGGGGATGGGGAGGGCGATGGGGCGTAGGTGATGGGATGGGGCGGGGATGGGGTGGCGATGGGGCGGAGGGGGTGGCGATGGGGTGGAGGGGATGGGGTGGCGATGGGGCGGAAGGGATGGGGTGGCGGAGGGGATGGGGTGGCGATGGGGCAGAGGGGATGGGGTGGGCGGAGGGAATGGGGTGGGTGGAGGGGATGGGTTGGACGGAGGATGGGGTGGCGATGGAGGGGGTGGGGGGGCGATGGGGGTGGGGTGGCGATGGGCGGAAGGGGTGGGGTGGCGATGGGCGGAGGGGTGGCAATGGGGGTGGGGTGGCGATGGGTAGAGGGGGTGGGGTGGCGATGAGCGGAGGGGGTGGAGTGGGGTGGCGATGGGGGTGGGGTGGTGATGGGGCGGAGGGGATGGGGTGGCGATGAGGCGGAAGGGATGGGGTGGCGATGGGGCAGATGGGGTGGCGATGGGGCAGATGGGGTGGCGATGGGGCAGAAGGGATGGGGTGGCGGAGGGGATGGGGTGGCAATGGGGCAGAGAGGATGGGGTGGGCGGAGGGGCGGAGGGAATGGGGTGGGCGGAGGGGATGGGGTGGCGATGGGTGGAGGGGGTGGGGTGGCGATGAGCGGAGGGGGTGGGGTGGGCGGAGGGGGTGGGGTGGGAGGAGGGGGTGGCGATGGGGCGGAGGGGATGGGGTGGCGATAGGGCGGAGGAGATTGGGGGACGATGGGCGGAAGGGATGGGGGGTGGAGTGGGTCGGGGTCTGGGTGGGGGAAGGGATTGGGATCTCGGCGGATAGGTTTGGGGTTTTGGTGGGCAGATGGGGTTGGGGAGTCGTGCCAGACGGAGGGGTCGAGGATCTTGGCGCATAGAGGGGCCTCTGGTATCTTGGTGGGCGGAAGGGGCTGGGAGTCTGGGTGGGCGAAGGGGCTGGCAGTTTCAGTGTGTGGAGTGGATTGAGGTGCCTGGTGGACAGTGGGTTGGGGCTGGGGGTTTTGGTGGATTGAAGAGACTGGGGAGCCAGGATGGGCGGCGGGGGTCGGGGTTCTCAATGGACAGTGGTGTCTGGGGGTCTCAGTGGGTGGAGAGGGTTGTGGGTCTCAGTGGGGAGAGAAAGGAACGGGTCTTGGGCGGAAGTGAGTCTCGGGCGGAAGGGGTTGGGAGTCTCGGTGGGTGGAGGAGTTGTCGGTGGGCAGAATGGGATGGGGGTCAATGGGTGGATTGGGTCTTGGTGGGCGAGAGGGTTGAGGCTCGAGGGAGATGAGGGGTTGGGGATCTCAGTTGTTGGAGGGTGTTTGCATTTCTGTGGTCAAATGGGGCTGTTAGTCTCGGTAGGCGGAGTAGAGTAATGGTCTCTGGACTGAGGGGGTTGAGGATTTTTGTGACTGCATGAGTTGAGGATCTTTGTGGGCTCACAGGTTGAGGGTCTCTGGGTTCGTGGGTTGAGGGTCTCTGAATGCACGGGTTGAGGGTCTGGGTGCACGGGTTGGGGGTCTGGGTGCGCGGGTTGCAGATGATCTCTGGGTGCACAAGTTGGGGGTCTGGGTGCACGGGTTGGAGATGCTCTCTCTGGGTGCACGGGTTTGGGGTCTCTGGGTGCACTGGTTGGGGGTCTCTGGGTGCACGGGTTGGAGATGCTCTCTCTGGGTGCGTGGGTTGAGGGTCTCTGGGTGCATGGGTTAGGGGTCTCTGGGTGCGTGGGTTGAGGGTCTCTGGGTGCACGGGTTGGGGATGATCTCTCTGCATGGGTTAAGTGTCTCTATGGGTGCGTGGGTTGAGGGTCTCTGGATGCACGGGTTGGAGACGCTCTCTCGGTGTGTGGGTTGAGGGTCTCTGGGTGCACCGGTTGGGGGTCTCTGGGTGCACGGGTTGGGGATGACCTCTGTGGGTGCATGGGTTAAGGGTCTCTGTGGGTGCGTGGGTTGAGGATCTTTGGGCACGATACAAATTGATTGCTGACAATGACCATGCTTCATAGTTCTGATAGTCATGCCTCATTTTTACGTAGTTTTATTAGTTGTGATGTGCTTTGAGGCTTCCCAAGGTTGTGAAAAGGCCTAACATTATTTGTTTCTTTTTCTCTTATGTATTTGAAGCTGCTTTGAAGGTACATGCTGCAATTTAACATTAATCCTACAGTTATGCACTTTTGAGTTTTGAGCAAGGTCAATATATGTTGGATATTGGTTTTCACTTTTTCTTTCCAGGTTACCCAACACTTCGGATAGAAAAGAATGATCTCAAAAGTGTCACATTAGCAGAGGCAAAAGCTAAAGTGAAGGACATAGCTATCTCCAGAGAGAGGGTCACTCTCAAAGAAGTTCTTCAAGAAGGTGAAGATTTGAAGATTGTAGCAAAAGTTTTTTAATTATTTGACTTTTCAATCCTACACTTTTCCGTTCAAAGATGACTGGGTAATTTCAGAAACAAGACTGATTCTTACTTTCTTGATTGAGTTTTTTTGAGGAGATGATGAAGGTGATTGATGAGGGTAAGGCAGTGGATGTTGTCCAGATGGATTTTAGCAAGGGATTTGATAATGTCCTTCATGATAGTCTAATCTAGAAGATTAAGGTGCATGTGATTAACAGAGACTTTGTAATTTAGATTCTGAACTCACTTTGTCATGGAAGACAGGGTAGTGATGGAATAATGTTACTCTCCTGAAGGTCTCTGACCATGGTGTTTCGCAGAGACCTGTACTGGGATCTGTTGTGTGTGTGTGTGTGTGTGTGTGTGTGTGTGTGTGTGTGTCTCTGTATCTTGGCTGTAAATGTAGAAATCTGGTTAGTAAATGTGCAGATGATACCAAAGCAGGTGGAGCTGTGGACATTAGGAAGGTTGTCACAGGATACAACAGGATATAGTTCACTTACAGACATTGGCAGAGAAATGGCAGATGAAGTTTAATCTGAGCAAGGATCAGGTGTTGCACTTTGGGAGATCGAATATAACAAGAAAATATATAGTTAATTGCAAGACCCTTGACTGCATTGATGTGCAGAGGGATATTGGGATACAATCCAAAGCTCCTTAAAAGTGGCAACACAAGTAGATTGGTAACGAACGCATATGGTCTCCTTGACTTCAGCGGTCAGGTCATCGAGTATAAGAGTCGGGAAGTCATATCGCCTTTTGGTTTGGCTGCTTTGGGAGAATTGTGTACAGTTCTTGTTCTCCCTTTACAGGATTGATGTGAAGGGTTTGGAGGTGGTGCAGAAGAGGTTCGCCAGGCAGCTGCCTGGATTAGAGAGTATTAGCTGTAAGAAGAGCTTGGTTAAACCTGGATTGTTTTAAATTACTGGATTATAGTCATTTAAAGGCCAACTGAACAAAATTTTGATCAAAGTGCATGACTAGAAAGAAAGAGCAGGGATAAGGATAGCAAGGTAAGAGAACCGTGAATGGTTGGTCAGGAAGGAAAAGGAAGCAAATGTCTTGTTTAAGTAGGTAGCATCAGACAGGGTTTATGAGGAATATAAAGTGATTAGGAAAGAACTGGTGAGCGATTAGAAAGGTTAAAAGAGGCCATGAAATGTTATTAGGCGAGTCAGCTTAAGGAAAATCCCACGGCTTTTTATATGTACGTTAAAAATAAGAGTGTGACCTGGGAGACGGTAGGACTGCTCAGGGATAAAGTAGGAAATCTGTGCTTGGATTCGGAGGATACTAAACTATTACTTTGTGTCTGTATTCACTGAGAAGGATTTGGAGAACAGTGAGATCAGTGTGGTGAATACAGGTATGCTAGTTTGAGATCTAGAAGGAGATGGTGCTTGAGGCTCTTGAAGAACATTCAGATGGATGCGTCCCAAAGGCCTGATGCGATCTATCCCAGGTTATTGAGGGAGGCGAGAGAGAATCAAGGCCTTGAAGAAGATCTTTGTTTCTTCTCTAGCCACAGGTGAGGACCCGGATGACTGGTGAGCAGCCATTGCTGTTCCTTTGTTTTAAAAGGGAAGTAGAGAGAATCCAGGAACTGGAGGCCAGTGAGCCTCACGTCTGGTACGGAATTCTTCCAAACAGGATTTAATTTAATTTGGATAGCCACCACAGCTTTGTATGCAGCAGGCTGTGTCTTATTAACTTGAATTGCGTTTTTTAAGGAAGTGATGAAGGAGGTTGATGAAGGTAGGGTAGTGGATGTTGTATGCATGGATTTTAGTAAGGCTTTTGATAAGGTCCCTTGCATTAGGCTGATCCAGAAGATTAACATGTACCCGATTCATGGTGACTTGTTCGTATAGATTCAGAACTGATTTATTTATAGAAGGCAGAGGGTCGTGTGGAAGGTAGATAATCTGGCTAATCTCTAACCAGTGGAGTTCCGTAGGGATCTGTCCTGGGACCTCTGCAGTTTGTGATAAATAAGTAAATGACTTAGACGTAAATGTAGATTAGTTGCTAAGTAAGTTTGCTGACAGCAGCATTTGGACTATTGTGTGCAGTAATGGTTGCCCCGTGACAGGTAAGATGTGGAGGCTTTAGAGCGGGTGCAGACAACGTTTACCAAAATGCTGCTTGGATCGGAGGGTTTCAACTACAAGAAGAGGTTAGATGGACTTACGTTGTTTTTTTCTGGAATGTTGGTGGTTCAGGGGAGATTTGATAAAAGTATATAACATTATGAGAGACACAAATAGGGTAGACAACAACATGTTTTCCAGGGTGGAAATGTTCAACACTAGAGGGCATAGCTCAAAGGTAAGAGGGGAAAAGTTTAATGGAAATATGTGGGGCAATTTTTTTTTACACTGTGAATTGTGGATGCCTAGAATGCATTGTTAGGGGTGGTGGTGGTGGTGGGGGCAGGTACAACAATGGCATCAAGAGGCTTTTAGATAGGCATACACAAATGCAGGGAAAAGGGAGATGTACAGGCATGAGATCAGTTTAACTTGGCATCAAGTTAGGCACAGACTTTGGTTCCTGTGCTGTACTATTCTATGTGATAGGGGCGAAGTGGGGGGAGGGGGGGCGGGGGGTTGATAGGCAAATAGTTGGGACAAAGGCCAGAGATGAAAAAACATAAGATGAGAGACAAAAGGAGTAAGAGTTACGAATTGTGCAGTCAGAGAAAGGAGTGTCTGGGGAGGGGGGAAATATGTGTGAATTCAGGCTGGACCCTCTCCCCTGAGGGTGGGGTAAAGAAAGAGGAATGATGGGGGAGAAAAGGGAGGGGTGGAAGGTCTGAGAGGTTACCTAAAATTGGAGAATTCAATGTTCATATCATGGGTTGCAAGGTACCCAAGTGTAATATAAGATGTTGTTCCTCCAGTTTGTGTATGGCCTCACTCTGGCAATGGAAAAGGCCCAGGACAGAATTGTCAATAAGGGAATGGAAAGGGGAGTTAAAATGGTTAGTAACCAGGGAATCCATTAGGCCTTGGTGGACCAATAGCAAATGTTCTGGTATCTTTGCACTCCCACATCTCAACCAATTCCTTCTGTTTTTTCAACTCTAACCTTTGCCATCCATCTGCCGATCAACCCCCCCCCCCCGCCTGAGTTCACATCTCACTCACTGCATTTTGTCCTGCTCCACTTCTCTTCCAGTTTTCTTCCCCCCACAATCAGACTGAAGAAGAGTCCCGACCCGAAGCGTCACCTATCCATGTTCTCCAGGGATGCTGCCTGACCTGGTTACTCTAGCATTTTGACTTTTTCAGCAAAATAGATCTTGCATAGATTTTGAAAGTTAAATCTGAAGCGTAAATTAATTAGCTTGATGGCTCTCCATATAACATTTGGTTAACTTTGTTTCAGGTACATTTGGTCGTATCTTTCTTGGGATTTTAATTGATGAGAAAGATCCAAGTAAAGAAAAATATGTTTTTACTAAAGCAGTAAAAGGTAAGTAATCATCTTGTAAATGTTGTACCTAATTGAATACACAGCTCTGAGGTCGACTAACTGTCTCCACCTCAAAACTTTGTTTTTTGGCCTTATTAATGTGTTGGTATTTTTAATGTACTTTTCATCTATTCCTAGTTCCCTTTGCTCCTTTATCCAGTTTAGATTTTTATTTTTCTATTCCAATGTATGGGGCTTCTTCATTCATCCATGCAAAACGCATCATTGCAAGCTCATTGGCAAGAAAATTACATTGCTATTTAATATATCCCTGCACTGCACTCGGTTTCAACTGAATCTCAGAGTTTTATCAGTCTTCCATTCTGTGTCCGGTTTTGTGTGATTTCTGCCACTAATCTCCCGATTTCAGATTTTCTTAATTTAGATATGAATCTAATGTGCAGTACTTTACCAACATTTAATTTATTATTATTGTCTGTTCTTCCTGTTATTTCCAAGAATTAAGCGTTTGGTAAACATTAAGGTACTGATAACTGTCTTTTTCAGGCATGTTTCTTGAAATTTCTGAGCAATAACTCCTTTACATTTCCTCATGCTGTCAGTGGCAGCCGTTTTATTTCCATCTGCCTTCTTAAATAATTCCATTAATGGTGTTTAAGATATCTGAGAGCTGTACAGTACAAAAGCAGGCCTTTTGGCCCACCTTGTACATGCCAACCAAGTTGGCATATTGGGCTGCCCATTTACCTGCATTTGGCCCATATCCATCTAAACCTATCCAAATAGCTGTCCAAATGTATTTTAAAAGTCGTAATCAGTGAGCAACTGACAACAAGAACAAAAGAATGGGACTTTCAAAAGTCAGCAGCCAGTTAACGAGGCTCATTCAGTTTTTGCAACTGAAAGGAGAAGGAGATCAGAATATTAAAAAGACTGGCAGCTCAAAGTCATATTCAGTGAACAACTGGAATAGAAGGGGGGGGAGGATTTATTTAAAAGTCAGCAGCCAATTAATGAGGCACATTCAGGTTTGCAGCTCAAAACAGTTTGCATCCTGGATTGAGTGCTCTCAGTGGGTGCATAACACGGAAGGCAGACACTAGTGGAGAGGCCTGTTAGCACCGGCTGTAGAGAGGTGCAAGTGTTGTGCGGAGAGTAAATGTGAGGTTTTGGCTTGAGAGGGTGATTGCGGGAAAAGGCATGGATTTTTTTTGTCTTCCATTCCTAAATCTTCCCGGGTTTATTGCAGCAAAAGTTGTAGTTAGGGTAGTGGCATGCTCCTCTTGGAGGACATGGGATGTCAGGGAGACTTCCAGTGTCCCTGAGAACTACACCTGTGTGAGGTGCGTCCAGCTGCAGCTTCTTACGGCTGCATTAGAGAACTGGAGCAGCAGCTGGACGACATCCGGATCATCAGCTGGGTGACCTCTGGATCATCCAGGAGACTGTCATAGATAGGAGTTACAGTGAGGTGATAATATCGAGGGTACTGGCAGAAAGTAGATGGATGGCCACCAGGAAAAGGAGTAGGCAGAGTGCAGCAACCCCCTGTGGCCATTCTCCTTGACAACAGATATGCAATACCGAAGGCTCCTGCCCTCAAACGTCACCCATCTATGTTCTCCTGAAATGCTGCCTGACCCGCTGAGTTTTGCACTTTTTTTGTAAATCAGTATCTGCAGTTCCTTGTGTCTCCATGAAGGCTAAGGAACTTGGGCCAGTCAATGAGGATGTCAGGAGGATGGTCCGTATAACGGTCAAGTAGGTGCTGGATGTCCTGGGGCCTATGAAGGTAGATAAATTTCCTGGACCTGATCATATATATTGAAGGATGCTGTGGGAAGCTAGAGAAAAAATTGGGGGCTCCTGGCTGTGGTTTATATCAACAATTTGGATGACAATGTACAATAGTAAATTTGCAAATGACATTAAAGTGGGTGGTATTGTAGATAGAGAAGATGGTTATTAAAAATTACCGCAAGATCTTGATCAGTTGGGAAAGTGCATGAGGAATGTCTAATGGAGTTTAATGACGATACGTACAGGAGGGTGAAGGGTGATTTTATAAAGATGTATATGATCATGAGAGAAATAGATAGGGTAGATGCATAGAGTCTTTTACCCAGAATAGGAGAATCAAGAACAAGAGGTGTAAGATATTATGGTGATTGCAAGTAGACGGAAACAAAGACAGGTTTTCAGATGAGCAGTTGCCAGTGTGGATCTTCTTTATTTTACAGAAGTACACTGCGCCTACTCACACACATATTCGCGAGACTGATAAGATATGAATATATCACATGACTCAAATCACACCACCACTCAGTACTCCTTTCTTAAAGGTAAAGTTACCATTATATATACTACACTGCTCTCCCCTTGGAAAAGATAATATTGTAAATTAGCCAATTAAGAACAATTTTCTTTACTTTTACAAATTTAATCTGATGAGTTTACGTTTACACACTCTTTCTGATCTCCTGAACGGTTTAGGGGGAGTGTCCGGTGCGGTTCTGAATGAGAGTCAGTTTGTGGCTATGAATGAGAGTCATTTTCCGGATCATTTCCCTTTGTCTCCACTATCTTTGGAGAATCTGATCTTGTATCTGAACTTGGAATAATACCAAAGTCTGACAGATCTGCTTCTTCGTCTACGCATTGCATTCCTTGCTGGGATCATATGGTTTGTGTGCATACTTCTAACACGTCCTCCGATTTCTACCGAGTACCTCCTCAATCCCCTTTGAGTGGCTATCTACTAAAACAAGAAAATTATTATTCCCTTGCCAACAATTTCAATATTTGATTCTTTGCTGTTGTGCTGCTTGCAAAATGTCGCCATAGAATGGCAATAGAATGTATCTCTGACAAGTGTGAAGTGATGCATTTTGATGTTAAACAAGGGCAGAATATACACAGTAAATGACAGGGACCTGGGGAGTGTTATTAAACATAGAGACCGAGTGGTGCAAGTGGCAACACAGGTAGGCAAGATTGTGAAGAAAGCATATGGCATGCTTCATTGGAAGGGGCATTGAGTACAAGAGTTGAAACATCATGTTACAGCTGTACAAGATCTTGGTGCCGTTGCACTGAAATACTGCGCGCAGTTCGGGTTACTGTATTATAGGAAGGATGTGATTAAGTTAGAGACGGTGCAGATTCACAAGGATGTTGCTGGGAATATAAGCAGAAACTGGATTGGCTAGGACTTTTTCCCCATGAGCAGAGGAGGCTGAAGGGTGATCTTTATAGTGGTTTATAAAATCATAGGTGGAAGAGATAAGGTGGATGGACGCTGTCTTTTCCTGGGAATTGGGAGTCTAAAACTAAAGGGCATAGATTTAAGGTGAGTCATATAACAGTACAGCATAGGAAACTGGGCCCTCGGCCCAGCTCGTTCATACTGACCAAGTTGCCTAACAGAGTAAGTGAAACTTGCCTGTGTCTGGTCCACATCCCTTCAAACCTTTCCTTTCTATGTACCAATCCGTGTCTTTTAAATGCCTTAATCATACCTACCTCTACCAGTTCCTCTGAGAAAGGGAGGATTTAAAGGGGACCTGAGGGCAAGTTTACCCTACACAGTTGCCAAAGGAAGTGGTAGCACAAAGTACAATTATAATGTTTAAAAAACATTTGGACAAGTATATGGCTAGAAAAAATTTAGATAGTCCTGGGCCAAATGCAGGAAAATGGGACAAGCTCAAATAGGTACCTTGGTTGGCACGGGTAAAGAGCATGTTTTCATGGCATAACTGACTATTCAAGTTCTCTTGAATGCCAGGAGGTGCTTGGAAATAAGATTGCTGAGTTTTAAAGAAACTGTAATTGATTTGATCTAGAAAAGGCAAATTACAACACTATTAGGCAGGAGCTCAGGAGCGTACATTGGGAGCAGTTATTATTGGGTAATATTTAAGATACATGGAATTCATAGTGATTTGGTGTTGTAGAACTGAAATACCTAGGAGTACAGGTACACAGTGCCTTGAGGTGGCACTACATGGACAGGATAATGAAGAGGGCATTTGGCAGGCTTGCCTTCAGTCACGGCATAGGCCTCAGTAGTTGCAACATCATATTGCAACTGTACAAGTTCTTGGTGAGATTTGAGTTGAGGGTGGTGGGTATATGGAGCGAGCTGCCAGACGATGTGGTAGAGGTGGGTACAATTACAATTTTTTTTTTAAGACATCTAGACAGGTACATTAATATGAAAGATTTAAAGGGATATGGGTAATACACGGGCAAATGATCTAGATTGGATAGACAACTTGGTCGGCATGGACGAGTTGGGCTGAGTGACATGTTTCCATGCTGAATAACTATTACACTCCATGGCTCTAATCTAATTGTTATACCTAAAGCACTGAAGAGTTTGAATTTAGTTGAAAGCAGCATGGCATTTGCCACCCAACTTAACTAATTGTAAATCCGATAGTTATATTTATCATAGAGCGTGGAAGCAAGCCCTTTGGCCCAATCTATTCCTCTTATGTTTGTGTACACCTCTGTAAGATATGCCGTGGAGATGTAATCCCCCCATCTCCCCCATGTGGTCGGGTAGAGCTGCTGCCTCACAGCGCCAGAGACCCGGGTTCCATCCTGACCTCGGGTACTGTTTGTGTGGAGTTTGCACGTTCTCCCTGTGACCTGCATGGGTTTTCTCCGGGTGCCTCGGTTTCTTCCTACATTCCAAAGATGCAGGTTTGTGGGTTAGAAACATAGAAAATAGGTGCAGGAGTAGGCTATTCGGCCCCTCGAGCCTACAACGCCATTCAATATGATCATGGCTGATCGTCCAGAATCAGTACCCCGTTCCTGCTTTTTCCCCATATCCCTTGATTCCGTTAGCCCTAAGAGCTAAATCTAATTCTCCAGTGAATTGGCCTCCGCTGCCTTCTGTGACACAGAATTACACAGATTCACAACTCTGGGTGAAAAGGTTTTTCCTCATCTCACCTCATCCAGGCCTACCACTTATTCTTAGAAACTTAGAAACATAGAAAATAAGTGCGGGAGGAGGCCATTTGGCCCTTCGAGCCAGCACCGCCATTCATTGTGATCATGGCTGATCATCCACAATCAGTAACCTGAGCCTGCTTTCTCCGCATATCCCTTGATTCCGCTAGCTCCTCGAGCTCTATCTAACAGTGAACCCTGGTTCTGGACTCGCCCAACATGGGGAATATTTTTTTCCTGCTTAATTAGGGTTAATTGGATTCTGTAAATTGTCAATTGTCCCTAGTGTGTGTAGGATAGTGCTAGTACGGGTGACTGATGGTTGGCATGGACTCAGTGGGCCGAAGGGCCTGCTTCCACGTGTCATGTGCAGGCACAAACATTGTGGGCTGAAGGGTCCATTCCTGTGCAGTATTATTCGGTCTAATGGTGCAGAATTTATTTTAATCTTTGACCTCAAACCTAAAGCAATCATTCAAAAGGATTTTTTTTCAAATGAATGAGATGCTGGTGATTGACAGCATGCATTGCTGCTGCCTCACAGCTCCAACAACCCACCTTTGATCCTAACCTCTGGTGCTGTTTATCTGGAGTTTGCATATGGTGTCTGAGTAAGTTTGCCCCAGGTGCTCGTGTGTCATCCAAAATCCCTAGGATGTCCTGGTTTGTAAGTCGTGGCTTTTGTAAATTATACCCATTTTATTGGATAATGGAGATATAGTCAATGGGCATGTGACTAGGATTATAAGGAAATAATTGATGGAATTGCACTTATAGTATTGTCTAAGAGAATACGGGAGTGAGTTTTTCTCAATAAACCACTTCTGCTTGAACTTGTGAATGCTTGTTTACGGATTAGTTCCTAGTACAAAATGACATGGTGCTATTAGCCACATGCACACAAAACTATAGCTTTAAAAGTGGTGATTTCTACTGTTGTTTAATAGAAAGAAGGAACAAATTTTGTTAAAAAATATGTGCAAGTGCTATAATTTATTTTTGTTTCCTTTTGTAGACCATGCTTCAGAGGTACATGTAACCATGATGTTGACAGAGAGCTGCAAACTGCGGGGACTCCATCACAGGTAAGCAAAATTAACTTTCATCTGTCATTCTTCTTAGGCGGTTCATTGGGGTTAAGTGTGTCTTGCTTCAGTGTTTATTATTTTGAGCCTGCAAAGACAAATGAGTCCTGTGTGAGAACAGTGAACTTACATACAATTTTTGCTCGTCTTTTACAGTAGCTGCGATTCTGTTCTCATCTTCTGTCCATCTTATTCGCTTTTATGCCTTGTTTCTCAGTTTACTTTTCAGTCTTGTTCTCAATATTTGCCTATCATGTGACATCCACCCCTAAATTTTATTTGGTTCAACATATTCTCCCCCTCCCCCTCTCTTGAACTCTGTTGCATTATATTTTTATCTTCCACTGTTTGTGCATGGCTTGCAGGTGCTCCTGATAGAGACGCTAAGTGTAGTGGGAGCTACCTGCTTCTCTGTCAATGCGAGCAGTCTTGGGTGAGGGATCCCCAGGAATTAATGGAGAGAGTTTGGCGGTACTTCTGCAGTGCTTTGACAAGCCAGTTTCAGGTTTGCTTTTCAGACACAATGGAGCCGTTTCATTAGTTTCTTTAGTTTCATTCACGTAGAATCATTGATTTGTACTGGTACAGGAGAGGCTACTTGTATTGTGAAAATCCCCCAAAAATGCAGATGCTGGCAAACTGAAATAAATATTGCAATTGCTAGAAACATTCAGCAGGCCAGACAGCCTCAATAGAAAGGGAATCAGAATTAATGTTTCAGGTTAAATACCTTAATCATAACAGTTCAGCAATGAGGTGGTTACATCAGCGAATACACAGCCAAAGTACTGGACCATGGTTCCAGATGCACGTTCAAATTCCACTGCAGCAACAGAGTTTAAATATAATCAATTTAATCTATCTGAACTTAAAGAAAAATAGATTTAAAAAAATAATGATATGATTCATTAATGACCTTTGGGTAGAAAATTGTTGCTCGATCTGGCGGATGTGTTATGACTCAACAGTGTAGCTGTCACGTAACTGCCATACTTCATTAAAAGCCCGTTTCCACCCCATTATAGATGTGATCTCCAGACCTTTAGTGTTCATATTTACATATTATAGATCGAGATAATAGAGTAAATGGAAAAGAATTGCGTTCAGCAAACAGAACAGCACAGGAATGTTTGTGCAGAAGATGATAAACTGAACTAAATTAAGGTTAAACTGAAGAAACAAAGAAGTTTCTTTATTGGAGCTATTTATGTTGTGCTACCATCACCGAAGAAACTCAAACAGTGGGTAGATGGGGACCCAGCGTGCCCCCTGTGTTCAGAGGTGGCAACGTTGAGGCATATTTTGTCAGGATGTTAGACTAGTCTTTCTCAAGGTCGACATACATGGCAGCATAACTTAGTCTTGAAGTGGTAAGCTGAGAGGATGAGAGCACAGGTGAATTCAGTGTGCAATACGACTGAGAGTGTAGCTATTCATTTTGTTCGTGAGGGAGAGAAAGGTAGAGGAGGAAAGTTTTCATACAGACATGAAGGTCAGCTAAGGGGAACTATTGATTGGGAAATGCAGGTAGACTTGGGATGAAAGCTTCTTGTTCTGCAGGAAATAATTAGTACTCGTTTGAGGCTAGATTATAGTGAAAGCAGACTGTCAACTGTAAAATCACGGACTATTTCTCGTGATTTTTCTGCCTGAAGCACCAGAGGTTGAGGGCCATACTACGGCAACAAGCTCCTGCCTGGAAGCAAACATCACACTGGCACCATCTCTACCATGGCATGTTGTTCTAAGTGACCAAGAATTACGCCCATCCATGAGAGGGGCTGGGTTTAGGCATTTCCCTAACCAGCTGTGAAAAGTGCATGATTAATGGCTTTGCAGTTGGATGGTCAACATGGAGAAGGGGTGGGGGGAAAGATGGGATGAGGAAGGAGAATGGGTTGTGGGATGCAAGCCAGGGCAAAAAACATGATGGGGTATCTGTATTGGGAAGAGTGGATGTTAGAAAGGAAGTACAGGAAAGGAGGAAGCTATTTCCCAATGCTAACCAAGGTCCCTGGATTGGAGCTTCAAGCTCTTGAAGACAATGCAGTTACAGGAAATATTTTTCTACGATTTCTTTCTTCTGATCGATTTGAACTTTGTGTGTAATGAGGAATTAGGTGTCACTGGCAGTGGAGGTCGGGGCTGGAACCTCTCCTGTTTCGAAAACAGCAGGAGCAAGAGATGGTGTTTGATTGTGACTAATATTGTGTTGTTTTTGGACCAGAAACCTTCTGCCCATCAATCATGTTTGCATAGAGGATGGGGAGAGGCCCATGGTACTGCTACCTTATATGAACTGGGGAAATCTAAAGCTCTTCCTTCGACAATGCAAACTTGCTGAAGCCAACAATCCACAGGTAACTTCTAAATATTTTTAAATAATTTATTTAGTTATGTTATACAGCCTGGAAATAGACTCTTCAACCTAACTCGTTCATGCCAGTCTGAAGAAGGGTCTTGACCCGAAACGTCATGCATTCCTTCTCTTCCGAGATGCTGCATGACCCGCTGAGTTATTCCCGCATTTTGTGTCTACCTTAGTTCATGCCAACCCTGATGCTATCCAAATGTTTTTTAAATGTTGTAATTGTACCACCTCCACCTCCACTGGCAGTTTGTTCCATACCTGCAACAGCCTCTGTGTGACAAACCTTCCCCTCGGAAACCCCTTTAAATCTTTTCCTTCGCACCTAAACCTATGCTCTCTAGTTTTAGACTCGCCTACTCTGGGGGGAAAAAGACTGCACCAGTTCACATTATGCCCCTCATGATTTTAGATACCTCTGTAAATTATCTTGTAGGTATCTAGAAGGACAGAGGCATGCCTCTGCTTTCTACACTCCAGGGTAAAAAGCCCCAACTTATTCACTCTCCTTATAACTCAAGCCCTCAGTCCTGGTAATGTCCCTGTGAATCTTTTCTGGTATGCCATCTTTGATACTGTTGAGGGAAATGACCGTGCAGGAGAGAGCAGCAGCTAGGTCGGTACTCGGCCTGGCTCCAAGGCACAGTGGGGTAGGTTGAAGTCAGGCAGTGCGATAGTGATAGGAGACTCGATAGTTAGGTGAGCAGTCAGGAGTTTCTGTGGTAGCAAATGGGACTCCAGGATGGTTTGCTGCGTCCCTGGTGCCAGGGACCTGGGTGTCATGGAGCAGCTGTTTCCATCCTGTATGACTCCATGACTCCATCATTGAGTTTTTCAGATATGGAAAAGAAAAATGGCATCAGCGGGCAGCAATTTAATCATCTGAAAGTGATAGAATTTCTAGCACTGTATGTTCCATGTGTTGTTTAAAATGGAAATTATAGAGATGACATTAAAATTGTTATGTATTCTACAAGTATGACAATTTTGTATTATTTTTGTTTATTTTTGGATCTAGGAAAAGTAATTCTCTTCAATGTGATTTAAAAACAAAATTATACATGGGCCATTCAAGTAATGGTTATGTCTTTTTCACAGGCAATATCACAGCAGGACCTTGTTCATATGGCTATTCAGATTGCCTGTGGGATGAGTTACTTGGCAAGGAGAGAAGTTATTCATAAAGACCTTGCGACAAGAAATTGCGTGTGAGTGCAAGAGATTACTGCATAAAATTTCCAATTCAAGCATTTCGTATTTGTATGGCTAGGGGACCATGTTGGCTTTGAAGTATGCAAAATGTATAGAACTCTTTATGGGGGTTCCAAACAATTCCATTTGATTTATTCTGTCCTTACACCTAGTCTGAGTCCACATGCAACTCTAACTGACCTGAAATTACCTAGCAAGTCATTATGATCTTTCCAACCACCTTTTTCAGAGTCTCTTCATAGCGATTGCTATGGTTCATGATATTTTGGGTTCGCATTAACTGCCGGCCTTTCTAAAGATGCTCACTTAGTATTTGGAAATAAAAATTAACATAAAGAGGATTGGAATTTGACAGCATCAGCGTCACAATGTGACTTTAGAACTGGAAATATGAATACTAGGTAATGCCACCCCTTCACAGTTCACAGTCATCATGTCATGCAGCACAGAAACAGGCTCTTCAGCTGACCATGTCTACACAAACCATCGAGCATTTCTGTTCACATTTACTCCTGCTCCAACCTATTTTTACAATACAATACAATATATCTTTATTGTCATTGTACAGGGGTACAACGAGATTGGGAATGCGCCTCCCATACAATGCAATGAATTAATTAGCTAATCAATATTAATTTAAACAACCTAATGAAACAACCCAATGAAACATATTCTCGCCATAGTGTCCCAACCCTACTGACTCAACCACTCACCTACACATTAGCAGCAATTTACTGTGGCAAATTAGCCTACCAGTCTGCAGAGCACCCAGACGAAGTCTACGCAGTCACAGGGAGAATGTACATACTACACACAGGTAGCACCCGAGAACGGGATTGAAGTAGTCGGAGGATATTTCCAGCAGTGGGAGAGTCTAAGCCCTGAGGCAATTAAGACCTGTGACAATTCCCCTGCAAAACAAGTATTACCTTTTTGGACACAATTCTGATCTCTTCTGGGGCAGAGGTGACCTAGAACATAGAACAGCACATCACAAGAATCCACAATGTTTGTGCCAAACATAATGTCAAGTTAAACTGATCTCATCTGCTTGATCAATGCCCCTCTATTCCTGGCACTTCCATGTGCTTATCCAAAAAGCCTCTTCAAAGCCACTTTCGTATCTGTGGCAGTATCTGTCAGACCTGTACAAAAGGGATAGGTTGCATCTTAACTGGAGGGACACTAACATCCTTGCAGGGAGGGTTGCTAGTGCTACTCGGGAGGGTTTGAATGAGAATGACTGGGGAGAGCGTGGGGGGGGGGGGGGAGGGAGTGGTGAGGGGCGTGGGGGGAACCAGAGCAGCAAATCAGCAAATCAGCAAATGGGGGCCTGATGAAACATAGAAAATAGGTGCAGGAGGAGGCCATTCGGCCCTTCGAGCCAGCATCGCCATTCATTGTGATCATGGCAAAAAAAAAGGATAAATCGAGGCCGGCAACAAATGACCTCAGGCAAAGAGATTCACTGATCGGCCGATTGTTGGCTAGAGGCGGTGTGAGTCCAAGAGAGATATGTCATTGCGAATTGTGGAACTGGTTAATGGATTTTTAGTGGAGGAGGGGTGGGGAAGAAAGTGGAGGCGGGGCAGAAGATATTTGTAGAAGTTACCTAAAATTAGAGAATTCAGCGTTCATACCACTGGGTTGTAAACTACCCAAGCGGAATATGATGTGTTGTTCCGCCAATTTGTGTGCGGTCTCACCCTGGCAGCAGTGGAAGCCCAGGACAGAAAGGTTGGAATGGGAAGGGAGTTAAAGTATTTAGCCACCAGGGGATCCTGTAGCATGGCCGACCAAGTGTAAGTGTTCATCAAAATGGTCATCGAGTCTACGCTTTGTCCTGCCAATGTACAGGAGCCCACAACAGGAGCACCGGGTGCAGTAGATAAGATTAAAGGAGGTGCAGGCGAACCCCTGTCTCAACTGGAAGGACTGTCGGAGTCTCTGGTTGGAGTCGAGGGAGGAGGTATAAGGACAGGTGTTGCATCTCCTGTGATTGAAAAGGAAAGTACCCAGGGAGGTGGTGGTTTGGGTGGGAAGGGGCGAATGAGCCATGGGAATTAAGTGATGTTTTATTTTGGCACACAACAATAGAAATATTAATAACAAAAATAGCAGCTGCCAAGAATTTCTTTACATTGCAATCTTAGATTTACCTACGTTCAAAATTCAGTCAAAATGCAAGAAGGTGCTCTCAAACTTCATAATGAAGGTAGGTTTCATAAAATGCAGGATATGCTATTCATGCAGGTATATCTTGTACTGTAGAAAGCTAGGCAGACTTGTATTAAGATTTAATTCATGTAGCAAAGAATTGCCAGCATTGCAATGTATTCAGTTGCTATCTGGTCTGGATGTGCACACCTACCATCGGTCAGAGATTTTCTGATTTCCAGCATTTGTTTTAAAATGTGAAAACTGGTACCAGATTTTGTATATTTTGACTTGAACATTCCTATCACTTATATGAGTTTTTTTGCTAATTGTAAGTCTGTATTCACCCTAGCATTGATGATGGCCTTCAGGTAAAGATTGCAGACAATGCTCTCTCCAGGGATCTCTTCCCCATGGACTATCATTGCTTAGGGGACAATGAAAACAGACCTGTTCGATGGATGGCATTGGAAAGCCTTGTCAACAATGAGTTTTCAAGTGCTAGTGATGTGGTAAGTCATCTGTTCCAAAGTATGTTGAAATACAAATACCATTATATTTACAATAAAGGAGGAGGTAGTTTAGTTTATTGTCAAATGTACCGAGGTATATAATCATAATTGTAATTTATTAGCCAAGTATGTTTTGCAACATACGAGGAATTTGGTTTGCCATACTGTCATACCAAAAAAGCAACAAGACACACAAAGACATAAAAAATTGACATAAGCATCCACCATAGGTCTCCTCCCCATTCCCCACTGTGATGGAAGGCAATAAAGTCTTATTCTTCTTTTCTCCTTTTCTCCCGCGGTCGGAGGAGTCGAACCATCCGCAGTCAGGGCGATTGAAGCTCCTGCGTCAGGGCGATTGAAGTTCCCACGTCAGGGCGATCTAAACTCCTGCGTCGGGGCGGTCGATGCTCTGCGGCTTGGAGCTCATGAAGTCTGTCTCTAACCAGGGACCGTGAGTTCCACGTTGTTAAAGTCCGCAGGCTCCCGTGGTTGGAGCTCCGAGGTCGATCCCTGGCAAAGGGATCGCCAGCTCACGATGTTAAGTCCGCAGGCTCCCGCAGTTGGAGCTTTGAGGTCCCAGCAAGAGGCCGCAAGCTCCACGATGTTAGGCCGCAGTGCAGACGGAGATACGACACGGAAAAGGTCGCATCTCCGTCGAGGAAAGAGATTTAAAAAGTTTCTACCCACCACCTCCCACATAATACAAAACTAAAGATAAACTAAAACATACATTTTACAACAAACTAAAAACAATATATGGTGAATTGGGAACAAGAAAGGGTAATAGAGAGTGTGGAATAGCATAGATTTTGTTTGGAAGCAGGTGGTGGCAACGCAATTTTTAGGAATTTGGGAATGACGGTGAGTATTGAATAATTTGAAGCTGTTGAGAAATAAAACCAGAGATTTCAATCACAGAACGGTTGCATTCAGGGAAAAGATTATTAATGCTATGTAATAATGCAGAACAGTGGCGCAGCGGTAGAGTTGCTGCCTTACAGCGCCAGAGATCTGAGATCGATCCTGATAATTAAAGGTCAAATATGAGTTCCAATGGTTCATATTCAGGAATGATTAGACGGGAAGGCAGAAAGACTAGTCTCAGAAAGAGGATGACCTGGAACGTTCAAGGCAGAATCTTTCAGTTCAGAATGAAGGAACTCTGCTGGGATTGTGCTGTAGGCATCTAATTAGAGGGAAGGAGGTTGAAGAGCAAATTTGCAGCGAAATGCAGTGGTATGCAAAAACCAGATTGATCCCTGGGATGGCAGGACTTTCATATGAAGAAAGACTGGATAGACTAGGCTTATACTCGCTGGAATTTAGAAGACTGAGGGGGGATCTTATTGAAACATAAAATTCTTAAGGGGTTGGAGAGGCTAGATGCGGGAAGATTGTTCCCGATGTTGGGGAAGTCCAGAACCAGGGGTCACAGCTTAAGGATAAGGGGGAAGTCTTTTAGGACCGAGATGAGAAAACATTTCTTCACACAGAGAGTGGTGAGTCTGTGGAATTCTCTGTCACAGAAGGTAGTTGAGGCCAGTTCATTGGCTATATTTAAGAGGGAGTTAGATGTGGCCCTTGTGGCTAAAGGGATCAGGGGGTATGGAGAGAAGGCGGGTACAGGTTACTGAGCTGGATGATCAGCCATGATCATATTGAATGGCGGTGCAGGCTCGAAGGGCCGAATGGCCTACTCCTGCACCTATTTTCTATGTTACACAGCAGTGGCAATGGAGGTTTTCAACTTTTCGAGCAAAGACTGGAATAGGGGTGAGATATACCTAAAAACTTTTGTGATCAATGTTTGTTTAAGCCCAACAAGGGAGGCAATGTTACTAGACTTGATTCCTGGAAAAGACAAAACCAATTAGAGCACTGGTCAATAGGGAACGTCTACAAAATAGCACACATAATATTAAATGGCGAGGAAAGAGCCTGTGATTGGGTTTTCCATTTGTATGTAGAAGATATGATAATGCTTAATGTCGACATCAAAATCTTGCCAGCCAATCTGCTCAGATGTAAAGGCTGTTTTTTGTGAACCAGGAATTGTGCAGTGTCACAGAATGCATGAAAATCCAATCCAAATAATTTTGTTTTTAATTTTTAAGTGGGCATTTGGCGTTACACTGTGGGAATTAATGACTCTGGGACAGACACCATATGTCGATATTGATCCTTTTGAGATGGCTGTTTATCTAAAGGATGGATACAGAATAGCCCAGCCAATCAACTGCCCAGATGAATTGTAAGTAACCATTTAATGGTGGTTTTTTTTGTGTGTAAACCTAATTTATAGCAGAAATTTTTGTTATGAAGCAAACATTTAACTTAGTAATGGGGAAGTGAAACAAAGCAATGGCCTGCCGAACAAATTTCAGAAGAGTAAAAGTGCTGACATGCGGTAATTGATGTCCAAGTGATGTTGGAAGGAAGAAAATTCCAAGAGTGAAGGACTGCTTGTATTCTCAAAGTATCAAAATGCTCAGTGCTGTACTGGTGATTTCATAATGTGATTTTAAAGGGCTATTACTTATCTAGAAATACTACTTGCTACAGTTTTTTAAATATTTAATCGGGTTTTTTTCCTGTTCAGTATTTGATCAGTATTTCAGTTATCTATCTTCTCCATTTTCTGCAGTGACGTTGTCCATTGACATTTCAGATCAGCGATTGTACTGATCAATAATGTTTGCTGCCCCATTCTATTTCTGATCCGTGAATGTTCCTGGTGTTCTTGCACATCTGATCATTAACTTATTTCATCATGTAGTACATAAAGTCATGGAAATTTATGTCATAGGAGGTTGTTTGGCAGCCTCTGAGCTATTGGTCCATGATCTTATTGGTTATGGTTCTTCAAATACATTTAGATACATTCAAAAGGTTCTGAAGACTTCTGTCTGCATCACTCTATCAATGTGTCCTGGCCTCTCCACTGCTGGGTAAAAAAAAAGCACTCTTGGATCTGTATTCCTTGGCGTTTGGAAGAAGGAGGGGCGATATCAGTGAGGGGCAGTGATAAGCGCAACACCACAAAGAGCGGTGTGTAAAGGAATGATAGGCTTTTGGAGAGTAGTCATTACAATCGATGTGAGGTTGCAGTGCTGCTGTTGAGGTTAAGATGGGGGTCTTGGTGAGTCATGGGCATCAGTGACCAGGGTGAGTAGCAAATCAGGTAGGTGTGGCTGAGCGTGGGGAAATAGCGATGTTGGGTACGGAAGATAGGGCAGTGGTATACTTCTGCAGGACGTATGAGATCAGGGACACTTCCAATGTCACTGTTGACTACACCTGCTGGAAATGTGTCTTGCTGCTGTTTGATCACATAGAGCAAATGGAACTGTGGTTGAACTTGCCGAGGAGCAGTACAGTGCTGAAAATATCGTAGATAAGATGTTGAACAAGTTGGTCATACCGTAAGTACAGAGGTAAAGGAGATGGGTGACCACCAGGAAGGGCAGGTGGGTAGTGCAAGAGTCATAGTGTCAGAAAATTGTACTTCTTGGAAACAGGCTATTTGGCCCAAATCATTGCCGATCAATAAGCACCCTTCCATATTAATCCTATTTCAGTCGTCCATCCAATTGTCAATAGCCCAATAGGTCTAAGCATTTTAAGTGCTTAGCTAGACACTTACATGTTGTCAGTGATTCAGCTTCCGAGCAGGAAGTCATGATGCCAAGCTCCAACTTTCCGGAAGATGGCGGCGCGCACGGACGCAGCGGCTCACAGCTCTCCCTTTCGGTGCGTTTTATGTGTGTTATCTGTGTTATGTCTGTTAGTCAAATTTAGTCATTCAAACCAGGAAAATCAGGCAAATCCTACCTACAACCGAAAGGACCTTCTGATCATCGGATTCCAGTGCAATCGGGACCTTGTGCGCGAATTTCCACACCCGCGAAATATACCGGAAGAGATTGCCAGGACACCGGGCGCTCCGTGGATAGTTGTCGGCGCGAACAGGCGTCGCAGACGGAGGAGAAACAGGAAGCAAAAGCGAGGATGCCGGTCCGGTATACTTGCCAAGCTAAAGAGACAGCCACACAAACCACCGCTACCTAGCATGTTCCTCACCAACGCCAGATCCATCATCAACAAAATGGACGAACTTAAACTACAGATATCAGCAAACAAACTCGTGGAGGACTGTTGCATTCTCTTAGTAACAGAGACATGGCTTCATCCACTTATCCCAGACGGAGCCATTGAGCTAGCCGGGCGCACAGCGTTTCGTTGGGACAGAAACATCGACTCCGGTAAGAGCAAGGGGGGGGGGGTTATGCATTTATGTGCACAACAGCTGGTGCACTAATATCCAAACCATAGATAGCCACTGTTCTCCTGATCTGGAGTCCCTAACAGTTAAATGCAGGCCTTTTTACCTTCCTCGCGAATTTACAGGGGTTATAGTAACAGCAGTCTACATCCCACCGAATGCTAACGCTAGCACAGCTTTAGGCTACCTGCTAGGTGCAATAAACTCACAACAGAGCACATATCCAGAAGCAGCCCACATCATAGCCGGGGACTTCAACCATGCAGACCTAAAGTCAGTTCTCCCGAAACTTGAACAACACATAAGATGTGCTACCAGGGGGAAAAACACACTAGACAAGGTTTACTCAAATATTAAGAAGGGGTTCAGGTCAGCACCACTACCACACCTGGGGCAGTCAGATCACCTGTCCATATTCCTAACCCCAGCATACACCCCACTCAGGAGGAAAGCTCCAGTCACCATAAAGACTGTGAAGACATGGCCTGAAGGAGCTTCCTCGCAGCTGCAGGATTGCTTCGAAAGGACCAACTGGGATATTTTTGAGGATCAGGACTTGGAGGAGTACACATCAACTGTACTTTGCTACATCAAAAACTGCGTTGACAATGTCACCGTCGACAAACGCATCCGGTTGTACCCCAATCAAAAACCCTGGATGACAAAGGATGTCAGGTCTCTCCTCAAGGACCGTAACACCGCCTTCAGGTCTAGTGACAGAGCTCTATACAGTGCTGCTAGAACCAACCTGAAGAGAGGCATCAAGGATGCCAAAGCGTCCTACAAGAGGAAGATTGAGGACCACTTTTCCAACAATGACCCACGGCGGGTATGGCAAGGCATCCAGCACATCACCAATTACAAGACCAGCAACCGCACGACTGCCGACGGCGACGCCTCGTTGGCTGAGGAACTTAACTGTTTCTTTGCTCGTTTCGAGGTGAAAGCTACAGTGGCAGACATTACACCCTCTCCAGCACCTGAGAGCAACACCTTCACTGTGCAGGAGTATGACGTTAAGCGAGTGCTCAGAGCAGTGAATCCCAGGAAAGCTGCAGGCCCCGATGGTGTGACGGGCAGAGTGCTGAGGGAATGTGCAGACCAATTATCTGAGGTCTTCACAAAAATCTTCAACCTGTCCCTTTTAAAATCCACCATCCCTCCCTGCCTGAAGTCCGCCATAATCATCCCACTGCCGAAAAAGCCTGTCATCAGCGGTCTTAACGACTACCGTCCGGTAGCACTCACACCGGTCATCACAAAGTGCTTCGAGAGACTGGTCCTGCAGCACATCAAAGCCAGCCTCCCACCACCTTCGACCCATACCAGTTTGCCTACAGAGCAAATAGGTCTACAGGGGATGCCATCGACACTGCTCTTCACACTGCACTGACCCACCTTGAACACCAGGGGAGCTATGTGAGGATGCTCTTTCTCGACTTCAGCTCTGCCTTTAACACGGTCATCCCGAGCAGACTGGTCACCAAACTTTCCGACCTTGGATTTTCCCTAACCATCTGCAAATGGATCAAGGACTTCCTGACCAACCGCCCCCAGACAGTCAAAATAGGCCCTCACCTCTCCTCCACCATTACACTGAGCACCGGCTCACCACAGGGCTGTGTGTTGAGCCCCATCCTTTACTCCCTCTACACTCACGACTGCGCCCCCACCCATCCCACCAACACCATCATCAAGTTCGCGGATGACACGACTGTGGTTGGACTTATCTCAGAAGGAGATGAGACAGCCTATAGGGATGAAATCCAAAGGCTGGCAGCATGGTGTTCAGTGAACAATCTGGTCCTGAACTCCTCCAAAACAAAGGAACTTATAATTGACTTTAGAAAAACCAGTGGAGATTACGACCCACTCTACATCAATGGGGTCTGCGTGGAAAGGGTACCAGCTTTCAGGTTCCTGGGTACGCACATCGCAGAGGATCTCACCTGGTCTACCAACACCATCACCACAGTAAAGAAGGCACAGCAGAGACTCCACTTCCTGAGGATCCTCAGGAAAACCAACCTGCAGGAGAAGCTCATGTTGTCCTTCTATCGCTGCTCCATCGAGAGTGTGCTGGCATACTGTATAACCACATGGTATGCCAGCTGCTCAGAAAAGGACAGGAAGGCCCTTCAGAGGGTCATCACGACGGCCCAGAAAATCATCGGCTGCTCACTGCCCTCCCTGGAGCACCTGTTCAGCCTGCGCTGCCTCAGTAGAGCAGGCAAAATAATAAAAGATCCATCCCACCCCGGCCACCGTCTGTTTGTTCATCTGCCCTCTGGTCGACGTTTCAGGTCAATCAAATCCCGAACAAACAGACTTAAGAACAGTTTTTACCCCAGGGCCATACGAGAACTGAACACTACCTGTGCACTAGGCAACACCGTTAAAAAATCTTGTACTTAATTTAATTGTATTTATGTATTTATTTGTTTTTGCATTTATTGCATATATGTTTGTACGCACCGTCAGGATTGGCTGTTTTTTAATTTCGTTGTACTCGTTGCAATGACAATAAACGAATATTATTATTATTATTATTATTATTATTATAGGACTTTGGTTAGGCCACATTTGGAGTATTGCGTGCCGTTCTGGTCGCCACATTGCAGGAAAGATGTGGATACTTTGGAGAGAGTACGGGGAGGTTTACTAGAATGCTGCCACATTATACTTGAAAGGTGGTGACCAGAAGTTGCATAGAGCTCCTGCTGTGTCCATGCAATGTTTCACTCTGCTTACTTTGTCCTGACCAATATCCAATTGGGCAGGACAAAGTATTTTATTTTGTCCAGGTATTTTATTTTATTATTCACATGTTTAAATTATGTTTTATTCTTAAGTGTTTACTGGAAATCGTGTTGTTTCTTGCGAGCAAAGCACCAAGGCAAATTCCTTGTATGTATACATACTTGGCTAATAAAATGTATTCAATTCAAATTCAATTCAATTTAATTACTCCCTTACCCGTCCTAGATTTAATTGTGTCATTCTATACGAAATCCTATCCACACACCAGTATATCAGATCGAAGCATTTGCGTTTTATGCCTTGGTGATTCCAGTGCTTGTCTAAGTTATTCTTAAATACTGTCGGAGTCACTGCCTCCACCATCCACTCGGGTAGTGGATTCCAGATTCCACCCATGCTCCGAACAGAGGAGGGAGAGGGTGGGATGAAAGTTCTTCCTCAGATCCCCTCAAACCCTGCTACCCTGTACACTAAACCTTGCCCCCTCTAGTTTTAGAAAGCTCTGCTAAGGAATGAGTTTCCTATTATCCATACTCTTTATGGCACTCATTATTGTGTATAAGATCCCCTCAGCCTCCTTGTTCTAATGAAAACAAACCTAGCCTATCCGGTCACTCCTAGTCCCAGGCAACATGTTGGTGAATCTCTTCTCCCCCCTCTGCAGTGCAGTCAGATCCTTCCTGCAATACAGCAATCAGAATTGTACACAGTTGTGGCCTGCTCTTCTATCCTGTGCCCTGGCTAATGAAGGCAAGTAGCTGAAGGCCATCTGTGGCCGTTGGCCAACTATCTAACAATCAACCCCCCCCCTCACCTGTATCCACTTATTACGTGTAGGAAAGAACTGCAGATGCTGGTTTAAATTGAAGATAGATACAAAATGCTGTGTCCTCCATACAGTGCCCTCCATAATGTTTGGGGCAAAGACCCATCGTTTATTTATTTGCCTCTGCACTCCACAATTTGAGATTTGTAATAGAAAAAATCGCATGTGGTTAAAGTGCACGTTATCAGATTTTAATAAAGGCCATTTTTATACATTTTGGTTTCACCATGTTCCCACATTCCCCAGAAACAGTCTCACAAATGTAACGCCCTCTCTCTTATACCATCATTTTTACCACACATTCATAGTCATACAGCATGGAAACAGACCCTTTGGCCCAACTTTGTCCTACTATGACAACCTTATTAGGCTGCAATCTCCTAGCATTTTTGCTCTTCTAATTCCCGTTTACTATTTGGGTGCCAGTAGTACACTTCCAACAAGGTACCTTCTCAGCTCCACCCATATAACCTCACTGAACAAACCATCAGTAATGTTATCTCTGACCACTGCCATGGCATTCTCCATCAATAAAGCAACACCCTCTCTCTTTTGAAGCATCTGCACCCTGGAACATTAAACTGCCAGTCCTGTCCTTTTAACCTGGTATCTGCAATGGCCACAATGTCCCTCTCCATGCCCTGAGTTAATCTGCTTTACTCTTCTGGCTCCCGCGTTAAAATACGTGCAATTCAAACCAACAGTCCTTCTTTGCTCCCTGACATTTTCCTGCCCATTCTGTCCACTGAACTTTCTTTCATCACCATGCATACTGCATCCAGCCTCTCACCTGTCCTTGCAGAGGATCCCACCCCCTTGCCAATCTAGTTTAAACTAGCGAACCTGCCTGCAGGGATATTGGTTCCCCTCCAGTTTGGGTACAACCCATCCCTCTTGTTCAGGTCACCTCAGTCCCATAAAGAGATTCCAATAGTCCAGAAACATGAATCCCTGTCCCCTACACCAACTCCTCTGCTATGCATTCATCTGTTTTATCCTCCTATTGCCACCCTCACTTGCACGTGACAGTAGTAATCCAGAGATTACCGCCCTGGAGGACCTGCATTTTAACCTTTTGCCTAACTCCCTTTCTTCACTCCACAGGACCTCATTGCCCTATATTCCTATTCCTACCCCCACTAGCACATGGCACTGGAAGTAATACATAGATCACTATCCTGGAGGTCTTACTTTTTAACCTTTAACCTAACTCCCTATTCTCATTCTGCAGTACCTCATTCCTTTTCCTACCTATGCCATTTGTGCCAACATGCACAATGACTGTTCACCCTCCCCCTTGGCAGCACACCATCCTGAAATCTCAACTGCAGCCTCAGAATCTTCTCTCTGCACCCCTAACTAAGGAGTCACCTATCACTATGGTTCTGCCTGATGTTACCTTTACCTGCTGCGCCTCACAGCCAGACCCGGTACCACAGTCCTGCTTAGTACTGCTGCTCAACCTTGATGTGTGATCTCCCCCGATAACCAAAAGGGTTTAACTGTTTTGTAGGGTGATGGCCACAGCTGCACTCCCATTCATCCGACTTACCTTCCTACTCCTGTACTCACTAGCACATGGCACCAAAAGTAATTCAGAGATAACGACATTGGAGCTTCTGCTCTTTAATCTGCTCCCTCAGCTCACGTTACAGGACCTCATTCTTGTTTTCACCCGTGTTGGTGCTGATGACAAGCATGACCTCTAGCTGTTTTCATCTCCTCTGGAAGGCCACGCAGCCTCTGATGACATCCTTCACCACGGCACCAGGGAGGCAGCAGAATTGTCTGCCTTTTCCCCTCATCATCAAATCTCCCATTAGTGGCCAGTCTGAAGAAGGGTCTTGACCCGAAACATCATCCATTCCTTCTCTCCAGGGATGCTGCCTGTCCCGCTGATTTACTCCAGCACTTTGTGTCTATCTTTAGTGTTGCCTTGACATCTTGCTTCTCTCTTATCATATCATATATATATACAGCCGGAAACAGGCCTTTTCGGCCCTCCAAGTCCGTGCCGCCCAGTGATCCCCGTACATTAACACTATCCTACACCCACTAGGGACAATTTTTACATTTACCCAGCCAATTAACCTACATACCTGTACGTCTTTGGAGTGTGGGAGGAAACCGAAGATCTTGGAGAAAACCCACGCAGGTCACGGGGAGAACGTACAAACTCCTTACAGTGCAGCACCCGTAGTCAGGATCGAACCTGAGTCTCCGGCGCTGCATTCGCTGTAAAGCAGCAACTCTACCGCTGCGCTACCGTGCCGCCCTTGTGCACTGAGCCAATCAAGGGCTTTAAATGGGACTTCTCAGAGAATTCCCACAGTTATCCAACCGAGATGCACTCTTTTTGACGTTTCCCTGACATCTGACTTTCCCCAGCCTCGTTCCATTCCTTCTCCAAGTACCCTTTCTTAGGATCCTGGGTTACTACCACTGAAAAAGGTGCAGTTACACAACTCTGCCTCAGTTTGTACCATTGTGCCTCCAGCCAGAGTATCTAGGAATTCCCACATGTAAACTGTGTCATGCTTCGGACAAAGCTCTCTCGCTTTTAATTTGGAAAGATCCCTTTGGAATGTAACCCGGTCTCCGTTCCTCACTACCTGAACCGTACAGAATGAAACCACTCACCTATCACCTGACCAGCAGCACTCTCGCACGTTCTAACTAAAGGTGGTATTGTGAAGCACTTAGAAAACCCTCCGCACCAGAACCCCCCCCCCGTTCACCACTGCACTCTGACAGCCACAGTGAGGAAACCCCTCGCTGGTATCTGATATCTGCAGCATTGTACACCTGATCAAAGTGTAACTTACCTTCCGTTTTATATTAGACAATTAACATGTTTCAAGTTTTGCTTGCAATGGGAAATGAAGCTTTTGCTCTTGCCTCAAAACTAGGTACGTGGGGAGTTATTTTGCATTTTAGCACTTCCTGCCACAGTAATTTGTCCTCTTATGTCCAAACAATTATGGAAATCCATGGCTGATTATGAACTTCTGTTGTTAATATTTGACCAGTGAATGCTCTCTGCTCTCATATCTAATTGGTGATTTTGTATTTTCCTGTTAATCTGACCAGTGACTCTTTGGTCCATTATTTGTGTAATGTGATTGATTTATTTCCTTTCATATATATGTTTTGGTTGATCTCTTACCCAGCTCAATGTTTCATCAGTAACTGTTCTCAGATACCCAACTTTGTATATTTTATTACTGGTTATTTTTATGCCAGTATATATCAGGTAGGTGATTGGTGAGTGGTCTCATTTATTCAGATAGTGTGAAACAGGGACCGACCGGGTTATCTGTTCACCAGCTGCTGCTGAGTATTTTTACTCTGATCTGCAATTTTGTTGTGTCTCGCAGATGAGTCGCCCTGTGGTTTGATATCCGTGCCTTTTTCCCCCCCCAGATTTGCAGTGATGGCCTGCTGCTGGGCCTTGGATCGGGAGGAGAGGCCAAAATTTCAGCAGCTGGTGCAGTGCCTCACTGAATTTCACGCAGCCCTAGGTGCCTACGTCTGAAACCATCAACACTAAAAGCTGGTTCAATAATGGAAATTAAGGAAAATAGAGGAGACATTTCTTATTAAAAAGTGTGCCTTGAAATGCTTTCAGCATTTGTTTTGTAAACTATCCAGATAATGCGAGTTCTCATGTGTACCAGCAACAGCAGTGTGTTTACCTGAATGAGAACGTGATTGAACTTCCTGGAGCATCCACTTGTAAAGGATTGTTAAGGGCAGATATCAGGGAAGCATCACACTGCATTCCTTAGCTTCTATTACCTTATTTCTTTAGGAGGCAGGATGTTGAATACTGAAAAATATTTTGTTGAGTCTTTTGAATGTCTACTTATTTTTGGTACTACCAAACTGTTGATGAAGTTGTGAATAATTTGTCAAATATTTCACCGTTGCGGCGAAGCTGTTATCTATTCTCTAGAATCATGCCTGTGTCTGGTGGTCTGAAGCCTCCATGCACTTTCAGTTGTGTTAATTTTGTGCAGCAGACTTGAGTTTTGAATGGTTGAGGTACTTGCTTGCAATGGGAAATGAAGCTTTTGCTCTTGCCTCAAAACTAGGTACATGGGGAGTTATTTTGCATTTTAGCACTTCCTGCCACAGTAATTTATCCTCTTATGTCCAAACAATTATTGCATGGAAACCTAACAACAGATACCGTCAGCCTTTTTTTTCGGTACAAGGTGATTGGGATCACGAGGTTCAAAACCTTGCTTTGTAAATCAAACTTTGTATATATATTTTTTAAATTCAATTGTTTACTATTTCTAGTTGCCAACTAATGTTCATCTTTGTATAATGCAGAGGATGTGATTAAAAGAGAGAAAATCTACAGATATATTAGAATATTTAATTTAAATGGCTATATTGAAAAAATGAAGGATTTTAAAGTAATTTCATTGCATGTACTATGTAAGAGTTATCCAGCGCAGAAACAAGTCCTTAGGTGTGCCATGTCTGTTTTAGCTATCAACTACCCATCAATATTCATTCAATTTCCCTGCACCAACCCAAAGGACTACAGTTGTATGAGTGGCTTCAGAGAGATACAGAAACCTGGTTTTGCAGAGCAGGCCTGAGTGTGGGCTTTGATCAGTGAAAGTGCTTTGGTAAGGAGGGTAATGGTGAGTAACAACACTAGGGTATTTCTTACATTCTTTACTTTCAGTCTCTCAAGAACTAGTAGAGGTAGACTGAGTGAAGCTGCTAAAAGGAAAACAATGTTCAATAGCTATGAGGAGTTTACAAGTGAAATGGAAGAATTCAGAGTCAGCATGACACTCGGGATGAGAATCAAAGATGGTAAGTTGAGGAAATCTTGGTTAACGAAGGATACTGAAGGTGTGATGAGAGAAAAGAACAAAGCATATGTCGGGTACAGAATAATTGACATTGAACAAGTCACTTTAGGTTATAGGAGATGCAGGAGAGAACTTAAGAAAAAAAATTAGGAGGCCAAAAAGGAACCAAGAAATTACCTTGGCTGGAAGGATTTATAACGAGGAAGACAGTAATTAAGGAAAGGGTAGGTTTCTTCAAGGACCAAATGGTGTGTGTGACATCCTAAATGATTTCTTCCATATTTTGAATATTCACCAGGGAGAAGCATGTGGAGGCTGCAGTGTTATGGAAGATGTTCAGTAAGGCTGATCTTCAGTAGCAGGAGAGTAGACATCAAGAATATTGGAGCACATTCCTTAAAGCCAATTGTGTTTAGTTTAGTTCAGAGAAACAGCGTGGAAACAAGCCCTTTGGCCCACCGAGACAGTGCTGACCATCGATCACTGTTCACATTGTTTCTTTGTTATTCCACTTACTCATCTACTCCCTGCATACTAGGGGCAATTTACAGAGGACATACAATTTACAAACTGCACGTCTTTGGGTTGCAGGAAGTTGCTGGGGCACCCGGAGGAAAACCCACAGGGTCTCAGGAAGAACGTGCAAACTCCACACAGACAGCACCCGAGGTCAGAATTGAACCCGGGTCTCTGGCGCTGTGAGGCAGCAGCTCTACCTGATGTGTCATTGTGCCACTGGATCCAGTTTGCTATCTCTCCCGGGATCCCATGCAATCTAACCTTACAGCGCAGCTTATTATGTGGAATCTTATTCAAAAACCACATAGACAATGTCTACATCTTATTGAAATCCACATAGACAATGTCTACAGCCTTGCCCTCGTTAACTGTTTTTGATTACTTCTTCAAAAAACTCAATCACAATTGTAAGACATGATCTCCCGCATACAAAATATGCCGACTATAACCAACCAACCCCTGTCTATCCAAATGCATATAGTCATATAGTATGGAAACAGACCCTTCGGCCTAACTTGCCCATGCCGACCAAGATGCCCCATCTACACTAGTCCCAACTATCTGCGTTTAGCCCATATTCTAAATCTTTCCTATCCACGTATCTGCCCAAATATCTTAAATGTCATGATAGTTTAGTTTTTCAGTTTAAAGATACAGCATGGAAAATGGCACTTAGGGTCACTGAGTCTGTGCCGATCAGCGAACACCCATGTACGAGTTCTATCCTACACACGAGGGACAATTTACTGAAGCCAATTAACCTACAAACCTGAACATCTTTGGGTGTGGGAGGAAACCGGAGCACCCGGACAAAGCCCACACCGTCACGGGGAGAATGTCCTCTGGTCCTTGATTCCCCCTACTCTGGATAAATGACTGCATTTACCCTATCCCCATCATGATCCTTGTACCCCACTATAAAGTTACACCTCATCCTACTGTGCACCATCCTAACCTCAAGTACTGGCAACATCCTCGTAATTCTTATCTGCACCCTTTCCAGCTTAATGTCTTTCTTATAACAGGGTGACCGAAACTGAACACAGTATTCCAAATTTAATATCACAATGTCCTGGACAACTGTAACATAACATCCCAACTTCTATCGTCAATACTCTGACTAATGGGCAATGTACTGAAAGCTTACTTCCCCTGGCTTTACAATCTGAAACTCTTCAAACCTTCCTATCTTATCTCCTTTGTTCCAACCATCTGCTTATCAAAAAATAGCCTTGCCTATGTCAACAATATTTCTGCATATGGCATATGTCTGCTGCTTTTTTCTGGCTTCTCCCCTTTTCCAGTTTTCTTTCCCCCCTCCCCCCTGCAGTCAGTCTGAAGAAGGGTCTTGACCCAAAATTCATCTGCCCATGTTTTCCAGAGATGCTGGCTGACCTGCTAAGTTGCTCCAGCACTTTGTGTACGTTTGTGTATTCATTGGCAGCATCTGCAGTTCCCTGTTTCTACATTTGGATGACAATGTTGTTGATAGAGTTAGTACATTTACAGATGACTCAAACATTGGTGGTGAGGTGGTCATTGAAGTAAGTTTTCTAAGATTACAACCTGCTTCAGGTTCTAGGTGAATTGAGCCAAGGAATGGCAGATGGACTTTAATTCAGACAAGTGTGTGGTGTATTTTATAAGTTGAACCAAAACAGGTCCGTGGTAGGGCTGAGATTGTTATGGAACAGAGAGACCTATGGGTACATAGTTCCTTGAAAGTGGCAATGCAGGCAAACAGAGTGGTGAAGAAGGCGCCCGACACTTGTTTTATCAGTAAGATATTTGCGTACAGGAGTTGGGACATCATGTTGCAACCAAACAGGTCATTGATGAGATTACACTTGGAGTATTGTGCACAGTTCTGGTCGCTCAGCTTTAGGAAAAATATCATTAAGCTAGAAAAGATGCAGCAAAGATTCACAAATGTTCCACTTGCTGGACATCACCTTGCCCACAAACAACTTACTCCAATCAACTTTTGCAAGCCCCTGTCTAATACCATCAAGATTTGGCTGCCCCAATTTAGAACTTTAACTTGTGCCAATGCTGTCCTTTTCCATAGTTATTTTAAATATAATAGAACTACGGTCAGTGGTTCCAAAGTGCACTGCACTGATATCTCAGTCACTCACCCTGCCTTATTTCCCAAGAGTAAGTCAAGCTTAGCTCTCTCCCTAATTGGGACCTCAATATATTGCCAGAATAAACTTTCTTGAACATATTCAACAAATTCCAACCCATCTAAGCTTTTGGTGCCATAGCAGTCCCAGTCTATATTAGGAAAGCTAAAATCTCTGACCATGACCACCCCATTATTTTTGCAGCTCTCCACATTCTCCCTTCATATTTGTTCTTCCTATCGACTATTAGTATAATCCCAACAAAGCGATTATGCCCTTCAAATTTCTCTTCCACCCATATAGTTTCACTCCATGGTCCATGAGCATTCCTATGTTCAATCTGCAAGACTTAATCTCTTTTTCTAACAATGTTATTTGTGCGAATGTGCACAATAACTTCTGGTAGCTCAACCTCTTCCTTGAGAATGTTCAGCAGCCACTCCAAGACATCCTGGGAGGCAACACACCATCCTGGAATCGTGTATGTTGCTACAATATCTACTGTCTGATCTGCTAATTATTGCGCCTTCTCCCACTATAATCCTGTCTGGCTTTATCCTTCCCCCTGTGTATCAGAGCCAGGCTGGGTGCCACAGAACTGACTGCTGCTATTCACGTCTGCCAACTGTATCCATCTTGAGCCCTCCAGGATGGCCTCCCTCTGTGCTGCTGTGACATACTCTGATAAGTAGTGTAACTCCCTCAACTCTTACATCTCTATCATAATGTTACAGGGAGTTTTCCAGTGTTAATGGAAATGACAGCCGTTGTTTGTGCGTGCATGTGTCTCATATTCCATGGGCACTAGTGTACTAAAGCTGGAAGACAGTGCTGAAAATGTTAATGTCTCTGGAGAGAAGTGAAAAGAATATGATAAGATAAAGCACAGACAGAGAGTCGAAGACAGTGAGAAAACTGGTTGAAGCTAATGAGAATGGGAGGGACAGAGCAGTTGTGTGAGGGACAGGGGGAGAAGAATGAAACAGAAAATAGGTGCAGGAGTAGGCCATTCAACCGTTCGACCCAACACCACCATTCATTATGATCATGGCTGATTATCCAAAATCAGTATCCCATTCCTGCTTTCTCCCCATATCCCTTGATTCCATTAGCCCTAAGACCTGTACCCAACTCTCGCTTGAATACATCACCTGAAAACAGTGGGGTTGGAGAATGGGGGAAAGACACGTGGAGTAAGGGGAAGAGGCACTAGGGTTGTGCAGAGGGGTAGCAGGAGACTAGGAGGGGGGTGAATAGAGCAGTAGGGTAAGGGGGCGGGGAGGAGGGAAGAGAGATAGAAAGCAACAATAGATATTGAGAGAGAAACAGGAAAGAGAAAGGAGAGGCAAACCACAGGTAAATGAGAAAGAAGTGCATGCAGCAATCAGGAAAAGAGACAGAAACTGGCTGAGTGAGAGAATGATAGTGTGAGACACACAGACACAATCATGCACATGAACACTGACATTCAGCTCGGTATTATTAGCAAGGAAATATATCTCCATTCTCTCTTGCTTTTGAAGACCAGGATGTTCTCTGAATCACCAGCTCTTTCACCCTCCCTCCAATAGTTGGCATCTTCCATGTAACTTACCCCCCCCCCCCCCCCCCCGCTCATATTTCCTGGCTGTTCTAACTTTTCTCCATCTGGTTGAAACATTGCTACTCCATTCATCTCTTTCCTGTGGTCCTAATTCTTGCTGCTCTGTGTACTTCTCTTCATCTCCCCCAGAGGGTGCTCTTGGCTAATAAGATTCATGGACAACATGTCTGTCTCCCACATTCTCCCTGTTTCTGACACTACCTGTTTATCTCTCTCAGTCCGTCTCAGACTTTACTGCTCTGTGTATCTTTCCCTTTTGTATCTCTCCCTCTGTTGTGCACCTCAGTTTGCTTTATGTAGCTCTTTTCTCTCTCCTTGTCCCGCTGCTCTGTCTACAAGTGTGTCTCCGATATTATTGCTCTGTATTTCGCTCATTCTCCTCCACAATTTGTTACTCTCATTTTTCCTTGCTACCTTCCTTTTCCAGGCTCGGTGTTCTGTGTGCCACACTCACTCCAAGAGCCTCCTGTGTGAAGGTTGTTTCTCCTACAAGTATTCTCCGAGTTCAGCTGGGCCCATCCAGGTGGGGTTAAGGTTCACAAAGCAACACAGTTCACAACTCTTTAGAAGATTTTTAAATGAGATGAGAAAAATCTTTTTCACCGAGTTGCGAATTTGTGGAATTCTCTGCCACAGAAGACAGTAGAGGCCAATTCACTGGATGAATTTAAAAGAGAATTAGATAGAGCTCTGGGGGCTAGCGGAATCAAGGGGTATGGGGAGAAGGCAGGTATGGGTTACTGATTGTGGATGATCACAATGAATGGCGGTGCTGGCTCGAAGGCCCAAATGGCCTCCTGAACCTATTTTCTATGTAACGTACAAACCCACACTTCCATGAGATGTGGGAGGAAACCGGAGCACCCGGACTAAACACAGGGAAAAATGTGCAAATTCCACAGACTGCCACCGAGGTCAGGACCGAACACAGATCCCCAGCGCTGAGTCAGCCACCGACCATCTGCACCACTCTGCCGCCTGTGGTTCTTCGGCCAATTATATCTATATGTCTGCTCATACCCAGCCCGTGCTGGTGAACAAAAGTCAAGAGAATGAAGAATGTTTATAACATGCACTGCCAACAGATCAAAGAAATCCTTATTTGCTGAAGCACTACGGGTCCATTATCGTAATAACACACAAATAAATATACAATCATCTGTAATGCAATAAATTAATAATTAGTAATACCAGGTAACCAGATCATAATAGTGCAAAACCTAAGTATGTAGTGTAACTATAATAGAGTCCATATTTAGACGTAGCGTTGCAGACCCATAGTCATAGAGTCAAAAGTTCCACAGAGCACAGAATAGTAACAGGCCCTTTGGTCCTGCTTGCCCATGCTGACCGAGGTGCCCCATCTGCATTAGTTCCACCTGCTCACATTTGGCCTTGAGGTGCTCCAGTGCTTATAGTTATTGAGGAGGAAGTATTACCAATTCACACCGATTATGGTCTGCCGACAAGGAAATCGAGGATTCACTTGTATAGGGACAAGCAGAGAGACCAAATCCCTGAGTTTGATGATAAGGTTAGAGGGGGTGATAGTGTTGAACGCCGAGCAGTAGTCATTTTTTAAATAAACTTTGTTCAGAATAAAATTATGTTCAAAACAAAAACTGCAAAACCACTTCATACATTCTCAGCGCCTATACATTCAATAGTGTCACACTTGGGCTATTGTTCACTTTACAGAATACCTCTGCCACTCATGTAGCTCCCTGGGGTGATATTCCTTCCCTTGTTTGAGGGATGGCCTCACTAGCCTCTGTCCCTCAATGTCCAGTAGCAGAAGGACTGTGGTCCTCTCCCACAAAGATTCCAACCATCAGTGCGTCCTTCAACACGTCCTTCACCAGACTTCTTAGTCTGGAATGGGCCATCGAATAGGATGGAACTAGTGTATGGATGATTGCTGGTCAGTATGGACCTGGTGGGCTGAAGGGCCTATTTCATTGCAGTATCTCAAAAACTCAACAACAAAAGCATCCACATGTGCATTAGTTCCACCTGCCTTAAGAAGACAGCATCTATCATCGTGCCCTCTTCAATGCCAAGCAAGATTTTCATTCGCAAGAAATATTTTAATTGTATCTGTACCTCACCGCACTTGTGCACTCAGTTTTAAATGGCCTCCCCTTTATTCATAGACTTTGGCCCCAGGTTCTGGACTCCCCCAACATTGGGAACATTTTTCCTGCATCTAGCTTGTCTATTCCTTTTATAATTTTATACGCTTCTCTAAGATCCCCGCTCATCCTTCTAAATACCAGTGAATATAAGCCCAGTCTTTCCAATCTTTCCTCATATGACAGTCCCGACATCTCCGGGATTATCCTTGTGAACCTACGCTGCACTGCCTCAATAGCAAGGATGTCCTTCCTCAAATTAGAAGACCAAAACTGCACACAATACTCCAGACGTGGTCTCACCAGGGCCCTGTACAACTGCAGAAGGACCTCTTTACTCCTATACTCAAATCCTCTCATTATGAAGGCCAACATGCCATTAGCTTTCTTCACTGCCTGCTGTACCTGCATGTTTGCTTTCAGTGACTGGTGTACAAGGATACCCAGGTCTCATTGCACTTCCCTTTTTCCTGACACCATTGAGATAATAATCTGCCACCAAAGTGGATAACCTCACATTTATCTACATGAAACTGCATCTGCCATGCATCTGCCCACTCACTCAACCTGTCCAAGTCACCCTGCAACCTCCTAGCATCTTCTTCGCAGTTCACACTGCCCCCCAGCTTTGTGACATCTGTAAATTTGCTACTGTTACTTTTAACTCCATCATATAAATCATTAATATATATTGTAAATAGTTGCAGCCCCAGCACCGAGACTTGTGACACTCCACTCACCACTGCCTGCCATTTTGACAGGGACCGGTTTATTTCCGACTCTGTTTCCTGTTTGCCAACCAATTCTCTATCCATGTCAATACCCTACCCCCAATACCACGTGCTCTAATTTTATCAAAGGCTTTCTGAAAGTCCAGATACACTACATCCACTGGCTCTCCTTCATCCATTTTACTTGTCACATCCTCAAAAAATTCCAGAAGATTAGTCAAACAGGATTTCCCTTTCATAAATTCATGCTGACTTGGACTAATCCTTTTACTGCTATCCAAATGGGCCATTATTACTTCTTTAATAATTGACTCCAGCATCTTCCCCACCACCGATGTCAGGCTAACTAGTCTATAATTCCCTGTTTTCTCTCTCACTCCTTTCTTGAAAAGTGGGATAACTTTAGCTACCTTACAATCCACAGGAACTGATCCTGAATCTATAGAAAATTGGAAAATGATCACCAATCACGATTTCTAGAGCCACTTCCTTGAGTACCCTGGGATGCAGCCCATCAGGCCCTCTGAATTTATCAACCTTCAGTCCCATCAGTCTACCCAATAATATTGTTTGCCTAATGTAAATTTCTTTCAGTTCCTGTCTCCCTAGATCCTCTGTCCTCTAGTACATCTGGGAGATTGGTTCGGTCTTCACCGAGGAAGAAACAACCAAAGTACATGTTCAACTTTACAATTCCATCTTTACAATTCCTCAATTCCATCCACAGCGACTCTACATCGTCAGTCCCTATGTCACACCTCGCAAGGGACTGAATTTCATCCCTCACCAACAGAGCTACCCCACCTCATCTGCCCACCTGCCTGTCCTTTCCATGGGACGTATAACCCTGAATATTCAGTTCCCAGTCCCGATCCTCCTGCAGCCATGTCTCGGTATCTACCAGTCTCTAACAGCCTCAAACTCATGCACTTTACCTCTTATACTTCCCGCATTCATATATAATACTTTTAATCTATTACTCACCTCATCTTTCACATCGATTCCTATTTCACTTAGCCATACTCTCCTATGCCTTTGTGAGCTTTCTGTCCAGTTAATTCTGGTGTCTTATACTCTTTCTTTCTTCCGGTATCTTCGGTGCAACGATCTCGCTCTAGGTCTTGTTCAGGAAACTCATTTTCCCGGATGATCCTGATGTCATCCAGTTGCCTCTCCAGTGCCCCAACAGTCCTTTAGGAGCCGAACCTGGACACACTTTCCACAGTTGTAGCAGCCAGAGGCACCAGCGGTGTCCCTGACTCCCCACATCCTACAAGCATCACACTGAATCAGCTTACCTGTCATTTCTTCACTGGGTCTCACCCTCTCCAACTTTTGGCATAGTCTCCTCCCTCAGCTTCCTCGTCGAAGACTCTGGAGCCAAAGACTCACACTTTTCTCACAAGGAACTTCCCTCGGCAAGGCCACTAGGTTAATTGGCCTCTGCAGATTTTCCCAAGTGCACAAGGAGTGGATGAGTAAGTGGGATAACATAGAACTGGTGTGAACGGGTAATCAATGATTTGCATTGATTCGGAGAGCCACAGATATAGGCAACTTTCTAGTTGGTGGTGCAAGCCACAAGATTATCCATGTGTCTAGTGCACTGGTAATAAATCCAGATGCCGCTAGCTAGCAAACCTTGCGCAAAAGGAAGCACAGGGACTGATGGACAGACTGTCTCATTTTGCAACTGGATCTGACTGACAATTAGCATAAGACGACTGTTGTCATGGGTCACTCCATTCCCCCCTGAAATCGCCCTAAACACCACTCCGCTGGAAACTGTCAACTAACTTGGATCTACAGTGACTCTCTGGATGAAGAAAGCAGTTCACGTCTAGGAAAGGCAGCAACCACCTTCAGGAGGCTAACCATGGAAGAACAGGAAACTCACAATCAAGACCAAGGTAACTGTCTACAAGGTGTGCCTCTTGAGTATGTTACTGTACAGCAGTGAAGCTTGGAGGAATTACCCACACCAATACATTGAATATTTTTATTTCTGCTGTCTTCGTCACATCGTGGGAATTTCTTGGCAGGATAAAGTCACCAATGTCCTCTCCCTGACCAACAAGCCTAGCATCCCTGTGATCCTCAAACAGATGTGTCTCTGCTGGCTTGGACATGTACACAGGATGGAAAAAGAATGTATCCCCCAAAGATGTGCTATGTGGGAGGTTGTCAAAGTACAGAGGCCAAGAGGAAGACCAAAGCTTCACTACAAGGATACGATTAAGAGATCTGACAAATTTTAACATTGGCACTGAAAACTGGGAAGCAGTTCCTGATGACTAGGGATAGTGGAAAAAGGACCTCCAGGTGGGTGTGAAGCACTATCACAGCATACGGTTCAAAAACCTGAAGGCCAGGCGCCAACTCCACAAAATAGTCAACGGCAAGAGCAACACACTCCCCAATCCAACCTCTAGACACAGCTTCACCTGTGGAAGCTGTGGCAGGGTCTCCCTGTCAAGGCCTAGTCAGCCACAGCAGGAAATGCAACCACAGCTGAAACATTCCCCTCTCCAAGCAGGACAACATCAAAGCCGCACTATCATCTGACACAGATAGACGAATGCTAATCATAGGCAACATCTTCTATGCAGCAAATGCCCTACCTGAGAAGGAAAAGTCAGTTGTAATCAAAGTCAGTTTCAACAGCAAAACAGAATGAGATGAATACTAGCAAAATGAGAAAATCACAGGAAGGTTGGGAGCAATTGAAGTTTGTAGAGTTGTGAAACCTGGTTCTCCTACCCTTTCCCATTTCCTCAGGACAGAGACCAGCCTGGCTCAAGACACTGTGGAGCTTGTGGGCAAGTTGGTGTCGAGGGAATTTTTATTTGTCCATGTAGCTTAGTTTTTACTGCTGGCAAACAAGATTCAAAATAGAAACGGCCAGAGCAAAATTGACTGAATTTTTGATTTTATTACTGAAATGTGTGCTGGCATTTCAATATAAAAATCCCAGGTCTGAGATTCACATCATTAAATTGAAATAACTGCATACCGTACAGAATGCTGCAGCAATCTCAGGGTTTGGTGCCTTAATACACAGCCTTGGCTTCACCTTTAAATACCTTTATAAGTTATTCAATAATAATGCAGTTTATCATCTTTGGCATGAGGTTCAGTGGCACTAAAATACAGCCGTGTCAGATACAAATACTCATACAAAATATATTAATTTTTTTTTGTTTTTTTTTTGCTTCACAATATTTTTTTGTAAACAAAGTACATGTGAATTCCATCACAGAGAGAAGGCAATGGCCAGCAATTGCACATTATATGGAAAACATCAGCATGTAACAAGCTGGGCAGTTCTACCTGCAGAATGAAGCAAGTTGCCCTTTGGCATCGCTGAATTTGTTCTCATATGACCTGCACCTACTTGTGTGGCGGAACATTAGACGCTAATCCAGATCTCCTCGTCATGGATTTTGCTGCAATGAATGTCCGTAATACTTTAGGTTACAGGCCGAGGCATCTTCCCTGCAGGCTATTTGACCACAGGTGGCATGACATCCTATTCACAGCCTGCACCTGTTCCCAGAATGAGTCAGTGGAGTGTTCTTGGCCCAAGCTCAAATTCACCAGTGAATGATGGGGCAATTATAAGTTCAAACCTTGGCTGTAACCCTGACAGTCCTACAATCAACTTTCTCGCATTGTTATTTGGAAATGATGAATAGTCAGTGTGGCAGAAACCAGCTGCCAGTCTGTGGCCCAATTCTGCCTTACACTTTTGTGCTCAGCCATCTCCATCAGGGTAAGAAATGGTGGCTGCACCGAGGGAACAGCAAGATGGTGCATACACCAGACCCACTCAGAACCAGGTGGTGCAGGGCAGGGAACATTGATGGAACTGTACCAACACTCCTGCTGTTCATACACCAATATTGACATGACATCTGATAGGAGCTCATACGGTATGAGACAGGCAGGGTGATGAACAGGGCCATTTCCTCACTGCTGTGCTGCTCATTGTGGCCAGTTGTAGGCTGTGACCCACTGCTGGGGCAATGGGGGCTCGGTTGTAGATTCTGGGAGGGCCATTTTGGAACAGAATTACGTGGGCACCATTCTGTTAAATGGTGTGACTGAAGGAGAGTGAGAGGGTTTAAACCTGACACAATCAGCACCCCATGACCTCACTCTCGTCGCTCTCCCATCTGGATTGCTAAATTAACCATAGATCCTCTAAACACTCGTGGTTGAAATAGGGAGCTTGAGGGGCTCTTAACTCCACAAAAGATCTGGAAGTTTGCTTGGAGACTCCTGCACCTGGCAGCCACCAGAATTTCACCCTCTCTTTTAAAAATGCGTTGTTTCATTCAGAAAGGTGTGGATAATGTTGTATTTCCAGGAGTAATGTTACCTCTTTGCACACACACGAGCTTTCATTGACATATTACAGTTGTGGGAGAGCCCCATCACCTGGGCATTCCTGCTACGAGTTGCGGAATCTCCCTGTGCCCATGCCGACATGCAGCCCAGGGCAGTGTGGACCTGGTGAAGGGGGTACTCCAAGCAGAGTACAATTAAAGGGAGAACTACCCAGTCACCAACGGAAATCTTGGGATCAATGCAAAGTGAGTTGGAACTGAAGTAACAATCAAGGCTTGCCCGGAAATTGCAGAAAGAAAGAAGTGGAGGATGGTAAGAGGGAGAGAGACCGTGCCCATTGCTGGCAGAAATGGCGCAAGAGGTTTAGTAGATGTTTTTAGTCACTGCAGAGTTAGTGCAATTGCACAAAGTCTAAAGCTGAAACAAAGAGCTTGTTAGAGATTAATTTACAGCTTTATGTACAGTATATATTACGTATAGCACAGTTTAGTGCTAGATATTTGTAATTATATATATTAATACTGCTGTGAAGCTTGTATGCTTGGCAGTTGGATGCAAAAATACTGACTTCTGCAACACCAAAGGGTCTGTCACAGGTTGGAGCTTCACAGCAGTTTGAATAGTTTGGATTAGTTTACGAGTGTCTCCTGCCACTCAGGGAAGGCTCGCACATGGCACAAAGACTAGCTCAGCTCTTCTTGTAGGTATAACCATCAAATGAACACGGTGTTATAGCAGCTTATGGATATGATGCATTGAAGGCCACATCTCCCTCTCCCCCCAAAATAAAATCACATTCCGTCTCCGCAGTTTTATGCAGGAATTGTTAATGTTTCCTTTGTTTCTGCCCTGGTTCCACATTCTGATAACTTGGTAGAGGGCAGTAAAAGGTTTTCCAAATATGGAGGCCTTTTTATTTCACAGAAGTCCTCTGTTTGCTGTCAGAAGTCCTTTTCATATGAGAATTTCCACCATCTCAGTGTCTGATGATTCTGCCTTTCTGATAATGTTGGGGCTGATCTGCTTCAGTGACTGCACTGGATCTGTGGATACAAAACGCACAACGGGAATCCTCATTAGTGCCTGTAATCATTCATTCCCGTCCCTTCCTTTCACCATTCCGGATTTCTGGACCGCCTCATCCCACATAAACCACTGAGCTGGGACTACTTGAAATAAATCCATTCTGAAGAGGTGAGATATGGAAATCAACGTCTTCCATTCTAGACAGAAAGGCACTTACCGACTCCCTCAATTTACGCAAACGCTATCCTTATCTCCTTACCTAATGAGTTGGCCGCTCGTGAGTTGACCAAAGTCTCGTCCTGCGAGCTGCCCTGGGCTGACCGCACTGCATCGCCCTCTTTTTCGGTTTGTGTGCTGCCATCTCGGCTGCCGTGTGTAGTGTGCCCCGACACAGGACGGGGCTCCAGGACAACTCTCTGATCCTCGGTACACTCTTTGCTTCCGATACCTGAAAGACAGAACAGTCCACTCAACATCAAGCCTTCCATTCCCACACTTGCTACAACCGGGGCTAATCTTCCATTGGCTAATGTTCTCCAGCTCTACTATGAACAACTCCACTGATTGTTTCAATTGATGTTTCTAGGTCATGTGGTACGAGCTCTTTTAAACAGTCCAAGCAGACGTGAAAGAGATTTAGGTCATGGGCTACTTTGCAAGAGGCTGTGAAGCTGGTCAAGCAGGTGACTTATTCGAAGGGTGGTGGACCTCGGCTGAACTGGCAAGCCAGCCGAGGCATCATGTCCTTCAGTGTACTCCATCAAACCTGCCTTTTATTCACCAGCCTTCCTGTACTTTCCAAACCAGTTGGCTGATGGATGTCCTGCTCCCAGTGATGTTTAGAATTAGTGCAAGCTTTCTACTTCATGCGAGGAATAATTCCATTATTCCACATCCATTTAACAGCTTAAAGGGATTTTGTAAGGGAATAGAAGAAATAGATTCTGGTGAGAGTAACCAAGGAGGCCATCTTCAAGTGACAACAAACTAATAGTATTACAGGACTTTTAGCCAAATTAATAACAAAGTTGTGTGTTGATTTTTAGTTTAGTACACTTTAGAGATACAGCCGGGAAACAGGCCCTTCGGCCCACCAAGTCCATGCCTACAATCGATCACCCGATCACATTAGTTCTATGTTATCCCACTTTCTCATCCACTCCCTACATACTAGGGGCAATTTACAGAGGCCAATTATCCTACGAACCAGCATATCTTTGGGAGGTGGGAGGAAACTGGAGCACCCGGAGGAAACACACACGGTCACAGGGAGAACATGTAAACTCCACACATACAGCACCCGAGGTCAGAATCGAACCCGGGTCTCTGGCGCTGTAAGGCAGCAACTCTACCGCTGCACAACTGTGCCACCCTAAATACCTGAAGCTGGCTAGCACGTCAGTGAAAAGCTGTCTCCATTTATGGCAGAAGATTTGAACACACAACCTTCCACACAGGGCAGGTATGCGGCCACTGACCCATGGGAATGCCATAGGTGAACCAGTTCCAGGGGAAGTAACCAAAGCTCTCTGGAAGTGATTTACCTGAGCTGCCTCTGGTTGTTTTATCCAGGCACCTGTCACTGGTCAGCTGGCTGGAGGAGGCAGTCGAAGACATGCCGGCGGACAGAGCGATGGAGGGCACTGAGCGAGCTGGCCGCAATGCCAGCTGCTCCGGCTTCACCTGGTCCCTTCTGGAGCGTTGTTGGAGGACCTTGATGATAGCATCCTTTTCCAGGATCTGCGCATGCAGGGCCTTAATCCTGAAGGCAAGAGGAACCACCAATTATTCACAGCTCTCCAGACTTTGCACCAGCATCTTTATCTTAAAGTCCATGGGCTTTTGCAATCGTTCTAATTCCTCATAATAAGAAAACCTCTCCCAGGCCCCTCTCAAAGCAGCAAACCCAGAATGAGTTAGCTACCGAGAAAGGTAATGATTGCATGGGTTTAGACTGAGGAAGGGAGGGATTTCACACAACAACGGTCACAGGGAGATGAGGGTGGGTGGGGTCTCAGTCAACGAGAGTCAGAGGCAGAATGTGGGACAGCCTAATTCAGTCACCATGAACAGGTGCAGGGACAGAAGCACAAACTGTCTTGGGCGAGTGGTCAGACAGAACGCAAGGTGACCGGGCACAGAACAGGTACAGGTGAGGCCTGAGGAAAGGCAGTTGGGATACAGCAAGACCAGGTACAGTCAGATTGGCTGCAGACTGACCTTGTACAGGCAGAGCCGGAGAGTAGATGGGGCCGGGGAGCAGACAGACCGGGTGCAGACAAGACTGGTACAGACAGACCGGGTGCAGACAAGACTGGTACAGACAGACCGGGTGCAGACAGACTCTTGCTATGGAGGACGTGCAGCGTAGGTTCACTAGGTTAATTCCCGGAATGGCGGGACTGTCGTATGTTGAAAGGCTGGAGCGATTGGGCTTGTATACACTGGAATTTAGAAGGATGAGGGGGGATCTTATTGAAACATATAAGATAATTAGGGGATTGGACACATTAGAGGCAGGAAACATGTTCCCAATGTTGGGGGAGTCCAGAACAAGGGGCCACAGTTTAAGAATAAGGGGTAGGCCATTTAGAACGGAGATGAGGAAGAACTTTTTCAGTCAGAGAGTGGTGAAGGTGTGGAATTCTCTGCCTCAGAAGGCAGTGGAGGCCAGTTCGTTGGATGCTTTCAAGAGAGAGCTGGATAGAGCTCTTAAGGATAGCGGAGTGAGGGGGTATGGGGAGAAGGCAGGAACGGGGTACTGATTGAGAGTGATCAGCCATGATCGCATTGAATGGCGGTGCTGGCTCGAAGGGCTGAATGGCCTACTCCTGCACCTATTGTCTATTGTCTATTGTCTAATTACAGGCAGGGTTGGGGGCATATCATCCAGGTACAGTGGAAACAGACAAACAGTGCGCAGACAAACTAGGTACAGCTGGGGCTGGGGAGCAGACAGACTGGGAAGAGACAGACAGCGTGCATTAGACCAGGTACAAGTAAGGCTGGAGAGCACAGCCCCGGTAGAGACAGACAAGATACAATTAGTCTAGGTACAAGTAGGGCTGGGTAGCCGATAAATGAGCGTCCAGGCTGGTAATCAGCTTAATGAGGGTGAAACCACCCTGGGTAGCCATGGCCCCAGAGTTGGACGTTCCCACCATTCAAGTCTCATTCATCCCACGCTGATTGGTCCCTACCGGTGGGCCCTGGAGGATATTTTGTGCATGAGATGGGGTAGATTTATCCTCATAGCATCATGTCCAACCCTTCCCTGCACCCCAAACACTGCCTCAGGCAGCCTCTTCCCATCGGGTGCTGTCCAAGATGCTCCTGGTTCACCAATCCCAGTTCTAAGCCCAAACCCAGGCCCCTGATCCCAGCCCCATCCCGGTCGGTCCCTGGCCCCATCTCTGTTGATCAGTACCTGCTCTCCATCTCCTGGTGCCGATGGTTAGTCACAATAACCTCCCCATTCTCGTAGTAAACTCGCTTCTCCAAAGAGCCCTCATTGAAGCTGCTGTTGGGTGAATGGTGGGGGGAATGGTTTATGATTGTGGTATCCCTGCGGAAATAAAGAAATCATTTAGTTCTCCCATTGACAGCAGCCCAGATGCTTCCTGAGACTCTCGTCCTGGACACGGGTCTCTCCTCAAGATATGAGCTCCCTCCCCCCCCCCCCCCCACGACACACGGGGCTCTCCCCCCTCCCCCCCCACGACACACGGGGCTCTCCCCCCCCCCCCCCCACTACCGACATGGGGCTTTTCCTCCTCCTCCCACCAGACACGATATCCCTGGGACACTGGGCACTTCTCGGGACACTAGGCAGTTACTAGGTTACAAGGCTCTACTGTGCTGGGATATCTGAAATAATGCTTTTTGAAAATTTTAAACTTCAACATCCATCTGCCATTCCTACCATTTCACGGAGGGTCTGCTCACTTTAAACACCAGGGCAGCAAAATAAACTGGTGAGAAATCCAAGAGCAGGGGTGTATAAACCCACGTGTTCCCTGTGACCCTGCAAGGTGTATCTCTAGGGGAGAGGGGGAGGGATATATCCAGGACAAACCCTTTAATGTATCTGATCCGATTTGTTAAAGTGAAACAGCTGGGAATGCACAAAGGTACCTCTGGGTGGCTGCTGTGGCAGCTGCATCCATTGCAAACTGCCGCATGGTGCTCTCCTCCAGATACTTCTGTTCCCATTTGGTCATGTCAGCTTCCAGAGCCAGGATCCTCTCTTCCTTCTCACGGAGAAGCTCCATCAACGCCGGTGCACTGTACTCTGCAGCTCCAGGGTTCTGGGCTGTTGCTTGTCGCTGTGGGGAGAACCCTGCATTAAAGCTTTCTCCGGATAAACAAGCAGTTTGTCCCTTGCCACCTTTGTTAAATGCTGAAAATACCGTCAGACCTGATCCACGGTGGGACTGTCAGAAGGGTCAGGTCACACACAGGCAGAGCCTCGAGTGCAGCTCCCAGAGATTGCTGCAGCACCAGAGAGCCAAATACTCCAATGAGCCATGAAGCTGAATGCTGTTTGTCCTCCGTGGCGGTTGCAAAATAATCACAGTGCCATATTGAAGGATGTTATTTTTCAACTGGGCAATATTTATCCATCAACAAATAGGTTGTTATTGTAGGGCTGCATGTGGGAACTTTCTCTGCACAGTGACAGAAATAGGCCACAGCCCAACTAGACACCCAGCAACCCTCCCTTCCCTCCATGTCACTATCAGTGTAATGCCCTCGCCCGACATAAGCTTTATGCAAAATCCCATCAATGCACCTTAATGCTCATCACATTCTCTCTTCTTGCCATTGAGCTCCACGCTATAACCACTCTGGCTTTTTCCTCAACACCCTGTTTGATCTCATGGCAACACTTATATTGATGGCCTTTGGCTCTGCTCTTCCTCACAAGGGCAAACAGTCTCTGAATGCTTCCTCCGTTCACCCTCTTCTGGGCAGTTCAATCTGTCAGAGCTGGTGTTCTCCCTGCACTGTAAACATCAGTCCAACTGGCTGCGACTCGTCTCCGGAGGCTCCGGCGCGGGCCGCGTGGACGTCGGAAGCCCGCAGGCCCCTGGATGGGGGCCGACATCGGGAGCTCCGGCAACGGCAGAGGCAGCGTGTTCGCCCGCCCCGAATCGCGCGGCTTGGGTCGGCCCGTCGCGGACCTTTCACCATCCGGCGCGGCCTGAAATAGGCCGTTGACCTTTCACCGCCCAGCGGCGGCTTCAATATCGGGAGCCCCGACCGCCCCGACGTGGCAACTCCAACAGCCTGACCGCGGGACAAGACGGCAGGGAAGAGAAAAAGACATTTTGGCCTTCCATCACAGTGAGGAGGGACTGGAGGAGACTCACTGTGATGGATGTTTCTTTTTGTTTGGTGTTAGTTGTGATTGTATGTGTTATTGCATTTTTATTGATTAATCTTATTGGTCTTATTGTTCAACTGCGGGTAATGTTTCATTTTACTACACATTTATGTGTATGTAACAAATAAACGACTATTGACTATTGACTATTGACTATTGTCCTAATTCCCATATTATTCAAGTGAGCACACTCACAAAACACTTAAGTAAAGCATCCTAAAGACACAAAGAGCACTACATAAATGTCAGTTCTTTCTTTTTTAAGTGACCTTGTGACAAACACAAATGTTATACTTGGGTTCCTTTGAAAACTCCTTTAGAGACTCTGCTTCAAGCAAGATACCCACTTGCAAGGCTTTTATATTGAGTTGCTTCGATATAATCTTTGATAGAACCCGCTCCGCTTGTGATAGTTGACATCTACACACAATGGAATCGTTTTAGTTTAGTTTAGAGATACGGTGCGGAAACAGGCCTTTTGGCCCCCCAGGACTGCACCGACCAGCGATCCCCACACATCAACACTATCCTACACACACTAGGGACAATTTACACTTATGCCAAGTCAGGATCGAACCCGGGTTTCCGGGTCTGCTCGTGCTGTAAGGCAACAACTATACCAATGTGCCACTGTGCCACCCTTACAGGGCAGGGCAATACCATTCCAATCAGTCATCCCATCTGTTGCTCACTTGGGTCCATTGGTTTGCATGGAGTAGAGCTTCAAGACCTGCTGGCTGCTGTCATTTCTTTTGGGCTTGCTCTGAATAACATTTACAAAATGGGGTGTGGAGTTGGCGTTAGGCGGCAGGTTGCCCAGTTACCTGCTGTGTCCGTAGACTCTTCAGTTCCTGTTCCAGTCGGTTCCTCAGCCGCAGCTCCAACTGCTCGCGTTTCTCACACGCTGCCTGCAACTGGGCCAGAGCATGCTGCAACTTCTCCACCCTCTCCACGTAGGCTCGTTTCTTCCGCATCTGAGGGAGAGACAGAGAAATGCCTGACATCAAAACCTTGACCATGCTGTGGCAATCTATAGTTATGTAGTTGCCAGAACTTGCTGTACCTCGTCTTCTAGCCGCACGACTTTGGACTGTGTGTTGTTGAGGGCGTGGTCAAGCAGCTGCATCCGCCTGTGCTGATCTTCATTCCTGCTGTACGAAAGGCTTAACTCTTTCCGAAGCTGCTCCTTCTCTTGCTGCTGTTCCCTGTCTGCAAAACATGCACATTCAATCAAGAAAATGCCGCTGGCAATTCATCTCTTACATTCATCAGTCAAATGGTGCCTTTCTCACCACAGGCATCATGAGAATGTAGCAATCTAATCAATGACAATACTGCAAATGATTTCAAGAATACAATTCATTTTCACATGTACCACCCACACTCTGTTAGTTCATTAAAAAGCTCCTTCAGGTAAGGCAAATACATTTTACTTTGACAATTCTATAATTTCTCTAATCAATCCGCCCTGTGATTAGTGTGATCAGATAAGCACTGATCAATCCAATGGCTCCTAATTCCATCTCTGATTTATTGTTTCTACAACTTTCCCCTCTCTGAGGTTGAATTCACTGGTGTCTAATGACATATCTTTACATATTTTTGGAATAAAGGTGTGACATTTGTAATTTTCCAGTCCACAGGCACCGTCAGAATTAAAGGGCTTTGGTTGGGCTGAATTTGGAATATTGCACGTAGTTCTGGTCGCCCCTTTACAGGAATGATGTGGAGGCTTTGGAGAGGGTGCAGAGGTTTACCAGAATGCTCCCTGGATTAGATGGTTTCAACTACAAGGAGAGGTTGGATAGCCTTGGATTGTTTTCTTTGGAGCATCGGAGGCTGAGATGAAACGATGGAAGTATATAAAATTATGAGAGGCATAGATAGGGTAGACAGTCAGAACCTTGTTCCCAGGGCGGAAATGTCCAACACTAGAGGGCATACTACAAGGCGAAAGGGGAAAAGTTTAATGATGTGCAAGGCAAGTTTATTTTTACACTGAGAGTGACGGAGGCCTAGAACGCATTTCCAGGGGTGGAGGTTGAGGCTGATACAATAGTGGTGTTTAAGAGGCTTTTAGGCACATGGAAATACAGGGAATAGAGGGATATGGATCATGTGCAGGCAGATGAGATCAGTTTAACTCAGCATCGTGTTTGGCACAAACATTGAGGGCTGAAGGGCCCGATCGTGTGCTGTACTGTTCTATGTTCTAAGATAGAACCTCCAAGTGAAACCCAATAAACTGCAGAATCTGTAAATTTAAAGCAATAATAGAAAATGCTGGAAAAACTCATATGTGGAAAGAGAAACAGTTAAAGGCCATTCATCGGTATTGGCAAACTTTCTCTGTTCTGATGAAGGGTTCCCAACCCTTGAAAGATTAACCATTTTCCTTTTCACAGAACCTGCCTGACCTGCTGAGCGTTTCCAACATTTTCTGAGAGTGAACAATGCAGTTGAGCACATTAAACCCCAACCACAATGTCCGAGGATAGTCATGACCACCGACCGGTGTTTCTAACTGATATTTTCAGTCATAGATGGTGAAGCCCAGACTCCTTCTACCTCTGCCCCTTCTTGAATTCATACCCAAAATTGTCTTTAACCGGCTACTAACAACGTCTCCCAATATCTTAATCTGACTCCCTGCTAATTTCAGGATGCCATCACTCCTGAGATATACTTTTTTTTTTTTTTTTGGATATACCCGAGATATACCTTGGGATTTGTCTGTAATATTCAAAAGTGTAGATTAATGCACGGTCGTTGTTTTACAGTGGAGATTAGATTAAAGAATGCAAATGACTCCACATCAGTAAGAGAATAGCTCTACGAATGAATCAGGCAGAATCAGTGCTTCAGCCGTTTCCTGTGATAAAATCACCCCCGCTTGACATTGCGCTGCCCACTGACATTTCACAGAGGGCACTCACATATAAAAAACATTCTGAGAACTTTGGCTCCCCAAAATTGCATTCCTTTGAGCAATAAATAGGAAATCACATTGACTTCTGCAGCAATAATTACCATAAGGTTGCAGACACACAAAGCAATTCACTGGTGCAAGTGAAGCCAATGCTCAGCACTGCAACATTCTTCAGCAAGTTTGCAAATAATTGTGCCAAAGCACCAAAAGTCCTGCCTCCTTTATTGTTTATACTAACTCTTCCGCTAAAAGCTCATTGTAGTAATATCAGCAGAAACCAGCATTCCACATCACCTTCCTCTGCAATACTCCCGAGGGAATGACCGAATGACCTTGGTAGGCTCCTAACTTCCTGCTATAAAGTTCTGCATTGAACAAAGAATGTGCTTGAGGCTGAGGGTGGGGGAGGGGAAGCTGCACTGTTAATGGCAGTCATGGGACAAACTACAATCCACGTTCCTCTGACCTACATACTTAACAATCAAATGCATACCACACAACAACCTCCCAGAGCAAACCCAGGTTAACACTTCAGTGCCCATGGCTGCGATTTGTACTGGCATAGAATAAAAACAAGAGGAGGAATGGAATGAAGCCACAAGAGGGTTGGGAATGCAATGTGCACATTGTTTAGCTTTCTGGGAAATTCTTTGCCATTCTGGGGCTGAATACAGAGGGAAGGGTGAACAAACTGAGCAGATGTGGCGTGGCCAGGCCTCGTGTCCCATGGAACTATTCCACAAAGTGAGGCAACAGTATTCCCTCTCGCCGGTCCAACATGAACTATGTTACACTGCAACATCTCCGACACCTGTTCATTGTTCTAAATCACCCTGATTAAAGTGGACATCTAATCACATGGGTCTTTACTGGGACACTCACATTTAGTCTCGTCTTCTGACTGCCACTATAAATCATACAGCACATGAATCTCGGTATTTGTCGTAACAATATAGTGCTGGTGAGGCCATATTTGGCGTATGGCGTTCAGTTTTGGTCACCCTGCTATTGGAAGGATGTCAATTAGCTAGAAAAAGTGCAGAACCGATTTACAAGGATATTCCCAGGACTTGAGGGCCTGAACTCTAGGGAGAGGTTGGACAAGCTAGGACTTTATTCCTTGGAGTGCAAGAGGCTGCATGGTGATCTTTTTGAGGGATAGACAACCATGAAGGGAATAGAGAGAGTAAATGCCCAGATTCTTTTAGTCAGAGTCGGAGAATCAAGAACCAGAGGACATAGGTTTACGGTGAGAGGGAAAGATTTAATCAGAACCTAAGGGACAGCTTTTTCACACAGAAGGTTGTGGGTAAATGGAATAAGGTGTCAGAGGAGGTAATTGAGGCAGATAAAATAAAAGCATTTAAAAGATATCTGGACAGATACATGGATAAGAAAGGTTTAGAGGGATAGGGAACAAATGGATTGGTGGGATTAGAGTAGATGGGGCATGTTGATCGGCACACGCAAGATGGGCTGAAGGGCCTGTCTTGGTGCTGTCTGGCTCTGTGACTAGTGTTTGAGACTTCAACGTGGCCACATCCGTTGATCTATGCCTGATCATAACGTATGGATCGACACACATATACAAACGCATATGCTAGTTCAAAACCATGAAAGTGCAGGCTGAAAGTGGGGAGGGTGTTTCAAAAGGTTTTTTCTTCTTCTTCTTGCGTTTGAGGCAGCAGAAATTATGTAACGCCCTCCAGGCACTGTAGCCAGTGCAATGTGCTGTTGTCGAGGGCCGTGAGGTCTACCCCTCCACCAGGGGGACGGAGGACAGTGCAGTCGAAAATGACGTGCTGCGCTGTTTGCTGGTCTGCTCCACACATGCAGGCTGCTGATGAACGCAACCCCCAACGATGCATGTTGGCGTTGAACCGGCCGATCCCTGTGCGGAGCCGGTTCAGGGCGACCCGTTTTTCTCATGGGATTAGTGTAGATGGGGAAATTGACAGCATGGACCTGGTGGACTGAAAGGCCTGGGCCTGTGACTCAGTGACGCATTCTCGTACACAGGCAATCACAGAGTGCAGATGTGACTCTGCTTGTTCACTCATCAGGTGAGAATGTCTTGTTGGTAATGTGGTTAATAAAAAACATTCCCTTTAAGCTGCGCTCATTGAGCATGACAATTATTCAGCCGTAACTAACAGAGTCACACAGTGTGCTGTTCCCAACTAATGTTGCACAATTGTCACAAACGGGAACCTGGGCATAACCTTGGCAGGCACCCAGGGGCAGGCTGGTGGGAGGGAAGCCACATGAAGGGGGAAGACAGGAATCTGGATGGGGTTCGCATCAGAAGTCCAGCAGAGAAGTGGGGAATTCATTAAGGACCATCTACACAAAGCAGTAGCATGTTCAACTAGGCACGGGCAGAGATGCCCACGTAAGTGCAGGAAGGCACAGCACCCCATCCCCACCTGGGAGTGAAAGTGGCAGGAAAACCTCACCATAAACCCACATATATTGCCACGCATTTCCAAACAAATTATGCTCCCCACGTAACCAAAAACACCTAACATATCATATGAGACTTTCAAGAAGGCCATTCAGCCCAATGAGTCTGGGCTAGCTCAGAGAGCAATCCAATTCCAGACTAACCTTCCCCGCACATTAATCCCACATTCCCAACAACACACAGCCTGCCATGTTATACACTTGGGGGGGGGGGGCAAGATGTGCAAGAGGTACAGAAGTGTGAAAACGCACACCTCCAGATTCAGGGACAGTTTCTGCCCAGCTGTTATCGGGCAACTGATCCATAATTTCAGCGACTAGAAAGCTGTCCTGAGTTACTATCGACTTCATTGGAGACCCTCAGCCTATCGTTAATCGGACTTTACCTTGCACTAAACTTTATTCCCTTTATCATGTATCTGTACATTGTGTACGGCTTGATTGTAATCATGCAGTCTTTCTGCTGACTGGTTATCTTTTCACTCTAGCTGTAAATGTGACAATAAACTAAACTAAACTAAACTCTATAAGATCACCCACATCATCCTGCACTCCAAGGAACAAAGTCCTAGCCTGCTCAACCTCTCCCTGTAGCTCAGGGCCTCCAGATCTGGCAACATGCTCATAAATCTTCTCTGCACCCTTTCCAGGTTAACAACATCTTTCCTATAAAAGGATGATCAAAATTGAACATAATACTATCAATGTGGCCTCACAAATGTCTTCTACAACTGTGACATAAGGTCCCAATTTCTATACTCAATACTCTGACAGATGAAGGCCAATGTGCCAAAAGCCTTCTTGACTTCAGTGTTATGTATTTGCACTAAATATTGTACCCTTTATCTATCTATGCACTCCGGACGGCTTGATTGTATTCATGTGTAGTCTTATTTTCTGGCTGGATAGCATGAGGTACTGATTGAGAGTGATCAGCCATGATCGCATTGAATGGCGGTGCTGGCTCGAAGGGCTGAATGGCCTACTCCTGCACCTATTGTCTATTGTCATGCAAACAAAAGTATTTCACTGTATCACGTGACAATCTTAAACAAACAAATTTACAGCAACCAATGAACCTACTAAACACTTTGGGATGTGGGAGGATACTGGAGCATCCAAAGGAAATCCATGAAGAAATCCACAGGGAGAATGTGCGAACTCCACACACACTGCACCAGAGATCAGGAATGACCTGGAACCCTGGAACTGTGAGGCTGAACTTGCTGTGCCACTGTGCTGCCCATTGAACATGCCTCATTTCATCGTCTAACCACTCCAGCAATCGAGTTTGGAGCGGCCAATTCAGGTTAGATGGGCAGACTCTTCACTGGGGGACACTCGTTCAAGCAGTGAGAATTGAGGACTTTGCAACAGCTTCATTCTCACTTTTAATATCACCACTCTTTTAGTTCTTGGAATAGATTGGGGATGGTGGGCTTTGGACTGATTGGCTCTGTGTCTTGAGAAGCACTGCTGATTCAGGGACACAGAACCATTAGCCCATCGGTACAGTCACCTTACAGAGGTTTACAAAATCATGAGTGGTGTAGATAAGGTGGATGGACACAGTCTTGTTCACGACAGAAAAGTGTAAAACTAGAGGGTATGTGTTTAGAGAGCTTTTTTAAAAAGGGACTTGAAGGGCATCTTTTTCACACAAAGGGTGGTGGGTATATGGAACAAGCTGTCAGAGGAATTTGTAGAGGTGGGAACAATTACAATGTGTAAACATTATTTAGATATGTGGTTAGTAATGGTTCAGAGGGATGTGGGGCAATAATAGGAAAATGGAGCACAACATTAAGTGCTGGAGGAATTCAGTGAACCCAAGTTCCTTGTGTCGGATTCCGGTATCTGCTGTTTCCCGAGTCTCTGCTCAGTTCCTCCAGCACTTTTGTGTTTTGCTCCAGATTCCAGTAGCTACAGGTTCTTGTCTCCACAGGGAAATGGAACCAGCTCAGGCAGGAACTGTAGTCGGCATTGGCGAGTTAGGATGCGGAGACTGCTGTAGAAGGGATGTTCAGAGGAGAAAATGCAGAGCTTTCGGAGGGTGCTGCCAGGATGAGGGTCTGAGCTATGGGGAGAGGTTCGGTCAGGCTAGGAATTTATTCTTTGGAATGCAGAAGGATGATGGGTGATCTTAGTTTAGTTTAGAGATACTGCACGAAAAAGGCCCTCCTGCCCACCAAGTCCGCGCCGACCAGCGATCCCTGTACACTAACACTATCCTATACACGAGGGACAATTTTACTTTTTTTTCACCGAAGCCAATTAACCTTCAAACCTGTACGCCGTTGGAGTGTGGGAGGAAACTAGAGCACCCGGAAGAAAGCCACGCGGTCAATTACAAACTCCGTATAGACAACACCCCTAGTCAGGATCAAACCCGTGTCTCTGGTGCTGTAAAGCAGCGACTCTATCAGTCCGCCACTGTACCACCCCCTGTATTTGGAGTAGGGAACAATCCTATTTTTTCATTGCTGTGTCTCCACCTTCAATGGTCTACGGTGCTTGTTGGAGAATAGATAGGCTAAATGCAGTCTTTTTACCCAGAGTAGGGAAATCAAGAGCCAGAGAACACAGATTTAAGGTGAGAGGGGAAAGAATTAAAAGGAACCGGAGGGGCAACTTTTTCTACAGAGGGTGGTGGGTATATGAAAGGAGCTGCTGGAGGAGGTAGTTACGGTAAGTACTGTAGCATGTAAAAGACTTGGACAGGTAGATAGGAAAGATTTAGAGGAATATTGACCAAACATGGGCAGGTGGGAATAGTGCAGATGGAGCATTTTGGTTAGTATGGGCAGGTTGGGCAGAAGGGCCTGTTTCCATGCTTTGACTCTATGACAGCTTCCATGCTATATAACTCGATGGCTCAGAAATACCCAGTGTCAGTGAAACTGATTATTTTTTCTGTACGAGAGGGACTGTGCAGAAATTATTTTGGAAGTTAGATCATGGTGTCTATATGGGATCGTGCAAATCATGTTGTGCAAGTGGTCGTGTGGAGAGGCAGGTGCAGCAACCTGTCAAGAAGAACCAAAGTCCTCATGTGCCTCAACCAACAGACTTTGTATATCCCGAGAGAAACATTTTAATGGTTCTTCCTATCTGATTATTAAAACTAATCAGTAACTAATCAGCTCCACGGACAGAAATACTGAGCCCCTTGTATCAACCAAAAAATACGACATGGATCCCGTGCACACAGTTCAAGAAACCCTGGTGGAGTTTAACATTTAGCATGTGGCATGAACAGTTTGTCCACCTCAGGGTCTTTTGAATTAACTTTCCCTTCTTGGTTTTGGAGAGATTCACATCAGCGTGGCAGGTTTTTTTCCAGAGGCTCATGTACCCAGTGGGCAATGCCTGCTCTCCGCTGCCCTCTGATCTCTCCTCAAGGACATGTTAGCAAAGTTGAGCAAATAATTCTGCTCAAGATATGCCACGTGTAACTGCTGCTCTAATTGTTCTGCAGAAAACTCTACCTGTCCACCAACCCTGGCTGCATTATTTCAGAGCTAATGACTGGTGCTTGAGGATCAGCAGAGGAGATTCACAGCAGTCCAAGTCACACGAGGTATGCAAGGAATTTACATTGCTATTATTTTTCACACAGGATATGTTGAGTGCCAAGAGCTATTTGTTTAGCTCTAAGTTCTACCTCAGCTTTTCACTGTTCCTTGTGCAACTCAATTCAACCAAGCATAAAGTGCCACATCACATAACAAAGGAATCAGAAAGAGCCAGCCTTCAATCTGCTCCACTTTTTGTCAAAACCATGATCTTCTACCTCAGTTTCATTTTTTAGCATTATCCCCCTTATCATTAATATTCAGAAATTGATCAGTCTCTGCTCTCGATGAAGTCAGTGACTAATTCTCCACTTTCCTCGAGCCGAAAGAACTTCACTCTAGGTTCATCACCTCTGCATGTAAATGTCTCCGCACCTCATTCGCTAATGACATTCCCCTCATAATTCAACAGCATCTTCAGTCCTAATCTCGTCAGTGCCAGGGTCTTTCTCCCCGAGTCTTGCCTTTAAACATTTTAAGAATGTTATGTTTTGCTGAGATCTCTTCTCATTCTTATCATCTCTAGAGATTACAGTTCCAATCTACTCAATACCTCATGATACAATATCCCTTCCATTACTGAAACTAGTGTAATGAATCTTCCTTGCGCTCACTCTGTGACATTTTTAGGTATGAAAGATTGGGGTGTAGCAGCCCAGAGGCTTACGTTTAGTGCGGTTGGTGACAGCAGGAGGGGAAGGGAGTCGCTTTCTGAAGATTATGAAGTGACAAGATCGCGTCTTCCACAGAAATTCCACTTTGTTGCCTGTTTGCTAGTGGAGTCTGTGCCATGCTCTGAATAATGCTGGAGTAAGGGGTCAGGTCTTCAGCTGCCATCCTTGTAAGTTGACAGTGGGACAGGGTTTCACAGTAGCCTTGGCATGTACCTTCAGTTTATAGAGAGCTGCCATCTTGCTAGCCATCAAGCACCAGGCACCACATCTCACTACTGTCACAAACCCAGATTATTCTCTCCACAAAGTCAGTCCAAGTGTGTCTGCTGGTCCGAGTCAGGGCGTCAATCCAGATGTTGATCTTGTCTCTGTACCGTGTCACCTGGGAGGAGATCTTGCTGGTAATGTGCTGTCCTTTGCATGGATGTCTGTGAAGCTCAAACAGCAGTTGGAATGAATAGGAGGTGGAGGATGGATGAGAAGCTGGGTATCAGATTTCCGAGATGTTCCTAATTCCCCTCTCATCAACATAACTTTGATAAATTCCTTCTAATGATCTTAAATCACTCTGAAAAATATATGGAAAGGATTGCGTTATTTGTGCTGTCCTTTGCACCCAACACATCCACGCCAACTTTGGTGCCCCATCCAAGCTAGTCTATAAACTGAAGGTACATCTGTCCTATATACCTCTCTATACCTTTTCTATCCATGTTCCTGTCCAAATATCATTTAAATGTTGTTATTGTACGTGGAACTACTTCGTCTGAAGAAGGGTCTCGACCCGAAAAGTCACCCATTCCTTCGTTCCAGAGATGTGGCTTGTCTCGACTCCAGCTTTTTGTGTTTATCTTTGGTTTAAACCAGCATCTGCAGTTCCTTCTTATACATACTTCCTCTGGCAGCTCATGCCATATCCCCACCACCCTCTGCATGAAAAGGTTGCCCCTCAGGTTCCTATTAAATCTTTTCCTCTCACCTTAAGATCTGGTGTATTCTCTATCACTGTTCCTGAGATTTTACAGTAGAATGATTTTCTGAAGTTATTGTGAACAAACACGAGTTGGCCCATTCATTGTTGGGTCCTTCACACAAACTATCAGTCCATGTCAATTGTTGGGTGGAATCTTTGTAACCAAATTTCAAGTTTCATATTGGGCTAATACTTCCATTTGTGGACAAAGGTTAGTTGTACAATGTTCACGAAGGTAAGTGAGGTAAGCTTACTTTGAACGATCAACTTGCTGAGAATACTTTGTCCATCTTCCGATGCCTCGCACTCCTTCGTGGTCAGCAGTTTATTGGCAGAACCCAGCTTTTCTATATTGGAAATCCAGAGTATGAATCTCATTGAGCACAGGAAACCAAGCAACAAGTTGCACAAATTACTGGCAAGCTACTTATGCAAATACACACAGCAGCTCCGAGTCACCTCCTGCTCACTGTATTTCATTTAATTAATGATATAAAGATAAGGTAAGCCACAATTTTCCTTTACATCTCACATTCTTTCTGATAAGTTTTAACATTGTCAATGTGCCAGATATTTTCTCCGATTAATTCCTTAAACATCCTCCAGTTTGGTAGAATAAACCACAGTACTGTTTGGACTCCAAAGCACAGCAGGAAGCCAGTCTGGTTCAAATGTACAGTGCAAGGGCTACATAATGTTGAACTGGAATTAACTCCATTAACCCCTTATGGTGTCATTTCTTGATAGTATTAATGCATTTTAAATATGACTAATTTTTATATAACTACTCATCTTAAATATTTTGATTGCATTTGTTGAAATCTTTATCCTGGTGAATGGTTGAAGTGATATCAGAATACAACTGCCTGCAGTTTCGGGTCATAAACACAATCTTGACAATCTTACAATCTTACCTCTGAGATCACGGTTGAAGTCGTGAAGCCGCCGAATCTCTCCCTCCATTTTGTTTCTCATTGTTTTTTCCAGTATCTCACGTTTGGATGATGCCTTCACGAGGTTGTCATAGGCTTCGGAAATCCTCTGGATCTCTCTTTCTAACTGCAGAACAATCACAGGTTGGCAGATGAGTGAAAAGCACCGATAGGTGACATTACCTAGGGTGAAAACCACTCCGCTAACATAACAGAAGGAGAGTGAACAGGCAATGGTCATCACCAAGAAGAGTGAACAGACAGGTATTTATGTTGCTAGTCCAACTGAGTTTCTGAACATTGGTGGCCAAGTATGTTGATGGCATCTGACCTAACGATGGGAAGGCCAATGAAAGTCATGCATTGGTGGTTAAGGCTTTTGTTGGAAATAGTCATTGCCTGGAACTTTCCTGGTGTATTACCAGCAACATCTCAGCCTCTGGTGAATGTGGCCTAATTCTTGTGCTTCATTTGCTGAGGAGTTACAAATGAAACTAATCACTCTACAATCATTGGCAAATATCCCCACTTCAAGTTATGATGGAACAGCTGAAAATGGTTGGGTCTTGGACATTGCCCTGAGGAACCTCTGCACTGATATTCTGCAGAAAGGAAACCAGAATGAAAGGTGACACCACCGAGTGTGCCACTCCTGTCGTATGGGGATTACTTTCATTGTCTTAATGTCAACAGCGACCAACACTGTCATGTCCTAAAACTCACTGACAACAGTGGCACTGTGATCAATAGAAGCTTCATGATCATGACCAAGAATGGTGGAGATTTATGTTCATTTTTATGTAGTTTTGTGTCTTGTTGCTTTTTTTTAGTATGGCTGTATGGTAATTCAAATTTCACTGTACCTTTATTGGTACATGTGGCAATAAACTGACCTTGAAACCTTGAAGATCAGATGTCTTAGCAGATCAAGGATAAAAACAGGATGCTGGTGCCCGAGTTAGTACTTAGAGGTTTTCTGCCGGGACCTGTCTGAGGCTGATAAACCAGCCATCCCCGCACTCTCCATGGGATCCCATACATTCCACCAAAGGCAAAGTGCAGGAATGTACATCTGCAACGTTGCTTTCATATGCATCCCCATTCTAGCTGATCAAAGTCTCTTTGCACCCAATTGGGGCACAAATGGAAGAGGCTCATTCATATGAATAATAATACATGATCAAAGTCTCATGGATCCACTTCAAGTTTAGTTTAGAGTCATAAAGCATTCAAACAGTCCCTCAGCCCAACTTGTATACATCAACCAAGATGACCCATCTACACTAGTCCCACGTTTGGCCCATATCCCTCTAAACCTTTCCTATCCATGTACTTGTCCAAATGTTGTTATTGTACCTGCCTCAACTACCTCCTCTGGCAGCTCGTTCCATATGCCGACTACACTCTGTGTGAGTTGCCCCTCAGGTTCCTATTAAATCTTTCCCCATAACCTTAAACTTATGACCGCTGGTTCTTGATTCCCCAACTCTGAGTGAAAGACTGCATCTACCCTATTTATCCCCCTCATAAGATCTCTATAAGATCAAGTCCTGACAACATTCTTGTAAAATAACCAGGGTTGGAAAGCAAGCTTAGGCTAGAGCATGGAAACAGACCCTTTGGCCCACCGACAACACACACTGACCATCGATCACCCGTTCACACTGGTTCATCGTTATCCCAACTCCGGGAACAATTTACGGAGGCTAATTAACCCCACGCCTGCACTTATTTGGGAGGCGGGAAAAAATATAAACACCCGGAAGAAACTCTTGCGGTCACAGGGAGAAGGTGCAAACTCCACCCGAAGTCAGGATCAAACCTGGGTCTCTGGCGCTGTGAGGCAACGGCTCTACCAGCTGTGCCACTGCACTGTCCTAAATACGATTTACTCAACTTGATTGTCTTGAAATTGTTACATTTTAGCAATGTTTCACAATGATCTTACACCTACATTTTACTGACGCCACATTCAGGCTTCGGAAAATGACAGCATTTGCAGTAATGTTATATTAAAAATTGTGTTTTTTTTAAATGATTCATCCCTTAAATTAGATCAGTAGAATTGAGAGGTCACAATCCACCATCAACAAAACCCAATGTTCTCAAACCCCGAACTGACTTGTAAATTGTGACAATTTGCTACAATGATTCACTGGGTTGCACACACAGCCTGCAGTACAACTGAAAATGTATTGATCTGGTTGGATATTCAGCAGACATTATTCCATAGATGTTAGTTGAATTTTTAGGCTTCACACCACCGAAGTCTCATCACCTTTCATTAGTGAAGCATTGTAGCTGAAGCCAACCATTGTAGTTCAAAGTTGTCAGCATGAGAGGAGTTTATGGTCATGGTAATCATATTTATTATAGACAGGAGATAGTGAATCAGCTCAAACTATTTTACCTGAGCTAGCGTATTTTGTTTATCAGCCACAATGTCTATCAATCCAAGATATAATGGAAAATTTCCCGGGAGTAATAGTCTGATAAGTTTTGGGACAATATTCAGCAAAGTTTCTTCAAAGACTTGCAGAATATTGCCAATCACTGATTTTGTGAGCTGCTTGCTCTGTTGCCCTCTGCTTTGTTTACTGACTGATCTCAAGGAAAATTCCTGTGTGAAAACTAATGGCTGGCTCACAGCTGGAGAGGTTCCTCCCTGGTGATCGCACACATTCCATCCCGATTCCAATGCAAGCGCTGCAACAAGGTGTTGCTAAATCTGACCTCACCTATGCAGAATGTGAAACTTAATGCATCCTTGAAATTAACTGACTTCTCTCTCCACCAACAGCACAAACCAACAAATAATTGTTTTTTATTAAGCAATTTAGTAGAGATGGAGCGATATGTTGATCCTCAAAGTGAGGGAGATATTATTAGAGACCCAACCAGCTAAAAGCTTGAAGAGCATTCCTTTCATCAATGAACATTGGCCAACACATTGGACTTAATCAAATTAAATATTTACCAGATAACATCACCCCAGTCGCAGCAGTGAAATAAAGCACAAGTCATAAAAGCAAGGAATATTTCAGTGTGTGAAAGAATCAGACAGGGCATGTGATTGAAAAGTGTGATAGTCAGTTATTTGTGGTGATGGTGATTCATGCAGGTCTGCAAGCACGAGACACGATAGCAATGTCCAACCAGACCGTGCAAGCATGAGTTATCATGCGAGTACCAAGCCTCAGTCCAGGTCACTTTCATAGGCAGCAATTATCTAACGAAAATGTGGCAAAATCATGAAAGGGAATTAACATAGTCTTCTGCCTAATTTATGTGCCAAACACGATGCTAAGGCTATCACTGCTCTACCTCCACCTAACCTATGTTCCTCCTTTCCTCGCAATCCATATGCCTATCCCAAAGTTTTTTAAATGCTACTAATGTATCTGCTTTGACCCCACTCCCGGCAGCACGTCACAGGCACCCATCACCTTCTGTGCAAAACACGTGCCCTGCACATTTCATTTAAACTTTGCCCTGCTCACCTGAAACTTATAAAGCAAGAGTGACAGAAATGTCAACCACTGGAATAGAGGTGCTGGGACTAGAGTATCTGCTGAAGATGTACAAGAGAAGGAGGGACCACCTTTGAGGAAATTCCCTTGCCTGGTTCCCAGGTAAATGTTAAGAAAAGGACAATTTACGTTCCTTCCAGTCCCGGTCACAGTCAGCTAGTGGCCCCCAAAACTTAAACCCACAAGAGGATGGTTCCACACCCATGGGTTGCCATTGCGACTAATGCAGGAACTGTTGCATTTCTCAGGGGCCCAACGCAATTATGTATTTTATCAAACATTTCTTCTTACCTTCTGGATTTTGATGGCTTTTTCAGTGTGCCCCTCTAGCTCTTTCCTTAGGTTTTCATTTTCTTTTAGCAACATCTCGACCATTTGCTGGGCACGGTTTATCAGTGCCACGTGATCCACTGGCACAAACTGGCAGCTGTCTTGTGGCGCCCCAGTCACCACGACCACCTCCATTTGTGGAGTGGAGAGGAGATGGTGTCTCTGCTGCTGGGCAGGATGTAATGCTTCAGCTTGAGTCACCCTGAGCAAAACAATGACACAAACACGCCAGGCGTCACATTACGATAGCTTCAGTCCTCTGGAATGTAGCCTTGCTCTCCGTAGTCACAGCCTCATTGTTTGCTTCACTATTTAGCTCTGGGCTTTTGACTTTTAAATTACCTCCAGCTCAACTACAAAGATTTAATTTGAAAGGGAAGCTTTGGCAGAATTAAAATACTGAACTGCATTCTTTAAATATCGGTGGTAGTGAAACCTAGTGCATAGGAATCTGACGTGGAGTTGCCAAATTGTATGCGAATTTTACATACTATATCACTGGTGAGAAGGGACAACAAAGAGGAACCTCCCAGTAACGTAGCAGTCATTCCTATGCTGATAAATCGGGGCTAGCCTAAAATCATTAGCCGCATTAGCAATATCTCTTTAAAAGACATTTGGACAGGTACATGGATAGGAAAGGTTTAGAAGGATATGTGCCAAACATGGGCAGGTGGGGACTAGTGTACATTGAGCATCTTGGTCAGCATGGGTAAGTTGGGCCAAAGGGCTTGTTCCACGCTGTATGACTATGATTCTATCAATGATTTTGCCAAGATTATTAACAGTTTGCAAATTTAAAGCAATTTATTAACAAGAAGAATATGTACACGAACTCTTTCAAAGATAAAGCAGAGTTCTCAAGTACAGGACATTCTTTTGCAAAATGAAATCAAGCAAGAGGATCATTGTGTCCCAGCCTTTGATACCTTCCGATTGTGGCTGATGTAAAAGCTGTACCTTCAGAGGTTAGGTTCTTGTTTGATCTGAAGTGGACTAACCTCTTGCCATGCCCTTCCTGTCACAGCACTTCACCGACACAAATTATGTCTAACCTCCTGGGAGAAGTTGAGCCTTTCCTTGTTGATCATTCGACTTATTTCAGGTCTAATCTCCTACAATGTACATTTTTAGCTGGGTTTTTTCTCCTCTTGGTCACGAGTCTTCCCCGAGTCCTACTCCAATCCTCCCCACGCCTTTCTCCTGTGAGATGAATCTTAGATCATGCCTCTCTGACCAGAAGTTTGATCCTGTCCTAATATCTCCTTCTGCTCTTATCGTTGTATTTTATCACACTTCTGTTTCTTACGACAACTTTTATAAAAACTTTATGTTAATCCTATTTTATTCCCTCCGCATTCCCATGAATTTCTCCAAGATTTTACCGCACATCAACAAAGTAAGAGCAATTTACGGTAACCAATTACATTTTTGGGATGTCGTATTCACAGACATCAAGATTAAAATAGTGTCTAGGGAAAAAATAGGACTCCTTAAAGATCAGAATGGCAACCGGGCAGCACAGTGGCGCAACGGTAGAGTTGCTGCCTTACAGCGAATGCAGCGCCGGAGACTCAGGTTCGATCCTGACTACGGGTGCCGTCTGTACGGAGTTTGTACGTTCTCCCCGTGACCTGCTTGGGTTTTCTCTGAGATCTTCGGTTTCCTCCCACAATCCAAAGGCGTACAGGTTTGTAGGTTAATTGACTGGGTAAATGGAAAAATTGTCCCTAGGGTGTGTAGGATGGTGTTAATGTGCGGGGAGCGCTGGGCGGCGCGGTCTCGGTGGGCCGAAGGGCCTGTTTCCGCGCTGTATTTCTAAATCTAAAAAAAAAATCTAAATATCTGTGCAAAGCCATAAGGGACAGGGAGATATTAAATTAATACTTTTCATCTGTTTTTACTGAGAAGATCGTGGAATTTAAGGAATTGAGGCATGGGAGTTCTTTGTCTTAGATTTGAAACAAATTACCAAGAGGAGATATTTGTGGTTTTTAAGCATTTTAAGGTGGATAAATCACTAAATCACTAGATAACACAAAGTATCCTTGAACCATTTGGGAAGCTGGGGAGTGAATTCCTTACAGACATTTAGAACATGGCATAGTACAGCAGAAAGACAGGTTCCCCCACATTGTGCCCAACATGATGCCAAGAGCATCATGGATTTACCTGCACATTCCCTGCATATCAATATGCTTATTCGAAATACTTTGCAATGCCATGCCACTAACATATCTGCTTCACCGACCACTCCGGCAGCAAGATCCAGGTACTCACCGCCATCCGTGTAAAAAACTTGCCCAGCACAACATCTTTAAACTTTGCCCCTCTCACCTTAAAGTTATGCCCTCTGGTATTTGATTTGTCCATCCTGGGAAAATTCGGACTGTCTATCCTCTCACAATTTTCCACTCTCAATGCACTAAGGTAATCTAGAGTTTGCACATCCATGGGAGGTGAGAGGAAACTGGAGCACCCAGAGGGAACCCATGTGGTTCCAGTGAGAATGTGCAAACTTCAGACAGCACCCAAAGTCAGGATCAAACCCGTGTCTCTGGCACTGCGAGGCTGCAGCTCTACCAGTTACGCCACGGAGGGTAGGGCAGAGAATGTTGTCTATATGGACGTTAGCCAAGGCCAACAAATTCCTGTATGCTAGGCCAATCTGGAAAATGAGAATGCATGGAATCCAAGGTGAGCTAGCCAGTTGGATTCTAAAATTGGCTTGGAGGAAGGAGCGAAAGAATCGTTGTGGAGGGTTGTTTTTATGATTGGAGGCTTGTGATCAGTGGAGTAATATAGAGGTCAGTGCTGAATTTACTGTTGTTTACCATCTACATTAATGATTTGGATGACAATGTAGTTAACATTGATAGCAAATTTGCAAATGACACCAAAATTGGTGGTATTGGTGGACAGTGAGGAAGGATATCAATTGGTATGATGGGCATTAGAATTTAACTCTGACAAGTATGACATTTGCAAGAGGTTCACCAGGCTGTTACCTGGGCTCGAGTTATAGGGAGAGGTTGAATAGGCTGGGACTTTTTTCTTTGGAATGTAAGAAGCTGAGGGGTGACATTTTTGCGGGGTACAAGATCACGAGGTTCATGGACAAAGCAAACGCTCACAGATTTTCCCCCAGGGTAGAGGATTCTAACACTGGAGCATAGGCTTAAGTTGAGTGGGAAAACATTTAAGAGGGACCTCAGGGGCATTTTTTTTTCACTCCAAGGCTAGTCTGTGTCTAGAATGAGATTCCAGAGGAAGCTATAGTAGCGGATTTAATTATGACTTTTAAAGACATTTGGACAGATATATGGATAGGACGGGTTGAGAGAGAGCCATGGACCAAATGCGGGTACATGGAACTAGCCCAGTATCTTAACTTGGTCAGTATGGACTAGGTGGGCCAAAGACCTGTTTCCATGCTCTATGAGGGAGAAAATCCACAAGGTCACAGCAAGAACATGCAAAATTCCTACCGACAGCTCCCGAGGTCAGGATTGAACACCATTTGCTGCAAATGTGAGGCAGCAGCTCAGCCAGCTGTGTCCCCAGTGCCACCCGATGCTGTGTGCTTCGGGATATCTCATTACATTGGGGGATCTATATAAATGGAAGCTGTAATTGTTGATGTTTTGTGGCTCCATGTCTTTGATAAACGTTTGTGAAGCACTTTGAAATGTTTGTTACATTGGCACGGCTAAATACATGTAGGATGGCCCTGCACCCATCTACTGTATCTCAGCATGGCATGTGGTTTCTTCGGTGCAACTCTGACATGTGGTACGAGTGGTCAGGGAGCTGCAGAATAGGGAACAGACTTTAATTTGCTCAACAGCTAGTTTCTCCAATAGACACAAAGCACATGAGGATTTACAGGGCTTGTGGATTATTCCAGCATCTGATGGAGTAACCTAGCATCTCCTACACAATCTCTTTTCCACCATCCTCCATGTCCATGCATGGCTAGAGCCAAAGTTTTGGACAGGCCCCTCACACTAAAAGGCCTACAAATACAAACTTTCCGTATGATATCTCTGTGTCATAACCAGAGCTGGGGTCCTTCAGCTCGCCTCTCTTCTGCAGGGCCATTCCTGACGGCCACTGAACCCCGCACTGAGGATCAAACCAGGGGGCTCGGGCATGGCGCGATCCCTACCATCCCACCCCCTTTGTGTTAGAAGAGTGGAGGCCGAACAGCAATGGCTCTTGCTGAGTGAACATTGTTGGCTGCATCCTTACCTGGGTGCTTGTCCGTGGGCATTGTAGCCACGCCTCTCTGGCCCATTCTGCATGCCATCAGACCATGGCGTGGAGGACTCTTGGTAGAGCTGCTGGGTGGACGGGAGGCTGGGAGCTGCCTGCCTGGCAGTGGGAAAGTATTCAGGGGGAGGGTCACGGTGGTCCAGGGAAAGGCAGTAGCCCTGGTACCCTGCAAGCACCGGCTGCTTCTGGCGTTTCGACAACTGGGGGAAGCTTTGCGAAGAGCTCATGGTGATGGGGGCTTTGGCCCCATTCCTCTCAAGGGAAAGTTGCATTAGCCTCTCGCTGAGCGAGCGGACGTGCCCGTGTTTCAGCTCCTTGAGGCCATCGCCTTGGAGGTCTGGCTGGGTCCTGCCCGTGATCGGCTTCCCCTCGGCTGGCGCGTGGCTGGTGACGGCGGCCGGGTAAGGGCCCACACCCGCTGCCTGCCATTGCCGCTGGCCGGCCAGCAACTGAGACTGAGCCTTGGCCTCCTCATAGGATGGCAGTGGCTCCCCGTTGAGCTGCAGTTGGTGCAGGCGATGGCGCATGTTCTCGGAGTGCAAGGGGTCGCCCTGGTGCTCCTGGCCCTGCGGCTCCTGGCGGGTGGAGTGCTGCACCATCTGACACTCCTCCTGAGTGAGGCTCTCTAGGGAGGAGCGGGGACTACTGCATCCTCCCCTCATTGCCTGCTGCTGGATGGCCAGCAATGCCCGGGTGTCGGTCAGGTTGCCGTAGCGCAGCTGCTCCTGGATCAGCCGGTGGAGCACCGTCCCCGACGAGTCTTCCGCGGTCCGCATCCTGGCTCAGCTATTGGGATGGCTCTGCAACACAACACAGCCAGTCAGGTCCACGGTCACCAGTATATCAGGTACGCAAGCCCCAGAACACCGGCTACGCGGGCGGGCCCTGGAGAGCAGATACCGGTACACTGGCCCCCCCGAGCACACACTCCGCTTCGTGGACCCAGATCAGGTACAAGGGCCTCGGAGCACAGGCACTGGTATGTGAGCCCCAGAGCACGGACCCCCGTACATAGACCTACCTGGTCAGAGTCCCCACCCCCCAGCCCCACCTAGGTGAAAATGTCAAATACTAGAGGGCATAGATTTAAGGTTAGTGGGAGAAAGTTTAAAGGACGTGTGCGGACCAAGTCTTTTATAAAAGGGTGGCGCAGTGGTGCAGCTGATACACCTGCTGCATCACAGCATCAGAGACTTGCGTTCAATCCGGAGCTTGGGTGCTGTCTGGGACGAGCGTACACCTTCTCCCTGTGACCAGGTGGTGCCCATCTTTCTTCCCATATCCCAACCTCTTGTGGGTTCGTATTATAGGTTAATTGGCCTCAGTAAATTGCCCCTCGTGCCTTGGGAGTGGATGAGAAAGTGGGATAACACAGAGCTAGTGTGAACATGGGTGCCTGGGACTGTTGCCAGGCCGGGGGGAGGTGGTGGAAGCAGATATGATAGCAATGTTTAAGACGCATACAGAAAGACACATGAACAGGCAGGGATGAAGGGATACAGACCATGTGAGGGCAGATGGGATTAGTTTAGATCAGCATCGTGGTCAGCACATACATACAATTATATTGAGTTGTAGAGCTACACAGCATGGAAACAGGCCTTTGGCCCACCTTGTCCAGGGCACCCGAATTGTCATACCAAGCTAACACCCATTTGCCTACATTTGGCCCAGAGCCCCCCAATCCCTGCCTATCCATACATTTGTCCAAATGTCTTTTAAAAGTTGTAATTGTTGCTGCATCTCTAGCTTCCTTTGGAAGCTCATTCCAGATACAGGCTACCCTCAGTGAAAACGTTGCTCCTGAGGTCCCCCTTAAATTTCTTCCCTCTCGCCTTAAACCTAAAACCTCTGGGTTTAGAGTCCTCTAACCCGGGAAGAAAAAGAGTATGATTGTTCACTTTATCCATGCCCCTCATGATCTTACACATCTCCATAAAAGCACCCCTCAAGCCCCCTATGTTCCAAAGAAGAAGAAAAAGAGTCCATGGTGTGTAGGGCCTGTTCCTGTGCTGTACTCTTCGATGTTCTTTCTTCTGGGCACATTTACAGTTCAGTGACACTGGGCAAGTCACACTACTTTCTTGAGCCTCCTCCAGCTCACACACTACACACCAGAACCTCCCTGGGAGTTGTCTCCCAGGAGACTCCACCTCCGTGCATGGCTGGTTGCTTTATCATCATCAGATAATGGCATGAATTTGAGGAATGCTCGGCATGAAGTTGTGAGCACGAAGTAACCAGATAGTACAGGAAAAGCTCAAGGAACTTGGCTGATGAGAGGATGAGCAAACATTAGTCTGAATCGCCTGCAGGAAATTCCAGCAATGCAGCGCGTAGAATGTGAACCAAATAGGGGACTTTTTTTCTTACCAGTATCAGCAATTAAAACAATCTGTATTTTATCCTAAAGTTATTTTTTTCTATTGTTAGAAACTTTTCCTTATAACATCTTGTGTTGGTTGTTTCATGCGCTGCAGGCAGGATACGGGCCAGAAGCAATTGCAACACTTCAGGAGTGCAAATAACCTTGACTTTTGAAAGGACAAAGATTACGTGGGAATCACTGAGGAATTCATTAGGAACGGGACATTTCGGAATGAAGTGCTCACTCAGCGTTTCTGTCGCCTGGATTTGTGGTTCTGATTTTCTTGTAAATTAACAACATTTGACCTTCCTCTCTTATCTTAATTGCAAAAAGCACCCAAACGTTTAACTGGATTCTAGGTAATTACCATTTCTAACCACTCGAATATGCATTGGTAGGGAAAAGTAATTGCTCCCAGAATACATTTTGTTGGTAGAGAAATGCAGATCTAAAGATAGTCATGCCGATACACAAACCCCCTCCACTGCAAGGATAGAAACATTCCTTCCCCGTTGAGTCTGATTATCCCTGAATAGGGCCACTGATAAAACACAACAGACTTAGAAAAGGAACTGCATTCCTGAAGGTTTCCAAAACAATGGCTCATTCACCCACCTGAAGAATCTCAGGGCAAGCCACACATTCCACCGCAATGTGGAAACACCTCTCAGCCCACTGCTCCTGAACCCGATAACCTACCAACGAAACCCTCCACGCCAGCCAAAAGTCCCATTCATTCACCGCGTAAATATCTTTGAATGTAAAATATGATGTTTTCCACTAACATTTCCAAACTCGCACGCGGAAAAAATATATATTCTTCCAATCAAAATCTATAAGGATTATTAAAGAGGTTCGGAGCCTTGAGTACGAGGAGTGTAGTTGGGCAAATCGTTTACAAAAAAAGACATTATTATTACATCCTTCCATGAGTTTTCTTTGAAGACAATAGACTACTACACCATGACCTCAGTAGACAATAGACAATAGGTGCAGGAGTAGGCCATTCGGCCCTTCGAGCCAACACCACCATTCAATGTGATCATGGCTGATCATTCTCAATCAGTACCCCGTTCCTGCCTTCTCCCCATACCCCCTGACTCCGCTATCCTTAAGAGCTCTATCCAGCTCTCTCTTAAATAAATGCATTCAGAGAACTGGCCTCCACTGCCTTCTGAGGCAGAGAATTCCACAGATTTACAACTCATTATTGACCCGATCTTCTGCAACTCTTAACTAATAAACAAGTACAAAGTGAATACCCCTTATCATGTGTAACTTTAACAGATACAATGCGAATATCTAATCTACAAAACTTTGCTCTGGCATAGTTAAAATGGGACTAACTAATTTGCCATCTGCAATCTTCGCCAATCCGCAAACATTTCACGCCGAACGACGCTGATGGATTTTTTAATAAACTATGAACAGTAGGTGCGAATATTCACTTTGTAATACAACGTTGACAAAAAAAAGAATATTCTATAATATGGAATCTTTCTATAATACGGAATGATATTTAGAATCTGCAATTTTAAGTGCGGTTGAATATTTCGGGATCGATCGAGGATCGCTTTCAGTTTGCGATCTTCACCGCCACGCTCAATAACTTCTGCCGCCACTACTTTCAGTTGGCACATTCTTGTCGGCTGACATCATTTACCAGTATGGAGAAACGCAGGCACAGAATACGCGGGGAAGAGACACCGAAAGAGGAATAATTCCGCACCCAAAACTATCGAAAACAGCAGTAATAAAGTCAATCGCACCCGGGTAATAAAGTTTACCCGAAGGAATTCTGTATCCCAGCCCCGAGGAACATGTATAAGAGTTTGAAACACTTCCCCGCAAGTACAGTCTTACATGAAATGGAGTTCCCAGGCAGTGTTCAAATGCAGGACTCCGTCCCAAGGCGACCAGAATGCGACCAGAGTCCAGAAGAGAAAGATGTATCACACCTTGTGGTTTCAGCGGCCAGTCGAGCTGAGCGCCAGTGTGCCTGCCTGCGAGCTGCAGAATGGCTGAGTCCCGCGGTGCGCCAGCGAGCCAGGCAGCGGCTGGAATGCCAGGAATGCGGGAGCGACGTGTTCCTCGGTCTATCAAAGACTCACAGCCGTTGGGGCTAAACCTGCAGGGGGCACGGCACGGCACACCACACATCGCGGACCGCAGCCCAGCGGCGAACCAAGGGCTCGCTGTCTGTCTGTCTGTCTGTGTGGCTTCGGCAAACTCTTCACACAGAGCTGTTCAGAGGTGGCAGCGGGTCATCTCACCGAAGCCCCACCAAATGCGAGGCCGTGCTGGTGGGGCGCAATGGTCTTTCTCTCTTTCCGTGCTTGCCTCGTCTTTCATTCGTAGTGGAATATTCGGCGCGACTCGATGCGGGGAGACTAGACATTTATTTGTACAAAACGTTGATAACCCGGGGCAGCGTTTGTGGAACTTCGCTGAAAGTCGCAAACCCATTGGCTCCAGAGCAGATGCACCTGCACTCCGACTTCAAAGATTTACTCTTTGAGAGAATATTATTTCCAAACCCAAGACATTTGATACGATAACTGACGAGTTCAATATAGAAATGCTCCTGGCAAAATTAAAGTGTAGCCCCTCTCACCTGAACTGTGATCTGAATCCGACCGTGGGTTTCACGCCCAGTCACAGTATCAAATGATAGCCATGATTGAATGGCGGAGTAGACTTGATGTGGGCCGAATGACCCAATTCTGCTCCTAACATTTCTGATCTTATGAAATCACCCACAGCATCCCACACATCTGAGACAAAGATACCATGTTCTGAGTGGTCCATCTGAGGCTGTTGATCGGCCTCTCTGTCACTGTTCACCGGGATGGGACAGCGTTCACTTGCTTCCATTCGAGCACATGTTGTTACTGATGCCGGGAGATTGGGGTTCCACAGCATTGGCAAAGGTTTGCCAACATTAGAGCTTCTGAACTGAAGTGATACATGGGCGTTAATTACAATGATTAACAGAACAGTTCTGAAGATCCCAGAACATTAGAGTAGATTAGATTAATAATGAGCAAGGTGGAGCTATTAATTTCAAGAATAAACGTTATTTTATAAAAAAATGTGTACAACAAACACAAAAGCAGCACTGACTATCTTCACTTTCATAGCGTTGTCCAGTCTGCATATTCAAGTCTATATATTTGTGGTGTTAACTCATTTCATGTACAAGGCAGCATTGGTACTTATGAGGCCTGGTAGGGTGATATACACCTTGAACACCTGAGGGGACTTTACATGGGGCTTAGCATCTGAGTTCACAGAAGTTCCCAACAAAATCTTTATGTTGGACGCACCAATTTTCAGTGGATCCCTTCAGGACCACATTTGGATGAGGGAGTTGAAGGCTTTGTGGCCAAGTTTGTGGATGATATGAAAATAGGTGGAAGGGCAGGTATTGCAAAGAAAGCAGGGACTCTGCAGTAGGACTTGGACAGGTTTGGAGAGTGGGCAGAGAAGTGGCAGATGGAATAAAGTATGACAAAGTGTGTTGAGTTATGGAGTTTGGCAGTAGGAATAAAGGCGTAGACTATTTTCTAAATGGGGAGAGACTCCAGAAATCGGAGGTGCAGAGGGACTTGCGAGTGGTGGTGCAGGATTCACAAAACGTTAATCTGCAGGTCGAATCGGTAGTAAAGAAGGCAAATGCAATGCCAGCATTTATGCCAAACTCAGATCCTGGGGGGACAGGGCTTTCTCCATCGCTGCTCCCACCCTATGGAACTCACTACCCCAAACCGTCAGAGACTCCTCCTCACTCACCACATTCAAAACATCACTGAAGTCTCACCTCTTCAGCACTGCCTTCAACCACTGAAGGTCACCTCACCTTCTGTCTCCTTTCTCTGTTCGTTTACTTATTTATCTATTTATTCACTTCTCTATGTTCTAGAAATCCCTGTAAAGCGTCTTTGAGTGTTTGAAAAGCGCTATATAAATGTAATGCATTATTATTATTATTATTATTATTATATCAAGAGGGCTAGAATACAAAACCAGGGATGTAGTGAGGAGACTCTATAAGGCGCTGGTCAGGCCACATTTAAAGAATTGGGAACAATTTTGGGCATCAAATCTGAGGAATGATATGCTGGTCCTGGAGAGGGTCCAGAGGAGGTTTACAAGAATGACCCCAGGAATGAGTGGGTTAACTTATGATGAGCGTTTGACGGCACTGGGCCTGTACTCGCTGGAGTTTAGAAGAATGAGGGGGGACCTTATTGAAATGTACCGAATAGTGAAAGGCTTGGATAGAGTGGATGTGGTGAGGATGTTTCTACTAGTGGGAGAGTCTAGGACTAGAGGTCATAGCTTCAGAATTAAAGGACGTTCCTTTAGGAAGGAGATGAGAAGGAGTTTCTTTAGTCAGAGGGTGGTGAATCTGTGGAATTCTTTGCCACAGAAGGCAGTGGAGGCCATTAATGGATATTTTTAAGGCAGAGAGAGATAGATTCTTGATTAGTACGGGTGTCAGGGGTTATAGGGAGAAGGCGGGAGAATGGGGTTAGGAGGGAGAGATAGATCAGCGTCGATTGAATGGCGGGGTAGACTTGATGGGGTGAATGGCCTAATTCTGCTCCTATTAAATATGACATTATGACCAGATTTAGATGATTATGCTCTTGAGGAAATGTTTAGAGCAGGGATCTGGAGGAAGAGAGAACCAGTGATTTGCACTTCACAGTCGCATCATCACACTTCAAAGACATGCAGCCTTTTGTATCACACTTAACAATACAAACAACCCCTTGCATTTACATCATGCTTGAAGATAGTTCCCAACCTAAGGCGGTGCAGAGGAATATCATCAACCATGTGAAGCCTTGTGAGGAAGTGTTATTGCAGATTGATGCAAAGCTTGGCCAGTGAGGTAGGTATTAAGGCAGAAAGGGAAGTGGAGATGTGCAGAATGAATCTCAGCACTATGAACCTTGGCCATCATTGTCCAAACTAGTGCATTCGCATAGAAACATGAAAAACAGGTGCTGGTGTAGGCCATTCGGCCCATCGAGCCTGGACCGTCATTCAATATGATCATGGCTGATCATCCAAAATCAGTACCCATTCCTGCTTTCTCCCCATATCCTTTGATTCTGCTAGCCCTAAGAGTTGTATCTAACTCTCTCTTGAATACATCCAGTGAATTGGCCTCCACTGCCTTCTGTAGTAGAGAATTCCACAGATTCACAACTCTCTGGGTGAAAAGGTTTTTCCTCATCTCAGTCCTAAATGGGCTACCCCTTATTCTTAAACTGTGACCCCTGGTTCTGGACTCCCCCTACATCGGGAACATTGTTCCTTCATCTAGCCTGTCCAATCTCTTAAGAACTTAATATATTTCAATAAGACCCCCTCTCATCCTTCTAAATTCCAGTGAATATGACCCCAGTCGATCCATTAATCAGGGTGCTAAAACTGGAGCAGCTCTGATGTCTTGAAATGTCTTGGGGCTTGAAGGGGTGCAGTAGAAATGAGGTACCAGGTCATGAAGGAATTTAAAATCAAGAATAAGAATTTTTAAATTGTGGCTCAGGAAGCACAATGGTATTGGTACAAAATGAGCACGAGCAAGTGTTTTAAATAATCAAGTTTATGCAGAAGGAATGGGCGCCAGTCTCACAGCACAGTGCAGGACTAATAAATATAAGTTCGCTCTATGATACAATAAAATCATCGCCAACCTATTACCTCTCTACCGCTGTCCCGCACTCACCCTTCTCTTAAAATTCCATTAACTTCCAAAAGCCTTGTAATGTCTGCCTTGTGTGTACTCAACCCTCTTCAATAAAGAATTGCAAAGAGTCACTGCACTCTGGGTGTAAATACATTTCGGCTCATCTCTAACCTGAGTGGCTGACTCCTTATTTTGAGAATGTGAACCGCCTGTTTCTGGGCAGCCCAATAGGGGAAACATCAGCCCTACATCTACCCTGTCAAGCCCTGTAAAAATGTTGTATATTCCAATGTGAAGGAAGAAACTGCAGATGCTGGTTTAAACCGAAGGTAGACACAAAAAGCTGGAGTAACGCAGTGGGACAGTCAGCATATCTCGAGAAAAGGAATAGGTGATGTTTTGGGTCGAGACCCTTCTTCAGAAGAAGGGCCTTGACCCAAAACGTCACCTGTTTCATCTTTTTGTATCTATCTTTTGTATTTTCCAATGGTCATTCTTCTAGACTAAAGACGGTACAGGACCTGACTTAACTTCTCCTCATGAGGCAAGCCTGCCATCCCAAGAATCAAACTGCTGTGCGTTTACTGCACTCCCTCTTTTGCGAATGTATCCTTCCTCAGATATGGAAACCAGACATAGTATGTTCACTAGGTTCAATTGTGTTCTCACCAGAGCTTGATATAATTGAAGTATGATGCCTCAACTCCTGTAATCGAATCCACTTTTAAGAATGGCCAACCTATCATTTCTCTTTTTTGTTCATTTGGTACCTAACATCAACTTTCAAAGATTTATGAACTCGAACACCCAGCAACCTTTGTACACCAATATATTTTAATCTCTCACCATTGAAAAGAATTCTGCCTTTCTATTTCTCCTAAGAAAATGGATGATCTCACATTTTCCTCCTTATATTCCAGCTGCAATGAATTCTCCCAACCATTCGGTCAGTGAATATTCACTCAAATCTCACTACATCCTTCCATTCTGGACTATCAGGACTGCACACAATACTCTAAGTGTAGTCTCATATATGTCTTATATAGTTGTAACACGACGACTTAATTCCTGTATGCCTTGACCACAAAAGTAAGTGAGCAAATGTCTTCGTCACCCTGTCCACCTGTGAATCCCTTTTCAAAGGAAATATTTCAAAAGATCAGGATTGATTAACTAACATCCTACACTTCCAAAACTTTGAACATTTAACTCCATCTTCCCTGATTTTTCTCATCCTTTCTGCATCCAATTATGTAACTTTCTACTAAAGTCTTCGATATTAGTTTCACAAGCCCTTTCACAGGCTGACATTGGTTTCAGGAAGAGGGTTCTTTCCCGAGTGGTGAGTTTAGATTTTAAAGATACAGCGTGGAAACAGGCCCTTCGGCCCACCAAGTCCATGCCGTCCACCGATCACCTGTAGTTCTATGTTATCCCACTTTCGCATCCTAAACACTAGGGGCACTTTACAGAAGCCAATTCACCTACACACCTGCACATCGCTGCAAACCGGAGCACCCAGAGAAAACCCATGCAGTCACAGAAACAATGCATACACTCCACACAGACAGCACCCGAGGATCGAACCTGGGTCTCTGCCACTGTGAGGCAGAAACTTTACCATTGCACCACTGTGTCGCCCCATAGTGTTCGGGTTAGTGTCAGAGTCCACAAAGCCAGTGTCAAGGATTGGGAATCTTTCAAAGGCCTGGACACAGGAGATGAGAGAAGATGGAAAATACCTCCCTTCCTTCAGGTTTAGTCCTGCGAAGTGGAAGATATCTTTCTGCCTCCATGGTTCAGTTTTAACATCAAGAGTTATCTTCAATCGACAAATTCATCCAGACAACCAAAGACCAGGCAATCGGGGGTTTTCAAATACAACATCATCCCAACAAGTAAAGACTGTTATAGGTATTCACTGTACCCAAAGACAATTCGCGAATGGAATAATCTGCACCATGACATTCGCACTGCACGCGACGTTAAGACCTTCAAGACCAAGGTGGATTCAATCGATATTAAGACGTTGAACTTTAAGGCCCACTTTAATATTGCAACTTGGCACATGACTCTCCTAACATATGCGACAAGTAGTGATGGTGATTATACGTCAAGATACAGATACAGATACGGATATAAATGGAGGTTATAGATCCAAGAGTCAGTTTAAACTAAAGATCAATTACACCATTGAGAGTACCAAAAGCCTTATAACTACAAACATTTCTGTGGACCGAAACAAAGCAGCAACTGTGGTTCAGCTGTACTATGCAGTTGACAAAACTCGCAAAAGATATGTTTTAAAAAGAATGTTAGGATTTTAAGGAGCCATTTGGTCACATTTAACTTTCAAATATTTGCGTAATTGGACTATGCTGATTGCTGGGAGTGTGTTTGAGAGTTGTAGGAGCAGGCTGCCAGCTGGCAGCACACAGTCCTTGCGTGCAGCAGGTCCATTACCAAGAGAAGAGCTACCATTGTGCTGTTTAAACAAAGGCAGGGACATCTGTTCAGTTCAGATCAACCTCAGCACAAAGACAGGAATGTCAGAGCTATTTAACACACAAGGAGAAAATAAAACGGCAGCCAGACGTGCCTTCATTTAAATCCACGTGTGGCAGCCTGGGCAGGAGCAGAGAAGGCTAGGAATGTTATTCAATGGGTTTATTTATTTAGCCACTTTGCTTGCTAATTAAAGCAATTCCAAAGAGTGTTTTACTGCTTTCTCCTTTTATTTTAACCTGACTGACACTGAATGGCCCATTTTTACATGCTGTCAATCTTTCTGTACAATAGGATGGGAGGGGAGGGGGGGTTGAACAGTTGGCAAATGGATGAAATTAAATCGCTTTCCTTCCACCACCGGTTCATAAACATGTTCCAGCTTTCCCTAATTTTTGCCAGCTTTTCTCACTTTTGCCACTCCTGGGCTAACTTAAGCTGTTAATACTGGCAGGGTCCCTGGGTACTGTGGCTTACAGCTGTCGCAAAGCATAAAGCTGCTGCTCTGGGAATTCAAAGTGAGCACGGGGGAATAGTGGGGATTTTTGTCAGGCTGGACAGCATCTGTGGAGTCAGTGGCAGGTTAATCACCCTTCATCAAACCTGGGAAAAGTTAGCATACAAACACGTTTTAAGTCGCAGAGAAGGGATGGAGAAAACAAACGGTATATGTGTGAGAGGCTGGTGAGCAAGAGAGGCTGAATGGCATGTGGTGGTGGTGGTGCTGGCTGAGGGAGGGAGGGTGGTGAAGCTGTTCATTCCAAAGGTGCAAGTAAAGGAGATGAATGTGAACAGGTGTGGCAAAAGATGGATAATGCCTCCCCTTCAACCGAGCAATGACATTCTACCTGCACAACATGCAACAGGCTTGAAACTTCCAAGAACAGAATGAACAACTAACTACTCAGCATTGTGGAAAGGTTACAGAGTGGGCGGAGATCTCTCTGCTGGAGACAACTGCGTGATGCTAACCCAGCTACCTTTTCAAAGTTACAATCGACTGCACTCTCTGCTCTCCAGAACTGCACCCTTCACCCTAACCACTGGCGGTAGAATAAACTTTCACCGCGCATCATTATTATTCTTTGTCTTTCCCTCAACTGCCAAAAGCCTGGATTTCATCGTTTCTGGAGAATGGGGTGCATCCTCTGACTCCTCCAAGTTTCTATATTCCAAGCCCTCTTCTCTCCGCAGGGGAATTGGACCCGCCACCCCAACATCTGGGCAATTACATCTTCTAAGGTCAGAGATGCTGCTGCCTTCATATTTCAGTCAAAATTGAAGATCAAGCACATTTTCCAATATTTTCTCACTCAAAATAGCCACATTTGATTATTGGCTCTAACTCAGGGCAACATTAGATAACCTTGTAGAGATGGTTTAGTAGCAGTTTAAAACTAATTGGTATTGGGTTTATTATTGTCATATGTGACAAGGTAAAAAACGTTTGTTTGCATCTACTCATTCAAATCATATTGTACTATACATAAGTACAATCAAGCCATACACAAGTACAACTTTGCACAAGTGCAAAGAGAAAAATACCAGAGTACAAAATATAGTTTTACAGCTTTTGTCTGTAGAGTTACAGAGAAAATGTCCAACACACCCTATAAGGTAGTTTGGTAGATTGGGATTCACAATAACTGTTGGGAGGATTGTTCAGTAGTTTGACAACAGAGGGGAGGAAGCTGTTCCTGAATCTGGGGGTAGGTGCCTTCAAGCTTTTGCATCTTCAGTCCATTGGGAGAAGGGAGAAGAGGGGATGACTGGGGTGAAAAAGGTCCTTGTTTTTATTGGCTGCATTCTTGAGGCAGCATGAAGTGTAAATGGAAGTGATAGTGGGATGATTGGCTTGTACAACAGACATCCACAACTCTCTGCAATTTCTTGTGGTTGGGGTTGAACTGTTGCCAAAAAGATATGATGCAACCTGATAATATGCTTTCTATGGTGCATCTGTAGAAGCTGGTAAGAGTTGTTGGAGTCATGCCGAACTTCCTTAGTCTTCTGAGGATGTGGAGGTATTGAGGTGCTTTTTTGACGGTAGCTTCAATGTGAGTGGTTTAGGTCGAATTCTTGGTGATCTTTACAACATTCTTTCTATAGCATGGTGAACAAAACTGAGTACAATACTCCAAATGCGGCCTCACCAACGTCTTATACAGCTGTAACATAACATCCCAACTTCTATACTCAATACCCTTGACTGAAGAAGGCTAATGTACCAAAAGCCTTCTTGACCACCCTCTGATGCAATTTTCAAAGAACTATGTACCGACACTCCTAGATACGTCTACTCTACAACACACCCCAGGATTTGCCATTCATTGTAGGTCCTTCCCAAAATCCAACATCTCTCTCTTATCTGCATTAAACTCCATTATCCATTCCTCGGCCCACTTGCCCAACTGATCAATTCCTGCTGTAGTTATTGATAACCATATTTGCCATCTATTATACCACCCACCTTCGTGTCATCTGCAAGCTTACTATTCATGCCTGGTACATTCTCATCCAAATCATTGATATAAACCACAAATAGAAATGGGCCCAGCACCAATCCCTGGGGCACACCACTAGTCACAGACCTCCAGTCCGAGAAAGAACCCTCCACCATCACCATCTCCTTCCTTCCATGATGCCAAATTTCTATCCAGTCGGTTAGGTCTGGATTCCATGCCCTGGATTCCATGCGATCCAACCTTCCAAAGTAGCCTACCAAGCGGAACCTTGTCAAATGCCTTGCTGAAATCCATTTAGACAACGTCAATGATGGTTCATGATGGTGAATGTCAGAACTGCTGGATCATAGTCATGAAGGCATACTACCCTGCTTTTCTTTGGCACTGGAAATATAGTGGTCTTCTTAAAGCGAGTCGGGATCTCAAAATGGGGTACTGAGCAATTGAAGATGCCTGTGAATACTACTTCCAACTGGACCGTGTATGTCCTGAGCATGGATTGCTCTGGGGTTCTGGGGATTCCATCCAGGCTAGTTGCTTTCCATGGTTATTTTCCAGTTATTCCATGCTTATATCTCAGGAAGGCTGATCTGACACTTACAATAATGACTAAGTGTACAAGCACACCCAAGGCTGTTGGGTTGAATTGGTTCCTTTTGTTCATCGTGTGCATAGCTTGTCAGGATGGGACCCATTCTTTCCAGTGATAGTGCCTGACTTTATTTTGCAGCTTTTCATACCATGTAAGCCTTGCCACAATCAAAGGGTGTCCGTGTGGTTATCTCTAGCTTGGCTGGAATTTCCTCTTTGCAGCCTTGATGGCTTTGTGAAGATTGTAAATAGATATCTTGCATCATTCGAGATATTTTTCTTGAACGCTGCAGAATTGGACTCCACTTGCATATGGACCTCATGATTCATCCTTGGTTTCCAGAAGGGGAATACACGTATCATCTTCTTTGGCACACTTTCCCCAACACACTTACTGACAGAGTCTGTGATGACAGTGACATACTCATTTAGGTTTCACGCAGAGACCTTGAATATGGATGAGTCCACCGATCAAAGCGGTTGCAAAGGATCTCATCTGTTTCCTCTGATGTGCACTGCATGATTTTCCATCCTGGATCTTCCCACTCAGTTTATCCTTGTAAGCAATGAGTAGAAACACAGCCAGAAGTGTAGATTTCCAGAAGTCCGGTTGGGAGATGGAGCAGTAGCTGTCTTTGATGGTTGTGCAGCAGTGGTCAAGGGTATGTGGGCCTCTGGTTGGACTGGAGATGCATTGATAGTATTTTGGTGGCACACTCTTGAGGTTGGCCTAATTGAAATTGCTGGTTAATATGAACAAGGCCTCTGGGGGTTTACCAAGAAGAGATGATTCAACAGAAAACAGACATCGAGAGAAACATTCCACGTGGGTGAGTTCAAAACAGGTAACCATTAAAACAACACAGCTATTAAGAGAAAATTAATACCTAACGCAAGTCTTTTGAAAATACATGTTAGGCCTCACTTGGAGTGTTACATTCATTCAGAAGAAAGGTCTCCAAGCCTTGAAGGAGTGACCTACCAGCTGTTTCAAAGAGGGGAAATACTGATGTTGCTCTTCTAGGAGAGAAGGTGAAGAAGAGATTTAATGGAGGTGTTCAAAATCATGAAAGGTTTCAAACAGAGTAAATAACCTGATGAGACAGATTTAAGCAATTGGTAGAAGGACCGCAGGTAGGAATATTTTTTAAAAAGCAAGTTGTAATGAATTGGGACACACAGGCTAATAGGGTAGTATATAAGTAAACCCAATATAATGTTCAAAAGGGGATTTTTGTTGGAAAGGAAAATTGGCAAAGCAATGATGGAGGGGGGAGAGCAAGAGAGTGGAGGTAATTAGATCAAGGAGTTGCTACAGGCACAAAGGACCAAATGTGCTCCATTGCGCTGTATTGTCCGCTAATTCTGTAAACTTCAGAGGAATTTCTTATAGTCTGAGGACGGGGAGCAAAATTGGGGTCACAGATTCATAGAGTGTTACAGCACAGAACTGGCCCCTTCAATGCACTAGGTCCACACTAAGCATCCACCACCCATATACACTTGTCCTACATTGAACTCATATTTTATTTTCCCCATATTCTCATCAACTCCTCTCAGATACCACATTCATCTACACACTGAGGGCAATTAACCTACCAACCCGCATGTTTTTGGGATGTGGGAGGTAACTGTAGCACCTGTCACATGGTCAGAAGGAGAGCATGGAAACTCCACACAGACATCAGCCTTGGCCTTGATTTAACTTGTGTCACTGACACTGCGAGGCAGTGGCTCCACTATTCCACATGGAAGGGGTTAAAGCATAACAGAGTAGAAAGGAGAAGGGTCAAAGGGAGATGACCAGAAAGTGGGAGGTGGGGCTGAAAGAGGGGAGGGGACTTGTCGACTAGAGACATCAGCATGGGCCAAGTGGTGCTGTCTCAGACCTCTTCCTGGCCTACAACATTTATTTGCTCAGCTCAGTTACTGTGATTAACTGACTTGTTAATGATTTTCATTTTCCACCAGATAACAGAAGGAGCAGATGGCAATGAACACTCACCCCAGCTCTATCCCAGGTGCACAAACAACAGCAGCATATGTTTTGCAGAACTTAGCACCACCTCTGCAGCCCACGGGACAGCATGGATTTCAGTGGCAGGTATGTTGCTCATTTCAACTGAATACAGATCTTCTACAATGGTGGACTTTGTCAATGATCCATCAGAGGATGTGTAAAGTGCTACCAAATTCAGAATCTGTACAGAACAACTATACATTTCACCAACTCAGTGAACAAACGAGCCATAGTACTTAAAATGTATTTGTAGTTTAATCATTTATCTAGTTAAGCTTAGGTGCTTGAATAACGTAAGTTGTATTCTGTTTGTATGTATTGCAAATTGAGTTAAATTGAAAGGCTGGTGTTTAGTGAAAATGTCATGATGTTGAGCATGCAGGATGGGGAATACAGAATACAGAATACAGAGCCTTTATTTGTCATTCGGTACCGAGGTACCGAACTAAATTACGTTACCAGCAGTCACACAAAAAAAGAAACACAAGACACATAACCCCAACACAAACACCCATCACAGTGACTCCAAACACCCCCTCACTGTGATGGAGGCAACAAAACTTCCACTCTCTTCCCCATGCCCAAGTCCCCGCGGCCGAGCCGCACCGGGCGCTGAAACATCCCACGGCCAAGCCGGGCGATGGAAGGCCCCGCGGCCGTACCGTGTGCAGCTAGGTCCTGCGGCCGAGCCGCGCCGGGCGATGGAAGGCCCCGCGGCCGAGCCACACCAGCGATGTAAAGTCCCGCGGCCGAGCCGCGCCGGGCGATGTTAGGTCCCGCGACCGAGCTGCGCCGGGCGATGTTAGGTCCCGCGGACGAGCCGTGCCAGGCGATGGAAGGCCCCGTGGCCGAGCCGCTCCTGGCGCTGAACCGTCCCGCGGCCGTACCGGGCGATGGAAGGCCCCGCGGCCGAGCCGCACCGGGCACTGTTAAGTCCAGTGGCCGAGCCGCACCGGGCGATGGAAGGCCCCGCGGGCGATGGAAGGCCCCGCGATTTTTTTTTCCTGCGCAAACGGAGATACGACTCGGAAAGGGTCGCATCTCCGTTGAGGAAGAGATTTTTAAAGGTTTCCCCCACCCCCCCACCACCCCCCACATATACACAGCTAAAGATAGACTATTTCATACATCTAACACTAACAAATAGACAAGAAAAGAAGAAAGACAAACAGAATGCCGGCGAGCCACAGCTGCAGGGCAGCGCCGCCACTTCCGGAGTGGAGAGCTCAGACATTTCGTCTGTAGATCTGTACATTTGGTAAGACACGGGTTCAGTCTGCTCTCAGCTGCTACCTTCTATACCTTCACTCAGAGTCTAGCAACACCTTGCTGACAGATGCAGTGTTCCTGGCTCCCTAACATGTCCCATGATAAAATGAACATTTAACAAAAACTGCAGAATCTGAAAATCCCAGAGAAAAACATTACATGCTTTTCCAGTATTTTGTGTATTTGTCTCGTGTATAAAGCCCGCCCTTCCCGGAGTAACTCCAGTCAGCTGCCTGGTCCCATGGCATCCGAACACGACGAAAGTCTTGAATAGTCAATCTGCTCTCAGATTATCGGTACATGTCTCCTTCATGGTCAAACCACTGGTTGTGTTCGAGGTATGGAAGCCCCTATGTGGACTGTTTGGAGAGGCAGAAGCACAAGAATCTTTCCCTTAAAAATGTAGAGGGGGCACGGTGTTCGGTGGGGTGTACAGGGGTACACGATGTACAAGGAGCACAGCACACGGTGCAAGTTACTGTGCTCACAGCCAGAGGAGGTTGTATGTGCCCTGCATCCATTAACTTTAACTATACAGATCCTGGTGGGAACCACCCATGTCATCTGTGGCAGGAAATGCTTCGGGAACCTTGGCCTTCTTTCAAGCATGTTGCAGAGAGCTCCCTCACGCAGGGGCTCCCTGCCGAGGTACGGGGAGAGGGCAGGAATGGGGTACTGATTGAGAATGATCAGCCATGATTACATTGAATGGTGGTGCTGGCGCGAAGGGCCGAAGGGCCGAATGGCCTCCTCCTGCACCTATTGTCTATTGTCTATTGAGGTCATGGTGTAGTAGTCAGAGATTGGGATTGTAGCAAAAATGAAGAACGACTTGCACTTGTATGGTGCCAGTCGCAAACTGCATATAACTTAAGCACTTTTTTGATAACTAAATGATTTAGAAGTGTAAATAAATGGAATTGCAGATGCCGGAATCTTGTGTAAAACACATTTGTGAAGAGGCAGTGGCAGCGGGGGGGAAAAGGGGAAGAGAGAATGGCTGAGAAGTGTCCAATTCATTCAAAGAATCTGGCATGAGCTGGGGAAGATGATCAAGCAGATCATCTCCTCTGAAGGCTGTTTGCTGAGTTGGGAAAGCGTTCAACAGGGTGAAGTGAGAGGGCCAACAATTCCCGCGGACAATCCCAGCGTACTGAATACGCACACACGTGCACATCACCACCTGCTCCTCAGACACAAGCCCGGCACCATGTGTGAAACAGCAACAGGAGCTGTACAATGGCAGACCCACTGTGCAGTGTTTACACACTCCCCCAACTCCAGATCAATTGTGCAATTTATACACTTTCTCTCACACCCAGACACACGTTGAAGAGTTTACATACTCCCTCCCACCCCCAATGCACTGTGCAGTTTTTGCATTATCCCTCCCAACCCCAGACACAGTATAGATATAAGGATACAAGGAACGGTATTTGCTGGCTTACAAAAAAGACACAGAATGCTGGAGTAACTCAGCCGCTCACGCAGCAGCATCTCTGGGGAGAACACGCATAGTTGATGTTTGGGTTCGTGACACTTCGTCAATGTGTAAACACAGACTCCCTCCCAGTCCAGACACACTATGTAGAGTTTGCATACACCATGCCATTCCCAGACACACTGTGCAGTCTGTACACACACTCCCAGCCTCAGATGCAGTGCAGTGCAGACATATCGTGAGTTTACAAACTCTTTCCCACCCGCACACACAACATGCAGTGTTTATACTCTCTCTCCCACACCAGAGACTCTGTGCACGGTTTACACACTTGTTTAACATCCAGGCCCAGCATGCAGTATTTCCACTGACCCTCACAACCCAAGGGGCACAGTGTAAGGTTTACACATTCCCTCCCACCCCAGACTGTGCAATGGTTACACACGTCAACCAAACCCCAGACACACTGAAGATAGACACAAAATGCTGGGGTAACTCAGCGGGACAGGCAGCATCTCTGGAGTGAAGGAATGGGCGACGTTTCGGGTCGAGACTCTTCTTCAGACTCTGTGCAGTCTGTACAAGCTTGTGTCTTCTCCAGACACACTGTGCAGTGTTTACACACTCCCTCACACCCCAGATAGACTGTATAAGCTCCATCCTGCCCGCAGACACTGTGCTGTGGTTACACTCTCCCTCCCACTGTCAGACACTGTGTGCAATCTTTGCACACTTCCTCCCACCCCAGACACTGTTCAGCATTTACACACTCCCTCTCCCCTTCCCCCCCTCCGAACCTGTTGTGCTGCATTTACACCCACCCACATCACAGATAATCTGTGCAGAGTTTACAAACTCCCTCCCCTGACACACTGTGCAGAGTTTACACACTCCCTTCCATCCTCAGACACACAGTGTAAGGATTAAACCCTCCCACCCACCCACAGACACACTGTATATTTTCACACTCTTCCTCCTACCTGCGGACATTCAGTAATGTGCAGTTGTCACACACACCGTTTCACCCTCAGACATGGTGTGTAGTATGTACAAACTCCTTCTACCCCTAGACACTCTGTGTATTGTGTAGACACTAGGAACTGCAGATGCTGGTTCAAAAAAAAACCATTAAAAATCGCTGGTGTAACTCAGCGGGTCAGGCAGTATCTCTGGAGAACATGGATAGTTAACATTTATGGTCGGGACCCTTCTTCAGAGTGATTAACTCGAGGGAGAAAGCTGGAAAAGGGGCGGGAGAGGGACAGCCTAGCAGTGATAGGTGGATACAAGTGAAGGGGGAGGGGTTGATTAACAGATGGTGGACAAAGGCTAAAGACCAACAAGAGACGAAGGGGTATCAGATAAGGAGAAGGCAAAAAATGAAATGTGAAGCCAGAGGAAGGGATATAGTTGGAAAGGAACAGGGACAGGGAAAGGGGGTAGATTGGGGCACATGGAAGAGAGGGGGAAAATAAGGTGGGTGTATTTTTAAATAAAATTGGAGAATTCAATGTTCATACCACTGGGTTGGAAGCTATCCAAGTGAAATATCCCTCCCACCCCAGACACACTGTTCCGTGTTTACATACTCCTTCCCACCTACAGCCACCCCCTAACCTGCAAACAAATTTACCCAATTGACCTCTGCAAGTTCCTGTCCAATGCCTGCAAAATTTGCCTTGTCCAAAATTTAGGACTTTAACTTGTGGGCCAGTTCTGTCTTTCCTGATAACTTTGAAAAAATAATCGAACTATTGTCACTAATTCTAAAGTGTTCTCCCATTGAAGCTGCAGTCACTTGCTCTACCTCATTCCCGAAGAGAAACTCCAATGATGTGCTCTTTTTAATATGGGTTTTTATATATTGAGGAAGGAAGCTCTCTTGGGCACATTTAACAAATTCCATCCTGTCCAAACTCTTGGTACGATGGGGGTCACAGTATTATATTAGGGAAGTTGAAATCTCCCACTCATAATACCATAATACAACAGTCCAGTCGAGCTTATTGTCAATTGCACGGATACAGTGAGGTACATTGAAAATCTTACATGCAGCAACATCACAAGCACCTAGACTTACACATTAGTGGAAAACACAATTAGAAAACTATGGTATTGTAAGAGGTGATCCATATTGTTCCATTGCTGAGGTAGGATTAGGGTTGTGCAGGTTGGTTCAAGAATGTAGCTGCTCCCGAACACGATGGTGTAAGACTTCAGGACTCTGTGCCTCCTGCATGGCAGTACTGGGGGGGGAAGAGATCATGGCCCAGATGGTGTGGATCCATGATGATAGATGCTGCCTTCACGAGGCAGTGTCTGGTGCAGAGGTTTTCGATGGTGGGGAGGGCTGTGCCCATGATGGACTGGGGTGATTCCAACACCTCCTGGAGCCTCTCGTGTTCCTGCATACTAGGCCCTGATGCAACCAGTCAGGATTGGTTTAACAATGCATCTGTAGAAGTTTGCTCAAGCATTCCACGACATCCCAAATCTCTTTAAACTTCTTGGAAAGTAAAGACATTGGTGCACTTTCAAACTCCCTGCATGCCAGCTATCCCTCTTAAATGTCAAACAAAGAAAGCATTATTGAAATGTTCCTTCTGACACACCCATGTACAATCAGTATTTGAGTCATAATGACATGTGTGATTTAGATCATACAAGAATGGCCACATTCCATTCTGTTGTTACTTTGGAAAGAAAATCTCTGATTTACAGTCCATGAATGCCAAAGGCTATCCATGGTAACTGAAACACAAAAATATGTAGTGAAATAGAAAACTCTCTCAGGACTCAAGACATACTCCAAACCATTCCCTGCTCTCTGTTGGAAATGTAAAGTATGGGTCAATATTTAATACATACTTTTGTCAGTAGGTTCCCAGTAACATTAAGTGTGGCTGTCAAATGCAGCAAACCAGCACACTCAATGCATTGTTCCATACTAACATCAGAATTAGTTCAAAAGGGCATCTTCCAATGACCCTGCCTGTGTTCTAAAGTCAAGGTGATTGTCAGTTGTTGTTGTACAACCCCGGAAGATCTGATGTAACCAGAGAGGAATTTCCTCCACCAAGCTGTAGTTTTTTTATTTGTGCTCTGTGCTTACAACACTGTAGCTCAGAAGATACAAACATCATCACCTGATACCAGTTTCTGACAGAGGCAAAATAAAACACTGGCTATAAATAACTTGCAGCTCACCTCCAAATTGGACAAAAGGCTTCACCAGAAAGTCATGCATAGTAGACCAGACTGGATCCAAGAATCAGCCTGTGGGCAGTCTTCAGGCGACCAAACCCAGTGGGTACTCAGTGAAGAAGCTGAGGGTCACCTTGGAAGGTGGTGCAGAGTCGAAACTGGGGAAATCCAAATGTACATAACAGGGTGTGAGACAGATTCTGTTGAGGCATTAATGGCCAACTGTGATCAGAAGGACTATTAGCCCCTTGGTGTCCCTCCTTCGAAACCACCGTCTGCAATTCCTTGTTTTGGCTATTCCTCCATTGTTAGCTCCATCTCATGAAATAATAAAACTCAAATTTTGGATGGAGAAGCTCATTGTTTTCAATATAGAAAATGTGATCATGTTTCTCCCATGTCAGTGTCCGAGCGGAGGAGATCCAGCATTTTGTGTCTATCTTCTGCAGTTCCTTCCTACACAGCTGGAGAGCTTTTGTGGGCTGAGCACGCTATGGCCACCAAGTCTCTGGAGGCAGGATCCTGGTGCTACACTACTGACATACCACTCACCTTATCTCTGAGTGACCTTTCCCAGATGATGTGATGGAAATAAATCTTTCTGCGAGCATGTGCCGACACATTGATTTTCCACCTGTTCAAACGGAAGATCAATTAACATGTTTGTGTTAATAACAGAGGAATGTCATCACTTGTGACAGTGTTATACTGCCTCCTCACATTGAGAAATTCCTGTTTGATGGCCTATGTGGATTAAATAAAGGCAGAGGCATTATTCGTATAGATCTCTATTGTCTAACAGCTTTAAAAGAAATGTTGAGAACCATATGTCCCCTTTTGCTGAGGCTTTGATGATCACAGGGAGACCTTTGTTACGGTCAGCAGAGAGTGTCTCTGGAAACTATTGGTCAATGATGCAGAGGATATTCCTGTTCTACCATAACCAGAGTTATGGCAAATGAAGGTTCCATCACCTATTCATGGCATTGACAAGTGGGGAAGTGTGGAGGGAATAAGACAAAGGAGGGGCTTTGCAGTCGTCAAATCTGGCAGAGACAGAGCATGGAGCACAGAACAGCATAGCAGGGACAGGACAGGAACAGTCTACCTGTACATGATCCATGTGTAGGTAGGAACTGCAGATGCTGGTTTAAACCAAAGATAGACACAAAATGCTGGAATAACTCAGCGGGACAGGCAGCATCTCTGGATAGAAGGAATGGGTGACGTTTCGGGTTGAGTCTGCCTTCTTCAGACTGTCAGGGGAGAGGGAGATAAAGAGATAAGGAAGTGTAAGATGTGAAAACGAGACAAAGGGGATGTAGATCAAGGAAAATATAAAATAGATCATTGTAGAATAGATCGTTGTTAGCTAAAAGAAAGTAATAATAACAAAGCAAGCAGAGATAAACTGTAATCAAGGACAGTCAGATGGGTCGGAGAACTGGGCAGGGATGGAGAGAGAGGGAAAGCAAGGGTTACTTGAAGTTAGAGAAGTCAATATTCATACTGCTGGAGTGTAAACTGCCCAAGCGAAATATGAGGTGTTGTTCCTCCAATTTGCACTGGGCCTCACTCTGACAATGGATCCATATGTCTTCATTCCCTGTCTCTTCATGGATCTGTCTAAATTCATCTTAAATGCCACCATTATTTCTGCTTCCACCATCACCTTTGGCAGTGCATTCCAGGCACCCATCACTCTGCGTAAAAAACTCATCTCACACATCTCCTCTCACCTTAAATCTATGCCCTCTGGAATTTGGCTTTTCCACCTTGGGAGAAAGACTCTGATGCTCTACCCTTTCTACGCCTCTCATAATTTAAAATACTGTAAAGTTTCTCTGCCCAAGGAAGTACTCAGTGCCCTCACTGAGGACCAGGAGTTGAGAGGCTGGCCTGGCCCAACATGTGGTGGGAATGGAAAACTGAAGCTTTTTCCGTGCACGTTGCTGTGAACAGTTCCTGCAGGGCTTTATGGAGTGGATAGAGGGATGACGATTCCCCTGGCTGGGGAATCTGGAACCAAGGTTCATGAGAAATCAGACATGGAAATAGGACTTTCAGCCGACCTGATCTTTGACAACCATCAAACATTGAATTTCATGAAACCTATTTTATATTCTTCCCACATTCCCATCAACTAGCCCTGGATTCTACCACTCACCTGCACACCAGTGGCAATTTACTGCGGTTAATTAACAATCTGCACACCTTTGGGATGTGGAAGAACACCTACACAGTCACAGGGAGAATGTGCAACCTACACAGAGAAAGCACCTGTGGTCAGGATTGTACCCGAGTCACTGGAGCTGTGAGGCACTGGCTGTACCAGCTATGCCCCTGTGCTACCTGTGAACGAAAGTCTGAGTCGCAGAGTAAAGAGTCGGCCGTTCAGGACTTGGAAGAGAAGCAATTTCTTCACCCCGTTTTGACCAGCTTTTCAACCTGAACATTAACTTTGTTTCTCTTCCCACAATGCAGCCTGAACAGCTGAGTATTTTCAGCATGTTCCGATTTATTTCAAGCATCTACAGTCTTTTTGATTTTCATTTTCTTGGTGATTTCACTGTCCTGCCTCTTCCAGGAATGTCTCGCCTGAAGCAGCTCCACTCTGCTCTCCGATGGGGTTTCCGTCATTCTCGTCGTGCTCAGTCTCTGTGGTTTCCCTTGCCCTTCTTTTCTTTGATAAGTTTTCAACAAAAGCCCACTACGACAATCAAAACTCTTTCATCAGCAAATGTTTTCGGCAGTTTTGACAAATGGTCTCCGACCTGAAAAGTTGACTGCGATTCTTGTCCCACAGATGCGGCCTAACGTGAGTATTGCCAGCATTTTTTGTTTTTAGTTTTCACACAGAGGTGGTAAATCCCAGGTGATGATGGGAGCTCAGAAATATGTTCAAGACAGAAATCTATAAATTTCTGGATGTTGAGGGGGAATCAATAGATGTGGGATTGGTTCAGGAAAGTGGTGTTTAGGTAAAAGGTCCAACTTGATTACTGAACAATGAAGCAGACACGAGTAGGAAGGATGTGGATCCACAAACCTGCCTTCATTGACAGGACGGAGTCAAAAACCTCAAACTTCTGAGCATGCATATCTCAGAAGATCTGTCCTGGGCCCAGCACACTGATGTGATCATAAAGAAATCTCATTAACGCCTCTACTTCCTGAGAATATTAAGGAGATTTGGTATGTCCCCGAATACCGTCTTGAACTTCTACAGATGTACAATGGAGAGCATATCGACTGTTTGCATCATGGCCTGGTTCGGTAAGTCGAACCTCAGGAACAAAGAAGATTGCAAAAAATGGTGAACACTGTCCAGTCCTTCACGGGCACTGTACTCCCAACCATCAAAGGGATCTACAAGAGTCGCTGCCTCAAAAAGGCAGCCAGCAAAATTAGAGCACCACGCCACCCTGGCCACCCTCTCATTTCACTGCAATTGGAAATAAGATATGGGAGCCTGAAAACTGTAACATCCAAGTTCAAAAGCAATTTCTTCCCTACAACCATCAGGCTATTAAACACAACAACCTTGAAATAAGCTCCGAAGTACATACACTTGGGGGCACTTATTTTGCCTTGGCACTGTTATTGCTTGTTTATATGCATATATACACCGATGAGCCAAAACATTATGGCCACTGACAAGTGAGGTGAATAACATTGATTATCTTGTTACAATGGCACCTGTCAAGGGGTGGGATATATTAGGCAGCAAGTGAACAGTCAGTTCTTGAAGTTGATGTGTTGGATGCAGGAGAAATGGGCAGGAATAAGGACCTGAGCGACTGCCAAGGGCCAAATTGTTATGGCCAGACGACTGAGTCAGAGCATCTCTGAGACGGCAAGGCTTGTGGGGTGCTCCTAGTCAGCAGTGGAACCTACCGACAGTGGTCCGAGGAGGGACAAACCACAAACTGGCGACAGGATGTTGCGCGAGGGCAACGAAGGCTATCCCGTCTGGTCCGAACCGACAGAAGGTCTACTGTGTCACAGAAAACTTTAAAGGTGGAATGTGTCACAATACACAGTGCATCGCACCCTGCTGCGTATGGGGCTGTGTAGACGCAGACTGATCAAAGTGCCAATGATGACCCTTGTCCACCGTCTAAAATGCCCACATTGGGTACGTGAGCGTCGGAACTGGATCTTGGAGCAGTGGAAGGAGGTCGCTTGGTCCGATGAGTCTCGTTTTCTTTTAGATCATGTGGATGGCTGTGTATGTGTGCGCCGTTTACCTGGGGAAGTGATGGCACCAAGATGCACTGTGGGAAGATAATAAGCCGGTGGAGGGAGTGTGATGCTCTGGACAATGTTCTGCTGGGAAACCCTGGGTCCGGCCATTCATGTGGTTGTCAATTTGACACGTGTCACCTACCTAAACATCGTTGCAGACCAGGTACACCCCTTCATGGCAATGGTATTCCCTGATGGCAGTGGCCTCTGTTTTGTTAGTTTGTTTCCCTTCTGTAACCTGCTCCATTACAGCTACACAACTAATTAACAGAGGCTTTACACTCGAGTCTTGGGTTCAGCCATTTTAATTCAGGATCTCCTTGGCTACTGCCCCATGGGTAATATATCTCCAGTACTGCACCACAGAGTGCACTATTCCCATAACAGCCTCTTTCAGCAGGATAATGCGCCCTGCCAAACATTGTTCGGGAATGGTTTGAGGAACATGATGAAGTGTTCACGGTGTTGCCCTGGCCTCCAAATTCTCCAGATCTCAATCCAATTGAGCAACTGTGGGATGTGCTGGATCGACAAGTCCGATCCACAGCGGCTTACAACTTACAGGACTTGAAGGATCTGCTGCTAATGTTTTGGTGCCAGATACCACAGGACACCTTCAGGGGTCTTGTAGAGTCCATGCCTCGGCAAGTCAGCGCTGTTTTGGCGGCACACGGAGGACCAACAGCATATTAGGCAGGTGGTTATAATGTTTTGGCTCATCAGTGTATATATACATTTAAAAAAACACTTTATTTTGTTGTTTATTAGGAGTTTTACAGAGTACTGTGCTTACATATCTGTTGTGCTGCTGCAAGTAAGAATTTCATTGTTCCGTTATGGGACATACTGTGTGACAATAAAACACTTGTGACTCTTGACTCTTGAGCCAAATGGTTCTTCAAGTGGAAGAGGTAGAGAACTTGTGTTTGACATCCTACAGCCCACAGTGAACATTCTTGTTTTGTTTGACATGTCAAGGCTTTGCTTCTTTCTGCCTATCTGTGTGGTCGGGACAAAGTCAGCTTTGCTGACTGCATGAATCATGCCACTGGAGTTCCAGGAATTGTTGGTTGTTTGTCCAATGCTTTTGGAACTAGAAGGAAAAAATGTAAAGAAACCAGTGCGGAATGGAAGCTGAACATCCCGCTTCTCTAGCTAGGGAACCAAGGCTCCACCTCACCTCCTGGAGACTAGCTTTAGGGAGGAAGCAAAAATGCCAGAGTTTGCATTTCTAAATCAATCCTCAGGAGAGGCAGCATCATTCAGAACGTAGGATTGAGGTCCAATTTTTGCCTCCTCAAGTTCTCTCCTGCTTGTCCCATCAAATAAAGGTCATGTATTGTTTTCTGTTCTTTATCGGCACCGCTCTGTGATCAGACAGTCATAGGACCCGGAGGGTAATAATCTCCGCACTACTCCCAGTGCTACGCGCTGGTGAGGGTAGGAATTGGAGGAAAGGACAGATGAACACGTAGCTGATGCAGGAGGTGGGGATTTGGATTTTTGGACCTTTGGGATCTCTTCTGGGGCAGAGGCGACCTGTGCAAGAGGAAGGGGTTGCACTTGAACTGGAGGGGGACTAATAGACGTAGGGAGATTAACTCATGCTATTTGGGAAGGTTTAAAGTGAGGATTTAGAGTGACAGGAGGGAAGCCAGAATAAAAGGTCAGCAAATGGAAGGACTGATGGAAAGGTAGAGGTAATGACCAGTATGTCTCAAAGGAAGGACAGGCAGGGAGAAGTTAAGGAAAATGGGCTCAGGATACTGATGGATCTCTGCATCGCTTCGTCCACCAGAGATTGAGCTTCCCTTTATAAACCATTTAAGCTTCCTTGGGGTGGGTACGAGGAGGGGTGAAAATGTTTCTGGGGTTTACTCATGGATTTCCTCCTCTCCATCCTCATTTGTATCAAGAGGTGTTACCCACAGGTATGACAGTGTGTATTGAGTGTCCCAAGGGCCCTCTATACCTGCTGGTGAAAGACTTCCATTACCGGAAGACCCCTGGGGAAGGACATGGGGGGGGGAATGTGCTGAAAGATGAGGGGGGCAGGCTTACCTGGTTCTCAAGAAGTGACGGGCTTGCAGTGGTTGTCAGCACAGCTCTGTCTCCAGTATGCCTGTGCCCCCTTCTCCGGAATCAGTCCCGTTTAATAATCTGCAATTCCTTTCACTGACAGCAATAGTCTGCACATTTTTGCTGCTTCGCTTTTCGGCAGATCAAGTGAACGTTGCATTGTTTATCTTGTCAATGGGTCGGGTACAGACTCAGCACTGGCGAGCTGTGTATCAAAGGCCAGAACGTTCCAGCGCTCCAATTATCTTGCTTTAATGTAAAAGTTGCTACTTGTTCGAATCTCTTAGTCACACAAACAAAGGCATGTGTGTATTACCAAGGTGGGGGGGGGGGGGGGGGGGGGGGGGGGGACAGGAGCAGCTAATTTTATTATCTTTCCAAGTACATGGGCTGGCAGTTTAATGATGCAGTGACGTGGTATGCACATGGCTGGGTACCTCAGTGTTAGCTGCGAGGAGGATGCTAGGAGGCTGCAGAGTGACTTGGATAGATTAGGCGAGTGGGCAAATGCATGGCAGACGCAATATAATGTGGATAAATGTGAGGTTATCCACTTTGGCGGCAAGAACAGGAAAGCAGAGTATTACCTGAATGGTGACCGATTGGGAGAAGGGGAGATGCAACGTGACCTGGGTGTCATGGTGCACCAGTCATTGAAAGCAAGCATGCAGGTGCAGCAGGCAGTGAAGAAAGCGAATGGTATGTTGGCATTCATAGCAAGAGGATTTGAGTTTAGGAGCAGGGAGGTTCTGCTGCAGTTGTACAGGGCCTTGGTGAGACCGCACCTGGAGTATTGTGTGCAGTTTTGGTCTCCTAACCTGAGGAAAGACGTTCTTGCCTTAGAGGGAGTACAGAGAAGGTTCACCAGATTAATCCCTGGGATGGCGGGACTTGCATATGAGGAAAGACTGGATAGACTGGGCTTGTACTCGCTGGAATTTAGAAGACTGAGGAGGGATCTTATAGAAACATATAAAATTCTTAAGGTGTTGGAGAGGCTAGATGCGGGAAGATTGTTCCCGATGTTGGGGGAGTCCAGAACCAGGGGTCACAGCTTAAGGATAAGGGGGAAGTCTTTTAGGACCGAGATGAGAAAACATTTCTTCACACAGAGAGTGGTGAGTCTGTGGAATTCTCTGCCACAGAAGGTAGTTGAGGCCTGTTCATTGGCTATATTTAAGAGGGAGTTAGATGTGGCCCTTTTTGCTAAAGGGATCAGGGGGTATGGAGAGAAGGCAGGTACAGGCTACTGAGCTGGATGATCAGCCATGATCATATTGAATGGCGGTGCAGGCTCGAAGGGCCGAATGGCCTACTCCTGCACCTATTTTCTATGTTTCTAAGTTTCTCACCTGCACAGCTTCGTGGTCAGGTTTCTTGCTCGTGAGGCGAGTCGCCCAGGGGAGCCCAGTCTCCAGTGTCGGTGCCCGCAACCTTGCTGCTTTCCCGAGCTAAGCTCACAGTATAATTTTTCCCACCAGCTCATTTGCACAAGCACAAATATGACTGGATTAGAGAAAAAAAAACTGCGGCGGAACTCAATATAAAACGGCATGCAACCTTTGAGGATGAATGAGCAGTTATAGAGTCATTCAGCAAAGAATCAATCTCTTTGGTCCATCATGTCCTTGCCAACCTTCACGTTACTCTTTGAAAACCCCAGTCAAATTAGTCAAAAGGAATACTCAAGAAATTGCAAATGCTGGAACTCAACGAGTCAGAGAACATCTGTGGAGGGAATGTACAAATCAGGGCCTTCCTTCAAGATTTTTCTTTAGCCAGAAGAGATTTTCTCCTAATAAAGCCGAGTCATACAGCAGTGAAATACAGAGTCATACAGCAGTGAAACTAGCCCTATGGCACAACCTGCCCATGCCGACCAAGGTACCCCATCTGCACTAGTCTACATCTCCATCTCCTGCCTAGGTGAATTCTGCCATAAGATTTTACCGGGTTGTGTCAAAATAAAGCATTTCACTATATCTAGGTACATGTGACAATAAACTATTTTATACTCTCTCCTTACATTCAAACTCTCAAAGTGCAACTCCTCACACTTGCTCAGATTAAACTCCATCTGCCATTTCTCCACCCATTTCTGTAGCTGACCTATATCCTGCTTTATCTTCTGACAGCCTTCATCACTGTCTCTAACTCCTCCAATTTTGGTGCTTTCAGCAAACTTACTCACCAACCCGCCCGCATTAACGTCCAACTCATTTATATATATATAGCAAACAGCAGAGTTCCCAGCACAGATCCCTGCAGAAATCCACTGGTCACACACCTCCAGCCAGCATATGTCCCTTCCACCACAACCTTCTATCGTCTGTGACTAAGCCAGTTCTAAATCCATATGACCAAGTCACCATGAATGCCGCCATCCTAATCTTCAGGGTTGATCTACCATGAGGGACCGTAGCAAAAGCCTTACTAAAATCCATGTATACAACATCCACTGCCCTACTTTCTTCCTTCTCCTTCACCACCTCTTCAATCGTTAGTAAGACATGACCTGCCATGTACATTGCTGTGCTGGCTATCTCTAATTAGCCCTTTCTCTTCCAAATGGGAATAAATTCTATGTCGACGACTTCTCTCCAATAGTTTCCCAACCACTGACCTATAATTACCTAGTTAAACTAATCTCCTCTGCCTCCATGTGATCCTTATCCCTCCATTCCCTGCATATATCTATTGGCCTCCCTAAAAGCCTTTTAAACGCCACTATCAAATCTGCTTCCATCACCACCATTGGCACGGCATTCCAGGCACTCACTGCATTAAAAAAATGTGAGCCGGCCATTTCCTTTTAACCTTCTGCTTCTGATCCTAACGGTATGTGAAAGAAAAGCTCTCGACAGTAACTGGAACGAGCTCAGCACAAAAAATGTGCAGTTTGGACATCTGCATTGTAATGACTCCATGTATGACGAGTGCAGATGGAGTAAAGCACAGCAGCCATCAGCAAAACCGCTGCACAGCAGCCTGTCTGATATGGAAGGGCAGATTACTCCCAGAAATCCCACCATTTTATTTGGTTCACTTTATTCAAGCCACACAAACCCAGTGTTCAGTCGTTAGCTTTCTGCTCAACTCCAGGTCCCATGCTCTTTGGAAGTTACTTAGCTGCGGGTGAAGCCAGGGGGAGGTGCAGTGCACATCGCAAACTGTGCACAGAGATGATCCAGCACCATCAGATCAGGAAGTGAAAGAGATCAAAGTGAATTTAACAACCGTAGAATATTGGTGGAGAGACTGTGTGTGAATTCCGCAGGAATGGTTCAAATACGACATCAAAAGATTACAAAGGCCAGGGCCATATAACAATCTGGAAACAGTGGACCCTTTAATGTGACGTGATTAATGACACAATCTGGATAGGCTGGAGGTTACCAGAGGTATTTTTAAGGACTGGAATGCAGTCTCTGACTGCCTGCACTTTGGGGCGGCTGTGGAGGGTGGGAATAGGTAGCCTGCGACATAGGAAATGTCTGTGTCCACTCTTCCTGCTTCTGTGGGCTGAAAAATCAGCGATGAGTCTTCTCCCTTTGAGTATGGCGGTTGGGTGACCTTCTTAATGCAGCAGTGAACAGCAGGCTGTGAGATGCAGCAGAGATCAGCAGCAGCCGGGAATGGCCCCTAGGTCAGGGAATAGAGAATGACCCTGACCCTGACCTTTACGTACGTGTGAGGTTATGTAAAGTTACTGGAGCTTTCAAGTCCCAGTGAGGATGATGTTTGAGTGCTGCTCCTTTAAGTATCAGGGTTCCAGTGGAGGTGGGCTAGGAAAATCCTTTGTTGCGTGAGGAGGTAGGAACAGTCGTTTCTCCAATGAAGTGAAGTTTCCTTGTGGCATGACTTCTCTCCATCTGCACAAGTCTGACACCACAACAAAGTGTAGAAACAATGAACTGCAGCTGCTGGTTTACAAAAAAAACCCCACAAAGTGCTGGAGTAACTCAGCAGGTCAAGTAGAATCCTTGGGGAACAGGTGACATTTCAGGGCGGGACCCTTCTTCAGATATGATCAGGCACGAGGAGTACTCTCTGCACTCTTTCCAGCATAATAACATCCTTCCTACAGCATGGTGACCGCAATAGAACACAATACTCCAAATGAGGCCTCACCAACATCTTGCACAACTGTAACATAACATCCCAACTTCCTATACTTAGATAGGAAGGAACTGCAGATGTTGGTTTAAACTGAAGATAGTCACAACATCTGGAGTAACTCAGCGGGTCAGACAGCACCTCTGGAGAAAAGGGATAGGTGATGTTACGGGTCGAGATCCTTCTTCTGAAGAAGAGGCTCAACTCGAAATGTCACTTATTCTTTTTTCTCCAGAGATACTGTCTGACCCGCTGAATTACTCCACCGTTCTATGTCGCTCCCAACTGATATACCAAATACCCTGACTAATAAATGCCAATATACTGAAAACCTTCTTGACCATCCTATCTGCATGTGATGCCACTTTCAAGGAACTATGTACCCGCACTCCTAGATCCCTCTCCTCTTCAACACCCCCCCCCCCCCAGGCCCCTGCCATTCACTGTGAAGGGCATGCCCTGGTTTGACTTTTGAAAATGCAACATCTTGCACTTATCTGCATTAAACTCCATTAACCATTGCACAGCCCACATGTCCAACTGATGAAGATCTTGCTGTAATTTTTGATAACCATCTTCGCAATATATGATACAACCCACTTAAGTGTCAAAGTTATGCATCTAAAATCTCCCTGGCATGTTGGTTTGATAGGGAATGCCAAGGTGTCCTACCCAACCAGGGACAAGAAGAGAGGTTTTCAAATGCCAACTGAGGGAGGAAGGTTCCGCTCTGGAGCAGCTATTCCCTGGATCCACTCTTCTTCTTCTAGCTCTCCAGGAACCAGTGCCTCCAGATCTCTCCAGAGTGCCAGTGATAGAAATCCAATCCAGGGCAGTGATGGCTATTTGCTTCCTTTCCCCCAAGAGACAGTGTATTGGAAAACAATCCATCTTCTTGTCTTTGGGCATTCACCCTGGACATGTGATGCTGTAAGCATTGGGTTGAGAAGTTGCACTCAGGTTGCTCGGGGTCTCTTCAGGAACCTTTGTCCCTGCAGGAATCACAGGAGATTTTATTCCTAGAACTTCCTCGGTGAACAAGGAATGAAAATGCCCAATGGCCAGTGCTTTATTTGCAATGAGCTCACATGACTCCTTCACCGTGCGTCAGCCCACAGTTCCTGTCAAATTTCAGCCCTGCCTCAGATAGAATATCTTCTCCGAGGGCGTGTGCCACCTTCTCAAAGCGTCCTAGAGTCGCACTTGCTTCCTCCCTACCCACTCTGTTTTGCATTGGGCTGCAGTTGAAGTTAGGAACAGGGCAAGGTTTTCTTCCTCATCCTTTAGAACGTGAAGTTTCCTGTCACTGAACGTTATCCCTGCCCATCTGCAGGTCCACTGCAGCCAATAGAATTTCACAACTGCTTCCAGCACCGGTGAAAATTATGGGACAGCTTCTCTTTAAGAGTTGGGAACCCCTGACGCAAGTTTGTATCGATCACTTTATCAGTGATCTGTTATTCGTGAGGGAACATGCACTTCTTGTGTAGCAATGGAAGTAAAAAAACAACAGGCTTTAAACACACATGTCTTTTGAGCAAGGAGCAGGAGGGAAATTCTCTCTCTTAACGGGATGAAGATGAGCTGGATCCAGTATCATGAGTGCCTCTGCAGAACTATTGAGAAGCTGGTGTCCCTGTGGTGACTTGACTCGAGAGTGATGGACATCGGAGGGTCTGGCCTCCACCCAGGGGGACAAACATTTAAATGTGTCTGCTCAGCAGTTTCCAATCAAATACAGAACTGCAGGAGATAGGGGTGCACAAAAGATTCACAAGGATTTTGCCACGACCAGATTGCTTGAGTTACAAGCAAGCAATTGTCTAGTTAATTAGTTAAATATCTCTAAAAGCAAGAAAAGAAAAATACTTGGGGACCTCTGAAGACGCGGAGTTCTACAGTGAACGCACCCGTGGCAGTACACTTGCTCAGCAGCAGAGACTGCGGCATCATTCAGTCTCAAGGTGATTTAATGTCCAGTTTTCCTTTACAATAGAAGTCCTTCTGAATAATACTCTGGCTACAAGATAGAATTACTATCGAGTGGCACAATCAAACACCAATAAAACTCCTCCATTTGAATTTATTCTTCCATCATGTGAATAGCCAGTGTGGCCTTGACCACAACCTCCACCAATGTGGCATCGTGGAATGACACCGGGTATGGCAATGTCTACATCGACACTTGCAATACGGCGAACTCACACGATTTATTCTATTTACAGCTGTAAGAAAGTCCAGGGCCGCATGGGGTGCGTTGTCCTTTGCCATCAGAGCCCATGTGCGATAACGCTGGCGATCTTGGATTTCTCCCAGCAGCTTAATCCTGGTCTTCAAGGGAGGAGGGGTGGTGATCTCAGGCTTCTTCCTGCAGTTCACCCTTGCCTCGAGAGGAGGTGCTGATGGTACAGGTTTCTTGCTGGCGGCTCAGCTTTGAGTTTGAAGAGAAGACGCTGGCGGTCTCCAGATTATCCTGACAGCCAGTCGTTTGCCTGCATGTGCAGGCGCCATCCCTCATCATCCGTGGGCAGGAAGAGGTTCTTGCCCCAGCCATTCAATCTTAGCCTCAGGTAGAGGTGTTGCCTGTCTAGGGCTTCATTCCCAGCAGTCCAGTTCTGACTATACAGTACCGCTAGTGGTCTTGTGTTTGTCCCAATGGTTCAGTCCCTTGAAACCTTCAAGAAGGGAACACAGCTAATCTCTCTCACTCTCTCTCATAGGCTGACAAGCTTCAAGTGGCCAACCAATATCAGCTAATTGAACCTAGCTGTTGCCAATAATGCTGGGAATTGCCCTCTCCTGGCCTGTCAGCCAGTTAAAGGCATCAGAGCGACATCCAAGGTAGAGGGTGGTGTCACAAGGGATATAGATCACAGGCAGGCAGAGATAATTACTTTAACTTGGCATCATGTTCAGCATGGACATTGTGGGTCCAAGGCCTGTCCTTGTACTGTAGTGTTCTATGTTTTATGTACAAGGAGAGACTGGTTAGATTTTTAGGATTGCTTTCCCTAGCGGGAAGGAGGCTGAGGGGTGACTCTTGGGAGGTTTATGAGATCACGTGCATCATAGATAAGGTGTATTGTCAGCGTAGATCTTTTACCGAGAGGAGATTAAATTGGTGGGCATTGGTTTAAGGTGATAGAGGAAAGATCTAAAAGGGACCTGAGGAGCAAACGTTCCACACAGAGGGTGGGGGATGCATGGAACGATCTGCTAGAGGAAGTGGTAAAGAGGGGTACAATTACAAAGTTTAAAAGACATGCGGACAGGAACAGTGATTGGAAAGTTTGATCAAAATGCAGGCAAATAGCTTAGGTCAACATGGATGAGTTGGGCCGAAGGGCCTGAATCCATTTTGTATAACTATGACTCTGTGTATAAACTCCAAATGGCTGTCTGAGCATGAGGTGCTGGTAGTGATGTGAGTGTGGTAGCCTGCCACACAACTGCCAGGATATATCCACAAAATGTATAATATTTTAAACACTGTTATGATTAACATTTTGACATTCTTTCCATTTCTTCATGGGGGAATTCCAGATGAACCACTGCACAGAGCCCAGACTTTGGGTCTCTGCCAGCTTCATCAATCAGCTCCCTTCAGGCAGCAGAACATCTTGTGCAACCACTGCTTGAACATCAGTTACCAAAAGTCATTTCTTCAAGAGGCATTTTTAAAAGAAAACACCAGCAGATCAGAACTATTTCACAATGTTTACTCTCTCAACAAAGCTAGAGGTGAGTGAACTTGAAGTTCTGAATGTATCCAAAGAATTCTGTGGAAAATATATAAAACTCCAACAAACTCTTTATACACCCGGATACACAGATGCTTTACATAAAAACAAGTCCATCAGATGCATGAGGTGACTTCTATCCAATACTTAATATGATCCCATCACCCTATAAGTTCTCATGAAAGGCTGAAATGTTAACTCTGATTCTCTCTGCTTAGTTGATGCCTGACCTGCTGAGCATTCCCTGTTTTCATTTCTGGAAGTAGAAGTGTATAAGAAGGAACTGCTGGTTTAAACCGAAGATAGACACAAAAAGCTGGAGTAATTCAGCGGGACAGGCAACATCTCTGGAGAGAAGGAATGGGTGAAGAAAGGTCTCTACCCAAAATGTCCCGCTGCGTTACTCCAGCTTTTTGTGTCTCTTTTCTGGAAGTAGAGGTGTTGAAAGGTTTTGTTGGTTCCTGGGAGCCTGGAAATTGGATCCTGGAAACTGGAGCTGGAGCCATTTATTTATTTTATTGTTCGATATAAGATTAAGCAACGTATTTGCTAACCAAACTGGTGAGCGGCCTTCTGAAAGGAAGTCGATGAGGTAAACTTGTATCTTTATAGTTTTATTTTGGGTGAATATATTAGATCAATAAAGATGCCATTCAAATCAAGTCTATTTCCCCCTCTCTGTAAGGTGATATCTTTGAGCCAGGAGATCTTTTTTTAATTTTAAGTGAAAAGTTTAGAAGAGAGCTGCCCAGTGTGGGAAGGGAGCAGAGCTATTTGGATTGAAATTCAATGGATCTTTTGATCCAAAGTTTTTACTCAGGCTCCAAAAATGTGCCCGATCATGACATCTATGGGAAAGGATTTGGAACTCGAGAAACAACATATTTTTCGATTGAATCAATCGGAAGACGAGACAGAACTGCTCAACATAGCAGAGTCCAAATGATGAAATCCTCCATCTGTGTGCTCTGGTTGTTTGCTTGAGATTTTTGTTGTAAGTTACACTGGGCAAACTGCGTAAACTACTTTTGGCAAGTCCCAGTGTGGTAAAGATTTTACCACGTTTGCAGTCTTGATGAATCAGACCTGCTCTTTACTTGGTTAAAGATTTATTGCACACTAACCAGGCTGAAGGTGATTTGATTGTTTATTTTTTTAAACAGTATGTGAGTAGTCCATCCCAGGAAGGGAATATACTGGACGTTGTGCTGGAAAATGAGCCTGGCCAGATGACTGGTGTTTCTGGGGATAGTGATCACAACTCTACAGTATGGCAAAGTAAGGGAACCTTGGATGACCAAAGTGGTCGTAAATTTAGTCAAAAACTAGACCCAAGTGGACCCTTTGGGCCCAAACCTCACCTGCATTGGTGCAGCACTCTCCCCCTCTCTCCCCCTCTCTCCCCCTCTCTCCCCCTCTCTCCCCCTCTCTCCCCCTCTCTCCCCCTCTCTCCCCCTCTCTTCCCACTCCATCCCACTCTCTCCCCCTCCTCCCCATTCCATCCCACTCAACCCCCCTTATCCTTCCCCCTCCCTCCCTGGGAGATAGATTTAAACTTAAAATGTGAATAACTTAAAAAATATAACACCAATTTCACAAACAAACGAGAGTTTTAGTATATAGATAAAAAGGAAGCACCTGCGATGTTTAAGAGGTTGGAATCAGACAGGTCTTTGAAGAATACAAAGAAAGGAGGAAAGAACTCAAGTAGGCAAAAGGGACCATAAAATGGCTTTGACAAGTCAGATTAAAGAAAATCCCAAAGCTTTTTATACCTATATTTGAAAACCAGAGCATACAGAATACAGAATAGAGAATAGCTTTATTGTCATTCGTTTTACCGAACAAAATTAATTTGCCAGGTGTCACAGAGCAAAAAAAAAAAAAAAACACAAGACACACAACCCCAACACAAACCCACAACCCCAACATAACCAGAGAGAAGGAAGGACCGCTCCAGGATAACAGAGGGAATTTGTGCTTGGAATCTGGGGATATAGGCGATATGCAAGTTGATAGGGTGGTAAAGAAGCTGCATTATATGTTTGCCTTCATTGCTGGGGGCATTGAATTTAGGAGTCAGGATGTCATGATGCAGCTCTAAGACTTTGGTTAGGCTGCATTTGGAGTATTATGTGCAATTCTAGCCACCCCATTACAGGAAGGATGTGGAGACTTTGGAGAGGGTGCAGAGGAGGTTTACTAGAAAGTTGCGTGGATTTCAGCTAAGGAGAGATTGAATAAGCTTGGATTGTTTTCTCTTTCAGAGGTTGAATGGAGACTTGATCGAAGTGTATAAAATTATGAGGTGGAAATGTCCAACACTAGAAGGCATAACTCTAAGGTGAGAGGGGGAAAGTTTAATGGAGATGCGCGGGCAATGTTTTACACAGAAAATGGTGTGGGCTTGGCACGCATTGTCACAGGTGGTGGAGGAGGCAGATATAATAGTGGTGTTTAAGAGGCTTTTAGAAAGGCACATGAAAGTGCAAGGAATAGTGGGATATGTATCATGCACAGGCAGACTGGCTTACTGATAGGTTTGTGGCGGAAGGACAATACTCAGGCTGGAGATCTGTGATCGGTAGAGTTCTCTAGCGATCTGTCGTGGGACCACTGGAGTATGTGACATAAATAAATGACTTGGATGTAAACCTAGGTGGGTCGTTAGTAAATTTGCAGATGACACCAAGATTGCTCGGGTCATGGACTGTGAGGAAGGGTGTCAAAGTATACAGTGGGATATTGATCAAGAGTCTAGAGCATTTTATTGTCATATGTCCTGAAAGGGAACAATGAAATTCTTACTTGCAACAGCACAACGGAAAAGGGCAGAGAAATGGCAGGTGAAGTTTAAACCAAACAAGTGTGAGGTGTTGCACTTTGGGAGGTCAATTGTAAGGGGAAAGTGTACAATTAATGGCATGACCCTTAACAGCATTGATGTAGAGTGGGATCTTGGGGTCAGTTTAGTTTTAGTTTATAGATAAGCATGGAAACAGATGCTATGGCCAACCAAGCCCGCACCGACCAAAGATCACCCGACCATTAATACACTCTTATATTAGTGTATAAGATACACTAATTCCATCTTATACACTAGACTAAGTGTAGGTGTCCAGCAAAATGCTCGACCAGTTTGCGCTTGGTCTCACTGATATATGGGAGCATCTTTCTATCCTGGGCCTCCTCCACTGTCAGGGTAAGGTCACACTTAAATTGGAGGTGCAGCACCTATTTCGCTTGGGCAGCTTCCAATCCAGTGGAATGACTGTAATTTCTCTAACTTCAAGTAACCCTTGCATTCGCTCTCTCTCCTTCCCTCTCCCACCCTAGTCCTCTTGCTGATTTCATCGTTAATGTCCCTTCATTATCACCTTGTCCCCAGCAAACAATGGACTATTGTTGGCTCCACTTTTCCTGATTCATCGATGCAGACTCTGCTTTGCTCTGTACCTTCTCATACCTCTCATTTCACCCTCTCTGATCCTGATGAAGGGACACGACCCAAAATGTCACCTATTCCTTTTCTCCAGAGATGCTTCCTGACCCGCTGAGTTACTTCAGCATTTTATGTCTATCTATCTTGATGTCCAACCGCCCACTCACCGTCATTCTCCCAACCTTGTTGACCACTTCTCATCCTCCCTACCTTGTGTAAGAAGGAACTACAGATGCTAGTTTACACCAAAGATAGACAGACACTCCTCAACTGACACAAGGGTTACGTTCCATAAACTCTTCCATGTCAGATTTTACACAAGTTGGAATCACCTTAAAACTAGGTCATAACAAAGAACAGCCGATACTGGTTAATACACAAAATAGCACAAAGTGCTGGAGAAACTCCGCAGACCAGGCAGCATCTCTGGAAAAAATGGATAGGTGACATTTCAGGTCAGGACCTTTCTTCAGACCGACTCTGTCTGCTGAGTTACTCCAGCACTTTGTGTCATTTCATCTTAAAACCAAGCGCTGATGCCGTTGGTCTGCAGCAGCGAGTCCATCTTCACCGGCTGCTGCACGGTCCGGTTGACATGGCTGTTGTTGCAGCCCGGGCCAACAGCATTTTCTCAAGGCTGCCGCCACCGACAGGACGCGCTCTGTGGCCATGGGGCTCCCCTCCCTCTCACTGTCTGCCTCTTCTTCCTGTTGGCCATTGCTTTGTCCACTCCTCTGCCACCACTGCCTCCTCCTTCTTCTCCCTCAAAGTTACTGACATATTCCAAGGTGGACAAAGTGACGGCTGGTGAGAGGGGAGGTTGCCTCACGGTGACCAAACACGTCCTGTCGGTGGTGGCGTGCTGAAGAAAGTCAGACAGGGACTAGAACGTGAGCTGCAACAACAGCCACGTCAATTAGACGCTGGAACAGCTGGTGAAGAGGGGCTTGCTGCTGCACCTTGTGGAAGAATATCAGCGACTCGGCCGGCAGCTGCTCTCTGCCGCTTCCCTCGTTCTCGCTCGCCTGCACTGTGAGAACAGTGAGCCCGGGCAATGCTTTTATAGCTGTGAAATGGACAGGAAGCTCTTGCTATCCTCCCATTGCAATAACACAGGTCATTCAGGAAACGGGACCACCTATTGTGAATTGTTTACATAAGTGCGGGTTTACGTAACTCGTCTATTACATAAATCAGGGAGTGCTTGTATAGATGGCAAAGAACAATATGCCCAGCACCAGCAACTGAACACACCGCTAGTCACAGGCATCCAGTCCAATAAACAACCTTCTATCATCACCCTCTGCTTCCTAGCATCAAGCCAATTTTGTATTTAATTGGCTAGCTCTTTCTGGATGCCAGGCGATCTAACCTTCCAGAGCAGATCATCATGTGTTAGTGCAACACTCTATCAGTGATTTCCTCAGAGAGTGTATTGTATTGATTATTATTGTCAGGTGTCATGTGCACCAAGATACAGTAAAAAGCTTTGTTTGCATGCCATCCAGTCAAATGAAATCATACTATACAAACCTGCAATGCTGCAGTGCAATGCACCCGGAGAAAACCCGCCCGGACACACGGAGAACTTTGTACAGACAGCACCCATAGTCAGGATGGAGCCTGGGTCTCTGGTGCTGTAAGGCAGCAACTCTACCGCTACGCCATTGTGCTGTCCCTTAGCCACCTTCCAAGATAAGCTTTGTGCAAGGCCTGAGGTCTTGATCTTTAAACAATCTTTTCCTCAGACAACCAAAGATGGTCCTAGGTAATTCCGTCATCCATGTCTGCCTTTATGGAGATGTGGAGTCAGGATGCTGTTGTGGATCTTTATTATTAGAAGGCAGTCTGTGCAGCAAGGGAGAAGCTTTATGTTGCGGATGTGGAGCGTAAGTCTTATCCTTTCACATGCTTCAGTGATGAGCAGATGATGATTTGGATTCTGATCCCTCCTTCTAATGTCTGCAAGCCAACGACTGAGGCTGGATATGACTGAGGCTGGAGTCTGGTTAACAGAGGTAAGAGTTTCCTGTGAAAAAGACGAAGACTAATTGTGGTTCACCATGGATCTCCTGCTGTATAAGAGCTGCCTCAATGAGACTCGCATCATTGCTCAGTGATCATGATTAGCAGGAAAGGAATTGATACAATTTCCCTGCTCCAGCCACTTCTCAGCAAGTCATCAAACTATTTAGACCATGGCCAATAGAGCCTTGAATACAGAACAACACAGCACTGGTCGATTAGCAAGTTTGCTATTACACACAAGTATTGCAGATAATGAAGATGAAATTGCAGCAAGATCTTGATCGGTTGGGCAGGTGGGCTGCGGAATGGTTAATGGCATTTAATCCAGAGAAATGTGTTTTCCATTTTGGGAAGTCTAACATGGACAGGACCTGCACAGTGAATGGCAAGGCTCTGCAGGGGGTTGTAGAGCAAAGGGATCTTGGAGAGTAGGTACATAGTTCCTTGAAAGTGACATCACATGCAGATAGGGTGGACGTATAGGCCTTCAACAGTCAGAGTATTGAGTATAAAAGTTGGGAGGTCATGTTGCAGTTATATAAGATGGTGAGGCCAAATTGTGTTTTGTTTTGGGCACCATTTTATGGGAAAGATGTCAAGCTGGAAAAGGTGCAGAGATGATTTATGAGGATGTTGCCAGGACTTGAGGGCCTGAGCTATGGAGAGAGGTTGACCAGGCTAGGACTCTATTTTTTCAAGCACAAAATCATGAGAGGAACCAACCAGTTAAACACACAGAGTCTCTTGCCCAGAGTAGGGAAATTGAGAACCAATAGGTTTAACATGAGGTGGGAAAGATTGAATAGGAAAGATATTAAAATATTTTTACACAAAGGGTGGTGGGTGTATGGAACTAGCTGCCCGAGGAGGTAGTTAAGGCAGGGACTATTGCAATGTTTAAGAAACAGTTAGACAGGTACATGGATAAAACAGGTTTCAGAGGGATTTGGACCAAATGCAGGCAGGTGAGATTAGTGTGGATGAGACATGTTGGTTGGTATGGGCAACTAGGGCTGAAGAGCCTGTTTTCACGCTGTATGACTCTATAACTAGGTAACAAGTCCTACAGCCCACAATGCATGGCTGTGCCAAAACTGATGCAAGTTATACTAATTTCCTCTGTCCACATGTGATCCATATCACTTGATTCCTTCCATATATATCTGTCTATCTAAAAGCCACTTAAACACCACAATCATTTCTGCTACCATCCTTGGCAGCCACTACGCTCAACATAAAACAAACTTACTTCAATTTGTTCACATATTATTGGCTTTACAGCTCCTCAAATATTCCTGCTATCTGAGATGGAGCTGAACCTTAATTTAATGTTTCAGCCAACCAGTAGAGCCACAACTTCACAGCTCCAATGACCCAAGTTCAATCCTGACCTCCAGTGTTGTCTGTATGACATCTGCATGTTCTCCTTTTAACCACGCGTGTTCCCTTCTGGTATTCTAGTTTTCTTCCACATTCCGATGACATGCTGGTTTGTAGGTTAATAGGCTGCTGTAAATTGTTCCTGGTTTGCAGGTGAATGGTAGAATCTGACTTGCGTTGATGGGAATGTGGAGAGAATAAAATTAGTTGGTGTAAAATTAGTATTAGAAAATAACTGCAGATGCTGGTACAAATCGAAGGTATTTATTCACAAAATGCTGGAGTAACTCAGCAGGTCAGGCAGCATCTCAAGAGAGAAGGAATGGGTGATGTTTCGGGTCGAGACCCTTCTTCAGACTGATGTCAGGGGGGCGGGACAAAGGAAGGACATAGGTGGAGACAGGAAGATAGAGGGAGATCTGGGAAGGAGGAGGGGAAGAGAGGAACAGAGAAACTATCTAAAGTTGGAGAAGTCGATGTTCATACCACTGGGCTGCAAGCTGCCCAGGCGAAATAAGAGGTGCTGTTCCTCCAATTTCCGGTGGGCCTCACTATGGCACTGGAGTAGGCCCATGACAGAAAGGTCAGACTGGGAATGGGTGTAGAATTAGTATCAGATAGACACAAAAAGCTGGACAGCGGGACAGGCAGCATCTCTGGAGAGAAGGAATGGGTGACATTTTGGGTCGAGACCCTTCTTCAGACTGGTATTAGTATAAATGGGTGGTTGATGATTAGCATCACTGGGCTGAAGGGGCTGTTTCTGTGCTGTATGGCTTTCTGATTGGAAATTGTGCTTTTTGGCCGTGTAACACTTTCTGCCTCCTGCATTAAAACATCAACCTGGGTGTGTGTTAAGTTCCCAGGAATGAAACCTGAACTCAGGGTCTTTAGACTAGAGGCTGGAAGCTTGGTGCCTGGGCTTGTCCTGCAAGAGCAGTATTTACCCATCATCCAATAGATTAATCCAGAATAACCTGGAGCTAATTAAAAGTTATTGGACAGGAATGGGACATTAGGCCCAACCCATCCCTGCAAATGCTCAGTCTCCACACAGGCAGTGTTCTCGTTCATGAATCTTTGTCTTTATTTCCTGTTGAAAAATATTGACAGGAGACAGAAGGTGTTCGGAGTGTCCGTGGGCAGGAGAAATGGGCAGAAAGGCAAGGGGTGCAAGGTACATAGGATAAAGGGTGAGAGGGAAATAGGGAGAGAGTAGGGTATGTGGCAAAGGGGTAAAGAAGAAGGGCGAAGATGGGGAGAGGGCTGAGTGTAGGAGGGGTCATATTGGTGAAGAGGGATGGGGAAAGGAAAATGGGCAGGGCGAGAGGGGGAGACAAGTGTGAGGCAAGGGGAGAAGATGGGAGCAATCACTGTGTTGCTAGAAACTCAACGTGATGCACTGGTTAACAACATCAGTTGGCGTTTGCAGAGTTTGAGTCAAGCTGAAGTTTAAACACAAAGAAGGAAGTTGACTTTATCCTGACTGTTTGAGATATTATGCAAACAGCAGAAAAATGACAAGCATTTTGATATGGTATTGATATATTTGTTTTGGCAACATTTTGATATTATTCCACGAACTGGATTCTTACTATCAAGTTTTGGCCAAAACACATGACTTAGTTTCTTCCTGTCCTCCCACCTCCTTGGGTAGATGTGTTATGCTTAATGATTTACTATTCATTTATCTCACATTCCCGTAACTCCGACACCTCCATAACCCAGCAGAAAGTAATTCACAGTTTTCCTAGCCGGTGGATCGCTGTTGTCTCCATTTCTCCCAACGTTGACCTGTTGTTGATTCACATTTATTCCACAATCAGAAAATAACTGCTGACCTTTAAAAGAGCCCTGGTTGTTTGTTCATTTGTATAACTATCTGTGGAATGTTCAGCTCATTAATGTTGCTGCTGAAATAACTGAAACCCAATCTGCTTTGCGTGGATGGTGAATCGAGTCAGAGAATTTGCAGCAAATTCCATAGTACAATTTCAGAGCAGTGTTAACCCCTTCAGGGACAAATAGGTCGTAGAGTCATAGAGTGATACAGTGTGGAAACAGGCTCTGCAGCCCAACTTGCCCACACCGGCCAACATGTCCCAAGGTCAAAGAACATGATTTTTATCTGGGCAGATGCACAGAAATGGAGAACATGTGACATGAGCGCAGCAGATAGACAGGATCTGCAAGAGGCTAAGAAGGGTTAATGTTTGAGATCCAATTCCATTTAACAATGTGTACAGTTAATTGTTTTGGGCAGTGGGAAGGAAAACAAGAGATAGTCGGCCTAGTGCAGAAGTGACAGTAGTGAACTTAAGCAACTGACTAATTACTGAAAACTGATGAATTCCCAGAGAAGCTGAAAGTCTTAAACACTGTGACAATATAAGACACTATAATAAAAATGAAGTTAGCCATGTATTGAGAACTTTAACATTTCAAAAGATCAAGTTCCAAATACAACGATGACAAACATTTCTTCTCTTACGGCACATAGAACTACCCAGTTCAATTTCCACACAAGCTTTGATTACCTCTCACAATATTCGCCCCCAGATTCCTCGGTTGCCGGCTGCTTCACATAGGCCTCTTTTCCCTTCAGTTTGCTGGTGCTATCCCCTTCTTTCCCTTCCAACTTTCACATTCTCACCACTCAGTGTAAATTTTTTAACGAATCTACAAGTGATACAGGAAAAGCGAAAAGATAACTCAAAATCACAAACTGTAAAATAAAACAAAATAAACTTTGTCTGAACATTCCATACTGCCAAGGAGTGATGAAGACGGCCTGAAGACCAGTCACCCATTCTATCCACAATAATGTAGCCTTAGTCACCTTGGAGAAGGATAATAATCAAGACTCATCCTGTGTAGATGAATTAATGCTGATTGGCATTCCACAACTATTTAAGAAATGGCAATTAAGATATATTCTGGGCTTTCTCAACAAGATTCTTTGTTTCTATATAACATCTGATGCTGGAGGCTACATATTTGACAGGGCAGGCACCCACTTGATATTTGGTGGCATGTTAATACTGTTGTAGTTTTGTTTTAATTGTACAACTCATTTTATGTGGGAAGAATTCACTGACATGGGAGCATAAAGGGCCTGTCCTGGTGCTGTCATGTTCTATGTTCACAACATTCTCCAACAAGTGGCTATTCTAGCACTGACTGCAATGTTTGACAAGCAGCTTCTCAGGTTGAGCCTTCTTGCTGTCTCAGGAAAAAACTCCTGCATTAACCTCCTCAGGCACCTTGATGATGAGGCCTTACAAATAAATATGCAATCAAGAGTTGCTCTGAGACATTTTGCCATTAGGTTAATTGGCAGCCATTATCCATTCAAGATGACAACTGCAGTCAGGCATTGCGGGCAAGCTGTAACCTGGATAGGGATTACTCTTCCTGACCTATGGCAGAGTTAGTCTGGAACCAAAAGAAAACGACAGATGCTAGGAATCTGAAATGAAAGCAAATAATGCTGGAAAGACTCAGCAGGTTAGGCAGTATCTGTGGAAAGAAAAACAAAATCAACATTTCCGTTCCGAGACCCTTTGTCAGCAGTTCATATCACCATGCTATTCATTGCTCACCCTTTGAATCACTGACAAACAGCTCCCCCGCCAAACCACGTTCAAACTTAAATTTCGCCTTTGTGGTTGGAATGCTTCCGTAGGATTCTTTCTCTATTGCTCTAGAGTGAAAGACATAAAGAAATCTGCAGTCTTCCAACTCTGGCTTTCTGCAAAATCCCAGTTTATTTTCCCCATACCTGCACAGGCTGGCTGGCAAGGCCCTTAGTTTAGCTCTGTAGTTTCATCCCTACACCTCTCACCTTCCTGTCCTCCTTACGGTTGCTTCTGAAAATGTATCTTTTGATTCAGTTTTTACCCACCTCTATCATTTCCTTTGGCAGATTGTTCCAAGTACCCACCTACCCTCTGTGTGAAAACGTTGCCCCGCAGATCCCCTTTAAATCATTCCCTTCTCACCTAAACCTGGATCTTTAGTTTTAGACTCTCCAACGTCCCTCTTGTTTTAGACTCGCCTATCTTCAAAAAAAGACTGTAAAAAGACTCTACCCTACCTACATCCCTCGTGATTTCATTAAGCTCTATAATGTCACCTCTTAGTCTCCTTCACTCCAGGTAATACAGGGCCAGCCTATCCACTTGCTTCTTAAGTCATGCCCTTGGTCTTCCTCTGTTTATTCAATTCCAATTCTTCAACAGTTGCACATACAGTTGAAAATAACAATTTCACATTCAAGATTTCTTGTTTTGTATGGGAGCAAAATCAAACATGATCAGTTCGTTTTTGGAAATCTCAACCTTCTTGCTTTTCCCTCTCAAAGGAATTTAAGTTGGAAACACAACAAGAAGAATATAATGAAACTCGAACGTAGGCATTAAATTATTGCTGCACAATGACCTATGAGCTCTCACTCTGTGACTGTCCTTCACTGCAGATCAAATTAGTAAGACATGACACGCTGACTATCCCTAATTAATCCATTCTCTTCCAAATGGGAGTAAATTCTATACCCTATATCCAAAAAATCCCTTCAATAATTTCCCCACTCACCTGAGGCTCACTGGCCTATGAAAACCCTGGATTCTTTCTACTTCCCTTCTTAAATAAAGGAACAACATTCACTACTCTCCAGTCGTCTGGGACCTCACCCTCTGGCTAGAGAAGATGCAAAGATTTTCGTCAAGGCTCCTGCAATCTCCTCTCTTGCCTCCCTCAATAAACTGGGATATATCCCATGAGGTCCTGGGGATTTATCCATCTTAATCTTAAGCTGCCCTTGCATGTTACTATTCTCCACACTGATCTCATTGTCCTCCATGTCCTTCCCCTTGGTGAAAACAGATGCAAAGTACTTGTTTATTACCTTGCCTACATCCCCACACTCCAATCACAAATTCCCTCCTTTAATCTTGCAAAACCCTACCCTCTCATTGGTTAACCGCTTGTTTTTAATATAGATATAAAAAGCTTTGGGTTTTTCTTCAATCTGACATGCCAAAGCCATTTTGTGGGCTCTTTTGGCGCTTTTAATTACACACATGTTCTTTTCCCATTTCTTTATATTCCTTGAAGACCCCGTCAGATTCCAACCTCATGAACTTTGCATGTGCTTCCTTTCTCTTTTTGACTAAATTTACAACCTCTTTGGTAAGGTTCGCTTACTTTGCTATCCTTGTCCCTCCACTTTACTGGAACATGTCAGTTCTGAATATCGATCAACTCAGATCCCTTTAAAATCGTTTCTTTCTCACCTTGAACCTCTGCCCATTTGTTTTAAACTCCCCTACCTTGGGGGAAAAAGATTGTGGCTATTTGCCTTCTCTATGTCCCTTGTAATTTTATAAACATCTGGGTGGTCACCCTTCAGTCTCCTACACTCTGGGGGGAAAAAGACCCACTTATGCAGTCTCCTATTATAGCTCAAACATTCCAAACCTGGTAACATCCATGTAAATCTTTCTTGCATCCTTTCCAGTTTAATGAGATCAATCTGCAGCCCATTTCCCTCAGTGTGGCAGCCCAACCAAAATCCACTCGCCCCAGGCTTGAAAGACACAGTTGAGCCCAGGCAGCAAGAAAGCTGTCAGATGGGGGAGATCTTTGAAATCGTTCCCTGTCCCGAATTTCCCCATGAGAATTTTTTTTCCTTCATATCCACCTGATCACATCACTTTGTTTTAATTTTAATCACTTCCATCACATCATTCCTTTGTCTTCTAACTCATATAGGAATGAATTCATTCCATATTTTATGAGAAATGTGGTGTTGCTATGTCAACCATTGTAAAATATTTAATACACATCATGATTCATGTTACAAACTTGGCTGGGAGAGATGAATTTTTTGGGATTCCTGCATAAAATTGCTCCTGTGCTCCTGGCTCTTGTAGTGTGTCAAATTCCAGAGCCACTAAAATTGCATTGCACAGAGACTGAACTGGAATAATGCCTCGATCACAAGGATTTGGATATACACAGATCTTGATAATTCCCCCGTGACAATCTCCATTGGAAATTTGACATTTGCTTTCACGAGGAACGTGGGGAATTGATGGAGTGCATCCTATTGCAACTAGATACTCCGCAGTAATGTCCAGTTTCTAATGACATGGCCAGGGGCTCTGTCTGGCCAATTGCTTTCTGTGGGTTCACCCTCAGGAATGCTAATCTAACATCTGCAACAGTGACTGGGAAGAGGCACACTTGAGTCTGATGGGATGGATGTCATTGCCCCGTTGGCCTTCTGCTCAAAGCAACATAGAAAGCATTAGATTCATCAGGTAGGGCCGCACTATCACCCGTGATATTGCCTGACTTCACTTTGCAGCCAATTTAGGCATTCAGACTGTGCCACATTCTGCAGGTGTCAGAATGATTATACTGGGACTCAAGTTTGTCCTGGTATTGTCTCTTGGCATCCTTGATGGCTTTGCAAACATCATAGCGGGCCTTCTTGTACCTCGGGATCGTTTGACTTCTATGCAGTGGACCTAGCCTTCACCTGTGAATGTACCTCACGGTTCATCCATAGTTTCCAGTTGGGGAACACTCAGATTGTCTTCTTCGGCACGCACTCTTCTACGCACTTACTGATGAAGTCAGTCACAGCAGTGGTGAACTCATTTAAGTTAGCTGCAGAATCCCTGAGTAGGGACCAGACCACTGAATCAAAGCAGTCACGTAAAATGTCATCCGTGTCCACTGACCAGCATTGACCAACTCTCTGTATCGGATCCTCCTGGTTACGTTTTTGTTTGTGGGTAACCTTGCCTTGTACTTTCTCAGCAAATCATCTACATTCTCACTAATCATGCCTTATATATTTTCACTTGAGGTCTGTGGTGTTTGTACAGACTCAGGATGTATGATTGTGCAAACCCTTTTTGCTGCGTCTTCACACTAAGCTTTTTCATCTGTGCCCAAGATTCTTGCAGCTGCTCTAAACTTGCTTGTAGCCCCTTTTGTTCTCTTTGCAAGAGCTCCCTGCTTGAGCGGCAACCATTGGTCAGTAAGGAGTTACACCAGTTGTTCTTTCGCAAGCTTAGCATTTTTGTGAGGTTTCTTGTTCCAAGCAGGCAGCTTGGCCTGCTAACATCTTCACAGTTTGTTGCTGTCTACATAGTGGGTAACCAAGGAAACGCAATCCCTTACTTTCCTTGGGTGAGCAGCTGGCCAGATTGAACATGGCCAAAATATTCACCGTACCATTTAAAGCAAAAGTCTGAGCAAAATATAAAATGTTATGTTTCTTCTTTATTCAGATTTGTTGTTCCTGGTTAGATTTCAGTCTATTTTCCAACACTTTTCCATTTCACAAGGGAATACCTCATGATATTGCTAACTTGTCCCAATTTCCGAATTAGGAGTTGCACAACAACCCACACATGTTTTGTGTTAATGATCTTGGTATTCAAAATCCCAGGATACAGCTCACTGCTGTATTTTATTGCATTTTTTGGCTTTTTTTTCTATTTCTGTTCCAGACACAAGGATCAACAAAACAAAAGAATGTCTTTCTGATATTGGATTTTAACACACTTTGGATTCAGATGGTGACAGATTCACTGGGGTGGATTTTTTGTAGAAATACTGTCCATTTTTGGGTAATTTTCTGAGGTGCCTGAGTGCAGTGAAATAAATACATTGGCCGCTTCTGGAAAACTTGTCCAACTTGAACTCAATCTCATTATTTAGAGTTTCGTTCGAAATAGGAACTGCCCGCATATGTTTCAAATGTCTGATATAATTGTCGTTCCAATCTATATGTGGTTTATTTGCAAAATAAGTAATACGGAGTAAATCATTGCCTAGCACTTTCACCATAAGTAGTTAAACATGACCTTGAAAGCAACGCTGCAGAACTCCCTTGATGATTCATTGACATCATCAGTGACCATTCCTCTGACCCAGCACTGCCTTTGGAATTAGACACATTCCTGAAGGTCCCATTACTTGATGTCTGAATGCTCCTGTCCAATATATTCATTCTCACAGTGCCACGCTTGTCCCACCAACAGAAAATAAACCTACTTTTCATTAAGATAGACACAAAAAGCTGGAGTAACTCAGCGGGACAGGCAGCATCTCTGGAGAGAAGGAAAGGGTGACGTTTCGGGTCGAGACCCTTCCTTCATTGCCTGACTGGTTGATTCATGAATGCATATCACGCAGGAATTATTTTTCATTCCATTCCTGATATTTCAGTAGCATTTTTCAAGATTTTTCTCCCCGATTAGTTATGGAGAAAGGTTGAAAAAGAGGTGAAGAAAGTCTGCTTCCCTCGGGTGCTGAGAGATTCTAGGAAAGGAGTAGCACAGGGATTGCAACAGGGATGAGGGGTTGAAAGGAGAATTGGGGCCGGTGGTGAAGATTAGAATGGAGTCGAGGAGAAATGGGTAGAAATTGGGAAACATACGAAACTTCCAGTTGGGGTCAAACCAGGATTTCAGGTATCTCACAATTTGAGTCCAACCGGGATTCAGGTACTGTAACTCTGGTTCAGGCCCAACTTGCTTTTGCAACCAGAGTAATTATGTGGTTCTCCTTTAGCAGACATCTTAGATCATAATATAATCATCTAACTGTACAGCAATCTTACGATGAGCCTTAATTTTCAGATGACTTAAAATGGATCAGATGAGGATTTTTTCATCCAGAAGGTGGTTGGAATATGGAACAACTGCCTGAGTAGTGATGGAGACTGGTACTTCGACATTATTTGAGAAGTATCTCGATGAGCACTCAAATTACCAAGGCATAGGAGGGTATGGACCAAGTGCTGGCATATGGGATTAGTAGAGTTGGGTATTTGATGGTTGGCATAGACATGGTGGGCTGAATGGTCTGTTTCTGTTCTGTATGACCTTATAAATCCTGGGGAGAGGGTGATGGTCTGTATTTTCAGATATTCTATGTGCTGTGGATTCTTGGTAAAGGTCATCAAGTGTAAGGGACCTTTAATCCTTGTACAAGAGGAACACAGGTATATTCACATTCACACAAACCACCTCTTACTTTCACAGCTTTCACCACTGCTAGCAAACAAAGACAGTCTCAAAAAGGAAATTACCGATGGCAAATAAAGGTGCCGGAGAAACCATGACATTGGATATATCTGACTCTGCTTTGTTAGTGGAAATTTTGAACAATCTGCTGCAACCCAGGAATTAGTAACTGTTATGTTCTGTGTGGATGAGTAGACTCTTGTCAAAGTACACTCTTGTTAAATTTAATCTGAGAGGGAGAAATGGAGCATATTGGGTTGATACTTGGATAGGTACATGGATCAGAGAGACTTTGAGAGATATGGGCCAAACATGGGACTAGTTTAGATAGGTCATATGGTCGGCATGGACGAGTTGGACTGAAGGGTCTGTGTCCATGCTGTATGAGTGTATGACTTTGTTTGTCTGCCATAGTTCTGGATTATCAATAGATAACTAACTGGGGAGAGAAAAGTAAAGATGGGTACATGCAGATGAGCCAGCACATGTTGCTCGCTCTGTAATATTTCTAACAAAGGTTATTACAATGAAGATTTAAACAAACTCTCAAATTACCAGGTGTTAACATCTCAGATGATGATCTATCCTCGGCTCAGTATCAGCAGCTTTACATTTTTAGAAGTTTAACGACATTTGGCATGTTACTGAATACTCCAACAAACTTATACAGATGTACCGTAGAAATAATCCTGATTGGTTGTATCATGGCCCGACATTACAATTGGCTGACACACAAGAGGCTGCATGAGTGGGGGACTCACCCTGGTTCATTAGTGGCACTGCCATCCCACCAAGCATCTACATGAGGTGCTGCCTTATGAAGGTGGCATCAATCTTCAATGATTCCCACCATCTGGGTATACCCTCTTCTCACAGCTGCTACCAGGTAGTAGGCACAGAGGTCTGAAGTCCTGGATAACCAGGTTCAGCAAACAGTTCTTGAACTGACCTATAAAACAATCCTACCCCAGTAACAGAACGCTATGGACCACCTCTTGTACTACAATGGACTTGTTTTCTAATTGTGTTTTGCATGAACGTCCTGTGATGGAATTTAATACAGTGAAACATTAAGGTGTTGCATTTTGGAAAGTCTAGCATGGGCAGGACCAACGGTGTATGGTAGAGCTCTGGGGAGTGTTGCAGAGCAGAGGTATCTATGAGTGCAGGTACATAAGTAGTTGAAGTTGCATCACAGGTAGGCATCACAAAAAGGCTTTTGGCACATGGCCTTCATCAGTCAGAGTATTGAGTACAGAAATTGGGAGATCATGGTGCAGTTATATAAGACATTGGTGAGGCCGCATTTAGAGTCCTGTGTTCAGTTCTGGGCACCATATTAAAGGAAAGATGGAGTCAAGTTGGAAAGAGTACATAGACGATTTACAAGGATGTTGCCAGGACTCGAGGATCTGAACTGTCGGGAGAGGTTGAGCAGGTTGTGACTATTCCTTGGAGCGCAGGAAGATGAAGAGGGATCTTATCGAGGTGTGTAAAATTATTAGAGGAATAGCTCGTGTAGACAGAGTAAGGGGAATCGAGAACCAGAGGGGAATCGAGAACCAGAGGACATGGGTTTAAGGTGAAAGGCGAAAGATTTAATAGAAATCTGAGGGGTAATTTTTTCACACAAAGGGTGGTTGGTGTATGGAATGAGCTGCGTGAAGAGGTAGTTGAGGCAGAGATTATTGAAATGTTTAAGAAACAATAAGACAGGTACATGGATACGACAGGCTTCGAGGGATATGGGCCAAATGCAGGCAGGTGGGACTAGTGCAGGTGGGACATGTTGGTCGGTGTGCGCAAGTTGGGCCAAAAGACCTGTTTGCAGGCTGTATGACTATAATTGAGGGACAGAGTCTTTCCCAGCTGTTATCAGGCAACTGAACAGTTCTCTCTCCAGCCAGAGAGCGGTCTTGACCTCCCATCTACCTCATTGGAGACCTTCGAACTCTCTTTAATCAGACTTTATTGAACTTTATCTTGCACAAAACGTCATCCTATTTATCCTATATCTGTACAGAGTGGACGGCTTGATTGTAATCATGTACAGCTTTTTCACTGACTGGATAGCATGCAACTAAAAACTTTACACTGTATCTCTGTACATGCGACAATAATAAATTTAGCTAAACTAAACTTTTGATTTATTTGGATTCATAAAATCCAAGCGGCATTGTCTACTCAAGAATGATTAGCAATTTTACAAATAGAACTGCAATACATTCTGGGAAAAACAAAAATCTTTATTTCGATGTGCCTGAGCTCAGCTTCAAGCAAAACAACTTTCAGTTTTTTTTCTTAATTCTTAAGGAATTCGAGCACTTTCAAAAATCTTGGCATTCGCCATCACGAAGGAAAACTTGCACTCCAATTGCAGTTCTGGAATGTTATCTTGATGTTATCTCAGTTTTGTGTGAAAGTTCAAGGTATTTTCTATAAACTTGGTCCTCAGAAAACATATACTGCACTGACACTTTCGCACCCATGTCCTTCTCAATCACCTAATTTCTTTCAGCTCACAGCAGTGACAAAGTGAGCCAAAGATGACTAAAACATCCACGCAGTTAACCACAGTCATTCTCCCTCCCTCCCTCATTCCTTCAAGTATGAGAGCCAAAAGCAGGGACTGTAAACTTCCAGCAATTGCCAGGCAGGATTCTTCTGTTGCTAATAAAGAATGGTTTGCATTTACATAGTGCATTTCCCCAACCCAAAACACGCTGCCGTTGGTGATACATTTGTGAAATGTACATATAGGCTGTAACATAGAAAATATGTAAACTGATTTATTAATAAATAGCAATAAGATAATCCCAAATCCTTTGCTTTATGATATTGAATGTGAGGTAAATATTGGGGAGAGTTGTTTCTCTTCCTTAAATAGTGCCACAGGCAGGGGTACAGTGGTGCCGGAGCTCACTGTAAAAACCTATGTAAAAAAGAGCCAAAATAAACAGCGGGGAATTTTAACTAGCGAGGAGTTTTACAGCGGCCACTATGGCACTAGTGACAGTTCCGGCACCTAAAAAATTAGCACTGCAACACTGGCCACGGGATCTTTTACATCTAATTTAAAGGATAGTTCTTGACCATGCAGCACCCTTCATTATTGCACTGGCGTTTTAGCCTGGTCCTTTGTGTACAAACCCTTCACCCCGGTGGAGAGAACCCTGCCAACTACCCTTGAGCTAGTACTCCTCGCTTCCATCGTTGCCGCCCCCCCTTCTCACTGGAATCTGGGCTTCGGGGGATGAGCGGAGGCTGGCTTCCTCCTACAGGCCGTGGCCCGCCGGCTCTTGTGCATCCGCCTGCATGTCCCATCAGATCTTGGGCCTTGTACAAGAACAGTCTTGAGCTGTAAGAGAGGGCCGTGTTGCATCTGAACTGGAGGGGGACCAATATCATTGCAGGGAGGTTCACTAATGCTATCCGGGCAGGTTTCTCCTAGAGAGGGAGAGGGGGATCCAGGGCAGTAGGCCAGAAATTGGAAGGAATAATGGAAAGATAGTTAGGACCAGTCTCAAAGGAAGGATAGGCAGTGAGAGGTGAAGGAACATGGTGACGCTGATGGGCTGAAGTGTGTTTATTTCAACGCAAGTAGTATTATGGGGAGGGCAGAAGAACCTAGAGTCTGCATTGGTGCCAGCGCTTACAATGTTGTGGCCACTGCGGAAACGTAGTTGCGAGAGGAACACATATGGCAGCTCAATATTTCAGCCTTTCGATTTTTCAGACGCGAACACGAGGGAGGTAAAAGAGGTGCTGGAGTTTCCCTACTAATCAGGGAGATGACCACGGCGGCATCCAGAGAGGACATACTGGAGGGTTCGTCTGTGAAGACAATATGGGTAGTCTTTAAAAATAAGAAAAGAGCAAGATCTTTAGTGTACTAGATTGTACTATGAGTCCTCCAATAGCAAATGGGAGATAAAGGAACATATGCAGGCAATTACCAAAAGATGCCAAAGCACCAGGGTTGTCTTAGTGGGCTACTCTATTACTTAGTAATATTGAGAATATTACTCAATACTCTTCCTCAATATTGACTGGGACTAGCTCAGTGCTAAAGGCTTAGATGGGGCAGAATTTGTGAGATGTATCCAGCAGGGTGACATGAAAGAGTATGTGGATAGTCCAACACGAGAAGAAAACATACTGGACCTTATGTTGGAAAATGAGCCTGGCCAAGTGACTTGCGGTTCAGTGGAAGAGCATTCTGGGGATAGTGATCACTGAGCCCCATTAACCCTCCATTGCACCCTCTGCTGCGTTTTCACCATCCCTTCCATTCAACAACCCAGTCTTCAGTGGAGGCTTCAGCTTCATCCCCCATGTACCTCTCTTCAAGCCATGCCTCTCTGCCTTCACACTTATTTCTTTGACCAGGAGTTTTCAGGCGAGACTGTAGATACTATCTCCTGTATCACTGATATTCCCTATGTCCTATTCATTCCTACCCCCACCTTCTCTGCAACTTAAATGCAAAAAAAATGTTTTTCCTGGTTTTCTCGAAAAGGAAAATGCTGGAAACTCTTAAGTCAGACAGCATCTGTGCAGAGAGGAACATCTTATATTCTCAGTTCAAGACCCTTCTTCAGCTCGATCTGAAACATTGACTGTTTCTCACCGCAGATGCTGCCAGTTTTCAATCATTTTTTGGTTCTATTTCTGATTTCCAACAAATGTAATTTTTTAAATTGTTTAATGCAATTTATGTTAGCCTTTAAATGTCAGGGCTTGAGGTAGACTGAATAAATAAAAACTGATTAAATTGTGAATAAACGGGGATGTAGTTTTGTGACCGAGGTGCAGAGGAATTTTATGTGTTGCACCATTATATGTCTCATAAATCTGAGTTTTTTTAAGTAACTAAAAAAGTTGATGAGGGCAAAGCCATAGACCATGTCTTTATATTCTTCAACAAAGCATTTGATAAGGTTCCACATGGCAGGCCACTCTGGGAGGTTAGATCGCAAGGGATTCAGGGAGAGCTAGCCAACTAAATAGGGATTTGGCTTAATTGAAGAAAGCAGTGGGTGATGGTGGAAGGTTGGTTTTTAGCCTGGAGGCCTGTGATTAGTGGTGTGCCTCAGGAATCAGTGCTGCGCCCTTTGTTGTTTGTGGTTTATATCAATGATTTGGATGAAAATGTACAAGGCATGATTAGCAAGTTTATAGAAGACACAAAAGTGGGTAACATCGTAGAGAGCAAAGATGGTTATCAAAAATTGCAGGATCTTGGTCAGTTGGGTTGAGGAATGGTTAATGGAGTTTAATACAGATAAGTGCGAGGTGTTGCATTTTGGTAAGTCAAACCAGGGGCAGGACATTCACAGTGAATGGCAGGGTTCCGGAGAATGTTGTAGAGCAGAGGGATCTAAGAGCGCGGGTACATGGTTCCTTGAAATTGGCATCATAGATAGATAGGGTGGTCAAGCATAGAGTTTGGCAAGTTATGTTATGGTTGGCCACATTTGGAACACTGTGTTCAATTATGGTCACCCTGTTATAGGAAAGATGTTAAGCTGAAAAGGGTGCAGTGAAGATTTGTGAGAATGTTGCCAGGACTCAAGTGCCTGGGAGAGGTTGAGCAGACTGGGATTCTATTCCTTGGAGCACAGGAGAATGAGGGGTGATCTTATATTGGTGTATTGGGAATAGATAGGGTAAATGTACTTTTATCCAGAGTTGGGGGATTCAAGAACCAGAGGACAGAGGTTTAAGATGAGAGGGGAAAGATTTAATGGTGTTAATATTACCAACAATCAGTCATGGATCAACCAAGGAGGCACACCAATACCTCTACTTCCTGAGGAGACTTTGGAAATTAGACATGTTTTCAGTGACTCTTACAAACTTCTGTAAATGGAGCATAGAAAGCATACTGTCAGGTTGCATCACAGCTTGGTATAGCAACAGCTCCGCCCAAGACCACGTAATTGCAGAGAGTTGTAGATGTAGCCCAGTCCAACACACAGACCAGATTTCCATTTACACTTCACGAAATCTTGGAAAAGCAGTTAACATATCAAAGACTTGTCCCATCCAAAATACAGAAGCTTGAAAGAGTGCACCACCAGACTTAGGAATAGGTTCTTCCCCTCAGGCTTCTGAATTATTCTTCCATAAGCTAGGATACTGTCCGATTCACTACCCCACAGACTTTGCCAATGGAACTGATGCACTATAATCCTGAAAATGATAGTCTGCACTCTGTATCTTCCCCTTTACTCTATTGTACTTGAGTTTGACTTGATTGTATTTATGCATTGTATTAACTGATCTGATTGGATGGTGTGCAAAACAAAGCTTGTCACTGTACCTTGGTACATGTCACAATAATAAATCTAAACTGCTGTGAATTGATTCTGAACATTAAGAAAATGCTCCTCAGTTCCCCTTTGCCACACCAGTGATTTATAGTTATTTTGGCATTTCACTACTTGGTCTAGTACGATGAAGTGAGTGCAAGGAACCAAACGTCTAGTGCCATCATCAGGTCCCTTTAAATAGTGCATCCAAGTCTAAGAATGTAAGGAACAGAAGGTAGAATAAAAAAAGACACAAAATTATGGGAGTAACACAATGGGTAAGGCAGCATCTCTGGAGAACATAGATAGATGATGTTTCCGGTCGGGACCTTTCGTCAGACTGATCGGGTGAGGGGAAAGCTAGAAGAGAGGAGGGGGCAGGACAAATCGCGGCAGGTAATAGGTGAACACAGACAAAGGGGGGTTTCCTGCTCCACCATTCAATAAGGTTTTGGATGATTTCCTGTAACATATCTATATCTCTTGTGTCCAAATATAAGCCAACCTCAATTTTTAATACATGGACTCAACACTGAATATTCATCCCACTTAACCTTCCTTGTTTCAAGAATAATCTCAGTTTCCGCATTCTAACCTTTTAACTGCAATACTTCTTTCCTGCAACCATTCTAACATGTCTTACCTGTGCCCTCTCTAGAACTTTCACATCGTTCAAGCGGTATGTTGACCAGAAACTGGCCAATCTGTGTCATTTACAGATTATGACAGGATAAATTATCTTAGAGAATAAGGAAATGGAAAACAAACAAACCAAATATTTTGCATGTGCGTTTTCTGAATAGACACATAAAATCTCTCGAAAATAATGAAGAACACCAAGCTCAGAATATCCTGAAAGTAATAAGTATAAACAAACACTAATATTAGCGATATTACAGGTTGAAAGGTGGTAAAACAACAGCACACGAAAAAAAATGCAGTCAAGTTGTTAACAGATGCAATAGTTGTCATCTTCCAAAACTCCACAGCTTCTAGAATGGTCCCTGCAGAGTGCAGTTAATGTGACATCAGCAGCTGTGAAAATGCTGATACCAGGAATGGATATTGGAATATTAAAATCGACAAGGAGTCATCGAAGCTCGCTACTTTCAATACACCCTTTGGAAGATACCGATTTCAGCGCCTCCCATTTAGTCTTTGAGTGAGACAAAATGTCTTCCAACAGAAAATAGGTGAGACTTACGATGACGGCAAAGGAGTAATTGGGACAGCAGATGACATCCAAGTCTTCGGACAATATGACAAAGTCCATGACTGCAACCTCCATGAGGCAATGGAGAAAACCAGAAGAGCCAACATTAAAACTGAATTCTGAGAAGTGTTTCGTTAAAGTATCAGAATGTCAATTCTTTGGTTTGAACTACACAGCAGACAGAATAAAACCAAGTGAGGATAAGGTGAGGGTTATCAGTGAAATGAATGCACCAACTGACAAGAAAGAACTCTGAAGCTTTTGGAAATAATACAGTACATGGGCTCCTTCATCCCCAAACTCAAACAATTGATCACGTGAGACAATGCTGCACTATTACGATAGAAGGAAGCCTTTCACTCTACAAGCAGACGCATCGCAGGAGTAGGTGCTGCTCTACGTCAAGAAGCCTTTGACAAGGTCCCACTCAAGATATTAGGGTGCAAAATGAGAGCACATGGTATTGGAGTAGGGTAATGACATAGACAGGTCCTTTTCAGAATGGCAGGCAGTGACTAGTGGGGTGCCGCAAGGCTCGGTGCTGGGACCCGTTATTTACAATATATATTAACGATTTAGACGAGGGAATTAAATGTGACATCTCCAAGTTTGCAGATAACACAAAACTGGGTGGCAGTGTGAGCTGCGATGAGGATGCTTTGAGGCTGCAGGGTGACTTTGATAGGTTGGGTGAGTGGGCAGATGCATGGCAGATGCAGTATAATGTGGATAAATGTGAGGCTATCCACTTAGGTGGCAAGAACAGGAAGGCAGATTATTATCTGAATGGTGTCAAATTATGAAAAGGGGAGGTGCAACGAGACCTGGGTGTGCTTGTACATCAATCACTGAAAGTAAGCATGCAGGTTAGGCAGGCAGCAAAGAAAGCTAATGGCAAGTTGACCTTCATTGCGAGATGATTTGATAGGATTTCATTAGGAGCAAGGAGGTCGTACAGCACATGGACAGGGCCCTGGTGAGACTGCACCTGGAATATTGTGCACAGTTTTGGTCTCCTAATTTGAGGAAGGACATTATTGCTATTGAGGGAATGCATATGTGCACAATCCGCAGGCATTGCCACTTTCATTTCACTGCACATCGTGTATGTGTATGTGACAAATAAATTTGACTTGACTTGACATCATAGGTTCGCCAGGTTAATTCCCAGGATGGTAGAACTGACATATGATGAAAGAATGGGTTGACTGGGCTTGTATTCACTGGAATTTAGAAGGGTGAGAGGGGATCTTATGGAAACAGATAACATTCTTAAAGGATTGGGCAGACTAGATGCAGGAAAAATACTCCCGATGTTGGGGGAGTCCAGAACCAGGGGGTCACCGTTTAAGAATAAGCAGGTAGGCCATTTAGGACTGAGATGAGGAAAAACTTCTTCACCCAAAGTTGTGAATCTGTGGAATTCTCTGCCACAGAAGGCAGTGGAGGCCAATTCACTGGATGTTTTCAAGAGAGAGTTAGATTTAGCTCTTAGGGCTATCGGAATTGAGGGATATGGGGAAAAAGCAGGAACGAGGTACTGATATTAGATGATCACCCATGATCATATCGAATGGCGGTGCTGGCTCGAAAAGCTGAATGGCCTACTCCTGCACCTATTTTCCTATGTTTCTATGAACAATATTTACAGCAATATGGATCCTGTTTGCTGAGCAAGGGATACCTCAGACATAATTTGTGATGATGAGACCCAGCTTTCTGCAAAAGAATTCAAAGAGTTAGCAGCAGAATATGGGTTCATAGAAAGACAGGTCCAGTGAAGGAAATGTTCATCAAATGACGAGAGACAAAGGAATCTTGCCTTGTTGTCACTCCAAACACCACTGAGTGCTGACATGAAGTCACCAGCAGAGCTACTGAATGGCCGAAAGTACAAAACAATCATGTCAAGCAAAATGCATCCTCTGCAAGACCAGGAGGAAATACAACGGCGGACTGGTGCTCAAACTGAAGGAAGTCCGAATTTCGAAGGTATCACAAACTGCTGGAGTAACTCAGCAGGCCAGGCAGCATCTCAGGAGAGAATGAATGGGTGACGTTTCGGGTCGAGACCTTTCTTAAAGGATTGGGCAGACATCCTGAGATGCTGCCTGACCTGCTGAGTTACTCCAGCATTCTCGACCCGAAACGTCACCCATTCCTTCTCTCCTGAGATGCTGCCTGACCTGCTGAGTTACTCCAGCATTTTGTGAATAAATACCTTCGATTTGTACCAGCATCTGCAGTTATTTATAAGTCAGAATTTCAACGGACTTGCCAAAACATCGCCACAACTGCGAGTACCCTGTGCTTTGACCCTCCCTCTGCCCACTCTCTAGTTCCCACCATCCCAGTCTGTCCTCCCAGCTGTCCTTTTCCCCTCCCCAGCCCCACCATGTGTTCCCTCCGTCCTTTCCCTGTCACCTCTCCCAAACTTGTCACCTTAGCCTTGACCCCTCTCCCAATCCTGTCCCTTGTCCCTTTCACTACATCTGTCCCCGTCCCTTTCTCCAGCCCCTCTGACCAAGTCTGTCTGTTCCCGTCGCCACCCTCCCCCGTCCAGCCCGATCTCCTGCTCCAATCCCCAACCCTGACCCCGCGCTCTCAGCGAGCCCAGTCCCCACCCTCGGCCCTGACTGTTCCCGTCTCCTCCTTTCGTCCTGCCCTTCCCCCGCCAAGCCCAGCTCTATCCCCGGCAAAGATACCCAGCCCTGCCCCCCTGGCCCGAGCTCTATCCCTTCCTCCGCCCGTCCCTCCCCGAGCACCGTCCTCTCCACCTCTCCCTCCCCCTCTCTCCCCCCCCCGAGCCCCGTCCTGTCCCCGAGCACGGCCCTGTTGCTCCGCATGACCGTTGGTGCGTGAGGCCAACGTCGCCAGCAGGGGGCGCCGCTCCCGCTCCCGCGCCGACGCAGCGAAGACGTGCGCAGCCGCACTAGGATCCGTATTCGGATGGCGGGACAGGAGGGATGTTCGGTAGGGGCTGATGGAGGGCGCGGGGAGGGGGGATAAAGGGAGAGGGGGGAAGACAGGGGGATAGAGATAGAGGGCGGGATAGAGATAGAGGGCGGGATAGAGATAGAGGGTGGGATAGAGATAGAGGGCGGGCTAGAGATAGAGGGCGGGATAGAGATAGAGGGTGGGATAGAGATAGAGGGTGGGATAGAGATAGAGGGTGGGATAGAGATAGAGGGTGGGATAGAGATAGAGGGTGGGATAGAGATAGAGGGCGGGAAAGAGGAGGAGGAGGGGAGGAGAGGAGGAGGCGAGCAGGAGGAGGGGTGAGGAGGAGGGGGGGGAGTTAGAGGGGGAGGAGAGCTGGAGGGGGGGAGAACTAGAGAGGGGGAGGAGGGGAGGGGAGAGGAGGGAGAGGAGGGGAGGAGAGCTGGAGGAGGGGAGAGCTAGAGAGGAGGAGGGGGGAGGAGAGCTAGAGAGGGGAGGGGTAGAGATAGAGATAGAAATGTGGAGGGGAGGGATAGTGGGAGAAGGAGTTGGGGAGAGGGAGGGATAGAGGACGAGAGAAGGAGGGACAGGGAGGGTGAAGAGAGGAGGGGAGAGGAGTGAAGCACTGGGGAGCGGTGGCGGACGGGTAGGTGAGAGGGACACTGGTTAGTCGGGGGGGGGGTGAATTGGGAGAGAGAGATGGGAAGGGAAGAGAGGTGAGAGGCAAGGACGGGAATGGGGGTGACGGGAGGGTCGAGGGCGGAGAGATGGGGGGAGTGTGAGGGAAGAGATGGAGAGGGTGGTGTGAGGAGAGAGACAAGAGGGAGGGGGATGAATGGGAAAAAGTAAGGGTGAGAGGGAGGGGTAGGTGAGGAGGATGAGAGAGATGGGAAGAGGGGAAAAACGGAGGGTATAGGGATGAAGGGAGGGGTGAGTAGGAGAATTGATTGGGTGGGTGAGAGGAAGGGGGAGATGCAGGGGACGGTTGGAGGCATGGGAATAAAGGAATGGACAGTGGGGTGAGAGAGGGGAATTGTAGCGGTATGGGAACGGTAGAGATGGGGAGAGATGGGGAGAATGAAGGGCGAGGGGATAGCTGAGGAGTGGAGGGAGTGAGAGGAGGAGTGGGAGTCAATGGAATTGAATGGCCAAGGGGGAGAGTTGGAGATTGGTGGCAATGAGACAGGTGGGGGATGGGTGGTGACAGGCAGGGGTAAAGAAGGGAGTCGCTGGAGCTAGGATTGGAGACGATTGGGGCAGAGGGAAAGGAGATGAGTGAGGGTAAGAGACGGCAGTGGGGGAAGAAGAAACATTGGTTGAGGTGAAATGTGGAGGGGGTGTTCTGGCAAGGGCTCATCAAGAGGCTGTGGTTGTTAAGTGAGGGAGGGATTGTTTGGGATGTTGGTGGGGACATTGGGGTTGTTTCAGGGTGTGCGGTGGAGATTGCCTGGTGCAGCAGAGTTTCACTTTGCTTGTCTGCCTGTCTGCTTAGCTCTTGTGAAGAGGTCAATGAAGATCAAAGATCCATGAAGCTTATTCGTCATATAGCTATAAAACTTCCTATTTTCTGGCATTCTGACCCTATTCCATACTCTGCAGGTGTTCAGACATTTAATTTATAAAATTAACCTGCAATTTTGTTGCGGGTTTTTGTGTTGAATGTAAAAGTGGAGTGATGTCATTGAAACGGAAACAAAGCTGATTGTGACCATTAACCCAAAAATAACTTTCATTTCAAACAATTTACCTCAAATGATTTTCTTCCTCATTTTAGTGTCTTTTCTTTGCTTTCTTTCTTTCTTCTTACTCTTTGCGTGCCTTCTATGTGCAATATTGATTTATCCTTTGTTTCGTGTGTTGTCTCAGCACATACACCAGGGACTCAGTGACGGATCTGTTCAGTATGATTGAGGTAACAAAACGTGTGCAATAATATGCTTACCAGAGCTTGGATCAATAATATAATTGAACAAATCTTTATTAGATAATTAATTTTCTTGTGAATATGTTTAAACGTCTGCAGTGTGGTTACCTTGAAGAGAGTGGAGCAATTCCATAGTGATGGAAGCAATATTGACTTTGTAATTAGCCAGAATGGTGGGGAGAGGGGAGGTGAATGTTAAGCATGACTATGACTTTATAATTGGAAATAGCAACAAGACTTTAGCATAGATTAATATCTTGGCTGAAGGGACAGAGTGTATATAATATATCCTAGTTGTCTTGCAATATGCTTCTTAATGGAATCCATGCGTTTGATACAAATACTCTTTTGGAGTCCATATTAACTGAATAGATATTGAGATTGGGAGACACTAGAAAGGAGAATAAGCCCTAAATTCACCCACAAGAGGAAACATTCTCTCCCCATCTACCTTGTCAAGGCACATTCAAGTATCTTATATATTTAAACTGGCATTGTCCTCAAATTGCTGGAAAAACTCAATGAGACAGGCAACATATGTGGAAGAAATTGGACAGATGACCTTTTGGGTTAGAGCCATTCTTCAGATACCATTCCCTACAGAATGTTCTGCAAGAGTGAAATAGGGCATTGATCAGGATTAGTAGGACAGTGTGGGATATAGTGAAGCTAATTGCGTTAATTCCAGTTTTGTTTGAGAAAATGGTTTCTGTTTTCGAACTGGGTTGGTTGTATTTTAGCAACCAACTCATTATTCTAAAATCAGCTACAATGTGTGAAATAAAGGCCTTAGGATGGGTTTTGGCAGATCGTGAACTAATAGCATCAAATACCTTGCAAACTGATATCATTTTCCAGTGTTCACCTTGTAGCTTTCTGTGGTGAAAATAAATTCTTCCTCAAATTTCCTCTGAATCCCCTACCTTAAACCTAAACATCGGTTGAAGAAATCTCTTAAGGAGAAATGTTTTTCACTATCTACCCCATCTATGCCCTTCATGATTCTGTCTACCTCTATCAAGTCTCTCTCAGTCTACTTCACTGCAAGAAAAAAAACAGCCAATTTGGTTTCTCCTCTTCCTTCTTAACTGAAAAAAATCCAGCATCCTGCTCTTTAATTCCATGAATGACTCACAAAGTCAAATATCCCTTATGCTTAACCTACTTATATACCTGTGCTTCTGCCGTCAGCGATCTTTGGACTTTGCACAAAGATCACCCTGTTCTCGGTATTTCATGGGGTCCTACTATTTATTATGTGTGTCCTTATTACTGCTAGACTGCATTATCTCATTTTTCAGATTTAATTTTCATCTGTCATTCCTCTGCCCATCTTTCCAGCTCATCAAGAGAGCCATCAATTTTCAATTGATCAATTTTCTTTGCATCAATTTTCACTTCCAAATGGTGAATGCATAATAACAAAGAGCCTGGGTCTTGACTCTGATTCCTGCAGTGCACCACAGGGCATGTGCTTCCTTTTGCAAAAACGGCCTCTGATCTTCACTACCTGCCTCTTGTTACCAAACTAACAACTCAGCTTTGTCAATTGCCTTCAATTCTGGGACCTTGTCAATGTCTTTACTGAAGTCCAGGTATACTACATCAAATATTAATTGAAACAAAACAACCATTTTTTGGTAGGACATTTTAAAATGTAGTTTAATTGAGAAAATTGTATTATGCCTTTTGACCAATGGTGCTCTGCACCCATCCAATTGATTCCACTCTCTGGTCTAGACTGTGCATGTTTCCATAGATTTAACAGCGCATTAGGGCATTAAAATCAATTAGGAAGGAGAGTCCTAGAGTTGAAACTACAGTGCCCTCCATAATGTTTGGGACAAAGACCCATCGTTTATTTATTTGCCTCTGTGCTCCACAATTTGAGATTTGTAATAGTAAAAATCAAATTTGGTTAAAGTACACATTGTCAGATTTTATTAAAGGGTATTTTTATACATTTTGGTTTCGCCTTGTAGAAATTACAGCTGTGTTTATACATAGTCCCACCATTTCAGGGCACCATAATGTTTGGGACACATGGCTTCACAGGTATTTGTAATTGCTCAGGTGTGTTTTAATGCCTCCTTAATACAGGTATAAGAGAGCTCTCAGCACCTAGTCTTTCCTCCAGTCTTTCCATCACCTTTGAAAACTTTGATTGCTGTTTATCAACATGAGGACCAAAGTTGTGCCAATGAAAGTCGAAGCCATTATGAGACTGAGAAACAAGAATAAAACTGTTAGAGACATCAGCCAAACCTACGGCTTACCAAAATCAACTATTTGGAACATCATTAAGAAGAAAGAGAGCACTGGTGAGCTTACTAATTGCAAAGGGACTGGCAGGCCAAGGAAGACCTCTACAGCTGATGACAGAAGAATTCTCTCTATAATAAATAATCCCCAAACACCTGTCCGACAGATCAGAAACGCTCTTCAGGAGTCAGGTGTGGATTTGTCAATGACCACTGTCCGCAGAAGACTTCATGAACAGAAATACAGAGGCTACACTGCAAGATGCAAACCACTAGTTAGCTGCAATAATAGGATGGCCAGGTTACAGTTTGCCAAGAAGTACTTAAAAGAGCAACCACAGTTCTGGAAAACGGTCTTGTGGACAGATGAGACGAAGATTAACATATCAGAGTGACGGCAAGAGCAAAGTATGGAGGAGAGAAGGAACTGCCCAAGATCCAAAGCATACCACCTCATCTGTGAAACACAGTGGTGGGGCTGTTATGGCCTGGGCATGTTTGGCTACTGAAGGTACTGGCTCACTTATTTTCATTGATGATACAACTGCTGATGGTAGTTGCATAATGAATTAGGATGTGCCCATACACTTCAGATCTGCTCAAGTTCAAACAAATGTCTCAAAACACATTGGCCGGCAGTTCATTCTACAGCGAGACAATGATCCCAAACATACTGCTAAAGCAACAAGGGAGTTTTTCAAAGCTAAAAACTGGTCAATTCTTGAATGGCCAGGTTAATCACCTGATCTGAACCCAATTGAGCATGCCTTTTATCCGCTTTGAAGAGAAAACTGAAGGGGACTAGCTCCCAAAACAAGCATAAGCTAAAGATGGCTGCACTACAGGCCTGGTAAAGCATCACCAGAGAAGACTCCCAGCACCTGGTGAAGTCCATGAATCGCAGACTTCAAGCAGTCACTGCATGCAAAGGATATTCCACCGGGTGGCGCTTCGATGGCAGTAGTTTGCCTGTCTTTCTCGTCCTTTTTTTTGTTATTTTTTAAAAGTACGTTTTCTGGTTTGTTTTATGTGGGGGGTGGGGGGTCGGGGGAAACTATTTTTCAATCTCTTACCTTGCCGGAGATGCAATTGTTTTCTGGATCGTATCTCTGGTCGCTCTACGGCCTAACTTCGTGCAGCTGGAGGCCTTGCCCGGGACTGACTTTGAGCCCCCACGGGGCGTGGACTTACCATCTGAGCGTGCGATTCATTGCCTGGATCGACGCTCCAACCGTGGCCTGTGGACTTTAATATCAAGGAGCCCGCAGTCTCGGGTTGAGACCGAAGTCGGGAGCTCCAAGCTGCACGAAGTTCGACAAGCCCCGACCCGGGTCCGATCGCCCAGTACATGGGAGCTGAGATTTCCCCCCCGATGCAGGAACTTGATCGCCCCGATGAGGAAGGCCCGTCGCTGGCTACGGGCGTAAGATCGTCCCGTCAACGGAAGGCTCGAGGCCCACGACCGCTGGAGGACTAAATAGGGAGAGACTGAATTTTTTCCGCCTTCCATCACAGTGAGGAATGCGGAGGTTACTGTGGTGGATGTTCATGTTAAAATGTATTTTGTGTGTTCTGCTTTTTATTGTTTTGACTGGCAAATGAAATTCCTCGTATGTTGCAAAACATACTTGGCTAATAAAGTATATTAAGAGAAAAAGTATATTATGAGATATGCAACAAAATACTAAACATGACTACTTTAATTTACATGACTTTGCTGTGTCCCAAACATTGTGGTGCCCTGAAAAGGGAGGGGGAGAGACTCTGTATAAACACTGCTGTAATTTCTACAAGGTGAAACCAAAATGTATAAAAATGGCCTTTATTAAAATCTGACAATGTGCACTTTAACCACAGATGATTTCACAGGAAAAATAGATGAGAGTAAGGTGACTCATAATACAGGAATTGTGATAAATGTAAGACTACAAGTTTAACCAGTTGTGACAGATACATTTTAAGTGAAAAATTAATATTTTTAATGTTTCCAATACTTTGTCTTAAAAGTTGTCGCTCTGAAGCTGGGAGGAAATGGAGGCTCTGTTGGAAGCAGTGCAACACCTTGGCCATGATGGGTAAGCAGAAATAAATAATCTGGCGGGCATGGTGGTCCTTTATGTTTAGAAAATGTGATGATTGGGGATTCAATGGCTTCTTTGAAAGAATGGTAAACATCTAAACTGCATTGGTGTACAGTTACTGCACATACCTACAAATGTCAGCATACTTGCATTGGATTTTTCTTTAAACTGATAGCATTTGCTAAGATGCAGTTTTACAAAGCTCTGGGAAAAGAGCTTGTTCAAAGAGCTGGTCCAATTTATGGTTTCCTCAGTATACCAGCGTCTCAATAGAGAGTGCAATCTTTGGAATTGTGGTAAAGTTCAAGCGTGAGAAAATTAAGACGAAGCTACAAAGTTATCAAGAAGAGTAGTGAGGAAAGTTGTGAGTTTAACTAGTGTACCATCTTGGTCATACACGGGTGTCAAGCGTGTGCTTTAGTGGCTTATGCCCAAAACAATGAAATTCTTACGCAGCAGCAGTACAACAGATTGTAAGCACAGTACTCATAGATAATTGTCCCTTGTGCAACCCAAGCAGTTCAGAGTTCGGAGTTTAGTTGGAGTTCATAGTGTTGGTTGTTGGGAAGAAGCTGTTCCTGAGCCTGGATGTTACAGTTTTCAGACTCCTTTACCTTCTTCCCGATGGCAGGAGTGAAATGAGACTGCGGCCAGGGTAGGTGTGGGTCCTGATGATGCTGGTTGCCATTTTGAGACAGCGCTTCTTGTTGATTCCTTCGATGATTGGGAGTTCAGTACCGGTGATGGAGCGGGCAGTGTTCACCACTTTTTGTAATCAACCACGTTTCTGGTCACAATGGATGCCTTCCTGGCAGTGTACCTGCAATTCTCAACGAGCTGGGAGAATCCCCAGCACTCAGGGAATCCTTTACAAGTGGTTGCTCTGTTGCCATTGAGAAATCGCAGTAGCGCTAATCCATTTAAATGGACGAGCAGCCTATCAGTTATAGCACTGATTTGTGCTGTTTCTGTGATCCAAATAAGTTCAGAAGTGTTGTAGTTCATCCTTTGCTGTTATGTTGTTGCCAAAATGTTGCCACAGACCAGCGCCATCATAGCCAGTTTAAATAGAACGCTGGAAATACTCAGCAGATCAGACGGCCTCAATGAGGAGAGAAGCAGCTATTTTTTTCAGATGAGAACAGTTTTGGTAAAAGGTAATTTAACTAAAACGTTAACCCAGTTTCTCTCCACAAATGTTGTCGAATTTGTCCAGTATTTCTAGCATTTTACTCTCCATACTTCTCCCACCCCCAGACTACCAACATTTGCAGCTTATTTGCATTTAGATGCTGCTGCTGTTAATATAGTGATATTGAGCTGAAGAGTGGCTCCAGCTATTCCATTTCAGGTGAATTCACTGTCGCTTGAATTCAGCTCAAACAGGCATCAATTTTTAGGTTTTCTTGATAAGTGGGTGATTCTAGCGGGCTTGCGTGGTCGGAGTTTCCTCTAGGACCTGAAGAGCCAGCAATTGAACTGAACTGGTAATGAGGACTAAAAGTACTATAAAGTGAATTAGATACCAAACATTGGGATTTTTGAACAATTGGATACCATATTATCGGAGTTTTACTGTACTTAGTTTGGGACCTGGATTACATGTAAGGCAGACCAGAGGAGAAGCAGATTCTCTTCTCCAAAGAATGTTGGTCTGCTCGTTGCTGGATCATATAGTTTTGTAACTTGGCATAGTGGGACTTATAGTCAACCACTTTGTTCTGATACCAGTGGGACAGATGACAGTTACAGTGAAGATGTGAGAAATAGCCAATCAGAACGGTTATTGTCCATAAACTATTCCTCTGAACAAGCCAAAATCTAAAGGGCGAGTGTAAAATATTATGCAGTCATTAGTGCTGTGCTAAAAGCCGTATGTGTTAAAAATGAAATCTGCAGGCAAATCTAAAAATGTATTTCTCTCTGAGTTCCCTTGGTTTTCACTTGAATTGCAGCAGCGTCCTCACCACCTGTGAAGCTGAATTACAAGAACTGATGAAACAGATTGACATCATGATGGCTCATAAAAAGGCAGAATGGGAAGCACAGTTCCAATCAGTGGAAACCAGGCTAAAGGTTCGAGAACAGGAGCTTGGTGCCATTCAGCTACTGCTAGACCAAAAACGGACAGAGGTAGGAGGAAAAACTCACTGTGATCGTGCACATTTAGCAGTTGACTGCAGGTATCAGTCCACAATGATCCATATAATATTCCATGTGGTGTAAGAAATAGTGTATGTGATTTTAAAAGTGGAGGATTAATTATCACATGCACAAGCTTCATGCACACAAGGAATTTCATTGCATTTTGGTGTATGTGACAAAACGTGATCTGAATCCGATGGACACTTGATCTGAATCTGATAGTTTACTCTGACCATGACTGAGGTCTGACTGACTGAGTCTCTGAGCCAGAGTAACAGTGCTCATCAGTTTCAGATCAGTGTCTCTGGGCCAGATCTGGTAATGGGAGGTATATCTGCCAGAGGTGATCCCAATGAGATAATGTTGACCTTGAAAAGAGAATCTGAAAGGAAATTTCACCTTAAATGTTTATTTGCATTTAATTTAATATTTTCCAATTTACGAGTTAAAAGTGTACCTTAAGTCTCTGATGGTAACCTAACATTAATATATGCTTTATCACAACTGCAGATCCATGTAGCTTGCCAAAACCACTGAAATCTAACGCAATGTAGTACTGCTTGTGATGTGTTTGGATTCACCTTAAAAGTTGCATTTGATTTTCATTTTGAATATGTAACCAAGGTTAAGTTTGTCATGGCTGACGATTGTACTGAAGGCTCAATTCAACCTCTAGGTGGCAGTAATGCTTCACATTACAGCTGAAGAAGGGCCTCGACCCGAAACGTCACCCATTCCTTCTCTCCTCAGATGCTACCTGACCTGCTGAGTTACTCCAGCATTTTGTGAAATAAATACCTTCACATTACAGCCATTCTTTATGAGATGTTTGGAGCAAAATGTAATTTTGTGCAATTCAAATAAATTACGAGTTAAATTGCAGGTAACAGCCAATTTATTAGTATTATGCATGTGGGTTGTGTACTTTCCAGTGCCATTGTTATTGCCTAACTTCACACTCAAGGACAACAGGGCATGTGGGAACTCGGTGATGAAGGAACTGATAAGTTAAGGATTGCAGAATAAACTGAATTCTGTATCAAATCACATATCTAAAGAGAGAAAGGAACGTGGATTTGGAACAATAGTGAAAAAAATATACAAGATGATAAAATCTCCCAACTATTCACTTTTTGAAGGAATGAGTTTATTCATTTCAAAATGAGAGTATTGGTAGTTATCTTAAGTGCAATCTTTGAACCTTGCTGCACTCGAGCAGGCAGTTAGAGAATAGTTAAATCATTTACTACAGATCACATCTGATCATACATTTAAGGGAAAGGAGAGAGAGAAAATCATTATGTTTGTAATTCTCTGTCCCAGTGAGCTGTGGAGGCTGAATCATATTCATAGTTCCAAATTGAACTGAACATATTTTTGGTTCAATGCTGCTTTATTGTCAAATGTAGTTAGGTCCAGGGAAATTCCTTTTTTGCATATGGTTCAGTAGAAATCTAAAGTTTATGCAAGAATCAAAGGTTATGGAGAACAAGTGGAAAGTACGTTTGAGCCCTAGGTCATTTCAGCCATCTTCTGGAATGCAGAGCAGGTTCAAAGCGTCACATGGCTGATTCCTGTTTCTATTTCTTATATGATGAGTTTTAGACCTCCAGGTTGGAAATAGTAACAGCTTGACAATGCCGTGATTCAACCCTATCACATTGAAGATAATCATTGCCCGGTACGTTTATGGTATCGGTGTTTTTTGCCTCCGATCCACCATTTGATGTAGACATAGAACTGTACAGCACAAAAAGAACCCTTCGGCCCACAATATCCATATTGAACATGATGCCATTAAACAAATTTCTTCTACCTGCATATGATCATTATCCATTCCCTGTATATCCATGTGCCAATCTAAAAGCCTCTTAAATGCCCCGATCATGTCTGTCTCTACCACCAATTCCGTGTTCCAGCTACCCATGTTTAGGTGTAAAAAAAACGTCCTGCACATCTCGGCCCTTGGCTCTTCTCACCCTTTGTCCCTCTCATGTTAAATCTATGGCCTTTAGTCTTAGCCATTTCTGCCATGGGGAAAAAGGTTCTGACTGTCAAGTCATAGACTGACGTAGATGGATTCCTACCTCGTGTCTCTTTGACGTCCCGGAGTTCTGCTCCCGCTTCCTCTTCCCCCAGATGCAACATGGACAGAGTTCCCCTCGTCCTCACCCCACCAGCCTCTGCATCCAACTCGTCATCCTTTGAAATTTCCATCACCTCCAATGTGATCTCACCACTAATCATATCTTCCCACCTCCACCCCTTTGCACCTTCCGCAGAGACCACTCCCCCCACAACTCTTTGGTTCAGTGCTGCCACCTACTGGAGGAAATGGGTAAGCCTGCTGCACTACGAGTAAGGTTAAAACAATGGGGATTTAAGACCCCCCCTACCTAGCATTCTACTGGCTAATGTACAGTTTGGAAAACAAACTGGATAAACTTAAAACTAGAATGATTTACCTTAGAGGTGAGAGACTACTGTGTGCTCTGTTTCACAGAGACATGGCTCACATCTAACATTCCCGGCTGCCAATCAGCCCAAGGGCTTCTCCCTCACCGGATGAATCGTGCATTGTCTTCGGGCGGGGTTAGAGGCGGCAGTGTCTGCCTTCTAATCAATACCTTGTGGTGCACAGATGTGGCAATCCTGTCGAGTTCATGCTTCCCCGGACCTGGAATATTTGACTGTGAATATTTTACTGTCCCTACTACCTGCTGAGGAAATTCACCTCAGCTATCCTGACCGCAGTCTACATCCCCCCCCCCCCCCCCATATGGCTGTCAAGCTTGCTCTGAAAGAACTACACAATCACTAGCCTTGAGACAGAACACTCCAACAGGTCGTTGTAGCTGGAGACTTTAATCAAGCCAACCTCTACCAAAGTATTACCAGCATGTCTCTGGTCCCACCAGGGGCCAGAACACCCTCGACCACTGCTACACATCAATACAAAATGCCTACCACTCTTTACCCCACCCACATTTCAGGAAATCTGATCACCTAGCTGTGTTTCTGCTCCCTGCCTACAAGCAAAAATTGAAGCAAAAGGATCCGGTATAGAGAGTTATTAAATGGTGGTCAGCGGACACAGATGACATCCGGCAAGTAAAGCACCATACCACGTGAGGGATTCTGCAGCTAACCTGAATGAGTACACCACTGCTGTAACTGACTTCATCAGCAAGTGCGTGGAAGACTGTTTGCCGACAAAGACAATCTTAGTGTTCCCAAATCGGAAACTATGGATGAACCGCAAGGTACATTCACAGGTGAAGGCAGGGTCCGTTGCATACAAGTCAAACGTTCCCGAGTGATACAAGAAGTGCTCGCAATGATCTCCGCAAAGCCATCAAGGACGTCAAGAGACAATACCGGGACAAACTTGAGTCCCAGTATAATCACTCGGACACATGCAGAATGTGGCACAGTTTGAATACGATAACTGGCTGCAAAGCGAGGTCAGGTAACACCAGTGGTGATAGTGCAAAATACCTGATGAACTGAATGCTTTCTATGCTCGCTTTGATCAGAAGGCTAATGGGGTGATGACACTCGTACCTTTACTCATGTGCCTCTTCCCAGGGTCACTGTTGCAGAGGATAGATCGGCCTTCTTGAGGGTGAACCCATGGAACGCAACTGGTCCAGGTGGAGTTCCTGGCTGTGTCATGAGTAGCTGCGTGGGCCAACTAGCGGGATTATTTACGAACATCTTTAACCTCTCTCTCCCTACTCCGTTCTGAAGTACCCACCTGCTTCAAGAAGACCACCATCATCCCAGTGCCGAAGAAAAACAAGATCTCATGCTTAATTAACGACCGTCCAATGGCCTTAACATCCACCATCATGATTTGCTTTGAGAAGCTAGTTATGGAACACCTTAAATTCAGTCTACCAAGCAGCCTTGACCCACTGCAGTTCGCCTACTGTCCCAACAGGTCCACGGATTATGCCATCTGCTAGGCCCTTCACTCATCCCTGTGATACCTGGATAAGAGAGACATCTATGTCAGACTCCTATTCTTAGCTGACAGCTCTGCCTATAATACCATTATATCTTCTAAGCTCATCACCAAACTTGCGGGACTTAGAGTCAACACTCATCTCTGCAAATGAATCCTCGACTTCCTGACCATCAGACCGCAATCAGTGAGGAGAGAGGACAAATCATCTTCTATGATAATCCTCAACACTGACACTCCACAAGGATGTGTTTTCAGCCCCCTTCTTTACTTGTACACCCATGACTGTACAGCCATGTCCAAATCTAATTCAATTTATAAATTCACAAGCTGGTTGTAGCTTAGATAATACGCTGAGAAATACAGCAGCTGTATCCTATTGTATCACAAAATGCTGGAGTAACTCAGCGGGTCAGGCAGTGTCGGATAAAGTATAGTTGGGATCCGTTGCAGGTGTGGGCTCTGAGTGAGGCCCGGAGCTGTGGGAGCGTTAGAGCGAGTTAGAGCTGTATCCTATTGTTGAGTTGACCTACAACCATTTACTATTCCCGTTCCTGTGACTCTGGAATCAAGCCTGACAAGGAATTTCCACTCAATTTCCTTTGACTCCAGTTACTTGATCTCGTACTTGGTCAAATGCAGCCTTGATATCACTCACCCTGCAATGGAATTCAGTTTTTTTGGCCTTGGCTGTAATGACATATTAGGAAGAAGCACGTGGTCTTGTCAAACGAAAATTGATTAATGGTGAAGAATTTCTGCTTGATAACACAGTTGTTTGCAAGCTCCGCTATTCTAATTGAGAAGAAACTGATGGGTCAGTAATTAACTGGTGTGGCAATCGTACTTGAACACCTTGAGCTCTGATGTCAGTGTCTGACATCCACCCTGACCTCAGCTTTTTCTGCATCCACTGCTTAAAGCAATTTCTTGATATAGCACTGAATAGAATTGACTGGCTTCCAATGGCAGGGAGCTAAAGAGGATAGCAAATTTGGCTGATGTTCATTGCAACAGCTGAGGTGGCGAGACTAGGTAAAAAATGAACTGCCTTCTTTGAAATATGTCGCTGAATGTGTGATTATTTGATTATCTTTACACAGTTTTTCTGTCATTCAGGTGGACCTGTTGCGACAACACTTACAAGACGGTGAGAAAACTCAACACGATATGGTAGTGCAGTATGAATCGCAGCTCAACATATTTCAAGAAGAGGTAATATCAAAGATAGAATTTTTAGTTTACAAAAATAGCTAACTTTATGCTTAAATATAAATCTCCCGTTCCTGTTTTCTCCGAGACCATTTCTCTCCTTTATCAAATTCACTACCCATTGCTATACTCTGAAAATAGACCCAAAAAGCTGGAATAACTCAGTGGGGCAGGCAGCTTCTCTGGAGAGAAGGAATGGGTGACGTTTTGGGTCGAGACCCTTGAAATGAACCATTGGCTCTGTCTTGGACCTGATCCTGATCTCGCTTGGACTACACGGAACTTGTCTTGTCCTAGCTTAGCATCAACCTACTTCTGCTGTTTGACTTTGCTGGTGGCATCTGGAACATTAAGGCTTTTTATCTTATTTTTATCCACCCCAAATCTAGAAAAGAGATTAAATTCCACCCATTTTCCACCATAATTTATTGTCACTTGTACCCATGGCAAGGTTGATGATGATGTTAATGCCATCTGTACCCACCACAAAGCTGGTTGTGATGTTAAGGCCATCAGTACCCACATATGCTCCAATGCTTGCTCAGATGTACATCAATGCCAAAAAACCATGAGCAGGTAACTTGCCCTAGCTCTGCTTATGTGCTGTGTTTATAAATGTTTTGTGCTGAGCTAGTCCATCACACCGCCAATTAGATGTGTGTAATAACAAGTACTCTTCAGAAGTGGGAAATAGATATTTCCTCAAAATAATCAAATCTTGAATTAAACTTTCATACTTTAAGATTGAGAAATTGAAGAAAAGCTACGAGAAGTTGCAGAGACGGCAATTCAAGGAAACAAGAGAGGACATGAAGGACAGGAAAGACAGGAAGGAGAGCATGTCTGAACTCAACAGGCTGAATAAAAAGGTTGAGGTAAATAACCATGTGTGAAGGTGTGATAGTTTGATTTGGACATTTAGATTGTTAAGTATTTCTTAATGATTCAGTAATGTTCAAACACGTTAAGTTTCGATGAGTACACAATATATTTTCATCATGATCTGTTCTTGACTTGATGGAATTAAGGTTTGCACCAAGGTAAATGCATAAATGTGATATAATTCATTAATAAAATGAATTATTACATTAATTTTAATTTTAAATAAAATTAATCAAAGTTAATGAGATAAATTTTAACCTCGGATGTGGGGCATCTGAACCAGTCTTCTGCACAAGCATTTTGCACCGTAATTCATTCTGTCGTATCAGCAGAGCCAATTTGTTTCTCCTTTCTATTTACATCACTTCCTCTAAAATCTATCATCAACCGGTGACATTTTCCATCTTCTTACATTTTGGGTAATTCCTCTTTGTAATCTTTTGTGATTTGCTTGTTTAATGAATTTAGCTTGACCACATGTTTCATTGGATACCTGTAGAAGTTCAAGAGAGTAATCGTTGACATGCCAAATCTCAATCTTTGAAGGAAGTAGAGGCATTGATGGACTTTATTTATGATTGCAACAATGTGCTGGGTCTTGGACAGATCGTCAGAAATGTACATGCCCAGTAATTTGAAGCTTTTGACTCCTTTTAATGAGGACAGATTTGTGGATCCTCGTTCTTCCTCTTCCAAAGTCCACAATCAGTTCCTTGGTCTGATGATTGCTGGGAAGAAGCTGATCTTGAACCTGGTGGTCTCGATTTTCAGGCTTATGTACCTTCTCTCTGATAATGGTGAGATGAAAGTCTTTTGTGGCGAGGGGCTTTGATGGTGGTATCTGTTTTTTTGATTGACTGGGCAATGTCTCCCACTTTGTGCAGCTTCCTCCTTTCCTGGGCTTTCACATTACTAAACCAGGCCGTGATGCGATATGCTCTCTTCTGTAATAGTTTAAGTTTATTATTGTAAATGTACCATGCTGCCTCAGAAAAGCAGCCATCCCAGTCATTCCTTATTATTGTAAGTGTACCAAGGTACTGTGAAAAGCTTTGTTTTGCATACTATCCAATCAGATCATAATACTATACGTAAATGCATTCACGTCAAACTCAAGTACAAAAGAGCAAAAGGGAAGAAACGGGGAGCAGGATATAGTTCGCAGCATTTTAGCACATCAGTTCCATTGACAATGTCCAATGCCCACAATGAGGTAGAATGGGAATTGGACAGTACCTAGGCTTCTGGAAGGACCATTCATCATCTGATAACTGAGGGGAAGAAACTGTGTAGTGGTGCGTGCTTTCAAGCTTCTGTATCTTCTGTTGGACCAAAGCAAGGAGAAGGAGGAACGGCTGGGATGGCTGCTTTTCTGAGGCAGCGTGGTTCAGATGGAGTAAATGATGGGGGGTCTGGTTTATGTGACAGACTGGGATGCATCTACGCCTCTGTGCAACTTCTTACGGTCTTGGGCAGAGCAATTCCCAAAACTAATTGTGATGCAGCCCAACAGCATGGGTCCTATAGTGCATTTAAAGAAGTTTGTATGTCATTGGAGACATGCCAAATTTCCTGTTTCCTGAGTAAGTAGAGGTGTTGGTGTACCTTCTCGGCTGTCACAACAATGTGGTCGGTCCACGACAGATTGTTAGTAACTCTCAACGATTTCCACTTTGCCACCATTAATGCTGATTGTGGCACGTACTTCATCATGCTTCCTTAAGTCGATAACTAGCCTCAGTCTTGTGAGGCAGATAGTATCGCAACATTTAAAAATAATTTGGACAGGTACATGGATAGGATAGGTTGAGAGGATATGGGACAAACGCAGGCAGGGGGGACTAGTGTAGATGAAGCATGTTGGTCGGTGTGGGCAAGTTGGGCCAAAGGGCCTGTTTCCATACTGTATGACTCTGTGCTAGAGGTGAATTTGGACCTATAATCATGAGCATACAGGTAAGGAACTTAAGAATGAATGCTAGCAGACTACAGCAGTTGGGAATAAAGTTTTTGGTGATGTGCCACTTCTCCACAATCCTCCAAGGACGTATGGGCAGTGGTAGAGTTGCTGCTTTGCAGCGCCAGAAACCCGGGTTCGATCCCGACGATGGGTGCTGTCTGTACGGAGTTTGTGCATTCTCCCCGTGATCGCGTGGGTTTTCTCCGAGATCTTCGGTTTCCTCCCACGCTCCAAAGATGCACAGGTTTGTAGGTTAATTGGCTCTGTGTAAGTGTAAATTGTCGCTAGTGTGTGTGTAGGATAGTGTTAATGTGCGGGGATCGTTGGTTGGTGTGGACTCGGTGGGCCTGTTTCCTCACTGTATCTCTAAACTAAACTAAGCTAAACGAAACGAAACGTAGAGGCGTTGATGAGCTTTATTTTTATTGCATTAGTGTGTTGAGCAGATCTTCAGAGATGTGGATGCCCAGGAACTTGAATCTGTTAACCCTCTCCACTCCTATCTTGTCAATGAAGAAGGGTCCAAGTATCCTCTGCTTTTCCTTCCTGAAATGAACAACTAGCTCCTTGATCTTGCTAACATTGGGAGGAGAGGGTGCTGCACCAATGCAGGAGAGCTTTGGGCCCAACGGGTCCACTTGGTTGAGTAATAGTCTAAATGTGGCCTCACCAATGTCTTGTTCAACTGTAACAAGCGACCAACCTCTATACTCAATTGACTGATGAAGGCCAATGTGCCATTATATCTTCTTGACCACCCTATCTACCTGTGAGACCACTTTCAAGGAACAATACGTGAAAATTTCCTGATGTGATATCCAGCAATACAACTCAGATTTGAAACATGGTCAAGTTGTCAGCAACATTTTTAGTTGTATGAGGTAATAGGTAGTTTTTTAATACTTGTGTTGTTGATGCCATTGGGTTTGGAATGAATGCTGCAGGATTCCAGGCCCAATCTTTCTTGACAGTACGAATCCTGTTGGTGGACTTGGATAATGGACATAATCCACTGGGGTGGCGCCGTCAGCGATGGCAGCCTCGCCAACAGTCTGTCTTTTCATCTTTTTTGTTATTTTTAGTGTGTTTTTAAAGTTTGTGTTAATGTTCTCTAGTTTGTTTTATGTGAGGGGTGGTGAAAGGATTGCGGGAAACTTTTTTCAACCTCTTACCTTGCCGGAGATACATTTGTCATTATCACAGTTCCATTCAGCAAAGACTGATTTCCAATTGCTTAAAATGGGCAAAAGCAACATTGCATAATTGAATTTCCAGATGCATATTGCGGTAATAAAAAATTACAGCTGCTGATTTGCACTCAGCAAGGTTCCACAGATTGCAGTATAATGATCAGGTAGTCTGTCTTTAGCTGTTGACTGAGGGATAAATATTGAAAAGCTCCCTGCTGTTCTTGAAGCAGTGAATAATGGAATTCTTTTATACTCACCTGGGAGGCATGACTGCCTTGGTTTAATGAGCCATTTGAAAGATGATACTTCCAAAAGATGCAACAATGAAACCTTTCAAGTTTAGATCCAATTTCATGAAGCATCGAAAACGCTTAAGGATTAGTATTGAAAGACTGGTCGAATTTGATGGTGAGGCTCCAACGCTGATCTAATATATTGGGAAGGACACACAGTGCTGGAGTAACTCAGCGGGTCAGGCAGCATCCTTGAAGAACATGGATAGGTATTCTTGCGTTTGAGGCAGCAGAAATTATGTACCACCCTCCAGGCGCTGTAGCCAGTGCAACGTGCTGTTGTCGAGGGCCTTGAGGTCTACCCCTCCACCAGGGGGACGGAGAACAGTGCAGTCGAAAATGACGTGCTGCGCTGTTTGCTGGTCTGCTCCCCACACGCTGGCTACTGATGAACGCAACCCCCAACGATGCATGTTGGCATTGAACCGGCCGACCCCTGTGCGGAGCCGGTTCAGGACGACCCACTCTTTGCGGGGCATATCTGCGCCGGGTGGGGCTGTGGTGTTCGGTGCGACAGTGAATTGAGGAGGTCGCGATGTCTGTTCCCAGCTGGTTCTCCATGCTCCTGGTATGTTGAAACCGGAGCCGCAGAGGGGCTGGAGGGATAGGTGACTTTTGGGGTCGGGACGCTTCTTTAGACTGACGTGATTTTCTTGGGTTATTCATTGTGGTATTTTGGGATTATTTAAATAACATAGAAACTCACAAATAGTAGTTCAGTTTATAGGAGTTTCAGGGAAAGGTCACTGGACTGGGAAAAGCAAGAGTTTTGTTACCAGCAGCAGGTGGCGGTGCTGGATAGAAAACTTCTGTCAAAACAGTCAAAGCTGTGCAGGTACAAGACTTGGTTGGTGACTGGTGAAGCATCTCTTTCTCTTCCTCCCCCCCCCCCCCCAAACATAGATGTACCTATCATTTCCCAAGCTTTGTCCTGCCCCCCCTCCCCTTCTGGTTTTCAACTTTCTTTACCTACTCCAAACAATCTGCAAAAGATCCTGACCTACAATTTTGCTTGTTCATTCCTTCCAAGGGTCTGACCCCTTGAGATCTTCCAGCACTTTCTTTTTTCTCGACATTGTAGCATCTGCAGTCTCTTGTGCCCCTGATATCCTGGTTAATATTCTCTGTACCATTTCCAATGCTTTCACATCCTTCCTATAGGATACTGACTAAAATTGCAGAGTCCTCCAGCGGAGGCCTGAACATAACATATCAGAGTGATGACAAGAGCAAAGTATGGAGGAGAGAAGGAATTGCCTAAGATCCAAAGCATACCACCTCATCTGTGAAACACGGTGGTGGGCGTGTTATAGCCTGGGCGTGTTATGGCCTGGGCATGTATGGCTGCTGAAGGTACTGGCTCACTTATCTTCATTGATGATACAACTGCTCATAGTAGTAGCATAATGAATTCTGAAGTGTATAGACACATCCTATCTGCTCAAGTTCAAACAAATGCCTCAAAACTCATTGGCCGGCAGTTCATTCTACAGCAAGACAATGATCCCAAACATACTGCAAAAGCAATAAAGGCGTTTTTCAAAGCTAAAAAATGGTAAATTCTTGAGTGGCCAAGTCAATCACCCAATCAGAACCCAATTGAGCATGCCTTTTATATGCTGAAGAGAAAACTGAAGGGGACTAGCCTCCAAAACAAGCATAAGCTAAAGATGGCTGCAATACAGGCATGGCAGAGCATCACCAGAGAAGATACCCAGCAACTGGTGATGTCCATGAATCACAGACTTCAAGCAGTCATTGCATGCATAGGATATGCAACAAAATACTAAACATGATCACTTTCATTTACATGACATTACTCTGTACCAAACATTATGGTGCCCTGAAATGGGGGAACTATGTATAAACACTGCTGTAATTTCTATATGGTGAAACCTAAATGTATAAACATATCCTTTATTAAAATCTGACAATGTGCACTTTAACCATATGTGATTTTTTTTCCTATTATAAATCTCAAATTCTGGAGTACAGAGACAAATAAATAAATTATGGTCTTTGTCCCAAACATTATGGAGGGCACCAATATGTACAATCAAACCAGATAACACTATACATAAAGACAATTAAGTCAAGCTCAAGTACAATTGATAGAGCAAAGAGGAAGGTGCAGAGTGTAAAACATAATTCTCAGAATTTCAGTCCATTAGTACCACAGACAAAGTCCATTGTCCACAATGGGGTGGTGAATCAGACAGTACCCTAGCTTATGGAAGGACTGTACAGAAGCCTGACAACAGAGGGGATGAAGCTGTTCCTAGTCTGGTGGTGCATGCTTTCAAACTGAAGTGACCTTTGCCAGATTTGAACAGGAAGAAGGAGGAAGCACCAGGGTGGGACAAATCTTTGATTATGTTGGCTGCATTTGTGATGCAGTGTGATGTGTAGATGGAGTCAATGGTGGGAGATCTGGTGTGTGCGATGGACTCGGCTACATCTACTACTCTCTGCAAGTGCTTGCTTTCTTAGGCAGAACTGTTCCCAAACCAAGTTGTGATGCAACCCGAGAGTATGCACAGCACTCGGTGTGAGCAGCTCCGATTGTGCCAGTCCTTAAGTCCGACGGATCCGTTTGCATTTGCGGTCACTATAACTTTACCATCAACACTGCAATATAATTGAACACGTATCTCCTACCACAAATAGAAGACATATGCATCCCTCTCAGGAGAACCCCCTCCCATCAGTTCTCATTGTTAGACCTCAAACATGCCTATAAATCAAGTCACGCAGGACGAAGAGTCGCGGGACGTTACAACAATCAACATACACCGGACCTATTTTGCGATCAATGGCTACCATTTGGAGTGAGTTCTGCCCCTGGTATATTCCAGTGCTTATTGATAACGTAGTTAAGGATATCCCTTATGTGTGTGCTTACCTTGATGACATATTGGTAACCGGTACATCAGAGGCACGCCATCTTGAAACATTGGACAGGGCACTTCTCGCCAAGAGGAAGCCGGCTTTACACTAAAGAGTGAAAAATACACGGTTCTGGCTGACTCAGTCGGTTACCTAGGCTTTCGAGTTGATAAGACAAGTGTCCATTCCCAGGACCACAAGATCAAAGCCATAAAAGAGGCCCCATGCCCACAGAACTTTGCACAGTCGTGCTCTTTCCTAGGGCTAGTTACACATTACAATCGGTTCATCTTTGCTGCATTTGGCATTCCGGAAATGATTATGGCTGACAACGGCCCAGCTTTCACAAGCTTAGAATTCAAGGAGTTTGTGGAGAAGAATGGTATTAGGCACCTGACAACAGCACCATATCACACAGCATCAAATGGGCTTGCTGAGCGTGCAATGGAAACCGTGAAACGGGGCCTCAAGAAACAAAACCAAGGTGACTTGACGAAATTAAGTAATTTCCTTTTCCATTATCGAACTACTCTAAATGAATTAACGGCACACCCCCCCCACGGAATTAATGTTCAAACGCCCTTTGTGTGCCAGATTAGAACTTCTACAGCTGACCATCCAGGAATGTATATGCAACATCAAAAGGCCTTGAAGTAGAACTATGATTCACACACCTGGCCGTGAACATTTAGCACTGAGGACAAAGTCTACACTTGACTCGCGCATGAAGAAAGCTGGCAAGTACATCTGGCATTGTAACAGTCAAGTGGCTGAACTAACACTCTCAGATGGAAGAATTGTTGGGCAACATTTAGACCAGCGCTTCTTAAATTGGTGAATGGTTCACCCAGGGGTGAAATAAACTAGAGGGGTGCATGAAGGGTGAATGACTTAATATATATAAAATTATACACAAGGGAGAATAAGTCAAAAAATACCAAAAAACATAAGAAAATGTAGTTGAGGGTGAATGAAATTTTGTGATAAAGACTCAAGGGTGAATGTTTAAGAAGCACTGATCTAGACCATGTACGCCAGAGAACTAATGAAACACCCAGGGAAGAGACAGGTGATCGAGAAGATAGAGAGATAGAAGATATTCCCTTGGGGCAGTCTACAAAGGTGCGTCGGCCGGTTGACTGGTGCCATATAACTGGGAGTCATTTCACTGTTTTTCTACGTACAGTTGATTGTGTTTTTTTTCTCTTTTCCCTGCAGTCCCCTCCTCGGGAGGGAGGGATGAACCATATTGAGAACGCAGGCGCCGCAGCCCCGTGTATGCGCGCACGCTTAGTCTATCACACAGTCCGTTGGTATCGGTGTCCAATAAGAGCGGGTCATTTGCGCATTACTCGTTCGGGGTCCGCCCGCGCTCATGTACTTGTTCTCCGCCAGATCTCGCTCGCGCACTTCCCATTTGCCGTGACTGAGTAAACCCACATTTTATATGTGGTTGTTCTCGCTCCACGCATATGTAACGCTTTTTATGGTGCATCTATAGAAGTTTGTAAGGGTCACTGGAGACATGCCAAGTTTCCTCAGTCTTCTGAAGAAGTACAAGCGTTCGTGTGCCTCTTTCCTTGGGTGTCACATCAATGTGGTTGGTCAACGCCAGATCGTTGGTAATATTGATGCTCTCAACCATTTCCACTTCGGCATCATTGATGCTGATTGGGGCACGTAGTCCATCATGGTACCTGAAGTCTGCCGGTTCCAGCTTGGGTGGAGTTCCAGAGCCCAGGCCGCAGGGGGCAAGTGTGACGCATCAATTGGTGTGGAAGTCCTGATGGCAGCCTCACCTGGCCTAGGCAGCACATTTTCAGGGGGACTTCTGGGCGAGATTTCAATGCGCCCCTGTAATTTTGTCCCGATTAAAGGAGGTGCCGGACCACCAGTGCCAGAAAATCAGCGGTGGACCTGTATTAAGTAAATTAAATTGTAAGATAAAAGACTATCACAGTGTTAGTGTTCCTTTTACACTTCTGACTTTGTGCCACATAATAAGAGCATCATTCATAATTTAGAATCTAGAAACAAGGAACTGCAGGTGCTGGTTTACAATAAAAGACAAGGTGCTGGAGTAACATGGCGGGTCAGGCAGCATTCCTGGAGATGCTGCCTGACCCGCTGAGGTACTTTAGCACTCTATGTGTGTTTTTTTTAAACCATTTATAATTTATGCATTTTCTGTTAGATCAGATTTTACTACAGCAATAAGTACTAAAAACAATGAAGAACAAGATCATTAACAATACAGAGATTATATATTTTATTCTGTCATTTGGTGGTGTAAGTTTCAATATCCAGTTGTACTTTTTTCTTAATTTTGTTTCGTCTTTTGACTCATTATCAGATGGGTGAACATTGATACGGTTTATAAAGGAGAGTAAAGTGATGGATTTGAAAATGGCAATATCAAGACTGGATTTTGGTTAGGCAAGTATAGTTAAGATAAATAGGAAAATGGAGCTCGACTGAATGAATGGGATCACAGAGCAGACGAGTATATTACTCTGATGCTTTGAGGTGAGATATATTTTGGCTGCCAGCAGCTCGACTATCCCAGATCATTTTTGTGCCACGTGTCCATTTTCTACACTGGCTGTATTTCTCTTTGAGAGCGTTTGGCCTGTAACTAAGAACACTCCCCACTTATGCGCTTACTAATGTGGGGAGTGCTCCACATAAGCATTCTCCTGCCACTGGTCCAAAGGCCGGCGTTTTTGCTTCAGTGCAGCATGTGTTATGAAATACCTTCCTAGGAAAGACCATTGAATCTGGGAGTGATTAAATAAAATATTAAAATGATAGAGCCAAAATGACAGGTGTTTTGGGCCCAATAGTGTATTACTGTTTTGTGTCATCTTACTTTATGCATTAAAGGCATAATGAAAATCAAGCATAGGTCAAATTTTATGTCAAGGCCTTTCTCAGGGATTATGGGGTGCTTCAGTTGGTTTTCAATTGTTCTTATTTTTCTTATTATTTGTGGTATGGAGTCATGGAGCACACAAGCAGGCCCTTCAGCTCACCTTGTCAACGCCTATCAAAATGCCCGTATATGCTAATCCCATTTGCCCGTGTTTGACCTCCATTTGAGCCTATCCAGCCTTGTGTTATAGCTCAAGCCCTCCAGCCATTAACATTCTTGTGAATCTTTTCTGCTTCCTTTTCAACTGAATCACATTCTTCCTATAGCTGGGCGAAGAGGGTTGCAATCAATACTCGCCAACCTCTTGTACAGTTAAACATGACTTTGCAACTCTTATGCTCGGTAGCCTGACCGATGAAGGCAAGTGTGCCAAACACCACTGTGTCTATCTGTGTCGCCCTTTTCTGGGAACTATATACCTGTGCCCTTGGGCCTCCCACTTACCAGACATCCTTTAGATTTTGGAGTTTAGAGATGCAATTCGGAACCAGGCTCGAGGGCTCACTGAGTCCACGCCGAAAGCAATCACTCCATACGCTAGCACTATTCTTCGTACTAGGGACAATTTACAATTTTTTTTTACCAAAGCTAATTAATCTCCAAACCTGTACGTCTTTGGAGGGTGGGAGGAAGCTGGAGCACCCGGAGTGAACCCACATGGTCACAGGGGGAACGTACAAACTCCGTACAGTATTGTAGTCAGGATCAAACCTGTAGTCAGGATCGAACACGAGTCTCTGGCGCTGTAAGGCAGCAACTCTTAATGCTGCGCTGCTGTGCTGCCCCACATCCCTGAACCTTCTCCCTTTCTTTGCAAGTTCCTGTCTCATGCATTCAAAATTTGCCTTGCCCTAAAATTCGGACTTGAATACAATACAATAGAGCTCTTAAGGATAGCGGAGTCATGGGGTATGGGGAGAAGGCAGGAACGGGGTACTGATTAAGAATGATCAGCCATGATCACATTGAATGGCGGTGCTGGCTCGAAGGGCAGAATGGCCTCCTCCTGCACCTATTGTCTATTGTCTATTGAATTTGTGGACCAGTCCTATCATATTATCATATCATATATATACAGCCGGAAACAGGCCTTTTCGGCCCACCAAGTCCGCGCCGCCCAGTGATCCCCGTACATTAACACTATCCTACACCCACTAGGGACGATTTTTACATTTACATTTACATTTACATTTACCCAGCCAATTAACCTACATACCTGTACGATTTTTACATTTACCCAGCCAATTAACCTACATACCTGTACTATCTTTTTACATATCTATTTAAAAACTAATAGAATTACTCACCTCTGGCACTTCAGTCACTTGCCATGCCTCATTTCCCAGTAGGATGCTGAGTGTTGCCTCCTCTTTACTCTGCTTTAAATTGGCATGATCATGTATGATTATACAACTGGAAAATGGTTGATACTTTCAAAAGGTTATGTGACATTTCATTAAATGTTAATGCATTATCATTGATCTCTTACTTTAAATGCTCAGTGTTTGTTTTATTCACTAGACTGGTTGCAGAGATGGCAGGTTTGCTGTTTTATAAGAGATTGAGTTGACTGGGACTGTATTCTCTAGAGTTTAGAAGAATGAGAGAGGATCCAATCAAATCTTGGCAAATTGTTCACCTTAGCAGGTGAGGTGCAAGAACAATGTTATCCTGGCTGAGGAGTCGAGGAGAAGACGGTACAGTCTCTGAACAAGCGCTGCCTATTAAGGACTGAAATGAAAATAAATATCTTCATTAAGGGCAGTGAACCTCCAGAAGTATCTCCATCCTCTGGAGGCTCAGTTGCATTAATTCTGCTTGATAATCTATGGGTATTAACGGAATCAAGCAATATTGTAGGAGCCATTTTGCAGTTATTAGTTATTTTTGCTTATTGATATCATTACCTTGTATTCTGCTGTAGTTTGGACACTATAGAGTTAATGCAAAGCTTACGTAGGGGCTGGGTGGAGCCAGAGTACGGGCAGTTGGGTACGTGCTGGCACAGAGTGTGTGAGCTGGGAGGTGCTGACAGAGGGTCAGCTAGAAGCTCCACCAAAAGATTTATTAGCCATGATGTAATCGCCTGTAAGTTTTATTAGCAAGAAGATTAATACAAACTGTGTCGAAGTTATATCTGGCAACCAGTAACGATCGCATAGACTGGTAAGATATGGAATTTTACCTAGCAATTAATAACCAGTCGATGACAAGAGATATGACAATATGTTTATCGCACCTTCAAATAAAGAAGACTAAGTATTAAATGTCTAGGAGGATCTCTGTTATTATTGTTTGAGTCATTACGCTTATCGCTGACCCGGTCTATGCAAGTGGCAGCTTGGGAGCTAATTGATATAGACGAGAAGCTGGCCACTACAAATATGATGATGCAATCAAATTAGTGCTGAGGTGGTAGATCAGCCATGGTCTAAATGAATGGTGGGGCATGATTGAAGACCAGGTGGCCTACTCCAGCTCCTGTTTCTTATGATCTCATGATCTTGTATAGATTTTGCATTCTCATTCCTTATTAGAAATCAATCAAGGAAAATGAGGAACTGAACAAAAGACTGCAAGATCAAGCAGACATCATTCAGAGTAAAGATCTCCAACAGAAGTGGCTGTGTAAGGAACTGGCCAGGTGTAATGAATTGCTGCAGGCCCAAGAGAAAATGATCAGGTAATCAAGTGTTGTTAGGCTGTCTGTATCTACTAAAGTGAGTTGAGCAATGTGAATTCTAATGTGTGAGCAGATATGGATAGCAGAGAAGCTAATCCTCCACCATGAATCAAGCCAGGATCCTTGGATCTGTGAGGCTTGATGAGGGCTGAGTCGTATTGATATATATGGATTTTAGCAAGACATTTGACAAGGTTCTGCACGGTAAGCTGCTCTAGAAGGTTGGATCGCATGAGATTCAAGGAGACCTAGCAGACTAGATATAACATTGGCTTTATGGAAAGAAGCAGTGGGTGATGGTGGAAGGTTGTTGGAAGTCTGTGACTGGTGATATGCCTCAATGTTCGGTGCTCATTGCTGTTTGTCATCCATAATGATTAGTAAGTTTGCTGATGACACTAAAATGGGTGGTATTGTAGATAGTGAAGATGATTGACAAAAATTGCAGCAGGATCTTGATTGGTTGAGCAGGTGGGCTGGGGAATGGTTGATGGAGTTTAATACAGAGAAGTGCAAGGTGTTGCATTGTAGGAAGTCCAACCAGGGCAGGACATACACAGTGAATGGCATGGTTTGGGGAGTGTTTTAGAGCAGAGGGATCATTTCCTTGAAAGTGGCATCACAGATAGATTGGGTGGTCAAGAATGCTTTCGGCACATTAGTCTTTATCAGTCAGAGTATTGAGTTTACAAATAGTGAGGTTGTGTTACAGTTGTACAAGACATTGGTGGGGCCACATTTAGAGTATAATTAGTATCTTAATCACATCTTAGGATCATAAAGTCTTACAGCGTGGAAGCAGGTCCTTCGGCCCAACTTGCCCATACCGGCTGACATGTCCCATCTATAGTCCCACCTGCCTGCGTTTGGCCCATATCCCTCTAAATCTGTCCTATCCATGTACCTGTCCAAATGACTCTTAAACGTCGCATTGTACCTGCCTCAACGACCTACTGCGGCAGCTTGTTCCATGTACCCTCCACCTTTTGTGTGAAAAAGTTACCCCTCGGGTTCCTATTAAATCTTCCCTCATCTTAAACCTATATCCTCTGGTTTTTGATTCTCCTACTCCGGACAAGAGCCTATGCGTCTACCCGATCATAATTCTGTTATGTCATAATTCTCCATAAGATCACCCCTCATCCTCCTGCTCTCTAAGGAATAGAGTCATTGCCTGCTCAACCTCCCTATTACTCAGCCCTCGAGTCCTGGCAACATCCTCATAAATCTGCACCCTTTCAACCTTGACAATATCCTTCCTATAAAATGGTGCCCAAAACTGAACACAATACTCAAAATGTGGCCTCACCAATGTCTAAAACAACTGCAACATGACCTCCCAACTTCTATAATGAATGCTTTGACTGATGAAGGCCAATGTGCCAATAGCCTTTTTGACCATCCTATCTACCTGTGACTTTCAACAAACTATGTACCTGTATTACCAGATCCCTCTGCTTTACAACACTCCCCAGAGCCCATGTTAGTGCTCCCAAGATGCAACTACTCACATTTCTCTGTAAGAAAATCCATCAAACGTTCCTCAGCCCAGTTGTCCAACCGATCACGATCATGTTGCAAATTTTGAGAACCATCTTCATATCCCCAATACCAACCACATGAAAATTGTTCAGGATTCAGGATTCAGGATATCTTTATTTGTCATCCAAAAAACAGTTTTTTTTGGACGAAATTTAGTCACTCACAGTCCAACAATAAAAGCAGTAAAATAAGCAAATTACACAACCCCAACCAACACAAAAAAAAGAAACATCCTTCACAGTGAGTCTCCTCCAGTCCCCTCCTCACTGTGATGGAAAGCCAGAATGTCTTTTCGCTTCCCCTGCCGTCTTCTCCCGCGGTCAGGCTGGTGTCGTTGCCACGTTCCAGGCCGCGCCGGACGGTGAAAGGTCCGCAGCGGGCCGACCCAAGCCCCGCGATCCGGGGCGGGCGAACACGCTGCCACTGCACGTCGGGCGGTCATGGCTCCCGACATTGAAGCCCCCGCCGAGCAGAGAAATATCCCGCGGCCTATTTCAGGCCACGCCGGACGGTGAAATGTCCGCGTCGGGCCGACCCAAGCCCCGCGATCTGGGGCGGACGAACACGCTGCCGCTACCGGAGCTCCCGATGTCGGCATCCACGCGGCCCAAGCCTAAGGCGAGTCGCAGCCGCTCCCGCAGCCTCCGAGGACGGTCGGCTCCGCTGATGGTGAGTCCGGCCCGCGGGCTCTGCGAACCAGAGCCCTGGAGGCCGCCAGCTCCAGGAGTTGGGCCGATGGTAGGCCGCAGCAGGAACGGAGACCCGACCCAGAAAACAAAGGTCAGGTCTCCGTTCGGAAGGGACAAATTTACAATTTTACAGTTGCCCCCTCCCCCCCACGCACACACATAGTACACAACCACAAAAACACGACATCACATCTACAATTAAGACCAAAAAAACAACAAAAACACAAAGACAAACGGACCGCAGGTAAGCCGCAGCTGCCAGGGCAGCGCCGCCATTTTGGGTACAGCGAGTTGATATAGTTAACAGCAACGGGCCCAGCACTGAACCCTGAGGCACACCACTGGCGATGTGGAAGTCGAGGATCCGATTGCATCGGGATGAGCAGAGGCTCAGTTTCGATACTAGATTCTTACTAAGGCAGTTCATGTGTGTATTTCAGTATTGATGAGAAATGTTATGACTTTGCTTCTTTCCTCATACACATGATCAAATCTTGCTTACATCAGTTAATTTATTAGTTGCAGAAGTGCATTAAATATATTTCTCAACAGACCCCTTTTCAAAAACAATTCTGTTGTACTCTGATTTCCAGCAGGTCATCAGAAAGCTTGAAGCAACAGTACAGCAATATTTCCAACAGCCAAGCTGAGCTCCAGGAAGCAGTTCCACTCCATGGAAGCTTTCAAGGTGAGCGGAATCTCATTGTCGAAGTTACAGTCCTTCAGCAGAGATAAGCACCCAGCGGGTTTGAGGACTATCATGGCAAGAACACGAAGCTGACAGTCAAAGCTATTACTCATTTTCCAGTTTTGAGTGGAAATATTTTATATGTGCTTGAATCATAAAATCTGTAGCACAAAATGGTGTCATTTGGCTCATCTTGTGTGTTTGCTTTTTCAATATAAAAATTAGTTTCCTTTCCAGGCTCTTTTCCGAGAGCCTGTAGATATTTAATTGTATTGTTTTGGGGATTTGATGATATCCCCGCACCAGGTCCACCTTCGAGAAGAATTTGGCCCTTGCCAGGTGTGCATTGAAGTCCTGGATATAGGGGACGGGATACCGGTCACGTCGTTAAGCCGCCGGTAGTCACCACATGGCCGCCAACCGCCGCTCGCTTTGGGGACCATGTGGAGCGGGGAAGCCCACGGGCTGTCGGAACGCCGGACGATCAACAGGGACTCCATGGTGCAAAACTCCTCCCGGGTGATGCGGAGTCTGTCGGGCGGGAGTCAGCGTGCACGGGCATGGAGCGGGGGGGCGGTGGTTTGGATATTGTGACTCACCCCGTGCTTGGGACTCGTGGTGCAGAACTGGTGAGTCAGAATACCGGGGAAGTCTGCCAGCACCTGTGCGTATTGATTGTCGACCGCCGACACTGGGTGCCGAGGCGGCGCTGCCGGTACGACCGAGCGCAGGGAGATGGGCTCGAGCGTCGCGGAGTGGATCAGGCGCTCCCGCTGGACATCTACAAGGAGGGAGTGAGCCCGGAGGAGGTCCGCACCCAACAACGGTTGCGAGACGTCCGCGATGGCATAGGGCCAGGTGAGATGGCAGGCCCCGAAGATGAGCAGGACTGTGCGAACCCCGTAGGACTGAATGGGGCTGCCGCTCGTGGCGGTGAGCGTGGCCCCCAACTACCGGAGTGGATGTCCAACGCTGTAGGGTGGAGGACGCTCAGCTCCGCCCCGGTGTCGACCAGGAAGCAGCTCCCGGATCACCGATCCCAGGCGAAGAGGCGGTGAATCAGGCCGGTCGTCGCAACGACTACTGGTGACCGGCCCTGGCGTTTCCCGGATACGTGCAGTGCTGGCAGCACTGACGGGCTGCAGCGCCCCAGCGCTGGTGGAAAAAGCACCAGCGCCCCCTGCCGGGAGTGCCCTGAACCTGCTGGGGCAGGGGTGTGGAGGACGAACACGTGGCAGGCACGAAGGGCGGTCGCCCGGACCTTTGGGGAGCGGCCGTAACTCCATCCACGGCTCCCCTGCCCTCATGAACGAACTCGGGCGCTGTGGGGCTACCGGCCAGCGCATTCACGTCCCTCCGTCGCGCCATCCATAGCGTGTCGGCGTGCCTGCCGAGTGCTCGGGGATTGACGAAAGAGGCCTCGGCGAGCTGCGGGCGGATGTCATCCGGCAGCTGCTGCAGGAAAGTGTATTCGAACAGGATGCACGGCGCGTGCCCCTCCAGCAGCGTGAGCATTTCGTTCAGTAGGGCTGACGGCTGCCTGTCGCCACGGCCATCCATCCTGAGGATCCTGGCCACGCGCTCCATGTGGGTAAGCCTGTAGGTATGGAGCAGGAGCTGTTTAAGGCCACGGTACTTGTCGTCGGCCGGGGGGGCGCGCAGGTAAGAGACGACGCAGCCGTCTGCTTCCTGGTCCAGGGGGCCGACCACGTAATAATACCTGGTGGCGTCCACGGTAATGCCCCGCAGCTCGAATTGGGCCTCCGCTTGTTGAAACCAGACGCGAGGCTGGGCGGTCCAGAAGGAGGGCAATTTCAACGCAGCCACGTTGAGCTGGGCCTGGTCGGCTGGTGAGGCGGGCGGCATGGCGGGCTGTGCGTTGGACGGCCCGGCAAGCCTCTTGATCGGCTCCATCATATGGTAACGGAGCGTGGAGAGTCACCAGTGTAGCGGGTGCGCGGAATGGGCCCAGAATGAAGGCGAGGAGCCAGGCAAATTCCGTAAAGGCTTTTATTTCTAGCAGCACACTACTCTCCACTTCAGTGAGACTGAAGACTGCTCTCGCACCAAAATCCCCTGCTACTTATACCCGTAACTGGGGGCCGTCCCCAGACCTGTCCGTCACCGTGCCGAATGTGGTTTGATGTGGGAGGGGCCTGACCCTTGGGAGTCGCCACAGTATTATCATTTATATGCAATACTTTTGCTTTCTGTTTGTAGGGAACCCTGGTAATCATGTTACTTGTGCGCGGACTTTCGTAGTGAGGCTGGAAGTTATGATCTGTAGTATAATCGTTGCATGATTCATGAATGAGGAATTGAAGTTTATCCTTGACTTTGTAATTAACATTTGATGCAAAAAAATATGTAATAGCTTTGTTAAACAGAATCACTCACCAGGTGGTGTAATCTCTTTGTGGAGAGATAAACTGTTTCAGACTGGGACCTGCCCTCAACACTATTATCTTTCAGTCTTTTCACTCTTGTTTGGGATGCCTAACTGTTCTACTGGGATGTTCTCCAGTATCTGGAGCAGAGTGGGATTAGCTTCCTAGAGCATTAAATGTTCATCACACTTGATCTGTCTCTATTCAACTGTCGTCTATTCAACTGTCGTCTCCCTTTTCGTTATTCCTGCTACCTTTCATCTCAACGACTATTGCCCACATCCCTAACTGCTCCACTGCTTTCCGCACTCTTACATTGCAGGTTAAGGCAGTGGCTCACCACCACCATTTCAAAGGTTTTGGGGGCCTTGCAATGCTGACGATGCCCAGATTGTGAAAAGAACTAGAAAACCAAGCTTTATCGTTCTTTGATCTCATCCCGCCTATGTTGCACCACCAATTCAGGCAACAGACTGAACCTGCTCTCTTCACATTTCTTTCCAGAAAGCCTACATGCTCATAAATAAAGGTCTCGCCAAACTGAATGTGATTTTTGTACCATGGCTATGACCAGCATACATTTTCCAGATGTAACAAAGGCTTGATCATCAAATCATCTCTTCAATATTTCCATATGATGTAAGAGGAGGCCATTCGGCTCAGCATTCCCTGATTACTTTTCATTGCATTCTCCCCACGTTCCCAACAACTCTCAGAATCTACCCTTCCCACTGCACGGACCAATTTACAGTGGCCAATTAATTAATATACTAACCGGCATGGCTTTGGGATGTGGGAGGAAACTGGAGAACCCAGGGAAAACCCTTGTGGTCATGGAGAATGTGCAATTCTGCACAAATAGCTTCAGCTCGACTAGCAGCATTCTGTACCACCCTCTTGTCCTTCCCCCATGACCTTTATATATATATATCCATGGTGAATTCCTCATATAACACTCTAAAACCCTTTCAATTGATTCCTTCTTTAATACGGTCTCAAGATTCTCCATCAAAGGTGACATACTCCTTTGTTCTCATACCACATCTTTAGATGTGGAATTCATGACTTTCCATTGGAATCAGGGAGGTCAGATCACTGAAGGTGAACATACATCTAAAGCAGGCATGCACTTGTAACCATAGCGTTTGAAATAATTACATTGGTAGTTTGTGGTGTAAGATGTTGCTTTGAGGAAATATTAATTTGGTTACTTTTATCAAAGTAGATGTCGTTTCAAAACCATCTTGCAATAAAAACCCTTTCATTAGTTTAGATTCTGCAAAAGAAGTTTTCAAAAAACATGAGGAGCTGAAACAGATAGAAGAGGAGCACAGTAAATGCAAATCAGATGTTAAGAAGGTACAAAGTGTACACTGTGCATGTCTTCATTCACCTATTAGTGAGTTAATTGATTTATTTGTTAAAAATATATATTTGTTTTTTTAATTCACCATATTGTTTCTTTAGTCATGTTTCTTACTTTGTTCAAATATATTGCATAACCTGTTCCAAATGGGTTCATCTTGTTCTTGGAGTCATTTCACAATTAAGCCTCTGGTAATGTTATCACAATGCTGCTTTGAAAGTACTTAATGGGTTGTAGGAACGTGATTTTCTATTTGGTTCGATCTAAATTAATGTAACTTTTTTCTCTGATAACTTCTTGATTTCCCATCCTTCCCATTTTTTTCATTTTTTATCTCCGTTAACTTCTCAAGAGTTCACATGACAGTCGACAAGCTGTGCGAGCCCAGTGACCCTGCACACAGTAAAAATGGTTTTACTCTGGCGAGTATAGTAAGATGTCCACTCATATACCAGTTCCATGAAATTTCACCTAAAGTGGTGAATCGTTTTCACACTTCGTTTGGCCCTAACTCTGCAAATTGCTAATCCTGCTGATTCCTCGATAGAACAGTTAACAGTAGAATGGAGACTAACGGCGGTAGTAGTCCTTGTGGAAAGTCAGCTCAACTTAAGTCACAAATCCTTGGCCACCGGCAGGCAGTGCAAAAAATACACGTAAAATTGAAAATGTAAAAAAGAAATCTTGTGCCTTTAGGAATTTGTAAAAATGAAGCAAAAGTATTGTAGGAGCATAGTCAAGAGTGTTTAATGGTCATATTCACCATATTGAGGGAGGCAAGAGAGGAGATTGCAGTGACCTTGATGAGGATCTTTGTTTTTTTCTGTCGCCACAGACAAGGCCACGGAGGACTGGAGAGCGGCCAATGTTGTTCCTTTATTAGGAAATAGAGAGAATCCAGCGAACTATAGGCGGTCAGTGGTAGGGAAACTATTGGAAATAATTTTTTGAGATAGGATTTATTGCCATTTGAAAGAGAATGGGCTAATTAGGGGTAGCCGGTATGGCTTTGTACGAGGCACGCCCTGTCTCACTAAATTGATTGAGTTTATTGAGGAGGTGACAGAGATAATTGATGAAGGTAGGGTGGTGGATGTTGTATACATGGATTTTAGTAAGGTTTTTGATAATGTCACTCATGGTAGACTAATCCAGAAGATTTAAGATGTCCAGGATTCACGATGACTTGGTCGTATGGATTCGGAACTGGCTTATTCATGGAAGACAGTGGGTGGTGGTGCGAGGTAGATATCCTGTCTGACAAGCGGAATTCCACAGGTATCTGTGCTGGGACTTCGCTGTTTGTGATATATATATTAATGACCCAGATGTAAATATAGATGGGTTTGTGAGTAAGTTAGGAGACACAACTAAAATTGTTGCAGACAATGTGGACAAAAGGAATTGCAGACAGGCAGAAGATACAGCAGGGTATCGATCAGCTGTAGAAATGGGCTGAGAAATGGTAGATACAGTTCAATCTTAGCAAGTGCAAGGTGTTTCACTTTGGGTGGTTGAATGTGAGGAAAGAGTACACAGTTAATGGCGACTCTTAACAGCATGAAGGATGTTGGAGTCCAAGTTCATAGCTCACTAAAGGTAGCAGCACAAGTAGATACTGTGGTAAAGAAGGCATATGGCATGCCTGCCTTCATTGCTGGGGGCATTGAATATAAGAGTCAGGAAGTCATGATACGGCTCTATAGGTCATTTGGAGTGATGCGTACAGTTCTGGTTGCCCCTTTACAGGAAAAATGAGGAAGCTTTGGAGAGGGTGCAGAGGAGGTTTATCAGAATGCTGCCTGGACTAAGAAGGGGTTGTATAGACTTGGATTGTTTTCTCTGGGATGTCGGAGGTTGAGGGGAGACTTGATAGAAGTATATGAAATGATGAGAGGCATAGGGTGGACAGTAAGAACCTTTTTACCAGAGTCGAAATGTCCAACACTAGAAGGCGTAATTATTAGGTGATAGGGAGAAAGTTTAATGGAGATGTGAGAGACAAGATGTTTACACAGGGTGGTGGGGGACCTGGAACACATTGCCAGGGATGGTGGTGGAGGTACATGTGATAGTGGCGTTTAAGAGGTTTTTAAATAGGCACATGGAAATGCAGGGAATAAAAACAGATGAGATCAGTTCAGCTAGGCATCATGTTCAGCACAAAACGTCTGGGCCGAAGGGCCCGTTCCAGGGCTGCACTGTTCTACGTTCTCCAATTAAATTCTTATTTGCTGCAGCTTTACAAGCATATTACGCAATAACGCAACAATAATATACAATACGCAACAATACAATAAGTTAATATTGGACAACCAGACCTTGATAGTGCAAAACTGAAGTAGGTACGGTAACATAAAATAAAGCCAATTGTAGATCATTGCTGAGGTATGGTTGTGGTTAGGGTTGTGCATGAATCTTATGGTTGCTGGGTAGAAGCTGTTCGTGTACTTGGAGGTCACGGTTATCAGACTCCTGTACCTTCTTCACAAAGGTAGCAGCAAGATGAGAGTATGGCTAGGGTGGTGTGGGTCTTTGTTGATATTTTCCAGGGCAATTTGGGATGGACAATTAAATGCTGGTTCAGTCTGCAAAGCCCATGTTCCTTTGAATGAAAAATATACAAAGTCCTCTTCAGCAAGGGGGGCAGCCAGTGGGAGAACAGTCAGTAGATCAGCAATTGGTGAAGGGTTCTGCTGATATGCCTATAGTTTGACCAGAAAAGGAAGGCACGTGAAAATAGTTGTGTTTGTTAAAAATATTATAAGCTTTAGACTACTTTAGACTTTACAAATACAGAGAGGAAACATGCCCTTTGGCTAACCAAGTCAGTGCCGACCAGTGATCACCCCTGATCACATCAGCACAATCCTACACACGAGAGACAATTTACAGTTTTTACAGAAGCCGATTAACCAGTTGAGGCAGAAATTATAATAATATTTAAAATACATTTGGGCAGGTACATGGATAGGAAAGGTTTAAGGATGTGCGCCAAGCATGAGCTGGTGGTACTAGTGTACATGGGGTACCAAGGTCATTATGGGCAAGCTGGGCCAAAGGGCCTGTTTTTGTGCTGTACGACTCCATGACTAGCAAACCTGCCTGCTGGGATATTGGTTCCTCCCCAGTGGTTCCATCTTGGAAATGTTTTTGTATTACAAAGGAAATTACTTTCAATGCAGCAGTCGAAGTTGGTATTCTATTGACACGGTGGTTTATTCCTGCCACAGCTGAGAGACCAGATGAACCTGGTTGAGCAGCAACATCACTCTGAGTTGAAGGGAATGAAACTGGAGATTTCGCAGCTGACCACCGAGCTACACCAACGTGATGTCGCCATTGCAGTAATGAGTGCAGCCACCTCCGACATGGAGCATCAGCTTCGAAGTGAAATGGAGAAAACTGACAGGAAGGCAAAAGAAATTAAGGTTTTTTTAATTAACATCAATTATTTGTTAAAAAAACTACACATGCAGAAAATGCTGGAAACATTTAACAAGTCAGGCAGCATTTGTGTATGGAGCAACAGATCATGGTTCTTGCTGAAGACTCCATGGAGGTGGATAGGATAGAGAGTGTATTTCCCAGACTAGGGGCCTCTAAAGTTTGACGACACATGATTAAGGTGTGGAGGAACAGATTTCAAGGCGATCTGAGAGGCAATGTTTCCACACATAAGATGGTGGGTATATGAAATGAGCTGCTGGAGGAAGTGTGGAGGCAGGTACAATGATGAAATTTAAAAGACATTTGGGCAAGAACAAGTATAGAAAAGGTTTGGAAGGATGTGGGCCAAACGCCAGCAAATGAAACTAGTTTAGATGGGCATAGTGTGGTTGGCTTAGACTAGTTGGGCCAAAGGGCCAGCTTCTATACTGCATAATTCTATGAACCTATGACTTGCAAAGTGTTTTCAGTATTTTCTGTTATTATTCATTTATTTCTATGTACGAGTTGTATGATGTTGGTAAATTTCATGTACAGGTCCCCACCGATTTTCCTGCACCTTTGGTTCCAGAGCCTTGCCGTGTTATCCGTTTTGCCGGGCCAACAGAGATCACGGCCTTGGTGGGGGGCTGAGATACTGGCCTACAAAGTTAGCTGCGGAAGTCGGTTATGGGAACGGATCTGCCAGAGTTCCAGAGCCCTGGCCGCAGCTGGCAAATTTGACCTGTTGATCGGTTGCGATTATAATTATAAACACAGTTATTCTGGGTGTGTTAACTAAAGTATCAGCCAGAACTGTGATTTTGGCAAAGAGGCATTTAATCCTTTCCTTCAATAATCTGGAAAGATGCAATAAGGCAGTCGGGATTGGAGAAAAATGTGTTACGTTAACCTTTACATAAGATTTTGCTTTTAAACATAGAAACATAGAAAATAGGTGCAGGAGGAGGCCATTCGGCCCTTCGAGCCAGCACCGCCATTCACTGTGATCATGGCTGATTGTCCCCAATCAATACCCCGTGCCTGCCTTCTCCCCATATCCCTTGATTCCACTAGCCCCTAGAGCTCTATCTAACTCTCTCTTAAATCCGTCCAATGATTTGGCTTCCACTGCCCTTTGTCGCAGAGAATTCCACAAATTCACAACTCTCTGGGTGAAAAAGTTTTTTCTCGCCTCAGTTTTAAATGGCCTCCCTTTTATTCTAAGACTGTGGCCTCTGTTTCTAGACTCGCCCAACATTGGGAACATTTTTCCCTGCATCTAGCTTGTCGAGTCCTTTTATAATTTTATATGTTTCTATAAGATCCCCTCTCATCCTTCTAAACTCAGTGAATACAAGCCTAGTCTTTTCAATCTTTCCTCATATGTCAGTCCCGCCATCCCAGGGATCAATCTCGTGAACCTACGCTGCACTGCCTCAATTACAAGGATGTCCTTCCTCAAATTAGGAGACCAAAACTGTACACAATACTCCAGATATGGTCTTACCAGGGCCCTATTCAACTGCAGAAGAACCTCTACTCCTATACTGAAATCCTCTTGTTATGAAGGCCAACATTAGACAATAGACAATAGACAATAGGTGCAGGAGTAGGCCATTCAGCCCTTCGAGCCAGCACCGCCATTCAATGCGATCATGGCTGATCACTCTCAATCAGTACCCCGTTCCTGCCTTCTCCCCATACCCCCTCACTCCGCTATCCTTAAGAGCTCTATCCAGCTCTCTCTTGAAAACATCCAACGAACTGGCCTCCACTGCCTTCTGAGGCAGAGAATTCCACACCTTCACCACTCTGACTGAAAAAGTTCTTCCTCATCTCCGTTCTAAATAGCCTACCGCTTATTCTTAAACTGTGGCCCCTTGTTCTGGACTCCCACAACATTGGGAACATGTTTCCTGCCTCTAATGTGTCCAATCCCCTAATTATCTTATATGTTTCAATAAGATTCCAGTGTATACATGCCCAATCGCTCCAGCCTTTCAACATACGACAGTCCCGCCATTCCAGGAATTAACCTAGTGAACCTACGCTGCACGCCCTTCATAGCAAGAATATCCTTCCTCAAATTTGGAGACCAAAACTGCACACAGTATTCCAGGTGCGGTCTCACCAGGGCCCGGTACAACTGTAGAAGGACCTCTTTGCTCCTATACTCAACTCCTCTTGTTATGAAGGCCAACATTCCATTGGCTTTCTTCACTGCCTGCTGTACCTGCATGCTTCCTTTCATTGACTGATGCACTAGGACACCCAGATCTCGTTGAACTCCCCCTCCTCCTAACTTGACACCATTCAGATAATAATCTGCCTTTCTATTCTTACTTCCAAAGTGAATAACCTCACACTTATCTACATTAAACTGCATCTGCCACGCATCTGCCCACTCACTCAACCTGTCCAGGTGACCCTGCAACCTCCTAACATCCTCTTCACAGTTTACATTGCCACCCAGCTTTGTGTCATCCGCAAACTTGCTAGTGTTGCTTCTAATTCCCTCTTCCAAATCATTAATATATATGGTAAAGAGTTGCGACCCCAACACTGAGCCTTGCGGCACTCCACTCGCCACTGCCTGCCATTCTGAAAAGGACCCGTTTACTCCTACTCTTTGCTTCCTGTCTGCCAACCAATTTTCTATCCATGTCAACACCCTACCCCCAATACCATGTGCTCTAATTTTGGTCACCAATCTCCCGTGCGGGACCTTATCAAAGGCTTTCTGTAAGTCTAGATACACTACATCCACTGGCTCCCCTTCATCCATTTTACTTGTCACATCCTCAAAAATTTCCAGAGGATTAGCCAAGCATAATTTCCCTTTCATAAATCCATGCTGACTTGGACTTATCCTTTTACTGCTATCCAACCTTTTATTGTATCATCCTTGGGGTAGATTCAACCCTTCGATTGGCGTGGAAATCCCGATGAGTTAGAGATTGGTTGCCTCACCCAAACTAGGCGCCACATGTTCATCGGGACGTCTGGTGGGGATTTCAAGAGTGCTCTTGTATTTTTGTCCGGATTAAAGGAGGTGCTGGACCACCACTTGCTGTAAAATTGGTGGTGGACCTGCATAAAGAAAATCTGTTTACAGAACATACAAATTAAGAGCAGAAGTGGGCATCGGCCTTCAAAATAGCTTTTGAGAGGTTTGACTGGGAGGTGGGGATTAGTGCCAAGCTAAACATTTTCCGGTGTCTGATTTCCATTTTAAATTACTAGAATTTGAGCAGAATGCTTTCAGCTATTAATGCCCTCAAGTTCCTTCCCTGTAACCCTTTAAAGCACGGTTTAAAACTTTATCCAAGTTGTTGAGTTAATGGCGAACTGGCACGGAGGAGGATTTGAAGAGGTGTATATCAGTTGTGATTATATTGTGAGGCCGGCGTGAGGGACCTGGTGGCCTCTCCTGTTCCAATATTCTTGTGTTTTTGATCATCTTCTTGCATGTTTTGATGGTCTTGAGGTGTTATAGTTGTAAACACAGTTATTCTGGGTGTGTTGACTAAAATAGTCAGCCAGATCTGTGATTTTGGCAAACAGGTATTTAGTCCTTTCCCTCAATAATCTGGGCAAAAGGATTTGATCTCTTGAGGAATAGATTAAGAGTCAAGAGTGTTTTATTGTCATATGTCCCCGATAGAACAATGAAATTCTTACTTGCTGCACCACGACAGAATATGTAAACATAGTACACTGTAAACAATATGATAAACGAGAGAGAAAAAAAAGTTCAGTGTGTGTATATACACATATTCATAAGTACACACACACACACACGTATACACACACACACACACACACACGTATACACACACACACACACACACATATGCACACATATACATATACTAAAAAAACAAACAATAGTTGTGCAATAATAATAATAGTCTATTGTAGTTCAGCGATTTGAGGTTGTAGTGTTTAATAGCCTGATGGCTTTTGGGAAGAAGCTGTTCCTGAACCTGGAAGTTATAGTTTTCAGGCTCCTGTACCTTCTTCCCGATGACAGGGGTGAAATGAGTGTGTGACCAAGATGGTGTGGGTCTCTGATGCTGCTGGCTGCCTTTTTGAGGCAGCGACTCCGAAAAATCCCTTTGATGGTCGGGAGGTCAGAGCCGGTGATGGACTGGAGAGTGTTCACAACATTTGCAGTCTTTTCCGCTCCTGGGCGTTCAAGTTGCCGAACCAGGCCGTGATGCAACCAGTCAATATGCTCTCTATGGTACACCTGTAGAGGTTCAAGAGAATCCTCTCTGAGATACCGAATCTCCATAATCTTCTCAGGAAGTAGAGGCATTGATGTGCTTTATTTATAATTGCATCAGTGTGCTGGGTCCAGGAAAGATCTTCGGAAATATGCACGCCCAGGAATTTAAAGTTTTTGACTCTCTCCACCATCGTCCCATTGATATAAATAGGATTGTGGGTCCTCATCCTTCCTCTTCCAAAGTCCACAATCAGTTCATTGGTTTTACTGATATTGAGAGCCAGGTTGTTGTGCTGGCACCATTTGGTCAATCGGTCAATCTCACTTCTATACTCTGACTCATCACCATCTGTAATTCATCCAACAACGGTGGTGTCGTCAGTGAAATTGAAGATGGAGTTCGCACTGTGTCCGGCTACACAGTCATGAGTATAGAGTGAGGAGAGCAGGGGGCTGAACACACAGCCTTGAGGTGTTCCTGCACTGATTGTTAATGAGGAAGAAGTATTTCTGTTAATTCGAACAGACTGTGGTATGTGGATGTGGAAGTCGAGGATCCATTTGCAGAGGGATGTGCAGAGACCCAGTTCCATGAGCTTGGTAACCAGCTTTTTTTTAAATGATTTTATGCAGATTTTTCACATTCACAATATTTCCTTGTAGTATTTGATTCTTGTATATCTCCGCAAGAGTTAGTTTTATCTGCCAAAGAGCTGGGAATTGTTTTGCTTTGCCGAACAGCCAATTTCTCCATTTCTTCTACAAATGGATGCCATAAAATATTGCCAAGTGTTTTGGTGTGAATTCTCTATCTTACACTTTTGATAGTTGCTCCAGCTAGCTAAGCCTTGCAATCTAACCAATACCCTAAACTTAGTACTGCCTCTGCTAACGCAACCGTAAAGTTGCCTTTACTCGATTGGCCTAATTTTCCATCATCCTTCTTCAGTAGGTAAGGCTTTTGGGTGAACCATATTAAAAACGTTACCAATTTTCTTTGAGTTTCCAGAGATTCCGTCATTAGTGAGATCCACTTTGTACGAAGGTAGGGCACAAGCCTGGCCGGGGGGGTTTGCACATGGGTATCATGTATTCAGACTCTTATTTGGGATGTAAAACATAGGGAGCAGGAGATGGGGCCGCCTCTTCCCTTAAGAGCAAGATATTGAGATGCCGCTTAAGTTTCTGCAGTCCTTCTGCTGGACAGAGGCCGGAGATGAGGAGACAGGTATAGAGAGGATAAAGAGTTGCGAATTGTTAAGCTCAGGTATAGAGAAGTTGAAAATTGTGCATTCATTGTAAACAGTACAAGTGGAAGAGAAGGGGGCGAAACAGGTGCGAGTTTAGCTAGGTTTCAGGGTGGGGGGGGTTGAAAAGAAAGGGGAAAGAAAGAAACCACCCCCAGGTACAAAGATGACAATAAAAATAAAGCAGCTAGTGGAACTCAGCAGGTCAGGTAGATGCAGGGAAATAAACAGTTAATGTTTCGGATCGAGACCCTTCGTTTAGACAAAACGGTTGAGTTTCTCCAGCTGTTTTCCTCTTTTAGTAACAGATTCCTGCATCTGCAATTTCTTGCGCCTCCTGTTTGGGAGGATTGATAGGTGGCTTAAGACCTCACAAGGGAAGCAAGCATTTCCTTCTGTGGCTGTACTATTGCTGCATGAACTAAAGTGGCACACCTTCTGCACTCCAATCTTTATGAACAGATTTTATTAACGGATTAGCAGATTTAGGGTTGCACAGTGGTAGAGTTACTGCCTTACTGTGCAGAGACTCGGTTCAATCCTGACTACGAGTGCCATCTGTATCGAGTTTGAACATTCCATCTGACCACGTGGTTTTCTCCGGGTGCTCTGGTTTCCTCCCACATTCCAAAGACGTTCAGGTTTGTAGGTTAATTGGGTTCGGTAAAATGGTAAATTGTCACAAGTGTGTAGGATAGTGTTAGTATACGGGGTGATCGGTTGTTGGCGCGGACTTGGTGGGTTGAAGGGCCTTTTTCCGCGCTGTATCTCTAAAGTCTAAAGATGAACAAAATAAGGTCAAGATTGTTTAATTGTCATATGACAATGAAATTCTTAACTTGCTGCAAATTTACTGGAACACTAACTTGGTAACACACAAATAAATAAATAATAATCAATAATACAATAAATTAGAAATCATTGATACTAGGTAATCGGACCAGAAAAGTGCAAAACGACGGGTCTGTTGTCCAACTAAAACAAAGTCATTGTTGCTGAGGTATAGTTATAGTTAGTGTTATGCAGTGTTCAAGAGCCTGATAATTGCTTGATAGAAGCTGTTTTGAACCTGGACCATGGTTTTCTGGCTTCTGTACCTTCTTCCCTATGGTTGTAGCGAGATGAGAGCATGGCCAGGGGAGCCGAGGGTATTTGATGATATTAAATGCCTTTTTGAGGCAGTGCCCCCTGTAGATGCTTTGATGGTAGAAAGATCAGTACCCGTGATGGAACGGGCAATGTCTATCCCATTGTGCAGCCTCCTTCATTCCTGGGCATTTGAGTTACCTAATGCAACCAGTCAGTATCCCTTGTCCCCTATTGTAATTTACTATTCAGATCAAATATTTGTTGATATACCAAATCTCCTCAATCTTCTATAAAAGTAGAGGTGTTGATGACTATTCTTTTTGATTCCTTCATTGTGCTGCCCCCAAGATAGACGTTCAGAGATATGCATACCCAGGAAAACATGAAACAGTTGACTCTTTCCAATGCTGTTCTGTTGATGAAGACAAGTTCATGGATTCCTCCTTTTCCCTTCCTGAAGTTCTAGAACAGTATAGCACAGGAACAGGTCCTTTACCTACATTGTTTGTGCTGAACATGATGCCAAATTAAACAGATATCATGTGCCTGTACATGATCCATATCCCTCTATTCTCTGCACTTCCATGTGCCTATCTAAAAGCAACAGCAAGTATCAGCAACACCAAATCTAAAAGATTTTTGGACCATTGGGATCTCTTCTGGGGCAGAGGTGAATTGCACAAGAGGAGCATTGCACCCAAACTGGAGGGACACCAATATCCGTGTAGGGTGGTTTGCTAGTGCTACTCAAGGAGGGTTAAAACTAGGTTCCCTGTCCCCTGCACTAACTCCTCAGCCACAAATTCATCTGCCCTTGTGTAAGTGTTGGATGAGGAAAGGATTGAGCGGAGCAAAGGTGTGGCTAAAAAAGTCCAGACCACGACGCTAACACTTGAACTGAATGAAAAGTATATTACTTTACCTCTTCCCTCATCACTTCTGGAGGCACTGACTAACATCACTTTTTTCAGCAGAATTGTTCGCTGGTGGACCTTCAGGATGGCTACTTTTCATCTTTGACGCAATTGGAGCAGGAAAACCAATGGCTCCAGCAAGAACTTGCTGACGTGAGAAACAAACTGGAGATGTCAGTGAAAGTGGCGCAGGATAGATACGAGCTGCTTCTACTTCAGATACAGAACAAGCTGACAGATATCAGAGATGTGGAGGACAGGTACGGAATTGCTGGTGAAACTACCGCCTACTGATCGACGAAGCCCGCAGCTGAGGGAATCTCTTTGATAGCATCATTGCATGCCACAGATGCTCCTGTACAGATAATATAAAGGCAGTTGTACACGTTTACAGTGAGGGTATTCTGCGTTATGTTGTATGGCATTGTCACTGTACAAAATGAGAGGGATTCAAGACTAGACAATTATAAGGTAATGCATATGAGCAGCAGCATTTTGTTCCACTGCAGCCTCGATTCCCAGCATATCCTCAGACCTTTGCCCTTTCTGCCAAGCCAGGGAACTCTGTGACGAGTATAGCAGAGCATGCCAGAAATGTTATCAGGCACATCAAGGAAAGTAATGCCAACCTGGTTCGAGTTGCAACACAAAACTGCATGTGCACTAAATAGCACAAGAATTGTCTGATAACGGGAGTATAGGGCAGCATGTTCTGGTTGCTCTGAAGGACAAGGCAGGCAAGTTTAAGAGCCCTGGTTCATGAGAGATGTTGAGGCTCTGCTCAGGAGAAAGGAGGTATACATCAGATTTAGGCAGTCATGATCAAGCAAATCTTTCTGCGATTAGAAGAAGTGCAGGAGTACACTGAAGAAGTCAACCAGGTGGGCAAAATAGATCAACAGGGAAGGTAAAAGAAACCTAGAGATTCTAGGGGTATACCAAAAGCAAAAGGGTGGCTAGGGGAAGAAGAGATCTCCTTAAATATCAGCATGGCTGTGTTTCTGTGGAGCCACAAGAGGTGGGGAGATATTAAATGAATATTTCTCATCGTTTTTTACTGGGGAGAGGATCATGGAAGCTAAGCAATCGAGGCAGATGAGTTATGATTGGCAGTTTTAAAGGTAGATAAATCCCAAGGACCAAGTGCCCCCTTAAACCTTGTGGGAAGCTAGGGAGGAAATTGCAGAATCTCTTGCAGAGATATTTGCATCATCTTTAGCAATTACCTCGCTTTTAATTAAACCTATTCTGCCGTTTTCGGCCCGTTGGCCTAGTTGATCAAGATCCCATAGTAAGCATAGATAACCTTCATTGCTGTCCACTATACCACCAATGTCAGTGTCATTTGCAAACTTACTAACTATGCCAGCTATATTCACGTTCAAATTGTTAGTAAAAATACAAAAAGCAGTGGAGCCAGCACCAATCCCTGTGAGACATCACTTATGACAAACCTCCAGTATGAAAGACAGTTCTACCTCAATCCCGCACAAAGTCATGTTGACTATCTAATTTATCCTTGCCTTTCCAAGTGCAGGTAGATCCTGACACCTAGAATTACCTCCAATAACTTACTACTGATATAAGACTCAGGATTTTCCTTGCATTCTTTCTTAAATGAAAGCAGCTCTATTAGACAATAGGTGCAGGAGGAGGCCATTCGGCCCTTCGAGCCAGCACCGCCATTCAATGTGATCATGGCTGATCATTCTCAATCAGTACCCCGTTCCTGCCTTCTCCCCATACCCCCTGACTCCGCTATCCTTGAGAGCTCCATCTAGCTCTCTCTTGAATGCATTCGGAGAATTGGCCTTAAGAGCTCTATCTAGCTCTCTCTTGAATGCATTCTGAGAATTGGCCTCCACTGCCTTGTGAGGCAGGGAATTCCACAGATTCACAACTCTGACTGAAAAAGTTTTTCCTCATCTCAGTTCTAAATGGCCTACCCCTTATTCTTAAACTGTGGCCCCTTGTTCTGGACTCCCCCAACATTGGGAACATGTTTCCTGCCTCTAACGTGTCCAACCCCTTAATAATCTTATACGTTTCGATAAGATCTCCTCTCATCCTTCTAAATTCCAGTGTCTCATTTAGCAAGTTTGTAGTGCCACACAATACAATGGAGGGTATCCTCAGTGTGAAGGTGGGAATTAGTCTCCACAGGGGTTTTGTAGTGCTCACCGCCATGATCGATGTCGGCAGGTATACCTGCCCCAGGTAGTTCAGTGCAGAAGAAGTTCAGTATGTAAAGTAAGTGCATCCCTTATGCTGCTACATTCAGTTCTACTTCCAAGTGTTGCTCAACATTGAAGAGCACTGATTCATCGGCTGCTGAAGGAAGCTAGGTGGAAATCAGGAGGATGTTTCCTTGTCCACCTTTGACCTGGTACCATGAGACCTAATGGAGGCAGAATCCAGTGATGACATTTAGCCTGTGGTCGCAGAGGGGTCGTAGGGTGTGGCACAGTGATAGAGTTGCTGCCTTACAGCGCCAGAGACCGAGGTTTGATCCTGACTATGGGTGCTGTATGTACGGAGTTTGCACGTGCTCCAGTTTCCTCCACATTCCAAAGAAGTGCAGATTTGTAGATTAATTGGCATTTGAAAATAGTCCCTGGTGTGTAAGGGTGATTGCTGGTTGGCGCAGACTCAGTGGGCTGAAGGACCTGTTTCCATGTTGTATCCCTAAACTTAACTAAATCCCTGGGCTAAGGAGAGCTGTTCAGCTAAACAAAGAGAAAACGAGAGACAGCACCTGTGTCATAAACAGAGAGGTGGTGTGAGACACTATAGAATCCAGCTAGTTTGCCAAATGTGGAGCAGGCAGTGGCAGTCCCCAACAATGGCTGCACTTGTTGCTCCGGCCAGCCCGCATTCAAACCTCAAATTACAGCATCAGCAGCTGCACTTGTCCAGCACCAATCCTCCTGGAGATGTGCACAGTGTTTTGGTGCCTCACCCATACCCAACCATACATTAGGAGACCACTTTAACCATTACACTGCTGCAGGAGTAGTGGAAGGTGAAGCCCTCAACCAGGTTCCTGGTAATTCTCTATACATAATACTGTAACAACCTTTTTAGCACCGATTGCACTGGTGTTTTGTTCATGGCAATATATTCCGAATGCTGTGAAGTACCATTGTTTGATACAACCAAGTGACTTCCTGAGGCAGATGAATCGTGGGCGGCACAGTGGGCGGCACAGTGGCGCAGCGGTAGAGTTGCTGCCTTACAGCGAATGCAGCGCCGGAGACTCAGGTTCGATCCTGACTACGGGTGCCGTCTGTACGGAGTTTGTACGTTCTCCCCGTGACCTGCGTGGGTTTTCTCCGAGATCTTCGGTTTCCTCCCACACTCCAAAGACGTACAGGTATGTAGGTTAATTAACTGGGTAAATGTAAAAATTGTCCCTAGTGTGTGTAGGATAGTGTTAATGTGCGGGGATCGCTGGACGGCGCGGACTCGGTGGGCCGAAGGGCCTGTTTCCGCGCTGTATCTCTAAATCTAAAAAAAAAATCTAAAACATGGGACAGGATGACAGATATCATTTTTTATTTAATAACCTGACCAATTTTCTCCGGAAAAGAAGATATGGAATTGTTGACTGACTCCTACAGTGCCCATGGAACAATTTATGCTTTTCAATTCTCAGCACATAAACCCTTCCCTGTATGAATTCAAGCCTGTAAATTCTTGTTAACTTTTGCAGGCGAGTGGGAGAGCTCCAGCTTAAACATAAGGAGGAGTTGCAGGATCTTCAGAACCGACTCGCGGAGATGACTGCGAATTCCCAAGAGGTCAAGAGGCCAAGACAGAGTGCGCATCCACTGTCCAAGTCCGACTCTAGCAACTTAACAGACTGCTCAGGCCAGGCTGGGGAGAGTGACTATAGTGACGCTCAGCAAAGGGATTCACCGTCTGAATCTCTTCAAGCTATCACCTCTTACATCACCTTGTCTGCAGAGAAGAATGAAGCAGATTTTTCTGACAGTGCATCGGTGCAGTCTCTCCGTTCACTTCATAATGATCAACTTCTGCCTCTGGTAAGCTGATTTAGTTGTACTTTTCTCAGTATAAAACATTTTGATTCAGAGTGATAAAAGTAAATTTCCATATTCAGGAATTGTGTACACCTGTTAATTTAATTATGAGCTTTGACTGAAACCTAATTCTGTTGGCTAGATGATAAACATTGTCAGAAAAAGCAAGTGGAGTTGTGGAAAATGTGCTCCCCAAAAATAATGATCTGGAATGCTTTGCCTGGAAGCAGGTTTAATAAAAACATTTCCATACACAAAGGGTCACAAAGAAAGAACATGAGTTGCTCAAGCAAATTCCCTCACTGGCTTGATACTGCATGGCCTATTACAGTCGAAATAATTCTATAGTAACTGGGTTTATCAGATCTTAATTAAAAAATAATATTAAGTTTTCCTAGGTTGCATTAATCCTGTCCTGAATGAAATACCTTGCATTTCACATCAACTGGATCAAGATGTAGAATGGGTCATATTTTAATTGCTTGATCGGAGGTCAACAACATCTTAGTTATTCGACTGTTAGTGCGATTAACTTGGTTTCTGGATTTAATATAACGTGCTATATCTGTTATATCAGTGCTGACAAGGGCCGTCGAATCATAGAAATGTACAAAGCTTAACGACTTTAGTAAGTTTTCAGGTGACACCAAGATTGCTGGGGTTTCAGACCATGAAGAAGGCTGTCAAAGTATACGGTATATAAATGGCAGACATAGTTGGGGCCCGTGCAAGTGCTCATAGCTACACCATAGCTACACCTTTAACTTGGAGAAAGTTTCTATGTTTCTATGTTTCTAAAGTGAGAGAGAGAGTTGTTCAGGGTGAGGACAAGTTCTGACAGGTAGAAGAGAAATTAGAGGAAAATTGATTGGGGGTCTGTTCATGGAAGGACCGGAGGGTCTTGAGACTTTCCTGGTGTGGGATAGAGGGAATGGAGGTTATTGAAAAGTTGAAGGGATTGTGAGGTGAAATGGATGTAGGGCAGAAGGGACTGGATATGGAGGGATAGAATGGAATTAAGGTATTTGGAGATAGGTTTTGTGGGGCAGGAGCAGGCAGAAACAATGGGTCTGCCAGGGCAGTGCTGGGTTTTGGGAAAAGGTAGTTGCAGGCAGTGCAGGGCTGTGGAACCATAGTGTGAGCCAGCATGATAATGGCATTTAAAAGGCTTTTAGATAGGCTCATGGAAATGCAGTGAATAGAGGGATATGGATCATGTACAGACAGATGAGATGAGTTTAACTTGCCATCATGTGCAGCACAAACACTGTTCTGTGCTCCTTATCTCCATTCTAAAGGTATGTCATTTTATTCTGTGGCAGTGCACTCTGGACCTCGACTCTCCCACTACTGGAAACATCCTCTCCACAGCTACTTTATTACTCTAAGCCTTTTATTACTCAGTAGGTTTCAATGAGATCCCCCCATATCTTTCTAAACTTCAACGAATACAGGTCCAGGGCCTGTATACGTTAAAACAATTATCCCTGGGATCATTCCGTAAACCTCCTGTGGGCCTTCTCCAACGCCAACACATCCTTCTTCAGATATGGGCCTAAAGCTGCTCACTATGTTCCAAATAAGGCACTGACCAGTGTCTTAAACAGCCCCAGCATTACTTGTATATTCTAGTCCTCTCGAAATGAATGCTAACATTGCATTTGCCTTACAGGTCATTGTAAAAGATGTTCATTTCAGATGATAACACTGCTGTGAGTTATACCTCAATATTTACTGTGGTTGAGTCTGGAAATTTGTTCGGCTTCCCTCTGAAGCTTTGCAGTGGGTTATGTGATCCAACAACTAATACCTGCTGTCACAGACCTCTTGGAAAGAAAAGCCCCGGCATCAAACCTTACCTTTACATAACATACAAATTTCCCTTCAGTTCTGCCTCATGTTTCTGAATCACTGTAATGGAATACTAACAGGTTTCAAGGAATCAGATCAATGATGGAGGAAAAACACTCAGACAATATAAAATTTAAAGTACAAATATATTAAAGCAATAACCAAGCAATGAGAAAATAGCAATAGTATAGCAATACAACTTCAGTTAAAGCAACAATAAAAACACAAGTACACTACAATATAAATAGCAAATAAATACTGAGTCTCACATGTCCTTCAGCCTGAAAGCTGTACCTTCTGTTTAAAAGCTTGGATTTGAGATTTTTGGAAGAACCAGAGATAGACATAAAATGCTGGAGTAACTCAGCGGGTCAGGCAGCATCTCTGGAGAGAAGGAATGGGTGACTTTCGGGGTCAAGAGCCTTCATCAGAAGAACCAGTGTGCCCAGGTGCCGCTCCAAAAGCTTGGTCAAGGAACAAAAGTTGACTATGTTTTAAAACTAGCTATCCTCCTGAGTGTCAAAAACAAGAGTTATTTATTCTATCAGGAGCCAATGTCTCTGAGAAAGTAACAGTTAATCTAAATGACCTTGCAGGTCGCCTTGTGATTTACTGGCTCTAAATTAGTCCAAACTTTTCCCCAAATATTTCATTGTTTTTCTAAGCCAGTCTGCTTTTGATTGACAGGCAGTGCTAATGATTTAGCTGAAAAGCATGTATATTGCTGGTAGCTGACAGCTCCATTTTTGCTGAGACAGTCTGTTTAACCCTTAGATTACAATTGCATAATCTGTCCACGTACAGTGTTTGAATACATTTATGACTCCTGCAGTTAAAATTTCCTAATGCATGCTTTACTTGAATAACTTTCGAAGACTAAATTTCTGTAAACTGGTAGTTCTCCTTGAACCATCTTGTCCCATCATTCCAGAAGTAGAAAGGTGCATCTCCATTGGGGCATTTGGTTTTGCAGGAGAAGAACACATTTTGATGTAAACGTCTTCCACTGTTAAGGGCTTCAATTAGTGGTTGTGTACACGTGATATAAATCAATTCACATTCCCTCTGATTTGCCTACCTTAGTGAAACCTCTTTTGCTCTTATTTCAGAGCCCAGCCATTGAATCTCCCAATACATCGATAGCAGCCAAGTTTCTTGAAGAGGAGGATAAAAGGTCACAACACCTCTTAAAACAACTGGACATGCATATCGAAGAGCTCAAATTAGAAAGTGAAAGAACTGTTGACAAATTTGTGTGATCTCCTGACCAAAGGACAACTTACGGGCTACATATAACGGAAATTGCTTGATGTGATAATGGGTAACTTGGAGCTATTGTGTAGATTGCCGTGCCTACTTGATTGTCCCATTTGTTTCCTTGCACTAAACCTCGTATATTAGAGTTTAAATTTGCCATCATTGTCCATGTCCTGGTTTCATAATGATTGCTTTTTGTTTTCGCTTCCCAAAATTATACCAGAAAGGTGAGACTAGCTTTCGGGTGCAAGTGTACATTTGCAGATGTGCTTCAAACCCCCTATGCAGTTTCCTAAATCCATGCCTAAATGTATCCATTTACAGGGAATTGTGCGAGACCGAGGGGTAAGCCTTTGATCTGTCAAAGCTGCAAGCCATAATTGTGGAAGTATTGGATGACCACAGACAACACTGAGCATAGGATGATGATATCTGGTTGGTGTTATGTAACCAGAAAACCCAAACTACAAGGGATATTTGCAGAATGTTTTATATATAAAATCATGGCGCAATTTATTTGCTACATTGTTGTGAATTGAATGAAGATTGGTTAACAGAATAGATCTCCAGGTCCTTCTGATACCGTTCTTTGCTGCCAGTAAAGGAAGGAAACAGTGGTCTGTACTTTATATTGCCTTTAGATCGTTGTATCTATTGCCTGTCTCAGGTCCCACTCAGTCATGTTAAATATTTTTGCAGAATCAGTATTGTACACCAAAAGTATCGATGCAGTTGGATTTGACTAGAAACTAATGCAAATGTGTTTTTATTTATTTACATAAGATTTATCAATAAACCTTATATAGAATTGAAGAAACATTTTCCTGCTTGTTTGGTAAGGAACAGCACTTTTACAATAATGTAACGTTCATCTGATGTTTGACTGATATTTGATTAGTTTTAAAATTCTCACCATGCCAAGTGAGGTAGAGTGGAGCACTGACCAGCACTGCTATCTCACAGCTCCACAACCCCATATTCTATCTTGACCTTGGGTGCTGTCTTTGTGAAGTCACAAAAGACTTCAGACACAAGGAACTGCAGATGCTGGAACTTTGAGCACGATGTAGTCTGAAGAACAGTCCCGACCCGAAACTTCACCTATCGGGGTTCTCCAGAGATGCTGACTGACCCGCTGAGTTACTCCAGCACTTTGCCTTTTTTGCTTAAGAGAGTGCAGATGCTGGGATCAAGCAAAACAAAGTGCTGGAGTGCTAGAAACGGACACGGTTAAAGAAGGGTCTCGACCCAAACAACGTCCCTGTATTTCCCTCCACAGATGTGGCCTGACCTGCTGAGTTCTTCCACCACTTCAAACTGCAGGAGGAACTCGGCAAGTGAGAAGCATCTTTGGGGGATGGTGGGGGGGGATTGTCTACATTTCTAGAGTGTCAACTCTGATTCTATTTTTTTTTAATGTCTTTGTAGAGTTAGGGTATTTTCACTGTGACCATTTGGTTTTCCTCCTGGTAACCTTGTTACCTCCTGTATGACAAAGTGAATTGGCCGCTGTAAATTGTCCTTGTGGGTGGAAGGTGAATTGGAAGACAGGAGGGAGTTGCCAGTCGATGGGAATGAGAGAGAAGAAAAATGGGGATTAATGTAGGATTAGTGCAAAGAGTGTTTAATGATCTGTGTGGATGTGGTGGGATAAATGGCCCATTTCCATGCTGTATTACTGCAACTGTATAAAATGACAACATTTTAATTTTGCTGATCTCATTATATTGTATTTGCTGACCATTGCACAGACGTGTTGACAGGTATTTTCTCCTGACAGGAATCTTAACCTTGGATCAGTCGTGGGAGATCTGCATCTGCTCAATTACAAATCTCTTAACTAGCCTTGATGATGATGAGCAGCTGCCTTGAAAAACCAGACTTATGATCGTTTTTGTATTTGTTTGATATAAATGAATTTTTCAAATGCCAGCATTTATAATTAATTCCTTAATTGCCTTGTGGTTTTGGTGGTGATCTGTGCTCCTGAACTGTGGCGGTCCCTCTGGTGAAAGTCCTTCCACACTGTAGTTTAGTCTTTAGTTTTAGACATAGCGTGGAAACAGGCCCTTCAGGCAGAGTCCATGCCGACCTATCTGTTATCCCAGTTTCGCTCCTAGACATTAGGGGCAATTTCCAGAAGCCAATTAACCTACAAACCCGCACGTCTTTTGGAATGTGGAAGGAAACCAGAGCATCCAGAGAAACCCCCAACGGTACAGAGAGAACGTACAAACTCCAGGAACCATGCTCACGCACAGACAGCAACCGTGGTTAGAATCAAACCCGGGTCTCTGGTGCTGTGAAGCAGCAGCTCTACCGCTGTGCCATTGTGCAGCCCAGGAAAGGAAGTTCCAAGATGTGGAGCCGTCAATGTTGGAGGAACGATGATAAGTCAGGGCGGTGTGTGATTTGAAAATAATTTGCAAGATTCAAAGCAAGAAGCAGAGGGTGATGGTGGAAAGTTGTTTTCTGAATGGGAGGCCTGTGACTCATGGTGTGCCTCATGGTTCAATGCTGGGCCCATTGCTGTTTGTCATCGATATTAATGACATACAAGGCATGATTAGTAAGTTTGTAGATGACACTAAAGTGAGCGGTATTGTGTATAGTGAAGATGATTGTCAGAAATTGCAGCAGGATCTTGATTGGTTGGGCAAATGGACTGAGGAATAGATGGTGGAGTTTAATACAGAGAAGTGCGAGGTGCTGCATTTTGGGAACTCAAACCAGGGCAGGACCTACACAGTGAATGGCTGGGCTCTGGGGAGTGTTGTAGAGCAGAGGAATTTATGAGTGCAGGTACATAGTTCCTTGAATGTGGCGTCACAGGTAGATAGGGTGGTCAAAAAAGTTTTCGGCACATTGCCGTTGATCAGTCAAAGTATTGAGTCGGAATGTAGAAGACGTTAGTGAGGTCACATTTAGAGTACTGTGTTCAGTTTTGCTCACCCTGTTATAGGGAAGATATTAAGCTGGAAAGGGTGCAGAGAAGATTTACAAGGATATTGCCAGGACTCAAGGGCCTGAGCTATAAGGAGAGGTTGAGAAGGCCAGGACTTGGAGCAGAGGAAGATGATGGGTGATTTTATAAAGATGTATAAGATCATGCGAGGAATAGATAGGGTAAATGCACAGAGTCTTTTACCCAAAGTAGGGGAATCAAGAACCAGAGGATATAGGTTTAAGGTGAGGGTGAAAGATGTAATAGGAACCCGAGGGACAACTTTTTTACCCAAAACGGTGGTAGGTATATGGAATGATTGCCAGAGGAGGTAGTTGAGGCAGGTACTGTCACAACATTTAAGAAACATTTGGACAGGTACATGGATAGACAATAGACAATAGGTGCAGGAGTAGGCCATTCGCCCCTTTGAGCCAGCACCGCCATTCATCGTGATCATGGCTGATCATGCACAATCAGTACCCCGTTCCTGCCTTCTCCCCATATCCCCTGACTCTGCTATCATTAAGAGCTCTATCTAACTCTCTCTTGAAAGCATCCAGAGAATTGGCCTCCACTGCCTTCTGAGGCAGAGAATTCCACAGCTTCACAACTCTTTGAGTGAAAAGGTTTTTCCTCATCTCTGTTCCAAATGGCCTTATATATTGCTTCCTGGAAGTCATGATGCAGAATGATTGGAGACCCTACCCACGCCCCTTTGGCGCCAACATTACGTGAAATGGCTACCGTTGTCATCAGTTGTGACCTGACAGGGTCGTAGCTTGTCAAGGGTGGAGGTAGGTTGACTTTGGTTGTCGTAGTCACTGTCGAAGATGAACGTCCTGGGTCGCCGTTTTTTAAAAACTATTGGTGCGGGAGTAGGCCATTCGGCCCTTCGAGCCAGCACCACCATTCAATGTGATCATGGCTGATCATTCTCAATCAGTACCCCGTTCCTGCCTTCTCCCCATACCCCCTGACTCTGCTATCATTAAGAGCTCTATCTAGCTCTCTCTTGAATGATTTCAGGGAATTGGCGTCCACTGCCTTCTGAGGCAGTGAATTCCACAGATTTACAAGTTTCTGACTGAATTTTTTTTTCCTCATCTCCGTTCTAAATGGCCTACCCCTTATTCTTAAACTGTGGCCCCTGGTTCGGGACTCTCCCAACATCGGGAACATGTTTCCTGCCTCTATCGTGTCCAATCCCTTAATAATCTTATATGTTTCATTAAGATCCCCTCTCATCCTTCTAAATTCCAGAATATACAAGCCCTGTCGCTCCAGTCTTTAAACGTACAACCGTCCCGCCTTTCCGGGAATTAACCTCGTGAACCATTGTAGATAGACATAAAATGCTGGAGTAACAGCTGATCAGGCAGCATCTCCAGAGAAAAATGATAGGTGACGTTTTGGGTCGGTACTCTTCTTCAGATCTTCTTAGTGGGACTAGTGTAGATGGGGCATGTTGGGCATGCGTGCCCAAGTTGGGACGAAGGGACTGTTTCCATGCTGTGTGACTTTGATTTCTCTCGACTCTGGATCAGTTCCTGTGGACTGGAGGGTAGCCAATGTAACTCCACTTTTTAAGAAAGGAGGGAGAGAAAACCGGGAATTATAGACCAGTTAGCTTTACATCAGTAGTGGGGAAGATGCTGGAGTCGATTATTAAAGATGGCAGCGCATTTGGAAAGCAGTGACAGGATTGATCAAAGTCAGCACGGATTTATGAAGGGGAAATCATGCTTGACTAATCTTTTGGAATTTTTTGAGGATGTAACAAGTAGAATGGATAAGGGAGAGCCAGTGGATGTGGTGTGTCTGGACAAGGTCCCACACAAGAGATTAGTGTGCAAAATTAGAGCACGGTATTGGGGGTAGGGTATTGACATGGATAGAGAACTGGTTGGTAGACAGGAAGTAAAGAGTTGCAATTAATGGGTCCTTTTCAGAATGGCAGGCAGTGACTAGTGGGGTGCCGCAAGGCTCGGTGCTGGGACCCCAGTTGTTTACAATATATATTAACGATTTAGACTAGGGAATTAAATGTAACATCTCTTAAGTTTGCGGATGACACAAAGCTGGGTGGCAGTGTGAGCTGCGAGGAGGATGCTATGAGGCTGCAGGGTGACTTGGATAAGTTGGGTGAGTGGGCAGAAGCATGGCAGATGCAGTATAATGTGGATAAATGTGAGGTTATCCACTTTGGTGGCAAGAACAGGAAGGCAGATTATTATCTGAATGGTTAGGTTAGGAGAAGGGGAGGTGCAACGAGACCTGGGTGTGCTTGTGCATCAGTCACTGAAAGTAAGCATGCAGGTACAGCAGGCAGTGAAGAAAGCTAATGGCATGTTGGCCTTCATTGCGAGAGGATTTGAGTTTAGGAGCAAGGAGGTCCTACTGTAGTTGTACAGGGCTCTGGTGAGACTGAACCTGGAGTATTGTATGCAATTTTGGTCTAATTTGAGGAAGGACATTATTGCTATTGAGGGGGTGCAACGTAGGTTCACCAGATTAATTCCTGGGATGGCGGGACTGACATATGATGAAAGAATGAGTCGACTGGGTTTGTATTCGCTGGAATTTAGAAGTATGAGAGGGGATTTTATAGAAACATAAAATTCTTCGAGGATTAACAGGGTAGATGCAGGAAAAATGTTCCTGATGTTGGGGGAGTCCAGAATCAGGGGTCACAGTTTAAGAATAAGGGGTAAGCCATTTAGGACTGAGATGAGGAAATTTCTTTTCACCCAGAGAGTTGTGAATCAGTGGAATTCGCTGCCACAGAAGGCAGTGGAAGCCAATTCACTGAATGTTTTCAAGAGAGAGTTTGATTTAGCTCTTAGGAGTAAGGGAATCAAGGCATTAAATCCAGTCCACCAAGCTATGACAGCAGTTCACCTGTCACCACAACAGGTCTACAGATGATGCCATCTCCCAGGCCCTACACTCATCCCTGGAACATCTGAATAAGGGAGACACCTACGTCAGACCTATTCATAGATTGCAGCTCTGCTTTTAACATCATTATCGCATCTAAGCTCATCACCAAACTTGTGGAACTTGTAGTTAGCATTCATCTCTGCAACTTGATCCTCGACTTTCTGGCTAACCAATCCCAAGCAGTGACGATAGGGGTCAAATCATCCTCTATGACAATCCTCAATGCTGGTGTTCTGCAAGGATGCGTTCACAGCCCACTTCTTTACTCCCTGTACGCCCACGATTGTGCAGCTGAGTACAAATCCAATTCAATTTACAACTCACAGATGACTCCACCATTGTGGGCCGGATATCAAATAATGATGAGACGGAGTACAGGAAGGAGATTGAGAACCTCGTGACCTGTTGTGACAACAATCTTTGTCTCAAAGATAGACACAAAAAGCTGGAATAACTCAGCGGGTCAGGCAGCACCTCTGGAGAAAAGGAATAGGTTATGTTTCGGGTCAAGGCCCTTCTTCAGAGGAAGGTGTAAACCAGCATTTGCAGTTCCTTCCTACATAACCTTTGTCTCAATGTCAGCAAGACAAAGAAAATAGTGATCAACTTCAGGAAGCGAAGCGGCACACATACCCTGCTTTGCATTGAGGTGCAGAAGTAGAGATGGTGTAAAGCTTCAAATTCCTTGGAGTAAATATCACCTGCAACTTGTTGTGGACCATCCATATTGAAGCATTGGCCAAGAAAGCACACCAACGCCTCTACTTCCTTTGAAGACTGGATGTTCGGCATGTCCCCAATAACTCTTGCCAACTTCTACAGATGTGCCGTGGAAAGTATTTTATTGGGATGCAGCACAGCATGGTTTCGAAAAGACAGCAAAAAATTGCAGAGATTTGTGGATGCAGCCCAAACATCACACAAACCAACCTCCCTTCCATTGACCTCATTGACACTTCACACTGCCTTGGCAAGGCCACCAACATAATGAAGGACGAGTCGCACCCCTGCCACTCCCTCTTCTCCCCTTTCCCATCATGCAAGAGGTATAGAAGTGTGAAAACGCACACATCCAGATTTGGGGATAGTTTCTTCCCAGCTGTTATCTGGCAACTCAAACATCCTACCAACAACTGGAGTGCAGTCCTGAGCTACTATCTACCTCATTGGAGACCCTCAGACACTCTTTGATCGGACTTTACTGGACTTTATCTTGCACTAAATGTTATTCACGTTATTCCCTTTATCGTGTATCTATACACTGTGGATGACTCGACTGTAATCATGTATTTGGTTGTCTGCTGACTGGTCAACACACAACAAAAGTTTTTCACTGCACCTCGATACATGTAACAATCAACTAAACTAAACTGGTCCAGGTGACTTAGCCATCTTCAGACCGTTCAGCTTCCCAAGCACCTTCTCCTTAGTAATAGCAATTCCACTAACTTCTGCCCCCTGACTTTCTTGAATTTTAGGCACGTTGCTGGTGTCATCTGCTGTGAAGACTGACACAAAAAACTTAGTCAATTCATCCGCCATTATTTATTACCCATTACTACTTCTCCAGCGTCATTTTCCAGCAATCCAATGTCCACGCTTGCCTCTTTTTTAACTCTTTATTGGAAGAAACTTTTGCTCTCTTTTATATTATTGGCTAGCTTACCTTCCTAATTCATCTTTTCTCTCTGTATTGCCCTTTTAGTTATTTATGTTTTTTTTAAAAGCTTGCTAATCCAACAGCTTCCCACTAATCTTTGCCTTATTGTATGGCTTCTCTTTTAGTTTTATTTCCTTTGTTAGCCACAGTCACCGCATTCCCCCCTTAGAATCTTTATTCCTTTTTGAGATAGAAGATCCCGCATCTTCCGAATTACTCCCAAAAGCAGATTTTGGGTCCAACTCCCTGAAAGTTGCAACACATTTAGATAGAGTGGTAAAGACGGCATATGGTATGCTTTCCTTAATTGGCTGGGCAATATGCATAAGAGTCAGAGAGTCATGATGCATATCAATAGGAATTTAGTTAGGGATCATTTGGGGGTTTAGCCTGCAGTTCTGGTCACCTCATTACTGGATTGGAAAGGGTGCAGAGGAGGTTTATTTTAATGATGCATGTATTAGGGGATATTAGGTACAGGGAAAGGTTAAAGAGACTTGGATTGTTTTCTCTGGAACGCCAGAGGTTGAGGGGAAACCTGATAGAAGTATATAAAATTATGAGAGACATCGATAGGGTCGACAGTCAGAACCCTTTTCCCCAGGATGGAAATGTCCTACACCATAGAATCCTACACCTACTCCATAGAATCTATAGCTTTAAGGTGATTTTACGCAGAGGGCGTAGAGTGCCTGCAAAACGCTCCTAGAGTGGTGGTGGAGTTTGATACAATAGTGGCACTTAAGAGACGTAGATAGGCACATGGATATGCAGGGAATGGAAGGATATGGATTATGTGCAAGCATCATGTTCGGTACAGATGTTGTGGGCCAAACGGCCCGTTTCAGTGCTGTGCTGTTCCATGTTTTATCACAGTTCAAAGCATGCATTTGGTGCACGTGGAGTTGTTTGAGAAACCTGATTACCGTCCCTCTGTCCAGTCTTTATCATTCCTCCCTCTGTCCAGTCTATCATTTCTCTGACTACACCATCCTTCCCCTTGCTCACTGTTCCCATCCTTTCCTCTGACCCGTACCTATCCCCTTCTGACCATCCCTCCCTCCGATACCCCCCAATCCAGCGTTACCCTTCCCTAATATCCCTGGCTGCCTCCCGACGCTCGCTCGCCTGCTCCACGTTTCTACTCCAGCGTTCTCTTGGTTGAGGTTTCATCGTGTTCTCAATGTCAGCAAGCACCACCCGTGCCGGTCCACATCTAGCTGACCGTCCAGCGTACTATCCCCCTCCCTCACCATCCCTCTTGCGTCAACCGTCCCCTCACCCTCCCTCCTGTTGCCCCACCGTCCTTCACTCACCCTCCTGTTCTTCTGATCCCCCCACTGCCTCTCTTTCCCCCAACTGCCCTCTCCCTCTCCTGTTCCCCCTCTGACGGTCCTTCGTGTTCACCCAGTCAGTCCCTGCTCTGTCAGATCGCGGCCCAGTCCCCTCTGTGGCCTGGTTCCTCCCAGCTCTCTCCTCTCCTTCAATCTGACAGCCCATGTTCACCGAACCCCTCTGGTCCAGGCCCCTTGTATGGCCCGGACCTCTACCTGCTTAAGATGTCCCCTCAATGGTCACTGGTGCTCAGTATTTCCTCATGTAGCCGCCCCTCAAACGATGCACACTGAGCACCGAGCCAATCCCCACACTTTAATGAAACGGCCGCATTGTTCCCCACAGTACGGCATTAAAAACACTTCAAAAGTAATTTATTCGCTCCGAAATGTCTTTGGACATGCTCAAGACATAAAAGGCAAATTCAATTTCTAATTATTCCTTCTTTGATCATCCTATGAGGTCCGGGTATTAGATGAAGAGCTTTAACGTGGTCTCCTTAACACCTTGTGAAGCCTCAGTCAAGGGAAGCCCACAGCATAAAATATATTAATTACCATAAAACAGATTTTGAGATGAATTATATGTTGTTTTTTTTTTGTTTTAATTCCGATCAGCTTCGCTTTTGTTATCCATGGAAGGTTGTAATACTTGGTCAGGTTATTTTATGACTCCCACTTCATACTGAAGGGCAAATGTAAACTTGCTGTCTACCATTTTATCCGAGACGCCCACATTGAGGTGCTTGGCGTCTTCCGTGTTGCAAACGCCCTCCCAGTAGCCCTCCTGGGTCATGTTGAGTGGACACGCTCCTCTACCGTACACCTGCACATTCCTCACGTGGGGGATCTTAAGCTTGAATTTGACCAGCTGCTGAGGAGGCAGGGTGCCGGAGAGAGGCTCCACCAGCTCGCAGCCGTCCGTCCAGGAGCTGTAGATCTTGGGGAAGCTGGGCAAGTGGACATTCTTGTTGGTGCAGGAGATCAGGTATTCGCAAACGTGGTCGTGAGTGGGGCTATGGCTCGACTTCCCCTTCGCAAAGATCGCAAAGGTATAGAGCCCCCACTGAGGGAGCTGGATCTTAAACTCCACCCAGTTGCCGAACTGGGTCTTGAAGACGTGGCTCTTCATGATCTCGTCTGACAGCCGGACATCATCGCAGGAGAGCTTGCTGGCGAAGCTCAGCTCCATGTTGACCATGAACCTGACCGCGCACCTGCCGTCGTCGCAGTAAATCAGGGGCTCAGGGTGAGACGGCTGCAGAAGCCCCTTGGTCTCTGTAAGCCAGCTGGGACCCATGGGGTTATGGAACGCCTTTGGCAGCTTGAAGTTCTCATCAATCGACTCGCATTTGACTAGATAGGCGCAAATAAAGGAATACATCTCCCCTTCGGAATCCCAGAGCTTTGCGTAGACTTTTAACTTGTGGTTCCCCGTCCTCTGCGGCAGAACCTCCAGCTTCATTCCGTACTTGGTCAAGGTGATGATAGCGCAGTCCTTCCTGTCGTCGAGATTGTACATGAACAAAGTTGGGGAATGGCCCTCCATGTTGATGATAACTCTTCCGTTCACTGTTGGCGAACAATTACAATCAGTTAAACGCGTCCAATTTGACCTACTCCTTTCTGTTTTTCTGCTGGGTTTTATTCCTGCTTTTCCGCTGTGTTTCGCTAACTCTCCATAGACACACGGCGCACTCGACGCCCTCCCTTCCACCCACCGTCGCTCCCTCTGGTGGCGCAACGATAGAGTCGCTGCCTAGCAGCGCCAGATATGCGGGTTCGATCCTGACTACGGGTGCTGTCTGTACGGAGTTTATACATTCTCCCCGTGACCTGCGTGGGTTTCTCCCGGGAGCTCGGGTTTCCTTCCACACTACAAGGACATTCAAGTTTGTAGGTTAACTGTCTTGGTAAAGTTGTAAATTGGCCCTAGCGTGTGTAGAATAGTGTTAATGTGCAGGGATCGCAGGTTGGCGGCCCGAAGGAGTGGAAATCCTCATCTTGGCAGTGGATGCAGAGGTAATGGAGAAATTGATAGGGGATAGCATCATTGCAAGAGTGAAGAAAGGTTTAGTCCAGATAACTGTGGAAGCCAGTGGCTCTAGATTAGACCATTTTGACCAATTGTTATCATTGGGCCATCTGGAGCTCCCGGTTACCAGTCTTTAACTCCTGCCGCCAATCCTACACTAACCTATCTGTCTCTTGCCTCCTCCTCTGTCAGAGTGTGAGACTAAGCACAAACTAGGCCAACAGTGCCTCACATTTCACCCGCGTAGTCCACAACTCAATGGCATGAACACTGAATTCTCCAATTTCAGGTAACTTGCTCCCCCCTCAGTCCCTTCCTCACTTCTGATGTTCCCAGGTCCTCTCACACACTACCTTCCTTTCATCCCCCCCTTTCAGCCTCCATCACCCAGTTCCCTTCCCTCTCCCACCCACTCTACTTGTTCATCATTCAGGCATTGTTTCCCTTGCCCCCACTATTCCCATCTGTCCATCTTTCTTCCTAATTTAGTTCCATGCTTCACATTATCTGCATTCCTTTGTCTCCACCTAGCAACTCCCAGCCTCTGTCACTGTTTCTGTCCTTCCCTCAAATCCCCTCTCCTCTTTCAGTCCAAACAAATGTCCCGACCTGAAACTTCATCTGCCCATTTCCCCCTAACAGTTGCTGCCCGATTCACTCTGTTCCTTCAGCAGATTGTTTGATGCTCCAGGTAAACCCCAATTTGGATGATTAAAGCTAAAGATCAGGGTTATATCCTGGACATTTTCTCGTACCCTTGTTTCAAGGTCATCTTGTCTTGCACCTAATACAAAATCTATGCTGGCATTTCCAATGGAGTTGAGTGAAAAGAAAATGGTTTCTTGGATAAAACACCAACGGCTTGACTCTCTCTTCTCAGCACCATTAAAGATGACATGGCAGTGTTATAAAGAGCTCTCCCAGGTGTCCCGCAGAATATTTATGCCTCTATTAACATCACTTTAATTATCTGGTTATTAATTTCATTTCTGCTTCTGGAGTCTAGCTGTGCATAAACTATTATAACATGACTATTCCATTGGCTTTGGGAAGTCGTGCAGTTAAAATGCGTCTGATCGAACGTCTGTCTTTTTCTACTCTCAGACTGTCATTCAATTGATGCATTGGTAAGCTGCGTTTATATAACATGCGGTATGGTATTTCCTGAAAATGGGCGTTGAAATATTAACATAGTTCATGGGCTACTCCCTGAGCATCCTCAATCTTTTCTGTTAATTCTGGAAACCTTTCAGCAAGATCCTGTGCACTCCCAGCACCTCAAGCAAATCACAGCAAACTTCTTCAATTTGTCCTATTGTGAATAGGCTAAAAAATTTTGCTCCAATTCTAGGTGTGACAGAATACTAATTTGTATTTCCGATGAATTGAATGACCCTCTGGCACAATTGTGCCATATTGTGATGTGTTTGTAAATGCCATTGATGCTGATTTTGTCTTCACTCTGATTCACAGAACTGCGACACATATCTCTGTCTTTTCCAATCCGAATCACTTTGTTTTTCTGTCTCAACTTCCCTCATGCTTAAATAAGTACATACTTTTGCTCTCCCATGTACATTCTATCAGTCTCTCTGTCTCCCTGTCAACGTGTATCATCTTGTATCTCTATTCTGTGTATCTGTGTCTTTTTATCTCTGTGACCCATTGTCTCTGTGACCCCATATCTTTGTGTGTCTCTCTGTCTCTTTTTTTCCTGTGTCCCTTTCTCTGTGTCATAACGTAATACGGCATGAAAAACAGGCCCTTCGACCTAATGTACATGATGCCCATCTAAGCTAGTCCCATTTCTTCGCATTTGGCCCATGTTTCTTTAAAACTTTCCTACAATGTACCATGAATCCAAAAGTATTTAAAGTATTTTTATCGTTATTGTCTTCCATGGTCTCTGTGTCTTAATGGCACACTCTGTTTATTGTCTCTGTCTCTCTGCATCTATCTCAGTATTCTTGTTTCTGTGTCTCTATGCCACACTGTCCCTGTGTCTCTTTGATTCCTCATCTATCTGTCTCTGTGTCTGTGCCTCAGTTTCTGTGCCTCTGTCTCTATGCTGCTCTATCTCTGTTTCACCGTGTTTTGCTGTGGCTCCATGTTTTTGACTGTTTCTCTTTCTCTGTACCTTTGTATCTGTGCCTCTGTTTTTGTGTATCTCTGTCCCCGTGTCCCTGTTGCTCTATCTCTGTGTCTCTTTGTCTTTGCATCTCTCTGTCTCCGTCTGTCTCTCTTTTTCTCAGTCTCTCTGACTCTGCATTTCTCTGCATCTGGTTGTTTCTTTTGCACTCACTTGGTCTCTCTCACACTGCCATTCACTTTTATTTTCTAATGATTTCCTGTCCATATTAAACAACCCTAAAATGTTTAAAGTTGTCACATTCTGTCACTGTACCTGTGGATATCACCTGCACGTCTGGGTGGATGTACTTCAGACCCATTTCAAAGAAATCTCCTGTCCTGAACACCATGTTTTCAAATATCGTGAGGGAAATCCTCGGGGAAATCAGCTGCCACTTTTCCTCCATGGGGAAATGATTATTGATGAAGAGTGTCGGATGTGTGAAGAAATAAAATTCAACATATCTGTAATAGAAAGCCAGCATTTCTAAGGCTGATGTAAATTAAATCCGGGAGAAGCCTTGCAAAATGGTACCAGTTAATTTTGCTGGATGGTGGGTTCAGAATGTCTGAGCTTGCCAAGTCACTTTCTGTGTTCTTTACAAGTGAGGCCACATCTTCTATTAAACAGTTCACCACATCACTTTTAAAGGAAAACTAATGATTCTCTAGCACAATTATAAAACAGAAATCCGAGAAACACCCTGCAGCTCAGGACAGTTATGATGTGGTTTTCCAGACCTAAAAGACCAATCTCTCAAAGAGGGAGAGCAGCGGAGTATATTTGTAAGTAAACATGTAAATGAGCCATGTGTGTGATGAGATGATCTAACCACTCGCTAGTACACATGCACCACACACCTGTACACACAGACCACACAACAGCACAATCAGACCACACACCAGTACACACAGACCACACACCAGCACCTACAGACCACTTGCTAGTACACATACACCACACACCTGTACACAGACCACACAACAGTAAACAGACCACTCGCTAGTACACATGCACCACACACCTGCACACACAGACCGCACAACAGCACAAACAGACCACTCGCTAGTACACATGCACCACACACCTGCACACACAGACACACACCAGCACACACAGACCGCACAACAGCACACACAGACCACTCGCTAGTACACACACACACCACACACCTGTACACACAGACCACACAACAGCACAAACAGACCACGTACCAGTACACACAGACCACACACCAGCACACACAGACCATTCACCTGTACATTCAAACCATCCACCAGCATACACAGACCATTCACCTGTACACACAAACCATACACCTGTACACACAGACTATCCACCAGCACACACAGACCACTTGCTAGTACACATACACCACACACCTGTACACACAGACAACAGCACAAACAGACCACACACCAGTATACACAGACCACACCCCAGCACACAGACCACACACCAGTACACACGAACCACACAACAGCACACACAGACCACACACCAGTACACACAGACCGCACACCAGTGCACCTGTGCACACAGACCATCCACCAGTAAAAGCAGACCACACACCAGCACACACAAACCACCCCAGAGAAAGAAGGGAAAGTATAAATATAATGCCCTGGTGAAACGTATAGTATTGTATAATTTGTAATATTGTATGATTTTGTGTTCTGTCAATGTGGAAATGACAAAGGAAGAACAGGACTTACTTCATGGTGAACTTAGTGCAGGTCTCGTTGACATGGCCTGCTCCCCATGTACTGTCCAGGAGGTGCCACTTCCCATCCAGAAACACAGCATTCCAGGAATGGTCTGAATCCCCTTTGAACTTCTTCCCAACTTCGTAATTATAGCCTTTGGAGTATCCTGCGATTTCAACACACTGTATAGCTGCAAAACTAATTTATTGGTGGTTAATACACATTTGATCAGCAACCACTTCAAGTTGTGATTAACTTCTGCAATATAAGCTGTGATCTCCTCCAGTCATATTAATGGGCAAATGAACGTGCTTGGTAAGGGTAAAAGGCGCATTGGATCAGGCACATGAAGGGTGACAGGCCATGCTGAAGGGTGTAGGATTGCAGGAGGGTTATGGATACTGGGGATGGCTCCACAAAGATCCTATAAGCATCAAAGACTGTTCAAGGGCCTGTCCCACTTAGGTGATTTTATAGGTGACTGTCATAGTCATAGCAGGTTGGCGAAAAACTGGTCACTGGACCCCCCTACGACAATGTCTACGACAAACTACAACAACCTACCATCTAGTCGACGTCAAGCTACGGCAAGCTACTGACAACCCAATCGTCGCGAGTAGGATGTCCACCTACCACCGCACCTACGAAAACCTATGACCACACAGGCGACAACCTACAACAACCGAAGTCAACCTACGTCCACCCTCGACAAGCTACGACAAGCTACGACCCTGTTGGCGACAACTGAAGACAACTGAAGACAATTCACATCATTTTAGCCTCCGGTTTTGACGCCGGTACCTGTCGCCAGTTGACGTAGGTTGACGTAGGTAGTCGCCAATGGAATTCAATGAAGTCAGCACCGGCGACAACCTACATCACCTGGCAGCAACCTACGACAGCACTTACGTCAGGAGACGTCAAGCTATGCCCATTGGTGTCAAACCCACTGTCGCCGAAAAAATTTCAACATTCTGAAAATCCAGTGGCGACCAGAAAGATGCACGACTCTTTGGGCGACTGAGGAGACTACTCACGACCATACAGGCGACACCCCGATGACCATGTGGCGACAGCCTTGTCGCCTATAGTCTCCTAAAAAATCGCCTAAGTGGGACATAGGTTTCACTAAATCTTGATATCAATGCACCAAGGAGAAAACAGGTGGAGAGGACAATTTTAAAGGCCAAATGGGCTCTATGATGAAATGTAAACAAAATTGATTAATATCTTTCTCTTGGTCTGGCTTCCAGCTTACGACATATTTGTTAGTTTCTTTGATAGCAACAGGGTCACTTTGATTATAGATCAGTTTGTCTAGCTGATTTGAATTGTAAAAGATCCAGGTTGCCTTTGATCTAAATAATTGGTTTCTCTCAAAGAAGAAGACATGTTTACAGGCACGTTAGGGGTTAAACATGATAGTTTTCCTGATCAGGCACTGGAAAAAGAGTAACTCATTCTGTGGATGTACTGTAGATAAGATTGATGCTGTGCCATGAAATCACGTGAACATTACTTCCTCAGAAGACAGCACAGTGGAGCAGCGGCAGAGTTGCTGCCATACAGCAGCAGAGACCCCCATTCGAACCTGACTATGTACGTATGTATAGGAAGGAACTGCAGATGCTGGTTTAAACTGAAGATAGACACAAAATGTTGGAGTAACTCAGCAAGGCAGGCAGCATCTCTGGAGAGAAGAAAACCCTCCAGAGATGCTGCTTGTCCTATTGAGTTACTCCAGCATTTTGTGTCAATCTTTATGTAAACATGTACCTGCCTTTATGGATTTTGTACATCCTTCCTGTAGTTGCATGTGATTTCTGTGGATGTTCCGGTTTCCTCCCACACTCCAAAGATGCGCAGGTTTGTAGGCTAATTGGCTTCTGTAAATTGTCCTTTGTATGTGGGATAGAACTAGTGTATGGGTGATGGCTGGTCAGCACAGACCTAGTGAGCCGAAAGGCTTGTTTCCATACTAAAATAAACTAAACTAAGACTAAAGAAATTCAGCATATCTCCAATGATCTTTACCAATTATCTACAATGCATCAGAAAAAGCATCCTATCTGAATAATCACAGCTTGGTTTGGCAAATGTCGTGCCCAAATACACAAGAAATTGGAGTCATGAACACAGCCCAGTTCATAGTATAAACTAGCCTCCCCCCATCGATTCCATCCACATTATGCCTTGGGAAAGCTGCCAACACAATCTAGAACCTCTGACACCAAGGTCATTCTCTTGTTCCTTCTGCTATCAGGCAGAAAGCATGTACCACCAGATTCAAGGACAGCGTCTTCCTGCTGTAAGCTAGAATTAGGAAACTTGATGGGATGAAATGGGATGCAGTGGGAGATTGGGTCCATGATCCCAAATCAGTAAAATAGAATCACGATGAAAAGGACATTCAAGAAGCTGACAGACTGCTGCCCTTTCGTGGAGATGGGGGTTCATTAGAGTGACTGCAATGCCTCGGCTAGATGAATCCTGATAGGACCATACCTGAATAAACACGATTCATACCTCGGGCAAGGGGGCAACAAACATTTGCCGGAATGTTGTCATGATACAGGAATCATGAGTCAAGAATCAAGAGTGTTTTAATGCCATACTGAGTGTTTTAATGCCATGATAGAACAATGAAAGCAAAAGCACAACAGAATATGTAAACACAGTACTCTGTAAACAATATAATAAACGAGAAAAGAAGTGATAAATATATTTTAAAATATATATACACACACACACATGCTATTGAGTTTTTCCCCAGATACTCTGGTTTCCTCCTACATTCCAAAGAAATGCAGGTTTGTCGGTTAATTGACTTCTGCAAATTGTCCCTAGTGCGTTGGATAGAACTAGTGTATGGGTGATCGTTGATTAGTGGGTCTCAGTGAGCCTAAGGACCTGTTTCCATGCTGTATCTCTAAAAAAAACAAAAAAACGTAACATCTGCAAAGTGAAACATTGGAATATGGGCATAACACAAAATGTTTGAGTAACTCAGTGGGTCAGGCAGCCTCTCGGGAATGCAGGGGAGAACAGGTGTGGACCATCCCATCTCTGGAACGTGGGGATGGTACAGGAGTGGACCGTCCCAGTATAGGGATAAGGGGGAGCAACAGGAGTGTACTGTGCCAAATTTCGGATGTGGGGTTCGGAGGAGTGGACCGTTCACGCAGTGGAAAGGTGGGGGGCTGATAAGGACAGGGCCACAACTTGCTGCTCTGGAGCTGAAGGTGGTGGGGGTTGGGGAGGGTTGGGAAGGGAAGCTGCTGAAGAAAAGGAACAAAGTTTGACATAACACTGCCTTACCTGCACATTTCACAGAAGAGTCCCGAGTACCCAGAACACACTGCCTTTCCAGTCTTCAGAACATCTTTGGGACCAGAATGCAACTGCTCCTTGTGGTGATATCCCTTCACATCATACTCTGCAAATACACAGAAACACTGTCTACTACATTCTGCTTCATCAGTGGCTTCACAGAAACTATCGGCACTTGCAAAGTGCAATAAAAGTTTGAAAATATTAAAAAGCAGGTACCTGAACCTTTTGCTTTGACTTCAGAAAGATGGAGAAAGTAGGGGAATATGGGACGATAAACAGCGAAACTCAGAACCTAATCTTGGAAGTGACTACACTCATGTCTGTCACTATGATTTACAGAGGTAAACTGAATAAGCAAATGCACAAGACTTTTACATTCATATAAATTACTTTTCAACTGGGAGCACTTTGTGTTAACATTCACAGTAGACAATTAACACACTAAGATTCCACAAACAGGCAAAGTTCCTGCTTATTCTGAGATAATAGCCCTTGAAATAATAATAATAATAATAATAATAATGCATTACATTTATATAGCGCTTTTCATATACTCAAAGACGCTTTACAGGGATTTAGAGAACATAGGGAAGTGAATAAATAGATAAATAAGTAAACGAACAGAGAAAGGAGACAGAAGGTGAGGTGACCTTCAGTGGTTGAAGGCAGTATTGAACAGGTGAGACTTCAGTGATGTTTTGAATGTGGTGAGTGTGGAGGAGTCTCTGACGGTTTGGGGTAGTGAGTTCCATAGGGTGGGAGCAGCGATGGAGAAAGCCCTGTCCCCCCAGGATCTGAGTTTGGTCCGGATGTGGGGGGATAGGAGATTGGCAGTAGCAGAGCGGAGGGTGCAGGTGGGAGTGTGCCTGTGGAGGAGGTCGGTCAGGTAGGATGGGGCCAGGTTATGGAGGGCTTTGTAGGTCATGAGGAGGATTTTGTACTGGATTCTCTGGGGGATGGGGAGCCAGTGGAGTTTGTAAAGGACGGGGGTGATATGGTCACGGATCGGGGTGTGGGTGAGTAGACGGGCAGCGGAGTTTTGAATGTATTGAAGTTTACTGATGATTTTTGAGGGTGCGCCATAGAGGAGGCTGTTGCAGTAGTCCAGACGGGAGGTGATGAAGGCGTGGATGAGGGTTTCTGCAGCTGTGGAGGAGAGGCATGGACGGAGACGGGCAATGTTTTTGAGGTGGAAGAAGGCTGTCTTTGTGATGTGTTTGATGTGTTTGTCGAAGGAGAGGGTTTGATCAAAGATGATTCCAAGATTCCGGATGTGAGGGGAGGTGGATACTGGGAGACCATCAATATTGAGGATGAAGTTTTGGGTGGATTTGGTGAGCGTTTTTGGACCAATGATGATGATTTCAGATTTGTTGCAGTTGAGTTTGAGGAAATTTGATTGAAGCCAAGATTTTATTTCAGTGATGCAGTTTGTCAGTGTAGAGTGTGTGGTGGGGGAGATTGACTTGGTGGAGATGAGGAGCTGGATATCATCGGCGAAGCAGTGGAAGTTGAGACCATAACGGCGATGGGACAATCGCTTCACAATCCTCCCAGACCATGCCACCTCTGATTGAGTAGACTTCTCAATGTACAATTCACAACATGAGTAGAAAACACATTTGTTGATTAACGGGTTATCATTAAGCACTGTTTACATCATGAAAAATGCACTTATGAAATATTGGTGTCATCATATATATTATAATATCTACATAAAAGATACATTTGCATTCCACTGGGAGCAATGTTGCTATCGCTGTGCGGCACTCTGTTGTCCTCCCCTCTGCTGACGAGAGTTACCTATTGCTGTAATTTCACCCCACTCAAACCTCGTTTAGTCTTAGGTGCCTTGCACTGTACTGGTGAAATGAGGAACTGTCAGTCGCTTTCCAGCCAGCACTGAGATCAATAAATTCAATCATAATCATGGCTCCATTTTCCTCAGACAGCAGAGGAACAGTTACCCAGTTGCTGCCATTTACACCATGAAACTCATGTTTTTTTCTAACAAAAAAGGAGTCTATTGTGACAATTGTTTGATGGAACCAACCAATTATTTCCATGACCATATCTTCTCCCCACAGCAAGCTGGAAAGTTTATTTTTCCTTTCCAAAAACATGTCTGTTCCACCACCCATCAAGTGCTCAGCTCACAGCTTCTAATAAAACAGTGCTTCATCCTGTTGTCATTGGTTCTTTGCTTTTCTTTGGCTACTGACTGTTCTGCTGCTGGAAATGCTTTCTCTTTATTTACTCTGGTAAAACCATTTAGGATTGTGAACTGTTCTATCACGCCCCTTCAGTGTGTTAAGGTAGAAATTCAGGGGTGATCTAATTGAACTCTATGAAGCAGGCTGGAGAAGTTGTACTCCTCTGAAGATGGGTCACGACCCAAAACTTCACCCATTCCTTCTCTCCAGAGATGCTGCCTGGCCCGCTGAGTTACTCCAGCTTTTTGTGTCTGTCCTCTTATTTTTAAATTTGCTGTAACATGCACCAGTTCTGATCAGCTGTGGCTGAGTCAGTGGTATTACACAAGGCTGGCAGTTCAAATCCCAGCCCAGAGACAAGCTCAGACTCCATTGTCTTTCAGATGAATTGCTAACCTGAGCCCCCGTCTCCACACAGAAAATGTTAAGGAGCCCACAACTCTTATTTCTGAGAAAAGTTTGAGGGCTACATGTGCAGTCCAGGCCAATACTTTCCCTGTAATCCATCATTAGATGTCCTGATCTTAAGTGCATTGCTGTTAGTGAGAGCTTGTGATGTATTCATTGCATGACACACTTTTAATAGCACACTGAAGACTCATGTTACTTTACAATCAAACATCATATTAATGACTACCTGTTAATACTACATCATTGCAGTATTGGAAGCTCCCAGCACTTTGCGGCCTGCAGGGGAGAAGTTGTCGAGCCAGCCCCTGCTCGAAGGACCCGATGGACTGCGGCCTGCAGGGCGGCTGCCACCGAGCCGGCCCCTACTCGTACCCTGAAGACCAGAGACCGGGCGTACGGAGCCGATGATGATGACGATGACGGATGTGATGTGTGAGAAGCAAAGGTAGGAGAGGGAACTGGGGTCTGGTCTACCTTGCCCTCAAGGTTGGCTGCGGGAAGTGCCCCCGGGTCACAAGGCGGATGGGTGATGGCTGGAGGCCCGCAGTAGCCTGGGGCTTGCCTGGTCTGGGCACCGCTCATAAGAACTAGAGCACAAATTGGACTTTGAAAATGGCATCACAACATGGTGCCTCTTGCATGCGGACTCAGTGGACTATTTCAGTACACATTGCTAATTGGGAATTAGCTTAGGTATGGCAATGTTTTTCTGGACGGTCAAGTCAAGTCAAGTCAAGTCAACTTTATTTGTCACATAGACATACAAGATGTGCAGTGAAATGAAAGTGGCAATGCCTGCGGATTGTGCTAAAACTACAAAACAGAATAGATTTTTTTTTAACACAAAAAATAAATTAATACAGTAAATTAAATTAGTCCCTGGTAATATGAGAGTTAACAGTCCTGATGGCCTGTGGGAAGATACTCCGTCTCATCCTCTCTGTTTTCACAGTGTGACAGCGGAGGCGTTTGCCTGACCGTAGCAGCTGGAACAGTCCGTTGCTGGGGTAGTAGGGGTCCCCCATAATGTTGCTGCCTCTGGATCTGCACCTCCTGATGTATAGGTCCCGCAGGGGGGCGTGTGTAGTTCCCATAGTGCATTCAGCCGAACGCACTACTCTCCACAGAGCCTTCCTGTCCAGGGCTGAGCTATTCCCAAACCAGATTGTGATATTTCTGGACAAGATGCTTTCTACAGCCCCAGAGTAGAAGCACTGAATGATCCTCAGAGATACTCTGAATTTCCTCAACTGTCTGAGGTGGTAAAGGCGCTGCCTTGCCTTACTCACCAGTGCGGCAATGTGTGTTGTCCATGTCAGATCCTCTGTGATGTTGACTCCCAGGTATTTAAAGGTGCTCACTCTATCCACAGTAATCCTATTTATCTCCAGTGGCGTGTATGTGCTCGGATGTTGAGCCCTTCTAAAGTCTACAATCAGCTCCTTAGTTTTTGTGACATTCAAGAGGAGGCTATTGTCCTGACACCAGAGTGCCAGATCAGCCACCTCCTCCCGGTAAGCCTTCTCCTCGTTATCGGAGATCAGGCCCACCTGAGATCAGTCGTCAGCAAACTTGATGATGGAGTTGGAGCTGAACCTGGCCACACAGTCATGTGTGTACAGGGAGTACAGTAGGGGGCTAAGGACACAACCCTGGGGGGATCCTGTGTTTAGGGTGAGGGGGTTAGATATGTCTCCCCATCTTGACCACTTGGGGCCTGGCAGCGAGAAAATCCAGGACCCAGGTACACAGGGGAGTGTTAAGCCCCAGTTCCAGCAACTTCTCAGCCAGTCTGGTGGGGACTATTATGTTGAAAGCTGAACTAAAATCAATGAACAGCATCCTCACATAGCCCCCCTTCTGGCTGTCAAGATGAGAGATAGCGATGTTCAGAACCTGGGAGATCGCATCATCCGTGGATCTGTTCGGATGGTATGCGAACTGCAGCGGGTCCATATTGCGAGGGAGGAAGGCACAGATGTGGTTCTTGCGAGGAGGATGCTAGGAGGCTGCAGAGTGACTTGGATAGATTAGGAGAGTGGGCAAATGCATGGCAGATGCAATATAATGTGGATAAATGTGAGGTTATCCACTTTGGCGGAAAGAACAGGAAAGCAGAGTATTACCTGAATGGTGGCCAATTAGGAAAAGGGGAGATGCAACGTTACCTGGGTGTCATGGTGCACCAGTCATTGCAAGCAAGCGTGCAGGTGCAGCAGGCAGTGAAGAAAGCGAATGGTATGTTAGCATTCATAGCAAGAGGATTTGAGTATAGGAGCAGGGAGGTTCTGCTGCAGTTGTACAGGGCCTTGGTGAGACCGCACCTGGAGTATTGTGTACAATTTTGGTCTCCTAATCTGAGGAAAGACATTCTAGCCTTAGAGGGAGTACAGAGAAGGTTTACCAGATTGATCCCTGGGATGGCGGAACTTTCATATGAAGAAAGACTGGATAGACTAGGTTTATACTCGCTGGAATTTAGAAGACTGAGGGGGGGATCTTATTGAAACATATAAAATTCTTAAGGGGTTGGAGAGGCTAGATGCGGGAAGATTGTTCCCGATGTTGGGGAAGTCCAGAACCAGGGGTCACAGCTTAAGGATAAGGGGGAAGTCTTTTAGGACCGAGATGAGAAAACATTTCTTCACACAGAGAGTGGTGAGTCTGTGGAATTCTCTGCCACAGAAGGTAGTTGAGGCCAGTTCATTGGCTATATTTAAGAGGGAGTTAGATGTGGCCCTTGCGGCTAAAGGGATCAGGGGGTATGGAGAGAAGGCAGGTACAGGTTACTGAGCTGGATGATCAGCCATGATCATATTGAATGGCGGTGCAGGCTCGAAGGGCCGAATGGCCTACTCCTGCACCTATTTTCTATGTTTCTATGTTTGATCAGCCTCTCAAAGCATTTCATGACCACCGAGGTGAGGGTAAGAAAATAATTTCACTGTGCGTTTGCACATGTGATGATAAAAACACCATTAAAATGACTATTGAACCATTGGTTAAAATTCACTTTAACGTTTGAAATGTTAACCCTTTCCCCTTATTCCCTCATTAGCTGACTGTTAACACTTCTGAGGTCTAACATTTAAAGTGGATCTGGATAAATGCTTCAATCGCTAAGCCATAGAAGGCTACAGCCTAAGCACTGGGAAATGGGATTAGTGTAGATGGGTATTTGATGGATGACCAGGAATTGGTGGACCCGTTTCTGTGCTGTATGACCCTCTGACCATAAAGAATATTTTACTCTTGGTTTTAGTTTAGTTTAGAGGTACAATGCGGAAATTCTCCGTGGATTGTCACCTTGTCGTGGTGGAGAAGCTTGTGTGGTCCTGAGATCCTGAGAACGATGCTGTCTGGAGCTATGCTCCTGGTAGAGTCACCCATGGCGGTAAGGTCGAGGAAGAGGTCCCTGACAAAGAGCAATCCAACCAAGACCTCAACAGTGGAACAGGAGGAGGATGGTGGGTGACTTTAGTGGAGCATCACAATGGCTGGGAAGGCGGATGAATGCTGCAGCAGAGAAGGGTTCCCGGTCGTCTTGGAGTCCGTGCCAATGGGTCCTGACCCAGATCTGTCAAGGACCGTGTGGTGGCTGTCTGTGCACCAGTCTCCCCACGTTAAACAAAGTCACACACAGGCGTCCTCCAAAGTGGAGGGGACAGTCATACTCGCTTTGAGTGACTGCCGATGAATGCAGAAACAGGCCCTTTGGCCTATCGAGTCCAACCATCAATCATCTGTATACTAGTTCTATGTCCTACACACTTCGGGCAATTACACAAGCCAAATTAACCTACAAACCTGCATGTCTTTGAAATATGGGAGGAAACCAGAGCATCGAGAGAAAACCCACGCAGTCACATGGAGAACGTACAAACTGCGCGCAGATAGCAGCCAAAGTCAGAATTGAACCTGGCTCTCTGGGACAGTGAGGCAGCAACTCTACTGCTGCACCAGTCGATAAAGTACAACTTTAGTAATTCAGAGATTGGACTCTTGTGGTGCATGGACCCAAGGCAAATTGGTGCTGGCAGACAGTTACACAGCTGGCTGAGCACATCCCCTTCTGAGACATACTCGAAGGGAAGAAGCCCAGAGGTAAAGCCACTGAGTTCACTTCTGGGGATCCAGCAAAGAGATGTAGATTGATGGCATTTACCGTGGTTATAAAGATAGTTCAGGCACATTTCATTTCTATTACAAATAACTTATTTGCAGAACTGTTAAGATAATTTAACTGCAGATTTACCAATATGACAACAGACCCACATCCATATTGCTCGAATTTTCTCCAGATCCGTGCTTGCATACTGCAACAAATTCTGTACCAGGGCTTCCACAGAATTCTTTGGTATTACCTGTTAATTCAGGAGATGGTTAATGGTGAATAAATAATGCCATCTGTGGAAGCTTTTCATGTCAATGAGCTCCAATTGCAAGTATTTGATATGTGCAGAAGAAATAAGTTCAGTATTTTCAGCTTCTCCCTAGATCCACACATCAACTTGTTTTTTGCTAGTCACCAGAATTTTCGTTTAGGTTAGAGATCCAGCATGGATATAGGCCCTTCAGCCCACTGAGTCTATGCCCACCATTGATCAACCATTCATACTACATGTATGTTATCCCACTTTCTCATCCACTCCCTGCACATTAGTGATGATTTACAGCGTCAATTAACCTACAAACCTACATGTCTTTGGAATGTGGGAGGAAACCCATGTGGTCATATGGAGGACATGGAAACTCCGCACAGACAGCACCCGAGGTTAGGATTGAATTGGAGTCTCTGGTGCTGCGAGGCAGCGGTTCTAAGTCTGGCCTCTCTGATTACTGACAACCATTTGCCACAAATGTAAACAGAGCTCCTCCTCTCAACTAAACCAGTCGATTTCTGTCATCCCTCACTCCCAAAGCACTCGTCTAAAACTCATGTGTGAGCCTTCCATTATCACAGCATTGGGGAGAGAGGAGGGGTAGCAGAAGGAAGGGAGGAGGGTATGATGGAGGACAATGGGTGGGGATGGGGATGGGTTGGGGATGTGGGTCAATGGGGATTGTAAGTGTGGATGGATCGGTGAGTTTAGCCACCATTCCTAGATATGGTGATGCTGTCAGAATCTATAAGTAGTAATGTCCTCAACAACTTGTTAGTATCACATCATCCTGCAGTTTTCCTCAGAATCAACCACTGTCTTTCCCCGGACAGGCAACAATATCACCACTCAGTGGTCCCTCCTTCCACAAACAGTCCTATCTCAGCAGCACTTCAACAGTTTGAGGAGGAGATCAGGTGCCATCTCTTCAGCCCTACCTGGACTGGGCAGTGAAGCTTGCTGACGATGTCAAAGCGTGTGAAACCTTGGGTGCTGGTGGGGTAATGAGGGCGTTGGGGATTGCTAAGCTTGGGACATCCTTCAGGAGTTACCGTGGAAAATTACTCTTCAACCTAGGACCGATACCTGCACAATACACACTAACGTCTGCAGAAAGATTCACCTCTCAATATAGTTTTTAAAAAGCAAAGGTGTCAGTTTAAACACACTCCCATTGTAAAGGTGTAACCCTACAGTGCCAGTGCCTTCACCACCCAATGTGTTGAAGTAAACAATGAAATTCTAACTATTGCAACTCTATTTAATCACCTGCTGTTATCTTTGTGCTTAAAGGGCATAACACTACTATGTATTTTCAGTTCAGAGAGCGATTCTCCAGAGATTTTCTCAGAGAACCTTCCAGATACAATACAATACAATACAATACAATATATCTTTATTGTCATTGTACCCAGGGGTACAACGAGATTGGGAATGATATGCCTGCTGGTCAAGGAGAATAAACACCTTGTACATTTGCAGCTCTGCTCTCTGCATGGCTCATTCGCAGCCACAAGAGGGCAGTATTAGTGACAACTGTTGTGTGATATAAGAAGACAGTCCTGATAATTAAATTGGTCTGGGGAAAAACAGTGAGGTTGTGACAAGCCCAAGTGTAGATATGTAGAGAATCGGCCGAAACCAGAGGGTTAGCCAATGGTGAGGGGTCATCCCGGTTTATTGGAATATGATGGGAGACACTTCTTTGAGTCAAGTGCAGGCTGTTTTGGAATTTGTTGGGTTGTGTTGGCAATCAGTAAGTTTGAAGATGACACCAAATTTGGTAGAGTTGCGGAGAATGAGGAAGGCTAGTTTACAGCGAGGTTCAGATCAGTTAAAGATATGGGCAGAGAAATAGCAGATGGAGTTTAATCTGAGCAAGTAGGAGGTGTCGCACTTTAGCAGGTCGAATGTCAGGGCAAGACCCTAAACAGTGGTGATGTATAAAGGAATCTTGGGGTCAAAGTTCATAGCTGCAGCCTCTTACTGCATTAGGAAACTAGAGCAGCAGCTTGATGATCTCATGATGACCTCAGGGAAGATTTACAAGGTTGTTGTCATGACCTAAGAATTTATGCTATAGGGAGACGTTGGGAAGGCTAGGACTTTATACCCTGGAGTACAGGTGAAGGGTGATCTTATAGGAGTGTATAAAATCATTAGGAGAATAGATATGATGAATGCAGAGTCTTATACTTAGAGTAGGGTAATCAAGGACCAGAGGACATAGGTTTAAGATGAGAGGGGCAAGATTTAATAGGAGCCTAAGGGGAAACCTTTCCATGTTCCATGTGCTCCTCTGCCCAAACGTGGCTCTTAATCACTGGCAACTGACCTTAGTTCTGATCCACTGAAGTTCCTGACCCAAGCCTGGCTCTGGACTGACCTGATGTGGTTCAGGCACTCTGTGGCAGTCAAGGAAGCAAGGGAGACAAGGCCAACTAAACAACGTGCTGCAAGCTCATCTCTACTGGAATTTCTGGGGCAGAGTGGCAAACAAGTCTGCAGTTAGCCACTGAAAACGTTGCAGCATTCCAGGAACAGGGTATCTACTGACATTTCATTTACCATTTGACCAGAGCAGAGTCTGAAAGTAAAGCACCCCTCCCCTCATTTCTCTTTGATACTTGCCTTGCAGGCATACGCATCAAGGGCCTCAAATTCTTTCAAGTTCATTTTCATGGACTTCAGGTTGTACATGTCATCTGAAAAATAAAGTAATGACTTTGTTATGTGGATGATTTACTAACGTCAACTTGGTAGCAGATTCATTCCCTAAACCTCTCAGTCTCTCAGGTTCCTTTGGCTTGTACTTCTACTACAACCTTATCTGCTTTGCTAACTGTTTTAGAATAATGTGACTTCAATGGCCACGCATCTTTAACTCTGGATATTTATCTGGCGCTGATTTGACAGAGGATGAAAAGAGGTAGAGTTACGATTGTAAATTAAATCTATAGGATTTTGATCAGCTGGGCAAGTGTAAGGTGTTATATTTTGAGAATTGCCGCACATTGGGAACTTGGGGAGTGTTGTAAAGTAGTGGGACCAAGGAGTACATGTGGATAGTTCTCTTAAAGCGGCATGGCAATAGATAAGGTGGTATTGAAGGCTTTAGCACACTGGTTTTGTCAGTTGGAATTAAGTATATAAGTTAAGATGTTATGTTACAGATTTACAAGATGTTGATGAGGCTGCACTTGATATTGTGTTGGTTTTGCTGCAAGATAGATTTATGAGGATATGGCCAGGATTTGAGGGCCTGAGCTATCGGGAGAGGTTGGGCAGGCTAGGACTTTATTCATTGGAGCGCAGGAGACTGAAGGGCGGTTGTATGGAGGTGTATAACATCATGAGGTGAATAGACAGATAAATGCATAGCCTTTTTCCCTGGAAGGTGGAATCAAGAACTTATGGGCATAGATTTAAGATGAGTGGGGAAAGATATAATAATAATATGAGGATTTGTTTTCACACACAGGGTGGTGGGATATCGAACAAGCTGCCAGATGAAGTAGTTAAGGCAGGTAAGATTTAAAAGTTATTTGGACAGGTACATGGAAAGGAAAGGCTTAGAGGGATATGGGAGATACAAGCAAATGGGACTAGCTTGGATGGGACATCGTGGTGAGCAAGATGCCCAAGACTTTATGGCTGTGAATCTTTGGGTGCTGATTGTGCTGTGAATCTATGAGTGCTGATTGTGCTGTGAATCTATGGGTGCTGATTGTGCTGTGAATCTATGGGTGCTGATTGTGCTGTGAATCTATGGGTGCTGATTGTGCTGTGAATCTTTGGGTGCTGATTGTGCTGTGAATCTATGGATGCTGATTGTGCTGTGACTCCATGGGTGCTGATTGTGCTGTGAATCTATGGGTGCTGATTGTGCTGTGACTCCATGGGTGCTGATTGTGCTGTGAATCTATGGGTGCTGATTGTGCTGTGACTCCATGGGTGCTGATTGAAATGCAGGCATTATTAATTAATTATTATCAGCAGCCACAAACCACCATGTTCAGTAACAGGAGACATCTTGAACAGCCAGGTTTTTCTTAAACTAACTATTCCAATATCTATCAACCCTTCAACCTCTGCCGTTCCAGAGAAAACAATCCAAGTTTGACAAGTAATAAGGAAGGGAGATAATGGAATGACATTTCATGAAGACAATATGTATTTTTAGTAAGGTGCCTGCAAAGTTCAAAGGTATGTAGAAAGGCAAATGGCCATAGGAAGCTGATAATATAGCATTGGATTAAAAGGTATCTCATTACAGAGAAGAAAAGGGTAATTATTGAAGAAAGGTCTTGACCCGAAACGTCACCCATTCCTTCTCTCCCGAGATGCTGCTTGTCCCGCTGAGTTACTCCAGCTTTTTGTGTCTATCTTCAGTAATTATTGAATGTTTAAGTGATGGGAAGGTTTTATGTGTGAGTACGTCAGGCTGCAGCACCAGGTCACTTGAATATCAATAATTTGGAAGTAAACAAGTGCAATGATTGAAAATGATGTGGGTACAAATATTGTCTGTTTAGTTAAATGTAAGCAAGGGCTGGAGACCTCAGTAGGGTATCAAAGGACTGAAATGGTGGTCAAAAATGGCAAATGCATTCCAACACATCAAAGGAAAGTGTGGTAAATATGGTTTGCTTGCCTTCATTGGCTGGGGCATGAGTCAGGAGGTCACGATGCAGCTTTATGGGATTTGGTTCGGCCAAATTTGGAATATTGCATACAGTTCTGGTCGCCCCATTACAGGGAGAATATGAAGGGTTTTGGGAGGCTGTAGGTTTATCAGAATACCACCTGGATTGGAGGGATTAGCTCGAAGTTGGACAAACCTGGATTGTTTTCTCGAGCATTAGAGGCTGAGAGGAGATCTGATAGAAGGATATAGAATTATGAGGCATAGATAGGGTGGAATTGTCAAAGATGAAAGGGCATAGCTTTAAGGTGAAAGGGGCATAGTTTGAAGGAGATGTGCAAGACAAGTTTTTACACAAGTAGGTGCCTGGGTGGAGGTGGAGGCAGACACGATAGTTGCATTTTGCAAGGAATGGAGGCGTATGGATCAGGTACATGCAGATGAGATTAGTTTAGTTTAGCAAGACGTTTGGCACAGACAAGGGGGCCAAAGAGCCTGTTTCTGTCTTGTGCTGTTCTATGTTCTATTTTCTGTAAATTACATCATCATCTGAAGAAGTCACCTGCTGCTTTTCCTGAAGGTGTTTAATGATCCCTTTTCGTCGTGCTGTTGAGGTGCCTTTCCTACTGCTACTCTGCTGAATGAGCGTAAATGCATTAATTAGCAGGAGCATTAATCTCCTTGTTGGCATCACTGGCAGTGCACCTGCATTGTTCCCCAGTACTTTATGCTTCCCAATCAATTAATAGTAAGTAAAGAATCAACGTTGAATGGGAATATTCCATTGATTTAGTTCACAAGGTGAGTAGCAGGCGGAAAGACTGTTCTGTCCAGGTCATCCATTCCAAGAAATCTCTCGCCCCAATCACAGCATCTAGCTCAAATGTCCCACTATTACGTTCCTGTGTAATTTGTGTAGTTGCCATGTTTGACTACTGTAAGGTTTAGGTTCAGGTTTATTATTGTCACATGTACCGAGCTGCAGTGAAAAGCTTTGTTTTGCATGCTGTCCATTCAGATCAGAGAATACTGTACATAAATACAAACGTCTAACTCAAGTACAAGATGGAACAAAGCGCAGGGAACAATGTGTATAGAGCAAACTGACATCAATCCAAAATGCCCTACCTTGTAGTGCTCACCACTATTTGCAGTACAGCCCCATTTATATTTCATTAAGGCCATGCAAGTGAGGATGTTGTGAGCCTGTGCTATCATCTCATCTCTACCAATAACCACCACTGGGCACTGTATTCACACTGGGAATGCACACAGTCTTGGTGTGACAGGCTGGGACCGAACTAAATACTGTTCTGCCTTGTTTGTTGTGGCTCTCCCCAAGAAGCTGCCAGTCAGCTGAGAAACGTATTCACTTGCAATGATCTTTCTTGTTGTTTTGCACTGGGATCTTTGTAAGTTATAGGAATGGTATTTAATGTGTGACGAGGTTCATGGACTATAACTGAAATGGAACCCTTGAACCAAATGCTCTTTGTTGCAGTTTCGATATCAGTGTGAAAGCTTGCTGCCAACTTCTCCTGAGATATTTTGAATCCTTTTGTAGCATGGAAACACTGATCATAACAGAGTACATTGACTTGACATTTTCTTGGATTGGCAATGAGTATCTTTATTCGAAATCTTTCAAAAGAGCTCCAGTTCCAGATATAAAAACCACAAGGCTGCTGTCTATTGGTGCACATTCACTCATTGTTGAATTTCCTGCAAACTATATTCATGAGCCATGGAGTGATACAGCCTGGAAACAGGTACTTTGGCCCATTGTGTCTGTACACTCAAGCATCAATTTTTACAGTAATCCTTCACACATTATACTTCACACATTCTTATCAACTCTCCCCAGATTCTACCACTCAGTTACACACTAGGAGTAATATACAGTGGCCAATTCACCTACCAACCCACACATCTTTGAATTGTGGGAAGAAACTGGAACACTCAAAGGAAACTCACAGAGTTGCAGGGAGAATATGCCAACTCCATATAGACAACACTGAAAGTTAAGATCAGATCCAGGTTGCTGGAGTAGTGAGGCAGCAGCTCTGTTAGCCAGAGTCACTGTGCCACACAGAGGGAACAGTACTGATTTCACACTGAAAGTAGTTTTTAATCTTGCACACTTCTTTTGTGCCTCTTGGCACTTTATATCTCCTTACATACATTTTGAAAATTTGGATGTTAGAAGAATGAGATAAATGAAGTTTATCGTAAATGATGTTTACTGAGAGTATCAGCATGAAAAGATATTTCAAAGATTTGACAAAATCACGTGGAATAAATTTAAAGCAAGATTGGGTCTGGTGCTGGCGACTGAGGTGGCCAATTGGAAGGGTGATCATCATATCAAGGTTTGAATTAGCAATGGAGAAGTTCAAGGAACAATCTGAATCTTTGGAATTGGAAGAGAGATAAGGGGGTGGGGGATCCAGCCAGGTCATAACAGAACTAAAAATTGATAAGAAGTATAAATGGAGATTAAATGTTTTTGGAGGAGATGTTTCAGGTAAAGGTGAGGTACATTCCTGCAGAGAGTAAGGTTAGGGACCTTTTAAGAAACAAGATTAAGTGGGAGAAGTTGAGGATGTTCTCCTTGGAGGGAAGGAGGCTGAGTTGGACAAAATTAAGGTGATTTTAGATAGGTAAGTCAAAGGAAAGCTGTTTTTATAGGCTGCTGGTGCAAGGACTGTAGGATGCAGGTGGGGTTCTGGGGAATTGGCGATAGGAGGAAGAATTGTTTTAGTGACCTGGAACTCACAAGGGCAGTAGAAGTGGATATGATCAATGATTTAAATGGAAATTGGATCTGCAATTGAGGGGAATAATCAAGCTGCATCACAGGTTAGAACAGGGAATGGGAAAGGTTGGATTGCTGCACAAAGAGCTGGCGTGTGCTCAATGGAATGAATGGCCTCCCCTCCTTCTGTGACAGGTTGAGTAAAATATGCAAACATCGTAGGCGATTTAACAGTATACACATATTCAGTTAAAATAGGTCTTCCTAACATGGTTAGAATTAAGTCTCGAAGAGCTTGCCAACAAAGTATTCACTGAAGTGATGCGAAGCAAACTCTAGCCCAAAGATTAGATCCATCAGCACCTATTTTTCATGTACAAATTTTGCAATTAAGTGAATTAACTTGGATTAAACTATACTAGCAATCTTTTTAGGGAGATGTTTTACCACTCGTGAAATATGTCCAATCACCTTTATTCAACATTCACACAAAAACTAGGGGGCAATGAGATATTAGTTAAAGGGACAACAGGGGGAGATGTCAGCGTTTTGCATACAGCATTTGCTGGCCTCAGTATTTAATGCTTACAGTAATGGACATAAATTACTTGTTATCCCTTTTCTTTAATACAGCCCTTTTTTTCACACCAAGGTTGGTGGGTATGTGGAATGACCTGCCAGAAAAAATGGTTGAGGCAGGTTAGATAATAGTATTTAAAAGATATTTGCACAGGTATATAGATAGGAAATATTTAGAGGAATATTGGTCAAATATGGGCAAACGGAACTGGCGTACATTGGTATCTTGTTCAGCACGGAGAGCTTGTTTCCATGCTCAATGATTCTGTGGCCACATCAGGATTATCCCTTGAATTTTCTGCCTCCTCTGGCATCCTACATTTAACTGTGAATGGAGCCACTGACATTGTAGGCAGCTTGATACAGTTGTGAGCTTTCCATTCCACACCCAATTGGAATGGCCAAACTGTTATTCTAGTCCATGGTTCTCAATGCAAACCACAATATACAATACACAAATACTCTAATAGATCCCCTATATTTGTACAGGGCTCCATTTGTGTGTTTGCACATGCTGGGCATGCCAAAATAGAGTGAGTCCATCTCCTAAGCCTCTGCGCTGTATCGCTCATGTTGGCTGGGTTTTTTTCAAGTAAAATTCCACAGTGATTTTAATTTGAATGGTTTCAACTGGGCCAAATAAAGGTTTCTTGTGCCAAACATGTAATTTAGATTGTTCAATGTTCTAATTATTTTGCAGGAAAAAAATGCTTGAACCAAGAACAGAAAGTGCTGGAAATACGCAGCAAGTCAGGCAGCACTTGTGGAAAGAGAAATGGTTAACGTTTCAGGTTGGGACCCTTCGTCAAAACTAGACTGGAAACATTAACTGTTCTTCTGTCTCCACAGATGCTATCACACCTGCCAAGTGCATTTTCTGTTTTTGTTTCAGGTTTCCAGCCTCTGCAGTTTAACTTGCTTCTCTGAGCAAATATAAAGTTCTCATTGATGTAACATGGAGCTCAAGCCGCACAAATGAAGAAGAGAGCAGCCCTACCTCCACAATACCCACCTTTAATTTCTTTTAGCTTATATTTTTGACCAGAGGCAACATCTGCAATATCAAGATAATGTTTTTCAGTTGCAGTGTATCTTTGTGACATTGCATCAGCAGCACAAAATAAGAGAACACTTAAAAAAATATTTTCCACATAAAGGTCCTTGGCTGATTTGTCAAATTAGGCACTTCAGCCCTCTGAGTGTGTGGCAGCCATCAACTACCATTGGGACTAATCTAACACTACATACTGTTTTATTCCCCTCAATTTTTAATAAACTCCCTCAAATTCTGCCACTTACGCACATCAGGGGCAATTTACAGTCGCCAAATTAGTAACCAAAAAGGTCAATGAGGGACATGCCATAGTTGTTGTCTATATGGACTTTAGTGTACATTTGATATAGTTCCACATGGTAGGCCGCTCTGGAATGTTATAATGAATGGGATTCAGGGAGAGGGAGAGCCTACCAACTGGATAGAGAATTGGCTTCATGGAAGGTAGCAGAGGGTGATGGTGGAAGGTTGTTTTTCAGACTGGAGACATGTAACTAGTGGTCTGCCTCAGCGAACGCTGCTGGGCCCATGGCTGTTTGTGGTTTAAATCAACGGTTGGGATGAGAATGTACAAGGTGGAATTGGTAAGTTAGCAAATGACATTAAAGTAGATGCTTTTGTAGATTACAAAGATGGTAATCCAAAATCACAGCAGGATCTTGATCAGTTGGGAAAATAGGATGAGGAATTATTAATGGAGGTTAATGCAGATAAGTGTGAGGTATTGCATTTTGGCAAGTCAAAACAGGGCAGGACCTTCACAGTTCATGGCAGGGTTCAGGGGAGTGTTGTAGAGCAGAGGGATCTAGGAGTGTAGGTACATTGTTCCTTGAAAGTGGCATTACAGGTAGATAGGGTGGTCAAGAAGGCTTTCGGCACATAGAATATTACGGCACAAGAACAGGCCCTTCGGCCCACAATGTCTGCCAAACATCATCCCAATCTCTTGCCTACCTATACATACTCCATATCTCTCCATTCCCTGCATATCCATATGACTATCCAAATGCCTGTTCAATGCCACTATTGTATCTGTTTCAACCATTAATGCTGGCAATGGGTGACAGGCACTCACCACCCTCTGTGTAAAAAGATCGTTCCACACATCTCCTTTAAATTTTGCGCTCTCACCTTAAAACTATGCCCTCTAGTATTTGATTGTTATACACTCTAGTATTATCTACCCTATCTATTCTCTCATAATTTTGTATACTTCTATTCTATCAGGTCTCCCCACAACCATCTAAGTCTGTCCAACCTGTAGCAAATACCCCCTAATGCAGGCAACATTCTGGTAAAAAATTCTCTTCATCAGTCAGAGTATTGAGTATAGAAGGGTCTGAAGAGGGGTCTGAAGAAGGGTCTCAACCCGAAACATCACTCATTCCTTCTCTCCAGAGATGCTACCTGTCCCCTGATTTACTCAAGCATTTTGTGTCTACCAATTGAGTATAGAAAGTGGGATATTATGTTACAAGATGTTGGTGAGGCCACATTTGAAGTATTGTGTTCAGTTTTGGTCACCCTGTTGTAGGAAAGATGTTGTTAAGCTGGAAAGAATGCAGAGAAGATTTATGAGGATTTTGCCAGGACCTTAAGGCCTGAGCTGTGGAGACATATTGTGGAGGCCAGGACTTTATTCCTAAATGTGCAGAAAAATGAGGGGTGATCATATATAAAACCATGAGGGGAATAGATAGGGTAAATGCACAGTCTTTTACCCGGGGTAGGGGAATCAAGAACCATAGGTTCAAGGTGAGAGGGTACAGATTTAATAGGAACCTGAGGAGCAACTTTTTCACACATGGAATTATGGAATGAGCTGCCAGAGGATGTAGTTGAGGCAAGTACCATAACAACATTTAAAATACATTTTTACATGTACATGGATAGGAAAGGTTTAGATGGATATGGGTCAAATGTGTACAGGTGGGGCTAGTGTAGATGGGACAACTTTGGTGGCATGGGTAAGCTGGGCCAAAATGCCTGTTTCTATGCTATATGACTCTATGATTCTAAATAACCTACCGACCTAAATGTTTTTTGGGAAGTGAGAGGAAACCACGGCACCTGGGAGAATCTCATCTAGTCAAAAGGAGAATGTTTAAACTACACACACAATACCAGAAGTCAGGATTGAAACCGAGTCATTGGAGCTGCAAGGCAGCAGTTCTACCAGCTGTGTCACTGTGCCACTCAATTCCAGTCATTACAATGAGTTTCCAACGTACCATTATTTCTCTCTGCCATGACGATTGACCATCAGGTGTATGGTATCCACTGTTCCAAAAGCCTTGGTGGAAGCTTTATTCCCCATGGTAGGGGATAGCATCCCTGGACATGTCTGATCTGTCTGTGGAGGATTCATGGAGAAACCATTGATGCAGGCTAATATGAGCCTTCAGGGGGATCCATTTAAATAACGTACCTATGCCTACTGAGATGGTCAGATCAATCACTTGGACACTAATTATTTTCAAGGCTATTAGCTGTCAGTAAAATCAGGGAATGAGAAGCTCAGGGCAACAATACTATTCTGATAGTTTCCAATCAACTTCCACCCCAATCTTGACTGTTCTTTTTACTTCATAGCTGGAGTGAATAGTTAGTTAGTTTATTGTCACGTGTACCAAGGTACAGCTTTAGTTACGTGCTAAGCAGTCAGCATCATTAGTGATCTTCACTGGAGTGCCTTTCTTGTCCTGGTCACCCCAGTATCAACATTGGGCTCTCCCAGAAAGGATTCAAGTCAAAGAACATAAGAATAAAGGAAAGGGAAGCCACAGAAGGCCATTCACTTCATCTTGCCTACGCTGCCACTCGATAAAATTGACGCTGGCTTTTTAGCACAACGCTACTTGCATGTTCTTTATTCAAATCCCTTGATTCTCCTAATATCCAAAAGTCTATTGATCTCTGGTGCATGGATAGGGTGAGTGCACAGTCTTTTTTCCCCAGGAGTCTAAAAGTCGACGGCGTAGGTTTAAGGTAAGAGGGGAAAGATTTAATAGGAATCTGAGGGACAACTCTTTCACACAGAGGGTGGTGGGTATATGCAACGGGCTTCCAGAGGAAGTGGTTGAAGCAGCTACAATAACAGCATTTAAAAGTCATTTGGACAGGTATGTGGACAGGAGCGTTTTAGAAGGGTATTGTTCAAATGCAAGGAAATGGGACCGTCGTAGCTGATCATCTCGGTCAGCATGGATGAGATGGGATAATGTGCCTGTTTCCGTGCTGTATGATCCTATGACTCGACATTAAATATATTCAATGAATAACCTTCCGCACCCCATGGACAGAGAATTTTGGATTCATTCTCATCTGTCCTTAATGGCCAGGTCCTTAGTTTGAGATGGTTACCCTTGATTCTGAATGCCCTGAATAGAGGAAACATCCAGCTAGCTCAATGTCAGTAGTGAATGTGAACACATTACCGCAGGTTCTCTTGTCCAATTAATGATAGAGGTTGTGAGCAACTGGCCCTTGTGCAGATCCCTGCAACTGCCTCTCAATCTGAAAATAATTCCTTTACTCTTGCTCTCTGCTTTATTCTGTTCACCAGTCCTCAATGATTGCCAGTATATTTCCTCAATACCACGCAGTAGAATTCTTTTGAGTAATCTTTTATGTGGCACCTGAATGGCTTCTTACAATTTCTACAGCAACACCATAGAAAATGTCCTCATATGATGCATCACAGCTTGTTATGATGACTCCAACTATACTTATTGCTGTCTCTGAAAAACAGCCAACATACACCAGAGTACACCCTGGTCAAGGACACTCTGGTGTCTCTTCTTCTGTATCCCGTTGCGCAGAAGATACAAAATCTTGAAAGAATGTACCACCCGACTCAATGTACTACAGCTTCTTTCTTGCTGTTATCAGACTCTTGAATGGACCTGTCATGGGCTCGCGATGAATTTCCAATTTTTTAAATCAACCTCTTTGTGGCCCTTGCACTTTCTTTAATCTACACTTTCTCTGTAGTAAAACCTTTATATTTTGTACTCTAAAACATAGAACATAGAACAGTACAACACAAGAACCGGCTCTTTGGCCCACAAAGTTTGTGGTGAACATTTCTTATCTACCTACACATAATCCATATCCCTCCATTATCTGCATATCCATATGCCTATACAAAAGTCTCTTAAATGCCACTATTGTATCTGCCTCAATCACCAACCATGGCACCACGATCCGGGCACTCATCACTCTCTGTGTAAAAAGTTTGCCCTGCACCTCTCCTTTAAACATTGCCACTCTCATGTTAAAATGATTCCTTCCAGTATTTGATTTTTCACATCCTGGAAAAATGGTTCTGAATGTCTACCCTATCTATTCTCATAATTTTATATACCTCTATCTGGTCTCTCTCCAATCTCTCCCTGCAGATAATATCCCATAATCTATGCATCACTCTGCACTCTTTCCAAAGCCTCCACATCCTTCCTGTAATGGGGTGACCAGATCTGCACACAATACTCATGATTTCCTGACTCTTATACTCAATGCCCTGACCTATGAAATCAAGCAAGCATACCATATGCATTTTTTACCACTCTATCTACTCGTGTTGGCACTGTCAGGGATTTATGGACTTGGATCCCAAGATCCCTCTGCATGTCAGTGCTTTTAAGGAACACGCCAGTAATTGTATATTTTCCCCTTACATGCACCTCCCAAAGTGCAACACACCTCTCACTTGCTCAGATTAAACTCCATCTGCCATTTCTCTGCCCATTTATGTCGTTGATCTTTAGCCTTCCTCGTAGTCTGCATCCCCAGCAATCTTGGTGCCATTTGCAAATTTACTAACCAACCCACCCACATTTATGTCCAAATCAATGTCCAATAAAACTCTATTGATTGGAGATAAACTTTGTTTATTTTCGAAAAAGAAGGAACTGCAGATGCTGGTTTACAAAAAAAACTCCAGTAATTTGTGCCTATTTGTTTATTTGCTCCTTTGCACTACCTGATGTACAGATGTATGATCAGATTGGATAACATGCAAAACAAAGTTTTTCACTGTATCTTGAGACTTGACTATAATAAAATATACCAATACCAATGCCTTTTGAAAATCCACATTCACCACTGCTACCTTCATGCATATACAGTGCATTCAGAAAGTATTCAGACCCCTTCACTTTTTCCACATTTTATTACGTTACAGCCTTATTTAAAAATGGAATAGATCTTTTTTTTAATCATCATTCTACACACAATACCCCAGAAAACAGGTGTTTAGAATTTTTTGCAAAGTAATTAAAAATAAATAAATGAAATATCACATTTACATAAGTATTCAGACCCTTTGCTATGACACTCAAAATTGAGCTTAGGTTCATCCTGTTTCCATTGATTATTCTTGAGATGTTTCTACAACTTGATTGGAGACCACCAGTGGTAAATTAAATTGATTGGACGTAATTTGGAAAGGCACACACCTGTCTATATAAGGTCCCACAGTTGACAGTGCATGTCAGAGCAAAAACCAAGCCATGAAGACGAAAGAATTGTCCGTAGATTTCCAAGACAGGATTGTGTCAAGACACAGATCTGCGCAAGGGTATAAAACAATTTCTGCAGCATTGTAGGTGGCCTCCGTCATTCTTCAATGGAAGAACTTTGGAACCACCAGGACTCTTCATAGAGCTGACCACCCAGCCAAACTAAGCAATCGGGGAGAAGGGCCTTGGTCAGGGAGGTGACCAAGAACCCGATGGTCACTCTGAAAGAGCTCCAGAGTTCCTCTTTGGAGATGGGCGAATCTTCCAGAAGGACAACTATATCTGCAGCACTCCATCAATCAGACCTTTATGGCAGAGTGGCCAGACGGAAGCCACTTCTCAGTAAAAGGCACATGACAACCTGCTTGGAGTTTGCCCAAAGGCACCTAAAGGACTCTCAGACCATGAGAAGCAAGATTCCCTGGTCTGATGAAACCAAGATTGAACTCTTTGGCCTGAATGCCAAGCATCACGTCTGGAGGAAACCTGGCACCATACCTACGGTGAAGAATGGTGGTGGCAGCATCATGCTGAGAGGATGTTTTTCAGTGGCACGAACTGGGAGACTAGTCAGGATCGAGGGAAAGATGAACAGAGCAAAGTACAGAGAGATCCATGATGAAAACCTGCCGCAGAGCGTGCTGGACCTCAGACTGAGGTGGAGGTTCTCCTTCCAACAGAACAATGACTCTAAGCACACAGCCAAGACAATGCAGGAGTGGCTTCATGACAAGACTGTGAATGTCTTTGAGTGGCCCAGCCAGAGCCCAGACTTGAACCCGATTGAGGATCTATGGCGGAACCTGAAAATAGATGTGCATCGACGCTCCCAATCCAACTTGACAGAGCTTGAGAGGATCTGCAGAGAAGAATGGGAGAAATTACCCATATATAGGTGTGCCAAGCTTGTAGTGTCATACCCAGGAAGAATTGAAGCTGTAATCACTGCCAAAGGTGCCTCAACAAAGTACTGAGTAAAGGGTCTGAATACTTATGTAAATGTGATATTTCAGTTATTTCTTTTTAATTGCTTTGCAAAAATTTCTAAACACCTGTTTTCGCTTTTTTATTATGGGGTATTGTGTGTAAATTGATGAAAAAAAAAGAATTTAATCAATTTTAAAATAAGGCTGTAATGTAACAAAATGTGGAAAAAGTGAAGGGGTCTGAATACTTTCTGAATGCACTGTATGTATGTTCATGTTATTTATTTTGTGAGCTGCAATCTCAGAATTTGTCAAACCTGACGTTCCTTTCTTAAATCTAGATTGGCTCTGCCAAATCCTATTATTATTTTCTAAGTGCCCAGGTACCCATTTTCTTAACAACAGGTTCCAAAGGTTTTTTTCCTACTAAATTCAGGCTCAGTGGTCGGAGTTCCTATTTTTCTCTAAATGCACTATAGCTCCTTGTATTCTTTTTTCTTCATTTCTTAAATAATGCAGTGACACTTCCTGCCTTCCATTCTGTTGAAACTGCTCACGATTCATGTTGAATTTAGGAAGATGACAACAAGTGAACCCACTCTCTCCACGGGCACCTCTTCAAATCCCTACAATGGTCATCAGATCCGAGGGATGTATCTATTCCCAGTGTAATTAATTTATTTGATACTAATGGTTTTCAGCTCATCTTTCAATTGCGACCTACTTGTGACTCCACTATTTCCTACACAAATATTTGTTAAAATTTGATGTAATTTCTTTATTCCCCAATATAATTTTTCCTGCCTCAGTCTGGTTTTATATTTAACAATCCTTATCAATAAGTTGACCCCCTACTGAATTCTGAGAGTTTTCCAATCCTCAGGTTTACTGCTGTTATTTTCAGCAAACTCCACCTTTTTTTCTAGGATGTATTGATCTCTCTAACTTCTAATAGCAATGTCTGATCCACCTTTTGAATTGGGTTTATTTGCCTTAATTACAGTATGTGCTGTAACACCATGATATGCGCTCAACTAATAAAAAACAAGTCCAAAGCCAAAATACTATCTAAACTAACTATACACACTTATTCTATAGGACAATAACTAACCTCATATTCAGTAATAAGCTATCGACATGTTTAGAAACACACAAGATAAAAACCCTGCCCAATGTCACCTGAGAATCTAAAATGCCTTTACACAGTTAAACGATGGGACAACAAAAACTAGGCATGTAAATCCTCCTTCACTGGCGTTCCGTTGAGTTAGGCTCACAACACTTCGGAAGGGCTCAACAGTTAGTTCAGATGTCCAGAACCACCCCACCTCGATACCTGCTCTCACCAGTTATGCTACCAGTATGTACTACTAAGCAGCTAACCATGTAATATCCACTAAGTAAAATAAACTACAGACGATCGATTGAACACTCAAACAAATGCTAAACACTCTTACACTAATCCTAACCCTCCATCAAACAATCATAACGCCACTAATATCAACCTCACATATAAAACCAGAAGCAATACACTTACTGCGCGTTACGCACTTCCTTTCTTCTCCACCAAATCCACCTACTACTTTGCTCTGCTGCCGCTGACATCTCCTTTACAGAATGATGCAAACCCTGTCTGCGAATTCCTAGCTCTCCAAATAGCGACGTGGTTGACCGCGCTATGAAACCGCTACAACCCACCTCCACCGAACCTACTCTTGCTCTCCATCCTCGCTGCTCAACCTCTGCTGTCAAATCTACCTATCTAAACGTTTTCCTTTCATAAGCCTCATCCACTGTTTTCCCAAGGCACCATCAGTTCTATAAAATACATTATTAACTGACTAACTGACCATAACACTATATCTGGCCTCAAACTAGTACTTATTATTTCCTACAGAACAACAAGCTTTCATCCCAAGTCCACCTTCATTTCCCAATCATTAGCTTTCCTTAGCTGATCTAACATAAGTCTGTCTGAAAACATTCCTCCTCTACCTTTCTCTCCCACACAGCCAAAATGAATAGCTACACTCTCAGTCCTATTGTATACTGAATTCACCTGTTCTCTCAATTGTTGCAGCTATACACTTCTAGACTTGGTGTATGAGCTATTTTGCATTTATTAGTTATTTTTGCTTATTAATATCATTACCTTGTATCCTGCTGTAGTTTGGACACTATAGAGTTAATGCGATGCTTACGTAGGGGCTGGGCGGAGCGGGCAGTTTGGGTACCAGGGAGAGTGTGTGTGAGCCAAGGAGGTGCTGACAGAGGGTCAGCCAGAGGCTCCGCCAAAAGATTTATTAGCCAAGATTAATACAAACCACAAAGTTATATCTGGCAATTCGTATCGATCGCATAGACTGTGGTAAGATATGGAATTTTACCTAGCAAATTAATAACCAGTCGATGACAAGAGATATGCCAATATGTTTATTGCACATTCAAATAAAGAAGACTAACTATTAAACGCCAAGGAGGATCTCTGTTATTATTTGTTTGAGTTACGCTTATCGCTGACCCGGTCTAGGCAAGTGGCAGCTTGGGAGCTAATTGATATAGATGAGAAGCTGGCCGCTACGTCGCGTAAAATTCCTTCTTAGCTGAAGCGATCAGCTTGAATCCACCTCTTTGGAAAGTTCAGAGAACTTGCCTTCGCAAGAGACGAAGTGTGAGGTCTTATCTGAACTGGAGTGATTCATCGTGAAATCTGCCTAAGCTGGAACGATTTATTGGAATTTACTCTTCGGAAAGTTCAGAAAGCTTGTCTTCGCAAGAGACGAAGGCTACGAGAGCTTACTGACCAGTGAGAGATTTATTGCCAAAAGCTGAAGCATTATATCTGTCTCTAAGACTTATTTGAAGAGAATAAGCTCTTGAAAAGTGACTGTGGGAAAAATCTGCAGAAATCGTAGTCTGCTTTAAATTGGTTTTTCTGAATGAGAAAACAAAGGCTACTTTCGAATGATCAAGAGCTTGAAATGCAGATAGCGTAGCAACGACCTTGGGAGTCCCTGGTTACCAAGTCTTGTTGACATACCTCAGAGAGAGTGGAAAATAAAACATATCTGGCTTATGTTAACAATATCAGAATGTCTGAAATTAAATCCGATGTTCAGTCACAAGGTGGCGATAGTGGAACACGGCCTAAAGTGACAAAAAGGGCCAGTAAGTTTACTCAGATTGGCAAGTACATGGCTTATGAAAATAATGAGAAGCTGAAGAAACGTAAATATAAGATGGCTGTGAAGACCACGGAAAGCATCAAAGAGCTAATAAAATCAGGAAAGAAGGCAGAGGTGGAGCTCAATCTGGGTCAACTTAACCACCTCAAGGACGAAATCTACAGTATCCATGGAACATTGAGAGAGCTACAGTTAGCACCAGAAGAACAGGATAAGCATGAGAAATGGATACGGCAGGTGGACGAACATTTCGATGGATTTATCCAAGATGTTGGATGGCTAAGCAAAGAAGGTCATGAGGCCGCACCCTCCAATGTTGAGGGCGCCTTATGCAAGGGTGGTGATGACGCAGACTCCATCAAACCTGGACATAGTGCTTCAAATATTTCGACCTCTAAGTTGAGCATCAAATCTCGTGCATCTTCGACGCTTTCTGTATGTAAGGAGGCTGAGGTGGAACTGGCTGTTCTTGCTGAACAAAGCTGCGTTCATGGCACAGAAGCACAAGATTGAGAAGCTAGAAGGGCCAAATGGAGGAAGAACAGAAAGAAGAAGAAGAAGAAGAAGAACGGAGAGAAAACAATTGCAAGAAGAAGAAGAACAGATGAGAAGACAATTAAATTACAAGAAGAGGAGTGATCAATTAAAAAGAGAGAAAGAACGATTGGAGCTGGAGTCTAAAATGGCAGCAGCCAAGACAAAACTCAGTGTACTTAGCGCTCCAAGATCAAGAAGCAGCTTGATAGTATCCGATAGGATGACTTCTTATCCAGGACGAGGAGCTGTCCTAAGCCAGTTGCCAGTTGGACGGGAACCATCCATGACTGAACCCTGGCATGAATGGGAGCCACAGGTTGTTAGACCAAAGCAAACAACCTGGAGACCATTAGTTAAAGCTAGTGGTACGGCACACTTTACCCCACACCCTCTTCAAGGACGGACGACAGGGTTTCATGAACCAAGGGATGAGCAGGGACGTGCTCGAAATAAATCCCCGGAACGTCATGATGGAGACCAACGTTATTTATGTGAGCTATTACGGAAGCAAAATTTAGCGACCGAACTTCTGGCTAAACAAAATCTTTCTTCTACCCTACCAGCAAGAGACATTCCTATGTATGATGGTGATCCCTTGCAATGTCAACATTTTATCAAGGCATTTGAGAGAGGAGTAGAAAGGAAGACTGACGATGAAAGTGATCGTTATCATTTTCTGGAACAATACACAAGAGGACTAGCCAGAGAATTAGTTTGTAGCTGTCAACATTTGCATCCCGACTAGAGCTATAAGGAGGCAAGAAGATTGCTTGAAGAACATTTTGGCCATGAGCAGAAGATTGCACCTGCTTATATAACCAGAGCATTGGCCTGGCCAACCATCAAGCCAGGTGATATAAAGGCTTTACAAGCGTTTCATTATTCCTCAAAGGTTGTTGCAATGCAATGCAGCAGCTTAAATACATGGATGAAATGAACGTTCATTCCAATATGATGACCATTCTTCGAAAGCTGCCTTACAAGCTCAGAGAAAGGTGGAGAGATTGGTCATATGAAATCCAAAGAACCGAGAAACATTCGCCTACATTTCCGGACTTGGAAAACTTCATAAAGGTACAAGTGGAGGTACTGACGGATCCACTTTATGGGAATATTGATGAGGCTAAAACACCAGCAGCTGCTAAAGGTCCTACCTTCGGTAAGTCAAGAGAGAAGCCAAGGACGACCAAAAGCAGTTTTGTTATGGCTGCCAACTAAAGGAGAGAAAGCTGACTCACCTATCGGCAAGCACAAGATCCTTGTCTGTTCTGCAACATGAGGGGTCACACACTGGAGAAGTGTCGGCAGATCAAAAAGAAGCAACTAAAGGAGAGAAGAGAATTTATAAAAGAGAATAGAATTTGTTTTGGATATTTGAAAGGTCATATGAGCAGAAATTGCAAGAATTGTTTGAGTTGTGCTGTATGCAAAGGAGAGCACCCTGAGATACTTCATTTTGAACTCTAAGGACAAAGAAGGGAAACCTGAGCAACCAGCCAAGGAAAAGGCGAGCCAGAGTGACGCCACTCCTCTTTCTCCGATGTGTGGACATATCGGGGCCGGTGAAGAAACTTGCATCTTCTCGATCATACCAGTGCAAGTGAAGAGCTACAATGGGAAACTCTGGTACATCACTCATCACGGGGTGTATCACTCGAAGAAAGGAACCTTAAGAGTGGTCTTTGACTGTGCGGCAGTCTTTAAAGTGACATCACTTAACTGCCAGCTGCCACAAGGTCCAGACCTAACTAATTCACTCATTGGAGTTCTCATCAGATTCAGACAAGAGCTGGTTGCTTTGATGGCGGATATTAAAGCAATGTTTCATCAGTTCAAGGTATCGGAAAAGCATGTTGACTATCTGCGATTTCTGTGGTGGCCTGATAGTGATGTGCAGCAAGATCTTGTGGAATACCGGATGGAGGTACATCTTTTCGGAGCCGTGTCGTCACCAAGTTGTGCAAACTGCTGAGGACAACAGAGCACAATTTTCGGAAGAGGTGATAGATATGGTGAAGAAAACTTCTATGTGGATGACTGTTTGAAGTCCATGTCTTCGGAACTAGAAGCAGTCCGGATGGTAAAAGACCTGACGGACATCTGCCAAATGGGAGGATTTACGCTATGCAAATGGATCAGTAATAGCCGTGCTGTACTAGCATCCATTCCTCAAGCAAGTAGAGCTAAAGAGATCAAGGAGTTGGACTTGGATTAGGACAATCTGCCGATGGAGAGAGCACTAGGATTGTACTGGTGCGTGGAAACCAATGGGTTCAAGTTCAAAATTGCTGTACAGGAACGACCATGCAAACAGACGTGGCATCCTGTTAGTAGTTGGCTCTATTTACGATCCTCTAGGATTTTTGGCACCATTTACTCTGCCTGCTAAGTTGATTATGCAGGAACTCTGCAAGGAGAAGCTTGGTTGGGATGACGATAAACCCCAAACTTTCCATCAGAAGTGGACAGGATGGCTGACAGATCTTAACAAGATTGAAGAGTTTGAGGTGGACTGGTGCATGAAGCCTACCGACCTTGGTCAAATCAGAAATGTACAGCTACACCACTTCTCAGACACAAGTGAAAGTGGTTACGGCACTGTTTCATATCTGAGACTGGAAAATCACAGTAAGAAAGTGCGTTGCATTTGTAATGGGTAAGGCCAGAGTGGCACCATTAAAACAGATGACGATTCCCAGAATGGAACTTACAGCTGCAGTCTTAAGCTGTTAAAGTCAATGTAATGCTGCAAAAAGTATTACAACTTCAGCTAGACAAATCAGTTTTCTGGACTGATAGAACAACAGTGCTTAAATACATGAACAACTAAAACAAACGCTTTCAGACGTTTGTAGCTAACAGAATCGCTGTCTTGAGGGATGTTGCTGACGTATCGCAATGGAGATATGTTAGCACAAAGGAAAATCCTGCTGATGCAGCTTCAAGAGGATTAACCGATTTTTAAGCTGCGAGAGATGGATTCAAGGGCCAGATATTTCTCCGTAAACCAGAGAGGGAATGGCCAAAGTATCACTCGGAGGCACATTACACCAAACCACCTTCTTCAACTAAAAGGCAAGCCAATATTGTCACCTGGTCTGTTTGTCAAAGAAGATTCGTACATCAGACGTAGATGGAGACAAATACAATACATGGCGGATCTTTTTTGGGAACGATGGGTACAAGAATATTTGCCTTTGATCCAAGAACAGCAACGGTGGTCTAAGGTGAAAAGAAGCTTTGTCGCAGGTGATATTGTTCCGGTGGTAGATTATAATGCTCCTGGCTGATGGGCAAAATATTGGAGACTGTACCGGACGCATGTGGGCACTTGCGCACCGATCGGCTGCAGACTAAGAACAATATCTTGGAAAGACCGATAACCAAGATATGTCTGCTAGTGGAAGCTGATACTTGACTTAACATGGACTGATGATTTTGTTGATTAACTACTGTAATAGATTAGATGCCAATGTATAGTGCATGCTTTGATTACATATGAAGTTTTTTTTCTTTGGCTCCTCCTTTTTTTTGTATTAGTAATTGTTGCGCTATACACTTATAACAATTAGGGGCCGGTGTGTAGGAGCCATTTTGCATTTATTAGTTATTTTTGCTTATTAATATCATTACCTTGTATCCTGCTGTAGTTTGGACACCATAGAGTTAATGCGATGCTTACGTAGGGGCTGGGCGGAGCTAGATTGCAGGCAGTTTGGGTACCAGGGAGAGTGTGTGTGACCCAAGGAGATGCTGACAGAGGCTCAGCCAGCGCTCCGCCAAAAGATTTATTAGCAAAAGATTAATACAAACCACAAAGTTATATCTGGCAATTCGTATCGATCGCATAGACTGTGGTAAGATATAGAATTTTACCTAGCAAATCAATAACCAGTCGATGACAAGAGATATGCCGATATGTTTATTGCACCTTCAAATAAAGAAGACTAACTATTAAACGCCAAGGAGGATGTCTGTTATTATTTGTTTGAGTTATGCTTATCGCTGACCCGGTCTATGCAAGTGGCAGCTTGGGAGCTAATTGATATAGATGAGAAGCTGGCCGCTACACCTGGTTATGCCACCAAGTATACTGACCTTGAGAAGGACTAGTCTAACATCCTGACAAAACGTTGCCATCTCTGAGCACGTATAGATGATGAGATATATACATTTGCTTTAAATTACGTCTTAACTCTTTACATGTTAGCCACTGCTCCTTTACGATCACAGCTTTCCATAACGTTTTCCAATCTATCATGTTTCGCACCTTCATAGATTTCTTTGTGTAGATTTAAGACCTTGGTTTTAGATTGAACCAAATCAGTTTTGTCATGACACCGTCAGATTTTTATTACCCTTATCAGACTCTTGAATGGACCACTCATATTCTGGGATGAATTTCCTGATCTTGCAATCTGAGTCGTTGCAGCCCTTGCATTCAATTAGCAACAGGAAGCTGCTTACAGTACTGGACACAAATACCAGAGCAAAGGAGAAAAACAGCTAGAAATCAAAAAGGTAAACAGAAAACCCACTGCAGGTCAGGCAGGACCTGCAGGTTAACGTTTCAGATGAATATATTTTTATTTGGTCATTGTGGTGGCATAAATGTTGCAAGCACTGTGTGCAGCAGCATGAGTGACTGAGAGAGAAAGATCCGTGCATGGAAAGGAGTGTGCACAATGTGGGCCGAACAATGACTCCGACAAACAGCAGAGTGGACTTGGTGAGCCCACAGCAAAAGAGAAGGTTCAATTCAGAGCATCATTTGTGCACAATGTGCCTGGTGCCAAATGAAGGAAATTCAGAGGAATGAACATCTCCAACCCACCAAGGTGTAGGAAGAAGGACAATAAGTGACGTTTCAACTAGGCTTGAGAGCAAGGTGTTACGTTCTCCTGAAGCAAGTCATCTAGTTCAAGGCAGTGCACTGAATGTTGTCAAGTATAAGACTGTAATGGTGCTCAGAGATGGTGACAAACCTAAAGAATCAAGGGAGCTATGATGTGGCCTTCATTGTGGTAATCCAGAAGGATGTCACACCTACAACTGGTATGTGTTACAGCCTGGGAAACTGATAAAGATAGACACGGTTAGATTTAGAAGATTGCCTCAATAAAGGTCACTAATTCCTTTTTGCAAATGACAGGTGAATACGCAGGCATTGTTTTTGGATGAGGGAAACTACCTGTGCAAAGTAGTGTGGGAGAGGACACACTGCTTCAACAGAACTGCCAAAGACGTGTCTCCACTCAGGGAGATGGTCAGGATGAAGTCTAGGAATTACTTGAAACTCACCACATGCAGACCATGTGAAATGCAAAAGAAGAAAGCATCCTAGGAATAAGCAGCACTTCAGAACAAGCTCCCAGAGGTACCAGAGAATGTGCTACTAATCCTGAAAGTGTGAACACCACAGCTGAGTATCAGGTCCCAGGGAGAGTTAGGACCAGGTCATGAGGAATTGTTTGCTGGCCCGAGTCACTGGAAGACATCAACCCAAAGGAAAAAGTTTTTGTGGATGTTTTATCTTCTGTTTTTCATTGTTAAAGAGAATTGTAATATGCGGTAATAGTTGTATTAACCGGCTGAACCACTTTGGGTTGTGAGGTGATTGGCTGCTGTCCATGTTGTGGCAACAATATCTGTGTGGGAAGTTCTAGAGAGTCTGTCACTCTCCATGTCAACAGCCTCAGAAAGAAGTGCAGTCACTGTGCTATAAGCTTCTACCTCAATCAGTAAGGTCCCCGTCGTGTTATTTTTAATGATGAACAATTTTTCAATATCTTATACCTCAAAAGTAACTGGATTCCCATAAGAGAATAGAACAAGAAGTAGACTTGTTAGTTCTTGTTCGGCTGCCACAGACTCATTAAACCAAATGCCCTCCTTATGTGCGTGTAACGTCAATGCACCCACAAATGTATGGTCAGTGATCCAAGAAGCTATACATCATGCCTGTTCCAGTATTCAGTTAGATACTGGCTGATCAATTTTTCAATTCCATGGTTCCATGACCCTTAACTAACACCATTCCATCAACCTTAGGTTTGGGATTTTCCACAGGCATTTTTCCGGCAGCATTTGGGAGGCAAGTGTTCCAGATTTCCCCACTCAGGCTGTGCATAATATTTCCTGATATCCATCTTCAATGCCCAGGCGCTAATTCTAATTTCACACCTCTCTAGTGTTAGACTCCCCCACTAGGAGAGCCAAGACTACCACTGTTCCACATGGCCGAAACCTATGACAACTCAATATACCAAACCTTTTTGGTCCTTGCTTTCCAGGGAAGGTTCAGCCACTTTTCCTGCTGCTTTGCTACCTGTGGAGAATTTGCATCATCATCAAGTTTTCTATTCTTCACTAAGAGTACTTACAAATACATGTCACATGCAGACATATCTTAGTTTAGTTTAGTTTAGAGAAACAGGCCTTTCGGCCCACCGAGTCCGCGCTGACCAGCGATCCCTGCTCACTAACACTATCCGACAAACACGAGGAATAATTTACAATCATATCAAGCCAATTAACCTACAAACCTGTACGTCTTTGGAATGTGGGAGGAAACCAGAACTCCCGGAGAGAACCCACGCAGCTCACGGGGAGAACGTACAAACTCTGTACAGACAGCACCCGTAATCAGGATTAAAAAAACAGGTCTCTGATGCTGTAACGCAGCAACTTTACCGCTGTGCCACCGTGCCACCCTGAAGGCAGATGTGTGTCACGTTTGGAGGAAGATAAATTCCAACAGCATCTGATGTTCATTCCAAGGAGGATTCAGGGAGAGCCAGACAACTGGATGAAAAATGGACTTTATGGAAGTAAGCAGATGGTGATGGTGGACTGGAGGCTGGTGACTAGTGGTTAGCCTCAAGTATTGATGTTGGGCCCATTGCTGCTTATGGTTTATTTCAATGATTTAGATAAGAATAAACAAGGTATGATTAGTCAGTTTGCAGATGGCACTAAAATAGATGGTATAGTAGATAGCAAAGATAAAAAATTACAGAAGCATGTTCATCATTGGGCAAGTAGGATGAGGAATAGTTAATTGAGTTTAATCTGGATAAGTGCAAAGTGTTGCATTTTGGGAAGGTAAATCAGAGCAGGACCTTCACCGCGAATGGCAGGGGTCCGGGGAGTGTTGTAGAGCAGAAGGATATTGGAGTGCAGGTACAAAGTTCCTTGATAATGGCGTCGCAGGTCGATAAGGTGGTCAAGAAGGATTTTGGCACATTGGCCATCAGTCAGAGCATTTCGGATAAAAGTTAGAATGTTATGTTACAGATCTACAAGACGTTGGTGGGTCCACATTTGGAGTATTGTGTTCAGTTTTGGTCACCCTGCTATAGAAAAGTCTAAAGAAAGATCTCAACCCGAAACATCACCTATTCCTTTTCTCCAGACCCTGCTGGCTGACCCGCTGAATTACTCCATCTCATTGTGTCTATCAATGGAAAAAATGTTGTTAAGCTGGAAAGATTGCAGAGAACATTTGTGAGGATGCTGCCAGGATTGTAGGCCTGAGCTAAAGGGAGAGGTTGGGCAGGCTAGGACTTTATTTCTTGGAGCGCAGGATGATCAGGGGTGCAGAACTTATAGAGGTGTAGAAGATTATGAGGGGAATCGATCAGGTACTGTAACAGCACTTAAAAGTCATTTGGACAAGTACATGGATAAGAAAGGTTTGGAGGGAGACAACATAACATGGGATTAGTGTTGATGGAGCATCTTGGTTCGCGTGAACAGTTTGGGCCAACTGGTTTGTTTCAGGTAGGCCAATTACGACTGAGGTGAGGAAATTTTTTTCCACCCCGAAAGTTGTGAATCTGGAATTCTCAGCCACAAAAGGCAGTGGAGGCCAATTCACTGGATGTTTTCAAGAGAGAGTTAGATTTAGATCCAGGAATCAAGAGAAAAAGCAGGAATGGGGTAATGGGTTTAGATCAGCCGTGATCATATGAATGGCGGTGCTGGCTCGAAGGGCCGATTGGCCTACTCCTGCACCTATTTTTCTGTTTCTATGTTTCTACGCTGTATGACTGTCATTAACATCTCTGGTGCACCTTAAGTGTCAGCCAAGGCTCACTCTCCTCACTGATTCAGAAGCAACAGGAACGAGACAGAACACAGAACAATCGCTTTGGGCCACAATGTCCAAGCCAAACATGATGCCAAGTTCAACTAATCATCTCTGCTTGCACATGATCCATATCCCTTCATTCCCAATTTCCTGCATAACAATGTGTTACCATTGTATCTTAAACGTCAGCATTGTATCCACCACCACCCCTGGCAGTGTGTCCCATGTACCCACCATTATGTATAACGCTTGCCATTTACATCTCCTTTAAACTTTCATCCTCTGAACTTATGCCCTTTAGTCTTTGACATTTTCTCCCCGGGACAAATTTTCTGACAGTATACACTATCTATGCTTCTCATCATTTCATATATTTCTATCAGGTCTCCCCTCAACCTCTGATGCTTCAGAGAAAATAATCGAAATTTGTCCAACCTTATGTTTCTGCAACAGAGGTCAGTCTGGGTGAAGATAACAGGTGTTGGATGCAAGGGAGGCATGGTGGCGCAGCGGTAGCGTTGCTGCCTTACAGCGCTGACAACGCCAGAGACCCAGGTTCGATCCTGACGACGGGTGCTGTCTGTACTGAGTTTGTACATTCTCCCCGTGATCGGGTAGGTTTTCTCAGACCTTCGGTTTCCTTCCACACTCCAAAGACAAACAGGTTTGTACGTTAATTGGCTTGGTATTAATGTAAATTGTCCCTAGTTTGTGTAGGATAGTGTTAATGTGTGGGGATTGCTGGTCGGTACGAACTTGATGGATTGAAGGGCCTGTTTCTGCGCTGTATCTCTAAACTAAACTAAACTAAACTAAAAACTAGAGCTGACTCATGTTCCAAAGTTTATCGGCTCTCATGGCATGAATAAGCCCACCATCGAGCCCTCATTTACTCCAGTCCTACCATAATCCTGCAGTGTGAAGAAGGATCAACCCCACAATATTGTCAGTCTATTTCCCCTCTCAGATTTTGCCTGACCCGCTAAGTTCCTCCAACAGTTTATCTCTTGCTCCAGGATCTGCAATCTCTTCTGTCTCCTCTACATAAAGTCATAGTCATACAGTGTGGAAACAGGCCCTTCTGCCCAACTTGCCCTCGGTATCCCATAGCTCCGCTCTTGCTTCCCCTCCCCCAATCGCAACAGAGACAGAGTCCTCCTAGTCCTCACCTTTCACCCCATCAGCCATCGCATATAGCACATAATCCTCCGACATTTTCACCTCCTCCAAAGGAATCCTACCAATTTTCTAATTTTTCCATCTCCATCCCTTTCTGCTTTCTGCAGAGACCGTTCCCACCTCAACTCCCTGGTTCACTCATCCCTTCCCACCCACACCACCCCCATCCCGAGGTACTTTTCCCTGCAACCACAGGAGATGCAACACCTGTCCCTATACCTTCCCCCTCGACTTCATCTAGGGACCCCGTCAGTCCTTTCAGGTGAGGTTGAGGTTCACTTGCACCTCCTCCAACCTCATCTACTGTGTCCATTGTTCTCAGTGGGACTCCTATATGTCGGTAAACTGGGTGATCATTTCGTTGAACACCGACGCTCAGTCCGCCTTGGCCTACGCATTCGCCCAGTTGCATGGTTTCCCATTCCCACATTGACTTTTCTGTCCTGGGCCTCCTCCACTGTCAGAGTGATGCCACATGGAAATTGGAGGAACAGCACCTGATATTTTGCTTGGGCAGCTTACAACCTTGTGGTACAAATATTGATTTCTCTAATTTTAGGTAGTCCCTGCATTCTCTCTCTCTGCCCCTCCCCGACCCTAGTGGTGCAGCCGGTTCCACTGTTCGCATCCATATATCTCTTCGTTATCACCTCTTCCGCAGCTGCCAATGGACCATTGTGGGCTCAAGATTCAAGATTCAAGATATCTTTATTTGTCATCCAAAAAACAAGTTTTTTGGACGAAATTTAGTCACCCACAGTCCAACAATAAAAGCAATAAAACAAGCAAATTACACAACCCCAACCAACACACAAAAAAAAGAAATATCCATCACAGTGAGTCTCCTCCAGTCCCCTCCTCACTGTAATGGAAGGCCAGAATGTCTTTTCCCCTCCCCTGCCGTCTTCCCCCGCGACCAGGCTGGTGTCGTTGCCACGTTCCAGGCCGCGCCGGACGGCGAAGGGTCCGCAGCGGGCCAACCCAAGCCCCCCGATCCGGTGCGGGCGAACACGCTGTCACTGCCGCTGTTGCTGCACGTCGGGGCGGTCGTGGCTCCCGACACTGAAGCCCCCGCTGAGCAGAGAAAAATCCCGCGGCCTATTTCAGGCCGCGCCGGACGGTGAAATGTCCGCGGCTGGCCGACCCAAGCCCCGCGATCCAGGGCGGGCGAACACGCTGCCGCTGCCGGAGCTCCCGATGTCGGCATCCACGCGGCCCGAGCCTAAGGCGAGTCGCAGCCGCTCCCGCAGCCTCTGAGGACGGCCGGTTCCGCTGATGGTGAGTCCGGTCGGCTCCGCTGATGTTGAGTCCGGTCTGCGAACCAGAGCCCTGGAGGCCGCCAGCTCCAGGAGTTGGGCCGATGGTAGGCCACAGCAGGAACGGAGACCCGACCCAGAAAACAAAGGTCGGGTCTCCGTTCGGAGGGGACACATTTACAATTTTACAGTCCCCCCCCTCCCCCCCCCCCCACACACACACACACACATAGTACACAAACACAAAAACACGACATCACATCTACAATTAAGACAGAAAAACAACAAAACACAAAGACAAACGGACCGCAGGTAAGCCGCAGCTGCTAGGGCAGCGCCACCATTTTGGATCTCCACCTTTCCCTGGTCATCGGTGCCGGCTCTGATTTATTCTGAATCTTTCATACCTCTAGTTTCCCTCTCCCCTGACTGACTCTCAGTCTGAAGAAGGGTCTCGACCCGAAACCTCACGTTTCTTTTCTCTGGGGTGCTACTTGACCCACTGAGTTACTCCAGCATTTGTGTCTGCCTCCTTTACCAATCTGTCTACTGGTGTTGCTACTTTCTTTTTTTTTTATTTTTTTTAATTTTTTTATTTTTTATTTATTTATTTATTTATTTTTTAAAAAAGTACGGTAAATTACAATAATACAACAGATATATCTTAATACATTTTTTATACCGCTTCATTTTTTTGAGCTTTAAGAAAAAGATAGAAGTAAAGAAGTAAAGAAAGAAAGTGCGCAAGAGTCGTGAAGTGCAAGAGAGTGTTGGGAAAAGAAAGCCCCTTGGAAAAGAAGTTAGAGAAGGAAGTAAAGTAAGAAAGTAGACCCTAGAAAAGAAAGAAAAAAAAAAAAAAAAAAAAAAAAAAAAAAGGGGTAGAAACAATCGCTCTATTATAACATTAAACTCCGCAGGAAGGGGACTACCAACCAAGTCTGTTTTGTTGTTTTACCTCCCGTTACCAGGTCCTGATACCATTTATTTATTTATTTCTTTGTAAAATTACTATTGCACCTCATGCTTGTAATAGGTCCAAAAACGTAGACCACGTCTTTTGGAATTGGTCTGCTTTACCTGCTAAGAGGAATCTCATCTCTTCCAAATGTAGTGTTTCAAACATATTTGATATCCACATTTTTATTGTTGGTGTGGGCGCATTTTTCCAGAATTTCAGTATGAGCTTTTTTCCCATTATTAGCCCGTAATTAAATAAATTCTTCTGAAACACGTTTAATTCAGGGTTACCTTCCGATATTCCAAAAATGATCCATTCTGGTTTTGGTACCAGTTTTATTTTGATTAATTTTGAAAAAATATCAAATATTTCATACCAGAATTTTTGGATTTTTGTACAAAACACAAAAGAATGCGCTATAGTAGCTTCTTGACACAGACATTTATCACAAATTGGTGAAACATTCGGGAAGATTTTATTTAATTTAGTTTTTGAATAATATAATCTATGTAATGTTTTGAATTGGATGAGCGTATGTCGTACGTTGATCGAACATTTATGCACCTGTAGTGAATGATTATCCCAACTCTCTTTTGAAATTTTTATAGCTAAATCTTGTTCCCAGTCTCTTCTAATTCCATCTGTTGTGGGTATTGCTATGTTTAAAATGATATTATATAAATACGATATTAGATTAGCTGATTCCGCCTTTGTCTTCATTGCTTCATCCAGTAAGTCGGAAGGCATATTATAATAATCTTTTGTATATTTTTTCAGATAATCACGAATTTGAAGATATTTAAAATATTGGTTATTTTTCAAATTATATTTCAGTTGTATTTGTTGAAATGATAGTAATTTTCCCAATTCATACAAATCTTCGAGCGATTTGATTCCCATTCTTTCCCATTGTATAAATGATTTGTCTATAATTGATGGTTTAAACGATGGATTATTGACTATTGGTATTAAAAGAGATAAGTTTCTTAATTTTAGATTCTGTTTTATTTGTTTCCATGTTCTAATTGTGCTATGTATAATTGGATTTTTATTATAATTTTTATTATTCAGATTTATTGGTGAGAGGATAGTCGCTCCTATATTACTCGGGGAGCAGTCCCCTTTTTCCATTAAGATCCAAGCCGCCTGATGGGCAGAATTGTCCAGCAGGTGAATCATATTTTTAATATTTACTGCCCAATTATAATACATAAAGTTAGGGAGCGCTAGACCCCCCAACTCTTTTTGTTTATTAAGGTGTGCTATTTGTATTCTATGGGATTTATAATCCCATATAAAATTTGTAATGTCTGAGTCCAATTTTTTGAAAAACCTTTTAGGGAGATATATAGGTATTGATTGAAATAGGTATAGGATTTGTGGTAAGAAAATCATTTTTATAGCATTTATTCTGCCTATTAAGGACATCGGAAGTGTTTTCCAGAATTTAATCAAATTATTTAATTTCTTAAGTAAGGGATTATAATTGGCTTTAAACATATCCTGGTAATTTCTAGTAATTTCAATTCCCAAATATTTGAATTTTTCTGTAGCTATTTTAAAAGGGAATTTCCGGAGGTGTGTTGAGTCTTTTGGATTTATCGACATAATTTCACTTTTGTTCCAATTTATTCTATATCCTGAAAAGGATCCAAAATCCTCAATTAAATTTAATATGTTTGGTATACTAATTTGTGGTTTTGTGATGTATAGTAGTACATCATCGGCATATAGGGATATTTTGTTATTCGTATATTTTGTGTTATAACCATAAATATCCGAGTGTGTTCTTATTTTTTCAGCAAGGGGTTCAATTACCAAAGCGAATAACAACGGTGATAATGAACATCCTTGTCTATTGCCCCTTGATAGTTCAAATTTCGAGGATAATATATTATTCGTTAATATTCTAGCCGTAGGTTTGTTATATAATAATTTTATCCATGCGATAAAGTTCTCTCCCAATTGAAATTTTTGCAATACTTTAATCATATAATCCCATTCTACTTGATCAAACGCTTTTTCTGCATCCAGTGAGATGATAGATAACTCTTGGTCATGAGGTTTATGTGAGTGCATTATGTTAAGCAAACGTCTCAAATTATTGAATGAGTGTCTCTTAGATATAAATCCTGTTTGATCCTCATTTATTAGTCTACTAACGTACCTGCTTAGTCTACTGGCTAGTGTTTTCGCTATTATTTTTTGATCCGTATTTAACAAAGCAATAGCTCTATATGATCCTGGTTCTTCTATATTTTTATCTTTTTTAAGTATTAATATAATCGTTGATTCTGCTAGTGTTTCAGGTAAGCTTTGCTCTTTAAAAGCATATGTATACATTTTCTGTAATCGTGGAATAACTATGTCGTAAAACACAAAACACAAAGACAAACGGACCGCAGGTAAGCCGCAGCTGCTAGGGCAGCGCCACCATTTTGGATCTCCACCTTTCCCTGGTCATCGGTGCCGGCTCTGATTTATTCTGAATCTTTCATACCTCTAGTTTCCCTCTCCCCTGACTGACTCTCAGTCTGAAGAAGGGTCTCGACCCGAAACCTCACGTTTCTTTTCTCTGGGGTGCTACTTGACCCACTGAGTTACTCCAGCATTTGTGTCTGCCTCCTTTACCAATCTGTCTACTGGTGTTGCTACTTTCTGTGAGCTATCGATCCCTCTATACATCAATGCTGTTAAGGGTCTTGCCATGTTTATTTTTGTCTTATATTTGATCTCCCCAAATCATCTCTGTTACCCTTTGAATCTAAGTCAGGTGGCCTACTAGCCACAGAATCCTCACGTTCTTTCCTTGCTTTATTTTGTGCACAAAGTTTTAATTTCAGAGGTGACGTTGAAATTAGAAACATTGTAAAGAGACAACATATTGACTAATGCTGTCATGGTATGCCAGCGTTAGGTCTTTACCAGATTCTGTGGGGAAAGCTGTAAGCTAATCTTGATTTCACACTTGGATTGCCACATCTCATTTGTTTTCACTGTGCCACTCTTACCAATGGCTATTCTGTCTGCTGGTATTTATCCTGTGTTGAACACACTGACATCATTCTTACATGTAGTAATCACTCATTTATATGTATTTCCATGTCCACTCAATCCACAGGGGTGACGATGCTTCCAGTTATCTGCTACTTTAATTCTCCATCCCACACTCTTTTAGACCTCTCTGCCTTTGGCGTCTGACTTTGTTCCAATGGAGGTCAACATGAACTCGAGGAGCAACATGTCAACTTATGACTAGACACGTCACAGCCCTCAGTGAGCTCAACAATTTCCAACATTCAGCCATTACAGCTTTGTCCAGTTTTCAATATCCAGGACTTCTTTCTACTCTTCCGGTGTTTCAGATTTCACTCATCTTCTTCTTCTTTCGAGTCCATGTTTCAAATGTTACATCACTGTCATTGTCCGTCCTGAAAAGGATGCCAGCTTCCGGCGACAATCAGTAGGAGCCATCACTTGTACAGTAGATGACCCATTCACAGCTCCCCCAGACACACCTTTACTCCACTCTTTCAGACAGCACTGTTGCCGCTCATTACCTCCTGCTCTGTGTCTTCAACTTGAAACTGTATCCCTTTTTCTCTCTCCACTGCGGGATTTTCAGAGTTTTCTGCTTTGATATCTTTCCCCTTGCTATTCTAACCCCATCAGTTAAGTTAAAGAGTGGCACGGTGGGGCAGTGACAGAGTTGCTCTGCCCTACAGCACTACAGACCCGGGTTCGATCCTGACAGTGGGTGCTGTCAGTATGGAGTTTGTACGTTCTCCCCGTGACCTACATCTGTTTTTTTCCAGGAAGCTATGGATTTCCTCCCACACCCCAATGACATACAGGATTGTAAGTTAATAGGCTTGGTATAAATGCTAATGTCCCTCTTGTGTGTAGGACAGTGTTAGTGTGCGAGGATCGCTGGTTGGCGCGGACTTGGTGGGCCTGAAGGGCCTGTTTCCACGCTGTATCTTTAAACTAAACTAAACACTAAGCTTAAGTGAAGTCTCGGATCATTGCCTGAACTTTATAATAACTCTTGGCTACTTCTGTTGCAAACTAAAAAGCTCAGAGTTTTGAGACCATTTCTCATGTCCCCTCTAAGTGAGGTGGGGATGTGATTGGGGAGGTGCAGGTGGTGAGGTGAGGTGAGTGTTGGTCAGAGATTGTAATAGTTAATATGGCATAATATCAACAGCACACTTGACATTTGAATCATAGTGGCAGCACAAGGCATCTTGACTTGCACAATAGTGGGAGGCCCATTATCATCTTTATCACTCTAGGTCACTGTTGGAAATTTGCCCTTCATTCCTCAGTCTAACTGTTGATGCTCCCTATACAACCACTGTGCTCCCTCTGCACTACTCCTTTTGTTCCTCTGAAAACCTACTTGATCCTTTCACTCATGACTGAGACTGTTGGATGTTAGTCATAGAGTCATAGAGTGATAGTGTTGAAACAGGCCCTTCGGCCCAACTTGCCCACACCGGCCTACACTAGTCCCACCTGCCTACGTTTGGTCCATATCCCACCAAATCTGCCCTATCCATGTACCTGTCTAACTGCTTCATAAACGTTGGGATAGTCCCAAGCTCAATTACCTCCTCTGGCAGCTTGTTCCATACACCCACCACCCATTGTGTGAAAAGGTTACCCCTCAGATCCCTATTAAATCTTTTCCCTTTCACCTTAAACCTATGTCCTTTGGTCCTCGATTCACCTTCTCTGGGCGAGATTGTGCATCTACCCAATCTATTCCTCTCATGATTTTATACACGTCTACAAGATCACCCCTTATCCTCCTGCGCTCCAGGAAATAAAGTCCCAGCCTAAACCTCTCCCTATAGCTCAGACCCTCTGGTCCTGGCAACATCCTCGTAAATCTTCTCTGTACCTTTTCCAACTCGACAACATCTTTCCTATAACATGGTTCCCAGAACTTAACACAATACTCTGAATGTTGCTCTGTACTATTTGTAACTGACCCATGTGATATCCTGGGGATGTTTGCTTGAACAGCTAGACTTATAGATAGCTTACAGAATACCATGGGTTTTGTTCAGACTGAACTCAAACAAGGGATGTAAGGGACTACCACTTGCAACTAGTCAAAACTTTGGGAGGCTCTGGTACAAGATACAGGAATCCAATGTAATATAGCAAACCTGCATCTTCACTTTGGAATGATTTATTCTCTTCATTTGGTGGGGATGGTTGTTTGGCTGTGAATGAATAATTAATTCCAGTTCAGAAAATTTGAAAAATACAGACCCACATACAGCAGGAAAGCTTACATTTTCCAGCATACTAACTGAAGCATTTCTATAAGCATTCTGACTTACATTTAATGCTCCTAGCAATGAAGGCATGCATATCATATGCTTTCTTTACCACCCTATCCACTTGTGCTGCCACCTTCAGTGAGCTATGATTCCAAGATGCTCCACATTTCAATGCTGTTAAGTGTTTTGCCATTAACTGTATACTCTCCCAATACATTCAAATCTTAAAGTGCACATCCATACACATGCATGGGTTAAACCCCAATCTGCCGTTTCTCCACCCATTTCTGTAGTATCCTCTGACAGCATTCTCAATGTCCACAACTCCTCCAATTTATGATGTTGTCAGCAAACTTACCAACCTATTGTGGCGCGTCGAAAGAGGTCCGAAATAAAGGCGAGGAGCTGGGTAATTCGGGAGGTTTGGTTTTATTACAGTTATCAGACCGGTCAAGTCTACTGGAATGACTTTGCGCCCAAAACCTCGTCCTTATATCCGTAGCAAAAGACCGCACCCCTGGACCGGTCCCTTCCCGTGCCGAGGGGTCGGTAGTGGTATGGCCCGACCCTTGGGAGCCATCGGCCAGACGGCGAAGATTCAACGCCACGTCCGGGCGCCACTCCAGGAGATCGGTCTACCCTGCCGGCGTTTCGACCACCTACACGTGGACATTGTGGGCCCTCTCCCGCCGTCCCGGGGCATCACACACCTCCTCACGGTGGTGGACCGCTTCACGCGGTGGCCGGAGGCCATACCGCTGGCCGACACAGCCACAGCTACATGCGCTCGAGCGTTGGCCGCGCACTGGATTGCTCGCTTTTGGGTCATCTCTTCGGACCGGGGGCCACAGTTCACCTCTGAGCTGTGGTCGGCCATGGCCCACCTGTTGGGCGTGCGGCTGCACCACACCACGGCCTATCACCCGCAGGTAAACGGCCTGGTGGAGAGGTTCCACCGGCAGCTGAAGACAGCGCTGAAGGCGCGACTCTCCGGCCCCGACTGGATGGACGAGCTACCATGGGTCTGGCTGGGCATCCGGACTGCGCCCAAGGAGGACCTGGCCTCATCATCAGTGGAGCTCATATACGGGTTCCCGCTCACGGTGCCCGGGGAGTTCGTGCCCTCGTTGCCGGGGTGAGAGGAACCGCCCTCATCCACCCTACAGCGCCTCTGAGAGCGAGTTGGCAAGCTCGCACCGGTGCCGACGTCCCGCCATGGGACATTCCGCCCTTACGTGTCATCGGCCCTCCGGGACTGCGCCTTTGTGTTCCTGCGCCGTGACGCCCACCGGACGCCACTCCAGAGGCCCTATGAGGGCCCGTACCGGGTGCTGGAGCACGGACAGACAACCTTTGTCTTGGACATGGGGGGCCGGCCGGAGGCCGTGTCAATTGACCGCTTGAAGCTGGCCCACTTGGACATTGACCAACCGGTGCGGGTTGCCCAGCCTCGCCCACGAGGTCGCCCCCCTTTGTGGGTCCCACCACCTGTCCCTCCAACTGTGCCTCCGCCGGCCCCTCTGTAGACCGATTTTCATACGCGGTCCGGTCGGGTTGTGCGACCACCAGTGCGTTTCGTGCCTCCGGTTCTGGGGGGGGGTCCTGTGGCGGCTCCCAAGGGTCGGGCCATACCCCTACCGACCGCTCAGCACGGGAAGGGACCAGTCCAGGGGGGCGGTCCTTTGCTATGGATATAAGGACGAGGTTTTGGGCGCAAAGTCATTCCAGCAGACTTGACCGGTCTGATAACTGTAATAAAACCAAACCTCCCGAAATACCCGGCTCCTTGGCTTTATTTCGGGCCTCTTTTGACGCGCCACACTATCTATATTTACATCCAAGTCATTCATATATCTCACAGAGGTTCCAGCAAAGATCCCTGCAGAATTCCACTGGTCACAGACCTCGAACCATAATATCTACCTTCCATCACACCCTCTGTCTTCTACGAATAAGCCAGTTCTGAATCCATACAACCAAGTCATCATGAATCACGTGCATCTTAATCTTCTGGATATGCCTGCCATGAAGCACGTTATCAAATGTCTTACTAAAATCCATGTTTCCAACATCCACCACCCTACCTTTATCAATCTTCTTTCTCACTCCTCAAAAAATTCAATCGTTATTATACTAAAATCTTAGCAACCTCTGAAGTCAGGCAATAGTTTCCTCTCTTTTGCGTTGCTCCCTTCTTGAACAGTGGAGTAACATTGGCAATTTTCCAGTGCACTGGAACCACTCCCAAATCTAGTGAGTCTTTGTACATATCTGTTCCTCTATCGCCTGTTGGCTATTGGGAGGCTCTGGTACAATTCTGCTAGTGAGTTCACCTTTCTTATTGTTGAGTTCTACCAATATTGCCTCAGTGGACGCACCATCCAGTCCTCCCAGATTAGTAAAGCAACTCCACGCACTTTTTTTTAACCTTCCTCTCCAGACATACTGAAACATCAAAACCCTGGAATATTGAACTGCTAGTGGTTCTTGCAACAACATAAGTCCAAGCACTGATCCAGGCTCTAAGTTCATCTGCTTTACCCACAATACTCCTTGCATTGCAGGAAAACATATTTCAGCCCATCAGTTTCAATACTTCATACCTGCCTTTTCTTTCAGACATGGTTATAACCTCTACCTTCCCAAAGTTCCTTCAATTTGCTGACTTTCTACTCTGATTTTCACAGACAGGATAGATACAAAATGCTGGAGTAACTCACCGGGCCAGGCAGCCTCTTTGAAGAAAAGGAACAATTGACGTTTCGGGTCAGAACTCTTCTTCAGACCCGACCCGAAACGTCACCTGTTCTTTCGGGTTGGGTTTGAAGAAGGGTTCTGACCCGAAACATCACGTGCTTCTTTTCTTCAGAGATGCTCTCTGACCCACTGAGTTTCTCCAGCTTTTTTATCTTCGGTATAAACCAGCATCAGCAGTTCCTTCCTAATCATTTCCAGGAAGCTGTATACATTCCGACTCACTCCCATATAGCAATGTACAAATTGACACACTCCAAACGGCAGTGTAGAAACGGAGTCATTGCAAATAGTAATGTTTAAACAGACACACTCCCACATAGGAGTGTGAAAAGTGACACACTCACAGAGAGAATGTACATACTGATACACTGCCAGATAGCACTTTGATAACTGCCATACCAGCTTCCAGAGTACAAACTGAATACTCTCAGAGAGAAGTATGCAAAAATTGTCCCACTCACAGATAGCAATGTATAAACTGACAAACTCACAGATAGGAGTGTGCAAATTGACACACTCATAGTCAGCAGTGTACCAACTGACGCACTTACAGATAGCAGTGTACAAATAGACATACTCCCAGATAGCCATATGCAAAGTGACACACTCGCACAGAGCACTGTACAAACTACCACACTCCCAGGGAGCAGTGTACAAACTGACCCATTACCAGGGAGCAGTGTACAAATTGATACACTCACATCTGGCAATGTACAAACTGACAGACTACTGTGGAACAATGCAAACACCATATCTCTGGCATTCCAGATATGCTCTCAGGAATGTTGCTCATAATACCAAATTCCATTGCTATTGCTCAGACTTGTGAAGGTGTACCAGGTGAGCACACGCTTGCACCAACCTGCTTTCTTCGCTTGGCCCGAGACACCCTCATCTTCTGGTGTAAAAACATCTTCTCCTGTGAAAGAGATATTTATACAGCTTTAGAATTTACGCTGAGCAATTCTGCGTCTTGTACTTGAGGGGAAGGTTCGTTAATTTTAACACTGTTCAAAGTCGGCGGTCTTGAGCTACCATCTACCTCATTGGAGACCCTCGGACAATCTTCAATTGGACTGGACTTTGTCTTGCACTAAATGTTATTCCTTTATCCTGTACCTCTATGCTGTGGATGGCTTGATTGTAATCACAGATAGTCTTTCTGCATGGCTCGCAACGAAAGCTTTTCACTGTACCTCGGTACACTTGACAATAAACTAAACCAAATCCTGGGAAGACCGTGGAAATAATGCAATGCATCCACGTTTAGTTAGTTTAGTTTAGTTTGGAGATACAGCATGAAAACTGGCTCTTTGGCCCACTGAGTCCTCGCCAAAGATCAATCATCCATTTACACTACAGGCAGAAACTATAACAACATTTAAAAGACATTTGAACAGGTACATGGATAGGAAAGGTTTCAAGGATTATGGGCCAAATGAGTGCAGGTGGGACTAGTATGGATGGGGCACCTTAGACGGTACAGGAAAGCTGGGCCGAAGGGCCTGTTTCCATGCTGTATGGCTTTATGTGAGACCCTGGTGCATACCACCACTTTGTAAGTTGTTCTGGTCTTTGTACGAATACGGACTCACTGTGATGCATTGTGAATGCAGGCAGATTCCCAGTTGGTCAATAACCTGGTCGTGGATGTCCTGTTGGGCTCATTCACCCTGCAGTATCATTGCAATCTTGGCACAAACATGAACAAATAAGAACAGTTGTAATGGTGAGGTGCGCTTGTCAGTTCTTGGCATTAAGGAAGTCTTTGGAACCAAACAACTCTGGATGGGAACGTGGGAAAAAGAGTGAGCTGTTTACCTCCTTGAGACTGTTTGACCATCCATGACTGGTCTCTCCACTTACCCCACACATTTGCTTTCCCCCCACATCCCTGAATGTCTTTGGTTAGGAAGTCTCCAATAAATATTTGGGACAGTGGCAGAAATAGTTTCTCTCGATATAATCCAACAGTTCCCTGAAAGTTACAATGTAAACTCCCAGCAACTTTCTAAATTCCAGTTGTATGTGACAAAAGGAAAAAATGTTGATGATCTCATGAAGGGTAATTTTCCTGAAATGTCGACCCTGTGCTCTCCTCACCGCAGCTGCCTGAACTGCCGAGTGTTTCCAGAAGTTTCTCTTTTGATTTCAAATTCCAAGGATCTGCAATTGTTTTCCTTCAATTTCAGTTTGGGTAATTTCACTTTCATAATTTAAACCTTGGGGTCTAGGTATATTCGGGCAAAACAACCCTCCTGGACCACTGTCTCCTCCCAAGGAGCAAAGCGGAAGCTGCCGACAATCTTCAGAAGTGACCATAATTTCTCTTCATATGTCTTCCTGCCTCCTGGACTTGAAGGCCACATTTCATCGCCCCATTGTTTACTTTTTACATCTTTTCATAAGATTTATAACAATTCCTAATTCTCCAGGAATTCCAACAACAAATGCCTTTTCATCTTTGCCCACAATGAAATCAACTCACCATAGTTGCAACTATTTATATTGTATCTCCTTATGATACAGAAGGATGTCATTTTCTTTCATTGAGTCTATGTTGGCTCACAAGCCAATTTCATTCTCCACCAATTTTCCCTGTAATGTATTCTCCCCATATTAGTGTCAACAATTCTGGGGGAATCCTCACATTAGGGACAATTTACAATGAATCTACCAACCCTATTGTCTTTGAGCAAGATGGCTGCTCTACAACGCTTGTGTTCAATGCCTGAAGGTAGAGTTCTTAAAATCTTTACACAAACTCACAAAGACCTGGTGAGCCGTGGCCTTTAGGGGGAAGTTGCCGAGCCGGCCCCTGCTTGTCCCCTGAAGACCAGGGACTGGAGAGAAGAGAGCAGGCAATGGCGGACTTGAGGAGCAAGGCTGGTAAGAGAGGGAATCGAGGTCTGGACTTCTGTGTCCTCAAGGTTGGATGCAGGAGGCGCCTCCGGGACACAAAGATGGATGAGTGAGGAGAGGGTCACTGGGCAATCCAGACGTCTAAGGCAGGCGAGGGCTGGAGGCCCAGCAGCAGCCTAGGGCTGCCTGGATCGGGCGCCGCTCATAACACCTACACCTAGACTTTGAAAATGGCACCAAAACCTGGCGCTTCTTGCAGGTGGTCTCAGTGGACCATGACTTTACATTTGCTAATTGCAGATTGTGCATGGCTATGGCAGTACTTTACTGAACTGTATGGAAAACAAGAATTCCACTGACAATAAAGCACTATTCACCATTGACCATTGATATACTGGAGCAAACAAGGACACCTTGCAAAATCCAAATGGTTTCACAGGGAAAACATGCCACCACACAGCCAGCACCAGAAGTGGGAATCAAATCCAGGTTTCTGGGAGGATCAGCTCTACTAGCTGCACTTATTCTCTCAACATTATCTTGCAATTTAGAGGTTCCATCTGCACCACTCACCAGTGCCGGCTCTCCCAGTGCCAACAGCAGAATTGGAAAGGTAGTTTCTATCCCATCGTTAACATTTATCAGTATGGTAATTAATTGGAACTCGATAAGGAACCATGCGGGACCTCATCAGTAACATCCTGCCAATACCCAATTCATGATTCCTCCTGCTGCTTAACCAGTTTCCTTGCCAGGTCAATAATCCACCCTCAGTCTGTGAGCTTCAACTTTAGCTTCCAATTTCTTCTGAAAGATTTTCTCAAAAGTTGTCACAACATCTTTGCCCACAAAATAACATCAGAAATATTAAACATTAACCCATTCTACTTCATTAATTAAAACTAATGAAAATTTAACAAGGATTGTCAGGCATGATCTACCCTTCACAAATCCACTAGTTGTCTCTGGCAACAGACATTGGGGTAATTAGACCGTATGACCAGAAAAAATAGGAGCAGAATTAGGCTATTTGGCCCATCGGGTCTACTTTGCCTTACCATCGAGGCTCATCTATTTTTCCATCTCAACCCCATTCTCCTGCTTTCCCCCATAACCTCTGACACCCTTGCTCCTAATCTCCATTCTAAAGGTGTGTCATTTTATTCTGAGGCTGTGCCCTACTCCCCCACTACTGGAAACACCCTTTCCACATTCATTATATCGAGGCCTTATTCAATGAAATCCCCTCTTCATCCTTCTAAACTCTAGTGCCCAGAGCCATTACACGTTCCTCATATGTTAACCTAACCATCCCCGGGATCATTCTCCTAAACCACTTCTGGACTCTCTACAATGCCAGCATATCCTTCCTCAGATATGGTGCCCAAAACTGCTCACAATATTCCAAATGTGGTCTTACCAGTGTCTACTTATAAAGCCTCGGCATTACATCCTTGCTTTCAAATTCTAGTCCCCTCGAAATGAATGCAAGCATTGCATTTGCCTTCCTTACCACCAGCTCAACCTGCAAATTTCTCCCCTTCACAATTTGCAACTTTTCTATCCTCAAGCTTTGCAATTTGCAATTCTTCATCCTTTTGGGCTCGCCTCTATTTTTTTCTCTCTGATTTTTGTCCAACAGTCTGCCCTCACCTGTGTTCACCTATTACGGCCATGCTCTGTCCTGCTCTTCCTCGCTTTCGTATTTTTTTCTTGCCACCCACCCCCCCACCCCCCACCCCTCTCTCCCCACCCTCCCATTGCAATTAGTCTGAAGAAAGGTCCAAGCCCAAAACGGCACCAGTTCATGTTCGCCAGAGATGCTGCCTGACCCACTGAGTTACCCGCAGTTGTTTAAATTCTCTTTATATTGACCCCGGACCACATTCTGCGATTCATGAAATGGTAAATACTTGGAATAATGAACACTCTGGCAAATGCCTTGGTCAAATGTGGAAAACTTGGAAGTTAAATGCTGAGCAGGACAAACCTTTCTGATCGGATTTGTCGAATGTTGATGCTTGGGGTTTCTTCTTAGAATGTTTTCCTGCAAGAGATTCCACCAGAGGCAATTAGGAAACAGTGTGAGGCAATACTGGGGCACATGATGATTGTATCATTTTAATTAGATCGATGAGGGTGAAAAGAACTCATGATGAAGTGTCGGCCATTTCTCACTGTGTCAACTGAATAACAAATTACTGCTTTAAATATGAAATGAAAACAAAGACTGGCAGAAACACTCGGCAAGTCAGGCAGTGTCCGTGGAGAGAGTCAGGGGGTCAGGTCGATGAGCTGATCTGACTTGGAGAAGTGGGCTTTAAGCGGTGGAGAATGGATGCCTCTCTCCCTCTCAAACACGGTCCCTCCACCTCTGTCTTCTTCAGCAACTTAGAAGACGTGTTTTCTCACTTTGCCTGTCCTGTCCTAATGAATGGGCATTGACCTGGAACCTGAACTCTGTTCTTCTCACCACAGATGCTGCCTGACTTGTTGAGTTTCTTGGCACTTTAAAGTCATAGAGTCATAACTCACAGCACGGAATCGGGTTCTTCAGTCCATGCTGGCTGTTGACCACCTATCAAAACTAATTCGACACTGATCCCACTTTTATTCTCCCCACATTCCCGCCAACTCTTCCCAGATTCTACCACCCATCTACGTGCTAGGCGGACACTGATTGCCGGTCCAACGGACATATATCCAGGAAACAGAAGCAGTAATCGGGTCCAGTGAGGCCACACCTGGCAGTGGGAACACTCAATAGACAAAAGGCGATGTGTGGTCCCAGATGGTGTGGAAGAACCTGGTTGATAAACTGGCAGCCCCTGCATTTTACACCAGCCAATTAACTGATTGATCCACACGTCTTTGGGCGGTGGCAGGAAAGCAGACCAAAGGAAACCTGCACAGTCACAGGGAGAATGTGCAAACTCCACACAGAGATCTGGATTGAACCCAGGTCTCTGGAGCTACGTGGCAGCAGCTCTATCTGCTGCATCTCTGTGCTACTCATTTACTACATTATGCCAACTGTCTTCATTGATTTTGATAGAAAATTAATCTAGATAACAAGAGGGTGTGTTTTGCTGAGCTAATTTCACACGACGGGTGCAGACCTATTCCTGCCTCTCTCAGTGCAGTATGACAAGAGCCAAGTGTTGCCTGAGACACTGAAGTGCCTGCGACAGAGATAGGCAGCCCTTGCTGGATGGGCTTTAGAAAGCACTGAACTGGCTGATTACATATCCCCAGGAAACAGAAGCAGAAATCAGGTAGAGTGAGGTTATACCTGGCTGCGGGGTTCAAATGACAATTCAATAAACATAAGGTGAAGTGTTCTTTTAGATGGTGTGGCGAAGCCTGGGGAGAAAGATTGGATGCTAAAGTGGCAGCTCTGCATTGTTCAATAGTTGCTCTGCACACTCTGGGAAAGCACAACGTGACCCCCTCTCAGCCGTGTTGTGGAGGAGGTGGACTCCATGTTCCACCCAGTGATGAAAGACAGCATGGCAGTAGGGGTCAGGGATCGGGGGTCACTGTTAGGGTGAGGGTTGGGATCCTTGCACCTTCTCACGAGCTTTAAATGATGAATGGGAGGAAGGGGAGAGGGAGTCAAGGAGGCAACATTTAGAAATGTGTGTGAAGCAGAGGTGTGGTGGCTGGGATTGCGTGGGTGGGGCTTGCTGAGGAGCTGATGAGCCAGTTGATCTGAAACCTGTCCCTTCCCAAGCCTATAATGTGACAGAATCATTGTCATACAACATAGAAACAGGTCCTTCAGCCCACCAAATACATGCTAACCAGCAAGTGCTCAGCTACACCTTACCACATTTACAAATAGTGAAGCTGACTTCTGAAAGCCCAGCTGCCCAGTTACTGTGAGAAACATGTTTGTTTCAGATGTTATTAACTTTGGGTAAAGGGCATGAAAAGCACAGAGGAGGGGGATATCTGTGGAAGTGCAGGTTCTTCCAAGACCGATTTCTCTGAGTAGCAAGTGAACGGTCATTGTCCAGCTTGAGGTTCCCCTGAACCAGGAGAGGGGATGAGATGGCATTGGCCTTTATTGGTGCAGCATGACTCCAGGACTCTATGGACTAGCATGGACAGGCATGGATGAGTTGCATGAATGAGTTGTGCTGAATGGCTTGTTTCTATGCTGTATGACTTTGTGACTCTGTGGCAGAGACCACACAGATGATCAGCTCTGAACGGCTGCAGTCGGCAGCAGCACTGCCGTTCTGCCTTGAGTACAGTGCAGGCACAGTGTAGCAGCTGGGGTTTTGGATCAGCTGATGCACACGGACTCATGCCCATCAAAACCACCGTCCCTCCCACCCACCCCATCCCAGCCAAGATACATTTCACCCCTCATCCTCCCACGGACAGTTTCCCCAAATATTACCCCATCCATCATTCACACAGCCCCACATGCAACAACCTGCCACCACTCTCCAGCAGTGGCAGAATCTGTGAGTCCCACATTGACCTCATCAGTCACCATAGCACCCACGTGAGTGGGAGCATCCTCAACCCTAAGGGCCTGCCAACCATATCCGTATCATAGGCGTGCCCCTGTGGACATGCCTCTGTGGACATTGTTGGGGGGATGACTGGTCAAGGGAGATCAGCAGCAGCTGCAGTCAGGCTGTGGTGTTGGGTTCTGACTCTCAGACACATTGGGGAAGGGAAAAGTCAGAGAGAGCCATAGTGATCGGAGACCCGCTGGTTAGCGGGACAGACAGGAGATTCCGTGGCACCAAACGAAACTCCAGGATGGTGTGTTGCCTCCATGATGCCAAGATCAGGGATGATTCAGAGCGGCTGTCGAGCATTCTCAAGGGGGAGAATGATTAGCTAGAAGTCGTGTACGCAATGACGCAAATGATATAGGTAGAAGAAGGGCTGAGGTTCTGCCGAGTGAATATGGGGAGTTTGGAAAAGGTTAAAAAGCAGGACCTGAAGGGTAGTGATCTTTGGATTATTTCCAGTGCCCCGTGCAAGTGAGGGTAGGAAAAGGAGGTTAGGATAGGTGAATTTGTGGCTGAACTGTTGGTGCAGGGGGCAAGGATTATATTTTTTGGACCATTGAGATTTCTTCTGGGGCAGTGGTGATGTGTACAAGTGGGAATGGCTACACCTGAACTGGAGGGGAAATGATATCTTGGCGGGCAGGCTTGCAAGTGCTCCTCAGGAAGGCTTAAACCAATTTTTGTAGGAGGACAGTTTCCAATGCAGGTGAGAATGCGATGGCAGCAAGTTCAGTAGACAGGATAGGCAGGAGCAGGGCAGGGATTAAGGAAGGAGTGTTGGATTAAATTACATGAATTTCAATGTGAGACAACTGACATGAAAGGCGGGTGAACTCAGGGCATGGATAGCTACATGCGATTGGGATATTATGGGCATTAGGGACACCTGGCTAAGGGAGGGACAGGACTGGCAGCTTAATATTCCAGGGTACAGGTGCTATAGGCGAAACAGACATGGGAGTAAAAGAGGAGGGGGAAGTCTCTCTTCGGTGTAAGCCAGTATCTGCAGTTCCTTCCTACACAGGGGGGAGTGTAGAAATGTGGACTGCTCTGCCTGACAGTTGGGAAGAGGGGTAATTGATAGAGATTAAGTAATCATGCATTGGATAAACAGCTGAACAGAGTGTGGGAGTTGAGTGCAACAAATTGGAGACCTTCACAACGAGGTTGCAATTGATATGTTGGGCTGAATGGCCTCTGATCATTTAGTGAGAGTCGATATTGCTGTTTAGTTTGCATTCATACCAGCATTAAGAAACTTGTTCAATGATGACTGGGATACCTTTTTTATCTGAGGTGATGGTGCTGAGAAAACAAAGTTCAATGTTTGTTTCAGACATTGCTCAGTGAATCAAAGAAGAGAAGAATTTTCCCAGCCCATGTATTCAGCTAGGGACAGCACAAGGAGCAGAATCAAGGGGAATCATGAGAAAATGGATAAATGGATGGAAAGGGGGGAGGGGAGGGGAGGGGGACACAGGGAAACCAGAGGTGTAGGGGAAGAATTATTTAAAATTGGAGAGTTGGAGTAGTTTAGATTAGTTTAGTCTAGTTTAGAAATACAGCATGGAGACAAGCACTTTGACCGAGTCCACGCCGAACAGCAATCACCCATGCACTAGTTCTATCCTACACACTAGGGACAATTTATCTAAGCCAATTAACCTAGAAACCTGCACATCTTTGGAATGAGGGAAGGAACCAGAGCACCTGGGGAAAACCGATGCCGTTACAGGGAGAACGTACAAACTCCTTACAGAAAGCACCCGTGATCAGGATCAAACACGGGTCTCTGGTGCTGTAAGGCAGTAACTCTACTGCTGTGGCACTGTGCTGCCCAAATGCAGGACATAGCATTCAGTGCTCCCAATGTGGCCTCCTGTGGATCGACAAGAACAAGTTTAGACTGTTTCAGCGAACACTTATGCCTAGTCTGAAAAATATCCTGACATGTTAGCTCCCTTTCTCTCTCTCCACAGATGTCGCCTGATCTGCAGAGAAAATTGGGGTTTATTATTTTATTCAAATCCCTTATTCTTCGAACCTACATACATTAAAAGTAAATATTGCAGTCTCTCTTACCTGCCTGATTTAAGATATCAGCACTTTCTTTTCTGCTCGGCTGCATTCCTGTAAAAATTCAATCATTTTCCATGATTTTGTTTTGTGAATTTAACCTCAAATTTTACCTGGCAGAACATAACAGTCCTTGCAGGCCCCTTGTCCCATTGATCCTCTCAAACCTGGAATCCGTCAATCATCTCAAACTTGGAACCCCTCTTGATTACTAGATTCCTGAATCTCCCTGAACTCAGGACCACCACACGTCTGAAGAAAGGTCTCGACCCCAAACATTCCTTCTCACCAGAGATGTGGCCTGTACCGCTGAGTTACTCCTTCTTACACGTACTGTAAGGAATGTTTGATCATGTCCCTTTGAACTGTTTACTGCAGCCAAGGGGTGAAATAAAATTAATCGACCACTATTTCTTTTCTCTAGTCACCAGTATTAATATATGTATTCAAAAGCAATAAATGAATACATGGCATTTTGCATTCTCAAATGAAAAGCAACAGTAAAATTCAGAAGCTTCAAGGCCCTGCAATGTTCATGTGATAGGAGCAGATTTAGGCCATTTGGCCCATCGTTTACTACATAATTCAATCATGGCTGATCTACCTTCCCCTCTCAACCCCAAGCTCCTGCCTTCTCCCCATGGCCCTGACATGCATACTAATTAAGAATCTATTTATCTCGGCCTTAAAAATATCCATTGATGGCCTCCACAGCCTTCTGTGGCAATGAATTCTCCAGATTCACCACCCTCTTGACTAAAGAAATTCCTCCTCATCTCCTTCCTAAAGGAACGTCCTTTTATTCTGAGGCTCTGACCCACAAGAGGAATCATCTTCTCCACATCCACTCTATCCAGGCCTTCTGTCCTGAATGGATATGAAAGATCCAAGAGTGCAATCTGAGAATGGGAAGATGGTCCTTGGACAACATCAACAACATTACCCACTGTCACAGTGATGTCTCTAGAAGTTTGCAGGGCACAAAGTGCTCTGCTGTGTTCCCAACAGCCTCTTTCTCTCAGGCAGTCCCTTGGGATGGGGGATGACTCAATTTCTGCATTTGAAGTATTGTGTTCAGTTTTGATTACCCTGCTGTAGGAAGTATGTTTTTAAGCTGGAAAGAGTGTAGAAAAGATTTACGATGGTGTTGCCAGGACTTGAGGGGCTTCAAGGGATAGGTTGGACAGGCGAGGAATTTGTTCCTTGGAGTGCAGAAAACTGTGGGAAGATCTTTTGGTATTTGTACAAGATCATCAGGGGAATAGATAGGGTAGATGCAAATAATCTTTTACCCAGAGTAGGAAAATCAAGATGGAGAATGTTGGCTTAAGGTTGGAGGGGAAAGATTTAATGGGAACCTGAGGGGCATTATTTTCACATAGAGGCTGGTATGTATACGGAATGAGCTGCCAGAGGAGGTACTTGGGAGGTAGGTACTATAATAACATTTTAAAGACACTTGGACAGATACACGGATAGGGAAGGTTCAGAGGGATATGGGGCAACCACGGGCAGCTACAACTAATGTGGATGTGTCATCTTGGCTGGCATGGGCAAGTTGGACTGAGCGGCCTGTTTCCTTGCTGCATGGCTCATTGACTATAACTCTATGGCTTCCACTCCAGCTGTGTGGATTGTGAGATGGATGCTGGGGTCACAGAGGGTCCCGTGGGCTGCCACGATGGGACAGGCTGAGTGGTGTGGCAGGAAATGTACTTCTTCTATCATTTTCATTGGACTTCTAAATACTGTCAAGGACACTCAAGATGATTGGTGCCATCCTTCTCTTTTGTGTGCTGTCATGGGACATGATGAGGACATAAATGGGTGGGATGGAAAGGTAGGGAGGGGACAAATTTATTACCTCACAGGAAATGGATAGGAAAGTTTTAGAGTGACATGGGCCAATGGGACGAGCTTAGAAGGGACATCTTGGTTGGCACGGACAGGTTGGGCCGGAAGGGCTGTTCCTGTGCTGTATGACTCTATGACCATGTGACTCTGGTCTGCGCTTAATGGACTGTCGGGACATGTGTGTCCTTGACAAGCTCACCTCAAGTCTTTGATTCCTTAGCTGTTGGGCCAGAAGGGGTCTTGTCATCTGTGCACGATGCTCTTACCAGCAAATAATTTTGATTCCTGAGACTTTTGATGTTGCCTTTCATATTTAATTGTAATGTTCTCGTTATTTTGGGGCTGGGTTGTTGACAAAGTGACCATACCCCAAATTGTCACCAGACCATTAAAGCAAGAGCAGTTCAGGTACTGGTCCTTCCATGTTAAGACAGGATTCTGTTCCTGAGAACAAGTTTGTGACCTCAAAAGTCTGCAAGTCGGAAATGTGGCTGCGAACTGAGTTTCCACCCAGCAGAAGATGCCTGAACCCTGCAGCAGCCGGTGAATCCACCTATATTCGTAGAGTATTTGTAAGCTGGGGAGGACCTGCACCTCCACAGAGGCAGAAGACCAAACCAGGAGTATAGCCTTATCTGATTATGGAATCACCAAACATCTCCTGTTTCAGCAATCACCTGTGAAAGTGTAAAGGCGTTTCCATCAATGTGAACAAAGTTTGAGTTACATGCGAAACATACTCTGAGTTACTCTTGAGTTACATACTCCGCACATGCTGTACATACGAGCAAGTATTTTGGAGACTGGCAGGATGGTGTTCCCAGATGCTGCAGGGCTACAAGTATTTTCTGCTAGGTGAGAACTCACCAGATGCTCTTCCATCAGTTAGTTCAAAGCTTCATTGATCTTCAAGATGGAAGATCAGAACCCTCATTTAGTTTTCTTGCAAATAGCCTGTCCATTTCCCCTTCACATACCCTGGTGCACAACTTGCAAGCCGCACGGAGAGGCCTAGAAATAAGTATTACAGACTTGTCTTACCTTTCTGCCTGGGGCTAGTGACGGCTTCTGATTCTTGTGGTTGCAATCCTGTGAAAAGTTTTCAATCATTTTCTGTTATTTAGCCTCTGAACTATTCTGTGAATTAGTACCTGTGACAGTATACACATCATTTGATAAACTAAATGCTGTATTTTATTAACTCAGAGGTCATCTCAGTGTGCTTGGAAGATAGCCTCTGGTCAGGTGGATAAATGGATTATTTGATGAAGTTTCTCTATCTATAAACTTGCCTCAAGAATGGCTCTCCAAATCAGAATATTCCAGAGCAGAGCAGCCAAAACATTGAGATGCATAGTCTTCAGCACCACTGAATTCCTTTTAATGATTTGAGGCCTCATTTACAGAAATCTATTCATTTTGTATTGATTGCACTGTTGAGATATTGAAGGTGGCGCTCCTGGTAATAATACATACTGGAATGTTCAGAGCATAGGAAGTATGCTATCCTCCAGCGGAATCTGGGTCATTCTCTGTTGTTTTAAGATCATTGCTTGCACCCACCCTTCCCCTCACAAGGGCATGGTAATCACTCAGTGCTCTATTCACTTCAGGCACTATTTAGTCACGGAGCTTCTCAAGTCGTGACACTGGACCTTGGAGACTGTTGGGGCTCTCAGGAGGGTCACTGGAATCTGCCCCAGTGGAGTGAGTGAGGTTATTATCTCCATGTTGTGCAAACAAAAATGCTGAGGGTCAGGAAGTATCTGTAGAGAAAGAAAAAAGGTTTCACTGCTGATTCTGTTTATCCACAGTTACTGTCTGACCAGTTGAGTATAACCAGTAGTTGGTATTAATTGTGGATGTATGGCATCTGCAATATTTTTAATGCCTCTCTGCATTTTTATGAAGGTCCCACGGTGTGTCCTCCAGGACAGATAGACATTGCTGGGGGCTAAGAAGGTAGAGGGGGAGAAGGATGAGAAAGGATCATATCGAGTTCACGGAGGTGCACTCTCATCCACATCTCTCCTGAGAGCAACATATCCAAAGGTTTCTCAATCAGTGGTGTCAGAATACTGGCAACTGTGGGCAGAATTGCAGCCACGGACAGCTCTGCTTGCTCTCTTCCAGGACAATTGCAGGTGATGATCTGTCCCTATTTCCCAGCTTGCTTCTCATCATTGGATTGGGTGTGTCAATGATTCTTTCTCCTTATGGAAAATAAAATTTCCCTTTTTCCTTGAGCAGAGACCATTGGGGAAGAGGAATCCATGGATAGAGATGGTGGGCTTCCTGAAGATTTCAGCGTGTAATATCTTGCGCAGGTGAGAGAGAGAGAGAGAGAGAGAGAGAGAGAGAGAGAGAGAGAGAGAGAGAGAGAGAGAGAGAGAGAGAGAGAGAGAGAGAGAGAGAGAGAGAGAGAGAGAGAGAGAGAGAGAGAGAGAGAGAGAGAGAGAGAGAGAGAGAGAGAGAGAGAGAGAGAGAGAGAGAGAGAGAGAGAGAGAGAGAGAGAGAGAGAGAGAGAGAGAGAGAGAGAGAGAGAGAGAGAGAGAGAGAGAGAGAGAGAGAGAGAGAGAGAGAGAGAGAGAGAGAGAGAGAGAGAGAGAGAGAGAGAGCCAATGGAGAGGATTTGTTGGGATAAATTTTGTTTTCACATTTGCAGTGGAATAAGCTAATTAGGGACAGTCAGCATGGCTTTGAAAATGTGCCGGTCATATTTTACAAAGTCCTACATGGTAGGCTGATCCAGAAGATTAAAATGTGTAGGGTCCACAGTGACTTGGTGATTTGTACACAGCATTGGCTTACTCATAGAAGACAGTGGGTTGTGGTGTAAGGGTGTTATACTGGCTGGAAGTCTGGGACCAGTAGGGATTATGGGGATCTGTGCTGGGACCTCTATTGTTCGTGATTGTATAGAACAACTTGAACCTAAATGCAGGGAAGGTCGTCAAACTATACAGCAGGACATGGATCTGCTACAGATTTAGGCGGAGAAAAAGCAGATGGAGTTCATTCCGCGCAAGTGTAAGGTGTTGCACTTTGGGAGGTCGAATGTAAGGGGAAGGTTTATGGTTAATGGCAAGACCCTCACAGCAATGATGTACAGAGTGATTATGGGGTCCAAGTCCATAGCTCCTTGAAAGCGGCAACATAAGGAGATAGAGTAGATAAGAAGGCATATAGTTTGCTTGCCTTCATCAGCCGTGGCATCGAGAATAAAAGTCAGGAAATCATGTTGCAGCTTTGTAGGACTTTGGTTTGGCTGCCTTTGGAGTATTACGTGCAGTTCTAATCGCCATCTTACAGGAAGGATGCTGAGGCTTTGGAAAGGGTGGAGAAAAGGTTTACCAGAATGCTGCGTGAATGGAGTGTTTTAACCATAAGGAGTTGTTGGACTTTTAAAATTGTTTTCTTTGCAGTGACGGAGGGCATGGGGAGAGCTGACAGAAGTATATCAAATCATGAGAAGCATTGATAGGGTCGATAGTGAGAACCTTTTTGTAGATCATGTGCAGGCAAAGAAATTAGTTTAATCTGGCATCATGTGTGGTACAGACATTGTGGGCTGAAGGACCTGTACTCTTCTATGTTTTATCATTTAGCATTTCGAGATACAGAATGGAAACAGACCCTTTGGCTTTCTGAGTCCATGCCGACCATTGATCACCTTACACTAGTTCTGAGTTATCCCACTTTCGCATCCTACACACTGGCAGTAATTTACAGAAGCCAAATAACTTTCAACCCTGCACATCTTTGGAATATGGGAGGAAACTGGAACACCAGGAGAAAACCCATGCTGTCACGGGGAGAACGTACAAACTTTGCACAGACAGCACCCATAATCAGGATCAAACCCAGGTCTCTGGCACTGTGAGGCAGCAGCTCTACCACACTGCGCCACTGTGCCGTCCTCAACGTATGTTCTAAGTTCAGTAAACAGTTATCATGTTTGAGGAGAGATTTGTAGAAGATTTTTGTAAGTTTGTGCTGGGGAGTGGATGCTAACAAGAGTCTAATACAGAGGTCGAGCATAAGATATTGTGGAATGGAATAAGTGAGGAAGAAGAGTAGCTGGAAATGTGCAGTTCGAGTGGAAAGCAGGAGAAATTATACAATAGAAGAGTTGTAATGGGGGATCAAAAAAGGTCCAGAGGATGTTCAATTTTTTAGTTTAGTTTAGAGATACAGCATGGAAACAGACCAATTGGCCCATCGGGTTCACACCGACCATGAATCACCCGTTCACACTAGTTCTATGTTATCCCACTTTCCCACTGCCTACATACCGGGAGCAATTTACAGAGGCCAATTAACCTATAAACCTACATATTTTTGGATATGGGAGGAAACCGGAGCACCCAAAGGAGACCCACGTGGTCACAGGGAGATCGTGTAAATTCCGCGCAGACAGCACCTGAGGTCAGGACTGAACCTGTGTCTCTGGCACAGTGATATAGCAGCTCTACCAGCTGCGAGACTGTGACACCCATGTCAACCATAGATACATAGAAACATAGAAATTAGCTGCAGGAGTAGGCCATTTGGCACTTCGAGCCAGCACCGCCATTCAATATGATCATGGCTGATCATCCAAAATCAGTACCCGTTCCTGCTTTCTCCCCACATCCCTTGATTCCGTTAGCCCTAAGAGCTATATCTAACTCTCTCTTGAATACATCTGGTCAGAAATTTCAAAAAGCATTATTCAGCAATAGGTTTGAAATGTGAGGAAACACTATTTCTCAATGTACCACTGGCTGATACATTGCAGTACCCGCATTAAGTAAGTGAAGATATTGAATACCCCATTATATTCTGTTTATCAGAGAAGGACATCATCTACTGCGATTGGATTTGCAGTGGCCATGCATTAAATCTGGTTGTCTGGCTGGGTAAGCAGTTCTGCTCAATATCGCCCTCTGCAGGAGAGCAACGCGGTGTCCTATGCTGCGCTGCACAGAACAGATCACATTGGGTCTCCGTTTTGAGCCCCACAGACTGTAACGAGCAAATCAACGCAAACCAATAATTGAGAAATAGGTCAGGGAAACAGGCAACAAAATGCGTAAAGTGATGGTGCTTGGAGAATTACCGGGAATTTGATATAAGCGAGGTACCGGATAAATACAGGAGGCACTGGGATTTAAGAATTAGTGTCAGGGAAAACGATAGAAGCACGTGTTAGAGCATTGGTGGCTGCATGAGATTTTCCAAGACAAATATGTATGAAGGAGAATCTGATGTTTTCAAAATTTCCCCACTTGTCACGTCAGTCGACATGATGTCAGTTACCTCTGAGATTGTAAAATTCGACAGTCTGTCAAATTCAATAATGTGACATATGCAAGGTGTAATGGATTATGTTGCATTAACGAGAATTGACTGTATGTCAATCTTCAATTGCACAGTGTTTTTTATCCTGAAGATGTGTTTACAATACTTAGTTATATGGGTTCAAAATTCAGTTGACATCAAATCAATATTGAACGAGTTTGTTAAATGCTTAACACTCTCATGGTATGAAAATCTTAAAGATCAACTTATTGTCTTATAATGTCCTGTCTAATTCCCTTTTACAGTCACTACTGTCCAGCTTACGTCCCGAAGAGGGAAACTTACAATGAATATCACAGGTTTCTCTTACCTCTTTGTCTGGGGCTAGAGGCAGTTTCTGTTCTCCGTGCGTGTGTTCCTGTTAAATGTTTTAATTAATATCTGTTATATAGTTCTTTAACTATTTTCCAAATTAGTTCTGTGACAGACTGTCAACAGAGCCAAATATGTTTATGTTCCATCCCCAAACTTTATCTGTGCTGAATTGAAATATAGCTTCTGATTCAAGGTGCCATATTCAGAGAGTCAACTTCGGCCCAACTCATCCATGCTGACTAAGATGCTCCACCTAAGATGATTACCTTTGCCTGTGTTTGGCCCATATCCCTAATACCTTCCTATCTGTGTACCCATCCAAATGTCTTTTAAATGTTGTGATTATATCTGCCTCAACAATGGTGAGCAGGTACAATAACAATATGGGCATGGTGTATTGACCATTCTTTGCAGTTTGTCCATTATTGGAACATACCTCAACGATAGCCTAAAGATTGATCTTTAATTTAGAATATTCCAAAGCAGAACATTCCTTAATGCTCATTCTATAAAGATATTCTTCTTATCTTTTGGAATATTGGTTTGATAAGGTACCCTGACCAACATGATATTGGACAGTGGTGTCATTAACCTGAACATTGCACAGTGGCGCAGCAGTAGAGTTGCTGCCTTAAAGCGAATGCAGCGCCGGAGACTCAGGTTCGATCCTGACTACGGGCGCCGTCTGTACGGAGTTTGTACGTTCTCCCCGTGACCTGCGTGGGTTTTCTCCGAGATCTTCGGTTTCCTCCCACACTCCAAAGACGTACAGGTGTGTAGGTTAATTGGCTTGGTAAATGTAAAAATTGTCCCTAGTGTGTGTAGGATCGTGTTAATGTGCGGGGATCGTTGGTGGACACGGACCCGGTGGGCCGAAGGGCCTGTTTCCATGCTGTATCTCTAAACTATAGATGAAAGCTGCAATGGATGAAGTATTCGTTGCACCAAAGGCTTTGAATGGCACCTCATTTTAACCCTTAAAAAGTGAGAATTGAATGGTGCAATATTGATGCAAGGAGTTGCTATCAACAGCATCCACCAAGCTGTAGCTACTGAGCACTAGAACCTACTGAAACCGAAGTTACCGATGTTCATTCAACGCATCATTCAATGGGTCAGTTTGCCTTCAATGTTTTATTTTAAATGAAAATCAGAACTTCACTTGATTTTTTTGAATTCCTATCCAATTCTGTCCTGCTTACTGCTTGACAAAGTTCACGTCATATCACAGGCCCCTCTTACCTCTGGGTTTTTGGCGAGGCACATTTTCTGTTCTTCGAGCTTGCGCTCCTGTAAAAGGTGTCATATATCATCAGTTATAAAGCTTCTTCAACTATTTGGCAAATCTGTTTTGTGACAGGCTGTAGTATCATTAGACAGATAAAGTATGGGAACATCCCTCTGTGCATTAATGCTGTTAAGATTCTTGCCATTAATTTATATAATTTGCCCTATATTCTACCTCCCAAAGTGCAATACCTCACATTTGCTTCACGTGGCATTTCTCCACCCATTTCTGTCACTGATCTATATCCTGTTCTATACTCAGACAGCCTTCCTCACAGCCCATATCCCTAACAAACTTGGTGTCACCTGCAAACTTACTAAACAACCCATCTACTTTTACATCCAAGTCATTTATATATCACAAACACCAGAGGTACCAGAACATACCCTATGGGAGTGATGAAGGGTTACCACCCAAAACTTCAACTATTATTTTTCTCCAGAGATCCTGCCTGATCCTCTGGGTTGCTCCAGCAATTTGTGTCTATCCCTGTGGAACTTCACTGGTCACAGATGTCCAGCCTAAACATTGCCCTTCCATCACAACCCTCTTCTATCAATAAGCCAGTTCCAAATCCATACGGTATATTTACTTCCCGAGGCTACTCCAACAACATCTTCCAAACCCACAACTCTACCACCAAGAAGACAGGTGCAGGGTGGATGGTGTAGCACTAAATGAAGATTCTCCCCTCTCCCCCCCCCCCCCCACTCCCCCTTCCTTGTTGCAACCATCCCCATTTAGAATTATATTGCCGATTCTTCATTATTGTTGGTTCTAGTAAACCAGCACTCTCTCTCAATAGCACAGTGGGAGTGCATTCATCAGAAGGACCTGAGTGGTTCAAGAAGATAGCTCATCACCACCTTCCCAGGAGTAACTAGGATTGGGCAATATCATGCCCATTGCCTGTATTGCTTACAGTAATATGGGCACAGATGAACATTCTTTTAAATGATTCCCTTTAACCACTGTACAATTTACACACCAAACAAAGCAACGCCAAGCAAACACCACATGTTTTTTACCTCTCTCAGGCCAAATAGCATTTTCTGTTGCTTGTGGCTGTATTTCTGTAAATAGTTTCAATTATTTTCTATTATTCATCTTCATTACAACTTAATGTACAACTGATTAATATAAAGAATTGGTTAATATAAATAATTGGATGTATAGTTCTATTTCAAGAAAAATCTCAGTTGTTCAATGAATTTTGATTGAAACATACCAAACAATCTCAAGTAGTGTCATTCTATGTTGAATAAATGTGTGTCAAAGATTGTCTTTCAGTTAAGAATATTAGAAATTGGATTCCTCCAGGCTCGAAACAAATCCATTTTATATTTAATTATTCATTTGACAAGGACCAAATATCACAAAAAGAGTTGGACTCAAGATAGGAACTTTGGGGACTGGGGACTAAAGCATAGTGGGCTAGAGCACAACCTGAGAGTATATCTGGACCATTAACAAAGCACAGTTTCAGAACAATCAGCACGAGTGAAAGATGGCTGTTCTGTCAGTGAGCAAGTTTCCCCCCATGCATTCTGGTCTCCTCCCACATCCCAAAGATGTAGCGTTAGGTTCATTGACTGCTGCATGTTGTCCATTGATGAAGGAGTGGGCAAGGAACCTAGGAGGAGAGAATGAGAAGAGGTTGCAGGGGTACAGGGAAGTAATGGGAGTTGGACTAATGGAATTGCTCCCCTGGGATCTGGCCATGGGCAGACTGGTCATTGTCAGTTAATAAACTACACTCAATTGTCCACTAGTGTTGTGAGAAGAAATTTCCAGGTCTCCACTTTGAAGGAACTCAACTTATTTTTTTGCCAATCTATTCCTTTCTGACAATGATGTAAATAATTATTTTAGCTTGATACCATCTTTATTCTTCTCAGATGGCCACAGATGGATCACTTTTCTCATATAAGACTTTTGCTTAATGAAATATACTTTGTGAGAATTATAAATTGTTGCTTTAAAATATTGCCTGTTTCTCAAGTGCCAAACATTATAACCTAATTTAAGAAACTGCCTTAGCAGAATCTTCCCTTATTCTGATTGGGGTAGTCCACATTTCAAAATCCAAAGACAGTCATACTGTCATGGAAGCTAACGGTTATGTGACTGGATTAATATCTATCTTATTGATCAATACAGAACATAACAACTGGGAACTTTATGGTTTATTAATTAAATATATCTGGAATTAGAGAAACCAATATCAGTAATGAAACCATGAAATCACAGACTTGTTTTAGGTCAGACATGTGACTCCAGACGTATATAAAAGTAGCTGACTCACAGAGTTCTGACCAAGCCTAGCAAGCCACTTGCATCGTCGACCTTTATGTGTGTTGTCATCATGATTCATTTGACTGCCACAGGATCCTTTGTCATGAATGAGTTGGGATTATAACATTTAATTGGAGAATTGTTTGGAAAATATTGGTTTGTGTCCATCTAAAGTATTTTGTCCCCTTTTGAACACTACACTTTGGGAAACATGTGAAAGCTCTAGAGTGAAACATAGAAACATAGAAAATAGGTGCAGGAGTAGGTCTTCCGGCCCTTCGAGCCAGCACCACCATTCAATATGATCATGGCTGATCATCCAAAATAAGTACCCCTGCTTTCTTCCCATATCCCTTGATTCCATTAGCCCTAAGAGCAATATCTAACTCTCTCTGGAAAACATCCAGTGAATTGGCCTCCACTGCTTTTTGTGGCGGAGAATTCCACAGATTCACAACTCTCTGGGTGAAAAGGTTTTTCCGCATCTCAGTCCTAAATGGCCCACCCATTATTCTTACACTGTGACCCCTGGTTCTGGTCCTTGGCCCATATCCCTTTGAACCATTCCTATCTATGAAGTTATCCAAATGTCTTTTAAATGTTGTTCTGGTACCTAAGTCCTAGAATGATTCTGGAGTGAGGGACGTTAGTTCTGTGGATGGACTGAAACAGCTAGTGCTGTTAACCTTAGAACAGAGGAGGTTGTGAAGGGATTTACAGAGAGGCTTTAGTCAGGAAGATATGGACAGAGTAGATAGAGAGAAACTGTTCCCAGTCCTCTTGCAAACTAGTACGAACTTGATGATTGTAAGAACCATCTGTACCTAATGTCCAGTCAATGGTTTTCTGCTCAAAGTGTATTTCCTTTTACACTGCAGTTCAATAGTTAATTAGATGTCAGTTCTGTCTCTTTCCTTTCAACAATTTTTAATTTTCTGTATCAATGAGAAGAAAATGAACTGGTTCCATAACCCCATAAATATTCTTTACCTCTTGTTGGATCTCTCTTTCTGCTTTTATCCGGGCGCCTTTCTTTCTCAGGATATCTGTCTGCTTCTCTATCTGAAACAATAATAATAATTTGTTATTTGGTATTAAAAATTATCGGTTAATCATGTGCACATTTGCAGTGCAATATTTTCAAATCAGTTGGAAAAACAATGCAACGGTTAATTGTCAGAGAAAGTGATCATGTATGAGTGGTTATGAGAAATGAGCTCAGATAATTACGTTGATGCTTGTTGGGAAAGGCTTCATTAAGTAGTCGACAGCCCATTACTCCACACAACAGGAATCTCAGCTGGGATACTGACTGCTCCCAGGTGTATTATACTTGATGTTCAACATCATCATATTGCCAATTAACACCCTGGTGATCACCATTGACCAAAAACTCAATTGGAAATACTGTGGCAACAACTGGAGGTCAGAGGCTGGCTATCCTGTGGCGCGTGAATCATCTCCCGACACTCCAAAGCCTTCCCTCCATCTGCAGGGCACGTCAGGAGTGAGATGGAGTACTTGGCACTTGTATTGATGAATGCAGCAAGTAGTTGGACACCATCAAGGACAAAGCAGCACACCTGAAATGGCACCCACCCACCATCCTTAACACCATTTACCTCCATCAATGGCACAGCGACTACAATGTGTACCATCCACTAAAATGTACTCCAATTGCTCAGCCAGGCTTCTCATGCTCACTAACTTAAAAATCAAAAGGGTTTGGGCATTCAGTGTAGTTTCCCTTCGAAGTCACTCAATAGCTTAACATTACAAATATACCTCTGGTCCTTCATTGTCTCTGGGTCTGGAATTCTCTCCAAACTGCACTATGGTAGCAAGTTCACCAGAGGGGCTGCAGCACTCCAAGAAGGCATCTTGCTCCCACCTTATCAAGGGCAATTAGGGATGAGCAATAAATGCTGGCCTTTCCAGTGCTGCTAAGACTTGAAAATTGATTAAAATTAAAAAAATTATAGATTACGTTAAAAAATATATAGATCTAGATAAAATATGGATATGGATATAAATGCGCTAAATGTGCGATATTTTAGGAAGTGTTTGTACTGTGACCTAGAGCCACAACAAGAAAATTAATGCTGTGATAAGAAAATAGGTAGTAGGAACAGGAGTAGATCTGCTCCTCCATTGAAAACCCCTTCCAACCATTCACCATTCTCTTAGTCCACATACAGTACTTGGATTCCCTTAACAGCCGCAAGACAAGGTAGAGCAGAATTATGAGGTTGAGTTTTGTGGACCAAGAACAGTTCGAAGTCATGAAAACAGTATGAACATTTCATGTTGAGCCAATTCTACCAACCTACATATGACAAATAAAATTTATTATTATTATTATTATTCATCCTATTGACATTCTTGGCCTAAACATGTAATTCCCAAACTACAGGAAAAACACACCTGATTCAACCAACATCATTCACAACTCGATTCAATCTATAATAACATAGGTAGAAACAGAGGAGAGATACTCATTGAGGACCTACACATAGATGACTGCTTTAGTTTCCCAGGGGTAGGGGAATGAAGCACTAGAGGGCACAGGATTAAGATGAGAGGAGAAAAGGGTCACTGAATTTTAGGAGGTTGCTCCACAATTGCTCCTGACTGATGGAATCAAAGACTTTAGATTGAAAAAAAACACATGGTCATGCCGCTCCATGTATTTCTCTCATACTTGTTGCATGTGAAGGTAATGTCCACTCTGCTTCTCAATAGACAAATCAACGTTACAATTGAGAGAGTAGCTCTTCTGCATTCTGCACTGGAGGTCTCTGGTGATGGCTTTCCCTGGAAGGCAGCAGGGATATTCCCCCCCACCCCCCATAGATATCACTGTTGGACCTTGCCCATGTCATGAAAGTGGTTATGACTATAGCACATCTGGAGTATTCATCTCTTCTCAGATGTGGCTGACAAGGTTATGGATTTGTAACTGAAGTTCTTCAGCACTGCGTTTCAGGACTTCAACAGAGATAGTGTCTGCTCAGAGACAATGGTTCTGCCAACCTGCTACCCCAGTACAACAGTGCACCAGACAATATAGGTTCACCGTGAGATGTGAGAAACATCGCATGCCTTATAATGTACCCAGCACAGATTACCATACTGAAACAACTAAGGCTATCAGCTCAGCATCTTGTTTCAACCACCACAAACCAAATGAAAACTAAAAATAGATTGAGGAAATCTTAAAAGAAAATACTGAGAAGATGAACAAAGGAACATGAAACAGAGACAAAGGAAAGCACATTACACTTCCTAATATCACTCACTAACTGTCCCCATTAAGCCCATTTGACTGGAGGACCCCTCCAACCCACTCCCTTGGCAATCTTGACCTCATCCTATCACTGAAACTCTCTTTGTCCTATCCAGATCTTCCCCAATCTTCTTCCTCCACAACTTAAAACAAACTTGTCCTCCCTTTTTCAGTTACCATAAAGAGTGATCAGCCTGAAAGATTACCTCTGTTTCTCTCTCCCCACAAATGCAGCATGACCTGCTGAGTGTTTCCAACATTTTCTGTTTATATTTCATGAGCCATGATGACATCTGCATTTGAGCCGAACATTTTAAAAACATGCAGAGAGAAGCTGTCTTCAGGTGTTGATAATAACTTTATTTAAACATCTTTATTAAGCTACAGACTTTATTCTCAAAACTTCTACCTGCCTTCTGTTAGTTAACTGAAGAAAATGACAGTTGATGAGAATTGAAGCATATTTGGATTTGATTCTTCTTAGAACTATTACCCTCTGATCCAGGCAGGATCCTGGTGAACCACCTCTGCACTGGGATGTGTTAGATTTCAGAAGTGGCAGGACCTTAATGAATATCAGGAGCCTACATCTTCAACCAGTTTTTATTTCTTATGTTTTTATTGTGCTTTTACTATTATGAAATCTGGACCATTAAATGTAAGCATGCCATGCCTGGAGTGTAGCAAACCAAGCACATGGCTATATGCCCAGCGAGTCCAGCACAAAACTTAATTACCTGATGTTTCCGTGCTGCTCTCTTCACCATTATCAGACGCTTCTGCAAAAAGTTTTAAGCATCAGTACAAATAAAGAGATTCTGCAAAACAAAACCTGTTTCCATTCAAGTGTGGTCCTAGACAGTCAGTTTTAGTTCTCTGCACTGTGCCACAATGGAGCAACTGCCTGAGAGGAATTTCAACCCCAACCCATTTTTCTATCAACAAAGTGTAGTTATACAGGTATCAGATTCAACTCAAGTTAATGACTTCACTTGAGGTTCTTTGGGCTTATTTGATTGTCCCGCCTCCCCTCATATCTCTTTACAACTTCATGCAGCCTCCTGGGAAAACCAATGCAAATGCCACTGAATGGTATTGTCATGTCTGATTGAAGCAGAACAGCTTTCTATTTATCCCATATGAACCCAGCTAGATGAAGCGGGGTGCATATGGGGTAAATAGAAATAGTTACTCCCATTGTCAGATGTTTCTAGGATCAAGTGAGACAGACTTAATATAACAGGCAAAAGATAGGGAAAACATTACTATGCAGAGTGATATGATGTGGAACGCACTATTAAAAAGGATGGTGCGGGAAAGATCAATCAGGGATCCTAGAAGAGAATCCGACCAAATCTCATGTGTCGGCTGTCCCATCACTCCCTGTTCCTCATCCACAATCAGAGGAGGTGCCACAGCTTTCCTTTCACCCCTTCCTTTCCCAGTGTCCCAGAACCCTTCTTTCCGGGCGAAGCAGTGATTCACTCACACCTCTGATCCAGTGTACTGTTCTCAATGTGCACAGTGTGGTCTCCTCTTCATTGGGCAAAAATGGGCAAAGATAGGCTGACTGCTTTGTGGAGAACCTGTGATCAGTCTGCAGGGGTGACCCTGAGCTTGCAGTTGCTCGCCATTAAAATTCTCCATTTTACCCCAATTCTGACCTTTCCGTCTGACACCCTCCACTGCATAATGAGGTCCAATAGAGGAATAACATTTTGCAACCTTCTGGAAATGAACATTAAATCTTCAGACTTCAGGTAGATTGCTCCTTCATCGTTTCCCATCATCATGCTCTATCGCATTCTCACTTATTTGTTTAAAATGCCTCACCAACAGTTAGTACTCACACTTCTCAACATCTGATCTTTCTTAACCGTCTCCACATTTTCTTTTTTCTGACATCTCACTCCTGCTCCAGCTCTGCTATTAAACTGTAAACGCTCCACTCTTTCTCCACTACTGAGGAAAGGTCATGAAATGTTGACTCTTTTCTCTTTCCGCAGATGCTGCTTGACTTCTTGTTTGGTTTCAGTACACCTTGCTATGTTGACCAGAAGGGTTCCATAATAGCACATCTATATTCCATGCCAACAAGCAGCTCAGAATTTAGAAGAGTTTCTACTGATTCAATACTTGGATGACGTGCTATTTACAGACATTGCAGGGACAGTGTGTTGCCACAGGAGGGCTGCAATGTGACAAGGCAGAGTTGCTCCTCATCTTGGAGTTGTGCTTCATTGTAACAGTGCAGGAGGCCACAGACAGAGAGGTCAGAGTGAGTGTGCATTGGACAAATAAAGCAACACACCACTAGCAGTTCAAGGTCACCTTTGAACATGTGCTGCATAAACCGGTTGTCCAATCTGTGAATGGCTTCTCCAGTTTAGAGGAGACCACATTATGATCACCAAAAGACCAGTGCATGTGAAATTCTGCTTCTCCCGAAGGACTGATGGGTTCCATAATCAAAAATGTTCAAGAATCCAGATAGCATAACTAAGAAGGATCTTTGTTCCTTAGCTGGAGTGTCAAAATCCAGGGAGGCAGAGAGTTAAAGATACAGGTAGATGTTTTAGTGGGGATGTGACATAAATGTTTTCACCCAGAAGATGGTGGGTGTCTGGAACTCACTGTCTGAAAGGGGGTGGCGGTAGACTTTCATCACACTGAACCAGTACTTTGGTGTGTATTTGAAAAGTTAAAATCAGCTTTAAAGCTGAAGGGTGCTTTTTCAACTGACACTAACAAATAAGAACACAAGAACACAAAATGGCCTGATGTGCCTTGTGTTTTCCTTGAGTCTGTGACCCTGAGGTTTGATGGGGTTTTTTGTGGCACTGCCACTCAAATGCACGTGTTGATTGTTGAGGTTGGATTGCAGGAGTCAACGGTCACATACAGAAATGAGGAAATGGAAGAGCAAAGAGTGACAAATCTCATGGATTGTAAAAACAAAGAGGACAGGGTAAGAAGCATGGAGTGACGCTGACTTTCAGTCACCAATCATTCTAAGTTTCAACTCCACCCCCACTCAAACCTCTCAGTGGGTAGCCTTCGACACTTCTCCAACAAATCCCAAAGTAGGCCTGAGGGACAGCATCTCTATTCCAATTGGGCACACCACAGTCAACGATGGGTTAACAATTTCAGACAATGAGCATTTCCTTCTGTTTCCATTTCTCTAGACTGGCGTTTTGTTTCACTACATGTACTGTTACCATCCTCTTCCAAGGCACACCATTGCATGTTTATCATTTCAACCTCCTCTGCACTGCCACGGACCTTGTATTTGTTCTCTACCCCCCCACCCTTTCTCCCATTTATCCACCCAAACCTGCTTTATTCTGATTTTTTTTCAGTCCTGATTAAAGATCAATGAGCTGAGACATTACCTCTGTTTCTCTCTCCTCAGATACTGCCTGACCTGCTGAGTATTTCCCGTGCTTTCTGGTTGCTTTCTTGCATTTTAATTATATAACTTCTGAATTCCGCTAATTACAGACATATTCTGTACATTTGATTATTATTCTCCCTCCTTTTTCCAATCTAGTGTGGTACTGCAACCTCTGTCGCAAATGTATCCTTCCTGAGGTGACTAAATTTACACAGTATTCAGGTTTGATTTTACCAGGGCCCAGAAACATTTGCAAAAGGATAAAAGGATATCAGACATTTTCAAAATAATGTAAGAAATAGGAGCGGCATTAAAGTCCCTGAAGTCACCTGCTTTCAATGACCATGGCTGATGTAGCTCAACACTATTTTCCTGCACTATCCCCATACTCCCTGATTCCTTAATATCCAAAAGTCTATGGATCTCAGTTCTTAATGAACTCAAGAACTCAACCTCCATGGAGTTTCAGGGTAGAGAATTCATCACTGACTGTGTGAAGAAATTTCTCCTCATCTCAGCCCCAGGTGGCTGGCCCCTTATTCTGAGACCATGTCTTTTGGTCCCTGTGACAACCATTCACCGAAGTAGGACTATTTTTATATATTGTGACGGGCCTCTGTTCAGATCTCGCTACTGCGAAAATTCAACAAATGTTTTGCTTTGAGCATCTTCTTTTGCTGGAACATTAAACTATTGTCCTGGTGCCTCATTTTAGTAAGCAATGCTTCCAGCCCTTCCCTCAATTGATTTGCTTGGAATCCTACCTGAGGAGGAGGAATTAAATGAACTTTTTCTTGCTTGGCGTCCAGTCAGCTTAGGATAGCCACCTTGAAAAGAAAGCGCCATACATTTGGCATCGGGCACTGCTCAGATGATAGCTTGATGAGTTTTAATTTGCTTAGCAAATTGCTCACAAAAGATTTTAAAGCAGCTCAAAGTTTCATTCTTTGAGTGGTGTGAAAAATGAGGCAAACACAACACCTAGGAAGTCAAATTAGTGACCATATCCCTTTCATAATTTTTGGATTTATTTTATTGAGGTTAATCTGGGAAACTATGGATGAAACCATGGCTAATTGAAAGTTTACAAAACCTCCAACATTTTTAAGCTGCTTTAATAACCTATTTACTCAGTAAAACATCTCAAGGTATTGTATGAAGGTTCACAGCAAGATGTACTTCACAGGTAAATAGGGTGGTAAAGAAAATAATACTTGCCTTTATGGTCAGGCTGTTAAGTATAAAAACAAGAAGTCATGTTGCCACGGTACAAAACTTTGGTTAGGCCGTATTTAGAATATTGCGTGCAGTTGTCCCTCAGGCCCCCTTTAAATCTTCACCTTCTTACTTTAAACAAAAATCCTAGAGTATTAGACTCCACTACGCTAGGAAAAAAGACTGACTGCTCACTTTATTTCAGCCTCTCATTATTTTATAAATCTCTATAACGTCATCCCTCAGCCTCCTATGCTCCAAGAAAAACAGTTTAACCTATCCAGTCTCTCCTTGTAACCCAAGCCCTCCAGTCTCAGTAAGATTCTTGTGAATCTTTCTGTACCCGTTCCAATTTAATGACATTATTCCTATAGCTTGGTGCCCAGAACTGCTCACAATACTTTGTACAGTCTCACCAATGATGTACCATGGAGAAGTACGGGGTTTGTACATTGAAAGAAGATTCTAGTGCTCAGGATTCAGTTGCCGATAGTGTGACAGTGCTCAAGTGGAGATCACAAAGTGCCAGAACTGGGGAGTATAGAGTTTAATGGAGGTTTGTAAAATGATAAAACCATATGACACCTGAGCTCATGGTGCCAGTATACACCTGAGCTCATGGTGCCAGTATGGGCGATTGGGTTTAGCACTGTTACGTCCTCTTCGCCCTTATCATATTTACTTGCTTCTCCATTCAAAGTTATTGTTCAATTTCGCAATACTTTCTGTATAACAAGAATTTAATGAATACATTTATTTTCCTCTTATCACAAGGCTGTGGATTCAACATTCATAGGCGTGAGCTGAAAGCCCTGCCTGATATGAGTGCAACACTGCCAGAAGTGCCTGACACTCATTCCTGGAATACCTGGATAAGTAGGACACCAATGTCAGGCTCCTATTCATTGACTACAGCTTTGCTTTTAAAGCCATTATCTTAACCAAGCTCATCTCCAAACTCGTGGAACTTGGAGTCAGCACTTCCCTCCGTAACTGCTTCCTCGACTTCCTGACCAAAGGACCACAAACAGTGAGGATAGATAACAAATCATCCTCAGTGATAACACACAACACTGGTGCCCCGCAAGAACGCGTTCTCAGCCCCTACTATACTGCTTATACAGTGCTGTGCAGTGTTTATACAGTGCTGTGCAGTGCTTATACACTCACGACTGTGCAGCCAAATACCAATCCAACTCAATCTGCAAGTTCACAGTAAAAACACGACCGTAGTGGGCCGGATATTGAATAATGACGAGACGGAGTACAGAAAGGAGATTGACAACCTTGTAACTTGGTGCCAAGACAACAATCTTTCCCTCAACATCTGCAGGACAAAGGAGATCATGATTGACTTCAGGAAGTGAAGCAGTACACATGTTGCCGAAGTAGAGATGGTCATAAGCTTCAAGTTCCTAGGAATAAATATCATCAGCCATTTATCCTGGACCAACCATATCGAAGCTACGGCCAAATGCCTCTATGTCCTTAGATGGATTAGAAAGTTTGGCAAGTCCCCAACAACCCTCACCACCATCTATAGATGTGCTGTAGAAAGCATTGTATCGGGATGCATCACAGCCTGGTTTGAGAACTGCTACATACAAGACAACAAGGAATTGCAGAGTATTGAGCCCAGACCATCACACAAACCAAGCACCCTTCTATTGACTCCATCTATACTTCATGTTGACAAGGCAAGGCCACCAGAATAATCAAGGACCACTCCTTCTGCTCCCCTCTCCCATCAGGCAAGAAGTACAGAAGTTTGATTCAGGGACAGTTTCTTCTCACCTGTTATTAGGCAACTGAACAGTCCTCTCATCAATTGGAGTGCGGTCCTGAACTCCCATCTACCTTATTGGAGACTTTTGAACTATCTTTTGTCGGACTTTTTCAGACTACAATATTTTATCCTGCATTATATGTTGTACCTTTATCCTTTACCTGTGCATTGTGGACTTGATTATATTCATGTAGTCTTTTCTTTGACTGGATAGCACACAATTAAAGCATTCACTGTTGCTTGGTTTACATAACAATAATAAACTAAACTAAACTAAACTAAACTATTGCATGTTAAATGATGCTCTTCCTTGCCCTCCCAGATATACAGAAATGAACCTAAGGCCCTGTTTCAAAGATGCAACTTGGCACTTACATTAAATGTCACAGAAATTAGGGCTCAGAATATGACATCAGTTCACAATCTCAATCTTCCTTGCTGCCCCACTAGATGCACAGGACTACCCTGAGCTGATTTGACTCGCATGGTTAAATGCACTGCAAGGATAGAAAACTGCTCCTCACACAGCGAGTTTGATCTCTGTCACTAATCGTTTACCAACTGCCACATACACTGAAACAACTAAATCCTCTGCATAAAATGAATGCTCTGATTTCTTCCAGGTCTCTGTACTCTGTCAGCTTTGCTCAGGACCCTGGTAGCTCCTTGACCCCCTACATCCAGGCCAATGTTTACCTCCTACAGACAGCAAAAAGCAGAGCACTTGATCTTATGACATCTCTGTAGGAGACTACCAACCACATATTGGAGGGGGGGGGGGTGGGGGAGCAGCTTTCCATAACAATTCAACCTTTCATTTACATTCACCTATGTCACTTTAGGGATTACCTTGAACTTTTACCCACTAGTTTTGACCACTCTACTTCTGAAATCAGTTTCTTCTCACTTTCGCACTTCTGATAAAAGGTTCTGGGCTCACAACATCAATGTTTCTCTCTCCACTCATGCTGCCTGATCGGTAAAGTTTTTCTTGAATTTTCTGTTTTGATTTAAAATGTTTAATATGTACAGCTTATTGATTTCCTTCCTCATGCCTTGACCTCCTTTACTGAGCTGGACCACAGATTTCCAATTGAGTTCAGCATAACATGTTTGATATTGCACCCCTTGTTGAGAAATCCATTTGTGAGCTGCAGCGAATTTTGAACAAATTGTCGATGAACAACATGTAGAAGTTGGGAGGATATGTTGCAGCTTTATAAAACACCCATTGAGCCGCACTAGAAATCTTGTGATCTTGTGTCCAGTTCTGGTCGCCATACTGCAGGAAGGGTGTGCTTGAACTGGACAGAGTGCAGAGGAGAGTCACCAGGATGTAACTTAGACTACAGAACTTTAGTTATAGGGAGAGATTGGATAAGCAGAGCTTGTTTTCCCTGGAGTGTAGAAGACGGAGAGCTTACCTGTCAACGAGAGTCAAATTAAATCTTTCCTTCTGGCAGGGGTGTCAATGGTTAAAACAAAATTACATCGATAAAACATGTGAGAAGGCTTTTTCAAAGGGGAGCTGAGGGATTTTCTTTTTACACAAAAAGGGTTGATATCTGTAATTTATTGCCATAAGAGGTGGTGGAATCAGATACAAATATTACATTTAAGAGCCATTTTAAATGGGCAAGGCATAAAAGGAAACAATCTTAATGCGGGCAAATATGATTAGTGTAGATGGGCAAAAAGGTTGGTGGGTCAAATGGCCTGTTTACGTGCTGTACAACTCTATAATTTTATGACTTTGAATGTCTCTGGGTTTGGACATGATTGCGGAAACATGGATATTCTGGTAATTCAGGTAATCTGCAATTTGCCATCCAACACCTGTGTAGTGCAAGCTGAAGCTCATTTAACAGATGGCACATTGCATATGGAAGGATTGAAATCACTATTGCCCAACTGGTAGAGCTGCTGTCCGACAGAGCCAGAGACCTGGTGGGATTCTAACCTCAGGCACTGTCCATGGAGAATTTGCACATTCTCTCTGTGACTGCATGGGTTTCCTTTCGAAGCTCCAGTTTCCTCGTTCATCACAAAGATCTACCAGTTGACAGATTAATTGGCCACTGTAAATTGCTCCTGGTGTGTAGAGGAATGAGAGAAATAAAGGGGGAGGGGTATTGATGAGCCTGTGGGGAGAATAGGATAAAACTGGTGGTAAAATTGGTGTAAATGAGTGGTTGATGGTCTATGATGGTTGATGACTCAGTGGGCCCTCAATGTTATGTAATACATTTTTTAGAGTTTTTTAGGTGGAAACAAAGTCAAGTTTAGAATCATAGTCTATGGCATGGAACAGGCACTTTGGCTCAACTTGCCCTTGCTGACCAAGATGCCCTTTTACACTAGTCCCATCTGCCTGCATTTGGCCCATATCTCTCTGTGATGTACAACATTATGACTGTATGAATTTGAACATCTCTACTTTTGGACTTGGATTTTGGAAATTACACATTTTTGTATTTCAGACATTGTGCAATATATCATCCTGAACTTCCTCACCTCCATATCTTTCTGCTGCGGCACTAATTCTTGTATTTTCTTTCCACCCAGCTGAGCGCCAAAAATTTGGGATGCCACTGATAGCTCTTATGACCCTTCTCCATATCCAGTGGCGAACAGTCAGGCCAGGGACGTGTGAGATTTGTGATCTGGAGCACAGATCGTAAGGGCTATCACCTCTAAGAACAAATTGGTAAACAAATGGAAACCTTGCTGGCAGTTGATTCCATCCATCTAGGCTGCCAGCACAGCAGCTTCCCCTGTCAGGAAGTCCATGTGGTTACTATGACTAAGCTATCACTCCTCTTAGATGCCTCGCTGTTGGAGGATGTTATTCAAGTGGGAAACACAACTTGGATCCTCAAGGAGAAATTCCAGTGTCTGCATTTCTCCAGGGAAGTATCGTCCAGAGAGGGTTGCACACTGCCATTATCAGTGACCCTTTTTCTATATTTGACCCATCTGGTAGGTCTACTCTGCAATGGTTCCCTTTTACCATATGCTAAATGAAAGATGAGGGAAGTGAATGTGAGGCTAGGAAGTCTCGGACGGGAAAGAGGCATTCCATTTCACTGGCAATAGAACTGGGAAAGGAAGAAGTTGTACAATTAAGGCAGGTTTCATTCAATACGTGGAACCAAGTTCTCAGTGAGAGAGATAACGTGGACTGAAGATGAAACCAAATGTGTGTAAGGTAGGGAGAGGGTTCTGAGTGAAGGAAAAGATCTAGCCAACATAATCAACTTGAAGATTAACAAAATGGATGGTGAAAATAAAAGACAGGCTAAGGTATGAAATAACGACAACACAAAGGCTCAGAAAATAATTACCGTTATAAAAGAATTGGAAAATAACAGTTCAGAGTGGAGTGGAATTAATAAAATTAAATTTCCCCCTGCACAACATTGTGTACAGGACCTGAAATAAAATGGGGGAAGTGGGGGCAATAGCTTCACAGAAAAGAATAAAGTCCTGGCAGCCAATGCAGCCTATGAGTCCAAACTGGAGCATGCTGCCAGCATAAAATATGCTCCTTGTAATCTGGCAATGTAGTGGAACAAAACCAGCAATATAGTGGAACAAAGCTGCTGGCAAATCTCATACCTCAGAATGATATGCAAACTGGCTATACTTGGAGAATAGTGCCTAGGTCTGATTGCTGCACCAGACAGATATGTAGCATTGGAGAGAGTGCAGAAGTGAGTCACCAGGATGTTGCTTGGAATGGAGGGCTGTGGTAGTGAGGAGAGATTGGATTGGCTGGGTTTATTATCACTGGAATGTAGGTGGTTGAGGAGTGACCTTATCGGTGTTTGTAAAATTATGAAGGGCTTAGATTGGGTAGACAGTCAATTTCCAAGGATGGGAGAGCGTAAAACTAGAGGGTGCAGTTTAAGGTGAGATGGGAAAGATTTAAAGGGCTTGGAGAGGCAAGTCCAGAGGATGATGGTTATCTGGACAGACAGGAAACTTGGATAGGAGAGAATAGGCAGGATATGAAGATAAATGAAGACAAATGGGGTTAATGTAAATAAGCATCGTGGTCGTTATGGATGTTGGGTCAAAAAACTCAATTTCTATGCTGTACAGCTACGTCTCTGAACAAAACATTACAAAATAACCAATTGCACATAAAAGGTGGTAAAAAGATTATTTTCCTTACTGCTATCCACCCTGGAGTCCTGATGTCTCCTGGGAGATCTGGCATAGTCACGAGGTCTTGCGCTCCTCTGGTCAATCACTTAAAAACAAAGAAGCACACTAACAATGAACTAATCCTGTTAAAGTGCTAAATTGCTACATGGAGTAAGTGTGCCCCAATGATTCTCGAAGTGGAGAGAGATGGTGACAGCCCCAATTTTGTAACAGTGGCCAGTGGTGCCAGCTGTGGCTTGGTAGGGTTTGTGTTTGTGAGGCTGATTTCGATTTGGGTTTGGGTTTTGCTCCCATCTGTCCAGTCGTACTGTCCAGTCCTGCTATTGTCAATCTCTTCAATTCTCCATCATCAAAGGAAACCACTTACTTTTTGCCTGTTTTGGCCAGTTGTGAACATTGCTTCATTCATTCCCAGAATTATACATTGTGGAAGCAGGCCCTTCAGCCTAACTCATCCACACCAGCCAAGATATACCCAAGTAGCCATGATTCCCATTTGGCCGCGTTTTGTCCAAATGTAATTGTATCTCCATGTACCACTTCCTCTGGCAACTAGTCCCATATATGCTTTACCTACTATGTGGAAAATTACCTCTCAGGTTCATTTAAATCATTTATCTCTCATCCTAAAGCTGTGCTTTCTAGTTTTAGACTCCTCTACTATTGCTATCTACCCTATCAATGCCCCACATAATTTTATAAACCTCTATGAATTCATGCCTCAGCCTTCATGGCTCCAGGGAAAACACCTAACCGATCCAATGTCTCCCCACAACTAAATCGTCCAGACCAGGCCACATCCTAGTGAATCTTCTCTGCACTCTCTCAATGCAACCACATCCTTCCTCTAGTGTGGTGACCAGAACTGTACACAATACTCAATGTGCATCCTAACCAATTCAATTATCTATGTGCATCCTAGCTAATGGTTTGTTGGCCCCTGAAGACCGTCCAGTGAAGACCAGAGTGCCGAAGCGGAGGGAGTCGGCAACAGTGGGTCGGGAGGATCAAGGCCGATCACCTCTTCACGGCAGAGGGTCACCCTTGGCGTGCCGCGGCCATACCCGGCAGCAGGCCTGGCTCACCCGCCCAGAGATTAGGGAGTCAGACGGAGGGCCAGTAAGCAGACTGGCTGTGGGAAACAGTGCACTGCCTCGGCAGTGGGGTGGGCCTCTAACCCTGCAACAACATGGGGCTCGGCTGGACTGTGCGCTGCTCCAAGAGGCCGAGTGTGTGGACTAGACGTGACCTACAGCAGCACGGAGCAGTGGAGCAGAGGTGAAGGACATCAACAACCATGCTTGCCCAGGCCAACCCTAAGAGGCCGCTAGGATAACGGGCCTATATGGTGAAGAACCCTGCACGTACAACTGGCGACTTTGTATACTATCTCAGTATGTTACTACTATACATGTACTGTATGCTTATCCAATGTACTAATTGCTTATCTGAGATATATCTAAGGGGTGATGTCTAGTGTTACTTGTACTGAACTGTATACAGGTCCACCACAAATTTTTGGGCAACTGGTGTTCTGGCTTTAATCCGGACAAAATTACAAGAGTGCAGTTGAAACTCCTCCCTGGAATTCCCTCTGAAAATGTGGTGACCAGGCCAGGTGAGGCAGGCGATCATTGGGACTTGCGTGCCTATTGGTGGGTCAAATTTGCCTCGTGCAGCATGTGTTTGGAACTCTGGTCCAGCCGGCAGATTGGAACTCCGACCTGTCCGGAGCCGGTAGATCCGTTTCCATAGCTGACTTCCGCAGCTGATCGGTCGGTTGAATTTGCCTCCTATGGCTGTAGTTCTGGAACTCCAGTGCCCGGTTGGAGCTGGCAGATCCGTTCCCATAGCCTGCTTATCTCTCCATTCCCCGTATACCCATGTGCATCACAAAAGCCTCTTTAACGCCTCTATCTTATCTGCCTTCACCACCACTTCAGCAGTGCATTCTCGGCACCACCCACGCTCTGTATAAAAAACCTGCCCTGCACTTCTTCCCAAACCTTGCTCCTCTCACCTTAAAGTGATGCCCTCAAGCCTTTAACATTTCCACGCCAGGAAAAAGATCCTGACTGTCTACACTATCTATTCCTCTCATCATTTTATGTACTGTTATCAGTTCTCCTCTCAACCTCCCGCGTTTCCAGCTCAAACAATCCAGGTTTGTACAGCTCCCTTGAACTAAATGGCCCCTAATTCAGGCAGCGTTCTGGTAAACTTCCTCTGTACCTCTCCAAAGCTTCCACATCCTTCCTGCAAAGACGTGGAAGCTTTGGAGAGGGTGCAGAGGAAGTTTACCAGAATGCTGCCCGGATTAGAGGGTTTCAGCTACAGGGAGAGGTTGGATAGACTTGGATTGTTTTCTCTGGAGCGGGAACTTGATAGAAGTATGTAAAATTATGAGAGGCATAGATAGAGTGGACAGTCAGGACTTTTTTCCCCAGGGTGGAAATGTCCAACCGTACAGGGCATCGGTAAAAGGTGAGAGAGGGAAAATACAATGGAGATGTATGGAGCAAGAGTGGTAGGGGCCTGGAATGTGCTGCCAGGGGTGGTGATGGAGGCAAATATGATGGTGGCGTTTAAGAGACTATTAGAAAGGCAGGTGGAAGGGCAAGGGATAGCGAGATATATCGATTATGTATAGGCAGATGATATCAGTGTAACTTGTCATCGTGCTCAACACAGCATTGTGAGCCGAAGGCCCCGTTCCTGTGCAGTACTGTATGAGGTTCTATGTATGTTCTAATGGGACAACCAGAACTGCAGGCAATACTTTGAACTTGGCCGAACAAAATTCCTATAAAGCTGCATCATGACTTCCCGACCTATGCCGACAGGAATATCATATGCCTTTTTTTTTCTACTGTGTTGCCATTTTCAGGGAGTTATAGATCTGAGTAGGTGTGCTGACGTTATTCAGGGAGGGGACATTATGCTATCTCTATGGGACATTGGTCTCTAATGTACACGTCAGCCAAGCTCAACCCTCACTGAATCTCAACTGCACGTGATTCCCACCCCATCTGGTGCAGTTTGCAAATGACTCCACCTCCACCAAAACCAAGCCTCTCGGTGTGATTCTACAACCGACATCTAAGCATTTTGATGAACGCATGACCCCACGCACCATGGTTAACTGTTGATGCATTTATCAACTAAGAATAAACTATTAATCTCAACGACATCCAATAACAACTTAAAACTAGTTACGTAGAGTTTACCATGGCTGATTGTCTTCACTTTTAATTTACTAAACTACATGCCAAAATGAATTAATTTCTCTTTTAAAGAGTCATTGTAGTGTCAATGGCTGTATTAAGCTGTGAATGGATTTGAATTGTAACCTGCACCTGATAAGCTTTAGAATGAAATGAAGCAAATCTCAAGTAACAGACACTGTACAGTACAATAATGGGCTCTTTGGCCCACCATGTCGACGCTGCCCTTTTTATCCTTTCACGTGAATACCATTTGTCTGCATTAAGTCTGTATCCTTCTAAGCCTTGCCTCTTTAGGTGTCTATTGAATTATTTGTTAAACAGATTAAAGGACAATGTGCAAAACCACTGCCACTCACCCTCATTATTTGCCTTTCTACAAATGGCACTTTCCAAAAATCAGCGACATCCCGAATATTAATTCGCTTAGCAATTCCAACCCTGGATAAACCTGGTTACACGTGCCGTTGTGGGTGAGCTCCAGCACATTTAAATACTATTAATATTTCTCTGGTGCTGTTAATGTCATTAAGGTCCTTGTAGAAGAATGAGTATAACATTACTCAGGGTTAATTTACTCTTGCCACGTTTGAACTCCTTGATAGACTCCAGGAATGGTTAATAACTATTTTACAAATAAGGAGCAAACCTGTGCTTGTCCGTTTTAATATCTGAGCATAAATTCAGTGTGGGCAGAATATAAATCTCGCCCTTACACCACGTGGCTTTGAGGTCGCATTCAGAATACCGATATATAAAAACCACAAATACATCTTCTGATACATACACTGAACACAGCACTCAGTTACGTAAACTCTTATGAAAGAATATAAAAGCCCAACTAAACTTTAGTCACAGTCTTGTGATTTGGCTCTGCTCTATCGGAGGGATATTAAAGCCTTTGTGAGATAACAGGTTTACTTGGTATTTTTAATCAGAACAACTCCCCTTCTTGTCCTACAGAATGCTTAAAATTAGGCTTATCTGAAATTGACCAGATAGGAGCATACAGAGGCAGGGAAGGTGGAGAGGAGAGGGGTGGGGTAGGACAAGAAGGGGACATAAAGTTGGGGCAGAGCAGGAGGGGGAAGAGAAATGGAAGTGGTGTACATGAAAAATCATCCTGGGATAGAGAAATACAAGTTGGCTGAATTCACTGCCATGACTAGTGTGGGAGGAGGAAATGTAGGATCATGGAATCCCACACCACTAAAATGGGCCTTTTCGACCCACCTCTCCTATGTCTACGCTAATCCCATTTGCTGGCATTAGGGAGCATTTCAAACATTGGAAATGTATCAGTTTCCACTAACTCATCAGGCAGGTTGTTCCAGATATTCACACTCTTTATGTGAAAAACGCACCCTCATATCTCCTTTAAATGTCTCCCTTCTTGCCTTAATTCTGTGCCTCATTTTAGACCATGTTGCCCGGGGTAAAAACTCTTGACTATCTATCCTATCCATACCTCTGATCATTTTATTAATCTCTAAAAGGTCACAATTCAGCCTCTTACATTCTAGCGAAAATAAACGCATCTTATCCAACCTTATAACTACATCCCTTCATTCTGAGTAATATCCTGTGTGAATCTTTTCTGCACTCTGCACTCTTGGCGTCCACATCCTTCCTGTAACAAGGTGACCAGAACTGTACACAATACTCCAAGTGCAGTCTAACAATTTTTCTGTCAATTGCAAATTTACTAATCAGACTACCTACACTCACATCCATTTACATCAAATACAAACAACAAAGGTCCCAGCACTGATCCCTGCCGTACACCACTGGTTATGGATTTCCAGTCAGAAAACATTATTCTGTGTCTGCTATCACCAAGCCAATTTTAGATCTGGTTTGACAACACACCTCAGTTTCTTTTTACCTTAACCATCTGGACCAGCCTACCATGCAGGACCTTGTCAAAAGTCTGCAGAAACCCATTGAAACCACATCAATGTTTAGGTTTCTGTTGAATGAAGTAAGGAGGAATGCTCAGAGTCGTGGAGTTACACAGCACAGATACAGGCCCTTTGGCCTAACTAGTCCCTGCAGCTCAAGATGCCCCACCTAAGCTAGTTTAATTACCTTGCATTTGGCCCATATCACTCTAAACTTTTCCTTTTCATGTACCTGTCCAAATTTATTTTAAATGTTGTTATTGCACCTGCCTCAATTACATCCTCTGGCAGCTCTTTCCATATACCCACCACCCTTGGAGGATGCTTACGTGGAGAATAAACAGGACCAGATGGGCCCAGTGACCTTTTTCTTTATCTTCCAGTAGTGAGAGGTTATAGTGCGGCTTGTCGGATACAGTGGGTGCATTCACTCACTGGGAGAAATTTACAACGGCATATGAAAGAAAAGGGGATAGATGGTCAGGGATTTAGGTTAGGAAAATGGCAGGAGGCACACATATATCATGAAGGCCCGGGAAGTTCCATGGAATAATAGATAATAATGTTTTGTGGACAGTGACTGTCCTCAGAAGGAGCAGTCAACGTAAACAGAAAAGCAGTCAACGTAAACAATTTCTGCACATAATATTCAGCACATAAATCCCAGCAGCAAACTGACTGTCAGTCACTGCCCAGATACTCTCAACAACAAGTATTTATGCAGTGACTTCTCATTATCATTTTAAGCAAGTTACTCATTTAGATGAGGCTGAAGATACAATCACATGCCCACAAATCAGAAAGACCGGCTTCATGAGAAACAGGGATAACATTGATGGAAATCATACCATCAGCATAGAAATATTTTCTGTCAGTGGAAATCAAAATCTGCACAATTTAAATGCTGATGCCTGGATGATGTGTTTAAAAAAAATTAATGGGCACTCGTGGATAATGATGATATCTCAGGCAGCCTGTGCATTTCTTTCTTGGATAACTGATCGTGTCCCAAGATCAGGGATGAATTTTATCTTCTTAGTTCTTTTCCAGTCATGTAATGCTGATAAAATCAAATCTTATCCTCAGGCCTTGAGGTATTTTCATTATGAGACGATATTGTGCTGAAGCCAGAATTTATTTTCGACAGCTAAGCCATTAAACTTTGAAGTGATCAAGGCTCTTTGAGCCATATATTTTTGAAGCTTAGCATCCTCGTTGTGGGTTAAGGCAAATCTTCAAAAGGAGTCTAGAAAGGATGCAATATTTATTTTTTGATTCTGCTTTGCTCGTCCTGATGACACAGACAGTCTCTCATGAACAAACTTCAGAAAGAAGGAACTAACTTTTGATGGTGTTTTTCATGACTTGTAAACAACGCTCGGGACTTCATGGGATATGTTTCTGAAAACAGCAATCTTCCTACAGCTATCAGATTCTTGAACTGATCTGCTCAATACTTCCCCTGGTTTATAAAACACTACGGACAACCTTATGCACCACGTGTTTTTAATTATGTATTTTTGCATTGTTGTCTTGTTTTTTTTCAGTTTTTTTCCTTTTCACTGTCTTGTAGAATTTATACATAAATGAAATATAATTTATGTTTCTGTGTGTTGTCCATGTGCTTGTGATGCTGCTGCTGCAAGCAGGATTTTCATTGGACCTTTACTTCATCATACTTGTGCATATGTTGATAAAATCAACTTGACTTGAAGCATAGATTGTTGGAGGATGCATGGCAGGTACGCTACAGAGAACACAGTCCTACAAACAACAGTGCAAATTACCAGCAAGTCTGTGCATTGTGTGTTATTTGCGAGAAAATATTGTTTAGGATTCCCCGGAGAACTACTCATTTTTAATATTCTCCCATTAGTATATGGCACCTTGGGTGGTTCCACAGGCATGTTGTAGGTGGCGCTACCGAGGGTTCAAGAGGACAGTAATAATGCCGCAAAACCTAAATCGTCTGGAATGGTAGAACCATTCAAACTGGTTTTCCATAATATCAATGAGAAAATTAACACCTTGGGTGTACAATCTGGAGGCATCCATGTCTCGGTGGGGGATATTGCCACACAAGGGCGCAAAGCGAAGCGGACATCATTGTAATTGTCATGGGGATAGATCTGTTTTTCCAAGTTCAACAGTCTCAGATCAACTAGCGCACAGATGATGGGTCTTATTCAGTGCTGTATTCTTCTTCTTCATAGGCAGTTGTAAGATTTGAGAAGTTTTCCCTCATTCTGAAATCAACACAAAACCAAAGAGCTGCAGTTTGGACATTTTAAACGGGAGACTGGGGCTGATAGCGGAGAAAGGCTGCAGTCAGTTTACCAAAGGATGTCACAATCTGTGGGTCCTAAAATGGCTGCAGGACCTCGTGACCAGCCACAAAAAAAGGTAAAAACCTTACATCCCAGTCTCTAGGTTTTTCTGCAAAGCCATGGCCAGAACAAAGGATGGGTATTGGCCATGCAGAAACCTACGAAACCAGGTCAGAGTCCAGACACTGGGGCGCTGACATCAGCATACTCACAATGCCCCAAGCCGACCTAAACAGTTCATCTCAGTGAGGGGGCACAATAGCCCATAGAAAACTACCTGGTAGGTGATGGGAAACCAGTTAACACCCATCACCTCACAATGAAATCCCAATTTACACCGTCTGGCCATCCCCGGTATCCCGGAACATAAGCGCAGATCAGAAGATAAAACCTCATACATATCTTTTGAACAAAAAGATTCCAAGATCTGGCGGGAGATAGGACGGGTCAGAAACAGTATAACTGGCCACTACTTTGGGTGAAAAAGTTAAGACGGACAGGAGGCAAGAAGCGCAGAGAAAACCGGGTTCGAAGTCTGAAGTCAAGAAGAAATACTGGAAGAAGAAGCTGAAGCTAGAAGAAAACCTGCAAGAAACGCAAGCAGGCAAGAAAACGAATGCAGGAGGAAGAAAAGACAGGCAAGAAAAACGGATGCAAGAGAGAGGAACAGGCACGCAACTCGAGGAGAAATACTGCCAAACGAACAGCCAGTAACCCCAGTAATAGCCCCATGGTGAGCATGCATTCCAAATCCTACATATCCTGGACATAGTTTAGTGGAGAGGGGAGGGTGGTTGTGAATAAACGTTGGGTGTGTACTAAAATATGTGTTGGTCAAGGTTGCGATGCGTCGTGCGTTCCCCATCTTACAGTCGTGTATGGGTCTTGCAGAACTGTGTTTAAGAATTCATAAGTAAAAGGTATTCGTGTATATGTCTTATAGAACTGTGTGTGTTTTATGATTCATAGTTATAAGTATTCGTGTGATTCGGTATGTGTTTCATAGACATGTATTATAGAACTGTATAAGTATTCATGGACAATAGTCCCAAGTGCTGAATAAAAGCCTTTTTCATTTAAACCCTGGTTTTAAAATCTGGTCTGGTTGAATTTTTTCTGCACTATAAGAGCTCCTGCATCTAAGCCCAGTGTCTAGAACCGTAAGGGGTGAGTGGGTCGAACCACTCACGGGGAACCAGTGTGCACGGCCTGGTCAAGGGATCAGAGCAAGGCACGGGGACCTTAGGTCGGGCGAAAGCTCGGCGCAGAAACCCCTTACAGATAATGGCGACCACGAAGGGACACTGGCAGCAGGATGATAGTGTACCAGAAAAGGATTTTAAAACTAGGGACATAATGGATGAGCGCATTGCGGACTATGTTTTTAGTAAGGTGAATATCACCAAACAATGGATGTGTGCGTTACTAGATAACAAGCGCCCACTGGATGCAGCAATCCGGTGGACGGCCAGTACAGCCCATAAGAAATCTGTAGAGAAGGCGGTCTGGCTGACCTGCTATAAAAAGCAGGTCCAGCTTTTGGACCGCGTGGTTGTGGCACAGGCAGCCCAGATCAGGGACCTTCAGGAGGAGGTAGAGGAGAAGGCTGCGGGTGGGAACCAGTTGATTGAGGCTCTGGACTCTTTAAACAAGGAGCGCCGGGTCGTAACCAACCGCCACAAGGCCAGGGTAGAGCTGATGGAGTGTCAGATCACTGAGGCTATGCGCAGTAAGGGCAAGCTCAGGGAGCAGTGCGCTTCCCTGAGCCACCAGCTGGAGACCCAGGAAGAGAAACTTAAGGGAGTTAGGGCAGCCTATAAAATGGTTTTGGAGGACAGGTCGGAAGGGGCCGACCACGGGGCCTGCCTGCAGGAGATAGAGGGTCTGCGGGGTGCTTTAAATAAAGCAAGCGGGCTGGTCTGTTTGATGAACCCCCCCGCGGGCCAGTCACTAACGGGTGCGAAGGTCCCGGTTCCGATCCCTAGAAAGACCATGGTGGCTTCAGCCCCCAGACTCCACAATTCCCCTAGCTACGAGGCATCCTGGAAAAGGGGTAGTGTAGGGGAAAGAGAGAGAGAGGAGCTCCCGGTAGAATACTCGGCACCGGCACCCATGTGCCCGGTCCTGGAAACCCGACGGGGACCCCCCCTGGACAATGGGGACACAGGACCCATTCAGAGCGAGATCGTGGTGCCCCACAGCTCCCAGCATTTAAGAGCTATGATTGGACATGTAACTAAATTGTCCGGATCAGGGGACCCCTCAATACATTTCAGGGAGATCGAGCAAACCGCCGCAATCAACGGTTGCGACGAGGGAGAACGGGCAAAATTGTTGCTGTTCTCCCTGGACAGCTCGATCCTCCAATGCCTCTCAGACGAGAGTAAAAGAGGGACCAGGACCTACGATCTCCTGCGGGACGAGGTCCTGGAAGTCTTGGGGGTGGGGGATGAGGGTCCTTTTGCCCGATTAGGGAAGACCCTCCAGATGGAGGGAGAACCCCCAAGAGTTTTTGCGGCGCGACTATGGACAGTATATCAGAGTAGTTGCCCGCACGTCCCCGCGCGGGATGACCTGGCCGGGAATGGGAGAGCCCAGTGGCTCCGATGTTTGGTATCAAACAGCCTGGCGGCCGTCAGGGAACAGGCGAAAGCCTGGTTTGATCCCACAAATAGCACGGAGGAGGCAGTTTTAGACCGTCTCACGGTTGGGTATAGAAACACCCGGAGTACGTCTACCCGACTCGTAACAGGGAAGGTGTACGTAGCGGAGGCTACTGCACTGGCCCAAAAGGAGTGGCGACAGGAGGGTAACCCTACCACACAGTCAAAGTGTTTCAGGTGCGGTAAGGTGGGACACTGGCAGAAGGATTGCAGGGCCCACACCAAGGAAGATAGGGTTGGCACCACCCAGCGCACCGAGGTCCCAGTTAAGCCCGAAATCATCGAAACGATGATCGAGGTGATGCAGTCCCTCATGGCCGCACAGGTGGCAGTCGCTACCGGCTCCCCGGGTGCGAGGGGGGCACTGGACATTCCCCAATGACATCAGCCCACGCAGCCTGCCTATCTGTGTCCTCTCCGCTACGATGCGTGGAAGAGACCGCTTGTGGAGATGGTAGTGGAGAGGCAAAGGGGCAGTTATCTGTTGGACACGGGGGCTTCATGCACCGTGGTCCACACAGAGGAACCCTTTGACTCTCCCCTGTCCACGGGGGTCCCTTTCGCACTGGCGGGGTTCACAGGGAAGGAACAGGCTGGCGCGCGTTCACAGCCAAGGATGAGGCAGGTCACGCAGACAGGCAAGGTTGCCTGCGTGAGGGGGGAGGACATTCTCCAGGAATGGAGGGTCTCCCGTTTTGGGTGGGATTCAGGTGAGGAAGAGCCTGATCAGCTCGACCAGGGGCTGGATCCCATTACGGAGGAAGAGGAGTCGGAGGGGGACGACAGTAACGTCCCCGACTCATGCACCAGGATGGCGGGGGTAGCGAGCGAAGGCTCACCACCTGTAGATACAGGTAGAGTGAGGCCGGATGCTGCGGGTATACCCAGCACCAAGGGGGCAGAGCTGGATGAGGCGGGGCCAGGGTCGGCAGCTGCGGGGGGTACCCGAGCTGCGGCACGGCAGGAACCGGTCCTCAGCCAGGCTGTCCAGGGGGCAGTGTCTAAGGTGATCCTCCGTAGGTCCAGCAGGAAACCCCAACTTAGGAAGTTTTGGCCAGAGGTCAATCACGCCCCGAAGTACGGGAGCCAAGTAGGGAGGAGGGAGCTTACATCCCGGAGGGGACCTAGCCCCCGCCAGGCAGCGACAGGCTGCGGAGGATCAAAGGTGGGAGACAGCGTGGTGCAGCCGCAGGAGACGACCCGCTGCAGCCCTGACAGGGATTAGCTGAGCCGCCCTGGGAAGGCGGCACTGTATTATATTTTAGGTAAATTTAGATAAGGATAGGTATTTTAGATAAGGATAAGCTATTATAGATATGGATATTTTAGGTAATATAGATAAGGATAGGTATTTTAGATAAGTTTAAGTATTTTAGATAAGTTTTGTGGGGATAGTTAGCGTTTAAATAAAGTTGATGCGTCCAGGATGTGTGGGTGTGGGGTGCAGGCTGGGGGTCAAGAGACCCGCCCGCAGAGGCGTTTAACAAAGCCAAGCGCTCCCCAAGAGGCTGGCTATACCATTCTTCTTTATCTGTTTTCTGGAGTGGAAGGAGGCACTCGTATGGTGGATCTTTGCCACGGCAATCGGATGTGGGTGGACCTATCGGGGCCACACCAAGGACATCATCATCTACGGCTGCTCCGGGGACACGGCTCCCATCGCGACCGATGGGACTGGAAGGAGAGAAGCGGAGGAGACCGCAGTTTACTTCCATGAAGGCCGGTGGCCGGGGTGGCTGGGATCGAACTCTTCAGAGTATTCCAGCGCCCCAGGTTTTGCTTATCGGGACTCTTCATTATTGTGCCCGAGAATCAAGATCATCGCCCAAAAGATCAGCGCCACCGTCGGCAAAAGGATCTGCCTGGTATGCACGGGGAAGGTCCCCGCGAGCAGGCGGTGGTGGCTGAGGAAAACGAGCAGGACAATGGCTAACTCCACTGTTGAGTGGGAGAGACTTAACAACAACACTCACAGGACTATTTCTGGGACTAAAGAACAGTTGAGTGTGTGTTGGGACAAATGGTGGGAACCGGATGAGGGGATTTATATGTGTATGTGGGGTTCGAGGTATCGTTGCCCCACGGGCAACAGCATATTTTTCCAGAGACAGTGGCAGGATGACGGTAAGGGGATGAGGTGGGATGTTAGCTCGCGGGCTTGTGGGGTCCCCCTTTCCCCGATCCCGGTAAACGCCACTGAACTCATCACACGACCACGCATGACACCTCCCACAGTTCCACTGGCAGTAGCACAGGAGGGTGAGTGCCCAAAAACCACTAAGGGGAAAATGTAAAAGAGGGCAGCACCTCAATAACCGAGTACATCAAGGGGAATGGAGAGACCGTTACGTGCGGGTGGGCAAGCAGGACCCAGCCGCAAGCTGCTAGGAGGACGTGCCCCCCTCCACACTGAGTAGACTGTGTTTTATATTGTCCCCTTTAAAATTTGTATAAACTGTGTTTTTTGTATTGTTTTCTTCAAATTTGTATCAAGAGTGATTGTGAAGAAATGTACAAAATGTATCGTTTTGCTGTTGTGTTGTTTTCGTGTCCTACATTACAGCTGACACCAGTAGGAGGATGGCGGAGGCATCGGCCTGGGACAAGGTGTAGGTGTATATGTCCGACATGAAAATGTACATATTTGTAATATAGTTTTGCCCGGGACACGGGCAGTAAAGGTCAGCCTAAGAGATGGGGACTGTACGTTCGCAATGAAACACTAGTTTAGTTAAAACCTCAGGGGTCTGGATATGGAGAATCGGGAAAACATTGCTCAACCACATTATTTAATTGATTCGATAAGCTGGGGTTATGCAAATCAACAGGAGGGACTGTAAGATTTGAGAAGTTTTCCCTCATTCTGAAATCAACACAAAACCAAAGAGCTGCAGTTTGGACATTTTAAACGGGAGACTGGGGCTGATAGCGGAGAAAGGCTGCAGTCAGTTTACCAAAGGATGTCACAATCTGTGGGTCCTAAAATGGCTGCAGGACCTCGTGACCAGCCACAAAAAAAGGTAAAAACCTTACATCCCAGTCTCTAGGTTTTTCTGCAAAGCCATGGCCAGAACAAAGGATGGGTATTGGCCATGCAGAAACCTACGAAACCAGGTCAGAGTCCAGACACTGGGGCGCTGACATCAGCATACTCACAATGCCCCAAGCCGACCTAAACAGTTCATCTCAGTGAGGGGGCACAATAGCCCATAGAAAACTACCTGGTAGGTGATGGGAAACCAGTTAACACCCATCACCTCACAATGAAATCCCAATTTACACCGTCTGGCCATCCCCGGTATCCCGGAACATAAGCGCAGATCAGAAGATAAAACCTCATACATATCTTTTGAACAAAAAGATTCCAAGATCTGGCGGGAGATAGGACGGGTCAGAAACAGTATAACTGGCCACTACTTTGGGTGAAAAAGTTAAGACGGACAGGAGGCAAGAAGCGCAGAGAAAACCGGGTTCGAAGTCTGAAGTCAAGAAGAAATACTGGAAGAAGAAGCTGAAGCTAGAAGAAAACCTGCAAGAAACGCAAGCAGGCAAGAAAACGAATGCAGGAGGAAGAAAAGACAGGCAAGAAAAACGGATGCAAGAGAGAGGAACAGGCACGCAACTCGAGGAGAAATACTGCCAAACGAACAGCCAGTAACCCCAGTAATAGCCCCATGGTGAGCATGCATTCCAAATCCTACATATCCTGGACATAGTTTAGTGGAGAGGGGAGGGTGGTTGTGAATAAACGTTGGGTGTGTACTAAAATATGTGTTGGTCAAGGTTGCGATGCGTCGTGCGTTCCCCATCTTACAGTCGTGTATGGGTCTTGCAGAACTGTGTTTAAGAATTCATAAGTAAAAGGTATTCGTGTATATGTCTTATAGAACTGTGTGTGTTTTATGATTCATAGTTATAAGTATTCGTGTGATTCGGTATGTGTTTCATAGACATGTATTATAGAACTGTATAAGTATTCATGGACAATAGTCCCAAGTGCTGAATAAAAGCCTTTTTCATTTAAACCCTGGTTTTAAAATCTGGTCTGGTTGAATTTTTTCTGCACTATAAGAGCTCCTGCATCTAAGCCCAGTGTCTAGAACCGTAAGGGGTGAGTGGGTCGAACCACTCACGGGGAACCAGTGTGCACGGCCTGGTCAAGGGATCAGAGCAAGGCACGGGGACCTTAGGTCGGGCGAAAGCTCGGCGCAGAAACCCCTTACACAGTCCATTGCTATCATGCGTGATCCACTTTCTTTCTGTGGGTTTTGAGGTGACTGATGAGCACAGTGGGAACTGTGACTCTTCCACAGATGGGGCAGGAGGTGGCTGAGGGGGCGGGTGGGTCATTGGTGAGGTGGTGTGCTTCTTCTGCTACTTCCACAGGGCCGCTGCATGCTCCTGATGCAGGGCCTCAAGGTCCTCAATACCCTTCCCGAATGCTCCTTCTTCACTTCGATCAGTCATAGGCCAGAGTTTCCCAGTGGGGATGTTGCACTTCTTCAAGGAGTTTCTCAACACATCTCTAAAAAGCTTTTCCAACTCTAAATTTCCAATTCCAATTCCAAATTCCAAATTTTCTCCTATAACAAAACTCAGAACAGTGTCTGTTTAGGAAGTAGACACAAGGAACAGCAGATGCTGGTTTACAAAGAAAGACACAAAGTGCTGGAGTAACTAAATAGGCCAGGCAACATCAATGTGACTTTTCGGATAGGGACCCTTTTTTAGATGGATTGTGGTTAAGGTGAGGAGTGGGGGAGAACAAAACTGGAGGAGGGGAGGTTCAGGACAAAGCTTGGTGAGTGATAGGTGGATACAGGTGAGTTTTTTTTTGATAGGCAGTTGGTTGGACTATATGCAGAGATGAAAAGACAAAAGGTGTGAGATAAGCATAGAAGAAGAGCAAATTGTGAAACCAGAAGAAGTTATATAGGTTGAAAGGGATGGGAAAGGGGAGAAATGGGTACGAGACCAGGAGGGGCACAGGGAAGGGGGAGGGAAAAGAAAAAAAACCAAAGGGGTTGTTTGTAGGTTACTTACATAAAATTGGATTATTTAACGTTTATACCATTAGGTTATAAACTACCCAAGCAGAATATGAGATGTTGTTCCACCAGTTTGTATCTGGCCTCACTCTGGCAGCAGAGGAAGTCCAGGACAGAAAGATCAGTATGGGAATGGAAAGGGGAGTTGAAATGGTTAGGCCTTGGCAGACTGAGTCTATACTAGGTACTGCAATGTAAAGGAGGCACGTGCGGGAACACCCAATGCAGTAGATAAGGTTAGAGGAGGTGGACGTGAACTCTGTCTCATCTGGAAGGACTGCTGGGGGTGTGGATGGCTGTGAAGGAGGAGGTAAAGGGATAGGTGTTCCATCACCTGTGATTGCGAGGGAATGCACCTGGGCAGGGGGTGGTTTTTGTGGGAAGGGATGAGTGAACCAAAGAGCTGCGGAGGGAGTGGACTCTGCAGAAGACAGAAAGCGACAGTCATGGGAAGATGTGTCTGGTGGTCGGATCACGTTGAAGGTGGCGGAAATGTCAGAACATTATGTGTTGGATTGGTAGGCTGGTGGGGTAAATGTTAAAGGCTAGGGGAACTCTAACTGGTCTGTCTGGAGGGGGTGGGGAAGAAAAGGCAGAACCACGAGACACAGAGGAGAAGCAAATGAAGGTTCCATCAATGACAGCAGAGTGGAAACCACATTTACTAAAGAAATAGGATATCTGGTCACAGGGCTCCTGATGCAGGGACTTAAGGTTATCAGCACCTTCCCAAATCGGGTTTCTCAGGAGTTATACATTATTCAAGCAGGCTTTGAGCATATCTTTGAATCTTTCTTCCTGCAACCTTATCCTTTGACAAAGCTCAAAATCCTATTTTGTTTTGGGAGTCTCCTGTCAAGCCTTGCAACTGAAGCTGCCTGAGTTTAATTTGAACCTCAGTACCTGCAGAGGACGCCAATGTTGTCTCGCTAGTATGCTTGGATGATTCTGTGTATATAGTGTTGGTCGTATCCCTCCAGTTATTTGAAATGCCTACTGCAGTCCAGGTCTCTGAGGCATACAGGGGAGCAAAGATCACTGCTGCCCAGTAAACCGTAAGGTTTAGAACTTGATCTTCAATTCCCTTGACCCCAAATGCTGTGCTGGCTCATTGAAGTCAGTGGTTATCTGGTAATTAATGTCCAAAGGGCTGTCAGGAGCACTGCAATTTCAACCAGTCTAATGTAACAGTGCCCAGCACGTGTATCTGATGTGGGGCATAGAGTCCAGATCCCTGGAGCACTGCTTCAACAGAATATGAGGCAGGGGCACCTTTATGAATTGGGGTTTGACAGATCTAAGATTCCAGCGAGCATAAATGCTGAAGCTTTTTGTTAATACAGACAGTAAGGAACAGAAAGTCCAGCTACGAGGTACATGGCTTCTGGAGATACTTGGGATTTCGGTGCGTGGGCGAATTTCGTCCAATGTGGGGAGAGTGGTATTTTATTTCTGCCTTATGAGTTAATTGAATCATTAGGGATATAACAAGGCATCTCCATTATGTGGAAGACACCTCTTGTGTTCTTGGAGAAAGTCTCGACTGCTTTCCATGTCTGGGCCAACCACAGGTGCAGGGTCAATCCCACAAGTGGGCTGATGTTGTTTTAATAGAGCATCATTGCACAATTGTTAATTGGGATGATCACATGTCACTTGTCAATTTCCATGGCATGATGCAGTAAAAAAATGTTCTTAACAGATAATGGTGCCTGATTGCTGTGGGGAGGTTACATGGAAACAGTTTTTTCTTTTTTTCCCCTGACATTTTTTATCAAGACAGATTATTTGCTGGTCAATTTCCAAAGTAACTTTTAAGTGGTTCCCTAGTTTCTGATCGAAATCACATTAAATCCAATTTAGCCCTTGTAATACAAATAGTGTCCCCTAATTGATTGATCATGTTATATTAAATTTGTCTCATTCAAATGCAGCTAGAATAGATTCAATATCAGGGGAGTGAAAGTGAGGGGAGGATGGTTGCTACTACCAAGCACAAGGATGTCATCAGTGGCAGACCATTGTGGTATATCAGAAGGCAGCATTCCGTACTGATGTCATGGGAGAAAAAGGGATGAGATCCTGCAGGCAAGGTTTAGGGAGTTAGGAAAGAGAGTACAAAGCAAGAGGTCGAACATAGTAACATCCAGATTCCTTCCAGAATCACATGCTAATGAACAAAAAAATCAGAATGTACTGATGGAAGCACAACCAGAGAGATGGTGCTACAGATTCCATTGGGCATTGAGGTCATATCTGGGAAATGTGGGACTCATGCAGACTGGAAGCCATGTACCCCAATAACATTGTGGGGGAATAGATAGGGTGAATGCAGAGTCTTGTCTTACCCAAGGTAGGAGAATCAAAAACAAGAGGATAAATGTTTAAGGTGTGAGAGGCAAGATTTAATATGAGGGGCAATTTTTCATTCAGAGGGTGGGGAGCAAATGGAACACGCTACCAGAGGAGGTAGTTGCGGCAAATACTATCACTTCATTTAAAATACACTTGGACAGGTACTTGGGTAGGAAAGGTTTAGAGGGATATGGGCCAAACACAAGCATATGGATTAGCTTATATGGGGCAGCATGGACAGGTTGGGCCGAAGGGTCTGTTTCTGCGCTGTAGGACTCCATGACTATGACCAGAATCGATATCTTTGTGGGCAGGTTTGCTTGTGCGTTGGGGAGGATGGGAAGTGGGGTGGAGGTTCAATCAGGTTGGTCGGGAGATTGGAGGCTGAGATTTGGAAGGAAAAACGAAGAAGTGGAAACGAAAGGCAGAAAATTCGTTTCGCAGGATTTTAGATTAAAAGTTAGAAAATAGGCATCAGGGGAACCAATCCGTACAACAAGAAAAGGATTACAGCAAGCTTGCAGAGATCTAGCAGAGAGCTGAAGACATCGGCCGATGTGGTGGGGCGATGTTTTAGCTATAAATGCAACACGTCTCGGAGAGGTTGCACTGGCAGCTTACATTTCCTGATTAGATGATTTTCAGATAAGATGAAGCTGGATGTAAAGCAAGGGTTGGCTTAGAAGCAATCTCAGTTGTGTGAACCGATGAGATGATAGAAGGATCATTGAAAGAAATGGTGTGGGTTGAAATAAACAATGACAAAGAAGCAACCTCACTGTGAGGACTGGGAATTCTGGATTTGATTTCAGGGAATGAATATCAGTGGGAGAGCAATGTTGCGTTAATGCTCATAATAGAGTTAGATTTAGCGCAGTTAGGGAAATTTACGCCATTGTGAGTTCACTTAGAAGGAGATTCAAGAGATTTAGGTAAACATGTCCCCACAAAGAGAAAGGCATGATTGCCAAATTAATCTCATCTCATCTTCATGTCAAGAAGTTGAAGGAGTAAGAAAAAGAAAGGTCATGTTAAACATTAATTCCTTAATAGAGCAATAGCTGGAAGAGTTTACAAAATCTCAGAACTGTGCAAGTGAAGTTAAAATGAACATTAGGAAAACAAATAGGGAAAATAGTATTGGCCTATAAAATGACAGGTACATGGATAGGATAAGGACAGGTACATAGATAAGATAGGTTTAGAGGGATATGGGGCAAACACAGACAGGTGGGACTCATGTAGATGGGGCATGTTAGTCAATGTAGAAAATTTGGTCTGAAGGGCCTATTTCCGTGCTGTATGACTCTACGACTATGTAAAATTTAAATAAAGAGCAATGGGATAACTAGGGCAGAGTGGGGCCCATTAGGATCTACATGGATAACAAGTAGGCAGAGGCATGTATCTGGATAATGCTCTTATTGAGTACTTGCAATTGTCTGAGTGAGGGGGAATGATATTGATGTTGTGGTTAAAGGTGGGGTGTGGAGGGTTGAGTGTAAAGTGTTGGGATAAAAAAGATAGGAAGTACTAGAGACATACAGCACAGAAAAAGGGCCTTCAGCCCATCATGCCCATACTGACCATCAAGCAGCCATTTGCAACAATCCTCCAATATTTTGAGTTTGCTCTCCACCATTTTCATCAATTCTCCCCACGGATTCCACCACTCATCCACTCACCGGGAAAACTTTATAGCGGCCAATTAACATGACAACCAACATGCCTTTGGTTTTTGGGAGAATACTGGAGCACCTAAAGTAAACCCATGCGGTCAGAGGAGAACTTCACACAGGCAGCACTGGATGTCAGGATTGAACCACTGATGACAAGGGACTGTGCCTTTGTGCAGGCCTGGACCTACTAGATGCTTTTGTTTGTTGTTGAAAATAAAGCCTGTTGTGTGCGTTCACATTATGCCTAGTGCTAGTTTAGTCATTGCTAATCTGATGCCACTCCTGATGCCACAGTAGGTGAAGGTAAAAGAAGCAGGATAACCGTTGTGATTCTTTAACCCAAGGGCAATCATATCCTAAATGAGAGATGAGGGATCAAAGTGATTTTCCATCTGTCTGAAATGGCCAATTGCCCACAGGTACATTTGGGGGCATGGGTTCTTCATCGAAGGAATTCAACATTACTTTTTTTCATTTTAAAGCATCTTACCACTTTCTTCTTCGCTTGTTGTATTCTCTGTTTCAGGGCTTTCTGTAAAAAGCAAAGGGTGATTAGGAATGTACAATATGTAACATTGAATTATATGGCAGACACAAAATTCTGGAGTAGCAGGACAGGCAGCATCTCTGGAGAGAAAGAATGGGTGACGCTTCGGGTTGAGACCCTTCTTCAAACTGTCCCACTGAGTTACTCCAGCATTTTGTGTCGACCTTCGATTTAAACCAGCATCTGCAGTTCTTTCTTACACATTGAATTATATGTTTATTAATGCCAATATTTTATGTTCATACGGGAATTCAGATATTATTACCTCTTGCTCATTGTTTAAGACCTTCTTTGAAATTTACCTCTTTGGTCAACATTCTGGCCATTCCAATTAATATTCCTGCAGCATTCTAATGAAGAGCATTCTGTGAATAGTCATCACATCCCCATAAGTTTTAAAATGTTTATGAATAAAGGTAAGTCTGGCCTTTTGGGGGAAGTACTAAATTGGGGTAAAGCAGAATACAACAATATTGAGCAGCAGTTGGTGAGATTAAATTGGACAAACAGCTATTATTAGGTAAATCCACATCAGACATGTGGAAGTCATTTAAAGACCAGCTGATCAGATTTCAGGACTGGCATATTCCAGTAAGGAGGAATGATAAGGATCGCAAAGAAAGGGATCTTTGGATGACCAGAGAGGTTGTAAATTTGTTTTTTTTTTAAAAGAGGAAGCTTATGTAAGATTTAAGAAGATGAAATCAGACGGAGGAATATAAAGCAAACAGGAAAGGATTTATGCAGGCAATTAGAAGCAGACATTGAGATTGATAATAGGCCAGCAGCAATATAGATCATTGACAGGGGCAGAAACTTATGGGTGTTCATTCATTTTGAACTGAAGCACCAAATGAACAATAGAATATCAGCAGCCTCGGCAGTCAATGGGCAAGATTCATGTTGCTCTCGTGTTCATGGCAATGTGATATGCTAAAAACAAGTCTTAATATCATAGGGCAGGCAAATCAATTGTTTTAATTTAATTTCTAATAACCTTTGACATATAATAAATATATTGGAGACTTGTACCATTTCCAGGTGCTTCGAGAAGTCTTTGTACATCTAGAAAGAGGCAGAAACAAATATTCATACTTGCCGGTTTTAATTTACATATTTACATGGCATTTGTTATTTCATTGTTAATGTGGGTTTCGGTGTATTCACATTATCATGAAAGTTCCTTGAGAATAGATCAACCCACTGTGAGATCACTTGAAGCTGAGCATTAACAAGTGCCCTTCTGTCAGTGTGCCATTGTTACTGATGAGAGAGGGAGACATAGGGAGAGACTGGGCTGGCTGGGAGTTATTTAATTCCATTTGCAATCTCCTCTCATCCTTCTCCTAATAACTTGGGATAGATCCAGTCAGGCCCTGAGGATGTGTGCACCTTAATGCTCTTCACAAGCCTGAGCACCACATCCTTCTTGATTTCAACCTACCCTAGGCTTGCACTATTATTGTGTGCAGATGCGTGTACATGTGTGTGTATGTGTGTGTACACTCTGAACTTTTTTTTCTTATTTGCTATATTGTTGACAGAGTTTTATGTCAACATATTCTGTTGTGCTGCTGTAAATCAGACTTTCATTGTTCTGTCTAAGCCCCCCAGGCCTACTCCCACAGGGTCCTCTCACTCTCCCACCTGAAGCATTTGATCCACTTCCAGTTCTGACACCCTCGCCAGTGAAAGCACTATACAAGGATCCATCATGTCAGTATCTAAGGGCAGAATAGCTTTCAGTATAACAGTATAACAGTATAACAGAACTTTATTGTCATTCGGTATAAATACCGAACAAACAGGAGAGTGGGCAGTGAGAAGAGCACGCTTTAGTATAAGCAACCAGCATATAGATTGCTGTGGAGCTAAATTCAAGTGAAAGTGTACATGTTCCTTTAGTTTAGTATAGAGATACAGCATGGAAACAGGCCCTTTGGCCCACTGTGTCTGCACTGAGCAGCAGTCCCTGTACACGGGTTCTATCCTACAGTCGAGGGACAATGTACAGAAGCCATTTAACCAACAAATGTCTGTAATGTGTGCGGAAACTGGAGCACCTGGACAGAGTCGAGGGAGGAGGTATAGTGACAGGTGTTGCATCTTCTACGGTTGCAGGGGTACCTGGGGAGGGCATGGTCTGGGTGGCAAGGGATCAGTTAACCAGGGAGTTGTGGAGGGAATGGTCTCTACAGAAGGCGGAAAGGGGTGGAGATGGGAAAATGTGGCTGGTGGTGGGATCCCTTTGGAGCTGGCGAAAATTTCAGAGGATTATGTGTTGTATGCGACGGCTGATGGGGTGGAAGGTAAGGACTAGGGGGACTCTGTCTCTGTTGCAACTAGGGGGAGGGGGAGCAATGATGGAGCTGCGGGGTACGAAGTAGACACAAGTAAGGGCCTCATCTATGATGGGAGCGGAGAATCCCCATTCCCTAAAGAATGAGGACATCTCGGATGCCCTGGTAGGGAACACCTCATCTTGAGCGCAGATGCGGGTGCAAATGGAGGAATTGGGAGTAGGGGATAGAATCTTTGCAGGAAGCAGGGTGGAAAGAAGGGTAGTCAAAATAGTTGTGGGACTCAGTGGTTTTGTAATAGACGTTGGTCAATAGTCTATTTCCTGTGATGGAGACTTTGAGATTGAGAAAGGGAAGGGAGGTGTTGGAGATGGTTCAAGTAAATTAGAGTGCAGGATGAAAATTAGTGGGGAAGTTGATGAAGTCGACGAGTTCTGCATGGGTGCAGGAGGTAGCACCGATGCAGTCATCAATGTAACGGAGATAATGTTCAGGGATAGGGCCAGTGTACGCCTGGAACAGGGATTGCTCAACGTACCCTACAAAGAGGCAGGCATAGCTGGGGCCCATGCGGGTACCCATAGCTATGTCTTGGATGGAGAAGGAAGTGGGAGGAGTCAAAGGAGAAGTTGTTGTGGGTGAGGACCAACTCCGCTAGGTGGAGTACAGTGTTGGTAGAGGGAAATTAGATGGTTCTGCGGTTGAGGAAGAAATGGAGGACTTAAGGCATTCCTGGTGGGGAATGGAGGTGTAGAGTGACTGGACGTCCATAGTAAAGATGAGGGAGTGGGGGCTCGGAAAAACAGAAGTCATTAAAGAGACGAAGGGCATGTGAGGTATCTTGGGGTTCAGGATTTATGTTCCATTGGAAGGGCAGGAACTGATTAGGAGTCAGTATGGTTTTGTGCAGGGGTAATCATGATGCACATAGGTTTTTTGAGGAGATAACTTGACGAAGGCAACATGGTAGACATGGGTTCATGGGTTTCAGTAAGGCTTTTGACAAGGTCCTACATGGTATGCTGGTCCAAAAGATTATGGCATATGGGATCTGAGGAATGCTGGCAAACTGGATTCAAAATTGTCTAGGTGATAGGAGGCAGAGAGTAGTGGTGAAGTTGTAAAAGGTGAAGAAGCTTGTGTAAGGGTACAGGAGGATATAAATCAGCTGGAAAGTTGAGCAGAGTAAGAGCAGATGGAATGTAATTCAGGCAAGTGTGAGGTAATGCATTGCATTGGCTGAGGCATTGAATATAAGTGCCCGGACTTCATGCGGCAGTTCTACAATGCATTGGTTAGACTGCAATTGGAGTACTGGGTACAGTTCTAGTGGCCACACTACAGCAAGGATGTGGTAACAATAAAGAAAGAGTAGAAGAGATTCACCAGGATGTTGCCTGTAATAGAGGGCTGCAGTTATAAGCCGAATGTGAATCATGATGTCAGCCTTCGGCACTGTTTTCAAGCCTTTCTGGATGCTGAGAAGTGACTTTATAAAGATTCTAAAATTATAAGGGACACAGATAGGATCATCGTTTCAATGGAAAAGGAATCTAGAACTAGAGAGAAGATAGACACAAAGTGCTGGAGTAACATTGGGTCAGGCAGCATCTCTGGAGAAAAAGGATGGGTGACGTTTCGGGTCGAGACCCTTCTTCAGGGAACTGGAGGTAAGAAAAGGCTAGAACAAAGCAGGACTGGCAACAGGTGACCATGGAAGGGTGGAGCCCATAATGGTCCATTGTTGGCTGGGGAAGAGGTGATAACGAAAGAATATAAGGATGGGAAGAGTGGAGTGAATCGGACGAATAGGGTGGATGAAGGGGGAAGGGAGGGAATGCAAGGGTCACTTGAAATGAGAGAAATTAGAGAAAGCAGAGGTTTAAGGTGAGAGGGGAAAATTTTAAAGAAGATCGAACGGGTGCATTTTCATACAGAGGGTGGTGGTTGTCTGGAACGAGCTGTGTAATGAGGTAGTGGAGGTAGATGTAATTGCAATGTTTAAAAGGAATTTGGACAGGTACTTGGAGTGGAATGGAGTAGAGGGATGCAAGTCTAAAGCAGACAAATAGGATTAGTCTTTCCAAGCATCCTGGTCAGCATGGGCAAGGTGACCGAAAGGGTTTGTTTCTGGGCTGTAGATTTGATTTGTAGATATGTGCCTCGTGAATTACCAGTGCAATGAATAACAGACTAGAAATGGTTATTACCGTGTCCAATCTTCTGGAAAATTATCTTCCAATTGCAAAACAAAATAAAAATAGGATCTCAAATTTCTATACCATGTCCTTCCGTAGTAGGTTTAATGAAAGTAATACTTACACACAAAGCAAAACCAGAGTGGAAGGAATGGCAAACAGATAATTGCCGCAATTACTTTCAAGATGCGATCAAAGGTGCTTTCCGACGCCATTTTCTCCTTTGGGTTTTGTTCTAGAATTCAAGTTAAGACACATGCATAATTTTTGGAATCACTCAACTATTTCTTGCATTTCACTCATTTGTTTGGATGGCAAAACATAGAATCAGATACATGACCGAAAACTTTGAAGTTTGGGAAATTTGAAAAACTTTGAAGTTTGGTAACGTTCACTCAGAAGGTAGTCCGTAACTGGAATGAGCTGCCAGAGGAAGCTATTGAAGTGGATAGACAATAAACTAAACTAAACCAAAGTAAAACTAAACAACTATGACTTTCAAAAGACTTATGTGTAAGTATATGGAAAGGAAGGGTTTTGAGGGATATGGGCAAATGCAGGGACAAATGTGACCAGCCCAGAATGCCACGATCATCATTGGCAAGATGGGCCAAAGGGCCATGTTTCCATGTTGTACAGCTCCATGACTCTAGCTCTATGCATAACCTCCATGGTAAGAACATAGAACATAGAACAGTACAGCACAGGAACAGGCCGTTTGGCCCACAATGTCTGTCTGAACATGATGCCAAGTTAACCTAATCCCTTCTGCCTGTACAAATGCATCTTCCTCAAATAAAACTGAAAACTACACATATTTGGTTAAATTTATAATAGACAATAAACTGTTAATTCAAACGTGATACTTTCCAAATTTTATGTTAGATCTAAATTGTCTGATAATTTTTCCAAACATAGCGCTACATTTAACACACGTTGCAATTACAGTTGAAAATTAAGCAATCTGCAAAGGCAACTGCAATTTTTTCCAAAAACATGGAATATTTACTGTAATTCTCACTGAATGTTACCACATAGGAAAAAAATTATACTGAAAAGTAAACATGTTACTTTTGTAAATATTGTAATTCTAATTATTATCCAAAGTTAACAGTAACATTACTGAAACTTCAGAATTTTCCACAAACATTATGGTACTTCTGCCACACATTGCAATCATGATGTCACAAACATGAGAGAGGCCTTTCAGCCCTTCGAGTATTTCTCCAGATTCTATCACTCACCTCCACCCCAGCGGCAATACATAGTGGCCAATTATCCTATCAATCTGCACATCTTTGGGACTAGTTTATATATTTTCATAATCCCATCAGAAATCATGGAAATATTCTCCATTCAATCATGATTTATTGAGACAGCTAGTTTATCTTACTATGATTACTTCACCTTTACTTTCACTTTGTGGAATCTATATCTTTGTCCACAGAGATCTTTCACTGTCCCCATTTCTATGAGAACAAATTGCATGGTGTCCCCAAGAAACAGAAACACCCCATGCTGTTGGAATAATTCCCTTACTTTTAATGTCCTTTTCCTTTAGATTCATAAAAGGGTGATGGAAAACACATCCCATATCTTAGTGACAATGGAATAGCTGGTGAGAGCTTATCTGGGTTCATGGAAGATTTGGAAAAAGCCTGGAAGGAGGTGGAAATTCAGGCCCACAGAAAACAGAAATAAAGGATCAGAGTGAAGAGGGTGTAATGTGAGGTGTTAGGGTTTCCTAGGGGCTCTAAGACATCTGGTTCTGGGAGGAAGCATAATACGTTTACAGTATTAATAAAATTACAAATTGTCTGGCCATTTTCAAATCGCAGTTTCCGTAGTGCAAGATTATCACGCAACAAAAGCTTTTCAAAGTACCTTGGTACATGTGACAAACTGAACTGAATCAGCCCCACATCATGCATCATGCATTGCAACTGCCAACACTGTAAAGTATAGTAGACACTGTAAATCATTTTAGTGTATCCTTACTTAAAGACAGAAGGAGACAATTTCATCCATCAGATCCATCCTGGCATCCGGCACACTTAAAAGGGAGAGTTTTAATTGTCTCTAATGGAAGAAAAAAGAAAATTAATTGGAGGGCTCCTTCAGAGTAACCACAGGTGCAATGACACAATGGTTTCATTTCCTGCTGTATCATTCAGGTCATGTCTTACTAGTTTAATCAAGTTTTGTGAGGAGGTGACAAAGGTGATATATGAGGGTTGGATGGAGGATGTTGTCTGCATGGATTTTAGTAAAACATTTGATAAAGTACTCCATGGTAGGCTGATCCAGAAGATTAAGATGCACGGGATTAACAGTGACTCGGTTACCCTGTATGGATTCAGAACTAGTTTGCTGATGGAAGAGAGGGTTGTGGTGGAAGGTCAATATTCAGACTGGAAGGCTATGACCAGTGGCCTTCAGCAGGATTCTGTAGTGGAGCCTCCACTGTGTGTGATAAGAATTGGATGTAAACATAGACGGGTTGGTTAGTAAGTTTGATATGACAGCAGGATTGCTGGGGTCTCAGACTGAGAGGAAGGCGGTCAAATTATACAGCGTCATATAGATCATCTAAATATAATGGGCGGAGAAATGACAGATGGAATTTTATCCGAGCATGCGCGACGTGTTGAGCTTCAGGAATCAAGAGTGCGTAATTGTCATATTTCCTGACAGAACAATGACATCCTTCCTTCAGCAGCACAACAGATTTGTAAACACAGTACTCAATAGATAAGATAAGAATCAAACAAAAAAAAGTTCAATAATTTAAAAACACCAATATAATGCAAAAAATCCCCACAAGTCCCTGGTGAAAATAAGCCATTTCAGAATTTGGATTAATTGGTTTAAGTAGTGTTCAATAGCCTGATGGCTGTGGGGAAAAGCTGCTCCTGAACCTGGGGGTCATGGTTTTCAGACTCCTTTACCTTCTTCCCGATGCAGAAGTGAAATGAGAGCGTGGCCAAGGTGGTGTGGGTCCTTGATAATGCTGGTTACTTTTTTGACCAGTGCTTCCAATAGATCCCTTTGATGGTGTGGGGGTGGGGTCAGTACTCATGATAAACTGTGTATTGTCCACTAAATTTTGTATCTCCTTCATTTCTGGAATTTGTCTGTAATGCAACCAATCAATATGGTCTCTACCATACAACTGTGGACGTTCTGGAGAGTATTTGTCGACTTACTGGATCTCGTCAATCTTCCAAGGAAGTAGAAGCATTGATGGGTGCTTTCTTAATGATTACATCAACGTGCTGGGTCCAGGAAGGATCTTCAAAAATATGCACGCCCATAAACTTAAAATTGTTGTCTGTCTCCTCCACCGACCCATCGATGAAGAGAGGTTTGTGGATCTTCGTCCTTCCTCTTCTAAAGTCAGTAATCAGCACATTGGTTTTACTGACATTGAGAGCAAGGTTGTTCTGGCACCATTCAATCAGTCTTTTGATCTCCCTCCTACACTACCACTCTTTGTTACCCGTAATTCGCCCAAAAACTGTGGTGTTATCGGTGAATTTAAAAATGGAGTTGGAACTGTGTCCGGCGACAGTCATGGGTATAGAGTGAGTAGAGCAGGGAGCTGAGCACACAGCCTTGAGGTGCCCCTGGGCTGATGGTTATCGAGGAGGAAAGATTGTTGCTAATTTCTACCGATTGTGTTCTTTTGATGAGGAAGTGAGAGTTCAGTTGCAAAAGGAGGGGATGCTGGTGTTGATCTCCGAGCTGTGATAATAGACAATAGACAATAGACAATAGGTGCAGGAGGAGGCCATTCAGCCCTTCGAGCCAGCACCGCCATTCAATGCGATCATGGCTGATCACTCTCAATCAGTACCCCGTTCCTGCCTTCTCCCCATACCCCCTCACTCCGCTATCCTTAAGAGCTCTATCCAGCTCTCTCTTGAAAGCATCCAACGAACTGGCCTCCACTGCCTTCTGAGGCAGAGAATTCCACACCTTCACCACTCTCTGACTGAAAAAGTTCTTCCTCATCTCCGTTCTAAATGGCCTGCCCCTTATTCTTAAACTGTGGTCAATGAACACAGCCTGACAAGTGGTCCAGTGCAGAGTGGAGAACCAGCGACATCACATCACATCCCCTGTTGATCTATTGTGGCGGTCAGCAAATTGGAATGTCCCAAAGGTTTTGCTAAGGTAGGAGTTAATTGGCTCTTGGCGATCGAATGTAAGGTGAAAATATGCGATTAATGGCATTAACCATGGTTCAATGTTTCAATGGTACTTTATTTGTCATATGTACCAAGGTACAGTAAAATTCATTATTGTATGCAGTTCAGTACAAGTAAGCATCTTAGATAAGCATCTTAGATACAGTAGAAGTGTAGAGCAGTTGTACACTGCGACAGTATATGGAGATGCCAGTTTGGCACCATTTTCAAGTCTCAGTTTGCAAATGCAGGGTTCTTGAGCTGACTATGAAGGCCCGTTGTCCTGGCGGCGTTGCGGGGTCGGCCTGGCCAGGTGTAGCCGTTGGTGTCCTCCGCTGCTGCTCCATCACTGTGGATCATGTCCAGACCATGCACTTGGCCTCTTGCAGCAGTGCCCGGTCCATCCAAGCTCAAAATGTTGCAGGGCCTCAAGCAGCCTTCTCCACTGTCAATGCAGTGCACTCCCTCCCACCACCCGTCTGCTTACTGGCCCCCCGTCTGATTCCTATCGCTCTGGGCGGGTGTGCCAGGCCTTCCGGACTGGTTCCCGGTCTGCGGCGTGGGTCCTCGGTTTGCGGCGGGCGAGCCAAGCCTGCTGGTGGGCCTGGCGGTGGCTTGTTAGGGTACTCCTGCCATGTGGCTTGCCAGGATTAACCTTAACAACGTTGATGTACAGAGGGGCCAAAGCCCATAACTCCCTGAAAGTGGCAACAAGATAGAGAGGTGAAGAAGGCATATAGTATGCTTGCTTTCATAGGTCAGGACTTTGAGTATATGAGTCAGGAAGTTCTGATGTGGTTTTAGAAGACTTTATAAAGTAAATAAAATTATGAGAGGCATATTTTGCATGGACAATCAAATGGTTTTTTTCCAGGATGGAAATATTAAATATGAGAGGGCATAACTGAGGAGAGAGGGGCAAAACATAGAACCGTAATTAACTGGATGCCACAATGCTGTGAACAAGCTGATGCTGTAATTCATTACTTTGGCTGTTCGTAAACTTGGCTTCAGCTTCTGCCTCTATGACTATTTGAAAAATAAGGCACAAAAAATAATTCCCCATGAGAGCCAAGTACATATTTCGTTTTTTTAGATGTTAAAATTTCCTGAGAAGCTTCTGAAGAATATAATAAGGCAGAAAACACTAATGTCAAGTGGGTTATGGTGACATTAAAATGGATAACATCAAACCTGGATGTGTGGCAAATAGCTGGGGGAATGGTAATCGACTGTTGGAAGACAGAGATAGAGTGGCTGTGTGGGCAAGCAAGTGGCAAATTGGATTTAATGCAATGTAATGTGAATTAAGAATGAGGTGAGACAAATCACATGCTTGTAGAGATTGTGCAGAGATATTGTGAGCTGGGTGCACTATTTGTTAATCTTTTAAAGTGATGGAGCGTATTGATGGAGTGGTCGGTAAATTGTAGGAGATGCTGGGATTCATATACTTAGGCACAGAAAACAATAGCAGAGAGGTCACAAAAGCAGGAAAGCAAGACAATTGGCTTTGTGGGTGATGTTAACATGCCCAATATTGACTGAACTCCTCACTGCCAAAGGCTTAGCAGGGGCAGAATTTGTTAAGTGTATTCAAGAGGGTTTCCCGAAACAGTATATGGATAGTCCAACCCGAGATGGGAACATACTGGACCTTAAGTTGGGAAACAAGTCTCGCGGGTGACTGGTGTTTCAGTGGAGGAGCATTTTGGGGATAATGATCACAACTCCATGAGTTTAAAGATTGTTTTGAACAAGGATAAGTTTGGACCTTGAGGATGATACTAAATTAGAGTAAGGCAAACTCTGAGTGTATTAGGCAGGAGCTCAGGAGGGTACATTGGGATCAGTTGTTATTGGTTAAGTCCATGCCTGACACGTGAGAGCCGTTTAAAGGCCAGTTGATCAAAGTTCAAGACCAGCATGTCCCAGTAAGTAGGAGAGATAACGAGACAAGTAAGGGAACCTTGCGTGGTTGGGTGCCAGTGACTAGCGGTGTTCCGCAGGGGTCAGTGCTGGGGACGCTACTCTTCGTGATATATATCAATGATATGGATAAGGGGATTGAAAGCTTTGTAGAGTAGAGAAAGCAGGGACTCTGCAGAAGGACTTGGACAGGTTGGGAGAATGGGCAGAGATATGGCAGATGAATACAGTGTAGCAAAGTGTGGAGACATGCATTTTGGTAGGAGGAAGTGATGCGAAAGACATATGGATCTGCAGGGAATGGAAGGATATGGATTATGTGCAGGCGCATGTTGGTCTTGGCATTGTGTTCGGCACAGACATTGTGTTCAAAGGGTCTTTTCCTGTGCTGTACCGCTCTATGTTGTATGTTTTATGTGTGTTTTCTATGTTGTATGTTCTAGGTCATGGTGATCTGCCGAGAACACTGGTACGGTTGTAACATTGCTACTAAGTCCAATTCTGGTCAACACTCTTCAGGTGGCGTCCTTGCGAGGGAGCAGGAAAAATAATTACTTCCAGTCATGAAGAGCTTCAATTTTTAGGATAGACCGACAAGGATAGACCGGGTTGTTCTTGATACAAATAAGTTTGTGAGAATTGATTGGGGTGTTAATAATGTGCAAGTCTGGTGCAAGTCCCAGAGAGCACACATGAACCTTTGGGCAAAGATATGGGAATTGGGGAGTTAACGATAGCAGACAGACCAGGTGTGACCTTGAAGTTACTCTCTGGATGCAGGGTGGAATCAGAGCTTTCAGAAAGGAAAAGGGACACAGGCAGAGAGCGTTTGCAGTACTATCGACAGGGATCAGTACAATGGAACAGATGGGTTTACTCTGATAGGTGCAAACTACCTCTTTTGCAACAGAGCTTCAACAACTTTATGATCATTTTTGGCCAAAGAGGTTTTAAAGATCTTCTGATCGCAGAACAGAAAAGTGAAGGGACAGAAAGGTTCAGTGAGGGAAGGGTAAAGTTGACAGCTTCTACTGTGGGAAGGCCCTGGGGAATTCAGCAGTGTGGAAGAGGGAGTACAACTATCTCAGAGTCCTGAGGCTGGAAGAGTGAGGCTGGACAAGCGTTTGAATGAAGAGGAGACATTTAAGAATGAATTCTGTGAGAATGAGAATCACTGGAAGTCAGTGTCCATGAGGACAGAGGGAATGGGTGCGTGGGATGTGGAAGTGAAGCTAACTGGCAATTTGTGGAAGACTGAACATGGAGTTGCTGAAATTCACTTTAGATGCAATCTGTGCCATACAGGAGTGAATTTACTGAATGGATAGGTTGGCGACAGTTTCACTCTTTCTGGCAATGATTTAACAAAAGATTATTAGATGTGTGAGTGGATTTCACCTCAACCTTCAAGTTTATCTATTCAGGCCCATCAGTGGACCAGCCCAAGTCCCCGTCTCGCACAGACATATGAGTGTGTTATAATCTGGCAAACAACACATGGGCAGTGGGAAGTTAATGGGGAGTGGCATTGCAAGGATCAAATGTTGAGGGATTGGGCAGCAGAAAACTGAACAATCAGCAGCTCCCAGGCACTTATTATCTTCTGTGACCTGATGATATGAGACCTTACTTGTAGCACTAGATTATTCTGATGCAATACAGCTTTGACTGTTTCCACTTCGGTGATAAATTTTAAAGCCATTACAACCGGCACACGCTATAAGAGAGCTTTATTTTGGCTAACTTTCAATGCAGTTAATTCTCTCAGCACATTGCTGGATCATTGCTATTTTACTCTGTGAGATTTTTCTGGTTTGCAACTTGATGTATTCCTGCAACAGTCACCCACTATGAAAATACTTTTCATTAAAGTTAAAGAATGAAGCACGTAAAAAGCACAATAAAATTGCAAGTCTTTTTCATTTGTAAACATGATTTGTTTTTATCTAACTCTTCAGGGGCTTATTTGCTTTACAAAGGATTCGGAAGTGTCTGTGCCAACCAAGTGACCAGCTGATTGCCCATCTGCCCAGCTTCCCACTGAGATACAATCACACCCTCTCACTCTGAGCTCACCCAGTCCAATCAATTCCTGGGGAGGTTAAGTGGCATTTGTACTTTGAGTCCATTGTGAATACTGTGGAGAAGAGGGAAAGGCCTTTGAATCACAAACTGCAGGGGAGAAGGAGAATGGTTGCAGCAAATATTTTGTTTGGCAAATTGTATTTTTTGAAACAAACAGGATTTTCCATGTCTGTGAGTGTTAAGAAATTCCACTTTAGCTCTTTCGAGACTGTTAAATCTCTCAGAGCTTTTCACACACATCTGACTTATTTCTCAACAGTCCTGACTTGTTATCTTGACAACTATATTTTATCGTGCTGAAAATCCCCACAGCATCTAATGCACATACAGTATAGCTTGTGGGCAGCTGATATTTTCTCACTCCCTTCTTAGACAGTCTCTTGGAATCCTGGATGACTCGCGTTCATTCCAATTCCGTTGGTTCTGAGGTGGCCGATTGAACATGTTTACTAATTGTGATATGGCCTGGTTCAACAACAGGAACGCCCAGGAACAAAGGAGATCACAAAAGTGGCGGACACCACAGGATCCATCATGGGTACTGACCTCCAAACCATAGAAGAAATCTATAGAACCCATCCTATCAGGATGCATTTCAGTTTGGTATGGCAACAGCTGTGCCAAAGACTGCAAGAAATTGCAGAGTTATGGACCCACCTCAGTACACCATGAAAACCAGCCTCCCCACCATCAATTCCATCTGAACGACACTAGCACAGGAAAGCAGCATAATGAAAGACCCTCATACTCTGATCATTCTCCCTCCTGACATACTCATTCAAGCTAGGTTTTATCTTGAAAAATTAAAATCTTAAATTTTCAAGATACAAAAACTTGAAAGCTGTACCACCAGATTAAAGAATAGCTTCTTCCCCGTTATTGTCAGTCTCTTGGACGAACCTCTCATGTACCAGGGATGTTTTCCAGATCTCCCAACCTATCCCGATGTGTGATCCTCGCACTTTTTTAACCTGCACTTCTTTGGATCTGGAACAGTAAATTCAGCACTCTATTTCCTTTCTCTTTTTGCACTACTTGTGAGTTCAATTAGTTCATTCTGCCTCTGACTGTGCCCTACCTCATACTGTAAGTGAAGAGAAACCATGTATTATGTCGCACAGTTAAGGATGTCCAGTTCAAAATGTTGCCGCAGTGCAAGGTGTGGGACTTTGTGAAGACTTTATTCGTTACAGATTTAGACTTTACTTTAGACTGCAGAGATACAGCGTGGAAACATGCCCTTCGGCCTACCGTGTCCATGCATACCAGCGATCGCCGCATACACAAGCACTATCCTACACACTAGGGACAGTTTACAATTTTACCAAAGCTAATTAACCTACAAACCTGCACTTCTTGGGAGTGTGGGAGGAAACTGAAGCACCTGGAGGATATGCATGTGGTCACAGGGAGAACGTACAAACTCCATACAGGCAGCACCCGTAGTCAAGATCGAACCCGGATCTCTGGTACTGTAAAGGCAGCAACTCTACGGCTGTGCCACTGTGCTGCCCCTTAATCTCTCGCCTCTTAAGAGATCGCAACTCTTCTTGGTGATTCTGTAAACTACAGCAGCAATTCCTAAATTCATAAAATCAGCTTCCAGTGTGTGGAGTGAGCAGCTTTTCTCCTTAGTTGAACTTCATGCATCAAAGCAAAATATAATCAACGTTCAGACAGTTTACTGCATGAGTCACTTGATATTCATGGTAAAGCCGTGATTTTTACATTGTAACCTGTTACTGTGGATTTCTCAGTAATAGGCATTGAGGTGGTTAGGCCACAGCAAGATATACTCAGCAAGATGGGTCTGCGTGCACGCCGTGAGAGGAAAGAACAGCCAGGAAAAATATTCACATGAAGCTTTACAGCTGTTTTATAATCACAGGCTATAACTGGCCAAGGATGTTTCAAATGGCACATGGAGCATTCTGTGGAGGTATTTTCTGAAAGAGACTGTACATAACCATCATGCTAAACAAGCTGAACGCACCAGTATAAAGGCTATTGCCATGAGTTCTGTGTATTGATCAAACATTGATTAAGAGCTGCAGAAAATTGGTGCCAAGTAAACAGTTTGCTAGCAATGTAGAGAGAGAGAGAGAGATACCACTTACGACACAATTACAGTCATGGGAATGGCTGACTTAATCATTCCAATGAGTCTATGTGGATATTTTCCAACAGGGCATCGATCATTCCATACTGCTTATTAACACACAGATAAAATAGATTGTGGATGCACTTACGATTCAAGGATACCGCATGGAAACAGGCCCTTCGGCCCATTGAGTCCACGCCGATCAATGATTATCCATACACTGGTTCTATCCTGCACACTAGGGACAATTTACAGAAGCCAATTAACCTACAAACCTGCACGTCTTTGGGATGTGGAATGAATCCGGAGCACCTGGAGGAAACCCACAGGGTCACAGGGAGAACGTGCAAACTCTGTCCAAACAACACTCGTAGTCAGGATTGAACTCAGGTCTCTGGTGTTATAATGTAGCAACATTACCACTGCGCCACTGTGCCACCCCAAGTATTTGTAAGCCATACAGATTCAAAACTGGCTTACTGATAGAAGACAGAGGGTTGACTTGGAAGGAAAATATTCATGCTGGAAATCTGTGACCAGTGAAGTTCTGCAGGGATCTGTGCTGGGACATCTTCTGTTTGTGATATATATCAATTACTCGGCCGTAAACATGGATGGGTTGGTTTGTAAGTTTGCAGATGACCACAAGATCTCTGGAGTTGTGGAATATATGCAAGGCTGTCAAGGTGTACAGCGGGATATAGATCAGCTACAGATGCAGGGTGGAGAAATGGCAGATAGAATTTAATCCGAGCAAGTGTGAGGTTTTACAGGAGGCCAAATGTAAGGGGAAAATACACAATTATTAGCGAGACCCTTAACAGCAGTGTTGTACAGATGGTTCTTGGGGTCCAAGTCCACAAGTCTCACAACAACACATGTAGATAGAGTGGTAACAAAGGCTTATGGTATGCTTGTTTTTATAGGTTGGGGTATTGAGTATAAGAAGATAACTGCAGATGCTGGTACAAATCGATTTATTCACAAAATGCTGTAGTAACTCAGCAGGTCAGGCAGCATCTCGGGAGAGAATGAATGAGACCCTTCTTCAGACTGATGTCAGGGGGGCGGGACAAAGGAAGGATATAGGTGGAGACAGGAAGATAGAGGGAGATCTGGGAAGGAGGAGGGGAAGGGAGGGACAGAGGAACTATCTAAAGTTGGAGAAGTCAATGTTCATACCACTGGGCTGCAAACTGCCCAGGCGAAATATGAGGTGCTGTTCCTCCAATTTCCGGTGGGCCTCACTATGGCACTGGAGGAGGCCCATGAGTATGTCAGGAAGTCATGATGTAGCTATATATAACTTTGCTTGGGTGGCATTTGGAGTATTGCATTCAGTTGTTTTTCCCTGTTACAGGAAGGATGTGGATGTTTTGGAAAGGATATAGAGGAGCTTTACCAGAACGATGCTTGGATTAGTGGGTATTAACTACAGGGAGACGTTGGACAGACTTGGATTGTTTACTCTGGAACACCAGGCATTGCAGGGAGACCGGATGGTGATAGATAAAATTGAGAGGCATAAATAGGGTAAACAGTCAGAAACTTATTCCTAGGATGGAAAAATTAAATATGAGAGGGGATAGGTTTAAAGCACGAGGGGCAAAGTTTGAAAGAGATATGTCGGGCAACTTTTTTACAGAGGTTGGTAAATGCCTGGAACGCGCTGCCAGGATTGGTGGTTGAGGTAGATACGGTAATGGCAGTTAAGAGATTTTTGGATAGGCACATGGATGTGCAGAGAATGGAGCAATATCGGTTATGTGCAAGTAGATAAGTAATGGTCTTGGCAACATAGAGTCAAAGAGTCATAGAATTACACAGCATGGAAAGAGGCCCAACTTGTCCATACCGATCAAGATGGCCCATTTACACTAGCCCCACCAGCCCATGGTAGGCTCACATCCTTCTAAACCTTTGTAATATATGTACCAGTCCAAACGCCTTTTAAATGTTTATGAAGGAACTGCAAATACTGGTTTAAACCAAAGATAGTCACAAAATGCTGGAGTAACTCAGCGGGACAGGCAGCATCTCTGGGGAGAAGGAATGGGTCTGAAGAAGGGTCTCGACCCGAAACGTCACCCATTGATTCTCCCCAGAGATGCTGCCTGTCCCGCTGAGTTATACTAGCATTTTGTGTCTGCCTTTTAAATCTTGTTATGGTAACATGTTCAGAACGCACATGTGGGTCATAGTGCCTGTTCTTGTGCTGTACTATTCTATGTTCTAAGATCACTAGCGTCTCATCAGGAACAACCAATCTCCTGCCCTTTGTGATGAGGGTGCCGTCTTTTACCCCATGGAAACTGCACGCAGCATTCGTCAGGGCTCCTTATTTTTGCAGAGGATTTATGGAATCTTTTTAGCTACAACCAGTGTCTGCAGGTGGAACAGTTCAGCTTATTCAAGACAGTTTTCACAAAGCTCTTTTACATGTGCAGTATGGTTCTCCCTGCCTAACTAGATATTTCTCAGATCAGATGCCGTTGTTTGATGGTGCAGTTTTTGAAGGTGAACCAATGCTTACAGGGGTGGTTAGAATTTTAAAGTAACTTCAGTTTCTTGCCTCTGCTGCAATCTTAGAGCAGTTCACCCATTTATTATAATTTAATTATGTTTAATTATACATGGATACAGCATTAATTGAACTCAATGCTTTAATAGTTGGTAGCCCAGCAAACAAATGAGAATTTACTGCATTTTAGAAGCTCATTCAATATTTACATTCTTTAAGTACCCAGCTTAATGCTTAATAAAATAATTCTTAAATAATGATTCTGATGGTAATACGAAACATACATTCACAATAGACACACATGCCTTAAAGTTCACCACAGTCAAGAGCACCAAACAAATGGTGTAAAAATTAGAGTGCATGGAAAACCACCTCCAAAGTTCAGTTCTATTTAGGACAATGAAATTGGTTTGGGAACAGCTCCAACCAAGAACGCAAGAAATTGCAGAGAATTGTGAACGCAGCCGAGACCATCACACAAAGCAACCTCCCTTCCATTGGTTCAATTTATACATCAGAAGGGCCCCTTGCTGTGCTGTGCTGTGCTGTGCTGTGCTGTGCTGTGCTGTGCTGTGCTGTGCTGTGCTGTGCTGTGCTGTGCTGTCTATGTTCTTTGTTCTGCAAGTGTGAAGTGTGTGACTCCATTTATTGGCTTGGCAAGACCAGCAGCATAATCAAGGACAAGTGTGCATCCTGGTCACTCCCTCTTCTCTCCTCTCCCATTGGGCAAAAGGTATAGAAGTGTGAAAATGCACACCACCAGAATCAGGGACAGTCTCTTCCCAGCTGTTATTAGGTAACTGAACCATCCTACCACAACTAGAGAGCAGTCCTGAACTACCATCTACCTCATTGGAGACTCTGGGACTATCTATGATCGAAATTTACTGGCTTTATAGACAATAGACAATAGACAATAGGTGCAGGAGGAGGCCATTCGGCCCTTCAAGCCAGCACCGCCATTCAATGTGATCATGGCTGATCATTCTCAATCAGTACCCTGTTCCTGCCTTCTCCCCATACCCCCTGACTCCGCTATCCTTAAGAGCTCTATCCAGCTCTCTCTTGAATGCATTCAGAGAATTGGCCTCCACTGCCTTCTGAGGCAGAGAATTCCACAGATTCACAACTCTCTGACTGAAAAAGTGTCTCCTCATCTCAGTTCCAAATGGCCTACCCCTTATTCTTAAACTGTGACCCCTTGTTCTGGACTCCCCCAACATTGGGAACATGTTTCCCGCCTCTAACGTGTCCAACCCCCTAATAATCTTATACGTTTCGATAAGATCTCCTCTCATCCTTCTAAATTCCAGCGTATACATGCCTAGTCGCTCCAGTCTTTCAATATATGATAGTCCTGCCATTCCAGGAATTAACCTAGTATCTTGCACTAAACGTTATTCACGTTATTCCCTTTATCATTTATTTGTACACTGTGAATGGCTCAATTGTAATCATATATTGTCTTCACGATAACTGGCTAGCAGGCAACAAAAGCTTTTCACTGTACCTCGGTACAAGTGACACTAAACTAAACTAAACTAAACTAAAATAAACTAAAATAAACTAAACTAAACCTCACCCAACCACCATTCACATGGGGAGAAGACGTCATCCATGATTCCTTCAGCCCACAAGAGCAGGTAGCTTAGTTTAGTTTAGAGATATAGTGTGGAAACAGGCCCTTTAGCCGACCGAGTCTGTGCCGACTAGCAATCTGCATACACTAACACTGTGCTACACACACTTGGGACAATTTACAATTTTATCAAGTCAATTAACCTTTAAAGCTGTACATCTTTCGAGTGTGGATAGAGTTTGTGGCTCGGCAGAATCTCTTTGTCTCCACCTGCGTAATGAAAATGCATCAATTCATCGAATAGCATGCTCCCCAGTAGTTGAAAGAGTACTGTTTGTATTTTGATACCTGGTGGGCTAAATAATGAAGGCAAAATGGAGTGGTGTGTCAAAACCGATGGAGATAGCTGGAAGCAAGTGTTTGTACTTGTCACAGAACAACCACCTAACTGGTAACCTGACTGAGCTGCTCTATGAACCTTTCAAACGAAGGTGTTCCTCCGTGCAGCGTCAAAGTCATGCTTGGGAGAGAAACAATGCTATTAAAACAGCAAAATGAGTGACTCCCGCGACATTGTGTAGCACATTACAGAGCGGATGTGTCACAGCATCACTGAGACTGCGCTGTTTCATTATTGTATGGGCCTCTGACCTTATCGTTGCCGGGAGGTCAGTGGAGACAAGAGTAGGGCCAATGAAAGTGCCGGGGGCCTTCAGTCACAGCCACATCACTCGCATAAGTGTCTTATTCAAGGTCCCTCAAGGTCGGCGATGACTTGCTTCCACTTTGGTTCTGTCGATTATGAGGTGGTCAATGAGCCCAGTGTGGGAACAGCCGACCGTCACAGGGGGGGGATAGACACAAGAAGCTGGAGTAACTCAGTGGGACAGGCAGCATCTCTAGAGAGAAGGAATAGGAAACGTTTCGGGTCGAGACCCTTATTGAGACAGAGGGGGCTGATTTAAATGAAAATCAAATAGTGCAGGTGCTGGAAATATTGGATCATGGATTGCTTCGCATTTTGGGTAAGGTGAGAGACAAGTGTCAGGAGTGTTTATTTGTCATGTGATCGGGAACAATGAAACTCTTATCTGCTGCACCTCGGACACACAACAATGACAGCAACAAATAAATAAATATACAATAAATTGTCAGTTATTCAAAATAACTAGACTATGATAGTTCAAAAACAAAAATACGTAGAGCAACCATTGCACTGCAATCTGTTGTATTTTGGTACTGAGGTAAGGTTGTGGTTAAGGTTGTGCAGGGTGGGTCAAGGTCCTAAAGGGCCTGTCCCACTTAGGCGATTTTTTTGGCGACTGTCAAAGTCGTAGCAGATCGGCAAAATTTTCTTTTATACCGTCTTCGGAAACATCGCAAAATTCCCACGCTGTCAATGCTTCTCCGGCGTCCTAATTTTCGCTGAAATCACTGACAAGTCGGTAAGTACTTGAGAGTTTTGAATTGTAACATCTTGTATGGGTTACTTAAAAGCTGTGAGAAAAGAGCATAGCTAAGACATTTCTCCTCATCTGAGTGTGGGTTTTTGATGATATTAGCTGCCTTATTTTGGCAGAGCTTTCTCTACATTGCTTCGATGGTGGCGACGTCAACTTCTGCGATGGATCACCATTTTTTGCAGCGTCATTTGCGTGGGTTTTTTCTGGATGCCCCTGTTTCTGCCCACACTCCAAAGATGTACAGGTTTGTAGGTTAATTGGCTTCTGTAAAATTGCAAGTTGTCCCTTGTGCGTGTAGTATAGTGCTAGTATATGGGGTGATTGCTGGCTCAGTGGGCTGAAAGGGCCTGTTTCTGGGCTGTAAATGATCTAAAGTCTAAATGACCATGAACAGGCAGATTCAATTTATTTATCTAGGCATCATGTCAGCACAGGCATTTTGGGCATAAGGGCCTATTCTTGCTCTGTACTTTTCTACTGTTCTATCTTCTATAATACATGGTTCAAATGGGAAAAAAAGCTGGGTAAAAAGCACCAAGAAAAAGATGTTTCTGGAATTAATATATGGTAATGTTATTAGATCATAACAGAGTTAGTGACTTGCATTATTATTTACCTGGGACTGTGTTCTGTGGAGAGTGAAGCAGGGCTTGTTCTTATTAGAAAGAACATTAAGGAAAGCTTTAATAGCTTATTTGGAGTATATAAGCAATGATCATTTCCAATGGGTCACAAATCAGAGACATTATTGTAAGGCACTTGGTTAAGGATGCAGAGAAAGTATAAGGGTAAGTGATTTAACACAGTTAAATTATCATGATCTGGGAAACATCCAAACGTAGTTGAAGCTTTCATAAGAAAACTTGTTAAATACTCAAAGGGAAGATACTTGCAAGGTTGTAGGGAACGGGGTAGCTGTGGAACTAACTGGATTGCTTTTTCAAACAGCAAGCACAAGGGCCAAATACCCTCCTTCTTTTTGTCCCTTTTCAAAATGTTCAGAAACTGCAACTATTTGTAATTTGATGGAGGTTAATGCTAATAGCTTCCCATGAGTATGATGGTCCGATAATAAAATGGTTCTTTCAGAAAGAGGGTGTCAGGTCCATTAACTCTCATTGTTACATAGTCTGCAGTGCACCCTCAAGACACAGCTGTTAAGTCGCACTTTAGGCGATTTTAAGGCGACTGTCGGCGACTGTCAAAGTCGTAGCAGATCGCCGAACTTTTCTTTAACCCAACGACAATGACCACGACAATGCCGAGTCAGGTCGAGATTACAGCGCCTTCGGGAATATCGCGAAATTCCCACGCTGTCAATGCTTCTCCGGCGTCCTAATATTCGCTGAAAGCACTGACAAGTCGGTAAGTACTTGAGAATTTTGAACTATAACATCTTGTATGGATTACTTAAAAACCAAGCTTCACTGTAACAAGGCATAAACTGAATTTATTTCCAGTTTACTAATAGCTGTATTAAAAAAAATTTTTTTTGAAAATGTATGGGAGATGCATATCTGGTTTCTGGGTTGCATATCGGGGTCGGGAGCCCACTTTAAATGTAATGGCTGATGGCCATAAACATCGCGAAAATTCCCACGCTTACCTGACCGTCAAACTGTCACCTCCAATCTACCTGTCAAATGTCCTGACAGTAAATAAATTGGTTAAACACAAGCATTTTATGGTATTTTGATATGACTTTACTTATTTTAATATAATGTGCTTCTAAATGCATCTAAGAGAACCTAGCAATCCTGGGGACAGCGCGCGACAGTGCCCGCAATAAGCAACGATACCTGCCGACAAGCCAGCTGTCGCCAAGAAATTTCACTCCGGATGATTTCTCAGCGACGCGCTGAGATCCACTACGATTCTTGGAAGATTCCTCACGATCATGCCCGCGACACCTGGCGAACTGTCGGCGACAGCCTAGTCGCCGGCAGTCGCCTTAAAATCACCTAAAGTGGGACAGGCCCTTTAAGTTTACAAATATTGAAGAGTCATTGTAAAACTATATATTGAGGAGACAATATACATTCAGCAAAATGGGAAAAGTGGCCATCCACAAGACTTATTTAGATAAGTGTTAGAGATAGAGTAAGGAAATAGGTCCGTGGGGCCACACTGACCATCTATCACCCATACATTAGTTCTATGTTATCCCACTTTCGAATCCTACACACTAGGGCCAATTTACAGAAGCCAATTAACACACCAACCTGCGTGTCTTTGGAATGTGGGACGAAACCAGAGCATCTCGTGAAACCCCACGTGGTCACAGGGAGAATGTATAGACAGCACCCATAGCCAGGATCAAAATCAGGTCTCTGGTGCTGAAAGGCAGCAGCTCTATTGCTGTGCCACAGTCCCACCCAAATATTTGTGAAGATTTAAAATGAAACTTCTCTCTGATGTTCTCAGCTTAAGTAGGCTAGTAGATGCTTAAACCATCAGCAAACCATGGTAAAGGATGTTGTGCGAGATGAGCTTGCAATGCAGCACATACAAGAAACGTATGGCTGATTTTAATTGCTGCTATGAAAACTCAGTAATGCGAACTACTGTCTAATTTGTTAGGATTCACCATTTAAAAGAACCATGAGCTAGATGACCATATTATAAGGCTAAATACCTTTTGCAGATTAGTTGAATTGTTCGCTGGTGATAATGGAGGGCAAATTAAGACAACAATGGTAGTGGAGCGATATAGTTTTTTCCTGGTTACAGATTAACCATAATCCTCAAGAATAAAGCTCAAACAATTTATGTTAGTAATCAAAATTATTGGATATTGCCTGAAAATACCCACGGGTGTCTGCTATCATTGTGATATATTTTACATGATGCACCATAACATTCATACTAAAGGGTTAAGAATTGCAATATGACTGCTGTTTTATTGTGAAATTATTTGCAGTTAATTGCTGGGAAAGTATTCAGTGCTGTTTAACCATGATGAGAGCAACCTAAAGTCTATGTAGGGCAGTATTTAAAAAAAGATGCAAAGTGCTGGAGTAACAGGTTAGGCAACATCCCTTGAGAACATGGATAGTTGACGTTTTGGGTCGGGACCCTTCTATATACGGTATTAATCTGTGAAGTCAACATCAAGAAGTACTGTGACTCGATAAATAATATACTATTACTGATTTTTGTTTTGATGTATTAGCCATTGGATGACAACCCTGAGCTCCAACAATATTTGAATCGTATTGTAAATAATGCATGTAGTCTTCCATTCGTAAGAAATGCATGGATTGGGTTTGTTTGATTTGCAACCTTACTGCAAAGTTCTTCCCATTGATTACACTTCAAACAAAGAATACACACGCTAAATGTATGCCCTTCCCTGACATCAACAGAATTTCAAAGCAGCAAATATTTCAGAGGTCATTAGTCACAGTGAGGTTCTGAGTGCTGAGGAATATGAATCCAGACTGGATGTTGACGAGACAAATTTGTTTCACTACTTCGCTCACTGGATTTCTGTCATTACTGTCACATTTTCTCATCAGATGGAAACTGATTAGCCACTCTATTGACATGAGCTATCACGATATCTGACAGGCAACTGATCCCACCTCTCAAGCTGGGAAAGAATTGGCTCATCAATAACAATGTTCAAATGCTGCTTGCAGGAAAGGATGAAAGTTATAGGTCAGTTAGGGTTATAGGATCAAGGGGTCAAGGCCCCTTCACTCCTCCACATGACATTGGGGACCTGGAATGTTGGGCCCCTCATGGACAGCCCATCAGTGACACACCTGAATATCACTCAATTCCTCGACTTTGACACCTGGGCATTGACCTCTTTGGATTCTCCTTGATTTAATCTGCCAGAGCTGTCTCCTGACACCTTTTTGCCCTTCTGATTTTCTTCTTAAGTATGCTCCTCAATCCCCTATACTTCTCCAGGGATACTCTTGATCCCAGCTGCCTTTTCCTGACTTACGTTTCGTTTCCTGACTCCATTTCTCTTGTCATCCAAGGTCCCTTACTCCTCCTACCTGCCTTGCCATTCACTGTAACAGGAGCATGCACACTTTCACTTTTGCACTTTTGAAAGCAACTCACTTGCTTGCTAACAACTAATCAACTGCTGATCAGATTTCATGACCATCATGTTCCAGTAAGGATAAGGATGGCACGGTAAGGTAACCTTGGATGACAAAATCTTGGATGACAAAATTTGGTCAAAAATAAAGAGGAAATCAGACAGGCCTTTGAGGAAGGCACAAAATGCTGGAGTAACTCAGTGGGACAGGCAACATTTCTGGATAGAAGGAATGATTGACGTTTCGGGTCGAGACCCGTCTTCAGATTGAGAGTTGGGGAGAGGGAGACACAGAGGTAAGGAAGGGTAAGGTGTGAAAACCCCCATCAAAGGGGGGGGGGTGAAGCTCAAGGGAAATGTAAAATAGATCATTGTTAGCTGGGCGAAGGTGACAACGATGCATACGGAAATAAAATTTAATCAGGGGGAATAATTAAATTTTACTGTATTAAATTTTACTGATTCAATTTATTTTTTTCACCCAGAGGATGGCATGGGGCTGGAACTCACTGTCTGATGGATGAGAGAAGGCATAACCTTCATCACATTTAAACAGTATGTGGCTGTGTTCTTGAGGAGTAGTGACCTCTCTGGCTATGGAGCCAGTAATAGAATAGGATTAGCCTGGGGATTCCTCTTCATGTGACATGAACACGATGGGCTGAATGGCCTCCATCTGTGCCTTAAGAACACGTAGAGTGACCAGAAACACAAATTCTCCAACTGAGAACATTTGATAAACATGATACATTTTTGTGGATAAGCCTTCAAATGAAAAAAAAGGCATTTGTTAAAATCCTCTTTGGAAAATAAAGCTGATTTTTGCTAAAAGCACGGAATATTTTATGTGCCAAATAAAAATAGCTAATTTAAATACGAGATTTATGACAAAATTAAGTCCACAAAACTATGGCTGGTTATGCACTGATGTGCTCTCACTCCCTTTCAAACGCTGGGTTCAAACGAAGGGTCCAGACCCGAAATGTTACCAAAACATGTTCTCCAGGGATGCCGCCTCACCTGTTGAGTTACTCCAGCACTTTGTGTTTTCTTTTTGTAGACCAGCATCTGCAGTTCATTGTTTCCACCTGCAGAAGCAGTATCTGTTTTCAGGAGTCCAGTGTTGGCAAATGGATACTGTGTCCTGCACAATGTAGAAGACTGAGTGTAACGTGCCTCAGTGATGGGGCCATTGGCCTGGGAGAAGGCATTGGATTGGTTACTAACAATACAGTGAACTATCGCATTTACCAGCACTTGGCACCTTCTGTGCCTTGGCAATTCAATGCCAGTCCAGATGCTTATTGAATGTTGTTAGAATGCCTGCCTTCACCTACTTCTCAGGCACTATGTTCCAAACTTCATCCACCCTCTGGAGGAAAATAAATTCTTCCTCAGTCTATGCTGAAACTTTTACTCCTCAACTAAAGCATGTGCTCTGGTCTTAGATACCTCTGCCATGGGGAAATGTTTCCTCCTAGGTACGCCACTCATAATTTTATAAACCTCTATCAGGTCCCTGCTCAATCTCCTCTGCTCCAAGGAAAACAAACCCAACTGATTATATACCTGAAAGGGTTCATCCCAGGCAGCATCCTGGTGAATCTCCTCTGCACATTCTCCAGTGCAATCCAGCCTTCCTATGATGTGATCAAAACTGCATGCAATAGTCCATCAGTAACCAACGAGTCCTGAAGTCACGGAGCTATACAGCATGGACCAGGCTCTTCGTCTAATTTTGTCTATAGAAGCCAGATTAGCATTGTAGCCAGCATCCCAGAATGCATTATAATGTTTATAATGTTGCACTAAAACATCCGTGCCCGAGCGAATGAAGGCCAGCATCCCATATACCTTCTTCACTATCTTTGAAGGCGATTAATAAGAAGGTGTGTCAGCCCCTCCACTTTCTTCGTAGATTAAAGAGATCTGATTCGAATACTAACAAATTTCTACGGAAGCACTAAAGAAAGCATACGGACTGGTTGCATCACGGCCTGGTCTGGCAATTCCAATGCACAGGAATACAAGAAGCGGCAGAGTGTAGTTGACTCAGCATGGTCCATCAAGGGCATAGCTGTCCTCACTATTAAAAGTATCTACACGAGGAACTACTACCGTCAAGGATCCCCACCTTCTCGGTCATGCCCTCTTCCTGCTGTTACAATCAGGCAGGAGGGACAGAAGTCTTAGGTCTCACATCAGCAGGTCAGGAACAGCTATTGTCCTGTTCCTGTTTTTGAATTGACCCGCACAACCCAAATCTTACCTTGGCAATGGGACACTATGGACCACTTTGGTACGGGCAAGTTGGGTCAAAGGACCTGTTTCTGTGCTATATGGCCCGATGGCTATGACCACTTACACTACCATTAGTTTTTCTAATTGTGTATTTTGCACTGATATCTTGCTTCTTTTTGCACAGTCTTTTTCTTCTCACTGTCTTGTCACATTTGTGGGGAATTTATGTAGTTTGTTTTGTGTGTTGTCTGAGACTATGCGCCTGTGATACCACTGGCCAGCGTGATTTTCATCGTACCTGTACCTCACCATATGCATATGACAATAAACTCGACTTGACTCGACCATTTAACTGTTTTTTAAATTTGTACATCAAGATTCCTCAACACACCCCATGGCCCTATTATTCTTGGTGTATTTTCTATCTTTATTTGATCCATCAAAAAACATCACTTCAAACTTCTCAGGATTACGTTCCATCTGCTATTGCTATACCCAACTGACCTTTTCTCTGCAAGTGATTTACTTTCCTGGCCTGACTTACAATACTTTCACTGCTGCTTCTCAGGTGCAAACGAAGTGCAAGTTGAAAAGAAAGACCAGCCTTTAACTGAGCCCGATCACTCTGCCTCTGAGAATAACGGATCCCATGGAAGATTTATTGATTAGTGGTGACAAACCGATCATCAGTATTCAATCACACAGCCAACCAAAGGCTTGGGTAACATTATTTTTAACAGAGCACTGTAAGTTAACCACCACCTTATCATTGACGTTGATCCTGTTTATCCATCCATTAAGCTATTTAAATCCAACCCTCTTTAATTAGGTGGTTAAAATCTGGAAGTGCGTTTAATGGAAAGAGCAATTTACAAGGAAGGGATTAATCGGCGATTACTTATTTCAAGGAGTCAGAGAAAACACGATGTGGAAATGAGATACGCGTATCTTGAAATAATTGCCTGGCACATTGTCCTTGAACAGAAGCAATAGCATGGGCAAGATAAACTGAATGGAGACACAAGTGATTGCAGATGCAGGATTTTGGAGCAACAATCTGCTGGAGTAATTCAGTGGGTTCAGCGGCATCTAGGTGGAAAGGAACTGTCAATATTTTAGGTAAAAACCCTGCATCAAAATAATCTGTCTTTTTGGTAAATTAGTACATATGTAACCTTAAGTACATCTTTCAAAAGCTTGTGCTTCTGTAGATTGATGGAGCAGAGTGAAAGAATCGTGTGCAGCTTTGGTCCTGTTGTCTTGCGGCCCTCTCAGATGTTAATGACTGGGTTTAGTTTAGTTTGCAGGCACAGCATCGAGAAAAAGATCCATTTGGCCACTGAATCCACGCTGACAATGATTGGACCAACCTGCTCACACTAGTTCCATGTTATTCCACTTTCTCATCCACTTCCTACACATTCAGGGGAAATTTTTACTGAGGCAAATTAAACTATAAGCCGGCATGTCTTTGGAATATGGGTAGAAAACATCCTTCATGGTACCGGTACCAAAGACGCAGCACCCGAAGGAACTCAACAGCTACAGGCCGGTGGCACTGACATCACACCTGATGAAGACACTGGAGCGTCTGGTCCTTGACCATCTCCGCCCCCTGGTGAGACCATCAATGGATCCGCTGCAGTTCGCCTACCAGACTCGCATCGGGGCGGAGGACGCCATCATCTACCTACAGAACAGAGCTCTTTCACACCTGGAGAAGCCGGATAGCACGGTGAGAATCATGTTCTTTTATTTCTCCAGTGCATTCAACACCATCCAGCCGGGGCTTCTGGGAGGCAAGTTGGAGCGCACAGGAATGGATCACCGCCTCACATCCTGGATTCTGGACTACCTCACCAACCGTCCACAGTATGTGAGGACAAAGGACCTGGTCTCGGACAGGGTGGTCTGCAGCACTGGGGTTCCGCAGGGAACAGTGCTAGCTCCATTCTTGTTCATCCTGGACACTGCGAACTTCAGGCACAGCTCTGCAGACTCCTATCTACAGAAGTTCTCTGACAACTCTGCCATCGTTGGCCTCATCACGGGCGACGAGGACAGGGCGTACAGAGAACTGATCATGGAGTTTGTTGGCTGGTGCCAGAGGAACTGCCTCCGGATCAATGCGGGGAAAACCAGGGAGATGGTGGTAGATTTCCACAGGCAGAGTACTGGGCCCTCATCTGTTTTTGCTTTACATTAATGACATCCATGAAAACGTCACAAGCACGACCAGACTATTCGCTGATGATTGTTTGCTGTACCGTCCAATTAAGTCAGCTGATGATAAAGATGCTCTCCAAAAAGATCTTGATACTATGGTTGAGTGGTCACAACAATGGGGGATGCAGTTCAATCCTTCCAAATGGGAAACCATGCATGTCACCAGGAGGAGGAAACCAGGCGAAACATCATATAATATTCTTGGTGCCACCATTGAAGAATCCAAACAGACCAAGTATCTTGGCATCAAATTACAGAACGATCTACGTTGGAATGGTCAGACTCATCATGCAACGGTGAAAGCAAGAGGTGTCCTAAATTTTCTGAGACGCAACTTTTATCATTGTTCAACTTCTAGCAAGGAGAAGTTATACTTCACCCTTGTTAGACCTCATTTGGACTACGCAGTTGCAGCATGGGACCCATACACAATTAAAAACATTTCTTCCATCGAACATGTCCAAAGACAGGCAGCTCGTTTTGTTACAAATACCTATGAGAGAGAAGCGAGTGTTACCGAACTTCTAAATTCATTGGGGTGGAACACTCTCCAAGACCACCGTTTGACCTGTTTTTACAAAATGTTAAATGGTCAGCTCGACATAGATTACCACATCTACACCAAACCCAAACCTATCAGAAGTAGACGAGGGCATTCGATTCAATTTGAGATACCAGCTATCAAGACAGATGTGTATAGCAATTCATTCTTCCCTCGCATAATTAAGGCATGGAATAGTCTTCACCCTACTATAGTTATTCAACCAGACGCAACTAAATTTATGGCAGCTCTTCTCCAAGAAGCCCTTCGTGCTTAAGTCCATACTTCGCCACCTCCAGTTTAAATTCCATTTGGAATATTTTGGAGGACCAAGAACCAAGAACCAAGAAGAACCAAGAACCAAGTCGCAGCCAGGTCCCCCCGACACCGGTGAACATCCAGGGAATGGACATCGAGAGGATGGATTCTTATAAGCACCTGGGTGTCCACCTCAACAATAAACTGGACTGGACTGAAAACACCAATGCGCTGTACAGAAAGGGCCAGAGCAGACTTTATCTGCTAAGGAGACTCAGGTCCTTTGGAGTGCAGGGGGCACTCCTAAGGACCTTCTACAACACGGTGGTTGCATCGGCCATTTTCTATGGAGTGGTCTGCTGGAGCAGCAGCATCTCAGCGGCGGAAGGGAAGAGACTCGACAAGCTGGTCAGGAAGGCCAGCTCTGTCCTGGGTTGCCCCCGCGACTCAGTGCAGGCGGTGGGAGAGAGGAGGATGACGGCAAAGCTAACATCGCTGCTGGACAACGACTCCCACCCCATGCAGGACACTGTCACTGCACTGAGTAGCTCCTTCAGTGACAGACTCCTTCACCCCACGTGCGTGAAGGAGAGATATAGGAGGTCCTTCCTTTCCGCTGCTGTGAGACTGCACAACCAGCACTGCTCCCAGCAGACGAGTCAACAATAACAGCGAAGAACACACAGAAAACTGATGACAATTTATGTGTCTTTTATTTAATTATAATGAATGATCTCTTGCTCTCTTGCTATCCACTTTGCTGCTGTAACACTGTAAATTTCCCCAGTGTGAGACAAATAAAGAAATATATTATTATTATTATTATGAAACCAGATCACCCAGAGGAAACCTATGCAGTCACAGGGAGAATGTGGAAACTCCGTACCCGAGGTCAGGATCAACACTGAGTCTCTGGTGCTGTGAGGCAGCACCTTTACCAGCTGCACCATTGTACTGATGGGTGTTGGAGTACTTGCATAAAATCACGAGCCAATGTCTTAGGTGCACTGGGAACCAGTGAACAGGGCACATTATGAAAAATAGATATTCCTTGATGCCTCCATATAGTGTCTCCCTTTTTGTGGTGCAGGCAGTTCACATGGGTTGTTGGTGCCACTGAGCTTCTCTGGCTGGTACAGTGGTACAGAGGCACAGAGGCACAGCAGTAGAGTAGGTGCCTTCCAGCGCCAGAGACCTGGGGTCGATTCTGACCACGGGTGCTGTACGGAGTTTCTACGTTCTCGCTGTGCCCATATGGGTTTTCTCCACGTGCTCTAGTTTCCTCCCATGCTCCAAAGACGTACAGGTTTGTAGTTCATTGCTTTGTTAAAATGGTAAATTGTCCCTAGTATGTAGGCTAGTGTACGGAGTGATTGCTGGTCCACGTGACTCGATGGGCCAAAGGGCTTGTTTCCACACTGCACCAACACACTTATGCACATCACACAAACATGCATATTCACATACACAGAGGCAGCGGAGGGTGAAGAAGTTTCCAGAATGAGCTTGCAGCCTCCAGCAAACTGTACAAATTCATATGCAGAGTGAGAAGTCTAACGAGAACCTGGTCAGTTCATAGCGCTGATGATGTCAGGGTTTTGTAGGAACATTGCAGTTTTTCACCTGGTGACAATTTAATGATGTTTGCTTCTGACATCGGAAGCACAGAGCATGTGCCGAGTGACAAGAAACAACCTGGAAACTGTTGCACGGTGCTTCAATTAAAAGTGAATGCTCTTTCAGGTTGCACTGAAACTATTTGTCAGGTGACTGCAGTTCTAGGTCAGAGGAACTGCTCACCAGAGCTCCCCGATCACAGATGTTCTGTATCCAGGTCGAAATGTTGTTATTACGTATGCTTACTGTGTAGAAGTCCTTCCATTCCCTCCAGACTCTTTGCAATGATCCAGATCCCACACACAACCCAAGAGCCGCAGACACACACGTATACTTACAAGGCCGAGTGCATATAGAAACATAGAAAATAGGTGCAGGAGGAGGCCATTCGGCCCTTCGAGCCAGCACCGCCATTCATTGTGATCATGGCTGATCGTCCCCAATCAATACCCCGTGCCTGCCTTCTCCCCATATCCCTTGATTCCACTAGCCCCTAGAGCTCTATCTAACTCTCTCTTAAATCCATCCAGTGATTTGGCTTCCACTGCCCTCCGTAGCAGAGAATTCCACAAATTCACAACTCTCTGGGTGAAAAAGTTAGTGCTGGAATAACTCAGTGGGTCAGGCATCCCTGGCGAACATGGATAGGTGATGTTTTGGGTCGAGATCCTTTTCCAGATTCCAGTATCCCTGGAGAAATGGATAGGTGACGTTTCGGGTTGAGATCCTTATTCAGACTACAGCATCCCTAGAGAACATGGATAGGTGACGTTTGGGGTCAAGATCCTATTTCAGCCATGTTGCTTGCACAACCGAGCCTCAGCAGAACTTCACGCAGTAATGGGTTCTGGGTGATATTGCCACGAGTGACCCTGATGAGATGTACACCAAATCTTTGCACAGAAGGCAGACCTCAGATCTGTGGTAATAGTGCGTGCATCGTTTGGTTTGGTTCAAAAACTGAGAGGGATCTGTGGAGCCCAGTACTGAGCTATTGTCCTTGGCTCGATGGATGAGGCGACACCTGGGCAGCAGGCAGTGAGCACAAAGACCAACTCCAGAGAGTGAGAGCAAAACCTCAGCTGATAGCAGGGGGTGTCGAACATGTTGCCAAACGTTAATCTGTCTGCACCCTGCATTGAGTACAAAAATGCTTGCCCTACTTTAAAAAAACATTGCCTCCCACTATTGCTATTCCTGAATCTCCATTGATAACGCAGTGATTTGTATCACGCTGTTTCAAAGATCTTACTGCATGCAAATTACAAAATGCACTTTCCCACATCACAACAACAATCCATTTCAATAACTCTGAAGCTTTACAGAATGTCCTGAAGATGCGAGGAGTGTTGTGTGAGTTTCCCGTGCCAGCTCTGCATCTCCAGCTCATAGCCTGACTTGCTGGAAATTGCAGCTACAGTTTATTTCTGTGACCAGTCCAACTCCCTTGCCACCGACAACAAAGCAACAGGGTTATTGATGAGCATCTGAGCTGGGAGTTCAAACTCACTGTCCAGAACTCCCCTGAAGTTGGGAGAGTATGCACTGCACATTGGATGGGAGAGTCACTACAAAGTGGCTGCTTTCACACGGCCTGGAGCTAAGTGCTCAGAATCACAAATTCCTGGGAGCTGCTCCTGCCAATCCATCAATGCACAACACAAGGAGGATTATATTCTGCTGTTCCTGCTGACAATTGTTACCAGAGCTACTGGAAACGTGAAGGTATATTCTGAACATTGAACTCCATCCTCTCTGCATCATCTTCTGAAAAACCAATGTGATTTGATCAGATTCATGATCTGGACTAAATTTTGAAATACTGGACTCTATTGGTGATTCCTCTAATTTTCTCTTCTGCCAAATCCTACCAGCTGAATGTTGACTCAGAAATTCATTGATATAAATATACTTTCCTTTTGGAAGAACATGTTTTTTTATGGTTTTCCAATTTCAGCTAATGTTATTGCAAAGACTATCATAAATATTTGGTCTCTGCCCGCACTTTTGTTAAAAAAGAACCAATAATGGGAGAGAGCTTCAGGACATAAAGTATTGGAGTAAGTCAGCAGGTCAGGCAGCATCTCTGCAAAACATGGATAGGTGATGTTTCAGGTGGGAACCATTCTTCAGACAATCTGAAGAAGGGTCCCGACCCGAATCCACACTTATCCATGTTCTCCAGAGATACTGCCTGACCTGCTAAGTTACTCCAGCACTTTGTGTCCTTTTGTGTAAACTAGCAAATGCAGTTCCTTGTTTCTACATGTATCTAAACGTTGGGACATCTAGTGGCACCAGCTGAGCACTTCCCTCAGTTGGAGGGACCCAAGGATCCACTGCGACTATCTCATGGTAACATCTCTGAAGTGGAGGCCTTCATGCACTGGCTATCTGCCCTATGAGGATGACTGTGCTTCTACCAACTTGACAAACATTCATTGGCTTTTATTCCAACTCGGAAGGTGTCCAGAACACCCATGAATATATCCCGACCAGTCACTAGGCCAAATATTCCAGACATGCTGAAACTCTGTGAGGAAATGTTGATCCTCACTGCATCAGAGAAATTAGGAGCAGTTGATAACTTGCACATACCGACTAAAACCAAGTGGAGTATTGTATAAAACAACCTTACCTGGAGAACAGTCGATTGGACAGGTTAAATTTCATACAGCATCCAGGGTGATTGTAATGTTGGTTGAAACATTCTGTCAAATGTCGAGATCTAGACTTATGTCCTGGTCTGCCGATTTCAGTTTATATACCCCTTTATATTTCTGCTTCACGTTCTGTTAAGAATGGATCTCCTCCAGTGCCTTCTCCTAAGTCACACAATGCCATTGTGAGCCGTACTGACATCACAATGACCTCCACCCGTTCCACATAACATGTCACCTGGTGTCGTTTAAATGTCAGGACAACACCCAGCATTCAGAGCTCTTGCACAACTCTGCTTCAGCCCTTCCCTGCCCTGCACCCCTTCCCTTCCCACTCTCAGGATCTTTGCCTGCATTGGTCACGACACTGTAGTGTGACAGTATACATGTAACCAAGCACCAGGCCTTGTCCTTTAGGTTAATGAAAGACAAAACAAAGCAGATTATATCCAGTAACTTCACAGGATAGACCAAAGGGCCAGCATTGAGCAGTTGACCCAAAATGCCTACTTCCACTGGTTAATGTCAATAGACTAGAAATTAGATCCTGAAGTGAGATGTTTTGATGTGTGACTCAATTTGATTTCAACCCAAAGTCATCCATGGAAACCTGTGGGCTTAATTTAATTTCCACAGAGTCTGCAATTTTTCTTCTGGGTTTCACCCCTGCTCATGCAGAGAGGAGTCCAGACCACTGAAACTCCTGTACCTGCCTGGGGTTCAGGATTGTGGTCAGTGCACAATGAGTCCTCAGACGATGAGACATCAGGAGTGCTCTGCATTGCTCCGAGTTTGGTTTGGCATCGGTTAAAGGGATCCCCCCACCCCCCCCCCTCCCACCCCCACCGCCCCTCCGCGCACACCCCTGCACGAACCCAGTGCTGGGAATCCACCTCAGGAGGGTCCCTTTAAGTAAGATATCTATCCACAGTAACTGCTCTCCATCGAGCCCCTCTGCACCTGCCCTTCAAAGGTGGTCCACATCTTTGAAGTTCATGACTAGTATATAGTGGGTGGAATCAAGGCAGACATTATGAACTGCCGGGACACTATAGCTGCAAGTCGAAATTGTTCTGGATACACCATTGACTGGTGTCAGCCTTTACCTGCTACACTACTTAATATATAGTTCCCCGTGGCACCAGGGATTCACTAAATGTAAACTACCGATCCCAGTGAGAGCCCATGTCCTCAAAAGTACTTTAGATTTCATATTTCTTTTATCATTTAATTTTGGTAATCTTAGGAGGGAAAATGGGTAAAATTAATTAAAATAATAAATAGAGCAAATCCGAAAACTGAAGCTAAATCGGAGAGAACAAAATAGGAGGCAGCTGAAAGAAGATGGAAAAAATATCATTCACCACTCAGTGAGATGTTACTTTATATAATGGGCTTCGGGTTAGGGCCAAAGGTGGTAGCGTTTTAGGCAGTGGTCATTATTTTGGTGAAAGTCTTGTTCCAGCACACAGTCTTGGTCCATTGTTGTTCATATTTATCTGGATAGGAAGCAGCTGCTTGAAGGTATGGCAGTCAACTAGTGTGTCATGGAGGGGGTGAGCTGTATTGTTCAAGATGCTCCACAGTTTGCGGAGCATCCTCCCCTCCAAGACCACCTCCCATGATGAACTTAAAGCTGAAGTTACCTACCTTAGAGAACTGAGGGACTGCTGCATGCTTTGTGATACAGAGACATGGCTCACCCCTGCCTCACCTGACTGCCAATCAACCATGTAGTGAGGGTTTCTCACTACACTAGATAGAGCGAATGGCATCCTTGGTCAAGGGAAAGGAGGGAGGGATATGCTTTCTAATTAACTGTGGGGTGCTCAGACAGGGAGGTCCTGGCAAGCTCCTCTTCCTGGGATTGGAATATCTTTCAGTGAAGTGTTGTCCCTACAGCCTTCCACAGGAAATCATTTTGGGTATCCACTGTCGTCTACATCCCACCCTAGGCCCATGCTAATCTTGCACTTGAGGAACTGCACACTGTCACCAGTAGGCTTGAAACAAAGTACCCTGAGGCCTTGTTCATAATAGCAAGAGATTTCAACCATGCCAACTCAAGAGCTGCCCCCAAAATATTATCAGCGCATCCCCTGCCCAACCAGAGGTCCAAACACCTTAGGCCACAGCTCTGCAACTATCAACATTGCATACCACTCCATTCCCAGACCATACCGGTAAATCTGATCACCGATTTTGCTTCTACTCCATGCTTACAAGTAGAAACTAAAGCTGGAGGACGTATCAGAGAAAGTCGTGCAATGTTGGTCCAAGGAAACAGACCACACCCTTTGCGACCGCTTTGAATCAGTGGACCGGCTTGTATTCAAGGAATCTGTGGCTGACCTAGACGAATCTGCCTCTGCTGTCACAAGCCTCATCAACATTTGTGTAGAGGACTGTGCACCAAAGAAGACAATATGTGTATTTCCCAACCAGAAACCATGGATGAATCGTGAGGTGATGCCTCCTAACTGATGTCCAAGTCTACAGCAGTGAATGGTTGGGAAAGTGGGATAACATAGAATTAGCATGAATGGGTGATCGACGGTCAGTGTGGACTTGGTGGGCCGAAGGGCCTGTTTCCATGCTGTATCACTAAACTATACTTAACTAGATTGATATTCACATTCTGCGTCGGGGTAAAATGATTCAACACAGAAATCATGGCAAGTGCAGTCGACCTTCAGTGAACAATTTTAACTTGCCTTGGACTGAATAAAATGTGCAAATTTCTACAGTGTGGTCTGCTTGACTTTTCCACTTGTTCCCACTCTGCCTGCAGATGGAGCTGTTCAGCAGAAATCAAAGAGGAATTTCAGCAAAAGAGCACAAACTCACAACTTCAGAGGTGCACTTTCAATTGCTTGGTTTTACATTTCCTTCACAGGAATTCAACTGACCCATTGTGCATTGTGCCTCCTCTTTGAATTAGCCCCACTCCCCAGTTCCAACATTACACTGCTGATTTTTAAACTTCAAATATTTATCTGATTCCCATTTGTACCTAAAATTAGTCATTATCTGAGCAATGCATCAAGGTAACAACTTGGTAGACTGTTATTGGTTTATTCAAAATCTTTGCAGCTATCCAAACAAAACACACCATACCTAAAAAGAAATAAACAACGTGCAGGATGTAGTATTACTGCTACGAAGAAAGTGCAGGTAAAACAAAATGCAAGGGCTGCAATGAGGTAGATTGAAAGATTGGGAATTCATTCCGAGCATATGAAAGGTCTGTTAAAGAGTCTGATAACAGCAAGAGTCTGATAAGAAGCTGTTAAAGAGTCTGATAAGAAGCTGTTCTTGAAACTGGTGGTACGAGCTTTTGAACTTTTATACCTTCTGCCCAATTGGAGAGGGGAGAACAGAGAATGACCGGGGTATGTCCTTGCTTATGTTGTCTGCCTTTGTGAGGCAGCATGAAGTGTAGATGGAGTTGATGGGGCGGAGAGGCCGGTTTGTGTGATGGACTGGGCTGCATTCCCAATTCTCTGCAATTTTGTGCAGTCTGGGGCATATCAATTGCCAAACTAAGCTGAGATACTTCTTGATAGGATGGTTTCTATAGTGCTTCTGTAGAAATTACTATTTAGAGATAAGCCCAATTTCCTGAGCCTTCTGAGAAAGTAGAGGCACTGATGTCCTTTCTGACTATCTTGGTTAATTTCAGTTCAAGTGATAGATTTAAACAACACAGAAACAGCCCTTTGGCCCAGCATGTCCATGTTAATCATCATTGACCCATCCATACTAATCCCATTTCCCAGAAATTGGTCCGTGACCTCCTGTGCCTGAGCAATTCTAGAATGCTGCCAGATGCTTTGTTAATGTTGTAAGAGTTTCTGACTCCACCACCACCTCAACCAATGCACTCCAGTTTCCAACCACCCTCTGGGGGAGAAAAATAAATATTTCCTTAGATCCACTCTAACTTCTTATCCCTTAACAAAATGAAAGTATAAAGGTTTTAGATATAAAGGTGTAATGTTTTAAATCTAAAGGTTGTATCTGTAACATGCTACAGGAGAGACAACTTCTTTTCTTGCCTTTTATTGGTTGGTGGCTGTTCAGTCTCCAAGCTTTTAACACTATATAGTGCCTTAATAGACATATGCACTGGTGGAATTGCCAGAGGTCTGAAGAAGACAAGTTATGAATGAGCAGGCTTTCACATTGAATAAAGACTTTCATTCCCCACCTCTCTGTCCAAATCTAGCAATGTAAATGGAAGTGGTTCCTTGGCAACCTCAATTCCAAGGTTAAGTGAGGCCTTAAAGAACAAAGCTGCGTTTGTTATGGAAACCTCCTTGGAATGATCAAATTCTACTCTGGTACTGAGGTGACTGTTGAGTTCAATGAGGACCTTGAAGATCCTGCCTCAGATGGGGCAGGTGGTGCCTGGTGAGATGAGTGGGTTGGTAGCTTGGGAGGTTGTGAGCTCCTTTGATGAAGTCTTTTTGATTATCCTTGATGCATTCCCTATATCTTTTCACTAGCCACTGTTACGTTGTAGCTCAGGATAGAGTGTCAGTTTGGGAGTGTGTAATATAATTGGAGCCACAAACTGAAGATATTAACCTGGGGGAGGACTCAATGTTAGTTTGCTTCTACTGCCAGAAGATTTTGAGAACATTGTGGAGACTGCGCTGGTGGTGTCCATCCAGTGTTTGAGATGCCTGCTGGCTTGTTGTGGCAGTCCCTGTTCCTGTAGTATACAGGACGGCAAAAATTGATGCCGGGTTTAAAGATGGAATTTTTTTTAACACTCTTCCTCAACTGGTTAAAGGCTGTGCAGGTGTATTCGGGATGGTGGTGAATTTCATTCATCTTTTCCTTTGCTGAGAAGTGGCTCCTAAGACGTAGGAATTAGCCCACAATTCTCAGGATCACATCCTGGATCTTTATTAATGGAGGGTGGTGTTATGCAATGGAGTGGAGGATCTCTGCTTTCTACATGTTTTGCGTAAAACCTATTCACTCACACTTCCTTAAAAGAGTCAAGGTTAACCTAATGCTCAGCCTTTGGAATGCACCCATGCCACTCTGCCTTAGTTTGAGGTTGGAGGGATCTTGGTTTTCAGGTGGATTTTAAGAAACTTAAACAGTTTCCTCTTTGGTGTGTAAATTAACTCCACTCTAGAGGAATGGTTGATGGATCTAGGCTGAAATATTGCAGTGAAGGAGATTGAAAACAGGGTTGGAGCAATGGAGTACCTTGCTTGAGTTCTGGCTCACTGGTGGATCCATTGGACAGAATCATTTATGGCATGTCAACATATTACAAACATGGGATGGAAATACATTTTGGAGGGTGACCAAATTTGAGACAGAACTAACGGATTTGTAGAGGTGAGAGTGTTGACATGAGTGTTGGTCTTCTGCCAATTAACCACCCACGGTTTAAACTTGAAACCTCTGAATTTCTTGACAATGATTAATCTTTTACCTCTTACTTGCCAGAACCATGCTGTATGTGTGGTCTGGCTCCAACTGGCAAAACAATGTCCTATCACGAGATCCATTGGCAACCCTCTGAACCACACTGCTGATTTTACTAATCTGCCGCATGATGTTACATTGTGGATCAAATTGAGAAGTTTAGCTCTTCTGGAACTGTCATTACTGTAATGAGAAACTAGTTCAGACACTCGATCACCCTGATGAAGAATACTGGTGATTTAAGCCATTCTCTTCAGATTGCTTGGGAAATTATTTTTGTATATCCTTACAACTGTCACTAAATTAAATTCCATGTTTTTCCATCGACCTCCCAGAAGATGCCTGCTATACACATTCCTAATTTGACAGAAATCTCCCCATTTAAAGGGGAAAACAAAGAAGTACACAACACAATGGGTGGTGACTGAAACATGTTCATTCAATTTATTGACTCAATTGTACATCTTTATCACTGCAGCCCAAAATTACAAAGCTTTATGGAATGTCATTGTACTTCGGAAATTCAACTTGTTAATTAGTGAGCGGATTAAAACCAATCTGCGAAAAACAGGATTGTGTTTAACCCTCTGTTCTAAATTGTCTTTCTGGCTATCTTCCTGTTTAGTTTGATCTTCAAATAATTCATGGGATTGACCTGCAAAATCCTAATCCTACCTTGTCAACAGACCATTGACAATGTACCAACAATGGAACAATGAAATCCATACAATAAAATATTAACCTAAATACAGATCTTCAGAGATACCAACATCCAGGAAATTAAAGTTGTTGACTCTCTCCACCACTGACCTGTCAATGAAGACATGTTTGTGGATCCTTTGCTCCCTCTTCTAAAGTTAACAACCAACTCCTTGGTCTTGCTGATGCAGCAAGCAATGTTGTTCCAACACCATTCAATCAGATTATCGATTATCGATCCTCCTATGGTCTGATTCATCATCACCCATAAATCATCCAATGAAGGTGGGGGTCATAGACAAATGTATAATGGCATTGGAACAGTATCTGGCTACACATTCATGGATATTGAGTGAGTAGTACAGGGGGCTGAACACACAGCCCTGAGGTGCTCCTGTACTGATGGTTATCGAGGAGGAAATGTTGTTGCCGATTCATACCAGTTGTGATCTGTTGTTGAGGAAATTGAGAATCCAGTTCAAAGGTAAAGACAAACTGCCAGAAGGCCCCGAAATGGAAAGGACTCAAATGCAGGCTCACCGAGAAGTACTGAAGAAAACTCAAAGTCCAGACACAAAAGGATCCGAAAGATATGGACCAGGAACCAAAAGAACCCAGAACTGCAACTCCGAACCCAGAACTGCAACTCCGAACCCAGAACTGCAACTCTGAACCCAGAACTGCAACTCCGAATCCAGAACAGCAACTCCAAACTCTGAACTGCTATCGAATCAATGGAATGCAGAACTGAGTAGTCAGCACCCAATTGGTGATGATCTCAGGTATTCATACCAAGTGATAGATTAGGGCAGCAGATTAAATGCAGGTGTAACTCCTAATAGCTCAGGGGAGGAGTGTGGAAAGTGTCTGGAGGCGTGGCAAGTGTGACACAAACACCCAGTTCCCTGAGCTTGGTAATCAGTATGAAAAGGATGATGGTGTTGAATGCCGAGCTGCAGTCACTGAACAATGTATGAACAACGCCTGGTGTGTGTGTTCTTATTGTCCAAGTGGTCCAGAATGCAGAGAGCCAGTGAGATCACATCCCCCATTGATCTATTCTGGCGCAGGCAATTTGTAGTGGGTCCAGATTCTTGCCTAGAATTTGCCCATACACTGGAATTTAGAAGGATGCGAGGGGATCTTATTGAAACGTATAGGATTATTAAGGGGTTGGACACGTTAGAGGCAGGAAACATATTCCCAATGTTGGGGGAGTCCAGAACCAGGGGCCACAGTTTAAGAATATGGGGTAGGCCATTTAGAACGGAGATGAGGAAAAACTTTTTCAGTCAGAGTTGTGAATCTGTGGAATTCTCTGCCTCAGAAGGCAGTGGAGGCCAATTCTCTGAATGCATTCAAGAGAGAGCTAGATAGAGCTCTTAAGGATAGCGGAGTCAGGGGGTATGGGGAGAAGGCAGGAACGGGGTACTGATTGTGAATGATCAGCCATGATCACATTGAATGGCTCGAGGGGCCGAATGGCCTACTCCTGCACCTATTGTCTATTGCTAACATTTGCCATAACCAACCTCTCAAAGTACTTCACTACCATAGACATTAGTGCCACCGGTTGGTAGTCTTTGAGGTATGAACCTTACTCTTCTATCACTGTATTATAGCAGAAAAAGTGCAGATAAAGATCGACATCTGCAACAAGGTAGATTGGAAGATTGGGACTACAACCTAGCTTTATGTATAATTTATGTTTTTTGTGTGTTTTCTGAGTATTTGCTTCTGATGTTGTTGCAAGCAAGATGTTCATTGTACCTGTACCTCCGAGAACTTGTACATATGGTAACAAACCTGACTTGGATTTCTCAAACCTCTATGTTCAGAGTTTGGGCTGAAGTCCTATTGTGGACCATTATTAAAGGAGTGCTTTCATTCAAATAAATGATTGAAATAGGCACATTTTCCTTTTAGGATGAATGTAAATAATCCCTAGGCATTACTGTATAAAAGAACAAGGGGGTTACCCTTGCCAGTATTTAGCTTTTAACAAACACCACAAGAGTACTCATTTGGTCATTTATCTTTTTTACTGTTTGTGAAGCCGTGCTGTGTGATAATTGCTGCTGTGTTTTCCTAGTGAAGAACAATGACAACAATTCAAAGGTAATTAATAGGTGAGAAAGAGCAGTAGAGCATACTATAGATGTGAAAGATACATCATTCCTCCCTTTCTCCATCGTCTTCCCTCCCTCCCATTAATCCTTTCCTTTCCCCTGACATTCCCATCCCTCCTTTCTTCCTTCTTTCCTTCCCCTCTCTATTCACATCTTTCTTTGCATAGAGGTATAGTCCTTCAGATCCTATGACCACATCATCTACTCATTTACACAAATACCACACCAACCCATTCATTCTCCCAACATTCCCAGATTCCAGTGATAATGTGTAGCAGCAAATTAACCTGCCAACCAACATGCCTTTGGAATATGGGAAGAAACTGCAGCACCCAAGGGAAACCCACACAGTCATGATTAGAGTTCAATGTTCCCTGATTATATTGGCTGCTTTCTCGAAGCCGCGAGCAATTCAGGTGGAGTTGATGCGTCGTGGGGCTGGATTATGTGATGACTGGGCTATATCCACGAGGCCCCCTAATTTATTGCGGTCTTGAGCAGAGCTTTGCCAAACTAATCTGTCAAACAGTGTATCTGTAGAAATTGGGAAGAATTGTTGGATATGTGCCGAATGTTCTCAGTTTAGTTTTGTTCAGAGATCTAGCATGGAGATAGGGCTCCACACTGACCATTGATCACTTGCTCACACTAGTTCTATGTCATCTCACTTTATCAACCCCTCCTTACACTCAAGGGGCAATTTATAGAGGCCAGTTAATCTACAAACCCGCATGTCTTTGGGATGTGGGAGGAAACCAGAGCACCCAGAGGAAACTCATGCGATCACAGGGAGACCCTGCAAACTCCACACAGACAGCACCTGAGGTTAGGATCAACTCCAGGTATCTGGTGTTGTAAGGCATCAGCCCTTTCAGCTGTGCCACCCTAACCATATGCTAGTAGCTTCAATGTGGTTGGTGTAGGACAAATTGTTGGTGATATTTACGGCTCAAAACTTGAAGCTTTGAGCCATCTCCACTTCAGCACCGTTGAAGCTGACTGGGGCATATACACCACTTTGTTTTCTGAAGTCAATAACTGGTTCCTTCGTCTTACTGTCATCGAGGGAGAGGTTGTTGTCTTCGCACGACGTTACCAAGCTCTTTATTTCCTTCCTTTACTCCATCTCATCATTGTTCGACATCCGGCCCACTATGGTGAATCTGCATTTTGTTTTTGGCACAGAAAAATGTACCCACTTTTTTTCAGAAAGGAATATATTTTAAATGAAGTGAATAGTGCTTGTTTACTCGAAAGCTGTGCCTCTGAGCAGATGCCCTTCACCAGCACAACAGCCTGAAATAAGTTGTGGATTTGACATAGCAAGTGCCTGATAGGTATTAGCATCTTTATTACTGTTTCAGTGGAGGTTTTATAGAGGTTGCATGAGTATATACAACCAGCGGGAGTTTACATTAAGCAGCAGTGTGCATATTTTAAAGTAAATGAACCAGTTTCAGCACCAGTTTGTCTAACAAGGATCAAACCTTTCTGTGCATGCTGATGCTGCAGATGGCAAGCTTCACACTGTGCTCTGAAAGCATTGCAGTTGCACAGGCCAATGTTTGCAATTTGCTGTGAAGTTAAGAAGCAGAACTCCTGGGAATTAATTGGGGAATCCAGGAACACCCACTTCCCCAGTCTACCCTACATTACAAATTCTGGCCAAAGCCCCACATTTATCCATGCTGTTTCAGAGCTTTGTATGAGTTCAGCATGACAATAGACAATAGACAATAGACAATAGGTGCAGGAGTAGGCCATTCAGCCCCTCGAGCCAGCACCGCCATTCAATGCGATCATGGCTGATCACTCTCAATCAGTACCCCGTTCCTGCCTTCTCCCCATACCCCCTCACTCCGCTATCCTTAAGAGCTCTATCCAGCTCTCTCTTGAAAGCATCCAACAAACTGGCCTCCACTGCCTTCTGAGGCAGAGAATTCCACACCTTCACCACTCTCTGACTGAAAAAGTTCTTCCTCATCTCCGTTCTAAATGGCCTACCCTTTATTCTTAAACTGTGGCCCCTTGTTCTGGACTCCCCCAACATTGGGAACATGTTTCCTGCCTCTAATGTGTCCAATCCCCTAATTATCTTATATGTTTCAATAAGATCCCCCCTCATCCTTCTAAATTCCAGTGTATACAAGCCTAATTGCTCCAGCCTTTCAACATACGACAGTCCCGCCATTCCGGGAATTAACCTAGTGAACCTACGCTGCACGCCCTCAATAGCAAGAATATCCTTCCTCAAATTTGGAGACCAAAACTGCACACAGTACTCCAGGTGCGGTCTCACCAGGGCCCGGTACAACTGTAGAAGGACCTCTTTGCTCCTATACTCAACTCCTCTTGTTACGAAGGCCAACATTCCATTGGCTTTCTTCACTGCCTGCTGTACCTGCATGCTTCCTTTCAGTGACTGATGCACTAGGACACCCAGATCTCGTTGAACATCCCCTCTTCCTAACTTGACACCATTCAGATAATAATCTGCCTTTCTATTCTTACTTCCAAAGTGAATAACCTCACACTTATCTACATTAAACTGCATCTGCCATGTATCCGCCCACTCACACAACCTGTCCAAGTCACCCTGCAGCCTTATTGCATCTTCCACACAATTCACACTACCCCCCAGCTTAGTATCATCTGCAAATTTGCTAATGGTACTTTTAATCCCTTCATCTCAGCATGCTCAGATAGTTATAGTCTGTTTCTGTTTCCCGTCTACATACCTTTCCAAATATCTTTTAAACATTGTGATAGTACCTGCCTCAACTATCTCCTCTGGCAACTCATTCCATATCCCCACCACTTTTGTTTAAAGAGGTTGTCCCTCAGGTACCAATTCCTAGATATGGTAGACTGAGGGTAGCCAGTTAAAACCTTTTTCCCAGGATGAAAAAAATAAATACTAGAGGGCACATCTTTATGGTGAAAGTGGCAAAGATTAAAGGACAGTTCAAAGTGTGGGGCAGGTTTCATTTGTCTTTTTTCACACTAAGGGTGGGGAGGGCCTGGAACGTGCTGCCTGGTTTGGTAGTAGAGGCAGATAGAATGGTGGCAATTAAGAGGCTTTTGGACAGGCATATGGGTATGCAGGGAATTGAGGGATATGGATCATGTGCAGGTAGACATCAGATGGCCTTGGTATTATGTTCAGCACAGACATTATATACAGGTGTACTCCTTTGGGACATTAGAAATCTCCTTGACTTCCCACATCCTGCAGGAGGTGTATATAACTGCCCTAACTACACTAGGTCACAGAATGTTTTGGGAAAGAAAACAGACTGTACCTCATCTCGCAGTCATCCTTAACACTGAAGCCTCTCAAGCCAAAGCCTCACACTTACTCTCCACGGGGCACTTAACCTCCCGCTGGTCACTCCCAGCGCAGCTGTTCCGCTTGTATCTACCTTTTATACACCATCAGAGAAGCAGTCGCACATGCATGCGGACCACTTTCAGCTTAACCAACTCACGGGGAAACCCACCTCAGCTCGTCAACTGTGGTGCCTCAATAGTTGGCTGGTCTCCTTTTAACATCCCTCTCTTCTTCATCTGATAGAAATATATAAAATTATGAAAGCCATAGCTAGGATAACAATCGGAACCTTTTTACATGGACCGAACAATCAATTACTAGAGGGTATAGTTTTATGGTGATATGGGCAAAGATGTGCAGGACATTCTCAGTCTGCTCCATGACAGAAGAGGTAGGAGTTGTACAGTTTGATGGCCATAGGGAAGAAGGATCTCCTGTGGCGTTCTGTTCTGCATCTTGGTGGAACCAGTCTGTTGCTGAAGGTACTCCACAGGTTGACCAGTGTGTCATGGAGGGGATGGGCTGTATTGTCCAGGACGCTCCGCAGTTTGAGGAGCATCCTCTCCTCCAAGACCACCTCCCAAGAATCCAAGTCCGCCCCCAGGATGGAGCCAGCTTTCCTGATGAGTTTGTTAATCCTGTTGGCATCCGCAGCCTTCACCCTTCTCCCCCAGCACATGGCAGTGAAGAAGATGTCACTGGCTCACAACGAAGATGTCACTGGCTCACAACGATCTTACTGCAGATGTTGAAGGAGCGGAGCCTTCCCAAAAAGTACAGCCGGCTCTGTCCCTTCTTGTACAGGGCCTCAGCATTCCTGGACCAGGCCAGTTTACTGTCCAGGTACACTCCAAGGTATTTATATTCCCTAGTAAATTGCACATCCACACCTTTAATGGAGACAGGAGACGGGAGTGTTCCTCTCCTCCTAATGTGCACCAGTAACTCCATAGTCTTGTCGGCGTTGAGCTGCAGGTGAACACCAATGAATCAAATTAGTTGTTATGGCAATCTGGTGTTTTGACCACTGTTTACTAACACTGGATAAAACTGGTGCAGTTTTGGTCTCCAAATTTGAGGAAGGATATTCTTGCTATTGAGGGCGTGTAGCGTAGGTTTACTAGGTTAATTCCCGGAATGGCAGGACTGTCATATGTTGAAAGACTGGAGGGGCTAGGCTTGTATATACTGGAACTTAGAATGATGAGAGGGGATCTTATCGAAAAGTATAAGATTATTAAGGGGTTGGACACGTTAGAAGTAGGAAACATGTTCCCAATGTTGGGGGAGTCCAGACCAAAGGGCCACAGTTTAAGAATAAGGGGTAGGGCATTTAGAACAGAGAAGAGGAAAAACTTTTTCAGTCAGAGAGTTGTAAATCTGTGGAATTCTCTGCCTCAGAAGGCCAATTCTCTGAATGCTTTCAAGAGAGAGAGCTAGATAGAGCTCTTAAGGATAGCGTAGTCAGGGGGTATGGGGAGAAGGCAGGAACGGGGTATCGATTGAGAATGATCAGCCATGATCACATTGAATGGCGGTGCTGGCTCGAAGGGCCGAATGGCCTACTCCTGCACCTATTGTCTATTGTCTATTGTCCATTGTCTAATAATGGACCAAATGTTCTAATGTGTGTGCAGTATTAGGGCTTTGAATGATCCAAATGTAAATCACAAGCATATTGTTTAGAGTAAGGACACAAAGTGCTGGAGTAACACAGTGGGTTAGGCAGCATCTCTGGAGAACCAGGATAGGCGATGTTTCGGGTTGGGACTCATCTTCAGACTGATTGCAGTTGGGGGAAAAAAGCTGGAAGAGAGGTAGGGGCTGTACAAAGTCTGGCAAGTGATAGGTGGATACAGGTGAGGGGGATTTGCTTGATTGATTGATATTTTATTATCACACGTGACATGGCACAATGAAATTCTTCGCTTTGCATACCATACACAAAATATTCAAAGAGTCGCCACATGCAAAAAGTCTCCAATGGTCCCTCTTTATTCTAGGTGACCCCCCACGCCGGTTCCCTCATTGTTCTCTGTAACCTCCCTCCCCCCCATGCTGGGTCCCTCTTTCTCCGCTTCCTATCACATTTTGATTACAATCTTTCCCTCACTAATCTATTCCACCCCTCTCTTATAGCCTCTTGATATGATAAACATTCTGTCCATGGAGTCCTTTTCTGTCGACAACCCTGTTTGTGCAATTTGCCAGGACACAATCTGCACAGTTTGGGTGCGATACATCCCAAGCCCTCACTCTCTGTGCCAGTGCTCTGAACTGGAACCATGAATATGGGAATTACAAAACTCATTTCTTTTAACCGTTTGATTTATTTCTACTTATCAAGTACAAAAAAAACTGCAGACGCTGTAAATCTAAAAAGAAAATAAAATTGCTGGAGATGCTTAGCAGATGCGGCAGTATCTGTTGAAAGAGAAATAGGTTAATGTTACAGGAACTGGGAAATGAGAACAAAAATCAGTTTAAAGTTGCAGGTGGAGTAGATATGGATAGCCAAAGGGAATATCAGACAGGGTGAGGTCGCTGAGATGAATCCACTTTTTATTGAGCCATCTGGTTGATAGATTAACAAAGGGAAAAGCTGTAAAAGCTGTGAAAAGCTATTGCTGAAGATGAAATTAAATGAATAATGAGGAAGAAGGAAACAAGTATGGAGGTGTCACACATTGCCTGAGTACCTATGCACATTCAGGTGCAATCGGTAAGGAAGGCCAGGTAAATCTCAGTTGAAAGCACAGACTGGTTGATACAACATGGAAGCAGGCCCTTCGGCTTAACTTGGCCATGCTCAATTACTTTCCCCGCCAGCTCGCTCTCTATACCAACCATCTTCTATGTGAAGAAGTAGCCCCTCAGGTATTTACTAAATCTTTCCCCTCTGACCTCTCCAGTTCTTGATTCCTCTACCCTAGTTTTAGAGATGTAGCGTGGGAACGAGTCCATGCCAACCAGCGATCCCCGTACACTAGATCTATCCTACACTAGGAACAATTTACAGAATTTACAGAATGCCATTAACCTAGAAACCTGCAACTCTTTGAAATGTGGGTGGAAACCGGAGCATTCGAAAAAAAAACCCACGCGATCACAGGGGGAATGTATAAATTCTGTACAGACTGCACCTGTAGTCAGGTTCAAACATAGGTCTCTGGTGCTGTAAGGCACCACCCTCTGCTTCCTATCATAAAGCCAATTCTATATTCAATTAGTTAGCTGCCCTGGATCCTATATGATCTAATCTTCCATCGCAATCTATCAAACTAAACATTGGTTTAGTTTAGTTTAGAGATACAGTGCTGAAACAGGCCCTTCGGCCCACCGAATCCGCACTGACCAGCGATCCCTGCACACTAACACTATCCTACACACACTCGGAACAATATACACTTATACCAAGCTAATTAACCTACAAATCTGTATGTCTTTAAAGTGTGGGAGAAAACCGAAGATCTCGGTGAAAACCCATGTGGTCCTCAGCAGGGCTTGAATATATGGTCCTCTGACTTTGACCAGCATTCTCCCTGTTGCCTATCAAGTGCTTCATATCGAAATATTGAATTGGTGCCTTTCCACTCTTGTATAGGTCTTAGGTTTACTCGTCTATAATTCCCAGATCATTTATTTGCAGAACTTTGTAAATAGAGACACAACATTAACCACTGTCCAATCTTGCAGCATCTCAACTTCGTCTGACGATGATTCAAATATCACAGCCAGGACTATTGCAACTTCTTCACTTCCTATAGTGTCCTTGTACACAGCTGATTAGGCCTGGGAGATTTATCTACCTTCATACATCTTAGGATGTCCAGCACTTCCTTAACTGTAACACTGTACTCAAGACATTTCTATTAAATTTACCTGGTTCCCTAGGTTTCGTGTCTTTCTACACGGTAAAAACAGAAGAGAAATATTAATTGAGATCCTTACCATCTCGTGTGGCTCCACACACAGATGACCACTTTCCAGTTACGGTCTTTCTAGTTACGCTCTTTCGCCTAATTTATTTTTAAAATTGATTATCCTTAAATCTTAGCTGATAAAGCAATCTCATGGCGCCTTTTTACCCTCCTGATTTCCTTCTTAAGTATAACATAACATAACATAACAAAACTTTATTGTCATTCGGCACAACACCGAACGAAATTTCAACAGTCACAAAACACAGCAAAAAAAAGAAAAAAACACAGGACACCCGACCCCAACACAAACATCCATCACAGTGACTCCAAACACCCCCTCACTGTGATGGAGGCAACAAAACTTCCCCTCTCTTCCCCCCGCACCCATGGACAGGCAGCTCGACCCCTACCGAGGCAACCGACACGCACAGCCTCCGCAAGAGGATGGAAGGCCCCGCAGCCGAGCCGCACCGGGCACCGAAACGTCCCGCGGCCGAGCTGCACCGGGCACCGAAACGTCCCGCGGCCGAGCCGCACCGGGCACTGAAACGTCCCGCGGCCGCACCGGGCAATGTTAAGTCCAGCGGCCGAGCCGCACCGGGCACTGAAACGTCCCGCGGCCAAGCCGCGCTGGCGATGTTAAGTCCAGCGGCCAAGCCGCGCCGGGCACTGAAACGTCCCGCGGCCGAGCCGCACCGGGCACTGAAACGTCCCGCGGCCGAGCCGCGCTGGCGATGTTAAGTCCAGCGGCCAAGCCGCGCCGGGCACTGAAACGTCCCGCGGCCGCACCGGGCGATGTTAAGTCCAGTGGCCGAGCCGTACCGGGCACTGAAACGTCCCGCGGCCGAGCCGCGCCGGCGATGTTAAGTCCCGCAGCCGAGCCGCGCCGGGCGATGGAAGGCCCCGCGGGCGAGCTGCGCCCCGGGGAAGAGACCTAATAAAAGAAAGGTTTCCCCCCCGCCCCACCCCACCCCACCCCACCCCACCCCCCACCACACATACACAGCCAAAAACAGAAACAAAAACCATCCCAACACCGACACAAACAGAAAAAAAGAAAAAAAGACAACAGGCTGCCAGAGAGCCGCAGCCGTTAGGCGCAGCCAACTCCTCCCACTTAAGGAGTATACTCCTTAATCCCCTATACTCCTCCAGGGATAGACTTGATCCCAGCTGCCTATACCTGACCCATACCTCCTCCTTTTTCTTGACCAGAACCCCAATTTCTCTCGTCATCGAGGATTCCTTACTCCTACCTGCTTTGCACTTCACTCTAATGGGAACATGTGCACATTCACAGTTTGATTTCTGAGGGGGATTTAACAGCATCTCACTTTCTGGGCGCAATCTACTCCAATCAACTTTTGCTAGTTTAACATCACATCAAGAGGCAAGACTTCTGAAAGTGCAGCACGCCTCATCTCTACATTGGAATTTCAATGGAGATAATTATGCAGCAGGGCTTGAGTATATGGCGCTCTGACTTTGACCAGCATGCTCCCTGTTGACTATCAAGTGCTTCATATCGAAATATTGAATCGGTGCCTTTCTCTATTTTTACTCCAGATTTTTTGGCATCTGAAGTATTTGCTTTAGTAATCCATGAGAAGTATAGCAATCCTTTGGAACACTTTTTTTTTGGATAGATATCATTAATTGGTAAAACTGGAAATAATGAGCTCAATCACATTAGTGGTGGTGGTGTGATTTCAGTTTTAAATTGATTACCGGTTTCTCTTTAATTTAATTTTATTGACCAGACACTTTTGCTGGTAAAAGGTTTAGCAACAAATTATGAAACATTATTCATTGTTAAATTATAACGATGGTCCAACTATTCCACAAGGCAGAGCAAAGCCAGTGTTGTTGAAGGCTTGCTTTCACTGAGATGAGAAGTGTGTAGTGCTTCACCACAGTGGGGGGGGGGGACGAATGTTTGAACTATTCATCCTTCTGATAGAAAATTAATGAGTAAACCAGTAATCAATTCCAAATTTGAAGAAAACACTGCATTCAGCACAGTGGTAAATAATGAAGGGTGAAGGGTCAAAGACTTAAGAAAGAAGTGAAGCAATTTAGAAGGCAAAAATATTGAAGACAATATTAACCAGACTACAATTTTAAGAATATAGGACCTTAAGAACTATAAGCAGGAGTAGGCCATTCGTCCCCATATGCCTGCTCCGCCGTTCAGTAAGATCATGGCTGATCTTTTAATTCAGTGATTTTTTTTCCTACACTTACACCATATCTCACAATTCACTTAATATTTTAAAACTGCTCAATCTTTTGCATATACCAAGTAACTGAGCAATCACAATCCTTGTGTAGTCAATTCTGACTATTCACTGCTCTCTGGCTGAAAAAAGTTTCTTTTTTTCTATCCTACTTCTATAAACCCCAGTCAGAGGAAACATCGGGAAGTTCGGATCACATGTGATCCTGAGTGAGCTAGCCAATTGGATGCAAAATGACAGTAGGAAAAAGAGGGTGTTAATAGAGGATTGTGGAGGTCTGTAACAAGTGAATATGCCAAATCGCTCATTGCTGGGGCCATTTTTGTTTGATATTTATATTAATGGTTTCGATGTGAATGTAACGTGGTATGAGTAGTAAGGTTGCAGATGAGTAAAATTGGTGGTACATTGGACAGTGAAGAAAGTTTTCTATGATCACCTTGGGATCTTGATGAACTGGGCCAATGGGCTGAAGAATAGCAGATGGAATTTAATTCAGTAAAATGCAAGGTGCTGCATTTCCTTAAGGCAAGACAGGACTTACACAGTAAATGGCAGGGTCCTAGGGAGAGTGATAGGAGAGAGCATCCTCGAGGTGTAGATGCATAGTTCCCTGAAAGTGGTGACACAGATAGACTGGGTGTTGAAGAAGGCATTTGGCACGATGGCCTGCATCGTCACTGTATTGAGTACTGGTTTTGGGATGTCTTGTCACAGCTGTAGAAGATGTTGGTAAGGCCATATTTGAAATACTGTGTACAGGTCTAGTCACCCTGTTATAGGAAAGATGTCATTAAACTAGAACGGGTACAAAATATATTTACAAGGATGTTACTGGATCTGGAGGTTTTGAGGTGTAAGAAGAGGCTGGCAAGGTTGGGCCGGTTGCTGTGCTGTATTGATCTATGACTATGACTGCCAGCTCTGCATCTAACTCTGTCAAGCTGCACAAAAAAAGTTTTTACATTTCAATGAGATCATCTCTCATTCTTACATAAAAATATAGAGAATAAGGGCTCACGCTGTTTAACCTTTCTTTGTTGGAATCGATCTGCTGAGCCTTCATTATGTTCTATTTCTGAACTAAGGATGCCAAACATGAACATAATATTTCAGATGCTGTCTCTCCAGGATCCTAGATTACTGCTGTCAGATGTCTTTACATCTTGTGATGGAGGCCAAAATTCTGCTGCTTTCTTAATTGCTGTTCCATCAACATGTTAATTTCCGGTGATTTGTATACAAGGATACCCAATATCCCTCTGAATACCAACACCTTTCATCTCTCACCACTTAAAAAATACTCCACTTTTCTCCTTTTACCATCAATCCAGACAGAAAAGCAGGAGTGGAGCTCTGCGGGCAGTCTGAGGGTATCCTGCAGTCCCTCAGTAGCTTCCTGCATCCAGACTCATCTCCAGCCATCTACACTTTGACGTCACTGAAACCAAATGTTCCCAGACAGGAAAGTGAGGTTGAATCTGCACAACCTTCCCTCCTCAACAATCTAAGTCATGCACAAATCATAGCATCATGTTTCATGGCGATGGGAGGACCTCAAAGCAGAAGATGAGGAAACACTAATCAGTGTCCACATCACAACACTAGGTCTTACAACATTATAGATTATGGCTTAGTTTAGTTTAGTTTATAACGTGGGAACAGGCCCTTTGGCCCATCGAGTCCGCACTGACCAGCGATCCCCATGCTCTTGCAGTACCCTACACACATTAGGGACAATTTTCAATTATACCAAGCCAATTAACCTGCACCTGTATGTTTTTGGAGTGTAGGTGGAAACCGGAGATCCCAGAGAAAACCCACGCAGGTCACGGGTAGAACGTACAAACACTCTACAGACAAGTACCCATAGTCAGGATCGAACCCAGGGGTCTGGCGCTGTAAGGCCGCAACTTTACCACTGCACCACCATGCCACCCACCAATGGTCTTGATAACGAGTGAAGAACAACAACAATTAAGGAATGAGCTCCAATTCTTCCACATTATTTTCATCTGTTATGTTCTCTTAACCTGTCTACATCCCGTTGAAGCCTCGCGACATCCTTTTCATCCCCCACACCGTTACTCAGCCTTGTATCATCTGCAATCATGGATATATTGCACTTGGCATCCTCCATCAATTATTGATTTAGCTTGTGAATAGCTGGCGTCCTAACATTGATCCCTGTGACATTTTCTAACACCAAGATGACCTGCCCAGTCCTACTATTTTTGTTTATAAGGTTACGGCATCAGAAATTATTCAAGGATGTGACACTAATTGGTTTGACTTGGGGCAGCACGGTAGAGCGGCGGTAGAGTTGCTGCGTCACAGCGCCTGAGACACAGGTTTGATGCTGACTGCGGGTGCTGTCTGTATGGAGTTTGTACATTCTCCCTGCGACTGCGTGGGTTTTCTCTGGGTGCTCCGGTTTTCTCCCACATTCCAAAGACGGATGGGTTTGTAGCTTAATTGGCTTCGGTAAAATTGTCAATTGTCCCTAGTGCGTAGGATAGTGCAAGTGTACGGGGTGATCGCTGGTCAGTGCGAAGGGCTGGTGTTCATGCTGTATCTCTAAAAGTCTATTAAAAAAGTTTTTAAAAATGGTACAACTTGTTTAAGAGGGCATCCCTAAATTGCCATTGAAGATATTCAATGGGAGATATTCATTATTTTACTGATGGGAAATTGGGTGGAGAGATCAAACTCATCACACCAGTCCTGGGCTTTTGTGGCAGAGAGGGGTCCATGGGTATGAGATGGTTCTGAACATTGGTCGGCTGGTGTACATTTTTACCCCTCTGGGCTACCTGCTCTCCCTCCTCTCCCTTTGGTGTGGGTTCCCATGAGAGGGATGCCACTACACAGCTACCCATGAATATATTAGACGCCAGCAGATCAATTAAATGTGGTGCAAGTAGTCTGTAACCCACCTCAAGTTTCACTTGGGCAATCTACAAGAACATTTTCTACTTTTTAAAAAAATCTTTAAAGATCTGAATATCCACCTAAATCGCAGCAAGGCTCTACCTGATCAAAAGCAGTCACAGTGAATGGATCAAAGAGGCACGCTTCTTCTTTCAGCTGAATAATATGTCAAGCATTGCCACTGTAGCTAAATTGTAGCTGCTTACCTCGAGCTTTGTAGGCTAGTTTATAAAATGGTAGCAATTCTGCAAGTTTCCCTATCATGAATAGAAATGGATATTTAGAAATCATTTATCGTAAACTTTGTCTAATTGGAATTCAATGATCATCGGGTAGTCAGTCCATTATTCTGTAGTTCCTTTATTCAATTAGATCAGTGCTGAAATGTACCTTAATTCTGTCCACCTACCTTGATCTATCTATCCTTTGATAACAATAAATCACTGAATGATTCCCCCAAAACGAGGTAACCCATGAAGGAGTATGTTCCAGATTTCCACCTTCTGTTGTGCGAGGAATATTTTTCTCTAATTGGCTACTTAGTCCTCCAGAGCGTTCAAACAGCCTCACCACTTGACTGACTCAGGAAAATAAACAGCATTTCGAGACAAAGGAGCAGATGGATGTCTCGTCATCTTTGCATGGAGTTAAAAAGGGCCATGCTGGGCTAGATTTCTCTGCTATCACCACGCAGTATTTACACAGTTTGTGGGTAAATAATATTAAGCGGAAGCTTAAAATTCAATTATCCATAAAATTACATTTTCAGCATCTGCAAAATCACGTGAGTCATTTTTGAATACTAATTAGTCTTGGCTCCTTTCCAAAACATGACATTCCATTATAACTTAGCAGCTGGGTGTATTTCTATGCAACAGCTGTTGTGAAAAATAAACAGGCACCTGTGAGGAAAGGAGAAAAAGAGGAATAAAGGAAAGAGAGAAAATAAAATATTATTCAGTAGCCTATCTCACAGGAATGAACGGAAAGTGTGAGGAGAAAATACTATTTAGTAGCCCACCTTGCATTTTCAGCAAACATCAAAGCACTTTATCACTGATGAAAAACAGTACAGTTTTTGTTGCAAGCTGGCGATTCATCAATCAAATGACCAATTAGTGTTTTACTGGTTGAGGCCAGGACAGAAGCAAATTTTCCCTGCCTTTAACAATAATTTAGTGGGCAATCCAAATTTCCATTCAAAGCCTCGTCATTAAGAGGCACCCCAGTCCTCCTGTCAGGTTGTGCTGACGTTGTGCTTATGCTTCCGAACTGAAACTTCGCAGTGATCACTCCGTCAGCAACTGTCAAAGCTACTTGCTAACCATGCTAGTTACACTGAACTGCACTGGGAGTCTTTGCAGTGCACATCACAGGCATGATTAGAAAACACAGCAGTTTGTGCAAATGTACAAAAGTCACTTATTAGCAGCAAATGATCGCCGCACCTGATCTAGTTTATTTAGCATCCGCCCATTGAAATGGCAACACGGGTACCAATATGGATTAGAAAATTTAGTTGAATCCTGAATTCCACCCACATTGAATTCCTGAAATTTAGTTCAGAAAGATTTTGTTTCAAAATTTTAGCTCTTTCAATTATATTGGACTGGATCAAAATGGGCCCAGTCCGCTGCCAGCATACATGGGCTTCCCCTGTATGGCTGGATGTGAAAGATCGAGAAAGGTTAAGTCACAAGAGTCCTTGGTGTTAGCGGAAAGATATTGGTGTGGATAGAAAAATAGCTATCAGGCAGGATACAGTGCGGAGGAATAAATGCGTCATTTTCAGGTTGGCAAATATGACAATGTAGAATGGAACGTATAGCCCAGCAACACACCCTTCAGCCCAGGATATCTGAGTTAAACATGATGCCGTTAAACTAATCTTTTCTGGCTGTACATCATTCATATCCCACTACTTCCTGCATATCAATGTGCCTCTATCTTACAGCCTCAGAAATGCCACTATCCTATCTGCATCCACCACCACTCCAGCCGGGCGCGTTCCACGCACCCATAACACACCATGTAAACAACTTGATTACAGAAAGTCACAAAACATAGAACATAGAATAGTATAGCACAAGGACAGGCACTTTGGCCCATGATGTTTGTTCCAAAGACCATATCTTAGCCCGGAAGCCCAGCTGCACATAATCCATATTCTCCCGTTCCCTGTATATCCATACACCCATTTTAATTGTCTCTTAAATGTCATTATCATATCTGCCTCAACCACGACACCAGTAAAGTGTTCCAGGCATTCACTTCCCTCTATGTTAAAAACGTGCCCCGCAAATCTCCTGTAAACTTCGCCCCTCTCACCTTCAAGCTATACTTTCTAGTATTTATTTTTTTCCATCCTGGGAAAAAGGTTCTGGCTGTCTACCCTAATTATGCCCCTCAACATTTTACATGCTTCTTTCAGATCTCTGCATTCTAGAGAAAACAATCTGTGTCTGTCCAAACTCTCCCTGTAGCTATTACTCCCTTATCCAGGTATCATTCTCCACTGCACCCTTTCTAAGACTTCCACATCCTTCCTAGGTAGAAGGCAACTAGAAATGCATGCAATACTCCAAATGCGGCCTAGCCATAATCCTACAAAGCTGCATTATGATTTCCTAGCTGTTATACTCAACGCCCTGATCTATGAAAGCAAGCACTCCATATGCCTGTTTTACCACTCTATTTATGTATTGAAACGTTCAGGAGTTATGGACTTGAACACTAAAATCCCTCTGTACATCTATGCTGTTAAGGGTCATGCTATTACTGCATGATGAAGGGTCTCGACCCGAAACGTCACCCATTCCTTCTCTCTCGAGATGCTGCCTGACCTGCTGAGCTACTCCAGCATTTTGTGAATAAATCGATTTGTACCAGCATCTGCAGTTATTTTCTTATGCTATTACTGTATATTTTCAACTTCCATTTCATCTCCCAAAGTGCAGCACCTCACAGATGCCCAGATTAAATTCCATCTGCATTTCTCCTCTCATTTCAATAGACAATAGACAATAGGTGCAGGAGGTGGTCATTCGACCCTTCGAGCCAGCACCGCCATTCAATGTGATCCTGGCTGATCATTCTCAATCAGTACCCCGTTCCTGCCTTCTCCCCATACCCCCTGACTCCGCTATCCTTAGGAGCTCTATCTAGCTCTCTCTTGAATGCATTCAGAGAATTGGCCTCCACTGCCTTCTGAGGCAGAGAATTCCACAGATTCACAACTCTCTGACTGAAAAGGTTTTTCCTCATCTCAGTTCTAAATGGCCTACCCCTTATTCTTAAACTGTGGCCCCTTGTTCTGGACTCCCCCAACATTGGGAACATGTTTTCTGCCTCTAACGTGTCCAACCCCTTAATAATCTTATACGTTTCGATAAGATCTCTCATCCTTCTAAATTCCAGTGTATTTCTGTAGCTGATTTATATCCTGCTATATACCTTGACAGCCTTCCGCACAATCCACGACCCCAGCAATCTTGGTGTCATCTGCCAAGTTACTAACCGACCTGTCTACGTCTACCTTCAAGTCATTTATACGTATATATCAAAAACAGCAGGACAAAATGGAGCCAGTAAAGAGGAGAGGTGGCAAGAGCCAGCATGTGATAAGTAGATTCAGTCAGGCGGAGAGTCCTGCCTGTGGATCCTGGAGAGGAGGTAGAAGTGAGCTATGGATGCTTAGGGCACAATGAAGCTGGAAACTTCTGAGAAAATGAGGTCCCTAATTGTCCAGAAGGCAATAGCCTGATGTTCAGTGATGGAGTTGTGTTCCAGAGCAAGGTATGGGAAGGTATCAGGGGCATTTGGGTTCTGTGAGGTAAATAAACATTCGCCAAACCAACAATTATTTGGGTGAGACATGGAGTTATGATGATCACAAGCAAAAGCAACGGGAAACTTTTCACACAAGGGTTACAGAACATGGGTTACAGAACTTATAAAGGAATTAGATATTTGTTTGAAAGGGAGAATATAAAAGGGTGTAGATCAGAAACAGAACAAAGAAAAGAGAAAGCTCAGTTGAAGAGCTGTCATCAGTAACTTTGCAATGGTGCAAATGACCTTCTTGTGGTCAAAGAAATCTTCTGATTATGTAGTCATAGCCAGACAGCACAGAAAATAGCCATTCAGCCCACAGTGCCTGTGCTGATCATCAACCACCCATACCATTCATACACTCATACCATTTGTTCTCTCCTCATTCACATCAATTCTCTCAGATTCTACCACTCACCTATATATTAGGGACAGCTAGGTACAGCAATTTACAGCTACCAATTAATCCATCAGCTAGCATGCCTGTTGGATTGGAAGCAAACTGGAGCATTGTGTTCAACACAGGCATTGTGGGCCGAACGGCCTGTTCCTGTGCGTACTGCTCTGTGCTTTGTGTTCACACTGGTAAGAGATTTAAATGATTTTCATCCCCAATTGCTTCTAAGAAAAGTTATATCTGAGATGAGTTGGCTTAAACAAAAGATATCAAACAAGTTTCCAAGTGAAACCAAAGAACGTAAGCAGCATCATGAACAATTTAAACTAAGAACATAAAGGCAACAAGAAAGTAAGGCAAAAATTGGAAGAAAAACATCACACCACACATGAAAGAGAGGCACAGAGACAGGCAGGAAGCAAGTCGAATTTCCATGCATGATAATTTATTGCACTGTCAGAGGCTTCCTTGAGATGATTTGCCAAGGATAACTAAAGTTATCATATTCTCTTTCTGTTTTAGGTTTCAAGCAGCTGCAGTTTGTTTAGTTTTCATTGTCTTGTTGTCCTTACTCTGCCACAGGATTTAGAAGCATTAATTATGTGGATTTCTAAATCCCATTCTAGGTATTTGAGCCTATAATTCGATCTTTGATGATAAAACACTCTTGACTTTAGTATTCACCCATCAACCGACCATCAACCAACATATCTATCTGGTGATAAACATATTCCATCACTCGGATGTTGATGGATGCAAGTTTGCTGCCCGCTGCTCACAATACACAGCAACTGCAGTTCCAGTGAAACTCTGTACTTGTAAAGTCATTGGGAATCCTTGAGATCATGGAAAGCGCTTCATTAGAGCAAGTCCTTCCTTTCACCCTTACTTGAGCAACTTAATCCTTCTAAACCTTACCCTTCCAAATGCCTTTAAACACCTTTTCATTTTCCTCGGGACAGATAATATGGCTTAGATGTCAAATTGCAGATAATCCAATAATAAACTGAATTTGATAGATGCACAGCTTAAGGAATCCACACCAGAGACTCTGCAAGGTCACATTTATTTGTTATCATCTGTGAACATTTAAAAGAAGGTAAAATACTTAACCCATGTTTAGTATCCCCAGCAATTGGCATAATGAATGTTCTGACAAAACAACTTTGACCTGAAACATGAGGGTAGCACAGTGGCGCACCTGGTAGAGCTGCTGCCTCACAGCACCAGACCTGGGTTCGATCCTGACCTCAGGTGTCGTCTGTGTGGCATTTGCATGTTCTCCCTGTGACCATGTGCATTTTCTCCAGGTGCTCCAGTTTCTTCCAACATCTCAAAGATATAGAGGTTTCTAGGTTAATTGGCCCCAATAAAATTGCCTTTAATGTGCAGGGACTGGATGAGAAAGTGGGATAACATGGAATTAATGGGAATGGCGATCGATTCTTGATGTGGACGGTGGGCTGAAGGGTCTGTTTCCATGCTGAATCCCTAAACTAAACTAAAATTTGCTCTGTTTCACTTTCCACAGATTTTGCTTGAGTGTCTCCAGCACCATCATATTGTTTATTTCAGATTTCCACCATCTGCAATATTTGTTTTGATTTCTCGTAGAAAGAGTGCAATTGGCTGAGGGAGGGTTGCCTTTGCGACTGGATTTGAACAAGAAGGGTTGATTTCAGGAAATGAGACAAGTGGGAGAGCAGAAATCAGATGACAGACGGCAAGAGTTTTCAAAGCCAAGTCGGTAAATTCTGCCTCTTTCACAGCTGAATTGAAAGCTAATTTTTATCACTGTTGTCAGTTTCTGCCAATTCAGCTTCCTGCTTGAGGAATCAGCCAGAGCATAACTCTCTCTCTTGGCCACAAAGACCTGATAGATTTTCAATCTGTAGGGGAAGGATCTGGTTACGAGTCTGAACCATCCCATGGTTACAAGACATGGTGCAGCAATGATGTCACTCCAAAAGCTGGCAAGAGTCTCCCTTCCAAAGCCATGCGATATTCCAGATATGATCTGCTTCTCCCCTTAACACCAGAGGAAGGTTGATGGTAGTTGTCCCTTGGGAATCAATGTTTCCTCGAGGCAAGTGTCCATTAACCTGATAGGGACACACTTGCTTAAGATCTTCTTAGTCAGATCACAACTGAAAGTAGAGGAACAATCAGCATTGTAGATTAGCAGATTACATGAAAGATGGACTAGAATTAAATGTGTGGATTTACATCTGTAGAAAGAATGATAAACCTCTGGTCCAGTGCTTTTAACATGGTGCTTGACACGCTGTCCTCTGCAGTCTCACAAAGAGATATTACTCTGTAAATCTCCTTCAAAGGCACGTTGCTTATTCCCAGAATTAGCCTGTGCATAGGAAAATGAGCCTGCAACTCAATGAGTTGAAGCCACGCTTGCTTACCCAAAGAAAGTTAATTCAAATCACCCACCCAACCAAACTGCAACAATTCCTAAATATCAAACTGTTTGCAACATTTCCAAAACACCATACCTGTTATAAGGGGAACTCCACCAATCTCTGTTTCTGGTACAGTGAGACATCCGTTCCGTCTGTACCCGGATGAAATGCGACTCCCATATTATCTGTACCTGGTAACACGGGAACTCCAGGTCTCTCTGTTCTCTGTAATACTGGGGAATTCTTCTACTGTCTTTCCCCAGTAACACAGAGATTTTGCATTTTCCCTGGTAACATGTGGGCTTCCGGACTGTTGGATTCCTGGAACACATGCCGGTGTAAACATTTTGTGGTGCTTTCTCAACATTCCAGGGAATAGGTTCAATCCTATTCTCCATTGCTGCCCGTGTGGAGTTCGTGTCAGTTCAAAGGACATTGCTAGACCCGTGGGAGAGCAAGTGACAGGGCAACAGAGACTGTAATTGATGAGAGTTAGCATAGATCCAATGGGCCAAATGGTGTTGGGTAATACAACGCTGGGAAGCAAACATAAACTGGAAATTAATTTCTATGGGTAGACAAATTTGAAGAGAGCTTCATCACCTCAGCATTTTCCAATAGAAAAGGGTGTTCCGTATTTCCCTGGTGTCAAAGGCTGCAGTGAGGTCTCAAAGGAGCCTGTAGAGTGGCAGGGTTCGCTGCTGCCTGTGCTTTTCTCGGATTTACCACAGGGTGAAGGTCACATCCAGCCCGCCTCTGGACAGGTGGAATCCACTAAGTGATCCTCAACAACTCTTCATCCACTGGGCCCGTGATGATGATGTTCCCCGCAGTAGACAGAAGGAGGCCCCTGTGTAATTACCACAGTCAGGCATCAGCTTTCTTGAAGAAGGTCAGGTTTATATTGCCCTGCAGTTTACTTCTCTCCGTGGGCGTGGACAGTGATATGAGCACAGGGCAGGAACTCTCACACTGTCCATTACTGGAAACAGAGAAGGAAGGTGGAGATCTGCATCGTCTGATCCCACTGACACTCCATTTCCCTCTGGACAGGATGCACGTTCTGTCCTCCTCGGGTCAGTTGAAAACATTTGCGGTTCTCTCTGATCCTTCATCAGAATTGGGGAAATGAGCAATAACAGCGAAGGTGGAGGAGGATCACAGGGAGTACAGTCGTACTCCAATAACACACTGTCACGTTGTTTGGTAAACTTGATGGATCAGTATCTGGGTCACCAAATGCCAAACTTACATTCTCTCCAACATTCTAGGGTCCCGTTTTCAAGTGCGGTCTAACCAATGTAAGTCTAACCAATGTAGCCGAGAAGACCTTCCCTCTTCCCTTCCCACTATCCAGAGACTCAAATAGTTTCTCTAGGTGAAACAGTGATTCCGTTTTTCCAGTCTATTGTTCTGCATCCAGTGGCCGCACTAATGTGTTCTCCTCTACAATGGAGAAACCAAGTGAATATTGTGTGATCATTTTGCGGAGCACCTGTGTTTGATCTGCTGGAGTTACATGGAGCTGCAGTTACCTGCCACTTTAATTCACTGTCCCACTGCCACTCTGAGGTCTGGACTGTGATCGTAAGGCCCAATGCGAGCTTGAGGAACAACACCTCCTCTTCTGTCTTGCACAGTTATAGACAGGAGGACTCAATATTGAATTTGAATGTAGGCACAAAGCAACTACAGATGTTGGAATTTTGTGTAGAGCACAAAGTGCTGGAGTAATTTGGCAGGTCAGGCTGAATCTCTGGAGGATATGGATAGGTGACGTATCAGGATGGAACTCTTCTTGATTAATTGTAGCAGAGGAGAGAAAACTGGAAAAGAGTTGTGAGCTGGACAAAGTGATATCACTGAGATACTCCAGCACTTTGTGTTCTACGTCGAATTCTCCAATGTTAGCTAAGTTCTTCTTTCTGTCCGTATTACAATTGGCCATTTCTGCCTATCATCCACCTATGATTTTGGCTTGTTTGATGAACTTTGGTTATTTTTCTCTCTCTATTAGTACAGCCTTACCTGCTCGGAATGTCCCCAAGCCCTGTTGTCTTTAACCCCTTATACAGCCAAAGAAACATCATGGGTTTCTAGTTATTTCATGCATTTGACCTCACCCTGTCAGATATTCCCTTAATTCTACTCAACACTTACCTGCTATTGAAAACTAACCTATTTTCTCTCTTTCCAGGTACGGACAAAGGATCTCAGTTATTTACTCTCCACAGATGCTATCTACCTGCAGAGTGTTGCTGGCATTTTCTGGGGTTTTTATCTTTTAGATTTCAAACAAATGCAGGCCATTTTTCTGATTTTCAGCATCATTACTCTGCTTATATTTCTACTTCTTTTATGGTATAGCTGATTATTTTATAAATATTTTTAGTCAAGTGCCCTTTCTTGGCAGATAAATGTTGGTAAACAGACCCTTTAGCAGCTCTTCTGCATCTCTTTGTGTGATGCATGAACTATTTTATGTCCTTCACTGCGTTTCATTGCAAGACAAGAAAAAGACTGCAAAATAAAAGACACGAGTGCAAAATACAATTAGAAAACAAGTCCACTGTAGTGCGAGAGATGGTCCATAATCTTCCTTTGCAGAGGCAAGATTACGGTTATGCAGGTTGGTGAGTTGTCCACAATTAGCACTTCACGAACCTGGTGGTATGGGTCTTCAGGCTCCTGTACCTCCTGCCAAACATTGGCAGAGAGAAGTGGGCATAGCCTAAATGGTGACGATACTTGAAGATAGATGCTGCCTTTATAAGGCAGCGGCTCACATAGATGCTTCCGATGGATAGGAGAGCTGTGCCCATGAAGGATCGGGTGGAGTCCACTACTTGTTGCAGCCTCTTGTGTTCCTGTGTGTACGAATTGTTGGACCAAGCTGTGATGCAATCAGACTAGATACTTTTTACAATGCATCTGTAGAGATTGTTGGAAACATAGTAATGTAGAAAATGGGCGCAGGTGTAGGCCTTTCGGCCCTTCGAGTGATTCAATATGATCATGGCTGATCATCCAAAATCAGTACCCCGTTCCCACTTTCTCCCCATATCCCTTGATTCCATTAGCCCTAAGAGCTGAATCTAACTCTCTCTTGAAAACATCCAGTGCATTGGCCTCCACTGCCCTCCATGGCAGAGAATTCCACAGATTCATAACTCTCTGGGTGAAAAGGTTTTCAGATTCACAACTCTCTGGGTGAATCTTTAGTGACATGCCAAATCTCTTTAAACTTCTGACCAAGTGATGGTATGCTTACTTTGTGGTTCCATCTGTGTGCTGGGCACAGGACAGATCATCTGAAATGCTAATGCCCCAAAATTTGAAGCTTATACAATGAAAATATTATGGTTGTGAAAGGTCTAGTTGGTATACTGTTTTATGTGGAAGTGCCAAAGGAATTACTGGTGCCTCAGGGGTACATGAGTTTGCAGGAAATAATCAGCACTTCATGAACCGCCTGCTTGGTTGCAGTTGTCAAAGTGAAATGTTTGGGATAGACAACAGTCTCTAATTAAAACAAGATTCTTTTATAAAATAAATTTTTTAAAGATTCTATTTCGAGACTTGTGGTTATGGAAGTTACTTTTCTGTCTAAAAGAGTCTTAGCTATTATTGACTTTTTATTTCTTTACATTGGGGGTAGGGTTGTTGGCTGCAACCTTTCCCCCATTGACTGTACACTGCAAGGGCCAGGAAGAGAGCGGGTAAGATTATCACTGACCCCTCTCACCCTGGCCACAAACTCTTTGAAGCACTTCCCTCTGGAAGGCGACTCCGGACTATCGAAGCCACCACAGCCAGACATAGAAACAGCTTTTTTTCCACGAGCAGTAGCTCTACTCAACAACCAAAAGTCCATAGCCTCCTTTTGCTCTGGTATTTTATTTCATTCTTCACATGTTTAAATTATAATGTTTTATTCTTAATTGTTTACTGTATGTCGTGCTGTGACTTGCGAACAAAGCACCAAGGCAAATTCCTTGCATGTGTACATACTTGGCTAATAAAATGTATTCAATTCAATTCAATTCAATTGCCTTTTATGGACTATTTATCAATCTCAGACGGCAATCCACATCTGGAATCTGATGGTTTATATTTCCAGCTTTGAGGGCAGTAAATCATTCTGCAAAGTCAGGACTATTCTATTGCCAACAACAATTCTAGCAACGTTGCTTTCATTCAAAGCCTGCTATCTTGAAATTATTCCCAAAAATGTACCATTTCCTGCTGTTGACACGTGTCTTCACTGTCCTTCTTGCAGTAACTCAAAGTCTGAATGCAATACAAAGTGCTCGGAGAACTCAGCTTTGAGGGAAATGGCAGACTATTTTGGGTAGGGACGTCTCTTTTATTTCCAAAAACTGAATACCATTGGTGGTGTTAAATTGAAATAGAACCGAATGCTGGAATTATTCAGCAGGTCAGGCAGCATCAGAGGAGAGATTGAAAGAGCTAACATTTTAGTTTAGTTTAGAGGCACAACTTGGAAACTACTGTTCCTTCCTATACAGAATACATCAACTGTGGCCTACCAATTTCTTGCACAACTCTTGGTTGGGATCCCATCCAGCACCCAAGATATTCACTCCCTTAACTAATTAAACATCTTGATTTTAATACTTACCAGTTGCAAAATACTCTGCAACAACTCACCAAAAATCTATCATTTCCTAAATCACTACCTTGTCAACTCAAAGGACAGAAGGAGCTTGCGTTTGGGAAAACCACCACCAGTAAGGACCTTTCACATGCAATGGGAAATAAATGTTTGACTCTTCATTGTTGTTTGGTCAATGTCCAGAGATCTCTCAAGTTGTCCGTCACGTGGGTAACAGCAGTTTCTGAAGCGCGATTCTCCCCCACCACCTCAAGGGTGACGAGGGATAAGCACCAACTGCTGGCCTTTCCAGTACCGCCCAAATATTGGTCACATCAGTAAAAAGGTTATTTACATTTATTTGATTGTATTTGACAGCTAGATTTTCAGACCACTGGATTTATTCCATTGCAGCTTTGCAACATTGGTGCTAGTTTCTTACACTGAGAGTGGTAGGAGCCTTGAACGCATTGTCAGGGGTGGTGTTGGAGGCAGATTCAAAAGTAGCATTTAAGAGGTGTTTGGATAGGCACATGGAAATGTAGGTACATTGGGATATGGATCATGTACAGGCAGATGAGATCAGTTTAACTTCGCGTTATGTTTGACACAAATATTGTGCGCCGAATTGTTCCTGTGCTATATTGTTTTATGTTCTATGATCTATGTTGAGTGAAATTATTGACCAATTGATCACATTTAATTAGTACAAGCAGAGTGTTTCTGTCCAACTTCCTGATAATGAAAGACCTTCTGCAAATGCCATGTTTAAATCCCATCGCAGCTATGGAATTCCAATTCAACAATGTAAATAACCTGGAATTTAAAAAATCTGGAATTAATCTCAAGATTGCCAATTTACCTCCTCCTCAGAGTCCATGCTGAGATGAAGCAGTAGATTCACTTTAGCGTATGTCTCTCTAATATGCATTATCAGATAGGAATGGCTTCATGGCTGGGTTAATGGAATAATCTGGCACTAGAATTCACAATAACATTACAATTTAAATGTTCTGAATTGCCACGTCACAAAGCTCATGAGTTTATTAATTTATTAAAATCCAGGATAATCCTGGGAGATGTTGAAACTACTTTAAGAAATTTAAGCTAACATATTAGTCTTTTATGAAATAATAATATATTTTTTAATAACATGAGGGGATATGGAGAATGGTTATAATCTTTTAGTTTTAGTTTTAGAGATGCAGCGCCGAAACAGACCCTTCGGCCCTCCGAGTCTGTATCGACCAGCGATTCCCGCACATTAACACTATCTTACACTCCCTGGGGATAATTTACACATTCACCAAGCCAATTAACCTACATACCTGTACATCTTTAGAGTGTGGGAGGAAACCGAAGATCTTGGGAAAACCCGCGTGGTCACGGGGAGAACGTACAAACGCCGTACAGACAGCATCCGTACTCGGGATCGAACCTGGGTCTCTGGACTAGATAAGATTTATCTCATGATGAATCTTCTAACTGCACATACCAAATTGATGAACTGAAAAAAAAGAATTGTGAAACAGCGCGCTCTGCTCTCAAACTGTTTGTTCGAACACTGAAGAAATTATTTGTAGGAATAAAGCTTTCTATAACTGGAACTGTTCCTTCATAGGTGTAAATGTGGTGCAGGAAAGTGGAGTTGCAGTGATTCAAGTTCAGAGGTGATGGAGATGCACACAGCGGTAATCTTATTAATTACTGTTGCGTCGGTAAGCTTTGCAGTTTGATGGGAACTTTTAGCCATCTTTTAGCCAAACGTTACCTATTCCTTTTCTCCAAAGATGCTGTCTGACCCACTGAGTTACTCCAGCTTTTTGTGTCTAGCCATCCTTCAACTCCTTGAGTACCTTCTGCTGCTGCTCTTGCCCTTATAGGCCCATTTCTTCGGTCAACCACAGTGAAAAGTGGCTCGTGTATTTACATGTCAAATGCCTTGAGACCTTTCTCTTGAAGCACAATGCAAACACCCACATCTTGGGAGAACCTCAAACCAATTTATGTGCTATCAAACACCCTAACGCAGCTTTCACAATAAAAATAGCAAACAAATAGGTATTTAGGCCACATCTCCAAGATTTTCATCAATAAGTATTAATGTTACATTATAAATTATTTAAGACTTAATTACCCCAGAAAAAAATAATTATCTCCATTTGTGGGGTGCAGGATATGCATTCCTGATGTAAGTATTGGGAATGAAGGGCACAGTTGATGAAGAATGGAAGCAGTTTGAGTCAGAGTTTGTTACTTGATTTGAATGTTCCTCTGTCCCATTCATAGGATTTGGAGTTTCTGACTATTCTGAGCTTCCACGATTGCCCATAATTGCCCATTGCTAATAACTGCCCACCGTGGTGTGTCTGAGATTATGTTTGGACTGGACCCCAGGTAAAGGTGGTGCATTGCCTTCTTTGATGCACTGATTGTTTTTTTTGCGAATTTGGCACTTTCATTGTCACCATACCTGAGATTAGCACAAAGTCCTTCAGGTTTTGTCCTGCACTCCAGTTCATGAGGTGAAGAATTCGGCTCATTCTGTAATATCAATACTGCATCCACAGGAGTTTTTCAGCAATATAAGATGGAATCAGTACTATGTTTGGTCTATTTGTAGTTCCATAATGCTCACATTTTTCTGGTCAAACACGTCAAGGATTGAGTGAAATATTAGATGGCCACCCCCATGCTGACGTTAGTGGAGAGTGAATTTGGGCAGGAGTGCACACTATCACATCAGTTTTCTATGAACTGATTAGGTTACACAAGTCTCTGTGTTTATAATGAGGCATGCTTCAAATTCCTTGTATCATTATAAATACAGTCAAGCACGGACAGGCTTCCCGGGGAACATTTCCTTCAAATAGTAAATGGTTAAATCCATCCCCAGCAGTGCAATAATCGGAATTAACCTCAGTAGAAATTGTCTAAATTATTTACAGACTTTCTCGTGACTACAATACAACTCTTGTAAGAACTTCCATGCTGGTTTGCCCTCTTTAGATATTTGGAAAGATATTATTGGCAGAGCATATTCTGAAGATGTAACAAGCAGCTCCAACTAATACCAGATGTTGCTTGTGATTTATACAGATTAGAATACAATGCCTCTCTGTGAATTCCACAAGCCACAAAAAGGATTTGGGGCGTGGTGGAGTGGCCATTTCGAAGCAGCCATTTTGAGAAGGGCTGCTTTGAGGTGGAAGTACTGATTGGAGGTAAATGTTCTCAAACTGACCTATCTGTCCTTGGCCTCCTCCATTGCCAGGGTGAGGCCACACACAAACTGGAGGAACAACGCCACATATTCTGCTTGGGTAGCTTACAACCCAACAGAATGAACATTGAATTCTCCATAATTAGGTAACCTCTAACAAGCCCCTCACCTCCATTCTCCCCCTACACCACCCCTTTCTTCCCCCCTTTCCCTGTACCCCATCTAGACTCGCATTTACTTTTCCCGTCCCCCTCCCCCTCCACCTATATTTTTCCTCGTGCTTCAACAAATAATTTTCAATTATTCAATCATTTTGGTTCACACCTTTTTAATCATCTCTGGCATATGTCTAACCATCTGCCTATCAAACCACTCACCCCCCCCCCCCCCCCCCCGAAGCTCACCTGTGTTCACCTATTATCTGCGATGCTTTGTGCTGCCCCTTCCTCTCTTCCAGCTTTTCCTTCTCCTCCCCCCCCCCCCCCCCTCCAACCAAAGCCATCTGAAGATGATCTCAGGATTACTTCTAATGCCATGTGGCAAGGAATAGAAAGGTAGTGCAGTTCAAATCATGGTGGAGGAGGGTGGCGTTCCAATGTGTGGATCATTGGGCTTTCTTCCAGTGCAGGTCAGACCTGTACAAGGCAGATGGGCTGCACCGAACTGGAGAGGAACCAATATCTTGCACAGAGGTTCACTGGTGCTTCTGAGGAGAGTTTAAGGCAGAGTGACAGGGGGAAGGAACCAAAGCAGCAAGGCAGCAATTGGAGGGACTAATGAGGTTATAATCAGTATGTTTCAATGGAAGAATGGGCAGGGAGAGGTTAATTAACTGTGTGACTGATGGGTTGAAGTGTCCAGAGTTTTGACGTTTCAGACATGACAGAGAGGGAGATGAAAGAGGTTGATGAGTTGCATCATTAATCAGGAAGAATGTCAGTGGCACTCAGAGAGGACATAGTGGAGGATTCATCACTGAGGCAATATGGTAGAGCTCAGAAATAAGAAAGGTGCAATCACTCTGATGAGATAATACTATAAGCCTCCCAATAACATCTGGGATAAAGAGGAACAGATATGTAGTCAGATTATAGAAAGATATACAAGCAACAGAATTGTTGTGGGTGACGTTAAATTGCACAATATTGATTGGGACCTGCTATGTGCAAGAGGATTAGACAGGCAGTATTTGTTAGATGCATCCAAGAGGTTTTCTTGAATCTATAAGGTGGGTTGTCCAACATGAGGGGGAACCGTACTGGACCTTGTATTGAGAAATGAGCCTGGTGAGGTGACTGGCATTTCAGTGGGAAAATTGATCTAAACTCAATAGGTTTTAAGATATTTATGAATAAGCATATACCTGGACCTTGGAGCAAAAGCAGTAAATTAGGGGCGGGCAAATTACATCATTATTGCAGCCCAGTGGTATGAACATTGACTTCTCCAACTTTATATAGTTCCTCTGTCCCTCTCTTCCCCTCCTCCTTCCCAGATCTCCCACTGTCTTCCTGTCTCCACCTATATCCTTCCTTTGTCCCGCCCCCCTGACATCAGTCTGAAGCAGGGTCTCGACCCGAAACGTCGCCCATTCCTTCTCTCCCGAGATGCTGCCTGACCTGCTGAGTTACTCCAGCATTTTGTAAATAAATACCTTCGATTTGTACCAGCATCTGCAGTTATTTTCTTATACTCATTATTCTGCAGGAGCTAGGAAGAGTAAATTGGGAGTTATTGGGTAAGTCTCCTTGGGACATGTGGGAGTCAATTAAAGGCCAGGTGATCAGTTCAGGACCAGCATTTTTCAGTAAGGAGGAGAGATGGCAAGGTAAGGGAATCCTGGATGATAAGTTGTAAATTTGGTCAAAACTGAAAAGGAAGCATTTAGTTTAATTTAGCTTAGTTTAGTTTAGTTTAGTTTAGTTTAGTTTAGAGATACAGCATGGAAACAGGCCCTTCGGGGGCTACTAATACTATCCTACTCACACCAGGGACAATTTTTACAATTTTACCAAGACAATTAGCTTACAACCCTGCATGTCTTTGGAGTACGGGAGGAAACCAGAGCTTCTGGAGAAACCCCACAAGGGTCACAGGAAGAACGTGCGATCTCTATACTATAATATTCTGGCCATTGTGGAAATGTGGTTGCGAGAGTGCCACGACTAGCAGCTCATTGTTCGGGAGCCTCATTGTTTCAGATATGATCGAGAAGGAGGCAAAAGAGGTGGATGAGTTGTGCTACTAATCAGGGAGACTGTCACTCAGAGAGGAAAAACTGGAGGGTTCGTCTGCTGAGACAATGTGGGTGGAGCTTAGAAATAAGAAAGGTGCAAACCGTCTAATGGTGTTATGCTACAGGTTTCCCCCCATAGCAAACTGGAGTTTGAAGAGCAGATATTTAGACAGATTTCCAAAAGATGCCGAAGCAAAAAAGTTGTCACGGTGAGTGATTTCCCCAATATTGACTGGGACTTGTTCAGTGCCGGAGAGTCAGCATGATTTTGTACGTGGGAGATCGTGTCTCATGGATCTGATTGTGTTTTTTGAAAATGTGACCAAAAATGATGATGAGGGCAGAGCTGTAGACGTTGTATATATGGATTTCGGCAAGGCATTTGACAAGTGTAGGAAGATGTTGGTTTAGACCGAAGATAGACATAAAATGCTGGAGTAACTCAGTGGGACAGGTAGCATCTCTGGAGAGAAGGAATGGGTGAAGTTTCGATTCGAGACCCTTCTTCAGACTAGTTAGGGGAAAGGGAAGTGAGAGATTTTGACAGTGATGTCGAGTGATATATAACAAATTAATTAAAGTTTTTCAAAAAAGTAACGATGATAAAGGAAAGATGCCATTGTTAACTGTTTGCTAGGTGAGAACGAGAACCTGGTGCGACTTGAGAGGGAGTGCTGGGATTACTTGAAGTTAGAGAAATCAATAGAGCCCCAGCCTGCTCAACCTATGCCTATAGCTCAGCCCCACTGGGTTGTAAGCTGCCCAAGCTAAATATGAGATGCTGTTCCTCCAATTTACAAATAGCTTTACTCTGACAATGGAGGAGCCCTTGGACAGAAAGCTCAATGTGGGATTGGGAAGGGGACTTAAAGTGTTTGGCAACAGGGAGATCAGGTAAGTCCAGAGCGAAGATGTTTAGCGATCGCCTAGTCTAAAGTTCGGAAGTAGGGAGAAAAAAAACTGCAGATGCTGGTTTAAATCGAAGGTAGACATAAAATGCTAGAGTAACTCAGCGGGTCAGGCAGCATCTCGGGAGAGAAAGAATGGGTGACGTTTCGGGTCGAGACCCTTCTTCAGACATGTTTTAGTCTACGTTTGGTCTTGTTGATGTATAAGAGTCCACATCTTGAACAACGGATACAGTAGATGAAGTTGGAGGAGGTGCAAGTGAACTATCTAACCTGAAAGGACTGTAGGGGTCCCTGGACTGAGTCGAGGGAGGAGGTCTAGGGACAGATGTTGCATCTCCTGAGGGGAAGGTACCTGGGGAGAGGGTGGTTTGGTTGGGAAGGGATGAGTTAACCAGGGAGTTGCATAGGAAACTCCCTGGTGGAAAGGGGTGGAGATGGGAAGATGTGACTCGTGGTGGAATTCTGTTGGAGGTGGCGAAAATGTCGGAGGATTTTGTGTGTACGCGATGGCCAATGGGGTGAAAGGTAAGGACCAGGGGGACTCTGTTCCTGTTGCGACTAGGGGGAGGGGGAGCAAGGACTGGCTGCGGGATACAAAGGAGATATCTGTGAGGGCCTCATCCATGATGGAAGAGGGAACCCTGAAGAATTAGGACATCTCAGATGTCCTGGTATGTAACACCTCATCTTGGGCGCAGATGCGGCGTGGACGGAGGAATTTGGAGTAGGGGATAGAGACTTTTCAGGAAGCAAACTTGATCTCACTTGAAGTTGACAATCTCACCGTCTCCATCACAGGAGATAGACTATTGATTGACATCTATTACAAACCCACTGACTCGCACAATTATCTCGACTACATTTCTCCCCAACCTGCTTCCTGCAAAGACTCTATCCCCTACTCCCAATTCCTGTCTTCATCGGTCAGAGTATTGAGTACAGAGTTGGGAGATTGGGAGATTTGTACAAGACATTGGTGAGGCCACATTTAGAGTATTGTGTTCAGTTCTGTTCACTCTGTTTTAAGAAAGATGTTTTTTAGTTGGTAAGGGTGCAGAGAAGGTTTTCGAGGATGTTGCCATGACTTGAGGGGGCTGAGCTATAGGCAGAGATTGAGCAGGCTAGTGCTCTATTGCTTGGAGTGCAGGACAATGAGGGGTGATCTTATAGAGATGTACAAAATCATGAGAGGAACAGATTGGATAAATGCATAGTCCTTTACCCATAGTAGAGGAATCAAGAACCAGAAGACATAGGTTTAAGGTGAGGAGGGAGAGGTTTAGTAGGAACCTGAAGGGCAACTTTTTTACACATAGGGTAGTAGATATGTGGAACGAGCTGCTGGAGGAGATAGTTGAGGCACGTACTATCGCAACATTTAAAAAACATTTGGACAGGTACATGGATGGGATAGGTTTATAGGGATATGGGCTGAGCATGGGCAGGTGAGAGGAATGTGGATGGGGCATGTTGGTTGGCATGGGCAGGTTGTTTCCACACTGTATGACTTCATAATTAATATAGCTATGGCAGTCTCTGGGCTTGTCATGGATGTTGGTGGCCCAAAACGTTAACTTGTATCTTTTTCATCTACAGTTCTGATGAAAGGTTGCAGACCTAACATTTCTCCTCCACTGATGTTGTCAATCCTGCTGAGTCCTGATATGAATGCTTCCACTGCCGAGCTGCATCGTGAATTTTGTAAAGACATAAACATATACCTCGAATAGATAATCTGGTGTAAGATGTTGCTACGAAGGATCCGGGTGTGGGTTTGCCGTGGGAGGTAATAACCTCATGAGGTGTACAGATTTATAGAGTACTGAAGATAGCATTGAGAGGATTTTTTAAAGCTGTTCAAACTGTGTGAATTGCAGCCACCAAGAGCTGTGCCTGCTGTTATCCAAAGGGTTGTCATTGAAAGCAGTGCATACAATGGCAGCATGTTATTAACACTAACACTCACAATAGCCGAGGAATCAAATGCAGCAGCTCCGATTGGAATATCTGGAACATGGGAAAATGTGGTAGGAAAACCAGAGAATGGAATGCTGACCAAGGTGTAATAAAGGTGACCCAACAGAAGGGATCCAGATTGAGAACAGGGCACACGAGGCAATAACATGAGAGAGAGATAGAGAGAGAGAGAGAGAGAATGGTTTCTACTTTCTCACGCTGTTTGTTGACATAATCCACAAACAGCAATAGATCCAGCACTGATCCTGAAGGCACACCACTAGTCACAGGCCTAACCCAAACCCTAAACCTAAAGAGGGAAGGAGAGGGAGGAAAGAGAAGGATCAAGACGAGGGGGGGGGGGGGGGGGGGGGGTGAGGGAGGGGGAGGGGGTACACTTAAGGCCCGGTTGCTGCCCATCTCCAGCTGGACTGGCCAGTGTGATTTTATGGAAGAAAGAAATCTGAGGCCCTCACACTGAGGTAAATCTTGGGCAAAAATATGCAAAATGGTTGGCCATTTTCTTTTGTGCTTGTTGTGTATTTATTTATAATATGTAAACGATTCATATGAACATAGAATGTAATATAATGACACATTGGAATCTCTTGCTGTTCAGAGTCAGAATCATAGAACAGTCATATTCAGTGCATTGGGTCGTTCTTCATTCTTTTATAGCACTATCAAGCTAGTATCACTGCCCTGCCCTCTTCCCATAGCATTTGCAAGTCCTTTCTTTCCAGATACATAGCCTGCTCCATTTTGGAGCCTGCAATTTAACCTGCCTCCACAGCTCTACCTGGCAGTGTGCCCCACACCCAAATCATCTGCTGTGTAAAAACTATTCTTTGTTAGCACATCCAGAATTTCATTACATCTTCTTTCCACGTGATTCCCTTGCTGAAACCAAATGGAAACTATTCTTTTAGCACCTTACGTGTCGGTTTCTTTTTTGGCCTCTGATTGGCTTCACCTCTCACCTTACAACCTTCTTCCTGTTTGCGTGCCTGCAGAATATTTCTGGAATCCTTATCACATTTTCTGCCAGTCTCTTCTCATGCTCTCACTCTGCCTCTCGTATTTCCTTTCTCATCCCCCTTTCTAAACTCTTTATGATCTCCCTGGTTATCAACCTGATATCTATCATCTGCTCTTTTGTTCTTCCCTCTGTTATACTCTCTACCTCTTTAGCCATCTCAAAGGTTCTGCCTTTAATTACCTGATCCGGCTCCCTCATGTGAATGCTCCCAGATTGCAGCTGAAGCAGCTATACTTCAAAAGACTTCATTGTTCAATTACAGTTTTATCTGCCAACTTTGGTTCTAATTTACTTAGATCAGGTCTGTTCCCTCCCCAATGCAACTGGCCCTATTCCAAAAAGAAGAACATTTCCTTGCTTGACTTTTCCAAAGCCATTTCCAGAGCTGCTTTAAATGTATGATAAAGTTTCACCAAATCAAAGTATATATCTTTCTTTCAAAGCTCCCAAGAATAAGTTACTAGAGAGGATTCTGAGGGATAAGATATCCATGCATTTGGAAAATCACAGGTTTAATAGGGATAGTCAGCATGGTTTTGTGTGTGAGAGATGGTATTTCATGATTTGATTTGAGTATTTTGATGAAGGAACCAAGAAGATTGATGAGGGTAAGACCATAGACATAATCTGTACGGAGTACAATAAGGCATTTCATAGAATTCCACATGGTAGACTCCTCCGGAATGTTAGATCGCCTGGGATTCAGGCCAAGCTGGCTAACTGGATACAGGTTTCATGATAGGAAGCAGAGTTAGTAGTGAGCAGAGTAACTAGAGGTGTACCCTAGGGATAGGTGCTTGGTCCATTGCTGTTTGCTGTCTATTTCAACAATTTGGTTGAAAATGTACAAAGCATGATTAGTATGTTTGCAAATGACACTAAAATTGGTGGTATGCATTTGGAAAATTACCAAAAATTATAGCAGTATCTTGGTCAGGTGGGCGAAGAATGGCAAATGAAGTTTAATTCAGATGTGTGAATTATTGCATTTTGGGAAGTCAATCCAAGGCAGGACCTTCACAGTGAATGGTAGGATCTTGGGGATGTTGTAGAGCAGTGTGATCTTGGAGTACAGTCTGAATCAGAGTATTGAGTCTCAAGAGGGTCCCGACCAGAAACGTCACCTAATCCTTTTCTCCGGAGATGCTGCCTTACCCACTGAGTTATTGCAGCTTTTTACGTCTATCTTCGGTTTAAACCAGCATCTGCAGTTTTTTTCTATACCGATCTAGGAGTACAAGTATATAGTTTCATGCTGGCTTTCATCAGTTAAGATCATAAGTCCAGAGGTTTGAATGTTATGTTGCTGTTGTGCCATCGGTGATCCATATGGAGTATATTGCTCAGTTTTAGAACAGTTTTTGCGCACACACATAAAAACAAACAATAATAGTGCAATAATAACAATAATAGTATATTGTAGCTCAGAGCTTATATGAGGCCGTGGTGTTTAATAGTTGAATGGCTATAGGGAAGAAGATATTCCAGAACCTGGACATTACAGTTTTCAGGCTCCTGTATCTTCTTCCTGATGGCAGGGGTGAAATAAGTGTGTGGCCAGGATGGTGTGGGTCTCTGATGATGCTGGCTGCCTTTTTGAGGCAGCAATTCCGGTAAATTCCTTCGATGGTGGAGAGGTCAGAGCCGGTGATGGACTGGGCAGTGTTCACAACTTGATTGAGTTTCTTGAGGAGGAGACTGATGAAGGTAGGGTGATGAGTGTTGTTTACATGGACTTTAGTAAGGCTTTCATAAGATTCCTCACAATAGACTGATCAATAAAATTAAGATGTACAGGATTTATGATGACTTGGGTGTGTGTGTGTGTGTGTGTGTGTGTGTGTGTGTGTGTGCGTGTGTGCGTGTGTGTGTGCGTGTGTGTGTGTGTGTGTGTGTGTGTGCGTGTGTGTGTGTGTGTGTGTGTGTGTGTGCGTGTGTGCGTGCGTGTGTGCGTGTGTGCGTGTGTGTGTGCGTGTGTGCGTGGGTGTGTGTGTGTGTGTGTGTGTGCGTGTGTGCGTGTGTGCGTGTGTGCGTGCGTGCGTGCGTGCGTGCGTGCGTGCACACGTTTTTTAATATCTCGTTTATTAAATCGTTAAGAGTGTACTATGTTTACATCTTCTGTTGTGCTGCTGCAAGTAAGAAGTTCAGTGTTCTATCTGGGACATATGACAATAAAACACTCTTGACTCTCTTGACTCTTGACTCGTGAAGTTTGAGAGACACGACCTGCTGCGTACAAAGCATGCTGTCTGTCCCTAATTAGACAATTATCTTCCAAATGTGAGTAAATCCTATCTCAAAGAATTCCCTCCACTAGGTTCCCCACCACTGCCATGTGGCTCATTGGCTTATGGTTCTCTCTACTTCCTTTCATAAACAAAGGAACAACTTTGACTGCTCTTCAGGGTCCTTGTCTGGGTCTAGAGAAGAAACAAAGATCGTCATGGCTCCTGGAATCTCCTGCCTCCCTCAATAACCTGAGATAGATCCTATCAGGCCACGGGGATTCATCTGCCTTCATGTTCTTCAATAGCCTCGGCACCACCTCTTTCTCAATCTCAAACTGCCCTAGCATATTTTTATTCACTATACTGATCTTGCTGTCCTCCTTCTCCTCGGTGAATACAGATGCAAAGTAATCATTTAGTACCTCACCTACATCCAGTGACCAAGCATAGATTTGCTCCTTTATCTTTGAACAGTCCTACACTATCCCTATTCACTCTTTTATTTTTAATGCATGTATAGAAATCCTCGGGATTTTCCTTAATCTGACCCCTGTATTCTGTTTTCCCTTCTTTCATCAATGTCTTTCTTCTCCTTTATTGAATTCTAACATTTTTCCAATCCTCGGGGTTACTGCTCTTTTTACCAACATTTGATCTGATACATGGCTCCTTTTTCATGTTTGGACTGCTTCTCATCCTGACTCTTGGTGCCATGAAGAGATATATATTTGTTGAATTCTTTAAGATTAAGCGTCTTTTGTCTCCCGTCATACAATGTATTTCTGCAATCTACCAGTCAACTTTGACAACTTTGTACTTTGCTTTCTTTAGATTTACGACCCTGGCTTCAAGTTGAACAAAATCACTTTCACCCTCTGTATAACACACTACTTCATATTTTCATTCTTCCAAAAACCTAACTGCAAGATTATTAGTTAATTTGTTTTCATTGCGCAGAGCCTGAATTTAAAATAGCTAGCTCCCATGTTGGTTCTTCCAAGTTGCTAAAACAGCTATGTTGAATTTTCTAATATAGCGTACAGAAATGTAAGAGGTCGTGAACACAGCCAAGGCTATCTAGGGCTTAGCCCCCCCCTACCATCGAAACTATTAATAGGAGGCACTGCCTCAAGGATCCCCTCAATCCAGGCATACCCTATTCCCGTTCCTACCATCACGCAAGAGGTACAGAAACCTGAAACCCCATCACCACCAGATTCTGGAAAAGCTACTTTCCTATAGTTATCATTTACTTAATTTAGTTTTGTTTAGAAAGTTTAGTTCAGTTTAGTTTAGTTTAGAGATACAGCTGAAAACAGACCTTTCAGCCGACCAAGTCCACATCAACCATCCATCACCCGTTCACACTAGTTCTATGTTATCCCACTTTCTCATCCGCTCCCTACACACTAGGGGCAATTTACAGAGGGCAAATTAACCTACAAACCTGCATGTCTTTTGGATGTGAGAGGAAACCAGAGCACCCAAAGAGATTGGTAGATTGTGCAAACTCTGCAGAGTCTGCAACTAGGGCCAGGATTGAACCCAGGTCTCTGGCACTGTGAGGTAGCAGCTCTACCATCAATGCCACTGTGCAGTCCACTGTTCTCAAACTGATGCCAACTCAGCAATGGAACACTGAGTGCATTCCCTCTTGCACTGATTTGGATCGCTTTTCCATGTTGTTTTTTAATTATGTATTTTTATGCAAATGTTTTGTATTTTTTACAGTCGGTTTTTAACTCTCGTGTAATTTATGAATAATTTATGTTTTTGTGTGTTTTCTGAGTCTATGTGAGTGTGATGCTGTTGCAAGATGGTAATTGTACTTATACCTCTCTGTACTTGTACATGTCACAATAAACTTGACTTAACTTGACTAAGGTAACTTTTCACTGATCAGGAAGAATTAATGACCACCCTACCGCAGCCACGTGCAGGAAACTTGGAAACATGAAGCATGAATCAATCCTCCCAGTGAATTGGGGAATTGGAGAAGCAAAGTTTCATGGACCCATCGAGGGAGGTGCACAGCCATGTCTCTGGTTAGTGTCTCTTTGTCATGGATGCTTCTGTTGTGGTTCCTCTGAGCATTGCCTAGGCTCAAGCTAGGGGGCAATGAGATTCAAGTGACAGTGAACCTGATGACCACAGCAAGAACTCCACTGGCAGAACTCTACTCAAGGACAGTGCCCAATGTCTATTGTCTATTGACAGTCACACCCCTATCACCTCTGACAAAAAGCTGTAGCCTCTGGATACATTGATCTAGGGAATAATAGAGCCAGGATGTGGTCCCCTGAGTTACCAGACAGCTTTTGGTGACACTTACACTTATAAGCATGGAAGTGTCAAATAATGGAGAAAGCTGAGTCAATAGACAATAGACAATAGGTGCAGGAGTAGGCCATTTGGCCCTTCGAGCCAGCACCACCATTCAATGTGATCATGGCTGATCATTCTCAATCAGTACCCCGTTCCTGCCTTCTCCCCTATAACCCCTGACTCCGCTATCCTTAAGAGCTCTATCTAGCTCTCTCTTGAATGCATTCAGAGAATTGGCCTCCACTGCCTTCTGAGGCAGAGAATTCCACAGATTTACAACTCTCTGACTGAAAGTCATGTAGCTGTAATGAATAGAATTCAATGAAAACTCATTTTTCTGTAAGGAGAGGGAAACAGTTCTGAATCAGAACAGCGTGACCCAGTTTCAGTTGGCAACACTCCAAGTGAATGCTGCATGATGGATGAGTTGATGCACTCTTCATCCTCTGCACAGAGTGTGTGCTGATTGGCTCATTTGATTGGAAGCTGACTTCACTGCTGAAGGGTTGAGAGTTTATATCTGCCCAGAAACCGGAGAGCAAAAATCCAGGCTGACATTCCCGTGCAGACCAGAGGCACTGTTGCAGTGTTGGAGATGGCATTAAACTGGATTTAGTTTAGTTTAGTTTGGTTTAGTTCAGTTTAGAGAATACAGCACGGAAACAGACCCTTTGGCCCACTGAGTCCGCACCGACCAGCGATCCCCACAGATTTAAACTATCATCCTACACTCACTAGGGACAATTTTTACACATGCACCAAGCCAATTAACCTATATACCTGTACGTCTTTGGAGTGTGGGAGGAAACCAAAGATCTCGGAGAAAACCCACGCAGTCACGGGGAGGATGTACAAATTCTGTAAAGACAGCACCCATAGTCAGGATCGAACCCGGGTCTATGGCGCTGCAAGCGCTGTCAGGCAAAAACTCTACTGCTGCGCCACCGTGCCACCCTTTCCTTACCTCTTGCTTGATAATTCTAAACGATCTCTGATTTGCATCAGTTGCCAGTCATAGTACTAGCGTAAGCATACAAGCTTGCAAACAATTCACAGAAATTAGCGGCACGGTGGCGCAGTGGTAGAGTTGCTGCCTTACAGCGAATGCAGCGCCGAAGACTCAGGTTCGATCCTGACAACGGGCGCCGTCTGTACGGAGTTTGTACGTTCTCCCCGTGACCTGCATGGGTTTTCTCCGAGATCTTCGGTTTCCTCCCACATTCCAAAGACGTACAGGTATGTAGGTTAATTGGCTGGGCCAATGTAAAAAAATTGTCCCTGGTGTGTGTAGGATAGTGTTAATGTGTGGGGATCGCTGGGCAGTGCGGACCCGGTGGGCCGAAGGGCCTGTTTCCGCGCTGTATCTCTAAATCTAAAAAAAAAATCTAAATCGAAACACCAGGATTTTGAAATTCAATCACTAAAATCTTAATATTTCATTGCACAAAACACAAAGCGTTGGAGGAACTTAGCAGGTCAGGCTGTATCTGGGGAGGCAATAGACAGGCGATGTTGCAGGTTGAAGAATGGCCCTGACCTGAAACATCACCTGTCCATTCCCTCCTGGGATACTGCCTGAATTATTGAGTTCCTCCAGCGCTTTGCACAAGGTTTCAGCATCTGCTGTCCCTTCTGTCCCTCTTAATATTTAATTGTATTTAATGGTGTTTCTTAAAGATAATGTAATGAAGTCCAATTTCTAGTTAATTTTCATTGAAATATTTCACTTTACTTGTTTAAACCACATATCTGATCAATGGAACCACATGCAGCGTTTGTAAAAACAATGTGGCTCTAGTTTCAGAACAATAGACAATACTCAATAGGTGCAGGAGGAAGCCATTCGGCCCTTCGAGTCAGCACCGCCATTCAATGTGATCATGGCTGATCATTATCAATCAGTACCCCGTTCCTGTCTTCTCCCCATACCCCCTGACTCCGCTATCCTTAAGAGCTCTATCCAGCTCTCTCTTGAATGCATTCAGAGAATTGGCCTCCACTGCCTTCTGAGGCAGAGAATTCCACAGATTCACAACTCTCTGACTGTAAAAGTTTTTCCTCATCCCAGTTCTAAATGGCCTACCCCTTATTCTTAATCTGTGGCCCCTTGTTCTGGAACCTGATGCCCAGTCTCTCTGCAGAGCTCAATGGTGACTGTAGGCTTTTCCAGTCACACTTCAATCCAGTCCTTTGCTTTGTGAAGGAAAGATGGGCATGACAGTGGCAGACCAATTAAAGATATGTGGAATTTGCATCCATTGGTCTCTAACTTCACTTCTACAGGGAGAATGGTTCTCCTCTTATTCCCACAGATCAAAGAATTGAAGCTGAAATTGTTGAAAGAGGAATCTTGAGCTCTGAGTATTTGTTTGGACAATGGAAAGGCAGTTCACCACCAGCCACACTGGATAAATAAGGATGGGCAATAAATCCTAGCCTTAAATGAATTCAAAAGCAATGCCTGATCTATATATGAAGGAAAATAAGCCATCAATCTTTAATCCCCACTGCTAATTTGATGAATCTGTAATGCCAATCGATGATTCTTTCTAGACCTCTCACAATAAAATCATGAGGGGCATACACAGGGTGAACGCACACATTTTTTTCCCCCCAGGGTTGAGGAATCAAGAACTTGGTAAAGGTGTGACCAAAGAACATAGAGCACAGTACATAGAACAGTACAACATAGGAACAGGTCCTTTGGCTCACAACATCTGTGCCATGCATGATGCCAAGATAAACTAATCTCATCAGCCTGCTTTCCCTTCATATATAACAGTATAACAGTATAACAGTATAACAGAGCTTTATTTGTCATTCGGTACCAAGGTACCGAACGAAACTACATAGCAGTCATACAAAAAAGAACACAAGACACATAACCCCAACACAAACGTCCATCACAGTGACTCCAAACACCCCCTCACTGTGATGGAGGCAACAAAACTTCCACTCTCTTCCCCACGCCCACGGACAGACAGCTCGTCCCCGACCGACCCGCACAGTCCCCGCAAGGGGATGGAAGTCCCCGCGGCCGAGTCGCACCGGGTGCTGAAACGTCTCGCGGCCGAGCCGGGCGATGGAAGGCCCCGCGACCAAGCCTTGCGCAGCTAAGTCCCGTGGCCGAGCCGCACCGGGCGATGTTAAGTCCCGCGGCCGAGCCGCACCAGCGATGAAAAGTCCCGCGGCCGAGCCGCACCAGCGATGTAAAGCCCCGCGGCCGAGCCGCAACGGGCGATGCTAAGTCCCGCGGCCGAGCCGTACCAGCGATGAAAAGTCCCGCGGCCGAGCTGCACCGGGCGATGTAAAGTCCCGCGGCCGAGCCGCACCGGGCGATGTTAGGCCCCGCGGCCGAGCTGCACCGGGCACTGTTAAGTCCAGCGGCTGAGCCGCACCAGCGATGTAAAGTCCCGCGGCCAAGCCGCACCGGGCGATGAAAAGTCCCGCGGCCGAGCCGCACCGGGCATTGTTAAGTCCAGTGGCCAAGCCGCACCGGGCGATGTAAAGTCCAGCGGCCGAGCCGCACCGGGCGATGTTAGGCCCCGCGGCCGAGCCGCACCTCGCGCCGTGAGGAAGAGACCTAAAAGAGAAAAGTTTCCCCCACCCCCCCACCACCACACCACCCACACCACCACCCCCCACACATACACAACCAAAAAAATACAAAAACCATCCCAACACCGACACACAACAAAAAAAAAGGAAAAAAGACGAACAGACTGCTAGCGAGCCGCAGCCGTTAGGCGCCGCCACTTCCATGTGCCCATCCAATAGCCTCTTAAACACCACTGTTATATCTGCCTCTACCACCACCCCTGGCAGTGTATTCTAGGCAGCAATCACCCTCTGTGTAAAAAACTTGCCCTGCCCATCTCCTTCAACATTACCCCTCTCACTTTAAGACTATGCCTTTTAGCCATTGAATACACACAAGCAGCTGGAGTAACTCAGCGGGACAGGCAGCATCTCTGGCGAGAAGGAATAGGTGACGTTTCGGGTTGAGACCCTTCTTCAGAAGAAGAAGCTGAGGCTAAGAGTGGAGCACCCATGATCTTAATGAATTGCAGGGCAGGCTCAAAGGACTGATCAGCCCCCTCATGCACTGTGTGGTTCTATGTTTGTCATGCACTGCACTATTGATTTGAACCATACTGTCAAGAAGCATCTACACTTTGCAATGTAGAAAAAGGGGGAGAGCAATCTAGTCACTCATGCTCATGTCAATCTGACCTAAAGCATCCATTTCTGCCATCTTACCAAGCCTGGTTTCGTTGGGACACTGTACCTTCATCTGCCTCTCCCCGTAGCTTTAATGCTTCCTCTCTTATTTTTCTCCCCTTTTCTAATGCACTCTGTAAAAATTATTCATTTAACCGGCTTTTCATTTGGTCTTCTAATACCTCCAGTTGTTGTCTGGTGTCAAAGTACACCAGGGGCTGCTTAGACAAGATAAAGGCATTGCATAAATGCAAGTTTCTACAGTCACTGGAGTTCACCTGCAATAATATGGAGCTACATAAAATAACTAAAAAATAGTCTGGGGAAACAACACAACGCATTCTGGGAATAACAGCATGAGTGTGGAATCTTGGGAAGTATCCAAGTGGAAAGCCCATGTTTTCGATGTCATTAAAGAAGCACATCAGATAATTTATGCACGAACATGCTGCAATTGAAGGTTTTCAAATCAAACCCTGGCACTTTGGAAGAATGTTCCATCCCAACAACCACACACTGGGTCCAGACTCTCTGAAATCCAAGTTGCAGCTGATACTTTTATTTCTTTGAAAAGGATATCTGATTGAATTAAATTTTTCACTTAATCCCTTAAATACACAGCAAATTAAAATTGTAAATGTTGTTACCAGTCTTGCAGTCATTGCTTACTGGTATCGTGTATATAAATAGACTCACTGCGGAATGGTGTGATGGGTGAGTCATAATCTCTGCCCCCGTGAACTGCGACTACAAGGCGCAGATCCAGTGCAGGTGGAGTTCAGTGTAAAGTCATTCGCTTTTATTTTAAGGAAGATAAATTGAATCCTTTTCCATTCTGAGTAAGGTAGGAAGACGCAGGAGTGGAAGCTGGGTTAAAGGAACGGTTTGGACACGCTCCAGCTGAATGGCCAAATATGCGGCTGAATGAATAGCCCTCTCATGAAGTCACGGTTTCATAAGCATAGAAATGGACCCCTCAGCCCAAGATGTCCATGCTTGCCACCCTCCCATGGAGTGTCTGCATTTTCTGTCCAGTAGACCGTTGGGGCTGAGTCACTGGAATATTCTATCTGAGTGGGTTTTGGACGCTAGATCATTGAAGGTATATTAAAGTGGATAAATGTATGAAAGATTAGGGAATTGAGCACTGGGATCTGGGACAGAAGATGAGTTGAAGTCATGATCACATTGAGTGGTGGGAAAAGCTTGAGGGGCCGAGTGGCCTACTCTGCTCCCATTTTATGTTTACAGGCATTTTTAGAGCTCCAAATGGCTGTTGCTTATTGCACGAGAGGAAAATTGGAAGTCACAAAGAAATGCAGAATTGGCTCAGCTTTGTTTTAAGAAACAATTATCATAGTTAATCCCCCTTGAAGAGACATTACAATCTAACTAGTGCATTTCACTGCCACTGGCTGACTTGCATCAGCAAAACATCGCTTGCTGTACTCAGAAAGCATTAGACTGGTAAACCAACCATTAACTTGACTTATCAGTGCTGTTCCATTAATCATGCACAAAGATAAGATTATACGAATGTTACAAATAATGGTAAGGACATTACATTGTGGTGTTTGCTCTCTGATAATTAAATAAGAAGGTTTTTTAAAATCATTATGGGGCCTTCAGCCATAGGCTGGCCCCATAGCAGAAGCGTCCACATCGTGGGGCTGGAAACTGGAAGTGTCCTGAGCTAATTCTGCTGCCACCATCATCTATTGCAACAAGTGGGACATGAAAGAAGAAGAAGAGGAAGAAGCCACAGGCTGCTATTCATGTTGTGTCAAATCAACCCCAAATAACAAGGGGTCCCTCGGACTTCCATAATTTATGGGACTACACATGTGGGGAAATATAAGAGAAGTAGTCATGCTACAATGAAGAGGTAGCATAATGTACACATATCATCTACTTTAAAACAGTACTTGCTCCAGCAGAAATAATGATAAAACTTTTCATTATTCAGCACCATTTTAATCGTGCTGCTTTTTAAGCATTTGGGCTGCTATCAATTGTTGAATTAAGCATCGCACCTAAATAGAGTTACGTAACACAGAAACATGCCATTTGGCCCAACTTCCCTATGCCGACCAATATGCCCCGTCTACACTAGTCCCACCTTCCTGTGTATGACCCATATCCTTCTAAACTTTTCCCTATCCATGTACCCATCCAAATGTCTTTGAAGTGTTGTTATAGAACCTGCCTCAGCTACCTGCTCTAGCAGTTCATTCCATATACGCTCCACCGTCTGTGTGAAGAGGTTGGCTCCGGTTAAATACTTTCCCTCTCAACATAAACCTTTGTCCCCTGGTTCTTGATTCCTCTGCTCTGGGTATAAAACTGTGTATTTACCCTATCTATTTCCCTCATGATCTTGTACACCTCTATAAGATCACCTCTCATTCTCCTGCGCTCCAAGGAATAAAGTGCTAGCCTGCCTTAATTCTCCTTATAGCTCAGGCCCTCCAATCCTGGTAACTTCCTCATAAATCTTCTCTGCACTCTTAGCAGCTTAACAACATCCTTCCTATAGCAGGGGGACCAAACTGAATACTATACTCCAAATGAGGCCTCACCAACATCTTGTACCACTGTAACATCCCAATTTATACACTCAATACCCTGATTGATGAAGGCCAATACACCGAAAGCTTTCTCGATCACCTTATCTCCATGTGTGTCAATTTCAAGGAAATATGTACCTGCACTTCTTGATCCCTCTGCTCCACAACAGTTCTCAGAGCTCTGCCGTTCACTGTGAAGGTTCTGCCCTGGTCTGACTTCTTTCACTCAACTGTATGATTGGATAATGATCTATATTCTTCCGTTCCAATGGAGCATTCCAGACCTGAAATCTTAACCGTTTCTCTTCCCATATATGTTGCCTTACCTGCTGAGTGTTTGCAGCATCTTCCGTTTGGATTTCAGAACTGCACCTGCAGGTTTTTTCATTTTCATCTATCTGCGTGGGCAGTCAGGCACACGGTTTTTACATTCAATGTGTTTGCTTCAATTTCACAGAACCTTCATCTAATACTCCAGTGTGATTTATTCCCAGCTGTAGGCATTTTTAGAAGTGCAAGAAAGGTTTGAAACTGGCTAAATTAACTAAATTTCCTCCGGAGAATGTTGGAATGCTGCCGAAGGAATAACAAACCCAGAGGGACAGTGCTACAAGATACTGCAAGTGCTGGAATCTAGAGCAAAAATCAAACTGCTATAAACTCTTACTCTTTGTAGAATGCCAACAAGATAGGTTTTTAGAGCACATCGTGGTCAAGCCCACGAGGGAAAAGTCAATTCTGTATTTGGTGTTTTGTATGAACCAGATTTGATTAGTAGGTTGCCTGGTAAGTTGATGAATGGATCAATGCTACTCCCCACGCCCACCTTGCTGATAATCTTCGATGGTCTGTCCTCTTCACCTGGACCATGTCTCCCTCCTCCAGTTTACCATCCCTATTCCAGAGATTAGGTTGGTCGCCAGCATCCACAATAAGCTTATTGTGAGTTTATTATCACAAAACCATCTTGACTACCTTGCCTTCTTCATCCCACTTCCTCTCTCCCTTCACCTCATTATATGGTCTATCTTCTATTTTCCTCAGCCAAGGATTCTCCCAAACCATAGATCGCAGGGTCCCCGCACCAGCTCTCCATTTCCAGCTCTTCTGCTCTTACCTCCTCTCTTCCTTTCCAGAACAATGTCTCACCTGTAACCTGTCTCCAACTAGAATGAAATTCAATCCTCTGCAGTTTACCATGTGAAGCCACCACAAACACATTTGCCCCTTTTCTCCCCTCTCAGAGGTCTAAAGATACCTGCTGGATTACCTGTCAAATTAGTTGACGTGGGCAAGTTGGGCCGAAGGGCCTGCTTCCACTCTGTATGATTCAATGACTCTATGATGTCTCTCTGTGGCACTCTTTTCCTTCTTTCCTTCACGTCCACCAATGCCACTTCATCAAGTGTCAAGAGAGTCAAGAGTGATTTTATCGTCATATGTCTCAAAACGGAACAATGAAACTCGTACTTGTAGCAGCACGACAGATAGTTCTCTGTAAACACCATAATAAACATACTAAAACGAAGTTCAGTATATAAAAACAAGCAATAACAGTGCAAAGTCAAAAACACCCCCAAGTCTATATAGTTCACAGTTTAGTTCCCAAAGCAACAGCTATGCAATTGCAGGAGTCCCAACAGTTGCCCCTTTGCCACCCTTTTTCCCACTTGACAGGAACAGCCATCATGTAGAAAAATACCACTATTTGTCCTTATTTCGATTTAGTGTACTGCGTTCAGCACACAAAGAGGTCTCCCCTAAACCGGAAAGATCAAGAATGCGTTTGGTGACTTTCTAATCCTACCTCAGCAACGGTCTATTTTTGCATTGTCTTTTCCATTTCTACTGTCTTGTAGAATCTAGGTGTAATCTCTCTCTAATTTATGTCATTGTACATTGTCTGAGTCCATGTGCCTGTGATGTTACTGCAAGCAAGATTTTCACTGCACCTGTACCACGAAAAAGGGCAAATGTGTTTGTGGTGGCTTCACATGGTAAACTGCAGAGGATTGAATTTCATTCTAGTTGGAGACAGGTTACAGGTGAGACATTGTTCTGGAAAGGAAGAGAGGAGGTAAGAGCAGAAGAGCTGGAAATGGAGAGCTGGTGCGGGGACCCTGCGTTGACTTGACTTGACTTGTCACTTTAATTCTCCATTGCACTTTTACCTTGCCCATGCTGCCTTTGGGCTTTCATCCTGTGCCAATGAAGCTCAATGACAGTAGCAGTTCTTCTTCTGACTTGGTAAAGTACAGACCTCCACAATGGGTCACAGACCATAAAACCCACCATTGATTCCGTTTACACTTCACACTGCCTTTGTTACAAGCAAACAGGTTCAAGGATCTGACTAGTAGAACAGAAAAGGGCTCATTCATCTGTTTACTTGCAAATCAGTTTTATTGGCAAGAGAGGACAAAAACAATAATTGTCTCAGTATGTGCAGGATCCAGTTTTACAGCAGCACACCTCTCTCTCTCTCTCTCTGCCTCCATCCGTGGCGTTGATCACAACTCAGCCCATCGATGAACCCCTCTCATACATGAACACATCAGATTTATTGGCAAGAGAGAAAACAAAAAGAATACTTGTCTTGGAATGCGCGGGGTCCGTTTTGCAGTAGCACATGTCTCTCTCTCTCTCTCTCTCTCTCTCTCTCTTTCTCTCTCTCTCTGCCTCCATCTGCGCCACTGATCACGACTCAGCCTGCCGGTGAACCCCTCTCGTACATCAACTTGAGCTAACTCCTGGCTTACTGGCGCCTGCCTTTATACAGGTAAGAAATCAGGTGTTGAAATAACTGCCGGTAAATTCTGGCTTATAGCGCTGATCCCAATTTCAAACTATAACCAATGGCAGGGAAGTGCATCCCAGCAAGTCCCCTCCCCTTTGGGAACAAAGCGCTATCAGTCGCAGACTGGCACGTAAAGCAATACACAGCGCTACAGACTTGGAACGCAAATCAATGCACATAGAGCTACAGATGGCGCGTAAAAGTAATACAGACAGCACTGCTGGTTTGGTGTGTAAAGGTTTAAATAGAGCGCTGTTGGCTGGATGCGTGGGAATAGAGCTGTCGGCTGCAGCGCTATGGAGTTTAAACATTGTGCTACCAGCCACAGCGCTATGGGCTTTAAACATAGCGCTATGGCCACAGCACTATGGGTCACAGACTGTTCGGGAAAATTCTCGTATAACAGCCTTGGAAAAGCAGACAACATAACAAACATAACAGTCAGAGAGTGGTGAAGGTGTGGAATTCTCTGCCTCAGAAGGCAGTGGAGGCCAGTTCGTTGGATGCTTTCAAGAGAGAGCTGGATAGAGCTCTTAAGGATAGCGGAGTGAGGGGGTATGGGGAGAAGGCAGGAACGGGGTACTGATTGAGAGTGATCAGCCATGATCGCATTGAATGGCGGTGCTGGCTCGAAGAGCTGAATGGCCTACTCCTGCACCTATTGTCTATTGTCTATTGTCTATAAACAAACAGATCAGTCTGAAAAAGGGTATCACCCGAAACATCACCCATTCATTCTCTCCAGAGATGCTGCCTGTCCCGCTGAGTTACTCCAGCATTTTGTGTCTATCTTCAACATAATCAAAAATTTGTCCCACCCCCAGTCATTCCTTCTTCTCCCTGCTCCCGACTGGCAGAAGGTACAGAAGTTTGAAATCACACTCTACCACACTCAGAAACAGCTTCTTCCCCTCTGTTATTAGGCTTCTGAATGGTACTCCCGTAAGGTCCTTCCATACTGTCCAATTCACCTGTAACCTCTAGAGATATTGGACGTTTTCCATAGAACTGATATGCTACAATGCACCACAATGCTGAGAACTATACTCTGCATTTTCCCCTTTGCTCTATCTATTGTACTTGATTTTGACGATTGTTTTTATGTGTGGTATATCTGATCAGTTTGGATCGCATGTAAAACAAAGCTGTTCACTGTACCTCAGTATATATGACAATAATAAACCTAGATCTAAACCTAACCCTTTACTGGCCATTCCACAGAGAAGCCTCAGCAATGTTCTCCTGTGTGTCAGCGTGTTTCTGATTTGTGCATGTGTGCATAGAAAGGTCAAACGAAGGGGCATCCAACTCTGGGCTCATCACTGAGTGCAGAGGCAGTGCAAATGACCAAGCTTAGGGACAGGATACATTTCAAATCTGGCTCATCAGTGTGTCCCAATTCACGAATGGGTGAGCAACTGATCGAAAGTGTAAATGTAAGGGACCATTTTGGTTATTCTTTCTTTATTGATTAATTTCTAGTAATCATAGAGTCATACAGCACAGAAACAGGCCATTTGGCCCAACTTGCCTATGCTGACCAAGATGCCCCAACTAAACTAATCTGTGTTTGGCCCATATCCCTTTATCCATTTTACTTTGGGCATTTTAAACTTTGAAGTTAGTTGTTCTCTTAAATTATTGCCAGAAAAAAATTTAAAATTAAAAAAAAATTGGCAGCACCGAGTGTGGTCCTGGGATGGAGCCCAGGAAGAGATCAGAGCCAACTCCACCCCCAGAACCACTGAGGCAGCAGGACCTCCAGTTCAATCAGTCTCGTGGGACTGCAAATTATATATAAAGAAGAGGGAAATGCAGATGGGAGTGGCAGGTTTAATTGGTGGGTTTGATTCACCACACTTTCACTGAGAAGTTTAACCAATCCAACCTATGAGCCTTTCTGTCATCTGCTGTTTTCATTTTGGATTTCCAGCTTCTGCATTATTTTTCTCTGGTCATTTGAGGTCCATGCTCTGCCGCTCCGGACTGGTCCTTTGTTTCTTTACTTGCCCCATCAAAATGCTAGAGCATCATATTGTGAGGATGGCACAGTGACACAACCGGGAGTGTTGCTACCTCACACTGCTGGAGACTTGGGTTCCATCCTACATTTGGGTGCTCTCTGTGTGGAGTTTGCACTGTGACCAAGAGGGATTCCTCTGAGTGCTCCGGTTTCCTCCCACGTCACAAAGACATTTAAGTTAATGTTTGTAGGTTCATTGGCCTCTGTGCTCCCAGTGCGTAGGGGGTGGATGAAAACTGTGTGAATGAGTAATTGATGGTTGAAGTGGACTCTGGGCAAAAGGGTTTGTTTCCATGGTGTATCATTCCATCCCACCCTATCCCATCCCATCCCATCCCATCCCATCCCATCCCATCCCATCCCATCCCATCCCATCCCATCCCATCCCATCCAATCCCATTCCATCCCATCCCATCCCATCCCATTCAAAACAAGTAGGGGAGGTAATTCAAACCCTTGGGAGTGCTCCATCATTCATTCACATCATGTCCTTTACCTCAGTGCATCTTAACTCAATTGACCCTAAATCCCTCAAATGCTTCAAATGCAAAAATCTATTGATCTGTGCTTTGAATAGCTGCTGAGTCTCTACGGCTCTCATGGTTCCAGAACTCTAAAGACTCACTACCCTCTGACTGGATATCTCTCCTCATCTCATTTGCCCCATAAGAAACAGGGGATTATTTTTTTTAAATAGATGAATGTAGGATTAATGTATTGTATGATTGCTGGTCGGCATGACTCAATTGGCCAAAAGGCCTATTTCCATGCTTTATCTATTTATGACTCTGACTCAAGATGTAAATTGTTTGGCAAGTGCAGATGCATTTGATTCAACTTTAAACCTATTTGGTGTTGTGCAGAACAGGCTTTCCCTCCTGAGTGATAGACTGTGCATTTCCAGCATTTCATGATCCTGGTTCAGAATTCCCCATGGTGTTCTGTCCACTATTGGTCCTTCAACCAATTAATGATTTGGTCATTGCCACTGCTCTTGCGTGAGAAAGCTTGCCGACCTTCCTCATTGGCAATGCGAGGAAGCACTTCAGGCCTTTCAACGGTAACGAAACCCACTGCAGAATGTTCCTTTTTTCTTCCATGATGCAAGGAATTTAATCAATTGATTCCAAAGCTAACACTCTCAAAACACCGCTCAGCAATTAAGCGAAATTTACATATACACCAAGCCAATTAACCTACAAACTTGTACGTCTTTGGAGTGTGGGAGGAAACTGAAGATCTCGGAGAAAACCCACGCTGTCACAGGGAGAATGTACAAAGTCCGTACAGACAACACCCTTAGTCGGGATCGAACCTGGGGTCTCCGGCGCTGCAAGCGCTGTAAGGCAGCAACTCTACCGCTGCACCACCGTGCTGCCATTAGTTCCACAAGGTAGGAAGATGGCTAATGTCGTGCTTCTATTTAAGGAGGGCAGTAAGGACAAGCCAGGGAACTACATGCTGGTGAATCTGGCGTCAGTAGTGGGAAAGTTGTTGGTGGGGATTCTCAAAGGCAGGATCTAACAGCATTTGGATTGGCAAGAACTGATAAGGGATAGTCAGAATGGCCTTGTGTGTGGGAAATCTTGTCTCACAAATCTGATAGTTTTTTGAAGAGGTTATTATGAGGAGGGATGAGGACAGGGCAGTGGACGTCTGTATGGACTTTAGCAAGGCCATTGACAAAATCCCACATGGTCAGCTAAGATGGTAGGTTAGATTACATGGAATATAGGGTAAACTAGTGAAATGGATTCAAAATTGTCTTGGAAGAAGAAGTCAAAGGGTGATTGTGGAGAGTTGTTTTTCTGACTGGTGGCCTGCCAACAGTGGAGTGTCAAAGGAGTAGATTCTGGGTCCACTGCTATTGTGATTTACATCACCAATTTAGATGACTCTCTCTATATATATATATAATATAGAGAGAGAGAGAGAGAGAGAGAGAGAGAGAGAGAGAGAGAGAGAGAGAGAGAGAGAGAGAGAGAGAGAGAGAGAGAGAGAGAGAGAGAGAGAGAGAGAGAGAGAGAGAGAGAGAGAGAGAGAGAGAGAGAGAGAGAGAGAGAGAGAGAGAGAGAGAGAGAGAGAGAGAGAGAGAGAGAGAGAGAGAGAGAGCTGAGTCTTGAGCCCTGCAATATGGTTAAATGGAAATTAAGGTTATGTTGGGTTTCACAGGAATAGGAGTGTGAGTACAGAGAGAACTGGGAATGGTGGCATGAAGCTTCTCTGTGAATGCATTCACCCATTTAATTGAAAGATAGAATCTTTAACAGTCGTGCGATGGTCAGTCTTTACTCTTACTTTTTTTTTGTGAAGTGCTCGAAGCCAGAACTTATTAATTCAAGAGCAAGTCTGATGTATTGAGGTGTAATGCAAAATTCAATTTCTTGTAAGCGATCCCCAAGGAAAGAAAATTATAATTTTTAGATTTAGAATGTTTTTGTTCTTCATTTTTGACATGAAGATTGCTGGTGGGGAAATAAGCTCTGCTGAAGATTCGTCTCATACACAAGGATAGTTAAAACTGCCTTTGGCAGCAGCACAAAACATTTCCATTTCATTTGACTTTCTTTGCAATTAAAGTCAGCAGCATTCTCAGGGAATCCTCACTATTCACAGTGCTCCACCATCTTGGTTTCATCTCGATCTGAATCCACACACTGCCCACCAAGAGAGGGCAGTGCTGTACAACAGAGCACCATTATCAGCATCTTCCTGCAGGTACTGAAATCTTGGGAGCAATTCAAAACACCTGGATGAAAATAACAATAACATTCCACCAGCAAAAGGAAAGAGTTGTAGTGGACAGCGACACAGGATGCGAAAAGGTTCAAACACTTGAAAATTAATCTGGAAATCTTAATGACTTAGTAACTTGTTATTGAAGTTAGACACAACAAGCTGGAGTAACTCAACGGGGCAGGCAGCATCTCTGGAGAGAAGGAATGGGTGACTTTTCAGGTCGAGACGCTTCTTCAGACCCGAAATGTTACCCATTCCTTCTCTCCAGAGATGCTGTCTGTCCTGCTAGTTACTCCACCTTTTTGTATCTATCTTTGGTTTAAACCAGCAACTCCATTTCCTTACTACACAGTAACTTGTTATCTTTCAGATAGATTTGCATGGTGTTGGTGGAATCACCAACTTTGTCAGCTACTCCGAAATATACATTAATTTTGATAGCTTCAGATATTTAAGGAGAAAATGTAGTTTAAATTTAAAAGAAAAATAAACAGAAGGAGAATTCCAAACATAGGAGAATAATAAAATGCTTTCTTCTTTTCATTCAACAAAATTTCCATTCACGCACATTTCTTTCAATCCTGCATGTTATTAACATTTCTTGTGGCAGGGTGTGTTAAGTAGTGCAGACAGAAATCCAGTGCACATGAGTTTTTGTGGTAACATATGAGGAAGGCCACCCTAGCACAATTGCCAGTTTATCAGAACCATGTGTCACAATGCTGTTGTGGGTGGCACAGTAGTGCAGCTGGTAGAGATACACCAGCAACCCAGGATTTATTTTTTTTTTGTGGAAGTTGCATATTCTTCCAATGACTGCATACTGAAGACATGCAGATTGGTAAGTGAGTTGGCCACTGCAAGTTATCCCTAGTGCAGGTGAAAGGTAAAATGATGAGGGGGATGGGGACGTTTATGGGAACATGGGAAGATTAAAATAGGTCAAGGTATGGTTAGTGTATAAATGGATGCCTGATGGTCAGGCTGGTGGGCTCAAGGATCTGTTTCCATGTTGTTTCTCTTTATGTGTATCACATTTATGATAATTATAGATACTTGTCATGTGAAATGGGACAATTCATGTTAGAGTTTGTGGTTGGCATCTCAGGATAGATTCTTGATAGACAAAAGGTGGGGTGGAGGGTGGGTACTTACCTGGGATAGGTGGATGTGCAGAGTGAGGCTACATTCAGATCAGCTATGATCTTTATGAATCGTGGAACAGGATCCCAATTCACGTTGCCCAAATAACGAAACCAATCCTCTGAAATATGACATATGACATGACCCATGAATTTAGGGGGATTTATATTTCCTTATAAATCATTGGGCACAATGATTAGCCCTTCGGCCCACCTTGTCCAAGTCGACCATCAAGCACCCATCCAGACTGAACCCATTTGCCATCACCGTTTGCACCTTGGCGATTCTGAAAATCTTTACAAGATTTGTTAGAACATGTCAAAGAAATATTTATGTTAAGCCCTTGCTGACTCGACAATGTAGATTATAAGGAGGCTAATTGTTTCCACCCCATCTGACATTGACCTGTCGATACTCATCCAAACAAAGAATGCTGATGGGAGCTGCAATGAACTGATTCCTGGCTTTCGGCCATTGAGATTTCCTGGTTCAATCTTTCCCAACTTGCCTTTCGTACACTCAATTAACAGGACAGGATGTTTTGCATACTGCATGTATATCCTCTCATTTGTCCACCGTCCAAATACTAAAGATCCAGAAGACCCAGATGCCTTTGAAACAGAATGAGATGTTTCTGTGTGTGTATGTGTGTGTGCACGTGTGCACATAGGGGCGTGCATGTGTGTTGGTGTGGGAGTATGTGTGTGAGAGTGTTTGGATGGGAGGAGTTGGCTGCGCCTAACGGCTGCGGCTCTCTGGCAGTCTGTTTTTTTTTTCTTCTTTTTTTTGTTTGTGTCGGTGTTGGGATGGTTTTTGTTTCTGTTTTTGGCTGTGTATGTGTGGTGGGGGGGTGGGGTGGGGGGGGTGGGGGGGGGTGGGGCGGGGGAAAACCTTTCTTTTATTAGGTCTCTTCCCCGGGGCGCAGCTCGCTCGCGGGGCCTTCCATCGCCCGGCGCGGCTCGGCTGCGGGACTTAACATCGCCGGCGCGGCTCGGCCGCGGGACGTTTCAGTGCCCGGTGCGGCTCGGCCGCGGGACGTTTCAGTGCCCGGTGCGGCTCGGCCGCTGGACTTAACATCGCCCGGTGCGGCCGCGGGACGTTTCAGTGCCCGGCGCGGCTTGGCCGCTGGACTTAACATCGCCAGCGCGGCTCGGCCCGCGGGACGTTTCAGTGCCCGGTGCGGCTCGGCCGCGGGACGTTTCAGTGCCCGGTGTGGCTCGGCCGCTGGACTTAACATCGCCCGGTGCGGCCGCGGGACGTTTCAGTGCCCGGTGCGGCTCGGCCGCAGGACGTTTCAGTGCCCGGCGCGGCTTGGCCGCTGGACTTAACATCGCCAGCGCGGCTCGGCCACGGGACGTTTCAGTGCCCGGTGCGGCTCGGCCGCTGGACTTAACATCGCCCGGTGCGGCCGCGGGACGTTTCGGTGCCCGGGGCGGCTCGGCCGCAGGGCCTTCCATCCTCTTGCGGGGGCTGTGCGTGTCGGTTGCCTCGGTAGGGGTCGAGCTGCCTGTCCGTGGGTGCGGGGGGAAGAGAGGAGAAGTTTTGTTGCCTCCATCACAGTGAGGGGGTGTTTGGAGTCACTGTGATGGATGTTTGTGTTGGGGTCGTGTGTCCTGTGTTCTTTTCTTTTTTGCTGTGTCTTGTGACTGCTGAAATTTCGTTCGGTATTTATACCGAATGACAATAAAGTTTTGTTATGTTATGTTATGTTATGTGTGTGGGAGTGTATGTGAGAGGCAGCTATTGAATGTAAAGCAGTTACCTATTGGAAATACTAATAGGTCCGATAGTACAAATGGAAAGAAATGCAGGTGATGTTTAAGAACAGTGAAATGTTACCACAATAATTATTTTATTTTGTTGTGTTATAGATAACAAAGTACCTGCTATGGTAAGTGGACCATAGAGATTTATCTTTGTGCTTCCACGTGGGTGTGTGTTCTGCAGATTTAATCATCAAAATCATTAGATCCAGACTTTGGGTGAACACACACTGTAGTACTGTGGGTTCGCACATCAGAGCATTTATTTACTTTATGAATCTGGCTACAATTGTCACAGATCTCAGATCTCCATTTACCCCTTTGGGACATGTGTTGAGAGGAAGATCTGTGTGTGCTGAAGTGGCTGAATCTAATTACATTTTTCTTTTATTTATTAAAGTTTAAATATTCATTTACTTGTGACAAATGGGAATTGACAGTTCAGTAATATAAATGGAGTTAAGTAACAACCTGGAGATGGATTGATGTATCTTTAAAAGGGATTATATATTCTGGAGCTGCAATAATTGAGCCTGTGTTTCTCCCAGGCTGCCTCTGTTTTGCAGCAGTGATACAGCATTTGTGTGCAGTAAATGTTGCTTTGAACCAAAAAGCAGCTGAGGTTTGCAGGTCTGTCATCAGTAACAGTCAGCTAGGATATGTACCAAAGACGTACAGGTATGTAGGTTAATTGGCTGGGTAAATGTAAAAAAATTGTCCCTAGTGGGTGTAGGATAGTGTTAATGTACGGGGATCGCTGGGTGGCACGGACTTGGAGGGCCGAAAAGGCCTGTTTCCGGCTGTATATATATGATAGCAGATCTTTGCTGTATTCACTCTGGCCCAGGAAGGGTTGATTTTGGGGAGTCGATGAGAAATTTGTCAATGGCTGCTGGTTTAGCAGTGTTAGCTCCTGGTTATGTGGCTTGCATTGATCCAGTGATGGGTTTTGACAGGATTGAAATAAATAAGGTATATCCATGTTTGCAGTTTGTCACAAAATAATTCAATCAGCAATTCAGCAAAGAGTTTTAATCAGTCGAGTGTTCAGAATGGAGTAGTTGAGATCACATTATAATTGTAACTACCACCTCCTCTGGCAGCTCATTCCAGAAAACCACTATCCGACTGGGGTTTATATAGGATTAGTGCAAATGAGTAGTTGATGTCCAGCAGAGGCACGATGGGCCAAAGGACCTGTTTCTGTGCAGGTCACTCTATGACTTAGTCTCTTGTCACTCAGTTGTGCCATTTCTGTTGTAAGAAAAGAATTCAGAGAAAACCTGCTCAGCTATTGTACTGGGACCATGATTGGAAACTATGATTCTGGTGTAGTTTTCTATTCGAACAGCACATTTGACATATATGTGAAGCAAATGAAGTTCAAATCCAGGCAACTTAACAATTCTGGTGCGTGTTAGCAAAGAATTGAAGAAAGAAAAGGTGAGAAACTAAAGTTGTACCTGAATGCGTGAGCATTCTTGACAAATTGGGCAAACACATGGCACAGGAGATAAATGGCTTTGCACTAATTCAGTCAATTTCTGATAATGTGCCATCCATTTGTTTGGAAATCTGGATATTTCATAACCTCCCACACTTGGTGTTGTTTCCATGCTTTAAACTCACTGGGCCGCTGTTTCCACACTCCTTATAAACTTAGCATGTAGGTTTAAAAAGACCAAGACCATGTTCCAACTTTTCTTTTAAACTCACAGGACCCTATTCCCATTGCCCTGTTTAAGCACACCAGGGCCCTATTTCTCTTGTTCTCTTTAAACTCACCTGCTTCACTGAAAATATTATTGTCAATCTGGCTATCATCTAACAGAAATGAATAAAATATGGCTTGCGCTGGAGTACCATCAAATAGTCCAGAAAATCGATAAAGACGCAAAGGTGTTGGATTATTGTTTACTGTAGATAATAATGTGACTTTGGTTGGGAATGAATCAATCCCAGATATGTTGGGGGAGTCCAGAATTTTGGGGGAGTCTAGAACCAGGGGACACAGCCTAAGAATAAAGGGGAGGCCATTTAAAACTGAGGTGAGAAGAAACTTTTTCACCGAGAGAGTTGTGAATTTGTGGAATTCTCTGCAACAGAAGGCAGTGGAGGCCAATTCACTGGATGAATTTAAAAGAGAATTAGATAGAGCTCTAGGGGCTAGTGGAAACAAGGGATACGGGGAGAAGGCAGGCACGTGACTGATTGTCGATTATCAGCCATGATCACAATGAATGGCGGGGCTGGCTCGAAGGGCCAAATGGCCTCCTCCTGCACCGATTTTCTATGTTTCAATGTTTCTATGTGATGTTTAGAAAAATGGAAAAGGTGTTGTGAAGTTGGACTAGCCCCGATAATAATGGAAAAGTGGAGGACAGAGGCAGAATGTTGGAATAATCTTACAAAAGAAGTGGAGGGAACAGAATCAGTGGGCGTGGAGAAGAGATAGCAAAGAACTAAAGTCATGGTGGGAGAGTCGACAACAGCAACACAACAGGTAAAATACATGTCAAAGTATAAGAAAAGCTTACAGCAAAGATAAGGCAATAACTCCAGAAAATCGATTTTGGTAATAGTATTCACAACTTCATAAATTTTAGTAGGAATAAGTTTGGAGAATGTATGAAATTGAAGTAAGGCAGATTACAATATTATTAAACATGAGCTATGGAGAGCAAATTGGGAACAATTGTTATTGGGTAAGTCCACATTAATGGGTAAGTCCACAAATTATACAGCAGGATGTAGAATAAGATACAGAAATGGGCAGCAAAATAACAGATAGAGTTTAATCCGAGCTGGTGTGAATTTGGGAGGTTGAATATAAAGGGAAAGTATACAGTTAATGTTAATATCCTTTAATAGCATTGATGTGCAGAGGGACCTTGGGGTCCAAGTCTGAAAGAGGTGACACAAGTAGACAGAGTAGTAAAGGAGGCATATGGTATACGTCTTCATCGATCAGGCATTGAGGATAAGAAATGGAAATTTGTGATACTTTGGTTGGGCCGCATTTGGAGTATTGTGTACAATTCTGGCAGCTCCATTACAGAAGGATGTGAAGGCTTTGGAGAGGGTGCAAAGAGGTTTACAAGAATACTGCCTTGATTGAAGGGTATTAGCAATAAGGAGAGGTGGACAAACCTTGATTGTTTTCTTTGGAATGTTAGAGGTTGACGGGAGACCTGATCGAACTTTATAAAATCCTGAGAGGAATAGATACACAGTCAGAAATCTTTTCACAGGGAGGAAATGTCAAAGACTAGTGTACAGAGCTTTAACGTGAGAGGGGCACAGATTAAAGGAGATGTGCGGAGCAAATGTTTTGAACAGAGAGTGAGTGGTGAGTGCCTGGAACCTGTTGCCAGGAGTGGTGTTGGAGGCGGATGCAACAGGAGGATTTAAGAGGCTTTAAAATAAGCTCGTGGATATGCACAGATGGAGGGAAATGGGTCACATGTGGACAGATGAGATTCTTTTAATTTGACACCATGTTCAGTACCGACATTGTGAGCCAAAGAGCTTGTTCCTGTGCTGTTCTATTCTACATCTATATACTAAAACTCTTGTTTGTTTGTTTGTTTGTTCCTGAACTACAGCCAAAATGGTACACGATAGCACGACAATTCTAGGCCCACCATACTCACCGTCGTCCCTTTGGTGCTAATGGTAGAAGTTTCATTGAAATTGGTATTATATTTTTTAAGTTATTCACATTTTAAAAGTTATTCACATTCCTGTGGTGGCGTTGCAAAGCAGCTGCAGCTCACCTGCAGTCCGTTGTCTTTTTGTTTTTGTTTTTTTTGTTTTTTGTAAGTGTTGGATGTGATGTAGTCTTGTTTGTGGTTGTGTGCTATTTGTGGGGGGGGGGGACTTTAAAAATGATCTCTCCTGAACGGAGACGCAACCTTTTTTCTGGGTCGTGTCTCCATTCACGCTGCGGCCTGCCATCGGCCAAACACCTGGAGCTGACGGCCTCCAGCTGGGACCACCTGGGGCTCTGGTTTGCAGAGTCCGCTGACTGTACTCACCACCTGCGGAGCTGGATGTCTTCGGAGGCTGTGGTGGCGCTGCGAGTGGGGCTGCGACTTGCCTTCGGAGGCTTTGGCCACGGGCCGCAGGCCCTGTGGACGTCTAAAGCTCACAGGTTCCTGGGTGGGGGCCAGCTTCGGGAGCTCTGGCAATTGCAGCATCTTCGTCCGCCCCGAATAGCGGGGCTTGGGTCGAACGGCTGCGGACCTGGAATAGGCCGCGGAATTTTCCACCGCCCGGCGGGGGCTTCAATGTCGGGAGCCCCGACCGCCCCGTCGTGGCAATTTCGACTGCCTGACTGCGGGAGAAGATGGCAGGGAAGAGTGAGACATTCTGACCTTCCATCACAGTAAGGAGGTGACTGGAGGAGATTCACTGTGATGGATGTTTTTTGTTTTATGTTGGTTTTTGTGATTGTGTGTTTTATTGCTTTCTTTTTTATTGCCTCTCATTGTTGACTGTGGGTAACGTAATTTTGTCCAAAAACATGTTTTTGGATGACAATAAAGGTACTTTATTATTTATATTATTTATTTTAAAATTTAAATCTATCTCCTAGGGAGGGAGGGAAGGAGGGAGGGGGCAGGATAAGGGGGGTTGAGGGGATGGAGTGGGGGGGAGGGGAAGGAGGGTGGGGAGGGGGAGGGGAGGGGGTGGAAGGAGGGGGGAGGGGGAGGGAGGGGGAGGAGGGAGGGAGTGGGGGAGGGGAGGGGGAGAGGGGAGGGGGAGGGGGCGTGGGAGAGAGGGGATGGGGGGAGAGAGAGGAGGGGGAGGAGAGGGTGCTGCACCAATGCAGGGGAGGTTTGGGCCCACTTGGTCTAGTTCTCTATTATATTTTCAAGTAAAGGTCTTTTTTATCACTATGTTTATTTTTGTTACGACAAATTAAAACTACTCAAGGCTGTATCTTACATTGTTTAATAATCACTGTGCAAGTATCAATAGAAGCAATTGGTTATCAATTTCTCCCATGGTGAAGTTAACAGCTATTTTCTTAAAAGACAAAGGGTGTCTGATTACAGCGCGGAGGTGGCATTGAAACCGTTTATTTTCCTCGTCTGCTTTTTTTTCCAAGACAGCTTTTTTTCTGCATATCAATTTCTAAAGTAACTTTTAAATGATTCTCTAGTACCTGATTGAAATCCCATTAGAAACCAATTCATCATGTGTAATGCAAATAGCGTTATTCCAGAACTATCAGTGTTCTTTAGAATAATAGATCCATGGGGCCTGGACTGAGAGCATTTGGGCCTTCATTCTCATGCTGTATATTTGAACAATTTTTTGAATTAGAATGGTATCCCTGCCCAGTCCTTGCATATCAGCAAGATGCTCTGTGTCTAATGATTGCATTTGCCATTGTTTATGGTGGCTATATTTTAATAGATACAATTTGCCTGCGAAATCAGTGTGATGGAGCTGTGCCATGACTCAACCCTGTGAGTGCAGAATACTTAGATGTATAAACCTATAACAGTAGCATATAAGTGAAAAATAGGTGCTTCATTAATCATCATGAAATTGTCTGCATAGGATTCCTTGAAGTGAGGTGCATGTAATTGTTTTAAACAAAATTGTGGTAAATAAGATTAATAAGATTATTTCGTTCAGAATAAATTAATTGCATTTTTGTTCCGATCTATGAAATCTTTGACATGTTTTTCCACTAATTTGCACCCAGCAACACAAATAAAGCAAGAGGTATCATGATTCATTTGAACAACATGAAGTTATGACACTGGAATGATTTTAAATCAGTTGTCAGAGTTTTCCACTTTGACATTCAAAGCTGCTATGTTTTGCTTGGAATTTAAGGTCATAAGGTCATTAGTGATAGGGGAACAATTAGGCCATTTGGCCCATCAAGTATGCTCCGCCATTCAATCATGGCTGATCAATTTCTCCCCCCTAACCCCATTCCATTCTCCTGCCTTCTCACCATACCCTGACTCCCATCCAAACCAAGAATTTAATTCGGAATAAAATAGCTTTTCAGTTGTCCAGAAAGTGCCAAATTAAAGACAATACCTAGGCTCCCTGTAATTGGCCAATATTGAAACATTTAATTTAATTTAGTAACTGTAAAAACAATTTTTACTTATATTTCAAATTAAACTTGAAGAATTCTAAAACATTGCATCATGGCATTCAGATTCGCTGGTGGACTGGTATAGGGTGACAATGCCAGACAACACGTTTCAGCAAGGATCTCAGAGTTTCAGAGATTTTCTGGGATATTTCCAGTTTAATGGTCTTTATTCATTTGGAGAGTTGGAATTTTTTTAAATTATTCTTCCCGGAACAGAGAAGATAAAAGGTGACAATAAGAAATAAGCTAATGAGGCATATTAATAGAAAATCTCTATGCCTTCTGACAAAGAAGTCAATAACCAAAGGCCATGGAATCGAAACCATAAAGAAGACCTAGGTGGGAGAGGAGAAGAAAAATTCTTACTTGGAGAACTATCTGGAAATAGAGCCAAAGAAGACTCCAATGAGCTCATTCCTTGAATACCTCTGAAGGGGGTTTGGGTATGAATTTGATGATGAGGAATTTACAAGGTCACAGTTAAAGCCGGGCATTGGATGAAACACGAGTAGTTTCCAACAAGCCAGCACTGGCAGCAGAGCCTGACTGCCTCCTGTCCTATATGGATACAAAGTGCTGGAGTAACTAGACGGGTCTCTAGAGAAAAAGGATGGGTGGTGTTTCGGGTTGGAACCCTTCTTCAGACTCCAATATTTGCCTAATCTGTGATATCTTTGTGAGTCGAGCTGGTGTACTGGAGGCATTCTTATAAGAATGGATGTTTTTGCTTGAAACAGAAAATAATGGAATTACTCAGAGTGCAGCTATGGGAAGAGAAATACAGATAACGTTTTAGATTGAAGACCCTATGGAAATAGGAAGTTGGCAGTTATTTTTCAATGAAGTAAGTTGGGAGATCAGAACTGCACTCTAGCTTATGAATGGCATTCAGTAGTCTGATAACGGTGGGGAAAAAGCTGTCCTGAATCTGGTGGTATATATCCTTTCAGACTTTTATGTCTTCTGCCTGATGAGAGAGGGTGGAAGAGCATATGACCGGGGTGAAACTGGTCTTTGATTATGTTGGATGCTTTCCTGAAGCAGCATGAAGGTGTGGAAGCAGTTGAAGGAGAGGGTTGTGTGTTCTGGACTGGGCCACATCCACAACTCTGCAATTTCTTGCTTTCCAGGGCAGAACTTTTGGCAAACCAACCTGGTATGCATCCCAAGAGGAAACTTTCTACTCTGCATCTGTACAATTTGTAAGCTTATTTCTGCACCAAAAGAAAATCAGACCATATTGGGCTGCTAGTCTTGCAGTGTTGATCCCAGCTGGAAGACCACAGAGCCTTGAATGGGTCTGACTTCCTGATCTGGGAGGTAGGAGGATTCAGGGAATTCAGTCCACCCACAGCCCTGACAAGTCTATTCCAAAGAATAGTTAGTCTAAAGGAAGGTGGATCACTAGTGTATGAAGTTTGCAAGAATAACAACAAGTTATCAACTTCAAGGTAAGTTTAATAAGCATGAGGATGCAAGGTTACAGACACAGCCGCAGCTCCCGAACCAGATGACTCCCCCGGGTAACACGCATGCACAAGATAACTTCTTGCTGGAACCGCATGTTAAAACCCGACAATTTTAAAAGTGGTTCAGTGGATCTTTGTGAAACGTGTGTGGGCATTCTTTGAAAATGTAAGGGAGATGCATATCTGGTTTCTGGGTTGAATATCTGGGTTTGGAGCCCACTTTAAATGTAATGGCTGAGGCCAAAAACATCGCGAAAATTCCCACGCTTACCTGACCGTCAAACTGTCGCCTCCAATCTACCTGTCAAATGTCCTGACGGTAAAATAAATTCATTAAACACAAGCATTTTATCATATTTTGTAATGACTTTACTTATTTTAATATTATGTGCTTCTAAATGCATCTTAAGAGAACCTATCAAACCTGGGGACAGCAGGCGACAGCGACCGCAATAGGCTACGATACCTGGCGACAAGCCAGCTGTCGCCAAGAAATTTCAAACCGTTTGATTTCTCAGTGACGCGCCGAGATCCACTACGATCCACTACGATCTTTGGAAGACCCCTCACGATCATGCCCGCGACACCCCGGCGAACTGTCGGCGACAGCCTAGTCGCCGGTAGTCGCCTTAAAATCGCCTAAATGGGACAGTAAAACTCTTCTTTTTAAGAAAAGTGAATTAGAAGTTGATTGAAGTTTAAATAGGAATAATCGGGAACATCTTATAATCCAGCTCCATCAAAGTTCTGAGGGGGCCGAATTTTTGCTATATCTGCATTGCTATTTATGTCTTCCTTAGATTTGTATTTCACTCTCTCTGGACTGCCTGAAGTTTATTACTCTTGCTCTGTACCTTGTGATGCGACTGACTTTCACTTCTCTGCTCGGGAATACGTTACATATCCCACCTGCCTTATCTGGACCTCTGGACTAAGCCCTACTGCCACATGGATAGTCTTCAAGAATGCTCAGAAACCATTTTCCAGTGGCAATCGCCCCAGTGGACTCGACGTGATACTGGCAGGGATCGTAAAGGTCTGCAACACCCTTTCACAAAAACGTCAAGTGTTGGTGAGTGAACTGAAATACCTGAAGTTAACATCAGTGGGATTTTTAACAATAGAACATATTGGAGTTGTCAGTGTGTCAGTCGGCACCTGTGAAGAGAGAAACAGGACCAATGCTTTCAGATCTGCATCCTTTCTTCAGAACTGGGACACAAAGTAAATAAAGATTATTTTAACTCCTTTTTAAGATTCAGTGAAAGGGGACCGGGGACATAAAAAACACAAGGGAATGTCTATGAAAAAACAGGGAGAGGCTGCATGCAACCAACAAAGAGGGAGGCAGGCAACAACGAAGGTGCATAAGGTAGAAAAAAACACTTGGAAAGCTAGCAGAACCACTTGAGGTGCAACAGGAATGCATGATACATGTATGTATTCTCATATATGCATGTTTGTTAATCTCTGGGACTGCCTCTTGCCATGTCTCAGACACCATTTTACATGGGAAAATGCACAAAAAATAAAATTTGCCTGAAAGTGTGACGCAGAATGGGTGATAACAACCCATTGATCCATGTTACTCTCTCCCCAAAACTTTATTGCATTGATTTAGCAACGTTTCCTTTGTTGTTAAAAGGCCTAATTATGAGCTGAGTGGAGGAGCAGTGCCAACACCTGATCCCTGGGGATGCAGAGCCAAGGATAGTGCAGTATTTTGCACGCTATCCAGAGGGGAGCATATGGTGTTTTATGGGATTGATCCGTTCTCCGAGTTCACAACCTTTTCTTGAACTGACTCTACCTCACAAAGCTGTCTCCCAATATCAACCAATGTGTGATGCCCAAAACAGCCCTAATCTAGAGTTCCTTCAGCAGAAAGTGTAACTTTATTCTCAATTCAAACCTATGTTTGCATCTTGCTTCCACTGATAAGTTTTACTCTGCAAATGGAAAGGCAGAAGAGAAAATCGGAAGTGTCGGTATTACAGTATAGCAAAGGGGATTACAGAGGCATGAGGCAGGAGCTGGCCAAAATTGACTGGAAGGAGGCCCTAGCAGGGAAGACGGTAGAACAGCAATGGCAGGTATTCCTGGGAATAATGCAGAGGTTGCAGGATCAATTTATTCCAAAGAGGTGGAAAGACTCTAAGGGGAGTAAGAGACACCTGTGGCTGACAAGGGAAGTCAGGGACAGCATAAAAATTAAGGAGAGGAAGTATAACATAGCAAAGAAGAGTGGGAAGACAGAGGATTGGGACTCTTTTAAAGAGCAACAAAAGTTAACTAAAAAGGCAATACGGGGAGAAAAGATGAGGTACGAGGGTAAACTAGCCAATAATATAAAGGAGGATAGCAAAAGTTTTTTTAGGTACGTGAAGAGGAAAAAAATAGTCAAGGCAAATGTGGGTCCCTTGAAGACAGAAGCAGGGGAATTTATTATGGGGAACAAAGAAATGGCAGACGAGTTAAACCGTTACTTTGGATCTGTCTTCACTGAGGAAGATACACACAATCTCCCAAATGTTCTAGGGGCCGGAGAACCTAGGGTGATGGAGGAACTGAAGGAAATCCACATTAGGCAGGAAATGGTTTTGGGTAGACTGATGGGACTGAAGGCTGATAAATCCCCAGGGCCTGATGGTCTGCATCCCAGAGTACTTAAGGAGGTGGCTCTAGAAATAGTGGAAGCATTGGAGATCATTTTTCAATGTTCTATAGATTCAGGATCAGTTCCTGTGGATTGGAGGATAGCAAATGTTATCCCACTTTTTAAGAAAGGAGGGAGAGAGAAAACGGGTAATTATAGACCAGTTAGTCTGACATCAGTGGTGGGGAAGATGCTGGAGTCAATTATAAAAGACGAAATTGCTGAGCATTTGGATAGCAGTAACGGGATCATTCCGAGTCAGCATGGATTTACGAAGGGGAAATCATGCTTGACAAATCTACTGGAATTTTTTGAGGATGTAACTAGGAAAATTGACAAGGGAGAGTCAGTGGATGTGGTGTACCTCGACTTTCAGAAAGCCTTCGACAAGGTCCCACATAGGAGATTAGTGGGCAAAATTAGAGCACATGGTATTGGGGGTAGGGTACTGACATGGATAGAAAATTGGTTGACAGACAGAAAGCAAAGAGTGGGGATAAATGGGTCCCTTTTAGAATGGCAGGCAGTGACCAGTGGGGTACCGCAAGGTTCGGTGCTGGGACCCCAGCTATTTACGATATACATTAATGACTTGGACGAAGGGATTAAAAGTACCATTAGCAAATTTGCAGATGATACTAAGTTGGGGGGGTAGTGTGAATTGTGAGGAAGATGCAATAAGGCTGCAGGGTGACTTGGACAGGTTGTGTGAGTGGGCGGATACATGGCAGATGCAGTTTAATGTAGATAAGTGTGAGGTTATTCACTTTGGAAGCAAGAATAGAAAGGCAGATTATTATCTGAATGGTGTCAAGTTAGGAGGAGGGGGAGTTCAACGAGATCTGGGTGTCCTAGTGCATCAGTCAATGAAAGGAAGCATGCAGGTACAGCAGGCAGTGAAGAAAGCCAATGGAATGTTGGCCTTCGTAACAAGAGGAGTTGAGTATAGGAGCAAAGAGGTCCTTCTACAGTTGTACCGGGCCCTGGTGAGACCGCACCTGGAGTACTGTGTGCAGTTTTGGTCTCCAAATTTGAGGAAGGATATTCTTGCTATGGAGGGCGTGCAGCGTAGGTTCACTAGGTTAATTCCCGGAATGGCGGGACTGTCGTATGTTGAAAGGCTGGAGCGATTGGGCTTGTATACACTGGAATTTAGAAGGATGAGGGGGGATCTTATTGAAACATATAAGATAATTAGGGGATTGGACACATTAGAGGCAGATAACATGTTCCCAATGTTGGGGGAGTCCAGAACAAGGGGCCACAGTTTAAGAATAAGGGGTAGGCCATTTAGAACGGAGATGAGGAAGAACTTTTTCAGTCAGAGGGTGGTGAAGGTGTGGAATTCTCTGCCTCAGAAGGCAGTGCAGGCCAGTTCGTTGGATGCTTTCAAGAGAGAGCTGGATAGAGCTCTTAAGGATAGCGGAGTTAGGGGGTATGGGGAGAAGGCAGGAACGGGGTACTGATTGAGAGTGATCAGCCATGATCGCATTGAATGGCGGTGCTGGCTCGAAGGGCTGAATGGCCTACTCCTGCACCTATTGTCTATTGTCTATTGTCTATTGATATGAACACAAGACACCCTTCTGATTCTGCAAGAATACAGAATCCCCAGTCTTGTTGAAGGCCCCCATAAATTACATTACATTATTAGACCTTGAAACTGCCATACAATTTGACTGGTGTAATTGGAGTATTTCCTGTAATTCTGAAATGACGCATCACCCTCCATCAGTAATGTTAGTTGGATTTGCTTATGGTGGCATTTCAGAGTTCTCCAATTAACCTTCGGTGACCTTTTTCCATTTTGAGTCAATATTCTGCTCTTTAATTGATTTTGCTTTAATGCCATTGTAGCTAACAATAATACCACTAATTTAATGCAGTTTAAATTCTAATAATCTCTGAGTGATTCCAATACACGTTTAACCCTTAGGTATCCACATTGACAGATAACCACAGTGGCAAGCTATAGGTCCCAGTATTGGTACACCCCCCAAAAAACTCTGAAACAGATTGCCATAGACTCATAGCGCACAACTTACGAGGCACGAAAAGAACACAGAACAGTACAGAACAGGAACAGGCCTGCCTGCATAGAATCCATACCCCTCTATTTCCATGTACCGATCCAAAAGCCTCATAAGCACCACTGTCATATCTACCTCCACCACCACCCCTGGCAATGTGTTCCAGGCCCGCACCACATTGCGTAAAACAACTTGCCTTGCACGGCCTCTACTGTTGGACATTTCCACCCTGGTAAAAAGGTTCTCTGTCTATCCTTGGACATATCCTTCTGTTCATCTATCGAACATTCATCAAAATGCTGGAAACTCCTCCCCAACACAACATGGGCAGCCTACCCTGGAACCCCCTCCCCAACACACTGTAGACTACCCCCTCCGCAACACACTGTAGACTACCTAGCTAGGAACCCCTTCCCCAATACACTGCAGACCATCTTCCTAGGAACCCCTTCCCCAATACACTGTACACCACTTAATCTGGAACCCCACCCTAACACAATATGGACAATTCAGGAGCCCCCTCCTGACGTACTGTGGACTACATACTGTGGAATCCTTCCCCAACTCACTGTGCAAGGCCTACCCTGAAAGCCCCTACCCAACACACTGTTGACTACCTACCATGGAACCCTTCCCATCATACTGTTGTTGTATCTGCTATGGAATCCCAATGCCACAACAATGTATACTACTTAACCTGGAACCCATTCCATGACACATTATGGATTATCCACCATTGAACCACCCTCCCCCCCAAAAACACTGTGAATGCACTTATTATGGAACCACCCTTCACTAACATACTGTGGGAGTACCTACTCTGGAAACACATCCCCTGTGGACTGTATATCCATGAACCCCCAACCCCTATCAAACTGTGGGGCAACTTCACCAGTTTCCTTAGTTATTTTGGGAGAAATCATTTTGTCAAGGTTACAATCTCTTCATATATTTTAAGTGGATGGTGTTTTACATTTTAATTGGTCCGTGTTAATTTGGATATTTTACAATAAACATGATGCCTGCTGCTTCATTGTGGCACTGAGATTAGAAATATAAAATGAAAGTAAATTAACCATTAGCCTCCTGGTGCATTTTGGTGTATTCATCACGAATTGCCCATGCAATTTTTTTCATTTTTTTATCTTGTAAATTTATTATTTATTTATTTATTATTATTACTTTGCACCTTTTCCAGGTGGCAATAAACCTGTGAAGGATGGTGAGAAGTGTCCAGTTGTGGCAATATACACCATAAGTATCACGTGGCGGCGCCTAACGGCAGCGCTGACTAGCAGTCTGTCCGTCTTTTTTTGTTGAGTGTCGGTGTTGGGATGATTTTTATATATATTTTTTTGGTTGTGTATGTGTGGGAGGGGGTGGTGGTGTGTGGGGGGTGGGGGTGGGTGTGGGTGGGTGGGTGTGGGGAACTTTTCTCTTCCTCACGGCGCGGGGTGCGGCTCGGCTGCGGGGCCTAACATCCCCCGGTGCGGCTCGGCCGCTGGACTTTACATCCCGCTGCGGCTTGGCCGCTGGACTTACATCGCCCGGTGCAGCTCGGCTGCGGGGCTTAACACCGCCCGGTGCAACTCGGCTGCGGGGCTTAACACCGCCCGGTGCAACTCGGCTGCGGGGCTTAACACCGCCCGGTGCAACTCGGCTGCGGGGCTTAACACCGCCCGGTGCAACTCGGCTGCGGGGCTTAACACCGCCCGGTGCAACTCGGCTGCGGGACTTAACACCGCCCGGTGCGGCTCGGCTGCGGGACTTTTCACCGCTGGTGCGGCTCGGCTGCGGGACTTAACACCGCCCGGTACAACTCGGCTGCGGGGCTTAACACCGCCCGGTGCAACTCGGCTGCGGGGCTTAACACCGCCCGGTGCAACTCGGCTGCGGGGCTTAACACCGCCCGGTGCAACTCGGCTGCGGGACTTAACACCGCCCGGTGCGGCTCGGCTGCGGGACTTTTCACCGCTGGTGCGGCTCGGCTGCGGGACTTAGCTGCGCAAGGCTTGGTCGCGGGCCTTTCATCGCCCGGTTCGGCCGCGAGACGTTTCAGCGCCCGGTGCGGGGACTGTGCGGGTCGGTCGGGGACGAGCTGTCTGTCCGTGGGCGTGGGGAAGAGAGGGGAAGTTTTGTTGCCTCCATCACAGTGAGGGGGTGTTTGGAGTCACTGTGATGGACGCTTGTGTTGGGGTTATGTGTCTTGTGTTCTTTTTTTTTTTTCTATGACTGCTATGTAGTTTCGTTCGGTACTTCGGTACCGAACGACAAATAAAGCTCTGTTATACCTGTTATACCTGTTATCTAATCTTCTTTTGCCCACATCTTTCTGATGTTGTAGTGTGTTTTTGTCTATTCACTTATTTATTATGGTATGCTAAGGTCATGCAAAGGCCCAGATTGACCAGGGAATTTTATTGAACTCATACCAGCTAGAAGTGGCAGTCTGAAGGTTGAAACAGAATAGCTATCCGAGCTTTCATGTTGATGCAGCCCAAGGTTGCCTCTGCTCTGATATTGAGGTTGGCGTCTCGTAGGAAACATGTCATCGTTGACAAGGTCAAGGTCAGTTTATTGTCACATGTACCAATTAAGGTACAGTGAAATTCGAATGACCACTCAGCCATACTAAAAATAAAGCAACAAGACACACAACTACATAAAAGTTATCATAAACATCCACCACAGCGGATTACCCATGTTCCTCACTGTGATTGGAGACAATAAAGTCTAAACTTCTTCCTCTTTATTCTCCAGCGGTCGGGACAGTCCAACCATCTACAGTCGGGGCGATCGAAGCTCCTGCAGCCGGCGATCGAAGCCTCCGCGTCGGGGCAATTGAAGCTCCCGCGTCGGGGCAGTCGAAGCTCCTGCAGCTTGGAGCTCCCAAGGTCGGTCTCTGACCAGAAGAAACACATTATTGGTTGCAGTCTGATATCCCTATCATTATCCTGTTGGGTACAGTGTGCATTCAACTTTTGTACAGCAGAAACCTTGCACCAAATATACATTCTCTCTGGGGAGGAGGTACTAAGGAGCAAGCTAATGCTTCAGGTCAATCATTTTATGAATGTTCAAGGATCCCTGTACTAGGTCAATGAAGTGCACCCCTGTGTGACTAGCAGTGCAACTGTACAGGTATCAACCTTAGCTATGCATGAGTCATCATTGGGAGAGTACAAGCATCCAGAGTCAGGCAATCTGCTGGAGGAAGGAGGAGGGAATAGTAATCTTTTCCATCAAGGGTATGTTCTCCATGAGCCTCAGTGAAAAACAATGCATGAGACAATACTGTATTAATAAGTAGATCCCACGGCATTTCACACAAGGTGCCATTGCATCAGAGTCATAGTCATACAGGATGGAAACAGACCCTCTGAGCCAATGAGTCCATACTGACCATCAAACACCCATTTATATTAATGCCATTTTATTCTGACCACTTTCCCTCCCCATCGCTCTCACATTGATTCTATCACCCAACTTCACACCAGGGGCATTTACAGTGGCCAGTTAACCTACCAACCTACATATATTTGGGATGTAGGAGAAAATCCATAGTCACAGAGAGAATGTGAAAATTTAGTGAAGGCAGCAGTCAAGGTCGGCACTGAACTCAGGTCAATGGATGTATGAGGCACCTCTGTGGCAGCACAATGGGGCAGTTAGTTCAACTAACAAACTCAACTAACTCTCCCATTGTGCTACCACAGAGCTTTGTTTCACTAAGAGTGCAGAATTCATTTCATTCTGCCTCTGTTGAGGTCAACAGGCTGTGCAAGCACAATAGGCTGTGGTCTTCTCAATGCTTCTGTTGTTCTGGGGATTCTACAGGAATCCCAAGAAGTTCCATAAACAAGTGCCAGTATCTCCAGCTGAAGATGTTACATCCAGAGTAGGATGATGGTCATCACAAAACATTTTGTGCCAAACCATTCCTCACTCACTCAGCAAACCTGATGATCTAGGAGTGTATCAACAGGTAGTCGATGGGTGACAACCTGTAGTAGCTTGTTTCCCAACAACAAATGTTACCTTGCCACCAGCAAGATGATTGAGAAGGCATCCCTGGCTTAAAGCTGACCATTGGTTACAACATCCCTCTCTTCAGCAATGACAGTACTCCACTGCTGATGTTATGGCACCCACTCTCTATTGTCTATCTTGCCTCAGATATCAAGAGTCAAGGATGTTTATTTGTCAAATGCACCAGATGTGAACTAGACATTGATTTTTCTTACTTGCTGCGGCTTTACAGGCACATTGGATCCAACAACACAAATCATAAATATACAATAAATTATGTCATTGTAAGGAAATTAGATAATGACAGTGCAAAATCTAGTAAGCAGAGTAACCTTAATAGTAGAAGCATCCATAGTGGTTCAGTGTAGACCTAGGGTTGTGTTTATCATTGAGAGGTGCGGTTCGAGAACTTGATTGTTGATGAGAAGCTGCTGCTCTTGAACCTGGAGGTAATGCTTATCAAGTTTCTGCATCTTTCTGGTGGCAGTGAGATAGCAGGATGATGTGGGTCTTTGATGATACAATCTGCCTTCTTGAGGCAGTGCTTCCTGTCCATCATGCTTGGCTGTGCATGCAGTGAAAGGGAAACCAGATCAGCACTACTAGTTGCCTAAACTCACTGTGTTGTGCTTATTTGATTGGAAACCAATTGTGTGCTTTGAAGAAAAAGGCGGGTGGCACGGTGGCACAGCGGTAGAGTTGTTACTCTACAGTGCTTGCAGCACCACAGACCCGGGTTCGATCCCGACTATGGATGTTGTCTATTTGGAGTTGTACGTTCTCTCCGTCACCACCTGGGTTTTCTCCGAGATCTTCAGTTTCCTCCCACACTCCAAAGACGTATACGTTTGTAGGTAAATTGGCTTGGTAAATGTAAAAATTGTCCCTAGTGTGTGTAGGATAGTGTTAATATGCGGGGGATCGTTGGTCGGCGTGGATTGTACATGGTACAGGTTTGGAGGGATATGCACCAAACGCAGGCAGGTGGGACTGGTGTAGCTGGGACATGTTGGCCAGTGTGGGCAAGTTGGGCCGAAGGGCCTGTTTTCACATTGTATCTCTAAACTAAACTAAACTAAAAATGAATTTTTCCTCTGCAATTACAACCATGTGCCCTTGAAAGGGTGCTGGAAATCTCATAATAGATGTTTTTATTATATGATAAAACATTTCCTATCATGTTATTATACATCCTCTGTCGTATTCAAACCTATTGTTTTGATTGTCCTCATCATTCCTAATACAAGCTGCCTTTTTTGGAAGGAGCAAAAACACTAAGGGAATTAAGGAATATCAATGGATTCATTGGCTGTCCTCCTTGCTCTGTGGTTGATGCGAGCAGTCCTTCAGGGATTTAAGATGACCAACTTGTTTTGAAAGTTTGGAGATGTCAACAAGAGGCAGGTTTGGTAATCTTATCCTTGAATTTAGCAAGGCTCCTGAAACTGTTGACATTGAACCACAGATTAATCTTGCAAATAAAATCTGGTGGTGGTTTGGTCAGGACAATTGGAGGCATAGATCCTGTGGAAATCAGGGCCATTGTGTGAATGAAGGAATGTCTGCTGAGTGGATGCTTTCTCACCGACAGGATGAATCCACCTCCATTGGTTGGGAAATCTTATACCAGGCCGAGCCCACTAGCCCACCTGCAGAACACTGGTGGACTGCAATGTGCTGGGACTGGGCAGCCTTGATGAGGGCTGAAGATTATCCTAAGTTTTTACTGGGAGAGGTATGGAGTGAGGAATGGCAGGGGAGGTGGGGGTGGGGGGGTGGAGGGGGTGGAGAGGGGGTGTGTTGATCCATGTTCTGCAGAAATACTGCCTGAACTGCTGAGTTACTCCAGCACTTTGTGTCCTTTTGCGTAAGCCAGGAACTGGCCCTTCTTCAGTTCCTTGTTTTTCCACAAGCTCAACACTGTCCAGGTTGAGGCATCCTATTTGACTGGCACTTCAGCCACTACCTTAAACATTAATTCCCATCGCCAACAGCACACGGTGACAGCCGTGTGTGCTTTATACAAAGTACACTGCAGTTATTCTTTGAGTCTACTATGATAGCATCTCCCAAGCCCACCTCCAGCAGCAAGAAAGACATGGGCAGTGGGCATATGGGCATATGGGACCACCCGGAGCTGTGGGTCCTTCTCTAAGTCGTACGTCTTTCTGACTTGTATCACATCCTTTTCTTCCTATGTTGCTAAATTCTGGATCTCCCTTCCCAGCAGCATTGTGGGAGCAGCTTATCAGAAGGGCTGCGGCAGGTCAAGAAGGTGGCTCACCATGACTTTCTCAAGGGTAATTAAGGATGGATACCAAGGTCCTAAACCATTCTCTATCCTCTACATTAATCCCCTAGCTTGCGAATAATGATCGAGTGAGGCATGTGCTGGATCATGAGATCATAGAATATGGTGGTCAAGTCAAGTCAAGTCAATTTATTTGTATAGCACATTTAAAAACAACCCACGTTGACCAAAGTGCTGCACATCTGACCAGGAAAAAAAAAGAAACATACAGTGGCAGGCAGCCAAACACAACGGCGCGGCCATCTTGAACAAAATGTTAATTCAATCACCCACAGTCCAACAATAAAAGCACTAAACAGGCACCCAAAATTACCCAACCCCAAAAACCCCCCACTATAACACAATCATTGCATCGCAAAGAAACCTAGCATTATAGAAAATGGCATTATAAAAACAACTGTGTCAATTTGGAAATAAAAGGGGATAGGGACTAGACAGTTTCAGTCTCACAAAAACAAATTATTTTTTCCTCCACTAAGATGTTCAAAAGTAAAAATATTTTTAATAGCTATAAGTTAAAGATACATAGAAGTGATTGCTTGTCAATTTCATGGCCATCTGCAGCAAAACTGAGCGACTATATTCTGAAGAGACGATGGTATCTGATTACTGCAAGGAGGTTACATGGAAACAGATTTTTTTTCAAGACAACTTTGTATTTTCCTAGCTTTTTTTCTGTTAGTCAATTTCCAAAGCAACTCTTAAGTGGTTCTCCAGTTCCCGATTGAAATCGTCTTCAACCCTCAAAATGTACAGTTTATGGTGTTCCCTAATTCATCAATCTTATTATTTTCAATTCAAGTTATGGAAACACATAACAGAACTACCTGTATACATCTCTGCTGCTGCTGATATCTATTTTTGAGCTGCCAGATCTGTTCAGAGTCTATTCTATCTAGTGCATTTGTAATTCCACATAAGGTGATGCAGGGTGTCCTTGGTGTGAAGATAGGATCTTATCATCATAAGGACTTTGTGGTGATCGCTTCTACTAATGGTGTTATGGAGAGGCGCATCTATCATAGGTAGACTGGTTGCACTTGGTGTTGGTTTATTTAGTACCTGCTGCAAATCCAGTTGGTCAGTCTACATGACTCAGTCAGTGGGGGTGTTACCATGCCACCCTTGGTTATGGGCAATGAAGTCTCCCATGTGGAGTACATTGTATGGCCTTTCATCTGCACGGAGGAGCACTGTTTCATCAGCTGAGAGAAGAGGGTAGTTGGTAGCCAAGAGGTTTCCTTGTCTGCATTTGACCCGGTGCCCTGAATATTCTGTAGCTTGACGGGCCAGGCAGGCTCAATCATTGGTTGTATTCAAAACTGAGATTGATAGGTTTCTGAATATTAAAGGAATCAAGGGTTTTGGGGAAAGAGCAGAAATATTGTGCTGGCATGGAAAATCAGCCATGTTGAATAGAGGTACAAGTTTGTTGGGCTACTCCTGCACCTATTCAGTTTAGTTCAGTTTAGAGATACAGCATGGAAACAGGCCCTTCAGCCCACGAAGTTCACGCCGACCATCGATCACCCGTTCACACTAGTTCTATGTTATTCCACTTTCACATCCATTCCCTGTACACAAAGGGCAATTTACAGAGGCCAATTAACATACAAACCTGCATGTCTTTAGGATGTGGGAGGAAACCAGGGCACTCGAAGGAAACCCACATGATCACAGGGGCAATGTATAAACTCCAGACGGCACCCAAGGTCATGATCCCAACCTGGGTCTCTGGCCCTGTGAGGCGGCAGCTCTCCCAACTGCGTGAATGTTCCACCCAATTTCTTGGATGGACTCTTGTATAAGCATGAATGAACTGGAACAGTTCGTCGAGGCTGGCAATGCAAGCCCAGTGGAAGCATTCACTGCGAAATGGTGAAGGTTCAGAACAAATACATACTTAATAGATAGAAAAGAGGAGCTCCCAATTCCAGATCCCCGTGGATGTTGAGGAACAGGATAAAGCATTTCAATAGATGCCTAGAACTCAAGACCACATATAGTTTAGCGGTGTGTAGAAGGTGCTGAGTTAAAACTAAAAAGGAATTGAGGAATATCATGTACATAAAGAAGCATTGTCAAGTAGGTGCCATTGATGGCCAAATGGGCAGCCTGGGTGTGGAGGAGAAAGTTATGTAAAGTTCTCAATGAAGCCTTTGAGTTCAAAGAAGGAAGAGGTGATAGAGGCATTGACATTAAACAGGAATGTGAGATATCAGAAATGATTGACATTGAGGAAGGTGTATTAAAGGGACAAGCATCTTTAAAAGTTGGTGAATTGCTGACCTCATATAACATGTATCCCAGGCTGTAAAAATGAGGTGACACGGCAGATTTTGACATTTTCCACTACTCTTTGGCTACAGGGTACGGGCCAAATGATCAGAAAGGAGCTGGTGTAAAACCAGGACTGTGTAAGGCCAGTTAGTCTGTCATCAGTCTTGGACACATCCTTGAGAAATTTCTGAATGACAGCATAAATCAGCATTTACAGAGGCACAGGCTCATCAAGGACGGCAGTGTGGATTTGTGAAGAGAAGGTCATATCTGACTAACAATTGTATTTTTTGTGGAACACACTAGACTGTCAATGAGGATAAAGCATTTGATGATGCATAGAAAAATTTTAGCAAAGCATTTGACAAAATCCTACTTGGAAGATTGATCAAGGAAGCAAAAGCCCATGGGATTCAAGGGAAAATGGCAAGCTGGATTAAAGATTGGCTCATTGGCAGAAATGATAGATGGGACTTTTAGTGATGACAGCTATTGCAGTGGGGTCCAATAGGGCTACTTGACTGACATCTAGTTGATTGTAAGAAAGTTTTAGGCTACAGGACGATTTCAGTGGACAGGGCGGCACGGTGGCGCAGCGGTAGAGTTGCTGCCTTGAAGTGCTCATGGAGCCGGAGACCTGGGTTCGATCCCGACTACAGGTGCTATCTGTATGGAGTTTGTATGTTCTCCCCATGACCACATGGGTTTTCTCCAAGATCTTTGGTTTTCTCCCACACTCCAAAGAAGTGCAGGTTTGAAGGTTAATTGGCTTGGTATAAGTGTAAATTGTCCCTGGTGTGTGTAGGATGGCGTTAATGTGCAGGGATCGCTGGTCGGTGCGGACTCAGTGGGCCGAAGGGCCTCTGTTTCCTTGCTGTATCTCTAAACAAAACTAAATTTTAGTTTGGCACAAAAGTAGCGAATGGAATTCAGTCTGGAGCAGTGCAAGTCATGCATTTGTAGAGAGAGAACTGGACAGGGGAATATGCAAGAAATATTATGAACATGAGTCTGAAGAAGGATCCTGACCCAAAACGTAACCTATCCCTTTTCTCCAGAGATGCTGCCTGACCCGTTTAGTTATTCCACATTTTGTGTCTACCTTTGGGATAACCCAGCATCTGCAATTCCTTTTTATTGCAAGAAATACTAGTTGGTTACTATTAGTTGCATGACTCACACTTCTCCAGACTGAATTCCATTTGCGGCTTTTGTGCTGAAGTAAATTGCCCACTGAAGTGTAGAGAAGCAGGAGCATCTTGGAGCGCATCTTCACAGACAGCAAGATGGGTAGACAACACGTATAAGAAGACATTAAAGAAAGTTGCCTTTAATGGCTGAAGCACAGAAAACAAGAGTAGGGTCGTGTTTAAGTAGGTTGGGCCACATCTGGAGAACTGTGCATGGTTATGGGTATTCCAGTACAGGAAGAGTTAAGGACACTTTTGAAAAATATAAAAGTGGATAAGTCTCCAGGTCCTGATAGGATATTCCCTAGGACATTGAGGGAAGTTAGTGCAGAAATAGCAGGGGCTATGACGGAAATATTTCAAACGTCATTAGAAACGGGGATGGTGCCGGAAGATTGGCGCATTGCGCATGTTGTGCCTTTGTTTAAAAAAGGTTCTAAAAGTAAACCTAGCAATTATAGACCTGTTAGTTTGACGTCTGTGGTGGGAAAATTAATGGAAAAGATACTTAGGGACAATATATATAATCATGTGGATAAACAAGGCCTGATTAGAAACAGTCAACATGGATTTGTGCCTGGAAGGTCATGTTTGACTAATCTTCTTGAATTTTTTGAAGAGGTTACCAGGGAAATTGATAAGGGCAAGGCTGTGGATGTTGTCTATATGGACTTCAGTAAGGCATTTGACAAGGTTCCACATGGAAGGTTGATTAAGAAGGTTAAATCGTTGGGTATTAATAGTGAGGTTGCAAGATGGATTCAACAATGGCTGAATGGGAGATACCAGAGGGTAATGGTTGACAACTGTATGTCAGGTTGGAGGCCAGTGTCTAGTGGAGTACCCCAAGGATCTGTGTTGGGTCCACTGTTGTTTGTCATTTACATTAATGATCTGGATGATGGTGTGGCAAATTGGATTAGTAAGTATGCAGATGATATTAAGATAGGTGGTGTAGTTAATAATGAAGTAGATTTTCAAAGTCTACAGAGAGACTTGGGCCTTTTGGAAGGGTGGGCTGAAAGATGGCAGATGGAGTTTAATGCTGATAAGTGTGAGGTGCTGCATTTTGGTAGGACAAATCAAAATAGGACGTACAGGGTAAATGGTAGGGAATTGAGGAATGCAGTGGAACAGAGGGATCTGGGAATAACTGTGCATTGTTCCCTGAAGGTGGAATCTCATGTGGATAGGGTGGTGAAGAAGGCGTTTGGTATGCTTGCCTTTATAAATCAGAGCATCGAATATAGAAGTTGGGATGTAATGTTGAAATTGTACAGGGCATTGGTGAGGCCGAATCTGGAGTATGGTGTGCAGTTCTGGTCGCCAAATTATAGGAAGGATGTCGACAAAATGGAGAGGGTACAGAGGAGATTTACTAGAATGTTGCCTGGGTTTCAGCACTTAAGCTACAGAAAGGTTGAACAGGTTGGGTCTTTATTCTTTGGAGCGTAGAAGGTTGAGGGGGGACTTGATAGAGGTTTTTAAAATTTTAAGAGGGACGGACAGAGTTGACGTGGGTAGGCTTTTCCCTATGAGAGTGGGGAAGATTCCAACAAGGGGACATAACTTCAGAATTAAGGGACAAAAGTTTAGGGGTAACATGAGGGGTAACTTCTTTACTCAGAGGGTGGTGGCTGTGTGGAATGGGCTTCCGGTGGAAGTGGTGGAGGCAGGCTCGATTTTATTATTTAAGAGTAAATTGGATAGGTATATGGATAGGAGGGGATTGGAGGGTTATGGTCTGAGAGCAGGTAGATGAGACTAGGTCAGAGAAAGTGGTCGGCGTGGACTGGTAGGGCCGAACGGGCCTGTTTCCGTGCTGTAATTGTTATATGGTTATATGGTTATAAGAGTTGATGATAGCAAGTAGATCAAGTCAAAGTACAATAAAAAATCTTGCTCGCAGCAGCATCAGACACATACTCAGACAATGCACTAAAACTTAAATTATGCATACATGAGATATGAATAAATTATACATAAAGACAGTAATAAAGAAACAAAGGCTATGTGGAAAAAAGCTAAGACATTAGTGCAAAACATAATTACAGAAAAAACCTATCCCATTGTAGGGTAAAAGGTGGTCCATAGTGTTCCGTTGCTGAGATTTTTTAATTTTTTTTTATTTTTAATTTTTGAAAAGCATATGTACAAATAGAAATAAAAGACACATTTGTTACAGAGTTCTTACATAGCTTCAATTTTAAAATTTTTAAAGAGAGAAAATAAAAAAATAAAGAAGAAAGGAAAAAAAAACAAAACTAAACTATTGGGAAGAGAGACTAAGAGGATTAAAAAAAAAGATATAACTATAAAAATTAAAGGGAGTAGATCCAGGAGACAATAACCACAGTTGTACATCCAACCCCTAACTCAAGTTTCAACTTTTAATTTTAAATTTTTATTTTAGTCCTGTGCCAAACCCATTTACTTTTCTAAAAATTCAATAAATGGAGACCATATTTTAAAAAATAACTCAGGTTTGTCAATTAAGGCAAATCTTATTTTTTCCGTTGCTGAGATATGATTAAAGTTGTGCAGGTTGCTTCAAGAACCTGCTGGTTGCAGGAAAGTGGCCGTTCCTGATATAGGGATGTGGGATTTCAGGCCTGTGTGTAGGAAAGAACTGCAGATGCTGGTTTAAATCGAAGTTAGGCTTAAAATGCTGGAGTAGCGGGACAGGCAGGCTCTCTGGAGAGAAGGAATGGGTGACGTTTTGGGTCGAGACCCTTCTTCAGACTTCAGTTACTCCAGCATTTTGTGTCCACCTGGGATTTCAGACCTCTGTCCCTGCAAGCCAACTGTAGTAGCGAGAAGAGGGCATGGCCACGTTGATGGGGATATTTGAGGATGGATGCTGCTTCCTTGAAGCAGTGCCTTATGTAGATGCTTTTGATTGTGGGGAGGATTGTGCCTGTGTTTGGCTGGGATGAGTCCACCACACTCAACCAGTCAGGATACTTTCTGTAGTCCATCTGTAGAGGTTTGTAGAGAGGAGACACCGGGTTGTTTTCTCCGGAGTAAAGGTTGTTCAGGGAAGATGTATAAGGTTACTGGAACTCTGGGCAGGGTAACAACAAAAGCCTATTTCCAAGAGCAGAGAGGTCAGTAACTGGGGTATCATATCATCATATCATATCATATATATACAGCCGGAAACAGGCCTTTTCGGCCCTCCAAGTCCGTGCCGCCCAGCGATCCCCGTACATTAACACTATCCTACACCCACTAGGGACAATTTTTACATTTTACCCAGCCAATTAACCTACATACCTGTACGTCTTTGGAGTGTGGGAGGAAACCGAAGATCTCGGAGAAAACCCACGCAAGGTCACGGGGAGAACGTACAAACTCCTTACAGTACAACACCCGTAGTCAGGATCGAACCTGAGTCTCCGGCGCTGCATTCGCTGTAAAGCAACAACTCTACCGCTGCGCTACCGTGCCGCCAAGGCATTGTTGGAAGGGAATTGGTGGAATGATCAGAAGGAATTTGTGGATAGGTTATTTCATTTAATGATTGCGAAAGTGTGCCACAAGGTTGGTGGAGTCAAAGTACCTGGATGAGGACATGAAGAGCCATACACTGGGAAGTGGGAGTAACTGAGAGTTCATCTTTGGCCTTTGTGGGCCTATAATATCCTCTTGTTCTCTGAGACAATGGACCCATTGAAATGGAAAAAGAACCAGAAATTATATAAGAAATGATATAATGATACATGTATACATGATACATGTATTTTGTAAGGTGTGCTCTGGAATGACTGACTGTGAGTATATTCAACATTTTAAGGAGGATTGGATAAATACCAGAAAGGCAGAAAAAGCAGAATTATTGGAAAACTCATGTAATTAATTTGAAAACAAATCCGAAAATGCTGTGAAACTCTCATCTGTGAGAAAAAAAACAGAGTCAATGTTTCAGGTCAAAGACCCTTCACCAGATAACCAGGGCTGGGAGATAAATGGTCATTATAACCAGTGCTGGGAGAGTGTTTGATCACTATAATCAGGGAAGGGAGAGTGAGTAGAAACAATGAACTGCAGATGCTGGTTTACAAAAAAAGGCAGAAGGTGCTGGGGTAACAGCGGGTCAGGCAGCATCACTGGAGAACATGGACAGGTGACGTTTTAAAGTCAGGACCCTTCTTCAGAATAATCCAGTGAGAGTGTGTGATCAGTATAACCAGGGTTGGGAGAGTGAGTGGTCAGTATAACCAGGGAGGGATTTGAATCAATTGTGAATCTACACCAACCAGGAGACATGACGGTCAGCTTCGTCTGGAATAAAAGGATGAAAAAAATTAAACAGTTTTAAATTTTTTATTTGTTTCACCAACTCTTTGACAACAGTTAAAGTTTGGTTGTACCTGCCTTGTTAATGTTCAGTGCTAGAGGGATTGACAGTAGAGTTTAGCAGTCAGCAGGATGTTAAAGGATAGCTAAAAATTGACCATTTCTTTCAAGATTCAAGATTCAAGATAGCTTTATTTGTCATCCAATATTGGACGAAATTCAGTCCACGACAGTGCAAGCAGATGAAATGGCATCTGATGTGTTTGGATTAGTCCCCAGTTAGCAACATGCCATTTTCAGGAAGCTCCCAGAGGAGGAAACTGGGGCACTCAGAGGAAACCCACAAGATCAGAAGGAGAACGTGCAAACGCCACACAGTGTGGAGTGATCAAGATGGAACACAGGTTGCTGGAACTGTGGCAGCAGCTCTTTAGGTTGCACCACTCTGCCATCCTGAGTCAGATATTTAAAAGGGAAAACTGCCTTTCAAATGTTACTTCCTGCAAACTACTTAGTTTGAAAATCCTCTTAATTAACTAAAAACTATAATGCAAGTTCAACATGTTGCAACAACCTGGGGTTAATTATCAGCACAAATCAGCCAGATCCCTGCTTAATCCATCCAGGAACTGTTTGAATTTTATCTCTTAGCATCAGAGATGCCTGAGTCAGATTGTGAATCATCCTAGCATTAACTCATTATAACTGAAATGGATTGATTCCACCAATCCTCAATTAGGCTGCTTTGAGCTACTGACTGAATCACCAAAAAAAATGAAGTCAGACCCCAAGTCTTACTACTTATTGACTACAAAATCACTACTTATAGTTGTACTTGGGCATATAAGCACTTAATAAATATGAACAGACACTTCCAAGGTCATCCGGCAGTTTGAATAGCAAATCATTAATGGACACAGACACAGCAATTAAATAACCAAGGTTACCCAGGAAGTTCAGCATACCACTGTAAATCAATGTTACCTGACATGGAGTATTAATTATAAGAGCAAGAAATAGTTAAGATTAATTTGGAGTGAAATGCCTGCTAACTAGACAAGATAACAATATTCAAGTCAAGTCAAGTCAATTTTATTTGTATAGCACATTTAAAAACAACCCACGTTGACCAAAGTGCTGCACATCTGATTACATTGTTCAATCTATTGGGCGGGTAAGGGTCTGCTTTCTCATTTTGCACTTTTTCAACTTTTGTATGTACAAGCAACAAACAATCTGATGGAGGAACTCAATGGGTCCAGTAACATCTGTTGGAGAAAGGACGTCATAGGATATTGGGAAGGGCAAGTAGTCGAAGTATTCATGGATGAGACTTTTGGAACCAGTGGCCACTGTTCTATTAGGTTTATGGATAGAGACAGGACAAGTTAACATTCTAAAATGGGGCAAGCCCAACCTTGAAGGTATTAGACAGGAGCTCACTCAAGGTGATTAGAGCAGGTTATTTGAAGGAAAAGTTAGATGTTTTTAAAAGTGTGCCGACAGGAAACCAGGACATGCATGTTCCTGTTGTAGTGAAGGGCGAAGCAGCTGGGCGCAAGGAAGCTGGGATGATGAGTGAAATCGAGGCTCTGGTCAAGAATAAGAAGGAGGCATGGGGCAGGTCTAGGCAGCTGGGATCAAGTGTATTTATGCTCGAGTTTAAGGAATGGAGTAGCAAGCTAAAAAAGAAAATCAGGAGGCAGAAAGGGGACAAGAGATAGCTCTGGCAGATAATACATTTAGATGGACAGAACTTGATTAGGGGTAGTCAGCATGGTTTTGTCTGTGGGAGATCGTGTCTCACAAATCTGAGTGTTTTTTGAAGATTATGACCAGAAATGTTGATGAGGGCAGAGGTGTCGACGTTGTATATATGGATTTCAGTAAGGCATTTGACAATGTTCCACATGGTACGCTGCTCTGGAAGTTAAATTGCTCGGGATCCAAGGAGAGCTAGCTGACTGAATAGAAAATTGGCTTCATAGAAGGAAGCAGAGGTTGATAGTGGAATGTGTTTTTTTGGAATGGAGGCCTGTGACTAGTGATGTGCCTCAGGGTTCGGTGCTGGGTCCATTGCTGTTTGTCATCTACAACATATTAATGATTTGGATAATCACAAGGCATGATTAGCAAGTTTGCAGATGACACTAAGGTGGGTGGTGTTTTAGATAGCAAATATGGTTTATAAAAACTGTAGCAGAATCTTGATCAGTTGCGCAGGTAGGCTGAGGAATATTTATTGGATCTTAATACAGATAAGGGTGAGGTGCTAGATTGTGGGACGTCAAACCAGGGCAGGACTTACACAGTGATTGGCAGAGCTTTGGGGATTCAGCAGATATATTGTTCCTTGAAAGTGGCATCACAAATAGATAGGGTGGTCCAAAAGGCTATCGGCACATTGGCCTGCATCAGTCAGACGACTGAGTATAGTTGGGAGGTCATGTTACACTTGTACAAGTCATCGGTGAGGCCACATTTAGATAATTGTGCTGTTTTGGTCACCCTGTTATAGGAAAGATGTTGTTAATATGGAAAGGATGCAGAAAAGATTTACAAGGATGTTGCCAGGACTCGATGATCTGAGCTGTTGGGAGAGGGTGAGCAAGTTAGGGCTTTATTCCTTGGAGTGCAGGAGAATGAAGGGTCAATTTTAGAGGTGTACAAGCTCATGAGGGCAATAGATAGCATAAATGCACAGAGTTGTTTACCAGTAGTAGAGGAATTGAGAACCAGATTCAAGGTGAGGGGAATTAATAGGAACCTGAGGGGCATCTTTTTTACACAATGGGTGGTGGGTGCATGGAAGGTGCTCTCGGCGGAAGTGGTTAATTAGTAAGGAACATTTAGACAAGTACATGGATAGGATAGGTTTAGAGGGATATGGGCCAAACGAGGGAAGGTGGGACTAGTGTAGATGAGACATGTTGGTCAGCGTAGCCATTTTGGGCTGAAGGACCTGTTTCCACGCTGTATGACTTTATGAATCACTGAGTTGTTCCAGCAGATTATTTGTTGGTAAAGATTTTGGCATCTTGCATGTCTTTCAAGCAGTGTGACTGAGTTGAACTTCCTTGTTTCTTGGGATACAAACATCTTCTTCTACCACACTGAGTAAATAAACCCCTAGTGGTAATGTTATTTCAGATCTAGCCTGAACATATCATAAATAGGATGAACAAAATCCAAGCTACCAGCTCTCTAGACTACCCCTGTCTCAGACTGTACATAAGTTCATGCCGGTGGAGCAGAGTTAGGCCATTTTGCTCATTATGTCTACTCCAACATTCAATCATGGCTGCTCTATCTTTCCCTCTCAATCCCATTCTCCTGCCTTCTCCCCATAACCTCTGACACCCTTACTAATCAAGAATCTGTCAGTTTAAAAATACCCAATAACTTGGCTTCCGCAGCCATCTGTGGCAAAGAATCCACAGATTCACCCTCTGCTTAAAGAAGTTTTTTGTTATCTCCTTTCTAAAGGTAGGTCCTTTTATTCTGAGGCTGTGCCCTCTGGTCCTAGATTCTTCCACTCGTGGAAACATCCTTTCCACATTCACTCTATCAATGAGTCTCAATGAGTCCCCCCCCTCATCCTGCTAAACTCCAACAAGTACAGGCCCAGTGTATCCCTCCTCAGATACGGGGCCCACAACTGCTCACAATATTCCAAATGCAGCCTGACCAGTGCCTTATAAAGCCTCAGCATTAAATCCCTATTTTTATAGTCTTGTCCTCTCAAAATAAATGTTAACATTGCATTTGCCTTCCTTACTACGGATTCAACTTGCAAATTAACCTTTTGTGAATCTTGCACCAGGACTCTCAAGTCTCTTTGTACTTCTGATTTCTGCATCCTCTTCCCATTTAGAAAATAATCTATGCTTTTAGTCCTTCTACCAAAGTGCTTGACTGCACACTTTGCTACGCTGTATTCCATCTGCTACTTCTTTGCCCACTCTCCCAACCTGTTGAAATCCTTCTACAATGTCCCTGCTTCCTCTACACTACCTGTCCCTCCACCTAGCTTCATATAATCTGCAAACTTGGGCACGAAGCCTTCAATTCCCTCATCCAAATCATTGATATACAATGTGCAGAGTAGCGTCCCCAACACTGACCCCTGCGGAACACCACTAGTCATTGGCAGCCAAGCAGAAAAAGCCCTCTTTATTCCCACTCTTTGCCTTCTGCCATTCAGCCAAACTTCTATCCATGCCAGTATCTTCTCTCTAATACCATGGCTCTCATCTTCTTTAGCAGCCTCACATGCGGTTCGGTATCAAAGGCTTTCTGAAAGTCAGAAGGTCTGTTTCTATGCTGTACGACCATGATATTTCCATTTTAGTGTGTGATGGGATTTGTTCGGCCAGCTGGCCTTGATGTGATTGTGACCACATTATTAATCTGGTTGTCAAGGTGCTAGGGCTTCATTACAAGTGGAAGACATTCTCATTCAGCCATATCATATCATATATATACAGCCGGAAACAGGCCTTTTTCAGCCCTCCAAGTCCGTGCCGCCCAGCGATCCCCGTACATTAACACTATCCTACACCCACTAGGGACAATTTTTACATTTACCCAGCCAATTAACCTACATACCTGTACGTCTTTGGAGTGTGGGAGGAAACCGAAGATCTCGGAGAAAACCCACGCAGGTCACGGGGAGAACGTACAAACTCCTTACAGTACAGCACCCGTAGTCAGGATCGAACCTGAGTCTCCGGCGCTGCATTAGCTGTAAAGCAGCAACTCTACCGCTGCACTACCGTCTGCTAGGGCAGGTTAGAAGTGGAAAGTTGGGATTGGTGGCACCGAGGAGTCCTTCACCATCAGCCATGATCGCATTGAATGGCGGTGCTGGCTCGAAGGGCTCGAAGGGCTGAATGGCCTACTCCTGCACCTATTGTCTATAATTCCAGTCCAATGGGTATTCTTGCAGTCTGTTCGCGTGATATTGGCAAAGCATTTATTTGGTGTCTGATATATTCCCATGAAGATAGGACTGGATATTACCATAACCACTACAGATGTTGTGTTTATGAAGAGTGAATGTTGTTGGGTGATAAATTCTGGGTTCTTATTCAAAGATCTTGCAGCAAAGATGATGAAGGTCTGTGTGAAAATGTTACCCCTCAGATTCCTGATATATCTTTCCCCTCTGACCTTAAACCTTTGCCCTCTGGTTCTTGATTCCCCCGCTCATGATCTTATACACTTCTATCTACCTTGATGCCACTGTCAACTAACTACTGTATGTACCTGCACTCCCAGATCTCTCTGGTCTATGGCACTCTTCAGAGCGCTGGCATTCACTGTGAAGGTCCTGCCTTTGTTTGACTTTCCAAAAAGCGACTCCTCACACTTGCCCGCATGAAACTCCATTAACTATTCCTCATGTCCACTGATCAAGATCCTGCTGTAATCGTTGACAGTCATCTACAATATCTACAATACCATCCCCTTTAGTGCAATCTGCAAACTTAATGCATGGCAACTAAAAGCCTCTGCTCTTACCCTTCCCCGCAACCAGCAATGTTTTGAGGAAGTCAATTAGATTTCAGGGAAAATGAAGCCAAAGAGAGTGAGAATATTTCGGACAATTCCAATCGAACTTTATATCTATAAAGTTGGTTAGCTTCCATGTGATGTCATCTCTGGCCAGCCAAAATCTGGCTCAGTCTTTGAGGGCAATGAAGTACTTTAGAACTCTTCTATGTATTCCAGAGGCTTGAAATTCACTGACAAAAGCAGAAGTGCCAAGAAATCAATCTCTTGCCACATTTAAATGATTTCAGTGTAATGAGAGATGTTGAAGTGGTTAGATTTCGGAAAGGAATGAAGTAACAATGGCAGTGGCCATCCTTTATTTGTGCAGATAAGTTACTTTATGTTATAAACAAAACTAGGAAGCAAAGCAGTTGCCTTCCTCAATAGCCTCAGTGTCCTAACTGCAGATGGGCACAGACCAGGTATCATCACACCATGAATTCCCACTCTATTCTACATGTAGCACCAGCTCAACATTTGATGGTACTTGGTTTCTGCTCCTGAGAAATCAGATGCATCCTATTGGGGATGGGAACGGCAGACTTAGGTTTTGCCACTACAATAGTACAATAATTCCCACTACTAAATGGCTTAATTTAGTCAGAGTCAAACAACACAGAAACAGACCCTTCAGCACCTTCTGACCTGCTGAGTTACTCCAGCGTTTTGTGAATAAATACCTTCAGCACAACTCGTCCTTGCCAACCGAGATACCCATCTAAGATGATCCCATTTGCCTGTACTTGACATATTCCTCCATACTTTTCTGCTCCATGAACTAAAGTCTCAAAGCAAATAATATAAATCATAATTTATTAACAATGAACAGGAATTTAGTTGATTTTTGTGTGTGGTTTAAGTTAAGAAGATTTGATGCTGGTTTATCAAGCAGAGAGTCTAGTTGGTACAATTTATATATTGAAAGTTGGTGAATGATGGAATAAAATGTTCAGAATGAACAACGTATGCAGAGACAATTCGACCATTTGTTTCAAAAATATGGAAATAAACGTTTCCTAAGCTTCGTAATCTTCTGAAAGCTTCTTTGTACGATGCATGTCTGTGGAGTCCTTCTGTAGCATCTCTTCTGAAAAGAAATGTGTTTCTATTTCAGGATAGACTGGCTACGGCTGGTTCCTCTTTGAAGCTGCAATTAATGAATATTACAAACAAACTGTCCTTGCCAAACATTTTTCTAAACTGTGTAGAAGGTTTCTTGATCATGATCCACATCTGGAGAAGCCTGTTTTCTTTCCCTCTGCCTCTCCAATCTGGGTGCAGGCTCACAGAAGGATTCAAACTAACACCACGGCTGGTTAGCATCTGTTTCTGTTAAATGACGTGGTTATGGAAATTACTTTGTCTGAACATCTACATCTGCAAACATTTGAAGAGTATTTTCTTTCCGCTTTGATGTGGCTTGTCTCTCAGGGTCCTGGTGAACCGCATGCCAGCTGAGTGGCGCCCCCAACACAGAAATGCACGAAAGTCAGTAAATAATCATACTTGGCATAACAGTTACTCCCAGAGAACTGTGCAAAGCGAGAAAGGCCACAGGTACTCAGGGTTGTTAGCCCTTGCTAAAGTTCTACTCAACATAATTGACCGTGAAACATAATATAATGTGTGGTGTGCAATATGCATTGAGGATGGGTTCTGTGCTGTTACAATATGCATTGAGATCGGATTGAACGCTGTTACAATAAGCATTGAGATTGGATTGTGCTCTGTTACAACATGAATTGAGATTGAATTGTGTGCTGTTACAACATGACTTGAGATTGGATTGTATGCTGTTGTAAAATGCAGTAGAGAAAGGAAATTGATGAAGGCAGGGTGGTAGATATGGACTTTAGTAAGGCAATTGATAAGGTTCTGCATGGAGGCTGGTCCAGAAATTAATGCACATGGGATCCAAGGTGAGTTGGTTAATTGGATCCAAAATTATGCCTGAAGCCAGAGGATAGTGGTGGAAGGATGTTTTCCAGTTGGAAGTGTGTGATCAGTGTTCGACCTTTACTATTTGTGATATATATTATTGATCTGGATATAAATAAAGGTATAATCAATAAGTTTGCAAATTGCACATGAATGGTTGTCTGAGCATGCAGCAGGAAATTAATCGGCTTGAAATTTGAGCAATGTTTTGCAGATGAAATGTAATTACATTAAATTAATTTTAATTAATTTTAAATAATTTTTAAAGGTGATGAAAGTGATGCATGCTGCAAAGGTATAAAGAGATAAGACAGACAGTAAATTCCAGGGCACTATGGGATATTGATGAACAGTGCGATCTTGGGATCCATGTCCATATTTCCATGAAAGTGGCAACAGAGGTGGATAGGTGAAGATGGCATAGGCCTTCCTTACCTTCATAGGTCAGGCACAATATATAAGAGTTGGGATATTATACAGCAACGTTACAAACCACTGGTCAGGTTGCACATGGAGCATTGTGTGCAGTTCTGGTCACCACATTCTAGGAAGGAGATGGTTTATCTGGAGAGAATGCAGAGGAGATTCACCACGATGTTGTTTGGATTGGAGGAATTTAGTTACGGGTAAAGATCGGAATTTTCCTGGAGTGACGGAGGCTGCGGGGTGACTGGTAGAAGTGTAGACAACTATGAGAGGCAGTCAGAATGTTTTTTCCCCAGGTAGGGGGTATTGAAAACAAAAGAGCATAGGCTTATTGTGTAAGGACGTTTTAAAGAGGAGTGCTTGTGAGTATCGACAGTGTAAGAGAGGACAGATGAATGCATGGCTAAAGAGCTGGTGCAGGAGGGTGGAGTTCAGGTTTTGTGATCATTGGGATCCTTTCCGTGACAGGAGTGGCCAGTACAAGTGGATGGGTTGCATCTGAACTGGAGGGGGACCAATATACTCATGGGCAGATTTAGCGAGTGCCTCTTGAGAGCGTTTAAACAAGTGAAGCAGGGGGGTTAAGCCTCACGGGTGGCTCCAAGAAATGGATGACACAAGTAGATAGAGTGGGACAAAAAAACATTTGGTCGAAACAAGGAACTGCAGATGCTGGTTTACAAATAAATGTCGCAAAATGCTGGAGTAACTCAGTGAGTCAGGCAGCATCTCGACAGCATGTGAAATGTGACCTTTCAAGTTGGGTCCCTTCTTCAGACTGATTGCTTTGCTTGATTGACATTTGGCTTGCTTGCATTCAGAGTCCAAGGCATTTTGTATAACAGTTAGGATGCCATAGTGCAGCAATGCAAAACATTAAGTTCGCACTTAGAGCATTTTGTACAGTTCTGGGTGCCATATCACAGGAAAGAGCTGGTAGCTATAGAGAGAGTGCAAAAGAGATTTGCCAAGATGTCTCCTGGAATGGAAGGTTGCAGTTATAAGGAGAGATTAGGTAGGCTGGGTTTATTCTCACAGGAATTAATGCTTAGGGGTGACCTCACAAGGATTTATAGAATTATGACAGGAGAGTTCTGAAACAGAGTGAGTTTAGAAGGTGTTCCAGGCCAGTACTGATGTTACACAAATCACATCAGCAGCACCTGGCAATTACCAGCTACCGGGTTATCTCTTCCCTGCCATAAATTGTTGTGCGATTTACATACTAATTGCATCAAGAGCATTAAGTTTAGCATTATTTTCCCAACAAATTCTAATTTGAAACTCACTGCAGTCTCTTCCACTTCTGATTACCAAAAGAGACAACGTGATCATGAAATCCATGAGAAATCAAATTAATTTCCGTGCAGGTTCATGCACATCACACTGTCTCGGGAAAGTGGTCCACATAATCAAGGACTACCTACACCCCAATCATTCTCTCTTTTCCTCTCTCCCAGTGGCCAGAAGATATAAAAGCATGTACCACAAGATGCAGGAGCAGCTTCTTCTACAAAGTTATCCCATTCTTGAACAGACCTCATATGTTAGGGATGAATTCCTGAACTCCCAATCTTCCTCATTAAGGATGTATTCTCAATCCCCCAGTTGCAGCTTTTGCACTTTTTTGGTATTTTCACCTACCCTGTAGCTGGAACACTATATTCAGCACTCTGGTTGTTTTCTCTTTTGCACTATCTGATTGTACTCCTGTGCGGTATGATTTGCCTGGGTAGCTTGTAAAACAAAGTCTCTCACTGTATGTCAGTACACGTGACAATAATACCAAACCAACATCAATACCAATACCAATTCAGAGTCATCGACTCGCGGAAGTAGCAAAACATGTTGTTCTTTTGTTGCACTGCTGAAGAGTTGGAAGAGTTGAAAATGTCAAAAGATTAATAGGACCAGTAAATGTTGGTAACATGAGATTCATGTTATGTTTGACGGTGAAGCTACGTCAGTTGCAGATTGTTAGAATCTGCTAGAATGCAAAGTCATTTGGGGTCAATAGCACAAAATGGATTTGAAACAATTCGTAACTCTCTGTTGAGGAAAACTAATTAAAACTCAATTAACTGTGCAGAGAAAGCTTTCTAAACTGGCTTTTATCACTCCCAAATTAAGCCTGTTCGAAGTAATCTGATTAACATAAATTGAAAATCAAGTTTACATGAAATGTTAATTGTCCTTGCAACATCCTCTACCATCTGCATTGTGTTAGAGAAGTATTAAAAAAATTATAGCAGACAGTGAGTGGGACAGTGGGAGTGCATTGCATTTATATGAGGCCTTTCTTGGTCCAAAGCACTTGCAGACAATGAGCAATTCTGGAAATGCTGTAATGAAAGCACTCCATCCATTTTGTGCATCATAAGGTTCCATGAACGGCATTGTGACAAATCTATTTCGGTAATTGATTGGGTGTTTAAGTATTTTCTATGACCTTCGGGACAGATTATCTGCCAAGGAATTTGTTAAATCCACATAGAATCTATGTGGATTTAACAAATGTGCCTCATGTGCCTCCACATTTGTCTGCATTTGGACCATATTCATCTCAATCCTTTCTATCCATATATCTGTCCAAATGTCTTTTGAAAATTGTAATTGCATCCACTTCTTTAGCTTTCTTTTGCAATCCATCCATCCAGGTACAGACTATCCTCTGAGTTTAAAGATTGTGCTTGAAATCCCTCTTAAATTTCTCCCTCTCACCTTATCCTGTGTCCTCTAATTTGAAATCATCTATTCTGGGATAAAGAGAGTGAGCATTCACTTTATTTATGACCCCACATTATTTTGTACACCAGTGAAGTCACCCCTTGGCCTCCTATTCTCCAGAGAAAAATGTTGCACCTTATCCAGGCTCTCCCGATAACTCAAGCCCACAGGTACAGGTGACAGCCCTGGTGAATGTTTTCTGCACCATTTGTAACTTAACAACATTCTTCCACCGGGTGGCGCCAGCAATGGCTGCCTCACCAACAGTCTGTCTGTCCTTTCCTTCTATGTATTTTAATTGTATGTGTTAAATGAATGTTTTTAGTGTTCTTTAGCTTGTTTTATGTGGGAGATGGGAGGTCAGGGGTTGGGGGAAACTTTTCCCAATCTCTTACCTCAACAGAGACAGGGGTTTCTCTGGTTTTCCCCCACGTCCAAAATATATGTGGTTTCTAGGTTGTAAATTATGATTGTAAATTATGCTTGTGTCTACCTCCTGCCTGACGATAGCAACAAAAAGGGGACAAGACAAGGATAGTGGGGAATCTTGATGATAGTTGTTATCTACTTGAGGTAGTATCTCATATCAAAGACGTACAAGTATGTAGGTTAATTTGACTGGGTAAATGTAAAAATTGTCCCTAGTGTGTGTAGGATAGTGTTAATGTACGGGGATCGGTGGGCGGCGCGGACTTGGTGGGCCGAAAAGGCCTGTTTCCGCGCTGTATATATATGATATGATATGATGATAATGCTTTTGATGGTGAGGAGGGTTGTACCCATGATGGTACTCGATTCATTTGATTCATTCTGTCACTCTCTAACGTAATGAAGCCTCTTGAAACTAAAATGCAGAGGAACTTCATCTTGCACAGGCTGATGAATTCCCTATGCTGGAGTGTTATGGAGGATGGATCATTGGGGGAATTTAAAAAGAAAGTGTGTACATTTTTGAAAGATCAGGAAATTGAGAGCCATGGGGAACTGGCAGAAGAGAAGACTGGGGCAGATCAACCACATTCATATGGAACGGTGGGGCAGGTTGAGGGGCCGAGTGGCCTACACCTGTTTTCTGATGTTCTGCTCATTGATTGACTGTGGGGTGGAAATGAGCCCTCTCACAGGGGCAGTCTCTTCAGATGCAGACACCTTCACCGATGGATGAGGCGGTGCGTAGGTGCAGTGAAACCATACTTGGGAAATGTCAGATACCCTGTGTGCTACTGGTTCCTGGGACTCAGTAGCCGCAACACCCCTCAGGCCCTGTGCTGAGGTGGGGTCCTCTGTTCTGGACAGCACCAGCAAGTTCCTGGTGATCTTTGCCTGCAATAGGGTACTATTGTGAGAGGAGGTTGAGTGGAAGTCACACTGTGACTTTCAGTAATTGTGCGGCAAAGTCACAAAGTGAGGGTGAGAGTGTGGAAGTAACAGAAGAAGTGGAGAGTACTGCAGAGCCAGTACGTGAATTTGTGAGCTGATGCATTGATAGAGCCAGTTTTGTGTTTGAAACATAGAACAGAGAACAGTGCGACATGGGCCATTCATGGACAGAAAGAAAGATTTATGAAAGATATGAGTATTTTGGGAGAGGTACACAGGGCAAGAGACAGGGAAGTGCACAGAGGGAAATGTAAGATAATTTAAGAAAACACAAACACCCATACCAACCTGTACACACACACATGCATCCACACATGCAAGCACACCCACAGACACTTGCAAGCAGACTTAAAGCTATGCCCCCTTGTCTCTGACATTGCCATCCTAGGAAAATAGTTTGGACTGTCTGCCGTATCACTACCGCTGAAATTTTTATATACTGCTTTCAGGTCTCTCCTCAAACTCCGGCATTAGCAAGAACTCAATGCAATCTCTCCTCTAGCCAACACCACCCAATCCAGGCCGCATTCTGATAACCATGTGATCATCTCCATCCTTCCCCCTCTCTCCATCCCTCCCCCACCCAAGTTGTACGAGCTTCAAAGTCATCTTGTTGAGTCTCATTGTCTGTAACTCGTTTTCACCTAGCTCACAGCTAACAATGGTCTGCTTCCTTTATCGTTGTTACTTTATTGCATGTCTTTCATTCATTTGTTCTATATCTCTCTATTTCTCTGTCTACATCTCTCGTTTCCCTTTCCCCTGACTCTCAGTCTGAAGAAGGGTCTCGACCCGAAACGTCACCTATTCCTTTTCTCCAGAGATGCTGTCTGACCCGTTGAGTTACTTCAGCTTTTAATGTCTGTCTTGAGTTCATGACATTTTGTTTTCAGTACTATGGGGAATATTATTGCTGACAGTCGTGTTAATGACAATCTCGGCCCGCTTCACCTGTGGGGAGCTCAGGAGAATCTTTATGGCCCCTTTGCCAACAATACTTCCCTCCCACAGTAAATGTGATCGACCAATCTCCTGATGTCCCTACAGTAAACCTGGGCATACACTACCTGCCCTCATGAATCTGAATCCTAGTGAAACAGGCAGCAGTTTTGAGCTTTGTGGGGGATCAGAAGACGTGGGTGGTGAGGTCTTAGTCTATTGCCGATAAATGTGAGATATTTAACTAGAGCTTTCTGCAAATGCTTGCTGTTCCTGAAACAGTGTGGCATAAATAAGGGACCCCAAAGTTCCAGTTATAAATGGTTGTTCGATATCAAAGACCATTTGGTGTTTTATAAATGAACTTTAGGGAGTTGTGTAATGATGGTTTAATGGTGAGAAAAGTAGGATGAATTTCTAGGGCCAGGCCTGGGTTTATATTTCAGCTGAGAGCCAGCAGCACTGCCAGCACAGCACTCCCTCAGTACTACCCTGGCGGACAATGAGATATGAAACCATGCCCTTCGGAGTTTGGTGGCAACCAGTTGTGCCCTGGTTGAGGTAAAGCAGCAGGAAGCTGGGAGCTGAGACCATTGCAGTCTCACTTTTGATGTGCATCTGATGAATTTGCTCATGAGGAGGAATTGAAGTTACTCTGCAGTTTTACTTCTGTTCAGCAGCAGAAAGCACTCCCATATCACTGTAAGTGTTGCCTGGTTATTGAACTGCTGAAAGGCCTGCAGGCACCAAAGCAGCCAGCTCAGGCAGGAGGAGGCAATCAAAGAAAAAAAAACAATTTGCTGAAAGTGATAATTGCTTAGAATAATTTACCAAGTGAATTAATATAATTTAAAAGAGAAAGCACATTTCTCTGGTTATTCAAAATGCAATTAGGTGAATGGATGGGAAACACAATAATTGGAAGGTATTAGCGTTCTTAAGTGTGTTATCCTCAACCCTCACATTTTATGTTCAGTCTCTACAGACACTACTGGATTCAAACTAATCACCAGGGACCTACCTGGATACTTCCTTCCAAAAATGACATTCAAAGATGTGTTGAGCAGAGAAATCCATGCTATTACGTTTTAGTAGCCGTCATGACTTTACCAATGGTTTAGTTTGCTTTAACGATACAGCACGGAAACAGGCCTTCGACCCACCGAGGCCAAGTCGACCATTGATCACCCACACATTAGTTCCATGTTGTCCCACTTTCGTATCCTACACACGAGGTGCAATTCACAGCGGGCCAATTAACCTTCAAATCTGCACGTCTTTGGAATGTAGGAGAAAACCGGAGCATCCAGAGAAAACCCATGCGGTCACAGGGAGAATGTACAAGCTCTGCACAGACAGCACCCATGGTCAGGATCAAACCCAGGTGTCTGGTGCTGTAAGGCAGCAGCTCAACTGCTGCTCCACTGTGCTGCCCTTTTTGCACTGTACTGCCCTTTTTGGTCTCTCCTAAACTGCACTTGTCAATGACTGAGCTCATCCGAGTCATTTATCTATCCCTATGCAGTCATCAGCCCTGTATTTGGTGACTTTGATGGGTTCCCAGTCCAACAAGATCTTAAAATGTTCAACCTTGATTTCAAATGTCCCTATTTCTGGGACCGATCTCAAGATAGCCTTTGTGCATCCGCAATGTTTACGAGTGCCCTACTCACGATCTTACTTTCAACTTGGCAGACTCCAGAGTCTCGAGTTTCTTGAAGTCTCTACCGTTCTTTCAGTTCTTTGGAAATGCTCCTTTAAATCTACCTCAATCCTCGCATGAGGTGGTTAGGTGTCATCTGTTGTCAGAGGGCAATCTTGTCAAGTCCCTCTGGACGTGTTAAGTATATTAATGCGGGGACCCCTGGTCGGTGTGGACTCGGTGGGCCAAAGGACCTGTTTCCACGCTGTATCTCTAAACCAAACTAAATGAAACATTGAGATATGGGACATGTTCTCCAGTTTCCTAGCATCCTGTTGACTTTTATCTGCAGCCAATGTAAACTGTGCCAAATATGATCTTTACCTTCCAAGGGTAAAAGAGAAGTCTTTGTGCAATCTCTTGTCAGATAAAATGAGTCGGTATGCACGCCAGCACATTAGTCAGTCCAAAGATGTGCTCCAGAGCCCCTGAGATACTATATAGGTGGTGCTGTTGGAATACAAGGGTGGATTAGGGTCGATGGTTGATAGTGGCCTGAGGGTTGATGGTGAAACTAAGATGGTAGTAACAGTAGTTTGTATCTACATCAGCTCTCTTTTTGGTTCCAGAATGCCACAGCCAGACCACTTTCTTTTATGAAATAAATTTATGTTGCTTTTTAAGTCAGCAGCAAATCAATTCTCATAAAACACTTATGCCATTGGTTTCCATTTACAATTCCCTCATGCATTCAAGGTTAGGTTTCTCTTTTCCAAGACTCTGCAGTATATTCTCCATAACATCCATAACTTCCAATGTGATGCCAATACCAAATCCATTTCTGTCCCCTCCCCTCTCAGTATTCTGAAGAGGTTAATTTGCTCTTCAAATCTCTGTTCACTCCTCCATTTCCACCACCCACTCCCCTTCTCACAGAAGTTTTCCATGCATCCACAGGAGATGCGACACTTGGCCTTTCATCTTCACAAACAGTTCTTCCGGGTGAAGAGATGATGCTCTCCAATTTCTTCCAGTGTAATGCATTGCATTCAGTGCTCATAATGATGCACCTTTCCCACAAAGAAGTCATCAAATGCTGATTCAGCAACCACTTTGCAGAACAACAGAGTTTGGACCCCAAGGATGACCCTGATCATCCAGTTTCTTTGTGATTTTAATAATACATCTCTCTCTCACTTCCGGGCAATGGTGAGTTCAACAGCTTCAGACAATCAGCCTTCCATCTTGTTTCTAATATGCACAGTGTTGCTTTTCATTTCCCTCTTTCCACTTCTACTATTTTAAACTCCACTAATTGCCTCTAATTTACACTCTCTCAGATCAGTGTAGCCACCCTCTCTCAGCCAGCTGCACCAACATGTAGCATTCAGTCCTGGTCTCTTGCTAAAAGGACTGTAAAATACATTCTCGTGCCCTTCCCCCTTCACTTCAATTTAAACCTAATTTCACTGCCATCTTTTCCCACTTTTGACGATTGCTCTTCAACTTGATAAGCCAACCCTGTTTCACTCTGCATAGATGCTACCTGACATGTTGAGTATTTCCAGCATTCTCTATGTTTATTTCTGATTTGTAGCATCTGCAGTATTTCTTTTTAGATTTCTTATTTTAATCACCTTGATTTTCTCTTGGATTGGGAACTTGGCAATGATCATAAGCACCTTTGTCCTGTTTCATTTTCAATCTTTATATCGAGTAACAAAAAGGTACAGCATGGAAAAAATTCCCATGGCCCACAGAATCCATGCCAAACAACAAGCATCATTTTAAAACTCACCCATCTGATTTTCCCCACATTCCAGAGAACTCTTTCTCCTGCACACTAGGCTAAGATAAAGTGTCAATTAACCTCCAATTTGTACATCTTAGGGTGCAGGAGGAAACTGGAGCGCTTGGAAAAAACCCCATACAGTCACAGAGAGAACGTGCAAACCCACACAGGTGGACTTCTGTCATCTATCCGCCCTAACGTGGCATACCCACCCTTTCCTCATTGAGGAAATGTGTCCACTCTTCAATCTGAAATGGTCCTATCACTCATTTGGTGTTCACCAGCTTACCCTTGACTCAGTGAAAGGACCATATCCCTTTATAACCACAGGGATTATCCCCCCTCCCAATGATAACTCTTAAACATTTGATTATTTTTCAGCAGTCCTCTACCACAGCTATCTAAAGTGCTTTCAAATGGCTCTCCCCTGTGTATTATATATCTCTTGCCCAGGTTCATTCCCAGAAATAGTTTTGGACAGAAACAAGTAGATCAAGGAAATATACATTTTCTATGTCCTCCATTTTTATATGGGTATTGTCCCTTTTGTAATTAAGATAATAGAATCCTGTAAAATTGCTCCTTTATCTCCCTCTTACTACCAGCACTGTAAAAGCTCCTCCTTTGTGCTTTAATTTCACACAAAAAATTCTGTCTTTGAACCCTGAAGTACATTTTATCTTTCTGGAGTTGCGGCAGTATTTTTGATCTATTACTTCTCTCCCTATTTATTGCAGTCAAGAATATTAAGTGCCTTTTCCTCCTCTTGTTTGAATGAGAGTTCTGTCACTGCCACTGCAGTATATCATAATCTCCTGTGCCTGATTGTTGATGCAATTTTTTAGTTTAGTTTAGTTTTGTGTAGAAATACAGTGTGGAAATAGGGCCTTCGGCCCACCAGATCCGTGCCAATCAACGATCATCCGTACATTAGTTCTATGTTATCCCTGTTTTACATCTTACACACGAGGGGCAATTTACAGAAGCCAATTAACCTACAAACCAGCACGTCTTTGGAATGTGGGAGGAAACTGGAGCACCTGGAGAAAACCCACGCGGTCACAGAGAGAACAGACAAGTCTGTACAGACAGTTCCCTTGGTTAGGATCAAACCTGGATCTCTGGCGCTGTAAGACAGCTATCTACTGCGTACTGCGTAGCAATGTACAGCAAGCTACAGTGCCACCCCATCAGTTTGCCAAGCTTTCTTGCTGAACTCTAAATGTTACACACATCTTCTGACCATTCCCATTCCCCCTCCTATTCCCATAGTGCACCCTCGTGTCCTGTCTTTTCTCCAGCCAGATGTGCCTGACTATTGAATGTCCTGTGAGCACTGTTTCACAACCTTATTACACCACTACTGTGCACTCTCTTGGGCCATAGGGCTGTGGATGTGCTCCACACTGTGTTCCACCCCTGACTTCTCTCACAATCACACTGAGTATTTGAGTGGCTGGAGTCTGGAGCATTCCTGCCCTGTCTGCATCTTCCTAGCCATCTGCAGCAGAGAAAGCCCTTCACTGGCATTAAATGCTCTAAAAAAAATCCGAGTCTCCCATATACCCTGCAGTAACTCAAGCCACGACTTAACTTCAGAAACATCAGCTTCTCGAACCACCCTGCATCTCATCCACCTCAACCCTACCGAACCAATACAGACTTTACACTACCATGCTTTCTCCACAGACTTCGATTTTTGCACTATCATGGTCTAGTTTACATGTGTGTGTAATCCTAGCAGAAAATTCTCCGATGTGTCTCCTTGACTTAGCCCTTGCCAACACAATCAAAAGCACCTTCATTCTGTTTGACCAGCATGACAAAAAGCTTTAAATAAAAGTGAAGCCATGTCAAATATGAAACATGCTCTTTTCGAATGAAAGATTTGTTCAACTTGTTTCCCCAGTGCTCTCGATATCAATGCATAAGGGAATACATGGCCATTGTCATGTAAAAAAACATAGCTCAGGCCGGTAGTTTGCACCAATTATAACCTAACCATGGTTTCAGAGTTCAAGCATGTACCCGACACCACCATGGGTGCTTCTTCGACTGGAGGCTTATAATGTGTGCCTCAGGGATCGGTGCTGAGCCCATTGCTGTTTGTGCTTTATATTAACAATTTGGATGATAATGTAAGGTTGCAGATGACACTATTGGATTGTCGATAGTGAAGTTGGTTATCAAAACCTAGATCTAGGATCTAGAATTACAGGTACATAGTTCCCTCAAAGTAGCATAGCAGGTAGATAGGTTGGTAAAGAAGGCTTTTGGTACATTGGCCTTCATCAGTCAGGGTATTAAGTATAGAAGTTGGGATGTTATGTTACAGTTGTGCAAGATGTTGGTGGGTAGGGCAGTCAAATGAGAGGCCATAGGTTTAAGTTGAAGTGGCAGAGATTTTATAGGGACTTGACACATGCGGCACGATGGCGCAGTGGTAGACTTGCTGTCTTACAGTGCCAGAGACCCGGGTTTGATACGGACTACTGGTGCTGTCTGTACAGAGTTCGCACATTCTCCACATGACCGCGTCGGTTTTCCCCGGGAGCTCCAGTTTCCTCCCATCCTCCAGAGATGCGCAGGTTTGGAGGCTAATAGGCTTCGGTAAAGATTGTAAATTGTCCCTAGTGTAGAGGATAAAACCAGTATAGGGGGTAATTGCTGGTCAGCCTGGACTTGGCGCGCTGAATGGCCTGTTTCCACGATGTATCTCTAAAACGAAAAACTTGAGAAGTAACTTGATGCCCAATTTCAATCGAAGTGCAGCGGGTTGAGATTTAGAAGAGGAACTTGTTCTTCTGAGACAGGTCACTATAATAATATGCTCACGAGATTTGCATCTCAGGTTTCAGAGGCCATCTGATTGCAGGGCCAAGGGCAGGCATTTCCTGGGCTTGAGCAGCTGAGGAGAGGAGAGACCTGGATTTAGCAGCTAGGTGTCACTACCCCAGATGAAAAGTTATGCTTCCTCCCAAACACATCCCCAATTTAGGTCATAAACTGTCTCGTCCAGTTATAAAGTCATAAAGTCGCACAGTAGAGAAACAGTCCCTACAGCCCAACAGGTCCATGGAAACCAAAATGCCACATCTAAGCTCATCCCATTTACCTGCAATTGGCCCAAATTCCTCTTAAGCTTTCCTATCCATGTACCTGCTTAAGCATCTTTTAAATGCTGCTATAGTACCTTACTCAACTACATGTTCTGGCAGCTTGTTCCAAATACCTACCCTCCTCTGAGTGAAATAATTGCTCCTCGGGTTCATATTCATTCTTGTCCCTCTCACCTTAAACCTATGTCCTCTGTTTTTTTATTCCCCTACCGTGGATAACTGCGTGCACCCCCCTCATGATCTTATATCATCCTTCTATGCTCCAAGGAATAAATTCCTAGCCTGCCCAACTTCTCCCTGTAGCTCAGGCCCTCAAGCTCTGTCAGCATCTTCATAAATCCTCTCTGCACTCTTTCCAGCTTAACAATATCCATAATATAGCAGGGTGAACAAATCTGAACACAGTAAACCCAAATGTGGTCTCACCAACATCTTGTACAACTGTAACATAACATCCAAACTTCTGCACTCAATACCCGGACTGATGAAGGCCAATGTACCAAAAGCCTGATTTGTGTGTCACCGGGATGCACACCCCTTTCCCCCTTTCCCCCTTTCCCCCTTTCCCCCTTTCCCCCTTTCCCCCTTTCCCCCTTTCCCCCTTTCCCCCTTTCCCCCCCGTTCACATATATCCCTTCTACTGGTTTCACATTTCACAAATTTTCTATCCTTATCTCACATTCTTTATCTTTTTATCTCTGGTCTTCACCCAACCATCTGCCAATCAAACCCCCTCCCCCTCACCCACAGTGCATTCAGAAAGTATTCACATTTTCCACATTTTGTTACGTTACAGCCTTATTTTAAAATGGATTAAATTAATTTTATTTATCATCAATCACTTGAAAGTTGAAATCATGTTTCAAAATTTTTTCAAAGTAATTAAAAAGAAATAACTGAACTTACATAAGTATTCAGACCCTTTGCTATGACACTCAAAATTGAGCTTAGGTTCATCCTGTTTCCATTGATTATCCTTGAGATGTTTCTACAACTTGATTGGTCTCCACCAGTGGTAAATTAAATTGATTGGACATGATTTGGAAAGGCATACACCTGTCCATATAAGGTCCCACAGTTGACAGTGCATGTCAGAGCAAAAACCAAGCCATGAAGACGAAGGAATTGTTGGTAGACCTCCAAGGCAGGATTGTGTTGAGACACAGATCTGGGGAAGGGTATAAAACAATTTCTGCAGCATTTGAACAGCACAGTGGCCTCTGTCATTCTTAAATGGAAGAACTTTGGATCTACCAGGACTCTTCATAGAGCTGGCCGCCCGGCCAAACTGAGCAATCGGGGGAGAAGGGCCTTGGTTAGGGAGGTGACCAAGATCCTGATGGTTACTCTGACAGAGCTCCAGAATTCCTCTGTGAGGTTGGGAGTACCTTCAAGAAGGACAACTATATCTGCAGCACTCCACCAATCAGGCCTTTATGGTAGACTGGCCAGACGGAAGCCACTCCTCAGTAAAAGGCACATGACAGCCCACTTGGAGTTTGCCAAAAGGCATTTAAAGGACTCTCAGACCATGAGAAACAAGATTCGCTGGTCTGATGAAACTAAAATTAAACTCTTTGGCCTGAATGCCAAGCGTCATGTCTGGAGGAAACAAGGCACCGCTCATCACTTGGCCAATACCATACCTTTGGTGAAGCATGGTGGTGGCAGCATCATGCTGTGGGGATGCTTTTCAGTGGCAAGAACTGGGAGATTAGTCAGAATCGAGGGAAAGATGAACAGAGCAAAATACAGAGAGATCCTTGATGAAAACCTGCTCCAGAGCATTCTGGATCTCAGACTGGGGAGGAGGTTCACCTTCCAACAGGACAATGACCCTAAGCACCCAGCCAAGACAACGCTGGAGTGGCTTCGGGACAAATCTGTGAATGTCCTAGAGTGGCTCAACCAGAGCCCAGACTTGAACCTTATCAAACATCTCTGGAGGGACCTGAAAATAGCTGTGCATCGACGTTCCCCATCCAACCTGACAGAGCTTGAGAGGATCTGCAGAGAAGAATGGGAGAAATTACCCAAATATAGGTGTGCCAAGCTTGTAGCGTCATACCCAAGAAGACTTGAGGCTGTAATCATTGCTAAAGGTGTGTCAACAAAGTACTGAGTAAAGGGTCTGAATACTTATGTAAATGTGATATTTCAGTTATTTCTTTTTAATTACTTTGCAAAAATTTCTGAACACCTGTTTTTGCTTTTTTATTATGGAGTATTGTGTATAGATTGATGATAAAAAATGAATTTAATCCATTTTAACATAAGGCTGTAACATAACAAAATGTGGAAAAAGCGAAGGGGTCTGATTACTTTCTGTCTATCCTCCTATCATTTGCCAAAATATCCTCCTATCATTTGCCAAACTTTGTCCAGCCCCCACCTCTCTTCCAGTCCCCCACCAGATCCCCCCCTAACCCCCCCCCCCCCCCACCCCCCCGTTTCAATCAAGATGAAGAAGCGTCCCAACCTGAACCATCTTGTGCTCATTCCCTCCATAGATGCTGCCTCATTGAATTCCTTCAAAACATTTTTGGGCAGTTGCCATCCTAATTTTTCATCTTTTAAATCCACAAAGGCAATTAAATGAAGTGTTTAGCTATTTTTCAATGCTGGAATAAATTGATTTATTCTAATGTGCTGTCTCAGTATAATCTACTATTCTTGCACTGTTGTACCTAAGTATGAAGTATGATGGTGCTTATGCATAGTAAGATTGTTTAGTGAACTGTACGCAAAAAAAATCTCACTGTAACTAGGTACATGTGACAATAAAGAACCATTAAATATGTCTCACTTCTCACCAGAAATATAAATACATAATCCTCCCAAAAGGATGTGTACGAAGCCTCCTTCTGATGTCATGTATAACCTTGTGCAGCAACATGAGAAATTTGCCTTGTTTTTGTGTATTGTCACCTGATGTGGACAAATATTTCTCCAATGAATCAGTGTGGCCTGGAAGGGAACTCAAGTCTTTGGTGGGAAAGCCTGCATTGAATGGATATTTATACATACTAAAGATGCTCTGCCACCAAAGAAATGTTTAAAAAGGTCGTACAGTATAAGGAAATGGAGCAGCAACACTAGAGAAAACTGTGGATAAAATATCCAGTTGATGTAATTTGAAATTAATGTAGGTCAGTATATCCAGAGAATTCTCTTGCTCTTTTATAACTAGTGACCTGGGTTCTTTTGCCTCCATCCTGCGGACAAACAGGGCCTTGATTTAGCGTTGCACTAATCCCTTGGTATTGCTTGGAGCGCCTGCTTGGATTGTCTGCTGGAATCCACAGCCAGGAGGTGCAGCCTTCTAATATCAGCAAAGGCCGTGTGGGAATCCACTCTAAGCAGAGCAGTGCTGATGCTGCTACTCGCCTGTTGCTCGCAGTGCTGTCTTTGTTTGACCTCATTAGCTGATTGTTGCAGAATACTTCAAAATGTATCCCACTTTCTTGTCTGGATGACAAATAGCTTTTGCTGGAGTGGAAAGAGAGCACGGTAAAGATTTGTTCTAAGCAATGTTTTTGTGGGTCTGCCCAGTGATCCAGTACGTCTGTTTTCCGATTTATGGAGTAAGACAATGAAGATTGAAAGTGGGGCTGAACTGAAGTATGCTCTGGCCACAGTTGAAGTCAATCAGAATACAACCAAGCTGGACCTTCTCTCCCACATGTAACACACAATCACACCAGTGATAACTTTGCTTAATTGCTGAAGCATCTGAAATACTCGAGCCTCAATGCAAGTGGCAAATTTTATTCAGTAACACACTTTATTCTTCAGCTGCATTGCTGCAGGGTCTTCCCTCAGGGACCAGTGACCCATTAAACAGGAAACTGTCCAGCATGACTCTATCTGAAGAGACTGATTCTTGTCTCAATATCGCTCTAGTGGATAATAAATAACATGTGATGAATGCCTCATACCAAAATGTTATCACATAGTGTTACCAATAAGCATTATGACATCTTGATTAATGTTGCCAGTCCAAATGGAATGTGCAATATTTATCTATCAGGTATTATCACAAAGGCCATTCCGTCCATCAAGTCCATACCAGCTTCCAGGTGAGCAATCCCAGTAGTTCTATAATTTCTCCTTTTATTTTCCTTGTACCTTAACAACGTACTGTCTTTCAAAAATGCTCCTCTTTAATTATTTTTACCATTATCCATCACTAAAAGTTTATTTACAGAACTAATATTTGGGAGGTTACTAACAGATTCAAGAACAGCTTCTTCGCATTAACCAACAGGCTCTTGAACCACCCTGTATAATCCTAAACACAACCCCACCTCAGCACCAAACTACCGTGGACTTTGTACAGGGGTCACCCTACGTATTTGGCTTGTTATATTACGGTCTGGTTCCTTTGTCTAACTGATAATTTGTCATAGAATTTGTTTATTAAAAACAAGTATTTATATGTTATGTTGTTGCATTAATGTGCCTGTAAATCTGTGACAAATAACAATTGAATGGTTTCAAGTGCCCATGACAATTAAACACTCTGCACACTTGACTCTTGAAAATGGAGCATTTGCATAGAACCCAAGAGTTTGTTGAGAGAATGTGCACTGTCCCTGCAAATAGGCGCCTGGAACAGGATCGAACTTTGGGGCTGTGAGCCAACTACTTTAACTGCTACACCTCTAGCTGCTGTGATTTCTGTACAGGTGCAATCAGTTACTTTCCATCGTTCTGCAACATATGCTTTACTACAACCCACCCCCTGGGCTTGCTGTGCCTGGCAGGAATGCTCTGTCTCACTAACAATCTCCAACAATAATGCAATGAATCAGGTATCTGATCCTCTATCACTTAGACCCAGTGAAAGGTCCATAACACCACTGATTACAATGATTAGAGAGCTGCAGGAAAGAAATGGAAGAGGGAAAGTTGTTCATTTTAATTATTTGTGTTTGCCTAAATACTGCTAATTATTTACAAGTACTTTTAAACAATGTTGTTTTAGTTTTATGCTTTAATTCATTCTAATAGCTTTTTTTATGTTTATGAATGTCAGAGACCTCTAGAAACCTTAAATTCATGACCAATTTGACACCCTGCAATTCCTGCCCATGTGTAGAAAGGAACTACAGATGCAGGTTTATATTGAAGATAGACACAATGTGCTGGAGTAACTCAGCAGGTCAGGCATCATCTCTGCAGAATAAGGATGGGTAACGTTTCAGGTCGGGACCCTATCTGAAGAAATGTCATCCATCTTTTTTCTCCAGAGATGTTGCCTGACCCACTGAGTAGTTCTGGCACTTTAGTCTATATTCCTGTCCATATACCTGTCCTAAATATCTTAAATGTTCTAGTATCTGCCTGAACTACCTCCTCTCACAGCTCATTCCATATACCCACCAGCCTCAGTGTGAAAAAGTTGCCCCTCAGTCTCCTATTAAATCTTCCCCCTTTAACTTTCTCTTTTCTGCTGTGTTTTTACTCTTTCCCAAGACAAACCTTGTTCTTTTACAGTCTTTGAGGAAGTGTAATGAAATCACAAAGCAGTGTCCACCTAGAAAGTGGTGAGACGATCCTGGGTCAGTAATATTGCCAGACTAGTAATTCAATGACCTGGATTAATAACTCATGGATTATGAATTTAAATATTTTGTACTCATTAGTTCAAAAATTCTAATATAAAATTTAGTACTATCATCTGTAATAGTGACATGCAATAACAATTGAAATCAGGTAGCATCTATAGAGAAAATTAACTCAGGGGATGGAAGAATTGCTGGTGAGATCCTTTAATATTTTACAGTCTAGTGAGTAAAAGGAAATGAGAATTAGACATTCAAGGCTTTAACCATGTACACAGCATGGAAGCAGAGAGAGAGTGTGAGATCAGAGGGAGAGTCTGTGTGAAATGAAAACTTTGAAAATCCCTGGAGTCTTGGAAGGAGGAGTCCTGCGGAAAGGTGGTATTTTACATAATCTCAGTAAAGTCTTTGACAAGGATCCACATGGTCCAAAGGATCAGAGGCCTCAAAGATACAGTGCTAGCTCTGGCTAATGGGACACAACCATAATCCAAGTTAACTCATCCTCCATCTCTTAGAGCTATTCACCTGGAATAAATGCAATCCCTTAATATTTATTCCTGGAATAAATGCAATCCCTTAATAAATGCAATCCCTTAATCCCTCCGCTGCCCGTCTACTCACACACACACCTCGATCCGTGACCATATCTCCCCCGTCCTTTATAAACTCCACTGGCTCCCCATCCCCCAGAGAATCCAGTACAAAATCCTCCTCATAACCTACAAAGCCCTCCATAACATGGCCCCATCCTACCTGACCGACCTCCTCCACAGGCACACTCCCACCTGCACCCTCCGCTCTGCCGCTGCCAATCTCCTATCCCCCCACATCCGGACCAAACTCAGATCCTGGGGGGACAGGGCTTTCTCCATCGCTGCTCCCACCCTATGGAACTCACTACCCCAAACCGTTAGAGACTCCTCCACACTCACCACATTCAAAACATCGCTGAAGTCTCACCTGTTCAGTACTGCCTTCAACCACTGAAGGTCACCTCACCTTCTGTCTCCTTTCTCTGTTCATTTATTTATTTACTTATTTATCTATTTATTCATTTCCCTATGTTCTCAAAATCTCTGTAAAGCGTCTTTGAGTATATGAAAAGCGCTATATAAATAAAATGCATTATTATTATTATTATTAATAACCTAATCACATACATCTTGATCAATTCTAACCCTAATTTGACTCTTCCCTAAAAGTTTCATAGACCAACTCAGAGAAGCAAGAAGTTGATAGGTACAGGCATAGGGATTCTTTATTTAAAACTAGACCAAGTGGACCCATTGGGCCCAAACCTCTTCTGCATTGGTGTAGCACCCTCTCTTCCCGCCTTCCCGCACTCCCGCCCTCTCTCCCGTCCTCCCCTTCACCCCCTCCACCCCCTCCCCCTCCTCAACCCCCCTTATCCTCCCCCCTCCCTCCAACCCTCCCTCCCTCTCTCCCCCCTCGGAGATAGATTTAAACTTTAAAATATGAATAACTTAAAAAATATAACACCGATTTCAATGCAACTTCTTCCATTAGCACCAAAGGGACGACGATGAGTAAGGTGGGCCTAAAATTGTCACGCTATCATGTACCGTTTTGGCTGTAGTTCAGGAACAAACAAACAAACAAACAAACGAGAGTTTTAGTATATAGATGGGTATGAGGAGAGGATTTTCATGACCATGCTTTTACAGTCTTACCCCGTTCATTCAGCACCACTGCAAATTATTACATGTTATTATTAATTTAGTCATGGAGCTAGTTATTGATTTCAGGAAACAAGGTGGTGTATATTTGGATCTGTCTTCACTGAGGAAGATACACACAATCTCCCAAATGTTCTAGGGGCCGGAGAACCTAGGGTGATGGAGGAACTGAAGGAAATCCACATTAGGCAGGAAATGGTTTTGGGTAGACTGATGGGACTGAAGGCTGATAAATCCCCAGGGCCTGATGGTCTGCATCCCAGGGTACTTAAGGAGGTGGCTCTAGAAATAGTGGAAGCATTGGAGATCATTTTTCAATGTTCTATAGATTCAGGATCAGTTCCTGTGGATTGGAGGATAGCAAATGTTATCCCACTTTTTAAGAAAGGAGGGAGAGAGAAAACGGGTAATTATAGACCAGTTAGTCTGACATCAGTGGTGGGGACGATGCTGGAGTCAATGATAAAAGACAAAATTGCTGAGCATTTGGATAGCAGTAACAGGATCATTCCGAGTCAGCATGGATTTACGAAGGGGAAATCATGCTTGACAAATCTACTGGAATTTTTTGAGGATGTAACTAGGAAAATTGACAGGGGAGAATCGGTGGATGCGGTGTACCTCGACTTTCAGAAAGCCTTCGACAATAATAATAATAATAATAATAATAATAATAATAATAATAATAATATTCATTTATTGTCATTGCAACGAGTACAACGAAATTAAAAAATAGCCAATCCTGACGGTGCGTACAAACATATATGCAATAAATGCAAAAACAAATAAATACATAAATACAATTAAATACAATTATATTAAGTACAAGATTTTTTAACGGTGTTGCCTAGTGCAAAGGTAGTGTTCAGTTCTCGTATGGCCCTGGGGTAAAAACTGTTCTTAAGTCTGTTTGTTCGGGATTTGATCGACCTGAAACGTCGGCCAGAGGGCAGATGAACAAACAGACGGTGGCCGGGGTGGGATGGATCTTTTATTATTTTGCCTGCTCTACTGAGGCAGCGTAGTCTGAACAGGTGCTCCAGGGAGGGCAGTGAGCAGCCGATGATCTTCTGGGCCGTCGTGATGACCCTCTGAAGGGCCTTCCTGTCCTTTTCTGAGCAGCTGGCATACCATGTGGTTATACAGTATGCCAGCACACTCTCGATGGAGCAGCGATAGAAGGACAACATGAGCTTCTCCTGCAGGTTGGTTTTCCTGAGGATCCTCAGGAAGTGGAGTCTCTGCTGTGCCTTCTTTACTGTGGTGATGGTGTTGGTAGACCAGGTAAGATCCTCTGCGATGTGCGTACCCAGGAACCTGAAAGCTGGTACCCTTTCCACACAGACCCCATTGATGTAGAGTGGGTCGTAATCTCCACTGGTTTTTCTAAAGTCAATTATAAGTTCCTTTGTTTTGGAGGAGTTCAGGACCAGATTGTTCACTGAACACCATGCTGCCAGCCTTTGGATTTCATCCCTATAGGCTGTCTCATCTCCTTCTGAGATGAGTCCAACCACAGTCGTGTCATCCGCGAACTTGATGATGGTGTTGGTGGGATGGGTGGGGGCGCAGTCGTGAGTGTAGAGGGAGTAAAGGATGGGGCTCAACACACAGCCCTGTGGTGAGCCGGTGCTCAGTGTAATGGTGGAGGAGAGGTGAGGGCCTATTTTGACGGTCTGGGGGCGGTTGGTCAGGAAGTCCTTGATCCATTGGCAGATGGTTTGGGAAAATCCAAGGTCGGAAAGTTTGGTGACCAGTCTGCTCGGGATGAACGTGTTAAAGGCAGAGCTGAAGTCGAGGAAGAGCATCCTCACATAGCTCCCCTGGTGTTCAAGGTGGGTCAGTGCAGTGTGAAGAGCAGTGTCGATGGCATCCCCTGTAGACCTATTTGCTCTGTAGGCAAACTGGTGTGGGTCGAAGGTGGGTGGGAGGCTGGCTTTGATGTGCTGCAGGACCAGTCTCTCGAAGCACTTTGTGATGACCGGTGTGAGTGCTACCGGACGGTAGTCGTTAAGACCGCTGATGACAGACTTTTTCGGCAGTGGGATGATTGTGGCGGACTTCAGGCAGGGAGGGATGGTGGATTTTAAAAGGGACAGGTTGAAGATTTTTGTGAAGACCTCAGATAATTGGTCTGCACATTCCCTCAGCACTCTGCCCGTCACACCATCGGGGCCTGCAGCTTTCCTGGGATTCACTGCTCTGAGCACGCGCTTAACATCATACTCCTGCACAGTGAAGGTGTTGCTGTCAGGTGCTGGAGAGGGTGTTATGTCTGCCACTGTAGCTTTCACCTCGAAACGAGCAAAGAAACAGTTAAGTTCCTCTGCCAGCGAGGCGTCGCCGTCGGCAGTCGTGCGGTTGCTGGTCTTGTAGTTGGTGATGTGCTGGATGCCTTGCCATACCCGCCGTGGGTCATTGTTGGAAAAGTGGTCCTCAATCTTCCTCTTGTAGGACGCTTTGGCATCCTTGATGCCTCTCTTCAGGTTGGTTCTAGCAGCACTGTATAGAGCTCTATCACTAGACCTGAAGGCGGTGTTACGGTCCTTGAGGAGAGACCTGACATCCTTTGTCATCCAGGGTTTTTGATTGGGATACAACCGGATGCGTTTGTCGACGGTGACATTGTCAACACAGTTTTTGATGTAACAAAGTACAGTTGATGTGTACTCCTCCAAGTCATGATCCTCAAAAATATCCCAGTTGGTCCTTTCGAAGCAATCCTGCAGCTGCGAGGAAGCTCCTTCAGGCCATGTCTTAATAGTCTTTATGGTGACTGGAGCTTTCCTCCTGAGTGGGGTGTATGCTGGAGTTAGGAATATGGACAGGTGATCTGACTGCCCCAGGTGTGGTAGTGGTGCTGACCTGAAACCCTTCTTAATATTTGAGTAAACCTTGTCTAGTGTGTTTTTCCCCCTGGTAGCACATCTTATGTGTTGTTCAAGTTTCGGGAGAACTGACTTTAGGTCTGCATGGTTGAAGTCCCCGGCTATGATGTGGGCTGCTTCTGGATATGTGCTCTGTTGTGAGTTTATTGCACCGAGCAGGTAGCCTAAAGCTGTGCTAGCGTTAGCATTCGGTGGGATGTAGACTGCTGTTACTATAACCCCTGTAAATTCGCGAGGAAGGTAAAAAGGCCTGCATTTAACTGTTAGGGACTCCAGATCAGGAGAACAGTGGCTATCTATGATTTGGATGTTAGTGCACCAGCTGTTGTGCACGTAAATGCATAACTCCCCCCCCCTTGCTCTTACCGGAGTCGATGTTTCTGTCCCAACGAAACGCTGTACGCCCGGCTAGCTCAATGGCTCCGTCAAGGTCCCACATAGGAGATTAGTGGGCAAAATTAGAGCACATGGTATTGGGGGTAGGGTACTGACATGGATAGAAAATTGGTTGACAGACAGAAAGCAAAGAGTGGGGATAAATGGGTCCCTTTCGGAATGGCAGGCAGTGACCAGTGGGGTACCGCAAGGTTCGGTGCTGGGACCCCAGCTATTTACGATATACATTAATGACTTAGATGAAGGGATTAAAAGTACCATTAGCAAATTTGCAGATGATACTAAGCTGGGGGGTAGTGTGAATTGTGAGGAAGATGCAATAAGGCTGCAGGGTGACTTGGACAGGTTGTGTGAGTGGGCGGATACATGGCAGATGCAGTTTAATGTAGATAAGTGTGAGGTTATTCACTTTGGAAGTAAGAATAGAAAGGCAGATTATTATCTGAATGGTGTCAAGTTAGGAAGAGGGGATGTTCAACGAGATCTGGGTGTCCTAGTGCATCAGTCACTGAAAGGAAGCATGCAGGTACAGCAGGCAGTGAAGAAAGCCAATGGAATGTTGGCCTTCGTAACAAGAGGAGTTGAGTATAGGAGCAAAGAGGTCCTTCTACAGTTGTACCGGGCCCTGGTGAGACCGCACCTGGAGTACTGTATGCAGTTTTGGTCTCCAAATTTGAGGAAGGATATTCTTGCTATTGAGGGCGTGCAGCGTAGGTTCACTAGGTTAATTCCCGGAATGGCGGGACTGTCGTATGTTGAAAGGCTGGAGCAATTAGGCTTGTATACACTGGAATTTAGAAGGATGAGGGGGGATCTTATTGAAACATATAAGATAATTAGGGGATTGGACACATTAGAGGCAGGAAACATGTTCCCAATGTTGGGGGAGTCCAGAACAAGGGGCCACAATTAAAAAATAAGGGGTAGGCCATTTGGAACGGAGATGAGGAAAAACTTTTTCAGTCAGAGAGTGGTGAAGGTGTGGAATTCTCTGCCTCAGAAGGCAGTGGAGGCCAGTTCGTTGGATGCTTTCAAGAGAGAGCTGGATAGAGCTCTTAAGGATAGCGGAGTGAGGGGGTATGGGGAGAAGGCAGGAACGGGGTACTGATTGAGAGTGATCAGCCATGATCGCATTGAATGGCGGTGCTGGCTCGAAGGGCTGAATGGCCTACTCCTGCACCTATTGTCTATTGTCTATTGTCTATTGTCTATATGGCCCAGTCAGCATCAATGGTTCCAAAACTGGAGATGGTCAAGAGCTTCTAGTTCCTTGGCCTATATATTTGTCCTGGACCAATCACATTTAAGTTACGGCCAAAAATGGACACCAATGCTACTTTTTCCTCAGACTAAGAAAATTCAACATGCTTCCAACTACTCTTACAACATCTATAGATGCACCATGGAAAGCATCATAACTTGGTTTGGTCAGAGCTCTGCCCAAGATCACAAGTCAATTGCAAATAGTGATGGATCACACAATGATCCCTCAGTCCATCACACAAATCAACCTCCTCCCCATCAATTATATCTAAACTTCATGCTGCCTTGAAAAAGCAACCAACAAAATTGAGGATCATTTTCTACCCTGGCCAATCTCTTTTCTCCCCTCTCTTGTTGCACAGAAGATATATAATGTTTGAAAATACGTACGACCAAATTTAGCACAGCTTCTTCCGCACTGTTATTTGACTTCAGAATGGTCCTCTCATCCTACCAGGAAGTATTCCTGATTTCCCAATCCACCTGATTGGCAGAATTTGCACTTTTGTTGCAATTCGTCTGTAACTATAATGCTATAATGCTGTAAACCTATATACTGCACTCTGGAATATTTCTCTTTGCACTACCTAAAGTACTTGCATGTGACCTGATTGTACTTGTGTACAGTATGACTTGACTGCAAAGAACTAAAGTTTTCACTGTACATTGGTGTACATGACAATATTAAACCGATCTCAATAGCAATATCAAACATCCAAAACCATCTGTTGTAAAACCAATAGGAGGAAGTGTTGGCAAGCTTCAACACAAAGAAAAAGATAAAGAAGGTTTATGGCATGATTGCTTTAATTGGTTGAGGCATTGAGCATAAGCGTCAGGAATGCAAGTTTCCGCTTTATAAAACTTTGGTGAGGCTTCCTTTGGAATATTAAATGCAGTTTAAATGGAGAGGATGCAGAAGGGGTTTACCAGATGCTATCTGGATTAGGGCATGTTAGCTGTAAGCAGAGGTTGGACAAACTTGGATTGTTTTCTCTGAAGCCTCAGAGGTTGTGGGGAGACCCAATGGAAGTACATAAAAAATTATGAGAAACATAGATAAGGTAGACAGTCAGAATCTTTTTCCCAGAGCGGCAATATCAAAGACTATAGAGCTCATAGACTATAGGTCCATAGAGCTCAGAGGACCATCGGAACACAGCTGCCAGACTTGGAGGGCATCTACAACACACGATGCCTCAGAAAAGCCACCAGCATCCACAGACTCTTCACACCCCTGTAACAGTCTGTTCGAACTCCTTCCATCGGGCAGACGATACAAGGCCTTCTACGCCCGCATCTCCAGACTCAGGAACAGCTTCATCCCCAGGGCCATAGCTGTTATGAACCGGTCCTGCTGAGCCGGATGGTCACAATGCATAGTGATCCGGCACAGATCAACTTGCACTTTATCCTGTCTCAACTGTTACAATTGTTTCGTTGGGTTGCTGTTGTCTAAATTAATTAAATTATTGCATCGTATGGGAGGCGCATTCCCAATCTCGTTGTACCCCTGGGTACAATGACAATAAAGATATATTGTATTGTATTGTATTGTATTGACTAGAGGGCATAGCTTTTAGATCAGAGCGGATAGGTTTAAAGGAAATTTGTGGGGATAGTTTTTTTACATCGAGTGTTTGGTGCCTGAATATGCTGTCAAGGCTGGTTGGGAGTTAGTAGATGTGATAGCGGTGTTTTAGAGGCTTTTATATAGGCACGAATATGCAGGAACTGGAGGGATTAAACTGCAGGCAGTTTAATTTGGTGTTATGTTCAGCACAGACATTGTGGGCAGAAAGGTCTGTTCCTGTGCTGTACTGTTCTGCGTTTTACGTTTTGTAAAAGCAGTCACTGATGACAAAATTAATCCATGTTATTCTCCCCCCAAGAGTAATTACCATTGTGCTCCCCGTGGGAGCATTCTGTGCAAGTATGCCAGTGAGCATGCTTTCGCCGTTTGCCATGGGCAACGGGGCATTTTGGGATGCATTGAAGTGGTGAAAGTTGCAATATAAATAACAAGTAACATTCAGAGAAAACATTTCAGATCTGTAAAATATGATGAACAGGCCTACTTATGGAGAAACCCTTTCTCCCTACAGAAGTGTGCGATAAAAGCAAAATAAATAAGAGCTGACAGTAGCCAGTTGGTCTTGTTATTCACAAGGTTCCAGTACTGAAATTGGCAGCACGTCAAGCTGAACAAAACTCCTTGGAATCACTCACGCAGTTCATTGGCATTTCTCCGTAAGAGCCAGTGCAGCAGATGTTGGTTTGGTAAACAGTGAACTGCCTGGTGAGGCAAATTAAAGTATTGTCAGTCACTGGAGTGGGCAAACAGCAATTGTAGCACTTTAAATACAAACATAAGGGTCAGATTTATGTACCCTCGCATATTTTCATGTGGAATTCAAACGTGTGCGAGACGGCAATTGTGCCCATAGGATTGAGAGCACGTCGTGTGTGCATAAGACTTTGTATGCATACATCTATTTGAGAATATATATATATAGAAATATATGTTTGGCATGTTAGTGTGTAAGATCTGCACCAAGCAATGACTACAAGGTAAATGCGGGAATAGTACCAATCACTTTATATGGCCCTTTATGAGCTCACTAAAGTCTTTGACTCCAAAAACGGCATGAGACTGAAGGATACTTTGTGTAAATTTGGCGACCACTCGCAATTTGCCTACACCTTGTGTTCAGTTCATGAAGGCATGTAAGCTATTATCCTAATGGGTCTGGAATAGAATGAATCTCTGTGAAGAGCGGTGTCAAACAAGGCTGCACTGTTGCCCCATTGCTTTTCCAATATTCTCACTGAAGATTTCTACTGCACCTCACCTCCAACAAATACCCATGGGAGTGGTTACCTCTGAAATAATGGTAATATCTTCAGCCTGTGTCAACAACATGGATGATAAGTGTCGAGAATTAACAGAATGAAAAGACCTATTATTAAATATGTTGGGTTTCTGCCTCTGCCTCTGCCACTGGTCTGAACTTGTGCAGAAAGATAGGATTAGTTGGGTAGCACTTTCTCAATCAACCATCTCTTCCAGGTCTGAAAGTGGGGATGTTCACTAATGCTGGTGCTAATGTTCAATTCCATTTGCACAATTTCAGCAAATGAAACAGCTCGTCTGCAGTAGGATCTAGACAATACCCAGGCGTGGACTGATAAGTGGCAACTAACATTCATGTCACAAAAGTGCCAGACAACAACCATCTCCGATCAGAGAGAGTCTTTCCATTAACCCTTGACACTCAATGGCATTTTCATTGCCAGGTCTCCCACCGTCGACATCTTGGAGGTCATATTGGTCAGCAACACGCGAGGACCAACAACATAAACACCATGGCTATAAGGGAAGGACAGAGACTGGGTATCCTTTGGCAAGGACAGCATGGTGGCACAGTGGTAGAGTTGCTGCCTTACAGTGCTTTAAGCCCCAGAAACCTGGGTTTGATCCTGACCACGGGTGCTGTCTGTATGGTTTGTATGTTCTCTCTGTGAAGGTGTGAATTTTCTCCAAGATCTTCCGTTTCCTCCCAAACTCCGCAGACGTACAGGTTTGTAGGTTAATTAGCTTGGTAGAAGTGTTAATATGCAGGGATTGCTGGTCAGGGTGGACTCGGTGAGCTGAAGGGCCTGTTTCCACGCTGTATCTCTAAACTAAACTTAACTAAACCAAACGGCTCACTTGCTTACAGCTCAATGCATTTCAACCATCTACAATCCTCAACCTTGGAGTGTGATGAAAGTCTCTACATTTGCTTGATTGTAAATGTAGCTCCAACAGCTCATAGGAAGCTCAGTATCATTCAGGATGAAGCAACCCATTTGACTGACACTCCACCACACTAAACATTTACTCCATCCCACTCGAGGAGTTGCTAAAAGTCCTAAAGCACATGAAGGCAGACAAATCTCCTGGGTCTGATCAGATATTTCTGACAGTGTGGGAGGCTAGTGAAGCAATTGTAGGAGCCCTGGCTGAGATTTGAGTCATCATTAAAGATGGATGAGGTTCCAGAAGAATGGAGGGTGGAAAATGTTGTGCATCTATTTAAGAAGGGTTGCAAGGAAAAGCCTGTGAACTATATGCCAGTGAGTCCTGACATCTGTGGTTGGAGAGTTATTAGAGATATAAGATATACATTTATTTAGATACATGTACTGTATATTGGAGCTTACCTTGGCTTACCTGGATTGGAGGCCTTCCAGTATTCTGACTCATCATACACACTGTTCATCCAATAATGGCTGTATTGTCTGCAAAATTAAAGATGATGTTGGTTCTCCAGTACATCCGGCAAGTGGACTGGACTTTGGATTATGGACTTTTTCTTTTGTAAATGGCGCAAAAATACAGCGACTTGTGCATGTGTGAGCTATGCAAAACGAATTTCACTGTGCAGTGCACATGTGACAATAAAGAACCATTGAACCATTGAGATGATCAAGGGCTGATGGGGGATAGTCACCATGGTTTTGCATGTGGGAGTAAGTATCTCGCGAATTTGAATGAGTTTATTGAAGATGTGACCAAAATGGTTGATAAGGGCACAGTTGTAGACGTTGTCTATATGGATTTTAGCAAAGTATTTGACAAGGTTCTGCATGGTAGGCTACAGTGGAAGGTTGGATCACATGGGATCCAAGGAGAGCGAGCCGACTGTATAGAAAATCGGCTTCATGGAAAATAAACAGAGGGGGATGGTGGAAGATTGTTTTTTGGACTGGAGGCCTGTGACTAGTGGTGTGCCTCAGGGTTTCATGCTGGCCCCATTTCCATTTGTCATCTATATCAATGATTTGGATTAGAACATACAAGGCATGATTAGTTAGTTTGACACTAAGGTGGGTGGTATTGTAGACAGCGAAAATGGATATCAGAAATTGCAGCAGGATCTTGATCAGTTGGGAAGGCAGGGTGATCAATGGACTTTAATACAGATAAGTGCAAGGAGTTGCATTTTTGGAAGTCAAACCGGGGCAGGACTACACAGTGAATGGCAAGGCTCTGGGGAATGTTGTAGAGCAGAGGGATCTAGGAATGCATAGCTCCTTGAAAGTGGGGAAGAAGCCTTTCAGCACATTGGCCTTCATCAGTCAGAGTATTGAATACATAAGTTGGGAAGTTATGTTACAGTTATTCAAGGCATTGGTGAGGCCACATTTAGAGTACTATGTTCAGTTATAGGAAAGATATTGTTTACCTGAAAAGGGTGCTGGGTAGATTTATGAGGATGTTACCAGGACTTGAGGGCCTGAGCTATAGGGAGAGGTTGAGCAGGCAAGGACTTAATTCCTTGGCGCGCAGGAGGATGAGGTGTGATTTTGTAGTGGTGTATAAGATCATAAAAGCAATAGATAAAATAAATGCAGTGTCATTTACCCAGAGTAGGGGAATCAAAAATTAAAGGACATATGTTTAAGGTAGGGGGGAAGGATTTATTAGGAACCTGAGGGGCAACTTTTTTACACACAGGGTGTAAGCGAGCAGAACTGCATACAATACTCCAAATGGGCCATAACCAAAGTTTTATAAAGTTACAACATGACTTTCTGACTCTTAGACTGAATGCCCCAACCTATGAAGGCAAGCATACCCAGCCTTCTTTTAGACTCTATCCCTCTGTCTACCAATCACCTCTGGCCTTGATCTCACCACTTCCCCTGTTCTCTGATGCAGCTATCTCCTTTCTCATAAGGCAGTCCCAACACAGTGTTTTGACGGAAAACATTGACACTTCCTTCACCACCCCCCCCCCCCCCACTCCCCCCTACTCCGCTACAGATGCCGTTTGACCTGCTGACTTCCACCACCAGATTATTTGTTGAGGCAGTTGATGGGAATGTGAGACGAATAAAATGGGATTAGTATCGGTACAGACTCGGTGGGCAGAAGGACCAGTTTCCCTGCTGTGTCTCGGTATGATTCTATAATTTCATGTTGATGAAATCATGTGAACAAGATGTACAGGATCTTTGGAGATCCTGGTACAAACAAAAGAAACAATCCAGAGATGTTCAAGCTATCTTGTGGGGACTGTCCCCGTCCACAATACTGCCTGCCGTGTGTGCCAGAGGTACCAGTAATCATTGATTCATGTTTCACTGCCACACTTTTAACTTTGCAGCTAGCTCAAATGTTGAAGTACTGTAGTTCTTGAACCTACAGCCTTCGAGTGCTGCCATTGAGCCAGGCTGAGGCTTTCAAGGGGGAACAGTCTGCATTGCATGATCCAAAGCCAACTTTCTAAAACATCAGATAACTTTCCAATCAGGTGACATATGGCTCTGCCTATAGATATTGGCTTTTGCATTCACAGTGATGAAGAAATACTGGTAACCAGAGACAGAAGGCTGACTGTTTACAGCGGGACTTGAAACAATTATGCAGAGTAAAGCGTAACACAAAACACAAATATTGTGGTCCTGATTTACGTAGGCCAGTTGAAGTTGCAGTGAATTAGCGCACGTTATTGTATGTTAAGTTCATTAGCTCAACCTCATTGGAGTGCACCCTCCATGGAGCGTCACCAGCAAAGGCTCGCAGAGGGAGGGAGAGGGAGAGGGGGAGGGGTGGCGGGAGGCCCACCCAAACTGCTGCTGAGGTCCAAACACAGTCAGGAAAAATAACTATGTTGGAAGTTCCACAAGCATCCACCTAGATGTTGTAATAAGAAGGTTCTAACTTTAGCTCAGCTATAGGGATATATATAATTTATTTTAGTTTATTAATTCACAGAATATTGGCCTTACTAGCCATCCAGAGGTAAACATGAACTGAGAGGCCTGGAAAACCATTTCAGTGGGCAGTGTGTCGACCGTGTTACTGTAAACCTGTGACCATAGAGAGCACTGATTTGGATGAACAGCAACTTTCCTTCTATGGCGGATCTTTGGTGTTCGTATGGATTTCTAGTTGTCTATATGAATTTCCACAAGCCATTCGTTTAAGGTTCCACATGGTAAACTGCTCTGGAAAGTTAGATCACATGGGATCCAGAGAGAGCCAGCCAACTGGATAGAAAATTGGCTTCATGGAAGGAATTGGCTTCACGAATGTGGAAGGATGTTCTTCAGACTGGAGGCCTGTGACTAGTGGTGTGCCTTAGGGATCAGTGATGGGCCCATTGCTGTTTGTGGTTTATATCAATGATTTGGATGAGACTGTATGGCATTCTGAAGTCAGTCTGAAGAAGGGTCTCGACCCGAAGCGTCGCCCATTCCTTCTCTGCCGAGATGCTGCCTGACCTGCTGAGTTACTCCTGCATTTTGTGAATAAATACCTTCGATTTGTACCTGAATCTGCAGTTATTTTCTTATACAGAATGTATGGCATGATCAGTAAGTTTGTGGATGACACTAAACTGGTTGGTATTGTAGATAGCGAAGATGGCTATCAAAATTTACAGCAGGATCTTTATCAGTTGGGCAAGAGGGCTAAGGAATGGTTAATTGAGTTTAATACAGATAAGTGAGAGGTGTTGCAGTTTGGGAAGTCAAACGAAGGCAGGACCTTCACAGTGAATGGCAGGGATCTGGGGAGAGTTGTATAGCAGAGGGACCTTGCAGTTCAGGTACATAGTTCCTTAAATATGGCATCACAGGTAGATAGCGTGGTCAAAATGGTATTTGGCACATTGGGTCTTCATCAGTTAGAGTATTAAGTATAGAAATTGGGATAAAAGGACACAAAGTGCTGAAGAAATTCAACTAGTCAGGCAGTATCTCTGGAGAACATGGATAGGTGATATTTCAGGTTCGGGCCTTTCTTCAGCCTGGAGAAGCAGTCTCAAGAAGGATCCTAAACCAAAACATCAACTATCCATGTTCTTCAGAGATGTTGTCTGACCTGCTGAGTTACTCCAGCACTTTGTGTCTATTTGTGTACAGCAGTAACTGCAGTTGCAAGTTTCTATAGAAGTTGAGATGTCATGTTACAGTTGTACAAGATGTTGTTGAGGCCACATTTGGAGCATTGTGTTCCGTTTTAGACACCTTGCTATAAGAAAGATTTTGTTAAGCTGAGAAGGTGTATGAGGATGTTGCCAGGACCTGAGGGCCTGAGCTATAGGGAGAGGTTGGACTTTATTCCTTGGAATACAGGAGGATGAAATGTGGTCTTATAATGAGGTATAACATCATGAGGAGAATAGATAAGAGTAGATGCTCAATTCTTTTACCCAAAGTAGGGGAATCAAGAAGTAGAGGACGTAGGTTTAAGGTCAGGTTGGAAACATTTAATAGAAATCTGAGGGTCAACGTTTTCATACTGCGGTTAGTGGAAATAAGAACCTGATGGGGTAGTTGAGGCAACTACTATAACAATATTTAAAATACATTCAGCCAGGTACATGGATAGACTATAGACTATAGACAATAGACAATATGTGCAGGAGTAGGCCATTCGCACCTTCGAGCCAGCACCGCCATTCAATGTGATCATGGCTGATCATTCACAATCAGTATCCCGTTCCTGCCTTCTCCCCATACCCCCTGACTCTGCTATCCTTAAGAGCTCTATCTAGCTCTCTCTTGAAAGCATCCAGAGAATTGGCCTCCTCTGCCTTCTGAGGCAGAGAATTCCACAGATTTACAACTCTCTGACTGAAAAAGATTTTCCTCATCTCCGTTCTAAATGGCCTACCCCTTATTCTTCAACTGTAGCACCTGGTTCTGGACTCCCCCAACATTGGGAACATGTTTCCTGCCTCTAACGTGTCCAATCCCTTAATAACCTTATATGTTTCAATAAGATCCCCTCTCATCCTTCTAAATTCCAGTGTATACAAGCCTAGTCGCTCCAGTCTTTCAACATATGACAGTTCCGCCATTCCGGGGATTAACCTAGTGAACCTACTCTGCACGCCCTCAATAGCAACAATATCCTTCCTCAAATTTGGAGACCAAAACTGCATACAGTACTCCCGGTGCGCTCACTAGGGCCCTGTACAACTGCAGAAGGACCTCTTTGATCCTATACTCAACTCCTCTTATCATAAAGGCCACATGCCATTAGCTTTCTTCACTGCCTGCTGTACCTGCCTGCTGTACCTGCATGCTAACTTTAAGTGACTGATGAACAAGGACCCTCAGATCTCTTTGTATTTCACCATTTCCTAACTTGACACCATTCAGATAATAATCTGCCTTCCTGTTCTTTCCACCAAAGTGGATAACCTCACATTTATCCACATTAAACTGCATCTGCCATGCATCTGCCCACTCACACAATCTGTCCAAGTCACCCTGCATCCTCATAGCATCTTCCTCACAGTTCACACTGCCATCCAGCTTTGTGTCATCCGCAAATTTGCTAATGTTACTTTTAATCCCTTCATCTAAGTCATTAATGTATATTGTAAATAGCTGCGGTCCCAGCATCGAGCCTTGAGGTGCCCCACTAGTCACTGCCTGCCATTCTGAAAGGGACCCGTTAATCCCTACTCATTGCTTCCTGTCTGCCAACCAATTTTCTATACATATCAGCACCCTACCCCCAATACCATGTGCTCTAATCTTGCCCACTAATATCCTATGTGGGACCTTATCAAAGGCTTTCTGAAAGTCCAGGTACACTACATCCCCTGGCTCTCCCTTGTCCATTTTCCTAGTTCCATCCTCAAAAAATTCCAGAAGATTAGTCAAGCATGATTTCCCCTTCATAAATCCATGCTGACTCGGAACGATCCTGTTGCTGCTATCCAAATGTTCCACAATTTCTTCTTTTATAATTGACTCCAACATCTTCCCCACCACTGATGTCAGGCTAACTGGTCCATGATTTCCCGTTTACTCTCTCCCTCCTTTCTTAAAAAGTGGGATAACATTAGATAGGAAAGGTTTAGAGGGATATGGGCCAGACATGGGCAGGTGAGACTAAAGTAGATGGAACATCTTGGTTGGCATGGCAAGTTGTGCTGAAGGCTCTGTTTTCATGCTGTATGGCTGCTACTCCATCACTCTATGTTGCTTGAGCAGATGGGTTGTTTGGCCACCTCAATAGTATTATAATAAATAGAAGCAGGAGTGGGCCACTTGCCATCCTTGTGCCTGCTCTGCCTTTCAATTAGATCACAGTTGATCTATAATCTCAGCATTGTTTTCGTGTGGAGACACAAGGAACTCCATTTGCTGGAATCGTGAGCAAAACACATCGTTTGTTGGATGATCTCAGTGTCAGGCAGAATCTGTGGAGGTAATTGACATTTTGAGTCAGGACCCTTCTGCAGACTGATTGTTTTCCCATGGGGGGGGAAACATTATTTAGTAAAGATGAGGGAGTGGAGGCTCGGAAAGTGGAAGTAATTAAAGAGACGAAAGGCATGTGAAGTATCTTGAACATGGGTCGGGAGAGATTTGACCAGGGGGGATAGGATGGAGTTGAGGTTATTTCATAAAGATGAGGGAATGGAGAGAATGTGAAGTGTCTCGACCCGAAATGTCACTCATTCCTTCTCTCCAGAGATGCTGCCTGTCCCGCTGAGTTACTCCAGCTTTTGTGTCTATCGTCAATTGTTTTCCCATACCGGCTCCATATCCCTTGATTCCTTTAGGAGTTGAGATAGTCACAATATGCTGAGAGGGAAAAGAACCTGTAGGGCAACTTTTGCACATGGACTGTGGTGCGTACATGGAATGACCTACCAGAAGAGGTAGTTGAGGCAGGTACTATAACAACATTTCAAAGAAGATACATGGATAGCAAAGATTTAGAGGAATATGGGCAAAACACAGGCAAATGGGATTAGGTTAGATGGGGTATCTTGGTCAGTATGGATGAGTTGAGCCAAATGGCATATTTCTGTGCTGTATACCTCTATGATGCTAATTGCTGAACTTATCTTTTTATTCCTAATTTATTTAAATACTTGCATTTAAATTCTGGCTACTATGAAGAAATTCAAACTGATGTCCCTGAATCACTGGTCCAGATACCCAGCACAGTAACACAACTACTCATGCCATTGCGCCCATTATCTGAGCATTAAGTGCAGGCCTATTGGAATTCAAAATACGCACATTGTTTCAAGATCTATATCAATAAATTTAAAAGGCTGTCTGCATTGGTAAAGCCATTAGGACTGAATAGGTGCCACTTTATTCTTTTTTTTTTAATGCTCTTGAGCAATTTGAGTGAAGGAGTAACTTTCTGGTTTTCTGCATGAAAGGCCGTGGCAGGATTTTGAGCACAGGAAATAGCTTGGCAATTCGGGATCTTGCATAACTTTCCACCCATGGCTAAGCTGCAATTATTTTCTTTTCTTTTATATTTTACACCCATTTGCTTTGTTAGACCAAGTGTTGCAGAAAGTGTCCTGGGGATGCACCAGATTAAAACCGCACCGCAGTGTGGCTGCTATATGATAAACTGGCTGGCTTTCACAGAGTGGCGAGAATAATACAAAGCTCATTGATCAAGGACAACCATTGCTTTTTATTTATTATTTCCAGTCAAGTCTGTAATTGTGAACATCTCGCTGCTAATCAGCAACAGGATAACAATACCCGGAGAGATAAAACACTGCCTCATGGTTTGGGGCCAAACATGATCCCCTGCACCAGCTCCAACAGATAGAAGGTCCCAAGTCATTGGGCATGATAGAACTATCCTTATTTGTCGAACTTCACTTGAAGGGTTCACCCTCTTGAGCTCCTCGGAAGAATGGTCCTCATAAGAGGAACAGAGAGTTAGTGTAATTAGAGAGGAGGGACATGATGGGGTTGCAATGAGGAGGACGTGATTGAGGGAAAGGAGTTGATCAATGAGATGCTCAGCAAAGCTATCTGCAGGTAAGGTGGTGGGTGGAGGGATCACCAAAAGTAATGATTAAGGAAGAGCCCATTTTGAAAGAGGTAGATGACTTATTTAGGTAAGGTCAAATGCACCTCTTTCAGTAACAGTTAAGGAGACCTCAACCTGTATAGCGTATCGTTAATGTGAAGCACTGAGAAAGCACCTTCAGCTGTGCTGGCATGGCACCCCTGCTGATGGAAATGTTTGCTATGTTCAACGGCATTTAGCATGATTGATTACCTGTGCACCCATAAGTCTAGTTAACGTGAGGCTGGCCCTCGGATGGGTCGTGTTGCTGGGACTGCTTCTCCTCCACCTGCTTCCTTCAGTGGCCAGCAACCTCCCTCTTTGGATGGTTCCATCAGCAGCTTCACATTGAAAGTGGCTTCCAACTACTTTTGACACCATTAACACATCGGAGGCAGTGACTCCTTCGTGAATCCTTGACTTTTCTCTGAGGATATCTCCCTACTTTCCAGACAGTGATTGTGATGACAAGACTCCTTTCCTCAAAAGACAGTAATTACCAAATGGTCATATCGAGAATGTGTCATCACTAAATGGTAGGTTATTCAGTCCATCCGATAGGGAGAAAATGGGAAATGATCCATCTTATTGTTCCTTCTGTGAAACATATTATCTACACTTATAGGCAGCAGTTTCTGGATTTTCTTTTCACACCCGTCTTTTTTTAATGCTAACTGTTCCCTCTTTGTCCTGATTTGAATCAAGTCTGATGTACGGTTCTAGCCTGGAGCAATAAACAGCAGCTTTTAACTGATATCATTGGTTAAATGTAAATGCATGCCTTTATTATCTTTAGTTTATCTTTAAGTTTTTAATGTGTTCTTTTGCCTTGGGTTATGTTCTGCAGAGAATGAAATAATCTAACAAATGTCTTTAGGTTTGCATCCAAGACTGAGACTTTGGATGAATGAGTATTTGTGTAAACAGTTTATCTTGCTTGGAGATGACAAAACCACTGAGATGAGGTCAGATCAAATTTGTCAGACCAATGTGACATGTTCATAAGGTGAAAAGACAGTCACGGGCAGTATTTATTGAGGTGTCTTGATGAACGCTTGAATCACCTATGCATAGAAGGCCACACACCAAGTGCTGGAAGATGGGATTGATGCAGATGGGTCAGTCACCAGTGGTCATCATGGATGAGGTGGGCTGAACAACCTATTTTTATACTCAAGAACTCTATGATTCTAAGGATGCAAGATTAGTGAGTCTCGATTTCACTGCTACATATTTTGGAAGCTGATGAAACTAAGTACATAAGAAGTGGGTTTTACAGCTCATATCAATAAGATCATGGCTGATTCTCAATCCTGTCCACATCCCTGCACAAAACTTGCATCCTTTGATTCTTTTGAAGTCTAAAACCCTATGAAACTCAGCCTTGAATATAGTCAATGACCAAGGTAACACATGGCAAAGAATTACAACCCTCAAGATTTAGTCATCTTTGCTCATCTGCAACTACATGGTCAACTCCTTCTTCTGAGACAATGTCTTCTCACTCCAATTGGCCAGTTAGAGGAACCAGCCTCATGGCATACATTCATTAAAATAAGCTCTTATCCTAAAATCAAGCAAATTTAGACCCATCTTAACCAATCTTTGTTGTTAGATCACCTCCCTCTTTCAAAGATCTGGCTTAAAGTCCTTTTAACATGATTTGTCGGAAGAATTCATACTACAAAGGGAAAAAAGACAAAATGCAGTAGATGTTGGAAGTCTGAAGCAAAATCAGAAAATGCTGGAGAATATATTGCAGAACAAGGAACGCCTAGGGTGGAAGGCAGTAGATATTTAATGAATATCAACACATCATTTAATGTCTCTTGGTTTGATCTGTCATGTAACCTTCTTTATCTTCCCTGCTACCCTCCCCCATCTGAGCTCCCTTACTCTGCAGTTTAAGATATGACTGTCTTTAGCTTTTCCAATTCTGGTGGAAGTTCATTGACTTGCTATGTCCCCAGCATGGAATCATCATTCATTCTGCAAACACATTTTTCTAGTGCTCTGTCACCACTGCCTTGATAGTAATGCAAGAATGGGAGGTATGCTAGACCATGTGGTCATAAGATCATAAGAACTAAATTAGGCCATTTAGCCCATCGAATGTTCTCTGTTATTCAATCATGGTGGATCTATTTTTCCTTCTCAATCCCATTCTCCTGCCTTCTCCCCATAACCTTTGACACCCTTACTAACCAAGAGCCTATCAATCTCCGCTTTAAACATACCCAAAGACTTTGCCTCCACTTGGCATTCACCACCCTCAACCTACAGAAATTCCTCCTCATCCCCATTCTAAAGGTACATCCTTTTATTCTGAGGCTGTACCCTCTAGTCCTAGAATTCCCCCACTACTAAAAACACCTTTTCCACATCCACGCTAGCTAGGCCTTTCATTATTCTGATGATTTCAATAAAGTACCCTCTCATCCTTCTAAACACCAGTGAATACAGGCCCAGTGTCACAAAATATGCTCCAAATACATTAACCCAATCATCCCTGAGATCATTCTCGTAAACCTCTTCTGGACTCTCTCCAAGGCCAACAGGACCTTCCTCAGATATGGGGCCCATAACTGTTCACAATGTTCCAGATATGGTCTATTCTAGAGGATTTTTAAAGATCTACTAAGTGAGATAGATCTGGAGTTGTACAAAACCCAGACTGCAACATCCCCTGCCTGAAGGATATTTCTGAACCGAATGGTATTTTGCAACAGTCCAATATAATTGTAGATATTATTACTCAAACTATATTCTCTTAATTCCAGATTATTAATTACACTTACATTTCACAGTAACTATGACAGGATTTGAATTTACGTCACTGGATTGTTAGGTAAGGCATCTCGATTACTAGTCTGGTAATTCAACTGATATACCACATTTTAATCCATTGGTACTTTCTAGGGTCTTGTAACTTCAGTACACCATCACCAATGCATCTACTATCTCCCTTTCTCTGATGGAACCCTGGGTGTGAGCTCTCTGGGCCACAGTACTGTAAGTATTCTGTCCACTTAATTCCATCAGTACATTTTACTTCATTCATAGTAACATTCCGGTCTTTTTTTAGTCTACAGCTGCTAAATCAATGTATTTGCTAAATGTCTCTCCCATCTCATTATTTCCCATAATAGTTTTGCTTGCCTCTGTAACTCGTGTTTCCATTTGCTACTCGTTTCCTTTTTGTAGAAGGTGTGTTTCCAGTTAACTTAGTTTCATTTTCATCCCCCACTTGATTGTTTTTTTGTCATTTTTTGTTGATTTCAAGTTGATGGCCATTCCTATACAATTGTGTGGTCTGCACTGAGGAGGTTCAATGGCTGAGACTACACCCTAGCTAATGGGAATACCGTCAGTAGAATGAAAACAGCGGGGGGGAAACTGTTTCTGAATCTGCTGGTTTAAAGCTTTTTTGATGTTCCGACGGAGGAGAGGAGAAGACGGAATGACCAGAGTAAAAATGGTCCCCAAATTGTTGGTTGCCTTCCTGTGGCAGTGTGAAGTGTCAACAGACTCAATGGGGGAAGACTGGTTTGTGTAAGGGACTGGGCTGCATCTGCAACTCTCTGTAATTTCTTATAGTCTTGGGCAGAGCTGTTGCCAAACCATGCCATGATGCATCTGGATAATATGTTTCCTACAGTGCATCCATAGAAGTTGAAGAGATACATAGGAGTCATCTGAACTTCCTTTGTCTTCTGAGGAGGTAGAGGCATTGGTGTGCTCTTGGACTATAGCTTCAATATCGTTGGTCCAGGACAAATAGTTGGTGATATGTACACTTAGGAACTTGACATGCTTGACTATCTCCACTTTAGCAGCCTTGATACAGTCCAGGGCATGTACACCACCTACTTTCCTCAAGTCAATAACTATCTCCTTCATCTGACTGACATTGTGGGAGGGATTGTTTCCTTGACACCATGTTACTTAGCTCCCTAGCCTCTTCCAAAACCCTGTCTCATTATTGTTTGAGTCATGGCCCACTACAGTGGTGTGATCTGCAGACTTGTAAATGTAGTTAGAGCAAAATTAGAGCAGAATAGAGCAGAATTTTAGTAAAATGTTTTCTATTGTTAATCTATCAAAATAGTGATAGTGTAGTGGGTCTGGGCGCAGTAGGAATCAGCCAAGACGCCAGGTAGGTATTAACAGTAATTTTAATGCAGCCACAGAACATCCACACTCTCTTCAGTCTCAAGCACGAGTTATCTCTCTAGCCCCTTCAGGCAAACCCCGTAGCACTGGTCCCTTCCCCAGCCCTGTCCAACCTGTGCCGAGGAGGGTGATCCAGGGAGTGGCCTAATCCCCGGGTACCGCCACAATAAATTTAATCCAATTCTCAGTCTACTTTACCAAACATGATCCTTGCACCTATCCAATTAGTTGTATTTAAATAAGTACACCTATCCAGAATTCAATGCAAGATTCAAGCATTTTATGATTATTTCTTTGGAGGATCCCTTTCTATAAGATTTTTATTGTATAAGAAATAATCTAAAATACCATATTACCTTGATGGCTGTTTGGCACATTTGCTCCTTTAAACACATTCCATGACTCAAGCTGAGAGTTACATTCGCCAGTTTCATTTGCCCAGCCCACACAAAGCCCGCCTGATTATTTTGTTACCTGTGTTACTAGTTCCTCATGATTAATAGTCGGCCTGATACTGTTTATAAACTTTAACACGTGCTATAAATTACTGGCATGAATGTGTGTTATTCTTGCTCGTTCTGATGTCTAGACATACTGATACTTCTTCCTGTTCTTCTGAGCCAAGATCATCCCCCTTTCCTTTTTGCATTTGGGCCTATCTATTCTCAGGTTATATGGAGTTGTACAGCACAGAAATGGGCTCTTCACCCACCACATCCTCTTTTTACTAATCCCATTTGCTCTCTCTAGGTCTTTCTCCTTCAATGCTTTACCTATTTAGGTGCCTTTTTAAATGTCTCTTAAACATAGTGATTGTCTCTGAGTCCAGTATATCCTCTAACAGTGAGTTCCTGGTATCAAATACAGGTAACCTGGAATATTTAATTCCCAACCTTGGTCATCCTGCAATTGCATCTCCATTTTCTATTATAGACAATAGACAATAGGTGCAGGAGGAGGCTATTCGGCCCTTCGAGCCAGCACCGCCATTCAATGTGATCATGGCTAATCATTCTCAATCGGTACCCCGTTCCTGCCTTCTCCCCATACCCCCTGACTCCGCTATCCTTAAGAGCTCTATCTAGCTCTCTTTTGAATGCATTCAGAGAATTGGCCTCCGCTGCCTTCTGAGGCATTCACAGGCTGTGGGTGCCACTGACAAGGCCAGCACTTATTGCCCATCCTTAATTGCTCCTCGAGAAGCTGATGGTGACAAATTAGTTAAATGAATTGCTTGAATGGTCAGTAGTATTATTGTCACCATAATTTTACTCATTCTTGATTTGAGATATATCACATCCCTGAGTCATCAGTCTAGGTCTCTGGATTGCTAGTCCAGTAGATACACCAACTCTGTTCATTGGGCATTAGATTAAATCTATTTATCTTTTTTATCTATTTAGTTGTGGCCATAGTATGAGTTCAGTTAAAATACCTATAATATTTCTCTCTCTCTCTCTCTCTCTCTCTCTCTCTCTCTCTCTCTCTCTCTCTCTCTCTCTCTCTCTCTCTCTCTCTCTCTCTCTCTCTCTCTCTCTCTCTCTCTCTCTCTCTCTCTTTTTTTTTTTTTTTTTTTTTTTTTCATTTTCAAAGACTTTATTCAGCACATTCACATGATACATCACATCAAAACCACATTCAGGGGTTACAAGTCATCAAATAATCATTATAATACAATGTTGCCTTCATTATTTACAATGCTCTCAACCCCCCGCGGTGACCAGCGCCCACGGAAGGCCTCCATAGTCCCCGTGGTCTCCGCGTGTTCCCTCTCTAGGGTCACGCGCGCACGGACGTAGGCCCGGAAAAGGGGAAGGCAGCCGACTCTGGCAAGACCATCGACCGCCCGCTGCCTGGACCCGCGAATGGCCAACTTGGCCAGGCCCAAGAGCAAACCGACAGGGAGGTCCCACCCCCCCGAAAGACCCTCCCCACCCCCTGCCTTGTGTCCAAACACTAGAATCGTAGGACTAAAGTGTAACCAGAACTTGAGGAACAACCCCTTCAGATATTGGTACAGGGGCAGTAACCTCTCACATTCCATATAGACATGGAACACGGTCTCTTCGTCACCGCAGAAAATACAGGCGGTCGGCGAGCCCGTGAACCGGCTCAACAGTTTATTACACACCTCCGCTCTGTGCAGCACTCTCCACCCCAGGTCCCCGATGTAAAGGGGAACAACTCCCTTATAGAGAGCCCCCCACTGAGGACCGTCCCCGTCTTCAGGTGGTAACACAGACCGCCAAGATGTATCAGGGCGGTGTACGAAAACAAGGAGGTGTAGAATGTGCAGGAGCATTCTGTACAGTGTGCGTCTCTTCGCATCACGAAACAGCACGCTGGGCATCTCGGAAAGGCGGCTCAGGTTGTGTGGAGCCGGCGCCCGAGAGAAATCCCGGAGCCTAGGCCCGATGAGCAAATCTGACGGAGCGGGGGTAAGCTCAGTCAGAACCACTCTAGGCACACGCCTCTCCTCGACACCCGCCATGACAGGGTGAGGACCAGCTGCTCCCGCAGCCACGACGTCCCCCTCCCTTTGTGGAGCAACACGTCGGCTGAAAACAACCAAATTCCTCACTCTAAGCACGTCCCGATAGAAACTAGGCAGACCCCGTAAGGCGGGTCGACTGATGCCCGCCACCGGCAGCCGCGAAACCCCCCGTAGGCAACAACCCCGACGAAAAAAATACGTGGCCAGAGCGTGCCACCTGGGGGGGTTCTCCGTGTACATATACCTCCGCAGAGTCCTGAGACGGAGAGCCGCCACCTGGGTACGCACGCATACCAAGGATTGGCCGCCCTCCTCCAACGGGAGACTCAGGACTGCTGCGGTAACCCAATGCTTCCTATTTCCCCAGAAGAAGTCCACCAGCTTCTTCTGTAAAGTAGTTGCAAAGATGGAGGGCGGGACAAGAGTAGCCAGCCGGTACCACAACATGGAGGCCACCAGCTGGTTTATGACCAGCACCCTCCCCTGAAAGGAAAGGACTCCAAGCAGGCCTGACCAGCGTCCCAGCCGGGCGACGATTTTCATCTCCAGCTCCTGCCAGTTCGCCGGCCAGGCATCCTCAGTGGGACTCAGGTACACCCCCAGATAGAGGAGGTGCGTGGTGCTCCACGCATACATCGCCATCTCCTCCGGCAGGGAGTCTACCTGCCACTGACCCACTAATAGTCCAGAGCATTTACTCCAATTAATCCTGGCGGATGATGCAGCCGAGAAAGTCCTCTGGCAGTCACGCATCCTCCGCAGGTCACCAGGGTCAGTGAACGTAAGGAGCACATCATCGGCATAGGCTGAAAGAACCACTTCCACCCCCGGACCTGGTAGAGCCAGGCCTGTCAGCTTCCTCCGAAGAAGACACAGGAATGGCTCTACACAGACCGAGTACAACTGACCGGACATGGGGCACCCCTGACGAACCCCCCTCCCAAAATGAATGGGAGCCAACAACACCCCATTAACCTTCACAAGACACTCCGCTGCAGCGTACAAGAGCCGGACCCTGGCTACAAAATGCGGTCCAAATCCGAACGCTTGCAGCGTCCCGAATAGGTAGTCGTGGTCTACCCTGTCAAAAGCCTTCTCCTGATCAAGAGACAGGAAGGCTACTGACTGACCAGTGCCCTGAGATAGATAAATCAGGTCCCTAACCAGGTGGATGTTATCCTGAATGGACCGACCAGGGACTGTATAGGACTGGTCAGGGTGAATCAGTTGAGACAGCACAGAGCCTAGGCGATTTGCCATCGCCCGTGCAAAGATTTTGTACTCTGTACAGAGGAGAGAGACCGGGCGCCAGTTCTTCAACAGGCGGAGTTCACCCTTCTTGGGCAGCAGGACAACGACTGCTCTGCGCCACGAGAGGGGCATCTCCCCGGTCGCCAGGCTCTCCCCCAGAACCTTCATATAATCATCCCCCAGGACATCCCAGAAGGCTCTAACAAATTCTACCGTCAACCCATCCAGCCCAGGGGACTTGCCCCTCCTGAGCTGGTGCAGGGCACGTGTCAACTCCTCCAATGATAAGGAGTCATCCAGAAGATCGAACGCTTCCCTATCTACAGTCGGTAGACCCTCCCACAGGACCCGCTGAGCCTCCCCGCTGCAACCATCTGCGGAGAACAGGGTCCCATAAAAGGACCGGACTAAAGCACTGATCCTCTCTGGATCTGTGACAGAGGAGCCATCATCCGCGAGCAGCTCCACGAGCTGTTTGCGGGCTCCCCGCCCCTTCTCCAGAGAGAAAAAGAAAGGTGACGCTCGGTCCAAATCGTGCAGCATTTGGACCCGCGACCTCACGTAAGCTCCTCGGGACCGCTCAAGCAGCAGGTCCCTCAAGGCTTCCTTCTTCCCCTGAAACTCTCCCCATTCACAGGAGTCCTCACCAATCCGACCCAGGCGAGACTCCGCCCCCGATAGCTCCCTCTCGAGCCTCTCAACCGCTGAGTCCCGCCTTCCGGTCGACCCCCACGTATATTCCTTACAAAAGAGGCGGATGTGAGCTTTCCCCACATCCCACCACTGCCTAAGTGAAGAAAAGCTCCCCTGCCTCTCTCTCCACTTCACCCAACTCCGTCTGAATGACTCCCGGAAACACCGATCCTCCAGCAGCTTGTTATTGAAATGCCAGTAAGCAGACCCAGCCCGCGTGCGCCCCGGATTGAAGTCCATGCGCACCAGACAGTGGTCCGAGCATGGCACCAGCCGCATTGAGGCCGCTGAGACACGGGAGACAAACGCACCGGAGATATACATTCGATCAATGCGGGAACCGCCCCCCTCAGACCTCCGCGAGAATGCGTTTGAGTCAGGGTGGAGGTTCCGCCATGCATCCACTAGCTCAAAAGAATCAAGCAAGCCTCTCAGTTTCTTTGCTACAGCGGGGGCACACTGAGTACCAGAACGATCTCGCACCTCAAGTGTGCAGTTGAAATCTCCCCCCAGAAAGACACACTCTCCTCTTTCAATAGTGCTCAACAGAGCAGTCACCTCCTGAAGTAGGCAGGCCTGCATCGTGCCGCTGCTGGGGGCATACACGTTAATAAAATGCAACGGCATGCCATCCAGACTCACAGCCAGATAGAGCAAACGACCTGGCACCACTTCCTGCACCTTCAGGATCTCTGGCTGAAAAGTCGGGGCCAACAGAAAAGCCACCCCGCTCGAGTTTGTGCTGAGGTGGCTCATGTAAACCCCCCCTTCCCACTCCAGTCGCCAGGTGGGTTCGTCACCGACAACAGTGTGCGTCTCTTGCAGAAAACACACCGCGTATTTCCCCTCTCTCAGGACTTGTAAATGCTGAAATCTGCGAAAGCTCGCTCTACTGCCATTTAAATTTAATGTAACTACTGTGAATTTGCAAACACGTTGGAATTATTTCCTCACATTGCTCTTGGTCGCAGAACCATCCTCCTTGAGGAACTTTGAGAATTCCCCAAGCTGATGCCTCACAGACGCAGGAATATCACTATCCTTGCTGCCAAGGATGCTATCAAGATCCTCAATAAATCCTGGCAGCTCTCCCCACCGCCTCTTCGCTGTTTCAACTTTAGTCTTGTGACTTTTAGATGTTTTGAGAAAGTCCTGAATCTCACGGATAAGGGTTGCGTTAAACACAGCCCTGAAGTCTGGGCGCCCCGCCAACCCACTCACACCTGGAGCAGCAGCCTCCTCTGCACATCGCTCAAGGCCAGTGTCAGAGTCTGTGGGACTACAGCTTGCTGAAAGCTCACCCACCCCACTGCACAGGCCGAGCCCATCGCTCTCCCCCTCCTCCGGCATGACACCACCCCCAGGATCCATGCCGAGGGAGGGTCCCGATGCCTCTGACAGCAACAAGCTGTCCGGTAAAAGGCTAGGCTCCTGCACTCTCCCATCACACCCCACCTCTGGGTCTGGGGAAGAAAAACCAGCAGGCACCCCCGGGGTCCCAGGTGTTCTTGGAGTCTCCCCTACTACCTCAACCGATGAGGCATCACTCCCCTCATCACTTCCACTGGTTCTAATACAGAGCTCAGAGTGGAACGTTTGATCTCCCGCTCCTCCCCCCTCAGGCTGACTCTGCTCATCCCCCATCCCAGGGAGCACATTTCCAGGGGAGTCAAACCCATCAACCGGCGTGCCATCACCCTCAGAAGGCCCCTGAAACGAGGGGACCTCCTCCGACCCAGCGGACACACTCCCAGGGGCATCAACCCCGCTACCCGATGAGATGACTCCCTCGGAAGGCCCCAGAGATGAGGGGGCCGCCACCAACCCAGAGGACACGGTTTCAGGGGAGGCGATCCCAGTAACTGGTCTGGTAACACCTGCAGAAGGTCCCTGAAACAGAGGCTCATCCTCCGGCCCACAAGTCACCAGTCCGTGGTCACCGCTCTCGACAGGGGTGGAAGGTCTCGAAATATCCGTCCCCCTTAATTTGGGCCCACGCTCATGCTCTTCCTCGCTTTCCGACAGCCTTCTTTTTGTCCCGGTGACCGGGGGAGGTGCGGTGACCTCCATAGAGGAAGGGTCCTCCACCTCCGCACCACCCGCTGCCCCCTTTCTACTCCCATGTTTGCTCCCCCCTGCCCCCTTCCGGTTCACCTCAGCTCCTTGCTGAGCCAAACCAGGTGCGCCCTGGACTTCACTGGGCCCACTGGGCAGGAGCCCATCTGCTGTTGATTGATTCCCTTGGAGGGGCTTATCCTTCTTCTTATCCTTATTCTTAGTCTTCCCCTTCTGCGTCACCCAACCTCCCTCCCCCCCTTCACCCTTCCCCTGCGCCTCGCCATCTACCACCTCCACAGGTTCAGGGTATGGGGGGGGGGGGCCCTCACTGCTCCGGGTCACCAAGGTAGTACTTGCAGCCTCTGATGGGTTGGCAGTGCCGTCCCGGGTTACCGAGACGGAGCCAGCAGCCCCAGCCGAGTCAGCAGTTCCACCCCGGGCCACCGAGGCTTGGAGGGCCGCCCCGGATGGGCCAGCACTGCATTCCTGGGCCCCTGCGTTAGAATTTCTCGCAGTGGCCCGGCTCCTGGGACACTCTCTACGGAGATGTCCAAACTCCTTGCACGCGTGACACTGTGCCTCTCCCCAGCTCCAATACACGCGATTGGAGAGACCCTTATGCTCCACAGCGAAACTCCCCTCGGCACCCAACCCCACTTCCACCTTCATAAACACGCGCCTCTTAAAGCTCAGCACCCCTTTCTCATACGGGTCATTCCCGGGGTGCATGAGCCTAGTAAGTTTAGACCGCACCTCCCCAATCTTCATCAAGTGTGGAAGGATTTTTGCATCCCGGAGAAACGTGGGACAATTCCGTAGGAGAACCGATTTTACATTGGACACCCACGGTTCCACCTGTAGATGGACCCCCTCCACCGTGAGCCCCTTCTCCAACACTTGGGCCACATCCTTCCGGGACTTCAGTATCAACTGAACCTTCCCTCCTGCACTCTCGGAAGAGGCAATGACATCCCTCTTGAACAGATCATGCAAGCCCTTTGCAATTGCAGCCCTGCTCCACGTGAACCCGGTTTGAACCGAGATCCCGTAAATATCCCAGTCCAAGTCAACATGAGGCTCATCCACGAGTGGCCTCGAGGCCGCCGTCGAAGCCGCCACTGCGTAGCTCTGAACCTTAGGCCGAGCCCCCGCCTTCATGACAGTGGCACACCTCAGCTCCAGGGACAGCAGCACCTCAGCTCAAAAGCGATCCTCAGAGACAGTCACAGTCTGAATGAGCAGCAGAAGCAGTTTCCTCCAGCCAGAGAAAGGAAAGTCCCCAAGCTCACCTCCACAGTCCAGAGCAGCTTTTGGAAGGCTCTTCAAAGCCCTGACAGAAGCAAAAGATACCCTCTTCACGTTAAGCCCAGGCAACAGCACTGTGCAAAACGGTATTGGGGCAGAGAGTCGGTGCTATAAATGTCAAAGACACCGAAATCATTCCTACCCACGATCTCCAGGCACTCTTGGCAATCCGCCAGCCACGGCTGCTCCCACCGCGGTGCAGAGGAACTCAGGAATTCCACACGAAATGGAGAAATCCTTAAACAAAGGAAAGTTTCCACAGTCCGACGTTCGGTCAAACTATGAAATCTCACTGCAACTGTTCCTCCTCCTTCGACAAGAACCTTGAAAGGTTGCTTCAAAACTTCTCAGTCGCCGGAGCAGAGAAAAACACGACCTCTCTCTCTCTCTCTCTCTCTCTCTCTCTCTCTCTCTCTCTCTCTCTCTCTCTCTCTCTCTCTCTCTCTCTCTCTCTCTCTCTCTCTCTCTCTCTCCCAGTTAGAAAGTGCAAATGAAAAAGTCAACACATCATGTTGTCTCTTTCACCCGATTCCCTGAAATTTCAATCTTAATCCATTGCTTCTGTGGATCTACTCTCCTGCTTTGCATCATATTTACAAGCCTTCAGGGCTAACCTTCAATGCATTGCATTTCCATCTTTTTTTTGTAGTACAATTAACTCCCAACTGTGGCTTGAAATGAAAAGGCTAGCTCCATAGTGACAAACCAAACAGAGAATGCTGTACAACAGATGTGCTTCACCCCATTTTATAACAGATTTGCAAAAAATTATAATAACTGTGATCATGTGGCTCCTGGCAGAATTTACCAAGTGTTCGATAGGCTGCTAACACCAGAATTGTGATTAATTCTTAATAATGTTCCCACAAACTTGATTTATATTTGATGGTATATCTGCACATATAATCTATTGAGGGGACTGATCATCTCTCAATATTTTCACGTGCTTTTGTGGTATTACAAAATCTGTTTAAAACATTTATGCCACTAACACCATTAACATCAGTTCCATTATTCAAATAGTGAAAGGAAAATGATCATATTATTGGAGCTGGGCAAAGATTCCAGGTGTAATCACTCAATATGACAATATAAAATTAATCACAATACAGAAGGCTTGCCAAAGCAGTAGACACAATAATTCAAAATGACAAATGGGAATTAATCACTTCATTATATGCCTGCACGCTGCCACCATTGTACTTTGGACAGAATCTGCAGTGAGGAGGCTGGTTATTATGCACTCCCCTTGCAGAGAGCGTGGACCTTGTTGTGAGTGCATCTGTGTGTCCACTTTGACATGTGGAGTCTTTTAAACCTCCCAGTATTATGCAGACAGTTTCATTTGCTTCAGAATATGTGTTGAATGGTTTACAACATTGCGTCCAGGCCGTCTGGAACTCTTTGGTTCTGAAGAGACCTCCCGAGTTGCAGAGCCAAACATTTAGCAGAAGAGGATTTGGAACTTTTTTTGTTGGAAGGAAGCTGGGTGGGGTGAGGCTCAGCAAGATGAGAGGGAATAGGCAGTGGTTTGTAGAACATGGGACAGCTGCATCCAGTTTACTTTTACTCAAAGTTCAGTTTATTCGTTAATAAAGTTATGCAATGGCAAATTCAATTTGGGGTTTACACAAGCAATGCTGGATTAAGAAAGGCTTTGATATTTTAGAGTGAATTATACATCACTTCATGGTTGTCCCTTTATAGTTCATAAAGTATGATGAAGAATAGTTATAATATAAGATATGTGGCAATCCATTTGTGCATCACACTCCCATAAACAGCAATGTTATAATCAATAGATCATTTGTTTTGTGTAGCAAGGTTGATTGAGGAATAAATATTGGTCAGTCAGGGGATAACTCCACTGCTCATCTTTGAAATAATGAAATTATGCCACCAGGCACTAAAAATTCATCAGCTCAACTCCAAACCTGTGCAGCTGAAAGTCAGTGTAATATATATTTGACCACGATACCAGGGAATCTGACCTCTCATCTATCGGCAGGGCTTTAGTTTTCACCAACACTCTGGCGAAAAGCTCCCCCAAATTTCACTGACAGTAGAGTAACATGGAATATTTGTCTGCAATGATGTTTTAAACCTTACTGATCTGTACGCTGATAGTTCTTATTTATTGACACAAGAACCAGGTTTAACTAACCCTTGCACCTGGAGCCATGCTACTCAAAGGAACCAGCACCCAAACTGAAATCTTCATCCTCGCTGAGAAGTGTGACCTTTACAACCTCACATTTAATTCCACATTCCTGCCCATGGAGGTAAGGATCACGGTCACTCCAAGCTTCCTGACCTCAGGACTATTCCCGGCTGCTGCTGCAGATCTCTGCTACATCTCATGGTTTGCTACTCACTGCTGTATTAGGGAGGTCACTGAACCTCCATACTCAGGGGTAGGAGACCGCATCCACAGTTTCATTACCCCACGGGAGCAGGTAGAGTGGATTTGCATTACTAATAAGAGCGGGACGGTGGCACAGCTGCTGATTTGCTGTCTTACAGTGCTTACAGCGCCGGAGACCCAGGTTCTATCCTGACTACGGGTGCTGTCTGTACACTGTTGTATGTTCTCCCCGTGACTGCGTAGAGTTTTTCAAGATCTTTGGCTTCCTCCCACACTCCAAAGACATACAGGTTTGTAGGTTAATTGGCTTGGTATAAATGTAAATTGTTCCGAGTGTGTGTAGGATAGTGTTAATGTGCGGGGATCGCTGGTTGATGCGGACTCAGTAGGCCGAAGGACCCGTTTCTGTGCTATATCTCTAAACTAAACTAAACCAGTTTTAATGGTGTTAAATTCTTCATCCCAATGATGTTTACGTGAGTTGCATCAAGTTCAAGAATGTCACTTGTAAAGTGCACAACTGTATAAAAGTGCACTTGAATTAACACTGTTGGTTTAGGCATGGTGTTCATGCTGTTCTGCAAATTCTCTGGGGGGGGAAATGGTGCTAACTGCTTCTCTAAAATAGACTTTCTGTGGAACTTGGAATCCAAACATAGACAGGACAGTTTAGTGTTTCTGCTAATACCATCAAATATCATAAGTGCGATCTATGCAAACTTGGCGAAAACAGTACAGAACCTTTGTAAATATTGATGGTAAAATTAATTATCCATGCTTTCAGCAGTCACTTTGCAGCTTCAGGGTTTGATTCCTCAGATAAACATGCCCACATTGTACAACTTTCAGGGAAGCCTCTATAAACTCTGAATCCGTAGGCACACGTGAGACTGCAGATCCTGAAATCCTGAGCACCACTCTTTAATTCATCCTGGAGTATTCCCCTTTTTTGCATTCTTAATACACATTGCTCAATTTCAGCTACACTGCCAAAGACATTTCTCATCCAATTTGAAAATGAAAATGATACCTCTGCAGATTCCTATGCCGTTATTTTCAATCCAAAGCAGTAAAGTGAAGCAACAATCATCAGGAATTTCCAGAGCTTCTTTTGCTCCCCCATGTTCTCCTAAAGGTACTACAATGGTTAGGTTGGTAATTTCCACAAGAGAGATTGAAAGAGGCTAAAGCAAACAGGTGAAGAAAAATGCACAGCACCATGCAAAATCAAAATGTCCCAAAGTCCTTTACAGCCTTGGAATCCTTATCCACATTTTCCGTTTCACCAATCTTCACTGGAAAATGGCTGGGCACTTGTTTAGTAATGTTTTTTAGCAGATTTCCATTAACATTTCAGTTTTTTGTTTATGTACGATTGTCCTGTTTATGCTTCTCAAAACCTGATAAATCTAAATTATTCACTTTCATGAAAATGAGCAACTGAGCTCTGGGTTAAGAGTAATGCAAAAGCTCTTGATTTAGCTCAGAACTAACAACAAATGACTTGCTTGAAACCAGTGATCTTCATGCAAGGTGATGCGAAATCTATCATGACTCAATATACCTAGATGTGCAATTACATAATTGGAGTACCAGTAACATATTCTGCACCACAATTCCTAGACTATTTGTGTATAAATGAATATTTAACTGCAAAACCAAGCGAAGTACAGATGGTGACCTGGGTGACCACTGATGCTGGAATCTTGAGCAAAAAAAAACAAACTGCTGGAGGAACTCAATGGGTCAGGCAGCATCTGTGGAGAGAAATGGACAGGTGACATTTTGGGTTGGCACATAGCTGGTAGAAGGAAGTGATGGGAAGGGCTGGCGAGTGAGAGGTAGATCAAGATAAGGTGGGGTTAATTGGAAGATGGGGTGGGTGGGAGAGAGAAAGGTGGAGATAGTAACCAAGGCTGGAGGTGATGTCGAGAAGATGAATGGGTGCAAATGGTGGAATTTGATGAGAAAGGAAAGTGGGGAGTGAAATGTAGAACGAGAGGGAAAGATGGTGGGTAGAAGGGAACGTGGGAGGGGGAAGCTCAATGGGGCATAATTTGGGGAAGGATAGGTGATGAGTTGATGGAGGAAGTGAAGTATGGGTAAGGAACGATGACAGGAGCAGGGGAGTGGATGGAAAGGCGCGCCCTAGGGTGGGGTGGAGGGGGATGCTGGCACATATGAAGAAGGGGGGGGGGGAACCTAAATTGGAGGTGACTGTAAAAACACTGCCAAATAATTATTTTTGAAATAAATTTAGGAAATAGTCTAGGCAGCACTAGCACATTATCTGCACAGCAAGGTCCCACAAAGTGATCAGTTTCTGGCATTATGGATAAAGATGAATCAGGAGACAAGAAGGGTTTATTTGTTGCTGCAATGTAAAGTCCAATGACAGAAGACATGACCTCACATTGAGCGTCTGGTTGAGGCAGGCAGGAAATATATGTTAGACAGTGGAAGCCGTGCTCTTGTCTGCGATGTCTCTCGGCAAAATAAACTTCTAAGACTCACATTGAGTCAGCGCTGCCGTCGCAGCTGCGGCTTGCCTGCAGTCCGTCTGTCTTTTGTGTTTTTTGTTGTTTTTGTCTCAATTGTAGTGTTAATATGATGTAGTGTTGTATGTTATGTTTTGGGGGGGGGTGGGAGGGAACGGGAACTGTAACTGTAACATTCTCTCTCCAGAACGGAGACGCGACCTTTGTTCTGTATCGTGTCTCCGTTCCCGTTGCGGCCTTCCACCGGCCATGCACCTGGGACCACCTGGGTCTCTGGTTCGCAGAGCCCGCGGTCCGGACTCACCACCTGCGGCGCTGGCTGCCTGCGAATGCTGCGGGAACGGCTGCGACTCGTCTCCGGAGGCTCCGGCGCGGGCCGCGTGGACGTCGGAAGCCCGCAGGCCCCTGGATGGGGGCCGACATCGGGAGCTCCGGCAGCGGCAGAGGCAACGTGTCCGCCCGCCCCGAATCGCGGGGCTTGGGTCGGCCCGCCACGGACCTTTCACCATCCGGCGCGGCCTGAAATAGGCCGCGGGATTTTTTTTCACCGCCCAGCGGGGGCTTCAATATCGGGAGCCCCGACCGCCCCGACGTGGCAACTCCAACAGCCTGACCGCGGGACAAGACGGCAGGGAAGAGAAAAAGACATTCTGGCCTTCCATCACAGTGAGGAGGGACTGGAGGAGACTCACTGTGATGGATGTTTCTTTTTGTTTGGTGTTAGTTGTGATTGTATGTGTTATTGCATTTTTATTGATTAATCTTATTGGTCTTATTGTTCAACTGCGGGTAATGTTTCATTTTACTACACATTTATGTGTATGTAACAAATAAACGACTATTGACTATTGACTATTGATCACAAGCACAAATGGAGTAAGCAAACTTTGAAAGACTACCTTTGGCGAACATGAACCGAAACATGCGGATTAAACGTTGTGCTTCTGAATCTGAATCTGAAAACTTTGTAATTAATAATCAGTGGTAAAGGTAGCAAAATTTCTTCACAATTCAGCTCCTTTGATATGTACATCAGGAAGTCCTTCCTCTTCGCTCAAGCAAGGCAGAGGGGGACTGCAAATTCAAATGGGTGGCAGAGATCTATTCAGAAAGTGTTTAAAAGATGAGCATTTGTTCAAAGTAAGGGTGATGTTTAATGCCTCATGGCTTTAATCACTGGCAGGGCTGGTGTTCATTAACCATCTTCCATTGCCCTCTCAACCAGATAGCTAGGCTATTGATGGTGATTGCAAGTTGTGTGCGGGCCAGATAGGGTAAGGCAGATTTCTTTCACTGAGGGAATTTGTATTTGTTAAAGTGATGATTTTTTTAAACAAAATACCAACCATTCTGTGGTAATCGTTAATCAGGCTAGGTTTTTATTGCAGACTTAGTTTTAAATTCCTCATCCCCGGTGGTGGGATACAAATGTGTCTCGATATAAATAGCCCAGGCCTCTTTATACTGGTTTAGTCCTTCATGTTAATGTTAGGTGCACCCAGGTTGGATGCAAGCCATTCCTCTCCTGACTCTTTGCAACTTGCCATAATCCAAGCCTTGGGACAAAACCCTTGCCTGCACAATGCTGACACCATTAATTTGCACAAAAGGCATTTGTTTAATCAAGGGTTTCTTAATGGTCTGTGGAAGTAGTTTAAGATAAAGCCAAAGTACGTTTGAATTCTTCCAGAAAGTTCTGTGAGACAAGCTTTTTCCATGTAATTTGCAAACAATTTAAAGTCTCGGAAGAGGGTCAGTTCTCCTCTCGCTGACGCCTCTAAACACGTGATAAATGTGAGCTTGATACATTGTTGAAGTGCAGGCATTGGACGATCCTGGGGAGAAATATATTTAGATGCCAGATTCTTTATCCAAGCCCCCAATTCAGTCTCTGAAGTGAACAAAAATTCCTTGGAAGTTTATTTTTGGCTCTATGTGCAACTGAAATTTAAAAAAAAAAATTCATGAATGAAATACTTCCAGGGTTTCGAGCTCACCAGAAAAATTTGACAAGACACCTCCCCTCATTTTTTATCCTTGCCACCCGTAGGCTGTTTGTACATCAGGCTGCCTTGGTGCTGTAAGGTGTATTGGCTCACATTGTCCCGGGCCTCACGTCAGTAGATGTTCCTTGGAAGAGTGGTCTTCACTTCAGAGCACACAACATTAAAGTGGCCTGGAGTGAAGGAGTCCTGAAAAAGTAATAAATACAACTGCATTCCCAATATCAAGGAGAACCTAAGATAGACACAACAAGCTGGAGCAACTCAACGAGACAGGCAGCATCTCTGGAGAGAGGGAACGTCACCCATTCCTTCTCCCCAGAGATGCTGCCTGTCCCACTGAGTTACTCCAGCTTTTTGCGTCTGTCTTCGGTTTAAACCAGCATCTGCAGTTCCTTGTTACACATCAAGGAGAACCCATCTGACAATCTGCGAATATCCATAGGTCCTAATTTTCACAACTCTTCATCCTGTTAGTCTCCTGATCTACCCAGCATACTGCCAGCCTTCATCCTCTCAGACTGCCCCTCCAGTAATCTGCTGTCCATTGTTACTCCGCACCAACGCACTTAATTGACCCCAAATAGGCCGAAAGGCCTATTTCCATGCTGTATTTCTAAACTAAACTAAACGAGATCGCACTCGGAGTACTGTGGGCAATTCTGGTAAACAATCAATAGGAAGGATGTCACTAAGCTGGAAATGGTGCAGAGAAGGAGGCTATCAGGACTGTAAGGCTTCAGTTGCAAGGAAAGACTGATAAAACTTTCTTTAAATTCTAATAACAAGCGATAAAGGATTGGAAAAGCTCTGGGGCTTAAAGTAAGACAATTCACCAGGACCGATTTGAATGCACAGTGGGAATTTAAAGAAAGTGGTTGCAGAGATCAGATTTTTCATAACTCGCTATCCCTGCAGTAGGGTGTCAGAAGATTGGAAAACAGCCAGTTATTTTAAATCTTTCAGATTCACTTGTTGAGTCAATATAGACTCCCTTGTTCAAATGAGAAGGGGAGAAGGCAGGAAATTACAGGCCAGTTATTTAACATTATTATTGACAAGATAATAGAGTCAATATTCAAAGAGGAAATAGTAATCATTTGGGAGAGCTGAATCAACATGGTTTTATGAAAAGTAGATCACGTCTGATTAATTTGTTCAAATCCGTTGAGGATGTAACAGGGAGAGTCCATAGAGGGAATCCCATAGAGGTAGTGTATTTGGATTTTCAAAAGGCATTTGACAAGGAGCCACACAGGAGATTGGCGAATAAATTAAAAGCCCATGGTATTGGATGAAGTGTGTTAGAATAGGTTTAAAGCAGGCTGTTTCATAGAAAACGGAGATAGAATGAGTCCTTTTCAGAATGGAAGGAGGTAACTACTGAGGTTCAGCACAGATCAGTTCTTGGCCTGCAAGTGTTCACTATTTACATCAATCAGCTGGAGCAAGAAACAGTTTGTTGTTTATTTCCAAATTTACAATGATATGAAAATAGGTGGAAGGGCATCTTTGGATGAGAAAACTGCGATTTTGCAATGGGATATAAATAGTGTATGTAAATGTGCAAAAGACTGGCAAATGGAGTTTAATGAAGTGTGAGATCATACACTTCAGTAAAAGATATCAAAAGGCAAATTATTACGTGAATAGAAGGAGACTGCAGATGAGTGAAGTTGAGGGTGAATTTGTTGTTCTTCTGCATAAAGTACAAAAACCCAGCAGGCAGGTCCAATGTATTTAAGAATTCATAGAGTCATATGGCATGGAAATAACCCTTTGACCCAAATTGCCCATGCCTAGCAACATGCCCTATCTACACTAATCCCACCTGTCTGTATTTGGCCCATATCCTTCTAAATCTATCCTATCTATGTACCTGTCCAAATGTCTTTTAAACGTTGTGATAGCACCTGCCTCAAGTACCTCCTCTGGCAGCTCGTTCATAGGCCCACCACCCTTTGTGTAAAAATGTCACCCCTCCGCTTCCTAGTAAATCTTTTCCCTCTTCACCTTGAACCTATGTCCTCTGCTTCATGATTCCCCTACTTTAGGTAAAAGGCTCTGTGCATTTACCCTATCTAATCCCCTTCTGATTGTATACACCTCCATAAGTTCACCCCTCATCCTCCTGTGCTCCAAGGAATAAAGGCCGAGGCTGCTCAACCTCTCCTTGTAGCTCAGGCCCTCGAGCCATGGCAAGATCCTCGTAAGTCCTTTATTATTTAGCGCGGAAACAGGCCCTTCGCCCCACCGAGTCCGCGCCGCCCAGCGATCCCCACACATTAACATTATCCTACACACACTAGGGACAATTTTTACATTTACCCAGTCAATTAACCTACATACCTGTACGTCTTTGGAGTGTGGGAGGAAACCGAAGATCTCGGAGAAAACCCACGCGGGTCACGGGGAGAACGTTTTTGTTGTGTAATGTCTTAAGCATAAATGTTATCTTATTTTACCCAGCTGAATTTCCTGAAAATATTGCAGGATATCTGAAATGCTTATCTTTCTCATCCACACCACCTCAATAAAATGTCAGGAATCAAATATCTAAAGTTTATTCCTTGTTTTGAAGGTTTGAACCACAGCTCTTGAAACATTTTGATTTAAAACTGCACAGGAAATCTTAACCAGCTCCATCAATACACTTGACAGTTCACATCCATTTTTATGATTCACTTTTATTAGCCTTTATTATGAGTGTAATAACATCTCTACAGTTCTGGATGGTCAGAGAACCATGCATGATATGTACACAGCTGCAGTCAGTGGTTAAACTCTGTGATCAGACAAGGCTTTTATGACGGTGATGGGTGACGATGTCTTTCTATTAATTTTGAAGGTGGAGTAGTAGAAAGGATTCCCTCCCTCTCTGAGCAAATTCAAACAGCAAACATCCCATTTGAGTTTGTTCATGCAGTGACAGCCAAGTGTAGAAACAGTAAGAGAGTAATACAAAACAGATGCTTTGCAGAATGGAGGTAACATAGTTGCTGGGTCTTAATTAATTTTATTGTTCAAGCACATTCATCAGCAGCTCAAAAGATGGGCATGAGAGATGGGCATAGGCATTAAATGCTGGTCTTATCAGCAATGCCCAATCTTGAAAGCTGCCTTCTGATTCTGAAGGTGAAATTGCTGCCATTGAGAAAAGACTGAGAGTCTTTAATATGTAAACTGTAAAACATAGCATAGTTGAGCTTCAACTTGCAGCACAATGAAGTAATTATCTTCATTCAAATGGTACAGATAGAATTTATAACATTGATGCGCTGCCATTTCACCTCTTTGTGGAAATGATAACCCAAGTGTATTGGGGTATGTAACAAACAAATTGCTGGAGGAACTCAATGGATCAGGCAGCATCTGTGGAGTAAAATGAACAAATGACATTTCAGGTGGGGCTCTTCTTCAGACTCCAGCATCTGCGATCTCTTGTGTCTCTGTGTAAGGATGAGGCCTTTCAACAAGTGAGCCTAGATTTCCAACACACATTCCAGCTCATTGCATTAAATATGTTGGGAAAGTGGGTTCAATTGGAATCGAAAAGGGAATTGGTTGAATTGGTTGAAAGGAAAGAACAGTGGAGTTAGACGAATTAAAAAAGCTCTATTCAATGGGCTGGCTATAAAAGGTTACTGAAGTGATTGTGACCAATAATGTTACTGTATGACTGTTGGTTTATGTATTGTGTTGTTTGACTAAATGTGCATTGGGTGGAAATAATGCTGATAGGAAGTTCCTGAGCAGTATTGGATGAGCCTTGGAATAAGGAGAACATGCTTTCTTTGTGCAGTGAGTGCACAAAACTCCAAATCAATTGATTTGAATTGAAGTACATATCCAAATGCAAGGAATAAAGGTAGTCTACATCATAATGATTGCAAATAAAAGACGAGCCTTCTAGTGGTAGTCAGGCCAGTCCAGAGTGAGTATGCAGGAAATTTGAAGTCATAACCTTCATTTCATACATGGGAGAGGGATGCCTTTCCACGTGAATAACATTGTTGAAATAGAGGACAAGAGATGCTTATCCTGAGGCTGAGTGTGTATGCAAAAAGTTAACCTTAGTACTAAAAATAGGGCAAAAGACTTTTGAAATGTAAGTAAACCTGGCAACCCATTGGATAATTGATGTTCCACCCAAAGAAGAGTAACCCACAAAATTACCATAACCTATTAACAGAAATCATGGAGAGTTATAGTTCTAGGACCAGCAATCAGAGTTTGGGGAAGACGATTCGTGGCTACATATTTCTCTGAAAATCCTGTCACAGCATTGCAGCTTCAGTGAATATTTGCATGTTATATTGAACATGTAGTAGTCTTTATCAAAATCCCCCTAAACAGCTGCTTGAAAGGAACAACCCCCCTTCTCAAACTTCTCCAAATGTCCTGCATCTCTGGTTAAATTCTAGTAAAAACAGTATTTTTACTGTATGTGAAGTGTTCTCTTTTTACGAGCAGAACTTAATTCCTTGTATTTTATATATATATATTTATAAAGCCAGACTCTCGATGTTTTAATTTGTAACAGCTTTATCAAGGTGTCTGACAGCTCACGCTGACTGATTTATGTGTCTAAAGGCTCTGCGCCTCCTGTTCCTGCATCTCCTAATACCACTGTATCTCCTAAATATTGCCCTTCTTTCTTTTAAACCTTTGTTTTGGGGGATTATTGTTGTATACCCAATTTCACCAGTCTGTGTGTGGTCTTCAACATCTGCTGCAATCCCTTTCATTTGTTCACAAATCACTATATCTGTGTCCATTATATTCTAACCCAGGACTTTAGTGCATTATCAAGAAGATATTTAGGAAAAAAAACTGCAGACGCTAGTTAAAATTGAAGGTAGACACAAAATACTGGAGTAACTCAGCGGGTCAGGCAGCATCTCTGGAGAGAAGGAATGGGTGACGTTTCGGGTCGAGACCCTTCTTCAGACTGAAGTAGGGTCTCGACCCGAAGCGTCACCCATTCCTTCTGCCTGACCCGCTGAGTTACTCCAGCATTTTGTGTCTATCAAGAAGATATTCTTTTTCCAAGACCAAACGCCGCCAGTGAGAGTTACAAGAGCATCTTCTCTACCATCTAAATAACATATGTTCACCAACTACTGTGCTCTGTCCCCTGACCAACTTTGTATAATTACTGTCACACCTCCTTAATTCTGCAAACTGTGATCATGTTATCAGGTCTATTATGGGGCACTTTTCCCCAACAGTTTTTGACTGCTATCCACATCTGTCCATCAGCTGTGTTATTTAATTTTTAAAAACCTTGGTTAGGTCTCTCATAAATAATTCATAAGCCAATGCCGCCTAGTATTTACTGCCTGACCCATTGAGTCCTCGTTTGTTTTTTCCTCAAGATTCCAAGATAATTTTGCACCGCACTCATTCTGTTGCATTCTTGTGTTGATGAACATCGAAGGAGAGTTCAGAAGTGTTTCATAATGGAATGCTTCAATTTTAGCAATACTGCTTGGATGTTGTAAAATACAAGCCAGTTCTCAATTTTGGGCTCATGAAGAACACATTGGATTTGAATGAGTTTAGGACAAATTCAGCAGTTAAATACAAGATGGAGTTGTATAGCCCCAAGTACAGAAGAGTGAGGGTTTGATCAAAGTGAGGTTTTTAAAAAGCATGATAGGGTTGATAAGATAGATATAAACATCTTTTAATTAGCGGTATCCAGAACACAATAAAAAAAAGTCCAGATCACTCCGTTGCCACATGACAAGGAACTGGCAGTCACTCACGCAAAAAGCAATTGTATCCCAGGGCATTGGGAATGTTTGGGTTGTCTTTGGTAGAGTAAGGGAACCAAGATGGTGGAACAACTCAAGGCTCAATCAAGATCAAACTGCTTCGGGACTGAATGGTTGTCACATTTTCCAGGGTTCCTTTGTGTGGAAAAAGAAGGGAGATTATAAATAATTACTTGATGGATGAAGCATTCAATAGCACGGTTTATAGTCATGTCACGGCAGATGGGAGAAGTGCTGATCCCTTTGCTAATATTCAGTATGTATCTGATGATGACCGCAAGGCTGCACTACCTGCTGTGTGGCTCTTGTTAAACGTTGCATTCAGTGTGTTGTGAGACAGACATTCAAGAAGCACTAGCCCTGAAATCCTGCTGGGGAATGGAATAAACAGTCTGTTATGGCAATAGAAAAGTGCACAATTTGACGAAAGGATTGTGTCCTTTGTATTAATGTGCTACTGGAAGCTGCGTTGTCCCCAGGTACGATGGGTAGGCATTAGGTATTAATGAATTCAATTGTTGGACCTGCCTCATTGTGTCTTTAGACTCCAATGCGCAGCAAAACCTTTTCAAAAAGCAAGCCAGAGAGGATATTTTGTACTGTGATTTGGCGGAAAGACAATGGCCATTTGGCTGACTCTCAGTAAATATTGTTTTTGTGCCAAGGATATTATATGAAACAAAACAGGTGTAACATTGAATCTTATTGATAAGCAAATATCCACCTCACGGTGTCAGTGAGTTCTGGTTTAATGCACCTCTCCAAGGGATGGGTCTTTACAATCTGCCATCTGCCCTCGTCAGTGTGAAGGAAAGAACTCTCCATCTCCAAAATGCAGGTTTCACTATGAGAAACCTGCAAGCAGGCATTTGTATTCCAGTTCTCTGAAAAAATTAATTGTCGTTTGTCTTTTTGTCGTTTGTGGGTGCCGATGTACTGCTCTGGCTCAGTGTTCACATTCCACGGAGCAGATGATGGATGTTCTTCAGTGGCAGACTGGGAAAAATCTGCTTTCAGATGTCTGTCAGCCTCTCGGTCTCACAGGAAGCGCAGCACGCATCTAAAAAGGCTGCAGTATATGGGATACAGCACCAAATAAACCATTGTCAAACAAGACTACATTAATGGAAACTCAAGGGCATTGGTTTAACGAGAGTGGGGAAAGATTTAAAGGGGACCTGATGGGCAACTTTTCCATACAAATTGTGGTGCAGGAGCTGCCAGCGGAAGTCATAGGGGCGGCTACAATTAATGGTTCAATGGTTCTTTATTGTCGCAGTGAATTGATTTTTGCGTACAGTTCAGTAAAGTATTATTATACATAGCACAATCTTAGATTTAGTGCAAAGTGTATAGAAATAGTCCTCTGAAACAAGATGCAAGAGTTGCCATGTTTTAGCACCATTTTCAAAGTTACTTTCAGTGCAGCTGGTCACAGCAGCCCATAGTCCTGGAAGCGCTGCAGGGTCAGCTTGGCCGTGAAGTTAAAGGTGTCCTCCACCGCTGCTCCACCGCCTCGTGCCGCTGCAGGCCACATCCATTCCATGCGCTCGATCTCTTGGAGAGGCATCCGATCCTGTCGAGCTCCAGGCTGCTGCAGGGCCACCACCCGTCGCCTCAGCCTGGATCTTCACATCGGCCAGCGAACTATCGTCCCTCACCTCGCCCGCCCACCGTTCAACCCTCCTGCAGCCGACCTTGAGGACACGAAAGGTAAAACCCCAGTTTCTCTTACCGGCCTTTTGTTCTTCGCGTCCGCTGTCGCCATCTTGACTCTCACCACCCTCTTCTCACGATAAATTGGACTTTATCGGACTTTATGTTGCAATAACGTTTATACCCTTTATCCTGCATCTGTGCACTGTGGAAGGCTTGATTATAATCATGTCTAGTCTTTCTTTGACTGGATAGCATGTAACAAAAAGCTTTTCACTGTACCTCAGTACATGTGACAATAATAAACTATACTAAAACTAAAACTAAACTAAGTCGCTTTTAAGTTCAAGAAATCCTGCTCAATGTTATATTTACTTATGGTTATCAAGTTCCTGTTGAGTGTTAGGAGAGGTGTTAACTCAAGTGTTGGTCTACAAAATTCTATCTTCACTCAATGGATGCAAGCAGGCAGATTAAGTGGCGATTAACTTGCCAAATATATCTGTAGTTGCTGCTCGCACAAACTTCAATGGCTTAACTCGTTTCATTGACAGTGCTAAGTGTGGGTTAACCCAACATTTCAAGTCTTGAAATTCATCCTTTTTAAAATGTATTTTCTGCTTAAGCATTTAAAACTGGGATGTCAATGTCAAAGAAAATGAGTAAATCAGAGTAATTTTCTTACAATTATTTTTTCTCCGGTAGGTTGGTGAACGAGTACAAAGCAATAAAACACTTTAATTTTAAGATCAATGTTAAGAGTTCTAATCTTGAAAGATACCAGAATTTTTTTTTTAAGATATCTGTTTCAGAGGCAGTGACATGGTGGCAGTTGGTGCTGCTGCCACACAGACCCAGAGAACTCTGTCCAACCCTGACCTCTAATGCTGTCTATGTGGAGTTTGACAATAGACAATAGACAATAGGTGCAGGAGGAGGCCATTCGGCCCTTCGAGCCTGCATTGCCATTCAATGTGATCATGGCTGATCATTCTCAATCAGTACCCCGTTCCTGCCTTCTCCCCATACCCTCTGACTCCACTATCTTTAAGAGCTCTATCTAGCTCTCTCTTGAATGCATTTAGAGAATTGGCCTCCACTGCCTTCTGAGGCAGAGAATTCCACAGATTCACAACTCTCTGACTGAAAAAGTTTTTCCTCATCTCAGATCTAAATGGCCTACCCCTTATTCTTAAACTGTGGCCCCTTGTTCTGGACACCCCCAACATTGGGAACATGTTTCCTGCCTCTAACGTGTCCAACCTCTTAATAATCTTATACGTTTCGATAAGATCTCCTCTCATCCTTCTAAATTCCAGTGTATACAAGCCTAATCGCTCCAGTCTTTCAACATATGACAGTCCCGCCATTCCGGGAATTAACCTAGTAAACCTACGATGCACGTCCTCAATAGCAAGAATATCCTTGCTCAAATTTGGAGACCAAAACTGCACACAGTACTCCAGGTGCGGTCTCACTAGTGCCCTGCACAACTGCAGAAGGACCTCTTTGCTCCTATACTCAACTCCTCTTGTTATGAAGGCCAACATTCCATTGGCTTTCTTCACTGCCTGCTGTACCTGCATGTGACTGATGCACTAGGACACCTAGATCTCATTGTACGTCCCCTTTTCCTAACTTGACACCATTCAGATAATACTCTGCCTTCCTATTCTTATCACCAAAGTGGATAACCTCACACTTATCCACATTAAACTGCATCTGCCATGCATCCACCTACTCACACAACCTGTCCAAGTCACCCTGCAATCTCATAGCATCTTCTTCACAGTTCACACTACCACCCAGCTTTGTATCATCTGCAAATTTGTAGATTCTACTCGTGTGCAGGTGAGTTTCTCTCAGGTGCTCCAGTTTCCTCTCACGTCTTAAAGACCTGTGGGAAAGTTCATTACCCTTTAGTGTAGGTATGAAAAAAGTATCAAAAGAGAGTGGATGGACAAGAGAATAAGTCACAGGGCTACAGATAAATAATGGGGAATGGGACTGATGGGAATTCTCTAATAGGCTGAATGGATTCCTTCTGTATTATAGTAGAAAGTGAATGTATATGTGTCCTGTGTCTTCTCCCACCCCATGTGTCCTCAACAGAGCAATTTAATTTTACTACACACTTGGGGTAAGATTGAATGATTAGCTTGTGTCAGTGATAGCCCTGGCCTTCAAGATCAACGATTGCACATCAGAACATTCTGCAATCTCCACTCTGGGTCACCACTTTTCCATCAGCCATACTTCCTTGAGATGGCTCTCGGACAGACAGACTGACGTCACAGAAATTAGCTTGATTTTCTCTGCAGTGCATAAAGAAATAGCTCATAAATTGGCTTTGACACTTGGTCTCTGTATTGTTCTTTCTCTCTATGGTGTGACAGTCAGTGATGGAACATTCTTTTCTTGTACAGCAGAACTTCACAAGCCACGAGATGGTGTTGATATCCCCAGCACAAGTCAGGAAAGAGCCCAAAACATTGAAGTTCGTTGCGCTGGCCACCTTCATAGGCAATGGCAATGCAGCCCTTGCCCTGAACCGAATCTAGCATTCCTCACTGAGGTCCTTTAATAGGTGTCCCAGCATATCCTGAGCAAGGACAATAAAATTTGTGTACATATGACGACAGACTAAGGAAGTGAACCAGCAACTCACCTGCAAGTAGTTGGTAATTCCTTCCTAAGTGTGGTGAGGCGAAGTGGGAGTGGAGGGGGAGAAATCCTTCCAGCTGTGTGCAGTTGAGAGGATATTGGAGTATTAAAACAATGGCGCTTGATTCAGTATAGCAGGTTGACTGGTGCCAAAATCTGCCTACTGATTTTGCACATTAAGTACTTTGCCACAGCAATGGCTGTGGCAATTTGCTGTGGCATTTCTCTCATACCCCGCCAGTGAGACTATGGCATGTTCAGGGGCTTCAGACCACAGTCCCACCAACACGTGGACATCACTGAGCTTAATTCTGCCTTCTCTGGAGTTTAATATAAAAAATTAAACTGAGGTGCAGGCAAACTGTAAATTTATCTTTGCAACGAAAGTGTTAACCAAACACTGATTTTGACTGCTGTTACACCACTAACTTTAACATTGCCGGCAGCCTAAACTATCCAATGAGCTGTTGGGGTGAGGGTTCAACCTGCAACAATGGTCCGTTTCAGAATGAAGCAAGTGTACTTAATTAGAGACATTCATTCAGGTTGATTTAATATCTATGAGAAAACACATGGTGCTACGAAGGAAAACATCGAGGCATATATCATCCATTTTAATTGGTATGTGTGATACGGAAACAAAAAGGCTTTTAATTAGTTTCACTTGGTATGGAATGAGTAAAACTATCGATATGATAACATTAAAGTAAGCAGCTTAATGTAAAATATGTTATTTTTAAGCAGGAAAAATAATCTTATAGATAAAGGATACCACTTAAAAACTGTTTGTTCTACTTTAGTAGTACAATGTAGAAATTGTCTAGAGTACTACATGGTTGGGCGGAAAGGAATGTATAAAAATTGCCTTTGCCTTCGGGTTCATCAAAGGCAGATAAATAATAACTGGATGAATAATGAACTTCAAAATTGTTAACAAATTTGAACTTCAAAATTGTTAACAAATTTGTACCCATACTAAACATCATTTCATTTATTATTTGTGGCCTTATACTGTCGATGCATGCATTCGATAAATTTCTCAACAATCCTCTTCGGGTTATAAAAACTTATTTCTGTTTACACCTGACATCAGTGAGAACTAATTTAATTCTTGCAGGTATATTATGCGTTGGAGTTGGCAGGGACGGGGCAGTGTGGTTATCTTGTCCAGTGCATCATCAGGCATGTGGGAGTAAGGAAGCTAGGATGATGAGTGAAATAGAGAATCTGGTCAGGAAAAAGAAAGGAGGCATGGGCTGGTATAGGCAACTGTGATCATGTGTATCTCTGGAGAAGTTTTGGGAACTGAGGAGGAACATTAAGGAATAAATCAGAAGGGCAAAAAGCGGGCAGGAGATAGCTCTGGCAGGTAATATTAAAGAAAATCCAAGAAGATTCTGTGTATATGAAGGGAAACAGGGTAACTAGTGAGATACATCTCCCAACCTGATCAGATATATCTGAGGACACTGTGGAAAGCTAAATTGCAGGCACTCTGTCTGAAGTGTATTAGTCATCATTATACACGGGTGGGTTGCCACAATACTGAAGGGTGGCTAATGTTGTGCTCATATTTAAGAAGGGCTGCAAGGAAAGGTCTGGGAACTATAAACCAGTGAGCTTAACATCAGTGGCAGGCAAGTTCCTGCAGAGGATTCTGAGGGATGGTTTTGTACGTGGGAGATTGGATCAAGAATCTGATCCATTTTTTAAAAGAAATAACCACTAAGGCTGATGAAAGCAAAACCATGAATATTGTTCATATGGACTTTAGCAAGGCATTTGACAAGGTTCTGCATGGTAGGCTGCTCTGGAAGGTTAGATTGCACGGGATCCAGGGAGAGCTAGCTGACTGGGTGGAACATTATATGGTGAAAATGATTATCAAAAATTATAGCAGGATCTTGATCAGATGGGCAAGTGGGCTGAAGAATGGTTAATGGAGTTTATGCCACAGGTGTGAGCTGTTGCATTTTGGGAAGTTTTGGGCAGGTGGGGCATCTTAGTCGGCATGGGCATGTTGGGTCGAAGGGCCTATTTGTGTGCTGTGTGACTCCATGACTCTATGACTCTGGGCTGATTAGTGTTGTTATGTATGAGTAATGCAATAAGGTTGGGTTGAAGGGCCAGGTCAATCACCATCTATAAAAATGCAGAGGAAACTTTGAACAGAAAGCAAAGGCGACTGCAGGTCTGAAGGCCATCAAACCTATCTTTCTTTCCAATGTCCAAGTTCCTGAAATCAAATGAAGCAAATATTATTTTTAGTTAAAAACAAATTACTGCAAATATAAATAATCAAAAGTACCCTTCTTTCTTGCTGCTGTCTCGTCTCCTGTAAAAAGGAATGGTCTTATAGATGTACCAAATATGATGTGGCTTTAGTGCTGGGGAATCTCAGCAAGTTCAACAGCTGAAACCTGCCATGTCTGAATGTCATGTGTTAAATGGTGAACTTACTTGCATCTACTGTCATAATATTGGCGTTTGCTGGAAAACGTCCAGAACTCCCCTTCAAGATTCTGCCCAGTGGCAACACTTCAAAAACATCCCAAAGAATTATTTCATTAATAACCACATATGATTTTTATGAAAGATTTTCAACAGATTAGAATTGAAAAGGACAGCGATGTTTAACTGTTGACCTGGATACACAGAGGATAGCTTAGTTTTAGTTTAGTTTAGAGATACAGTGCGGAAACAGACCCTTTCGGCCCACTGGGTCCACGCCGACCAGCGATCCCCGCACATTAACATTATCCTACACCCACTCTGGAGAATTTTTACATTTACCAAGCCAATTAACCTACATACCTGTACATATTTAGAGTGTGGGAGGAAACCAAAGATCTAGGAAAAAACCCATGCAGGTCACGGGGAGAACGTACAAACTCCGTACAGACAGCAACCGTAGTCGGGATTGAACCCGGGTCTTCAGCACTGCATTCACTGTAAGGCAGTAACTCTACCGCTGCACCACCGTGCTGCCCAAATAGCTCTGAATGAATATCCACTTTAATCAAAATTATAAAGTATCTTTCATCATACACATTTCTAGTGTCCCAAAGCAGGTTACTACATACATTACACTAATTTCAAGAAACAAATATTCTGGCTATTTCTCTTTAATTGATGGGATATTGTTTTTCGCTACATTGAAAATAACTGAATTGACCACAAAACATATTGGAATGTTCAAGGACTTTATAGAATCCTCGTCTCCTGAGAGCCATAGAGGATACGCACTTGGGCACAACGGTCAAGGTTGTCACCCCAGATGGTGAGAGCAAAGTGTTCGAAATCCTGGCGGGGGTCTGACAGGGAGACACGCTGACACCCTTTCTCTTTGTCATTGTTCTTGATTATCCAATGAGGCAGGCGCTCAAGGAACACGAGGACCTAGGCTTCACAATCACCCCAAGGCCTTCGAGAAGAATCGGGTCAGTCAACTTCTCAGACTTCGACTTCGCTGATGACATCGTCCTGCTGTCAGACCAAATTGGGGAGGCACAGGAGCTGCTCGGCAGGGTCAAGTCAAGTCAAGTCAAGTGAATTTTATTTGTATAGCACATTTAAAAACAACCCACATTGACCAAAGTGCTGTACATCTGATAAGGTACTAAGGAAAAAATGAAACATACAGTAGCACGCAAACATAACAGCACATACAAAACAGTTCACAGCGCCTCCTCAATGAGCTTCAAACGCTAGGGAGTAGAAATAGGTTTTGAGCCTGGACTTAAAGGAGTCGATGGAGGGGGCAGTTCTGATGGGGAGAGGGATGCTGTTCCACAGTCTAGGAGCTGCAACCGCAAAAGCGCGGTCACCCCTGAGCTTAAGCCTAGACCGTGGGATAGTGAGTAGCCCCAAGTCGGCTGACCTGAGGGACCTGGAGTTAGGGAGGTGGGTTAGAAGATTTTTGATGTAGGGGGGGGAATGTCCATTTAGGGCTTTATATTTAGGGTCGAGGTGGAGTGTGAGAAAGTGGGCCTCCAACTCAATGCCAAGAAGACGGAGTACATGGCGTTCAACGGTGGTGACCATGAGCCTCTTAAGACCAGTGATTACCCACTAATCCTGGTAGCATTCTAATAAACATCTTCTGCACCCATAGGGTCATAGAGTTATACAGGATGGAAACAGACCCTTTGGCTCAACTTGCCAATTTTCACACAAAGGGTGGTTGCTACATGGAACGAGCTATCAGAGGAGGTAGTTGAAGCAGGTACTATCACAACATTTAATATGCTTTTGGACAGGTACATAATCAGAATGGTTCAGAAGGATATGGGGCAAATAGAGGCTGACGGGACTAGTGTAGATCGGGCAGTGCAGGCAAGTTGGTCCAAATGGCCTGTTTCCGTGCTGTATGACTGAGTGCAGGAAAGGTTTACCAGAATTATATCAGAATCAGTGAGTGATTGGTATTACAAGAGGTTAGCCAAACTTGGATTGTTTTCTCTGGAGCGTTAGAATCTGAAGAGAAACCTGATAGAAGTCTATAAAATTATGAGAGACATAGATATGGTAGACAGTCAGAACCTTTCTCCAAGTGTGGGCATATCAAAGAATGGAGGCATAGTTTTAAGGTCAGAGTGAGGGAAGTTTAAAGAAGGTGTGCGGAAGAATTTTTTTAGACAGTGATGGGCGCTACCTATGTCCTCTGGTTCTTGATTGTCCTACTCTGGGTAGAAAACTTTGTGCATTCACCTTATCTATTTCCCTCATGACTTTATACACCTCTACAAAATTACCCCTTAGCTATCTGAACGCCAAGGAATAAAGCCCTAGCCTGCCCAACCTCTTCCCATAGATTTGATGCTCAAATAATGCCAACATCCTTGTACATCTTCTCTGCACTCTTTGCAGCTTAATGAAATACTACCTATAGCAGGGTGTCCAAAACTGAATGCAATACTTCAATTGCCGCCTCGCCAACGTGTTGTACAATTGTAACATAACATCCCAACTTCTGCACGCAATATTCTGACTGATGAAGGTCAATGTACCGGAAGCTTCATGATCACCCCATCTACCTGTGACGCCGCTTTCAGGGAACTATGTACCTTTACTGCTAGATGCTTCTGCTCTACAACACTCCCTGGACCCCAACCGTTCACTGTGAAGTTCCTGCCCTAATTTGACTTCCCAAAATGCAAGAACTTGCATTTGTCTGCAGTAAACTACATTAGCCATTCCTCAGCACACTTGGCCAGTTGATCAAAATCCTGCTGTGATTTTTGAAAACCATCTTCACTGTCAACGACACCACACACAGTCAATATCTCACTTTCAAACAGTTCTGATGAAAGATTTCTGACCTTAAATGTTGATTCCTTCCTCTCCGACAGATGCTGCCTGACCTGCTGAGTATTTCCAGTATTTTCTTTTTCTGTTTGTGATATTATTTTGATTTGTCGATTACTTTGCCAACCTTGGAATGATTGGAAAACTGAAAGCTGAGATCACAAAACTGTACTAGTATATAATTTCTTCATTTTTAACTGCACAAGCATTTTCAGAAGTTGACAAATATTCTTTCAACAATGTTTCAAAAGCAATGTCATGACTTGGTTTCCTTTGGCAATAAAACAAAGAAAAAGAAATGGAATAAATTTGTTGCAAAGGGAATCCCAGCATTTCTGAGAGAGCCAAGTTTGGGAAACTGCATCACTCATGGAGATGATAAAAGTGTAGAAGGAACTTTGCCATGGCAGGTAAAGAGGTCTCTTTAATCTCCCAATAGCTGAGGAAATATCAGTGGAAAGACCTGAATATGGAGCAAGTTGTGTGTTTTTCTGTAGCTGTTTGCATATCAGAAGTCGTGTTAGTCAATTAATTCTTCAGCGGTGAGGTACTGAGGGTCATAATGAAGACTGTTCCCAGTAGCAGTCCAACCATCCCCTGTCCTGGTGGGTTTTTAGAAATGTTATTTTGTGCATTCATCAAGAGCGATGTTGATGGCTCTCTGGCACACTCCCTATTTTGCAGCTGTCATGTCGAGATAGATGGCTTGCTGCTTTTCTTCTGAGCCAAGCAACACAGGAAGCAAATGTTTTCTTCTGGAGCTTTTGCACCCAGTAGGTTGTGATTTAAATAAGTGTATAAAGTTTTGGTCAGATCTCAGGGAAAAAAAAACTTATCATTGCACTACTGGTTCCTTGCCAATGTCCTCCAGTTAGCAAATCCTCCTATCAGGACAGTTTCTTGTATTAAATGACAGGGTGTAAATTGTAATCATGGAATACTGCAACATTATTTTTTATCCCAAAGGTGTTTCTTAATGTAATTTCAAATTTTTCATGAAACCTTTATTTTTAATTGTGAGATAATAAACCTGTGTTTGTTATCAAGATAAAAAGGTATACACAATCTATTCCAGTGAAAACCATTCCCGTCCTGGGAATCTTATGCTTCAATACATTGATGTCAATTTGGTTGTTACTTACTCAACAATAGCACACAAGATAATTGGGAATAAGAAAGGACATTGGAGACTACTTACTGCATTCATGCAGTAAGCAGACAGAGTTGCTTTATTTCACATCCAATTGTTGCTTAAATTAGTCCTGTGTTTGACTCATTACTCCATCTCGGGGTTGATACTGCAGTTTTTCTGTGAAGAATTATTTCCTGATCTCTCTCTTAATGTTGCTTCTGTTGCTTTGAAACAGGGCTTCTTATGTCTATTGCCATGTCTAGGTATTCACTGGGCCCAAGGTGGAGTGTTTTGACTGTGGGGCGCCCAGTTTCCCTTTGCGTGCCTTATGTAAAGTTCAACCGTGCATGAGGCCCTGGGCAACTTGATCAAAAGGCCAGTCCTTGCAGATCTCATGTGTTTAAAAATGTCTTTCCTCCTCCATTTTATTCAGCAGACTATTACAGGTGGGAAACAAGTTCTCACATCGAACAAATTCTCCTTCAATCACCTTCTCCAGATCAAAGGTGCAGCTCTGAGAAATCACATGGATCCAAGTTTCACCTCTAATTTTGTGGGATGTGAGGAACAGCTCAAACCCACTCCCTCGACTCTTTAACCAGTGCATAAACATCTGCTTTACATAGGTATACATAGGGCGGCACAGTGGCGCAGCTGGTAGAACTGCTGCCTCACAGCGGCTGAAATCCATCCTCGATCCTGACCTCGGGTAATGTCTGTGTGGAGTTGTGGAGTGTGTAGAGAGTGGATGTGAAAGTGGGATAACATAGAATTAGTGTGAAGGATTCAGGTGATTGTGACCAAGCCTGGAATTGGGAACTGCGATCTACAACAATGGACTGAAAACTCAGGGAGGAATCTGAAGGTTGAATGTGGTGGACTGTGACTTAAATGAAGTACCATCCCGAGGACATGTGGGTTTCCTGCAGTTGCTCCGGTTTCTACCCACATCCCAAAGTGTGTGGGTTTGTAGGTAATTTGGGTGCTATAAATTGCACCTGGTGTGTGGGCAGTGGATCGGAAAGTGGAATAACACTGAACTAGTGTGAATGAGTGATCGATGGTCGGTGTGGACTCGGTTATTCAAAGGACATGTTTCCACGTGTATCTCTAAACTAAACTAAAATAAACTCAACTAAAGAGGGAAACAGACCCAGAATGGCTGTATCAAACATGATGCCAAGATAAACTAATCTTATCTACTTGCACATGATTTACATCTCTCCATTTCATGCATACTCATGTGCCCATCTCCCTAAAAAGCCTCTTAAATGCCACCACCGTATTTGCCTCAATCACCACCCCTCCGACTAACGACCACCCTCTATGTAAAAAAACCTTCCCAACACATATCCTTTAAACTTTGCCCCTCTCACCTTTAAGCTATGGGGAGGCACAGTGCACAGCTGGTAGTGCTGGTGCCACACTGTCCCAGAGACCTAGGTTTGATCCTGATTTCGGGTGCTGTCTGTTTGGACGTTCTCCCTGTAACCACATGGGTTTCCTCCGGGTGTTCCAGTTACCTCCCACATTACAAATACATGTAGGTTTGTAGGTTAATTGGCCTCTGCATATTGCCCCGAGTGTGTAGAGAGTGGATGTGAAAGTGGGATAACATAGAATTAGTGTGAAGGATTCAGGTGATTGTGACTAAGCCTGGAATTGGGAACTGCGATCTACAACAATGGACTGAAAACTCAGGGAGGAATCTGAAGGTTCAATGTGGTGGACTGTGACTTAAATGAAGTACCATCCCGAGGACATGAACTAATAGCAGTTAGAGCATGATTTATGGACAGGAGGCTCGTGTTTAAGGAGATGTCACATGCAGAGTATAGAGGAGGAATGGTGAAAGTAACCTAGTTTATTTTCAGGACGAAGAGAAGTGTTTGACATTTTGAAATGTTTGAACGGTTGGGTAGGTTTCAAGCACATCAGACTAAATGCGACTGAAAATAAGAAATGCAGAAGAGAAGTTTCATAGCAGGATGTTGATGTTAAGCTAGAAAGAGTGCATGAATGCAGAGAAGATCTACAAGATGTTGCCAGGACTTGAGCTAAAGGGAGAGGTTGGGCAGGCTAGGACTTTATTCTTTGGAGCACAGGAGGATGAGAAGTAATCTTATAGAGTTGTACAAAATCATGAGGGAAATAGATAAGGTAGATGCAGAGTTTTTACCCAGAGTAGTGACTTGCACTGGAATAGTCCTGCCCCATAAATACCACAGGTGGCACAGTGGCACTGCTGGTAGAGCTGCTGCCCCACATTACTAAAGTCCCTGGTTCAATCCTGACTGAGTTTGCATGTGCACCCTGTGGCTACATGGGTTTCCTTCAGCGGCTCCAATTTCCTCCTGCAACCAAAAGACGTTCTGGTTTATAGATTAATTGGCCTCTGTAAAAAAATTGGTCCACATGTGTATGAGAAAGTGAGATAACATAGAACTAGATAACATGAAAGGGTGATTGTTGATCGGCCATGGACCTGGTGGGCCGAAGGGTCAGTTTCCATGCTGTATCTCTAAAACTAAAAACTAAACCACAGCTGTAAAAGCAGATCAGAAGCTTGATATCATATGACAAGTGACATCCCAAAGTCTTTCCACCAACTACAAGGTGCCAGTCAGAAGCATGTTAGAATACAGTTCACTTGACTAGATGAAAATACTGTCAACAAGTCTCTAGAAATGTAATAATTTCCGATAAAAGGTAGTCTGCTTTATTGACATGCCATCGGAAACAGTCAGTGCCTTTACCAGTGGTGCACAGTGGTTGCAGACCTGACTGCGTATAAATTGCACTGCAATAGTTGCTTAGGCTACTTGAATGGTATCATGAGAGTTCCTTCACTAGAAGGCAACAGTTTCTCAATAGATGCCTTCTCTAGGCAGTTAGTGGTTGGCAATAAATACAACTGGCACTATCAGTGATAGCCAGCTTGAAGACTGAAGTAAAACACAGCAACAAAAAAATAACTGGGCCGACTCCTGTCTGCAATTGATGGTAATTTGAAGCATGGGTCTCCCCAAATGTTTAATCAATGATAATGAACTTCCAGTGATTCAGGTTTTAGCGATTAATTACAGAGGATAGTTTTGCATGGTTTTCAGTTTGGGCAGGGGCTATAACGATGACAAGGATATTGATGATAGGTACACGAATGCTCATTGCAATGACCTCGGGTATTTCTTGCTTCTGGAAAGGGACTCCTCCTTTCTATCCATGTCTATTTCCTACCAAATACATATGTCATCTATCATTCACTGCAATAAAAGATGCAACTTCACTTTCTAATGCATTGCCTGATTCAATCAAGCTGAATTTACTTGAGAATTCACCATAATCACCCATAACCAGCTTTAAAAAGGCAGCAATCTGCTATTCCTAGTGTTCACGAATAATAGTTGTTGTCCACCATGTTTTCAACCTGATTGTTTTACATCTACACATCCGTTTTGACCTGTAGGTGGAAAGTTGGTAAGTTGTTTCTTGTGCCTATTACTTTCAATCCTTACAGCAACAATAACTATAACCTGCATTTATCGGGAGAGTTATTGTAGAAAAAATTGAAAGATGTTTATTTGCAAAATTTGTGAGGTATTCTTCTCTGTGGGGTTTACAGAGAGGAACTATTTCAGTTTGGGACCCATCTTAAGTTTGAAGAAGGGTTGTGACCTGGAACATTGCCTGTCCATTCTCTGCACAGATGCTGCCTGATGCACTGAGTTCCTCCTGCACTTAATGTTTTGTGATTTTAAAGCTGCGTCGGTAACAAATGTTTGATCGGTTGCTGAAACGTGACATAGTTTGAAAATGCTGATCAATGCAATTGTCTTGATCTGTAGTAGTTGATTTTACTGGAGGATTTGTCCAACTATTTTATTCTGCATGTTCATTAAGTCTTTACCTACTTATCCAATGAGTGGATTTGTTTCTTGATGGGATTGGGTCACTGAAATATTAAAGCTAATCAATACTATGAATTTACACTCTTTATTTCAGATAATTGTTTTTACTCTCTGGAGTTTTCTGAGGTATGTTTGGTGAAAATGTGCTGGGACTAGATCTAGATTCAGAATATCAATATGTTACTGAGGAAGCATTGCATTGTTGGGGGTACTCCCTTTAAAATAAGGTATTACTCTTCATGGGTTTGTCAAACCCTGTAATCTCCTTCAACCAATAATGTCACATTCCTCTAATTTTGTTTAAATTATTTAAAAAATATCATAAACATTTGGAGTCATAGAGCCAAACAGGAAATGGGCCCTTCAGCCCAACTCGTCCCTACTGACTGAGTCACCTAGCCAGCTCGCCCCATTTGCCTGCAGCCTGGCCCATGAAACCTCTCCTATCAATGCACCTGTCTTGTGTCTTGCCTGCCTCCACTACCTCGCCTGGCAACTCATTCTATATTCTCACTTTGTGAGAACATTGCCCCTCAGGTCCCTTTACCTTCTCACCTTAAACCTATGCCGTCTAGTTTTAGACTGGCCGACCCTGAGGAAAAGATTGTGGCTATTCACCTTACCTATGCCCCTCATGATTTTATAAACCTCCATCAGGTCACCTCCCAGCCTCCTATGCTACAGGAAAAGGTGTCCCAGCTGATCCGGCCTCTTCTTATAACTAAAACCCTTCAGACATAGTAACATCCTCCTAAATCATTTTTGCATCCTATTGCTTATGAATACTTCCCATAATAAATTGGCACAGTGGCGCAGCTGGTAGAGCTGCTGCCTCTCAGCGCGAGAGATCTGGGTTCGATCCTGACCTCGGGTGCTGTCTGTGCGGAGTTTGTACATTCTCCCTGTGACCTCGTGTGTTTTCTCTGGGTGCTCCAGTTTCCTCCCATGTTCCAAAGACATGCAGGTTTGTAAGTTAATTGTCTTCCATAAATTCCTCCTAGTGTGTAAGATGCAAAAGTAGGATAACACCAAACTAGTGTACGGGTGATCAATGCATGGCGTGGACCCAGTGGGCCGAAGGGTTTGTTTCCACGCTGTATCTCCAAACTAAGTCAGATTGAGCCACTTCAGTCTGTCTTTGTAGCCAACTCTGCAACTTATAAATGCCCCTTGGATTTTTTTTCGTAACATTTGACTTTTTGTGATAACAATCTTAGAAACAGACATCGTGATGCATAGTCTTTTGCCCAGAGTAGGGGCATCGAGGACCAGAGGACATAGGTTCAAGGTGAAGGCAAAAAGGTTTAATAGGAATCTGAGGGGTAACTTTTTCACTCAAAGGGTGGTGGGTATATGGAACAAGCTGCTAGAGGAGGTAGTTGAGGCAGGGACTATCCCAACATTTAAGAAACAGACAGGTACATGGATAGGACAGGTTTGGAGGGATATGGACCAAATGTGGGCAGGTGGTACTAGTGTAGCTGGTACATGTTGGCCGGTGTGGGCAAGTTGGGCCGAAGAGCCTGTTTCCACACTGTATCACTCTATGACTCGATGAAAATGTTGGGTCAGCACAGTGGCACAATGGCACAGCTGGTAGCACTGTGGTCTCACTGTACCTGTGAATCATGTTCGATCCTGATCTCGGGTGCTGACTGAGTGAAGTTTGCATGTTTGCCTGTGAGCTCAGGGGTTTCTTCTGGCACTAAGACAAGCAGATTTGTAGGTTAATTGCCTCTCGTGTGCAGGGAGTGGATGCAAAAGTAAGATAACATAAAACTAGTGTTAATGGATAATTGTTGGTCAGTGTGGATTTGGTGGTCGAAGGCCCTGTTTCCATGCTAATCTTTCAATCAATTGAATTAAAACATTTTGGTTGGAAACTTTCGGCATACACTGATTTTAGACATCGGACAATTATGTGACAATGTGTTCAAGCTTGATTAATGCAATCCCTGGGGCTTGGCAAATTTGTTCCTTTTCTTGTACTTTCCACTGGTGAGAATTTGCTCTCCCTGTCCACTTTCACAGGAGGTTACTTGAAAACCCAATGGAACATCTTGTTTCTGTGGACATACACAAATTTCAGTTTACTTTCAAGATGAGGAATACAAGATGTAGATTTTAAACTTGGATACGGACAACCCTTTTCTCTAATGCATTCATGCAAAGAATTCAACAGTGCAGTGAATTGGAAATGATGTGGTCAATTAGGATTCCAATCAATTGTAAATGATACTGGGATCAGGCATGTGTTTTGAATTTAATACCAGATTAGGAATTGGGTTTCATAGTGATGCATCTTGTTTTTATAATGTGAACCAGATAATTTACAAATGACTGTAACAAATGAGCTCACGTGAGATAAAAGAGATGATTTTACCGTAATTACCTTGGTGTAAATTACTGACAAAATTTATAATAGTAAAATAGTGGCTTTACCTCTAGATACTAGGACTAGGAGATTGTCACACAGCCTGTAGGGACTTTAAGTTAATGTAGTTTATTGAGGAAGCATTTGGTTAGTGTGTGATTAAAAGAGCTGACTACAAAGGTCCAATTGCTTGTCCTTAATGGAGAATATGGGAATATTTCTTCTCTGTGGGAAACTAAATAAGAAATTATAAGTGTCCTGGTTGAGATATATGAATCATTATTAGACGCAGATGAGACTGCCTGAAGGCTGAAGGGTGGCTAACGTTGTGCCTCTATTTAAGAAGGGCTGTGAGGAAAAACCTGAAGAGGATAGACCAGTGAGCCTAATATCTGTGGTATGCATGTTATTTGAGAGGATTCTGAGGGATATGATATATATGCATTTGGATCGTCAGCATGGTGTTTAATGTGTGAGATCGTGCCTTATGAATCTGATTGTGTTTTGTTTTAAAGTAACCAAAAATGTTGATGGGGGCAAAGCAAGACTGCACTGGGATCCAGGGAGACCGAGCTGACTGGAGAGAGAATTAGCTTCATGGAAGGAAGCTGAGTGAGATGGTGGAAGGTTGTTTTTCAGACTAGAGGCCTGTGATTAGTGATGTGCCTCAGGGATCGGTGCTGGGCCCATTAGTGTTTGTGTCAACCATTAGAGGTTTATATCAACGATTTGAATATGAATTTAGAAGGCATGATTAGTAACTTTGTAGGTGACACTCAATTGGGTGGCATTGTAGATTGCAAAGATGGTTATCAAAAATTACAGCAGGATCTTGACACATTGGACAAGGGAGCTGAGGAATGGTTAATGGAGTTTAATGCAAATAAGTGTAAGGTGGAATATTTTTGGAAGTCAAACCAGAGCACGACCTTCTCAGTGAATAGCATGGCCAGAGGTGTGTTGTAGAACAGAAGAATCTAGGAGTGCATGTATATAGTTCCTTTAAAGTGGCATCACAGGTGGAGAGGGTGATTAAGAAGGCTTTTGGTACATTGGCATTCAGCAGTCAGGGTATTGAGTATAGAAGTTGGGATATTGGTGATGCTGCATTTGGAGTATGTGTTCAGTTTTGGTCATACTGCTGTAGGAAGGATGTTGTTAAGCAGGAAATAATGCACAGAAGATTTATGATGATGTTGCCAGAACTTGAGGGCTTGAGGTATAGGAAGAGGTTGGGCAGGCTAGGACTTTGTTCTTTGGAATGCTGGAGGATGAGGAGTGATCATAGAGGTGTGTGAGTTCATGAGCTAAGTTAAACCAATCCATTCTGCCTGCATTTGATCCATATTCCTCCGTTCCCTCTGCCATTTTTGGCAAAAATAGATAGATTCTTGATTTGTAAGGGTGTCAGGGGACACACTGAGTTACTCCAAATTTGTGTCTATCTTCCTGTAATTGGGTGAGTAGAACTGCACACAATACTTCAAATGCGGCCCAGCCGAAGGTTTATAAACTTGCAATAAGATATCCTGACTCTTATACTCAAAGCCCCTGTGCTCAATGCTCAATGTATTTATTTGTCTGGAATGTGCAGTTATCTCCTACGATCTAGACAAAATATCTCCACCTTGTTCACTGTGTCTTGGTTGTTGAAATATAGCAAATATCAGGTCGGGTGATTCAATTTAACACCATGAAAAACTGGCAATACGAGTGACAGACAAACTTCAGACCCGGGTAAATGACAAATTCTGATCCAGGTGTGCTCACTTTAGAGCAGAAGCATCCTTGGGGTGGAAAGCAACATTATATTGGCTAATTAATATTCAGATTCCTGGGCGACCACGTCTCTGAAGAGCTACCCTGAGTCCAGCACATTAATGCCGTCACAGAATGCTCCTAAATGCCTTCACTTCCCTGGAAGATTGAGGAGATTTGGTATGTTGCCAAGTACTCTATTGAACGTCTACAGGTTTAGGCTGGAGGATATTCTGACTGGTTGCATCACGGCCTGGTTCAGTGACCTTAATCACCCGGGAAAGAAGGAGGCTGCAGAGAGTGATACACTTTGCCTGTCAATCATCGGTATTGACCTCCTCATCACCGAAGGAATCTACTGGGGCGCTGCCTCAAAAGGTCCAACACCACCCTGGCCACACTCATCCTGCTGCTACTGTTGGGAGGGAAGTACAGGAGTCCGAAAACCATTACTTCCAGGTTGAAGAACAGCTTCCCTGCAACATCAGGCTCTTGAACCAAACTGCACAACTCTTGCCTCAACCCTACCTCAGCAATGATCTGTGATAGACTTGATTTTGGTTGCACTGTGTACTTTTGTTTCACATTATTATTGTCTGGTTATCTGGTATTGATGATTATTAATTCATCGTATTATTGATTATTGTAAGATTGTCATTGTTCCATTCCTGGTACATATGGCAATGAAGCACTTTTGAATCTGGACTTGAAAGAGCTTTATATGTTGTAAGAACCAACCTCTTCTATCCTTCTGACATAGTGTTGAAGATGTCACAAGATCCATTTGTGAACTACCAGTATTTTCAAAGTCAGCGTCTGATTCCTGACAAATGGAGTGTCCTTGTATACCTGCTGCTTAGGTTTTGATACCTCCTGCACAACAGTGCTTTGCCCAGCAGCTACAAATACTCAGCTCCGAGCAGCTGAGTATCTCCTACTGTAGCTTCTATGTTTATTATGATTGTAGTTCTTTTAGATTAGAATTGAAAAAGACTTCACCAAACTGCTCCCTGGAAAGGAAGAACCATGTTCTCGTACTCTTAGCTTGGATGTGAACATCCAAGTGTCAGGGATTTGTTCAAGCAGCCTCCCCTGCTGTGTTGTGCTGAGCATTCTGCATGCAATAGTTTCCACACAACCCCAGACAGGCGAGTCGATAAAACCATTCCAAAAAAAGTTATTTTGGAATATTCTCCAATATTCAAAAGGAATCAAACTGAATCCCACTTCACTGCAGATCACGATTGAAATTATTTGAGTTCCCGTGGAGCAGGAATCCAGGTGCGTTGGTTGCACAGGATTTCCAATGTGCCTTTGATTTGAATACAGTTATCTTCTGTTCATAGGCTGTCCTGGGGCTAGAGGTGACTTGCTTCCACACGGGTTTTGTGGGTTCTCGAGTGACTGATGTATCCATTGTGGTACTGCAGAATCGCACACAGATGGGGCAGATGTTTATTGTTTGTGAGGGTTCTTCAGTTTTTACCATTCCCACGGGGGGCAACGTGTGTCTGATGCTTAGGTTGGTTAGTTTATTTTTGTTGTGTGTACTGAGAGATGCTAAAAATCCTTGTATGGCATGCTATGCTGACAAATCATAACATGCGTGATTACATCAAATCATGCAAAAGAGAAAACAGAGTACAGAATGTCTGTTTTCTCTGTCGTTATAGCTGCAGAGAAAGTGCAGATAAGGAAAAAGTGCAAGGACACAACGAGGTACAGGTTAGGAGATCGGGATTCATTCCTAACATTCAAGAGGTCCATTCAGGAGTTTGAGAACAGCGGGGAAGAAGTAGTTCAAGAAGAACTTGGTAACAAATGGATCGTGTTTTTAAGCTTTTTTATGTGCGATGTTACTGTGAAGGGCATTCAGGTTTACAATGACCTCTCACATGCACCTTCTCCACTTTGAACAGTCATTGGCTGGAGATTCCCAAGAATCGGTGGGAATCTTTTGTGTGGAGGCTTTGAGCACATCCTTCAATCTTTCCTATTTATTACGTGTCCTCTTTCCTGGACAGAACAGGGATAGAGAATCTGGTTTCAAATCATTGTTTGAAACAAGTAAGTACATTCCATTGTTAATGGCATGTACTTGCGTACCATAGTGGTGAATGCAAATCCCACCAAGGCAGCATTGAGAGGTTAATGGCTTGGCACTGGTGTGGACATACTTAAGTGAATTGAAACATTGTGTGTCACGTTGGCAAAAGATCACGTGCACCCTCTCTCCCAGAGGCAGCAGTAAGCCTTGTGCAGTGTGTTCCCAGCTGATCAGTGGAAATATCACTGAACTATCATCAACTGTGTAACCTACTGCCACAGTGATAATCATAGAGCCATACAGCACAGAAGCAGGTTCTTTGGCACACCCTGTCCATGCTGCCTATTGTATTTACTTGCACTGATCCTATTTACCTACATTAGGTCTGTAGCCATCTATGCCTCAATGCTTGTCATAGCGACGGTGTTGGAGATTGAAATAGAGGCGGGGACTCTCACAACACTTGAGTGAACTAAAACGTTGTTTTGTGCTTAAATATCCTTAAATATTATGAGAATACCTGCTCCATCACCCTCTAAGGCAGTTCAATTCAGACATCAGACGTCTTCTCTAAAACAATTGCCTCTCAACACACAGAACATAAAACAGTACAGCTCAAGAACAGGCACTTTGGCCCACAATGTCTGTGCCAAACATTAACCAAGTTATTTAATCTTCTTTACTTGCATGTGATCCATATCCCTTCATTCCCTGCAAATCCAGTGGCTATCTTAAAACCCCTTAAATACCACTATCAAATCTGCTTCACCACCACCTCTGGCAGGATATTCTACCACTCTGTGTCAACAACTTGCCCTTAAAAATTGCTTTAAACATCTCCTTTAAACTTTCTCCCTCTTACCTTAAAGCTATGCCCTCTAGTCTTTGACATTACCTCCCTGGGAAAACAGTTCTGACTGTCTGGCCTATCTATGCATCTCATAATTTTATATATTTCTTTTAGGTCTCCCCTCAATCTCCAACGCTCCAGAGAAAGCAATCCAATTTTGTACAGCCTCTCTATATAGCTAATGCCCTCTTTACTCCAGGCAGTATTCTGGTAAACATCTGCACCCTCACCAATGTCTCCACGTTCTTCCTGTAATGGGGTGACTGGAACTGCACACAATTCTCCAAATGTGGCTGAACCAAAGTTTTATAAAGCTTCACATTACTTCCTGACTCATATAATCAATGTCCAGCCAAAAGAAGGCAAGTATACCATACACCTTTTTTTAACTGCTCTATCTGTTTGTGTTGTCACTTTCATGGAGATATGGACTTGGATCCCAAAATCCTTCGATAATCCATCAATGCTTTGAAGAATCTTGCCATTAACTGTATATTTTACTCTTGCATTCGACCTCCCTATGTGCACTCATTGCACTTTAAATTTCATCTAAATCCTCTCTAAACCTCGGAACTCTCACGTCACCTCTTGTTAAAAACAAACCCACAACGGAGAGAAAAAAGATTTCTACTATTTACCTGATCCACCCGCCTGGTTATTTTTAGATTGTTATATCAGGTCGCCCCTCGGCCTCGTCTGCGGCAGGGAAAAGGGCAGCATCTCAAGGTCTGAAAAAACTCTCACTGGAAGTGGGGAGCACCCTCTCACATTCACCGGCTCTGACGGTTTCTTGTGCCTTGAGTAACCCCTCCCCTCCCCCTGCATGATGTGCAGGATAATCAGTAAAGCAGAAATTGCAGTCTCTGTATTGAGCTTGTAACCATTAATGGACCAAGCAGCAGCGAGTAGCTGACAGAGTCACGGAGAGTAATCGAGGGTCATAGCGCCATACAGCATGGAAACTGGCCCTTCAGCCCAACTCGTCCTTGCCGAACAAGTTGGCATTTTGATTGCATTTGGCCTATTTCTCTCTAAATCTTGTCCTACATCCATAAATGTAGCTTAAGCATTGCAAAAAGATACTGTGTGCCAAACGATTGGAAAGCCTTTACTTTCCAGACCTCATAGTGTTATCATGACTGTGAAATGACAGCCATTGTCTTGACTTGAGTAGCCCAGTCTTGGTCAGTAGTGGATGAAGGACCACAATGTAATGCTTGTGACACAATTACACACTGTGTAAAAGTCAAATAAAAGAGTGTGGGTCCTGACAGATGGAGTCAACTCCAATTTTGTGATGGTCACAAGCCTGCACACGATGATTGCTCATGCTGACTTTTTGGGTGCTTCATGATCCAGTTCTGATGCATATTGGCAACTGGTGATTTATGAGCAGAGACTAGGAAAAAATCACCAGGAAACTGCCACATTATCCAAAAGATCTAACTGGCTCTCTTGTATCCCTCAGAAAATGAAACTGTTACTGCCCGGCCCTTTTGAGACTTTAGTCCCACACTGTATGATTGTTGCTTAATCTCCTTCAGCCAAAAGGAACCATTAAATGCTGCGGTATCAACATTGTTTACATCCCAAGAGTAAGTAAATAATAATGGGGAATTGATAAGAAGGATTTTCCATCTAATTCTCCAAGAATAAAGGCTATTTTTAGTGATTTAATTGGCATTTCCGCTGAACTAGAGTCTCTCGAGAACTTACACCAAATGGCTTCTGTAAATGCAAATGTTTCAGTATTGGAATTATTTGGCACCCTTTTGCATATGGGAAATTGTGGATATTTCTCCCTAAGACATAGATTGCTTGCTGTGCCACCAAAGTCAACTATTCAATCTGTAATTTCCGTCCATCTACAGATGTGGTGCGTCTGTTAATCACATATATTAAAAACAAAAGTGAGGTAGATGGTAGGACAAAGAAGGGAATTTATGCCGAGAGACATGAAACTTATGCCAAGTGGGCAATATACTAAATGACTACTTTGCATCAGTATTCACCAAGGAGAAGGGCATAAGGGAGGGGTATGCTGATATTTTGGGCCATTTTGATATTATGAGGAATGAGGTTTTGGGAAGAACTTTAAAGTGGGTAAGTCACCAGAGTCTGATGGGATTCATCCCAGGTTATAGGGAGAGGCAAAAGAGGAGATTGCTGGGGCCTTGACAGCAAGCTTTATATTCTCATTACCCATAGGTGAGGTCCCAGAATGATTGGCGAATGGATGGTGTTGTTCAGAGACAGAAGGAACTGAATTTACTGGAATCTTGAGTAAAACACACAAAGTGCTAGAGTAACTCAGTAGATCAGGCACTATCTGTGGAGGGAATGGATAGGCGATGTTTCAGGTTGGGACACTTCATCCGACTGATGATGCTTCTTGATGAGGTTTAAGAGATTCTTAGATCGGCACGTGAATATGCGGGGAATGGTGGACAAAGATCACCTGCAGGCAAATGGGATTAGTTTAATGGCGTCATGTTGAGCACAGAGGCCAAAGAACCTGTTCTGGTGCTGTAGTTTTATGTTCTATCGCCTCTCATAAATCTCTAGGCTTCCGGCTGAGCATTGTTCTCCTGCTTTGCTGAAGGATGGGAATGAACAGTGATTGTTTTTAGATTAATTCAGTTTAGAGATTCCCTTTGGGCCCCACTGAGTCCACGCTGACCATTGATCACCCATTCTCATGAGTTCCATGTTATCCCATTTATGCATCCATTCCCCACACAGTACGAGCGATTTTACAGAGGCCAATTACAAACGACAAACCCATACATCTTTGGGTTGTGGGAGGAAACTGGAGCAGCTGGAGGAAACCCACATGATCACAGGGAGATTGTGCAGACTCCACACAGACAGCACTAGACGTCAGGATTAAACCCGGCTCTCTGGCACTGTGAGGCAGACCTCCACCAGCTGTGCCTCTGTGCCGACCTCTGTCACTGTGTTGCTGAAGGTGGACTCCCAGAGCAGGCTCGACATGGTCTTGATAGCCCAGAAATAGAAGAGGAACTTGACTTTGACCATGTACTCTCCCCCCCCCCCACTCCCCTCCCCCCCCCCCCCCTCCCCTCCCCCCCCCCCTCCCCCCCGGGCACACTGAGGGAATTAAGTGAAATTTCCAGCATCGGAAGCCCCTGCGATATTCAAGGTAGGCGTCCTCTGGGTCTCTCAATCAATCTTATTCAACAATAAGCTGTTATCCTCTCCGCTGCTTCACCCCTACACTTCTTCAGGAACCTCTTGCCTCGAGACATACCCAATTACATCCTTGGGTTCTGGAGCAGTAATCTCGAACCGGAGTCTGACCCCACACCACCAAAAGCTTTCAGGAGATCCAGCTACCTAAGTACAGGTTTCAAATTTATTGCCCCACCCCCTTCCCTCTCGCACTGGCAGGCAGAGTGTTGGGTCAGTGTTTTTATTTTACTCTGCTCCCCTCTCCCTAGAAGTCAAGATTGTGATCCGTTGCCATAGCTTCCCTCCATCCTTGGCCTTGATGCCACCCATCTGCAGCCTTTGTGATAATTAGCTCGTAAATCTCTCACTATTGCGCAGTTGCAGCTTTTTATTTATACACAAACCGTTCGGCTGTTCACAAGCGCCTCACAGTTCATGTAGAACTAAGCTTCCATCCCCAGCTGCGCTGCGGGTAGGTAGGTACAGTAATTTGTTAGAATTATCCAGAGCCCTCAATGACCGTAAAGCCCCTTGCTCAAGCCCTTGACTCTTCACAACTGCGGTCTCATGTTGGTCAAATGCACGCCTCTGGCAGTCCAGTGGTCTTTGTGCAAACTATAGCACAGAAAGTAAATCGGAGGCTTTGAACCAGCTTATCTGATGTAAATAAGTCTAAGTGGAACTAATGAATTCGACGCAAACAAACCCTGTGCCAAAGTACACTGTGGGGGCCCACAGAGGCAGGTGTTGGAGCGAGATCTACATTAACCTGAGGAATCCAGAGCCAAGCACAATTCCTTCTGAATTATACTGCTCTGATTAGATGTGCTTTGCTTCAGTTGTTGTTGGATCAGCTTATGGCACGGAAACATGATTCCAGTCACATCTGCTAGTGTAATGGAATGGGGATAGGAGCCTCTGCAGTTTAAAAAAAAACTACAGATGAGAGAGAGTATAATTAAGCCCACATCTGGAATAGGAGGAACAGACAAAAACCCCATGGAAATTGTTTACAATTTTGAGCAAACAGGTTTGCTCACAAAAGATCAAATCAGTACATGGGACAAGGAGACCATGGAACAGGGAGAGAGCCAGCTTTCAGGAAAGTGTGGGTTGTGGAAAGGGAGAGAGAATGGCTTCAGTTTTCTTTTCTACCAGTTTTGCAAAGCATGCTTTGTAAGGAAATGTGACATCATATTCAATTTTAGACATTTTTATTCATGTTTAAGGGTAACTTATTTTGGGTGTAGGTTTAGGTTTATTATTATTGTCACATGTACTGAGTTGCAGTGAAAAGGTTTATTTTGCATGCTGGCCAAATCGATCAGATATACCAAAGAAAAACACAATAAAGTCAAACTCAAGTGCAACACACAAAGCAAAGGGGTAGGTATGTACGAACAGAAGTTTCCCCCAAAGATGCAGCATTGTAAAACCTTAATATTAACCCGACGGTCCTTTTCAAAAACACCACTGCATCCAGTACCTCATGAAATGCTTCAACCTCTCTGTGAGCTGGAGGGGGAGTGAGGTATTGTGAGGGAGAGAAATTGATGGCAAAAGACAGAGAAGAGAGAAAAAAGGAAAGACAAAGACATTTCTGCTGCCTGCCACAATATGCACAAGCAGCTATCAGCTTCCCACAGCTCTCATTTCTACATGCTGAAGTCAATGGGGCATAGCGGTAGTTGCTGCCTTACAACTCCAGAGTCCCGGGTTCGATCCTGACTACGGGGCTATCTGTGCAGAGTTTGTACATTCTCCCTGTGATGGCATAGGTTTTCTCCAGGTGCTCCTGTTTCCTCCCACACTCCAAAGACGTACAGGTTGGTAAATTGTAAATTGTATCTAGTGTGTCAGGTGCTAGTGTACGTGGTAATCGCTGGTCGGCGTGGACTCAGTGGGCCGAAGGGCCTGTTTCTGCGTTGTATCTCTAAAGTCTAAAGTAAAGGGTAAAGTCAATGGACTAAGTGTATGGAGGAGAGCACAAGTAGCAGTTAAATCTCAAGCACAAACATGGGCCAAAGGACCCATTTGGTGCTGCACAGAAGTTCTATGTTCATATTTAGCACAGAAAACTAAGGACTCTTAAAAATTGACGTAGAGGGCAGATTGAGGATGTTGGAAACGCTGAAGGAAGAGTTGACAAATTGAAATTTTGCAGATGTACTTTGCATATCTTCAGAAGAAGACTGGCAAGATCCTCAGACCATCACCGTAATTGGCTGCGACACTGCATCCTATCATCCTCTAATCAAAATCTGAGGTAAAACAGGACAAATAATCCCAGAATTCCACTTGCTCATCACACACTACCTCAGTAAGGCCACCAGTGTAATCAAGAACCAATCTCACCCCGGTCACTTCTCATTCTCCCCTCTCCCATCAGGAATGAGGTGCAGAAGTTTGAAACGCGTACCTTCTGATTCATGAACAGTTTCTTCCCAGTTATTAGGCAACTGAACCACACTCACACCAGCTAGAGCGCAGTCCTGACTCATCTACCCTTTTGGAGACATTTGAACTAACTTTACTTGAACTATTAGACTTTATCTTGCATTCCAGAACAAGGGGTCACAGTTTAAGGATAAGGGGGAAGTCTTTTAGGACCGAGATGAGAAAGTTTTTTTTCACACAGAGAGTGGTGAATCTGTGGAATTCTCTGCCACAGAGGCCAGTTCAATGGCTATATTTAAGAGGGAGTTAGATGTGGCCCTTGTGGCTAAAGGGATCAGGGGGTATGGAGAGAAGGCAGGTACGGGATACTGAGTTGGATGATCAGCCATGATCATATTGAATGGCGGTGCAGGCTTGAAGGGCCGAATGACCTACTCCTGCACCTATTTTCTATGTTTCTATTAAATGGTTTTCCCTTCACCCTGTACTTTGTGGAAGGCTTGGTTGCAATGGTGTATAGTCTTTTCATTGACTGGGTGGCACGTAACAAAAAGCTATTTACTGTACCTCGGTAAATGCATCAATAATAAACTAAACTAAACAAGTTTTTCCTCATTGTGCCTGTACCTCAAAGTACTTGTGCATATCTATCACGATAAACTTGAAACTATTATGCTCCATGCAAATACTTGCTGAGAAATGATGCAGTCCTGTAAATTGTATCATGCCTCATCTAATTTTCTACAACTTCAAAGAAATTGAGGAATTGCTGTGTAAAGGTCACAAATTTATTTCCCAGGAATATGCGTTATTTGTAATATATACAGAAACACAATCAGGTCATGTTTTTTTCTTTGTTCATTGTACCAGAAATATGCTATTCTCTTACCATGCATCAATGCCATTCATGTCTCCTCTTTAAAAAAACATATCTGATCCAAATAGATCAGCTATACCACACATAAATCCAATCTAGTCAAGCTCGAGTACAAATAGAGCCAAAGGGTAAGATAAATATGCACAGAAGTCTCCCCCAAAGATTCAGCATTGTAAAACCTTCACACCCTGAACTGGGATCCTTCTACACCCCCCCCCCCCCCAAGGCTGCACCGAACCTCAGTGCCTTCCTCACCATGTATTCCTGCACTCTGGAATGTGCTAGCTGGCAGTGTTCCCTTATGGACATCTCCTTGTACTGGAAGACCAGAAAGCACACTGGCGCCGTTTGTGAGCTGTATTTTCACCGTGCCAGAGACTTGGGGTTCAGTCCTGATCTCCAGTATCGCCTATATGGAGTCCATATGTTCTCTCTGGTTCCCCCAGGTGCTCCCATTCTCCCGTTTCCTCCCACATATCAAAGATGTGTTTGTTGGCAGATTGATTACTGCTGCTAAAATGCTCCTAAAATGTAGGTAAGTGGGAGAATCAGGGTGGGTGCGGGGTATTGAGGGGATGCGGGGAGACCAACAAGATGAGGTTAATGTTGGATTAGTGTTAAAGGATGTTTGACGATATGCACCGACTGAGTGGGCCGAAGGGCCTGTTTCTGCACTGTCTCAGACAGTTTCAGACAGTTCCAAGTGCATATTTCACCAAGTTTGGGGATCTTCCAACAGCATTTGTATGATTTAAGTGACAAGGGTACTGATAATTTTACTCTGAATGGATATAATTTCAAAGACGGCTGTACAATCTAACCTATTAAAGATTATCTGTTAAAGACTTAATCTATCAATGCTTGAGCAATGTGTAAGTCCTGATTGCAAACATACATCACCACACAACGATGATGATTTTCATCTCACTGTCCTTACAGGAGGAGATTTGCACCATGTGCAAGCTCTGGTCAGCACAACTTTTTTACACTGCGATCTGTTGTCTCAAGATTTGGCTTTTCCTTCACCAATGTCCAAACGAAAGCAGCATGCCTGGCAGGAACAATGCCAGGTGTGTCTAAAAAGGAAGTACCAGCTGGTGAAAGCATGCCACATAGTAATGCAATTGTTTCTTATCTGCATTATGAAATGGCTTTAAAAGCCATTTGGTTGTATTAAACATGACGAGTAATGCTACATTTGGACTGCGTGCGGGTGACCTTCCCCATTGACAGAACAGCACCATCAGAGCTGCACAGCAGCACAGTGCCCTGGAATGGGCAAGCAGTGCCCTTTGGGAGCTACATCTCTCCTACTGGAACTCGTGCCTCTTGGGGAACTAAGGTTGAACAAGGACAGGGGAGCCTTCTGCTGATTACCACCATCTTCTCCTCCATAAGTTGACAAGTCATTTCTTTTTCATGTTAAGTGTGAAGAAGAACTGAGGTGGAGACCTTACCATAGGAAGCATCGTATCAGGATGCCTCAGCTTGGTTTGGGAACAGCTCCATCCAAGACCGCAAGAAATTGCAGCGAATTGTGGACGCAGCCCAGGTCATCACACAAACCAACCTCCCTTCTATTGACTCCATTTATACCTCACGCTGCCTCGGCAAGGCCAGCAGCATAATCAAGGACGAGTCACACCCTGGCCACTCCCTCTTCTCCGCTCTCCCGAAAACGCACAGCTCCATATTCAGGGACAGTTGTTTCCCAGCTGTTATCAGACAACTGAATCACCTGAGAGCAGTGTTGAACTACTATTTACCTATTGGATGACCCTCGGACTATCCTTGATTGGACTTTGCTGGCTTTACCTGGCACTAAATGTCATTCCCTTATCATGCATCTGTACACTGTAAATGGATCGATTGTAATCATGTATTGCCTTTCTGCTGACTGGTTAGCACGCAGGGAAAGCTTTCCATTGTACCTTGGTACACGTTACAATAAACTAAACTGAACTGACTGATACTCTGGGCGGATGCTCCATACTGTCGACACTCATCAGGTTACATGAGTTGTGAAGAACAGAGGTGCCAAACTGGGCCAGGAGCAGGTGGAGAGCGAATTAACGTGAAAGATAATCTGACTTGTTCTCATTCCCACCACTTACCGATGACAAATGATTCTGTTCAAACCAGCTAAACTGGTTCTGAATTTATCCCAATTACCATCGTGGTGGCAGCATGTATCACAGTGGAAGGTGTCCTCAGCACAAAGGAAAGATTTCACCTTTGCAAGCAGCCCCGGCAGAGGTGAAGTCTCATTTTCCCACTGAGGAAACTCTCCATCTCGATGTGTTATTCTGTCACTATGCTGATTGGGATAGATTCAGAACTGATCTAGCCAGCATGAAACTGGCCGGTTCAAGCACGACACACTCTACATTCATGGTAACCACTGAAGTAGCTAATATGGGCGGAACAAAGCAACAGAATCAGGACAGGGTTTTGTAGCAATTTGCCAAAGTTCTTCAATAGCAAGAGGCCTCTCCACATGTCCATGTCCTCTATCCCTTAGGATAAGAGTAGCACGTGCACTGGAACACAAAACCTTGCAAAAATAGTACTGGAGTAACTCGCCGGTTCATGTAGAATCTCCGGAGAACATGGACAGGTGACATTTCAGGTCAGGACCCTTCTTCATGCTGATTGTAGACAATGGAAGAAAGCTGGAAGAGAGGAGGGGCAGGACAAAGTGTGTTATGTAACAGGTGAACACAGGCAAGGGGATCTTTGATAGGCAGGTGGTTGGTCAAAGGCCAGAGATGAAAAAACAGAGGGTGTGAGACAAAGGATTTGAAGAGTTTTGAATGACGAAGCCAGAGGAGGGAATGTAGGCGAAGGGGGAGGGGGAGGGGAGAAATGGGTGTAAGTCCATGTGGAGCAGGAGGGAGGAAGGGGGAGGGCAGAAAGGAGGGTGTGTGGGGGAGGAACAAGATGGCGGAGAATGAAGGGTGAGTAGGAGAGAACTTTGTATCTTTTTTTTATTAACCAGTATCTCCAGTTCCATGTATCCACCAGATCTTCCAATCTGGATACATGTAAAATAGACACGTTTTCACCATTTATGTGTCATCAAGGGCAACACGGTGGTACAACTAGGACAGCATCGCTAGTAGAGCTGCTGCCTCACAGTGCCAGAGATGCAGGTTTGATCCTGGCCTCGGGTGTTGTCCATGTGGAGTTTGCACGGTCTCATTGTGACCATGTAGGTTTCCCATGGCTGATCGGGGTTTTTCCCAAATCCTAAAGATGTCCAGGTTTGTAGGATAATTGGCCTCTATAATTTCCCCCTAGTATGCAGGGACTGGATGAGAAAGTGGAATAACATGGAGCTCGTATGAACAGGTAATTGATAGTCAGCATGGGCTCGATGGGCCAAAGGGCAGTTTCCATGCTATAACCTTTTCATCAATTCATTCAACACAATGGATGGAAACTATTGGTATAGAATGACATGAAGACATTGGATAATGTGTGACTGTGTTCAACCTTGATTATTATAAATGCCTGTGGCTTGGCAAAATTATTCCTTTCCTTTCATATTCCATTGGTGTGAGTGAATACAACTAATAAAAATTAAATCTTCCACCCTGCAGTTCTGTAACTGTAAGACTGCAGTAGTTTTGGGCACAAAAATTAGGAGGTTATTGGCCATAATTCATGTAATTGATGCTAAGAAGTTTAAAGCAATCTGGACGAGGTTTCATTGGTTTCAACTCTTACATTAAACTCTTGGGTGAGAATACTCATCTAGTAATAGTAACCCTTTAATAATGATGTAGAGCATCGTAAAATGTTTTCATCCTCTCAGGACTGGGAGTGAGTGTCAGTGTTTTAATGTTGACGATGCTCACAAAACTAATTATCGGCTCAGGTCTGACTGAGGTAATGCACTTGGACTCCCATTGGGTTCTCCTCTCTTCATTGACCTGTTCCTCTGCACAGAGCTAACAATGTGTTGATAGTCACCCTGGAGTATTCAGGGAGATCGGGTCCAAGCCATCCTGTAGGCCTGGTTCGCCCGCCAGGAACGGGCTCGCCCGCCACAGACATCAACTGCTCCCCAAGAGCAAGGAGGATTCCGCCAGTAACCGGCATCTGCGATGTAGGCTGTCGAGGTTCGGGGTGGGTCATCGAGGAACGAGGAGGGCAACTGAAAGCGAGGTGAGCCATCACAAGCTCCCAGTGAGTGCAGCGGAGCCGTCCGACAGGAACTGGCCGCGGGTGGCCGAGGATGGGCCCGCAGTGAGTGCCGGATGTCAAGGATGAGTCACACCCTGGCCACACCCTCTTCTCCCCTCTCCCATCATGCAAAAAGTATAGAAGTGTGAAAAAGCACACCTCCAGATTCAGGGACAGTTTCTTCTCAGCAGTTATCAGGCAACTAAATCATCTTCCTACAAACAGAGAGCAGTGCTGAACTATTATCTACCTCTTTGGCGTCCCTCGGACTATCCTTGATCGGACTTTGCTGGCTTTAGCTTGCACTAAACATTATTCCCTTTATCATTTATCTATACACGTTACTGGCTCGATTGTAATCATGTATTGTCTTTCTGCTGACTGGATAGCACACAACAAAAGCTTATCACTGTTTCTCGGTGCACCTGACAATAAACTAAACTGAACTGAAGTTGGTTCGAGGACGCACCGCCGATGCCCCCAAAAAAGGGAGGGAGGGGGAGGGAGGGGAGGGGAGGGGGAGGGAGGGGAGGGGGAGGGAGGGGAGGGGGAGGGAGGGGAGGGGAGGGGGGGGGGAGGGGAGGGAGGAGTGGGGGAGAGAGGGTGCTGCACCAATGCAGGAGAGGTTTGGGCCCAATGGGTTCACTAAGTCTAGTAGATGTTACTTAAAATGTCAAGTATCAATCCATGGCTGAACATTGTCTAGATCTTGCTGCGTGCAGCTATGGGCCAGTTTAATGGCTTAGAAACTGCAAATGGAATTAACATTGTGCAATTATCAATGAACAATTCCAACTCTGACCCTTTTGATGGAAGGAACATCATTGAAGAAACATTTGAAATTGGTTATGCAAGAGGATATTGCCCTAAGTAACTATTGCAGTGATGTCTTGGGCCTGATGATTGACCCCCAACTATCACAATCATCTTAGTAAGAAAAGTATTTAATCCTGGTGAAAATAAAACAATTCAGATGCCAGAAGTCAGTAAATATAAAAGTCTGAATTGTGTGATAGGAGGAGTCTCAGGAGGAAGTTTAAGTAGATCACCGACTGGTTAAACGTAGTTGTGAATGCTTTAGTTTTCTCTTTGATATTCAGTTGCTTTGGCCCAAATATCAAAGAAAGTGGGAATGTTTTAGGAGCCTCCACCTTTCATGAGTAACTGAACTTCTCTGCCTCCTTTCATCACTGACAGCAAGGCAGAGCTTTGTTCAAAACTGCTGGCTGCAGGATTGATTCGTACTTTCCAATGCCTGCACCATTCAAAAAATACCTCAAGAAGGCAAGAGAAGTGAAAGCAAGTGAGTGTCTGGCCGAAGCCAGGTAGCCGGGGAGTCCATAAATAGCAGTTTAAAAAGTCAGATCCACCAGTCAGATTCATGCCCTATCACAGAGTGACCTAGTTATGTGGTAAATTGGCCAATACCATGCATTAAAGTACGGTTCACATTTTGTCATTTAGAAGGATCGCAAAAATTGAGGGCTTAATTTATATTAAATGCTCAGTTCCTCTAAATATAGATGAATAATTAAGTATAATTAATTACATGCTACAGCATTCCCACACAATCACAAATGTTGGTCTGAAATAAAGGAATGTTCCATCGACTGAAGCGTCCTCATTTGAAATTGTGTTTCGTTTGAACCATATTCGTTCCATGTTCCTGCTCTGTATCCCTTTACTCTCCTTTCCAACAAGCATACATTTAATGCATTATTAGTAGAGCCAGGATTTTGCCACAAATGCCATGTGCCTTTTCATGCCTTTTTTGATGATTTCAGCAAGATAATGCCCTTTTCACGATCGAGTGCCTAAATCAGCCTTTTTTTGCCATGTTAACGTAACTTACAAGAAAATTTCCACCACCAGGGCGAAACCAGGGGCAGAAATCAGTCGTTCATTTGAGGGTAGTGGACGAGGCCCCAGGGCGGCACGGTGGCGCAGCGGTAGAGTTGCTGCCTTACAGCGAATGCAGCACCGGAGACTCAGGTTCGATCCTGACTACGGGCGCCGTCTGTACGGAGGTTGTACGTTCTCCCCGTGACCTGCGTGGGTTTTCTCTGTGATCTTCGGTTTCCTCCCACACTCCAAAGACGTACAGGTATGTAGGTTAATTGACTGCGTAATATGTAAAAAATGTCCCTAGTGTGTGTAGGATAGTGTTAATGTGCGGGGATCGCTGAGCGGCACGGACTGGGTGGGCCGAAGGGCCTGTTTCCGCGCTGTATCTCTAAATCTAAATCTTTTGCAGTCAGGCTGTAAGTGGGTGTTAAGTGGTGATTGGAGAGGGTGGATGGGGAAGGGTTCAGTCTTTTCAAACTGAAGTCAGGCGCTGAGTAGGTGTGAAGTGTTGGTTGGGGAGGGGCTACCAGGGTTAAGTTTCTGTTTCTCGAACCTGCAGTAGAACTCGTTCAGGTCGTTGGACATCTGACGATTGTCCAAGGACCAGGGGGGGGGGGGGGGCAGCGGGGTGTTTCCCTCTTGTAGCTTGTGATTTCTTGCAAGCCCTTCCAAACTGAAGAAGAGTCATTCGCTGAGAACTTGCTCCTCAACTTTTCAGAGTATCTTTCCTTGGCAGCTCTGATTCCCCTTCTCAGCTTGTACTCAACCTGCCTGTAGAGGTCTGTATCCCCGCTCCTGTAGGATCTACCCCTGCAAGCATCAAAATGCCTAAAGTCAAGCCATGTAAAAAACTGAACGATTTGGTGAGAGTGTACGGGAATGATACATTCTCTACAGACAACTGTGTGCTGTTTTGCAAAGCATGTGAGAAAGCAGTGAATCATGAGAAGAAATATTTAATCTCCCAGCATGTACAGACAACTAAACACATTTTTAACCCCATTTTGGTGGTGGAAATACATGCCTTTTTATGCCTTTTTTTTGGCAATAAATGTCTTTTTGGTGCCTTTTTTGTAATTTTATTATGCCTATTTGCCTGCCTATTTCAGAGATTTTCAGTGCCTAAACATCCTGGCTCTAATTATTAGTAGTTGACATGTCCTCTGTGCCCATCACTGATTCTACAAACATCTGTTCCTGCTCTCCAGGGACCACTGTAATTGGTGCCAGTGTAGACAAGTGGCAGAATCTGGGAAGCAGAGGAGAGGGTGATGGGCAAGTGGGGAGAATAAAATAGATTACGGTGGGATCAATGGGGTTAATGCTTGGTATAGAAAGGTTGGACTGAAGGGCCCGTTCCTATGCCATATGATTCTATGATTCATATTTCACGCATCTGGGCTGTGTGTAATGCCCGAGAGTCGACTGCCAAAACAGCTTCTCTATGGAGAACTGTGTCAGGGCAAGCGCTCAGTAGGAGGACAGAAGAAACGGTTTAAGGACTGCCTCAAAGTGTCCCTCAAAGACTTGGACATCAACCTCAGCACTTGGGAGTCTCTTGCTCTGGACCGTCCAACCTGGCGTAGCAAGATGTACAGGTATGTAGGTTAATTGGCTGGGTAAATGTAAAAATTGTCCCTAGTGGGTGTAGGATAGTGTTAATGTACGGGGATCACTGGGCGGCACGGACTTGGAGGGCCGAAAAGGCCTGTTTCCGGCTGTAGATATATGATATGATATGATAAGATCACCACAGGAGCGCGTGCAGCTGAGAACAGACGCACTGCAGTGGCCCAGAGGAAACGCACCGCGCGCAAGGCCCGGGCTACCTCCACTTCCACTGCAGCAGCCATCCACTTGTGTCCTACGTGTGAGCGTGCCTTCCGGGCCCGGATTGGCCTCACCAATCATTTCCGGACCCACAGTCACCAATCCTCCAACTGAAAGTGAAGTCATGGTCATCTTCGAACCCGAAGGACGAACAACAATCCACACATAATGAGTCCAGTTCTCCAAGGCATTCTGCCAAGGCTGCAAGTTTCTCCAGTCACTCAGCAAAATGGCTGGAATGGAAGAGAGCTGCACCCTGGACACAAGGGCCCTAGAGTCTGACTCCAGGTAGATTTGTGTCACGGAGTCATTCAACACAACCCACTACATAGAAACATAGAAAATAGGTGCAGGAGTAGGCCATTCGGCCCTTCGAGCCTGCACCGCCATTCAATATGATCATGGCTGATCATTCAGCTCAGTAGCCTGTACCTGCCTTCTCTCCATACCCCCTGATCCCTCTAGCAAAAAGGGCCACATCTAACTCCCTCTTAAATATAGCCAATGAACTGGCCTCAACTACCTTCTGTGGCAGAGAATTCCACAGACTCACCACTCTCTGTGTGAAGAAATGTTTTCTCATCTCGGTCCTAAAAGACTTCCCCCTTATCCTTAAGCTGTGACCCCTAGTTCTGGACTCCCCCAACATCGGGAACAATCTTCCCGCATCTAGCCTCTCCAACCCCTTAAGAATTTTATGTTAGGACCATAAAGTACTATGTCTTGCCTATCTAAATATCTGTCGAAATATCTTTTAAATTTAGTGATTGTATCTGATTGATTCCACCACCTCCTCTCGCAGTGAGTTCCAGATATCAACCACTCTCTTTGTAAAAACTCTTCCTCTCACTTTGAACCAATTCCATTGTGATTTAGGAACCACTCAACATGGGAAATAGACCCGGATTATCCATTTAATATCTTGTAATTTTGTATTGTGCTCTTAGATCACCTCTCTGTGTCTTCACCCAGCCTATCGAATATCCATATGAAAGATCTTGACCCAAAATGCTGTCTGTCCATTTCTCTCCACTGCCTGGAGGTTATTTTTCAGACTGGAGGTCTTTCATTGATATTTGGGCTAAAGCAACTGAACGTCAAAGAGAAAACTAAAGGATAGGTCCAAGTCAGCATGGATTTATCAAAGGGAAATCATGCTTGAATAATCTTCTGGATTTTTTTGAGGAGGTGACAAGTAAAATGGATGAAGGGGAGCCAGTTGATGTAGTGTATCTAGACTTTCAGAAAGCCTTTGATAAGGCCCCACATGGGAGATTGGTGAGCAAAATTAGAGCACATGGTATTGGGGGTAGGGTGTTGACATGGATAGAGAATTGGTTGGCAGACAGGAAGCAAAGAGTAGGAGTAACAGGTCCTTTCCAGAATGGCAGGCAGTAGCGAGTGGAGTGCCGCAAGGCTTGGTGTTGGGGCCGCAACTATTTACCATATATATTAATGATTTGGATGAAGGAATTAGAAGTAACACTAGCAAGTTTGCAGATGACACAAAGCTGGGTGTGAAGTGTGAAAAGGATGTTAGGAGGTTGCAGGGTGATCTGGACAGGTTGAGTGAGTAGGCAGATGCATGGCAGATGCAGTATAATAACATAACATAACATAACATAACAAAACTTTATTGTCACTCGGCACAACACCGAACGAAATTTCAGCAGTCACAGCAAAAAAAGAAAAGAACACAGGACACACGACCCCAACACAAACATCCATCACAGTGACTCCAAACACCCCCTCACTGTGATGGAGGCAACAAAACTTCCCCTCTCTTCCCCCCCGCACCCACGGACAGACAGCTCGACCCCTACCGAGGCAACCGACACGCACAGCCCCCGCAAGGGAATGGAAGGCCCCCCGGCCGAGCCGCCCCGGGCACTGAAACGTCCCGCGGCCGCACCGGGCGATGTTAAGTCCAGCGGCCGAGCCGCACCGGGCATTTATATAGATAAATGTGAGGTTATCCACTTTGGCGGCAAAAACAAGGAGGCAGATTATTATCTCAATGGTGTCAGGTTAGGTAACAGGGAAGTGTAGCGATACCTGGGTGTCTTTGTAAACCAGTAACTGAAAGTAAGCGTGCAGGTACAGCAGGCAGTGAAGAAAGCTAATGGCATGTTGGCCTTCATAATTGGAGGATTTCAGTATAGGAGTAAAGAGGTTGTTCTGCAGTTGTATAGGGCCCTGGTAAGACCACATCTAGAGGATTGTATACAGTTTTGGTCTCCTAATTTGAGGAAGGACATCCTTGTAATTGAGGCAGTGCAGCGTAGGTTCACAAGATTGATCCCTGGGATGGCAGGACTGTCATATGAGGAAAGATTGGAAAGACTAGGCTTGTATTCACTGAAGTTTAGAAAGATGAGAGGGGATCTTATAGAGACATATAAAATTATAAAAGAGTGGACAATCCAGACGCAGGAAAAATGTTCCCAATGTTGGGGGAGTCCAGAACCAGGGGCCACAGTCTTAGAATAAAGGGGAGGCCATTTAAAACTGAGGTGAGAAGGAACTTTTTCACCCAGAGAGTTGTGAATTTGTGGAATTCTCTGCCACAGAGGGCAGTGGAGGCCAAATCACTGGATGGATTTAAGAGAGTTAGATAGAGCTGTGGGGCCTAGTGGAATCAAGGAATATGGAGTGAAGTTAGGCACAGGTTACTGATTGTGGATGATCAGCCATGATCACAATGAATGGCGATGCTGGCTCAAAGGGCCGAATGGCCTCCTCCTGCACCTATTCTCTATGTTTCTATGTTTCTAAAGCATTCACCACCACATTTAACCAGTCGGTGATCCACTTAAACCTCCTCCTGAGACTCCTACTATCACAGAATGTGGACTTTTCTATTTGTTCCATGAAATATCAAAATAGATCATTGAGATAATTGTAACTCAGGGATTGTGCTGGGCCCATTGCTGTTTGTGGTTCATATCAACTGTTCCTTCCCCTTCAAACAACCTTCTCCAATCAACACAATTTTGAATTTTAACTCGTGGGCCCGCCCTGTCTCTATCCATAACTTGTGCGATTAAACTCCATCTGCCAACCTTGGGCCAACACTCTTGGATTCTGACCTGCCAGTCTCTTTCATACATCCCTGGGTTAAGGTGCTGGAATTAGGTGAGTCTGGTACGAAATATTTGACTTACTCATTTATTCGATGCTCAATATCTGCTTTATAGCATTTCAGCAGACTGTTACCATACTACATGAATAAGTAATATCAACAATATGTTCCATGGCAGACTTTCAGCTTGGCATGAGGCCACTTGGCCCATCAAGCCATTTCGTTCTCTGGCAAAGTGTTATTTAGCTCATCCTATTTCCCTTACATCAGATCAGCAAACATCACCTAAGCTGCCCGGGACAGTTTAAAACGTGAGGAACTGGGTGATTATTTTCACATAATCTATCCAATGAAGGGCTGTGTGAATTGCATCATAGAACATGGAACAGTTCAGCACAGGGCCCTAGTGAGACCGCACCTGGAGAACTGTGTGCAGTTTTGATCTCCAAATTTGAGGAAGGATATTCTTGCTATGGAGGGCGTGCAGCGTAGGTTTACTAGGTTAATTCCCGGAATGGCGGGACTGTCGTATGTTGAAAGACTGGAGCAGCTACCATACACTGGAATTTAGAAGGATGAGAGGGGATCTCATCGAAACATATAAGATTATTAAGGGGTTGGACACGTTAGAGGCAGGAAACATGTTCCCAATGTTGAGGGAGTCCAGAACCAGAGGCCACGGTTTAAGAATAAGGGGTAGGCCATTTAGAACGGTGATGAGGAAAAACTTTTTTAGTCAGAGAGTTGTAAATCTGTGGAATTCTCTGCCTCAGAAGGCAGTGGCGGCCAAGTCTCTGAATGCATTCAAGAGAGAACTTAATAGAGCTCTTAAGGATAGCGGAGTCAGGGGGTATGGGGAGAAGGCAGGAACGGGGTACTGATTGAGAATGATCAGCCATGATCACATTGAATGGCAGTGCTGGCTCGAAGGGCCGAATGGCCTCCTCCTGCACCTATTGTCTATAGGAACAGGCCCCTCATCTCATTTGTGCTGAACCTGATGCGAAGTAAAACTGATCTCATCTGCCTGGAAAACTCTGAATTGTTCTACCTTCGATTTAAACCAGCATTTGCAGTTTTTTTCCTACCACCCTTGGCAATATGTTCCGGGACCCCACTACGCTCTGTGTAAAAAAGACCCTGCCCTGCGCACCTCCAGTAAATTTTCTCTCTCTCTCACTTTATTGCTATGCCCTCCAGTATTGGACATTTCCACCCTGGGAAGAAGGTTCTGATTGCCTACCCTATCAATGTCTCTCATAACTTTACATACTTCTATCATCTCCTTTCAACCTCTAACTTTCCAGAGAAAACAATCTATGTGCATCCAATGTCTCCCTGTAGCTGAAACCCTCTAATCCAGGCAGCATTCTGGTAATAAACACAAAGTGCAGAAGTAACTCAGCGGGTCAGACAGCATCTCTGGAAAAAAAGGATGGGTGACATTTTAGGTCGGAACTCTTTTTCAGACTACCTGACCTGCTGAGTGACTCCAGCACTTTCTGTCTATCTTAGGTATCATTCATCATCTGCAGTTCCTTTCTATAGCATTCAGGTAAACGTCCTCTGCACCCTCTCCAAAGCCTCCATATCTTTTCTGTAATGGGGCGAACAGAACTGCGCGCAATACTCCAAATGCAGCTTAATCAATGTCCTACGGACCTGCATCATGTATTCAATGCCCCTAGCAATGAAGGCAAGCACACCATTCACCTTTTTTAAACCATGCTATCCACTTGTACTGACATCTTCAGTTACCTATGGACTCCAAGATCCCTCTGCGCATCAATGCTGTTAAGGATCTTACCATTAACTGTAAACTCTCTTCTTACAAACAATCTCCCAAATTATAACACCTCACACATGCTCAGGTTGAACTCCATCTGTCGCTTCTCTGCCCATTTCTCCAACAGATCTACACCCAGCTGTATCTTCTGACTGCATTCCCCCCTTTTGTAACTCCTCCAATTTTGACGATGTCAGCAAACTTACTCACCAACCCATCTACATTTATGTCCACGTCATTTACGGTGGCGCAGCGGTAGAGTTGCTGCCTTACAGTGAATGCAGCGCCGGAGACTCAGGTTCGATCCTGACTACGGGCGCCGTCTGTACAGAGTTTGTACGTTCTCCCCGTGACCTGCATGGGTTTTCTCCGAGATCTTCGGTTTCCTCCCACACTCCAAAGACGTACAGGTTTGTAGGTTAATTGGCTAGGCTAATTTTTTTTAAAAAAGTTATTAAAAAAAATTTGTCCCTAGTGTGTGTAGGATAGTCTGGGGATCGCTGGGCGGCGCGGACCCTGTGGGCCGAAGGGCCTGTTTCCGTGCTGTATCTTTAAATCTAAATCTAAATCTAAAAAATTATATATATATATATATTACAAACAGCAAAGTTCTCAGCACAGATCCCTGCAGAACTTCACTGATCACTGACCTTAGCCAGAATATCGACTTTACAGCACAACCATCTGTTTTTACTCTCAAAGGGTCTGGTTGCTGAAGTTAGCTGGCCCATAGAAAGATGAGATTTCAGTTGTATAAGCACATCAACAAATATGGAATAAAAGCAAGTTAATGGAGTTAGCATACAGATCGCAGAAGATGGTGGAGGGGCTCGGTGGCCTCTCCTTGACTCCTTTGGGTTTTGTAGACGTGTAGTTGCTACAGATGATTGGGTAGAGACAGTTGCATCATGTCCAACTGCAGTTTTGTTACTTGGTCTGAGATGCTTTGCTACAACGTGCGCTTGTCTGAGAGAAGAATGCATCCCCGACCCTGTGCTCCGTGCAATCTCCAAATGCTCTATTCCTCAGCAGTTGCAGTGACATTACACAACTCCTGCCCTATATTTGCACGCATGGACACTGAAGGATGAAGCAATTTGCTTGGTACCAGGGGACAGCGTCGTCACCAATATTTTGCAGCTCAGATAATGACTACTCCCTTCTCTATCAGAATGACAGAGCTAGTCTAATTCTATCCAAATATTACATGACTTTGAAATGGTCAGTCCTAGGGGATTTGGGGAGATGAGTCCAGCTCCTCTCAGTCTGAAGAAGAGTCTCGGCCCGAAACGTCACCCATTCCTTCTCTCCCGAGATGCTGCCTGACTGCTGAGTTACTCCAGCATTTTGTGAATAAAAACCTTGGATTTGTACCAGCATCTGCAGTTATCTTCTTATACTCCTCTTTGACAGTATCACAACTGGCCAGATGGGACTGCTGGCACAGTTAACTCTGCTGCAGTTGGCCACGTTAACACAGTGGCAGAATATGAGGGAATGAAAATAAAGAACATGGTGTGAGATTGGCCCTCTCAGAAGATAGACAAAATGCTGGAGTAACTCAGCGGGTCAGGCAGCATCTCTGGAGAGGAATAGGCGACATTTCGGGTAGAGACCCTCTTCAGGCTAAGAGTCAGGGAAGAGGAAATCTAGAGGTTTCTTAAAAGAGTCTGGTTACATAACCTGAGTGGGTCTGAGTTTTGTTTGTGACATTTATGCCTTTCTCTTATTTGTTTGAACACACACGATGTACTAAGAATAAATGTTTTATATTCAATCTGCAGGCAAGATGTTCTTTGCTACTTAACCCCCAATCTCAAGGGATTACCATTTTGTTCAACAGCAGAAGTAATAGTTAACAGGAGAAAAATCTTGCAATTACATGCGTTATTTATTGTGGAAAAGTACACCCAACTCCTGTTTATCACTGGGAATGGATAATACCTCCGTGGATGTTGCAAAATCTGAATAATGTAAAACACGTTGCTACGTTAACTGCAACATACATGTTGCACAGTACTTCTTTCTGCAATACACCCCAAGTTGCTTTCTCCGCTGTGTGTTCTGGCACCATCAAGTACTGTCATTGATGTGTCCAGCAGGGAATGCGAATGACCAGCCAAGGCTTCAGGCCAGGGGAGCATCTACTGTGCCAAAAAGAAGAACAGGTTACTTTCTTCCAGCTGGGAAAGTAACCGCCCATCCAAGGGTTCTGGCCAGAGGTTCCCAGCTATGGTAATGGTGGCACAATGGCATAACTAGTAGAGCTGCTGTCTCACAGCACCAGTGTCCTGGGTTCAATCTTAACCTCCAATGAAGGTATTTATTCACAAAATGCTGGAGTAACTCAGCAGGTCAGGCAGCATCTCAGGAGAGAAGGAATGGGCGATGTTTCGGGTCGAGACCCTTCTTCTTCTGAAGAAGGGTCTCAACCCGAAACATCGCCCATTCCTTCTCTCCTGAGATGCTGCCTGACCTGCTGAGTTACTCCAGCATTCTGTGAATAAATACCTTCGATTTGTACCAGCATCTGCAGTTATTTTCTTACTTAACCTCCAATGATGTCTGTGTGGTGTTTGCACGTTCTCCCTGTGACTGTGTAGGTTTGCTCTGGGTGCTCGATTTCCTCCCACAGCCTTGTCCATAGACCAAAGATAAAATAAGAAAGAATACATTAACCTACAAATTTCTCCCTAAAAAATTAAAACTCCGAAGTTCTGTGCAACTGATCTCAACAAGATTTCCTCCAGCAAGCAATTGAATTAGATCCAAGATTCAAGCCACGTGGTATGCCACTTGCGATGTTGAACAAATCAAATTCGTGTGACACACCCTGCGTGTCACTTATGCTTTGTTCACATACATATGGCATTCCTGTTCAAGCGTAATCCATTGCTTCCAAAGGCTGCTGTCCAGGTTTGGCCACAGTTTACATTTGGAGCCAGAGCCTGAGGACTTTCGAGAATTTTCATTGCTCTTGAAGAATTTAGTAAGCGGAAGGAATAAGCTTCAGCTTCTTCCAGGCCCCAACTCTGACAGGAACTTACATTCATATCCCCCTTTCCCATCCTCAAACACTTTAAAAATTACCTGCAGAAGGGTCTCGACCCGAAACGTCACCCATCCCCTCTCTCCTAGATGCTGCCTGACCTGCTGAGTTACTCTAGCATTTTGTGAAACCTTAAAAATTACCAAAGTGCTCTGAAGTCATAGACACTGTTGCAACATTAGAAATGATTTAGGGGAGCAATGAGAGAGGCACTTCACAGTCTCCCCAGAAACGCAGTGCGCTAGAAATTCAAGTCCACAGTATCCTGGTTTCCATCAGCAACCCTTGGTGTTTTTTTGTATAAATAACAGAAACATGGATAATCTGTGTAAATTGTCGAATTCAAAAAACTCAAGCTGCCTCTTTTGGGAGTGGTACATGTGAGATTTTACATTTAGAACAGAAGGAGGGATGATGTGGGGTGTGAGTGCAGTAACATAATTTATCATGTAAGGCTCATGTGGAGAATTAGGTTATGAAATATTGAGGAAATCGTGTTTTCCTGGTGTCCAGTTCACTACTAGTTAATAGCTTGCCTAAGCGTGTGTGCCTGCAATCTACTGCATTGCAGTTTGGAGACTGTCTGAACATCGAACATTGAAAACTATAGCGCAGTAACAGACCCTTCGACCCACAATGTACGTGCCAAACATGATGTCAGGTCAAACCAATCTCATCTACCTGCACGTGATCTATATCCCTATATATCCATTTGCCCATCTAAAAGCTCTGAAAGAGGACAGAAGATGACTACAAATTCCTGATCAAGTGATTAGAACATAACAGCGGGATGGGATATGGTGCAACTTAATAAAATATTAATGAAGCCATTTCTGGAGTATTGTGTACAGTCACTACAGTACAAGAAGGACACAATTGCACTGGAGAGGGGGGTAGAGAAAATTCACCAAGATGTGGTCTGGAATGGAGCAATTATGAGGAGAGATTGTAAATTACTGGGTTTGTTTTCCCTGGCGCAGAGGAGGTTGAGTTGGGAGTGGACGTTACCTGAGAGAGGCATAGGTAGGGTAGACAGTTGGAACCATAACCCTGGTACCCCCTCCCCCCTCCCCTCCCCAAACACCACTTCACACCTATTCACAGCCTGACTCCAGTCTGCAAAGACTGGCCCTTCCCCCCCCCCCCACCCCTTCCCCCCCCCCCCCCACCCCTCTGCAATCACCACTTCACACCCACTTACAGCCTGACTGCAGTCTGCAAAGACTGGGCCCTTGTCCACTACCCACCCCCTCCTTGCTGCCCAACATCAGTCTGGCCACTTCTCTCGATCTCCAACAATAGAAATTGAAGAAGTGGAGAGGCTATTCAGAAGATAGAAAAGACAGAAATCTCCAGGACTGGACAATGTTCCCCCCTCTACCCTCAAGCTCTGTGCCGAACAACTGGCATTTTCAACCAGTAAACCTGTACTGTCCCTGCCTGCTTCAAGGTCTCCACTATTGTTCCTGTACCCAAAAAGACAAGAATCACTGGTCTTAATGACTACAGGCTTGTCACACTTACCCCTGTAGTCATGAAGATCTTTGAAAGATGTGCTGGACCAGCTGAAAAACATCACAAAACTCCCTGCTGGACCCCCTGCAGTTTGCATACCGGGCCAATAGGTATGCAATTGGTCCGGTAATTGCCAATTGGTTCTCGGTGGCTAAAGAAACGTTCATGCCCTCAGACACTATCCCCCAGGAGCAATTGTGCAACTATGCTGCTTCCAGATCTCCAAGAAGCAATCAATGCAAAGGCTAAGGCTTCAGAGATCTGGGATCCAAGGAGAGATAGCTGAATGAATAGAACTTTAGCATCATGGAAAGATGCAGAGGGTGATGGTGGAAGGTTGCTGTTAGGACTGGAGGCTTGTGACCAGTGGTGTGCCTCAGGGTGCGGTGCTGGGCTCATTGCTGTTTGTCATCAACATCAATGACTTGGATGAAGACATACATGGCATGATTAGCAAGTTTGCAGATGACACAAAAGTGGGTGGTATTGTAGATAGTGACAATAGTTGTCAAAAATTGCAGCAGGTTCTGATCAGTTAATACGGAGAAATGTGAGGTATTGCATCTTGGGAAGTCTACAAGGGCCACACAGTGAATGGTAGGGCTCTGGGGAGTGTTGTACAACAGTGATCTAGGAGTGCAGGTACATTGTTCCTTGAAAGTGGTGTCACAGGTGGAGAAGGTGGTCAAGAATGCTATTGGCCTTCTTCAATCAGAGTACTGAGTACAGAAGTTGGAAGGTCGTGTTGCAGTTATATAAGATATTGGTGAGGCCACATTTACAGTATTGTGTTCAGGTTTTGTTGCCATGTTATAAGAACAATGTTGTCCAGTTGAAAAGGGTGCAGAGAAGACTTATGAGGATGCTGCCATGACTCGAGAACTTGAGCTATAGGGAGAAGTTGAGCAGGCTGGAACTCTATTCCTTAGAGCGCAGGAGGATGAGGGGTGATCTTATAGAGGTGTACAAAATCATGATAAGAATAGTTCGGGTAAACGCAGTCTCTTGCCCAGAGTAGGGGAATTGAGAATCAGAGGACATAGGTTTAAAGTGAGCAGGGAAAAAAATTAATAGGAACTGAGGCTGCTGGAGGAGATAGTTGAGGCAGGTACCATCGCAACGTTTAAGAAACATTTAGACAGGTACATGGATAGGATAGGTTTAGAGGGATATGGACCAAACACATGCAGGTGGGATATGTTGGTCGGTGTGGGGTAGTTGGGCGGAAGGGCCTGTGTGCATGCTGTATGACTCTATGAGGTCTGTGAACTGCATTTAACTCAGGCAGGTGTTGCGCAGTGGGAGTGTGGTGGGTAAGGAGTTATTTTCTTCCCTTGTGAAGGGTTCTCTGCCTTTCACAGCTGCAGCCTCAGCCCTGATGGCTCGGGCTTCATGAAAGACAGCGCAGAGATTACTTTATCATCAGCAAGGGGATTTCTCTGCCAGAAGAATAATTAAGCACAATCAATGGTGTTAACTGGATCCTTGGAGAGAGGTGCACTGATTTAAGGCTCAACATCTGAAACTCTGTATTATCTGAACACTTGCCTAACTCAGCATTTTGGACAATGGGGAATTAGAAGCCCATGACCTTTCAATCCAATCACGACAAATTTAGCAGCTGTGTAGACTTGACATTCACCATGGAATGAGTGCTACATTAAATGCAGAGGGATTTCAAATCAGAGGGACTTGGAAAGTACGAGCATTTAGGGTTAATCCAACCACTGAGTAAACTGTTGCACAATAAAGGACTATGAATGAAGACCAGTTGCATGTGGAGCAGGTGTCACAACCAACACTAACATTGCAAGAAATGGAGTAATGAGGACTTCAAGACATTGTATACTAACCATGGTGTTTAAAACAGGATGGGCAGTGGGCAAAAACAATGAGATATTCCAGGACCAATGGAAAGAAAACCAAAATTGGCTTTCCCAGTAGTGATATCACTTTGTGACTTCCAACACCTGACCAAAATGTACACTTTGATCCCCAAAAGGTTTCAAGTTGTGATATCAATTCAAGGCCAGAAGAAGTGTGGTACTGCGAATAATTGCTAACGTTTGTCAGCAAAAAGAAGTACTGCACACTCAAATTGCACAGAGACATTTTCACAATAAAATATCCAAGTTCAGAGGCACTAATGTGGAAAGACAATGGTTGCTCGTTCCTATTTAGGAGCAGTTGATTTTCTACCCAGGAATCTCTAACCTAGAAGAGCACAAAGAATTAAGTTATCTTTTTCTTCTTGGCAATGAAGTAATTAGCAAAAGGTTAAATTTCTGTGGTGTACTGATGTTAGATACCTTTTCACATCTGTCCTAATCTGTTTACATCGATAATCAACCCAATTGTTCAAAGCTACAGTGGCTCTCCTGCTACTGCAGTCAAACCTTAAATCTTATACAGTAATACACTTTACAACTATAGCTTATGTTTTATTTTTTTGTTATTGACCTGAAATAGTGGAAGAAGAAGTAAGGGAGGTTTATTACAAGCAGTCTTCTGTCCAATGTGTCCTGATATTAATCGGTTGTTTGCTTTCTCGTTCTTCACTCTGGATAAATGCTTGGACCTGAAGTGTTATTCAAGATTCAAGATTCAAGATAGCTTTATTTGTCATCCAAAAAAACGAACTTTTTGGACGAAAAGTTATGAAATGAACACTAGTGGACAAATGCGCAAGTTACATCCTCATTGCTTCAATGGGCTCTCTTATAATGTCATATTCTGCGACTGCATGCATTGTTTCCTATGCTTCTTTTTACTGTGTCATTCTGTCTTTGATCAGTGAATGAAATAAATGTCACCTTATGAAGGGTCCATGCAGAAGGGCAGTTCTGAAAACATGATGTATGTCAATTTACACAACGGAAGAAGAATTATTGATGTACTTACAATCTTAATGCCTAAAAGCACCTCTGTGTTTTCAATTCAATCCTATTTATAGTTTCCAGTAGGTTTTATAGCTATATTTGGTTCTGTTTACTTATTTATGTTATTCCACATTTTCTTCTTGGCCTGTGTTGACTGAAGACAGTGTCTCTACCAGTATCTCTACCAGTGTCTTGACGTAGAGCTGATCAGATAACAGTTACCTGCTATATTCCCCAAGGAGGAATCACTCAGACTTGACAACAGGTCATCAAATCATCAGTGCTCACCTGGCTCAGTAGAAACCCTCCCCCAAATGGCGCGCAAGCCAGGCAACTCTTTGTGTGCTGGTTATAGAAGTGGATCTGCAATCATGCATTACAATCACTCCACTCTTTTAAATCTCTGTTCCCACAGCAGCATTTCTTACTTTAACTATGCTCACATTATTCCCTTTATCATGCATCTGTACACTGCGGATGGCTCAAATGTAACCATGCATTGTCTTTCTGCTGACTGCTTAGCTTGCAACAAAAGCTGTTCGCTGCATCTTAGTAAACGTCACAATAAACCCAACTAATTAAATAAACAAAACTAAACACCGCCTAGAAAGTGCATTGCTTTTAAATAGTGCTAGCCTAGGCCACTCTGACAGCACCTATAACTTTGCCTCCCAACGGGAAAAGGGGAGTTACCTTAAGGGAGTACCAGCATCAGCTGCAGGTCATGCACCATCCTGACTTAGAAATACATTGTCATTCCTTCATTCTCAGTAAGTCTAAATACTGAAACTCCCTCACTGACAACAAAAGCACCTTCAGTGAAGGACTGCAGTGATTCAGGATGGTAGCTCACTGTCACCTTCTCAAGCTTAAGTAGAGGTGTGCAATTAATATGTAGAAACAAGGTACTGCAGATTTACAAAAAAGGACACAAAGTGCTGGGTTAACTGAGCAGGTCAGGCATCATCCCTGGAGAATATGGATAGGTGACATTTCGGATCAGACCCCTTCTTCACTGATTGTAGGGGGTGGGGGTGTGGGGAAAGAAAATCGGGAAAGAGGAGAGGCAGGACAAAGCATGGGAGGTGATAGGTGGACACAAACAGAGATTCAAACTAAAGGTGTGAGACAAAAGGATTGAAGAGTTGTGAATTGTGAAGCCAGAGGAAGAAATGCGGGTGGATGGGAAGGGAGGAGGAGAAAAATAGGTGCAAAGTCTAGGTGGGGCACATGGGAGGGGGGGGGGGGAAGAAAGGGGGAGGGGTGGTGGGGAGAAAGTGGGGGGAGCAGGGTTTGAGGGGGTTACCAAAAACTGTAGAATTCAATGTTCATACCATTGGGTTGTAAGCGATTCAAGCGGAATATGAGGTGCTGTTCCTCCAGCTTGTATGTGGCCTCAATCTAGCAATGAAGGAAGTCAGAGCCAGAAAGGCCAGTATGGGAATTGAGGGGTGGGGGAGGGGGGGGGTAGTTAAAATGGTTAAAGCCGGGAGGTCCAGTAAGCCCTCGCAGACCGAGCGCAATTGTTTGGCAAATTGTGTTCATTTAACTTGTTAACCTAAGAATTAAAGTTGGCCTTCATGATGTACATATCCAAAAATGAAAAGATTGCAGATGTACCCTTTGCTGAAGTTCAGCAGGATAATTACTCAACGAAAACACTGGGATTCCCATCGAAGTTACTTCTCCCATTCTCTCTCTCCTGGAAGCTATTAAAACACTACAACCTCCAAATAGACAATCTAGACTTCAGGTCATTATTTTTGACTTTGCACTATTATTGTCAGTTTATTTTGTCCGTTTATATATACTGAACTTTTTTTAAATTGTTGTTTATTATGGGTTTTACATCTGAGTACCATCTGTACATATCTGTTGTGCTGCTGCAAGTAAGAGTCAAGTCAAGTTTATTTGTCACATACACACACACGATGTGCAGTGAAATGAAAGTGGCAATGCCTGCGGATTGTGCACAAAAAAGAATTACAGTTACAGCATATAAATAAAGTTAATAAGTTAATATAGAGAAGACAAAATTTAGTCCCTGGAGTTATAAAAGTTAACAGTCCTGATGGCCTGTGGGAAGAAACTCCGTCTCATCCTCTCCGTTTTCACAGCGTGACAGCGGAGGCGTTTGCCTGACCGTAGCATCTGGAACAGTCCGTTGCTGGGGTGGCAGGGGTCCCTCATGATCTTGCTTGCTCTGGATCTGCACCTTCTGAATTTCATTGGAAATGGCCGAGAAATATCTGTCTGTCTTCACCGAGACACAGAATATATTCTAGAAATTGTGGAGAAGGTCAAATCAAAAGTAAATGGAGTGCTGAAAACAATTAGTGCGAGGAAAAAATAAAGCAACTGAAAAGCTATTGTCACTGCTGACCTGGTCTGATGACAGGCACACTAATATTTTCAAGGAGTAGGACTCACACATCACGGCTTCACTGGCTGTCATCTTCCAAAATACCAAAGATTCTCGAATGGTTCCCACAGTTTGAAAGGTTGCAAACAAATACCCACTAAGAAAGAAAAGGGAGCGGAAGAGGTAACCAATGGCCAATTAACCTGATGTTAGTGGTCAGAACAATCCTGGTATCTGTTATTAAGATAGCAAGACACAGCTTGGAAACAGGTCCCACACCTACAGTCTCTGCAAACCATCAGGCATGCATTTTATAATTCAACATTGAACAGCCTCAGAGCATATCGAGTTGAAGCTATGAGAACTGATTAACAGATTCAAAATGAAGCATTGGAACAAACAGGTCATTTTCAGATTGGGAAGCTTTGACAAGTGAGGTGTCACAGGATCGATGTTGTTCACAGTCTGTATCAAGGGGCTATTCAAGAGATTCATACGTTTCTGGATATAATTTGAAGAATACCATTGTGTTGGAATTGGTAATGTACTAAATCTGCCATAATTTATTGAATAAAGTAGCAGGCTTGACAGATTATATGACCAACTCCTGTTTCTATATTTTTGTTTTATTTTGTAATGCAATAATGTTGATAATGCAGCCATAATGTTACTGGATGATTAATTAACAACGTAGAAGACGGAACATAGAACAGTACAGCTTCGGCCCGCAATGTTTGTGCCAAAACTGATGCCAAGTCAAATCTCATCTGCCTGAAGATAGAAACATAGAAACATAGAAACATAAACAATAGGTGCAGGAGTGGCCATTCGGCCCTTTGAACCAGCACCGCCATTCAATTTGATCATGGCTGATCATCCAAAATCAATACCCTCTTCTGGCTTTTTCCCCATATCCCTTGATGCCCTTAGCCCTAAGAGCAAAATCTAACTATCAATATCCCTCTATTCCTTGCACTTCCATGTGCCTGTCGATAAAACCTCCTAAATACCACGGACATATCTGCCTCCACAACCACCTCTGGCAATGCATTCCAGGTCGCCATCTGTGTAAAAAAACTGATCCGCACATCTGTTAAACTTTCCCACCCTTCGTCTTACAGGTATGCCCTTTGGCATTGGACTTTTCCATCCTGGGAGAAAGTTTGGATTGTCTACCCTATCCATGCATCTCATAATCTTATACACTTTCATCGTCTTCAGTCAACCTCCGACTTTCAGATAAAACAATCCATGCTTATCCAACCTCTGCATGTAGCTGCAAGTCTCTAATCCAGTTTCAAGCACGCGGTGGTCCAGCCCCTACTGAAAAAACCTAACCTAGACCCCACCTTGCCTAGCAACTACAGACCCATTTCCAAACTGCCATTCCTGTCAAAAGTCCTTGAAAAGGCAATTCTAAACCAATTAGTGCCCTACCTGCACCAAAACACCATCCTGGAAAGTTTCCAGTCAGGTTTCAGAGCCCACCACAGCACAGAGTCTGCCTTGTTGAAGGTACACAACGACCTGCTTCTCGCCATCGACACCGGCGACTGTGCAATCCTGCTCCTTCTCGACCTCAGCGCAGCGTTCGATACAGTGGACCACACCATCCTTATTGACCGTCTCCGGTACGCGGTTGGCATTGATGGCACTGCCCTGAGCTGGTTCGCTTCGTACCTCAAAGATAGGAGTTTCGCCATCAACATAGGCAGTTATTCCTCTGCTCCAGCTAGCCTCTCCTGCGGAGTTCCACAAGGCTCCATCCTAGGCCCCATTCTCTTCTCTCTATACATGCTCCCCCTTGGCCAAATCATTCAAAGGCACGGCATTTCTTTCCACTGCTATGCCGATGACACTCAGCTTTACCTCCCCCTGAAACCCAACAACCGGTCAAATTTAAACAGCCTCTCACACTGCCTTGAGGACATAAAATGTTGGATGGCACAGAACTTCCTCCAATTAAATGAGAGCAAGTCTGAGGTCATCCTATTAGGCCCCCCCGACTCCATCAAATTGATAACAGGCAGTCTTGGAAGTCTATCCTGCCTAGTCAAACCGCATGTCAAAAACCTCGGCATGATATTTGACTCTGCATTAAAATTTGATAAGCAAGTCAACGCTGTGGTAAAAGCCAGCTTCTTCCAACTTCGAACCATAGCTAAAATCAAACCTTTCCTCCAATTCGACGACACAGAAAAAATCATTCACGCTTTCATTTCCTCCCGCCTAGACTACTGCAACTCCCTATACACTGGGATCAGCCAATCTTCCCTGTCCCGCCTGCAACTGGTCCAAAACGCCGCAGTGAGACTCCTGACGGGTACCCGTAAAAGGGACCACATCACCCCGATTCTGGCCTCTCTCCACTGGCTCCCTGTACGGTACAGAATCAACTTCAAGCTCCTCCTATTCACGTATAAAGCCCTAAATGGACACTCCCCCCCCTACATCAAAAATCTTCTAACCCCCCTTTCTAAATCCAGGTCCCTCAGGTCGGCCGACTTGGGGCTACTCACTATCCCGCGGTCTAGGCTTAAGCTCAGGGGTGACCGCGCTTTTGCGGTTGCAGCTCCTAGACTGTGGAACAGCATCCCTCTCCCCATCAGAACTGCCCCCTCCATCGACTCCTTTAAGTCCAGGCTCAAAACCTATTTCTACTCCCTAGAGTTTGAGACTCATTAAGGAGGCGCTGTGAACTGTTTGCGTGCTACTGTATGTTTCATTTTTTTTTTTTTCCATTGGAAACTAATCAGATGTACAGCACTTTGGTCAACGTGGGTTGTTTTTAAATGTGCTATACAAATAAAATTGACTTGACTTGACTTGACTAATCCAAGCAGTATTCTAATAAACATCCTCTGCACCCTTTCCAAAGCCTCCACATCCTTTTTGTAAGTAGTTCCTGAGGATTGGAGGGTAGCTAATGTAACCCCATTTTTCAAAAAGGGAGGGAGAGAGAAAACGGGGAATTACAGACCAGTTAGTCTAACATCGGTAGTGGGGAGAATGCTAGAGTCAGTTTTTAAAGATGGGATAGCAGCACATTTGGAAAGTGGTGAAATCATTGGACAAAGTCAGCATGGATTTATGAAAGGTAAATCATGTCTGACGAATCTTATAGAATTTTTTGAGGATGTAACTAGTAGAGTGGATAAGGGAGAACCAGTGGATGTGTTATATCTGGACTTCCAGAAGGCTTTCGACAAGGTCCCACATAAGAGATTAGTATGCAAACTTAAAGCACACGGTATTGTGGGTTCAGTATTGATGCGGATAGAGAACTGGCTGGCAGACAGGAAGCAAAGAGTAGGAATAAACGGGTCCTTTTCAGAATGGCAGGCAGTGACTAGTGGGGTACCGCAAGGCTCAGTGCTGGGACCCCAGCTATTTACAATATATATTAATGATTTGGACGAGGGAATTGAATGCAACATGTCCAAGTTTGCAGATGACACAAAGCTGGGGGGCAGTGTTAGCTGTGAGGAGGATGCTAGGAGGCTGCAACGTGACTTGGATAGGTTAGGTGAGTGGGCAAATGCATGGCAGATGCAGTATAATGTGGATAAATGTGAGGTTATCCACTTTGGTGGCAAGAACAGGAAAGCAGACTATTATCTGAATGGTGGCCGATTAGTAGAAGGGGAGATGCAACGAGACCTGGGTGTCGTGGTACACCAGTCATTGAAAGTAGGCATGCAGGTGCAGCAGGCAGTGAAGAAAGCGAATGGTATGTTGGCATTCATAGCGAGGGGATTTGAGTATAGGAGCAGGGAGGTTCTGCTGCAGTTGTACACGGCATTGGTGAGACCACACCTGGAGTATTGCATACAGTTTTTGTCTCCTAATCTGAGGAAAGACATTCTTGCCATAGAGGGAGTACAGAGAAGGTTCACCAGATTGATTCCTGGGATGGCAGGACTTTCATATGAAGAAAGACTGGATAGACTCAGCTTGTACTCGCTGGAATTTAGAAGATTGAGGGGGGATCTTATAGAAACTTACAAAATTCTTAAGGGGTTGGACAGGCTAGATGCAGGAAGATTGTTCCCGATGTTGGGGAAGTCCAGAACAAGGGGTCAGAGTTTAAGGATAAGGGGGAAGTCTTTTAGGACCGAGATGAGAAAGTTTTTTTTCACACAGAGAGTGGTGAATCTGTGGAATTCTCTGCCACAGAAGGTAGTTGAGACCAGTTCATTGGCTATATTTAAGAGGGAGTTAGATGTGGCCCTTGTGGCTAAAGGGATCAGGGGGTATGGAGAGAAGGCAGGTACAAGATACTGAGTTGGATGATCAGCCATGATCCTATTGAATGGCGGTGCAGGCTCGAAGGGCCGAATGGCCTACTCCTGCACCTATTTTCTATGTTTCTATGTAACGGGGTGACCAGAACTGCATGCAATACTCCAAATGCAATCTTACCAAAGTTCTTTTGAACTGCATCATGACTTCCTGACACTACTCTCAACACCCCTATCAATGAAGGTAAGTATCCCATATGTCTTCTTTACTACACTATCTACTTGTGCGGCCACCTTCAATGACCTATGAACCATGGGAACTACACTCGCCCCCCTGCAGGACCTATACATCAGGAGATGTAGATCGAGAGCAAGCAAGATTATGAGGGACCCCTGCCACCCCAGCAACAGACTGTTCCAGCTGCTACGGTCAGGCAAGCGCCTCCGCTGTCATGCTCTGAAATACTCCAAATGCGGAGAGGATGAGATGGAGTTTCTTCCCACAGGCCATCAGGACTGTTAACTATTATAACTCCAGGGACTAAATTTTGTCTTTTCTGTATTAACTTTAATTTATATGCTGTAATTGTAATTCTTTTTTTTGCACAATCCGCAGGCATTGCCACTTTCATTTCACTGCACATCATGTATGTGCATGTGACAAATAAACTTGACTTGACTCTACCCATCCACCCTCACATTCTACCAAGCAGAGATCAACACTGCAACGATTGTTTGGATTAAACTCCATCTGCCATTTCTCTGCCCATTTCTGCAACTGATCTATATGCCAGTGTATCTTCTGACAGCCTTCCTCACTGTTTGCAACTCTCCAATTTTGGTGTCATCAGCAAACTTGCTCACCTTGTTGATATTTGAATACATTGTCCCTCTATTCAAGCCAATATACCAAATTTGCCCAAAACCTGAAAAAACCTTCTTTATTTAACAACTTTTTGTTGCCACATTTTCTCCACATATAAAGATTGTCAAGCAACTAAAACATAAACATCTAAAGCTATCTCTTCACAATTGCCAAATGAACCCATTGCTTGTTAATTCTTATTTTTATTGCAGATTTCCACAATGTGTAATTCTTTGTATCATCTATCCACACCATCTTTCATCCATTTCCTTGCATTCATGATAATTAATATAAAGCTGGAGATGTGGTCAGTGCACTCAAACTAAAATTACCACTGGATGACATTCCTCCTATTCATAATGTTCCTGAAAGTCTTTAAAAACCAAAAAATGTTCCATGCTGAACGACCACACCATGTACTGAGTCATAACGGATTGGAAGTTGCTCACGTTTGAACATGATCGTCAATTGCAGGATACAAGTGTTGTTTGAGGTCCTGTCTTCTGATAGCCAATAATTGTTAAAATTTGTGAGAACTTGCATCAAGGTCATTATAAAACTGCAAACCAATGCACTTAACAAATGTTCTTTTGTTCCCGCCAATCTTAGTTCACTCTTCCCCCTCCCACCCATCCACCCACCCTCCACACATTGCCAAGCAGAGATTAGCACTGCAACATTATGCACAAATAATAGAAAACCAAAGGAGTTCAGTTGGATTGAAATACAGATGCCAATACACCCTAGGGCACCCTTGGTGATCATAATGTCTCTTCTGAAAATAGACACAAAGTGCCAGAGTAACTCAGCGTGTCAGGCAGCATCTCTGAAGAAAAAGGATGGGTAATGTTTTGGGTCAGGACCCTGTTTAGTTTAGGGATACAGCGCAGAAATAGGCCCTTTGGCCCACTGAGTCTGCACGGAACAGCGATCCCTGCCCATTAACACTATCCTACACACACTAGGGACAATCTTACATTTATACCAAGCCAATTAACCTACAAACCTGTACGTCTTTGGAGTGTGGGAGGAAACCGAAGATCTCGGAGGAAACCCATGCGGTCACGGGGAGAACGTACAAACTCCATACAGACTGCACCATAGTCGGGATCGAACCGGGTCTCTGGTGCTGGAATAGCTCTAAGGCTGCAACCCTACCACTGCGCCACCATGCCACCCTTCTTCAGACTGAAAGTATAGGGAGGGAACTAGGGGGCGTGGCTGCGTTCTGCAGCTGCGGCTCACCGGCAGTCTCTCTGTCTTTCTTTTTGTTTTTTGTCTATTGTTATCGTTTAAATGTATCTTTTGATTTATTTTTAACTCTGTATATGTGGGGGGTGGTGGGGGGGTGGGGGAAACCTTTTTTTCCAATCTCCTCCTCAACGGAGATGCGACCTTTACCGTGTCGTATCTCTGTTCGCGCTACGGCCTAACACCGTGGCGTCGGCGGCCTCCAGCTGGGATCGACCTTGAAGACTCCGGTCGCAGGGCCTGGACTTACCATCTCGGAGGCTTCGGCCGTGGGCCCTGCAGACCGCAACATCTGGAGTTCGCAGGTCCCTGGCTGGCGACCGGCTTTTGGGAGCTCCAGCCGTAGCAGCTTCGACCGCCCCGAAGCGCGAGGTTTGATTGACCCGCTCGCAGGCCCCTCATCGCCCTGCGTGGCCTGGCTGCGGCACTTTCCATCGCCCGGTGGGGGCTCAGGACCTTCATCGGCCTGCTTGGCTCGGCCCTGGGACTTTCCATCGCCCGGTGGGGGCTTCAAGAGTTGGGAGCCTCGATCGCCTCGTGGCACCACGGGAGAAGAATGAGGAGGAGATAAGACTTTTCTTTGCCTTCCATCACAGTGAGGGTGTGCCTGGAGCAATCACTGTGATGGCTGTTTGTGTTAGAAATTGTAATTGTGTGTCTTGTGTTCTTTATTGTCTACTGCCGGACCCTGACGTGAGAGGACGCTGGCGCTATTTGTTCGCCGCTTCTCCGTCAGGACAGTTCGTTTGTTTGTTTTTATGTCTTGACTGTTTTTGTAAAGCGTCTTTGAGCATTTGGAAAAGCGCTATAAAAAATAAATGTTTATTATTATTATTATTATTAACTGAAGGTGAGAGAATGCCTTTTTCTGGGCTGTGTTACTCCAGCATTTTGTATCTATCTTTGGTAAAAAGCAGCATCTGCAGTTCTTTGTTTCTATAGATCTTATTCAAATCTGCCAGTGCTTGCCCCTGTCACTCAACAAAGATGTGAAGGCGGGGGGAAGCAGCCATGCCAAATGACAACAAATGCACAAAAATAATCAGAAGGCATTGTGTGGTCCGTGCAGCTCCTTGGTTGCTGGCAGCTGGGCGGCACCATGTCAACGAACCAGGACCTGGCACCATTTATCCCGCAGACTGGCAATTAGAATATAATGGAAAAAAACCCCAAAAAATCCCATGGGCAGCCGTGTAGGTTGGAGAGAGGCAGCAGCCAGAAACAGCGAGAGCGAGTATTGGCTGGAAGTAGGTGAGTCAGAGGGAAATAAGTTTTAAATAGAGTGCCAAAGGCCCAGGTTCGAGTAATTTACAAATTAGCCTTAAAGTAGTTGATTAGGTAACAGATAAAGAAGTGCAGCTGTAGCAGAGAGGCCTTGTGGGGAGCGGCCTTGTCGAGGTGAAGAGCCTTGGTGAGTAAAGTGTGAGTCTTTGGCTCAAGTGCCTTGGTGAGTAAAGTGTGAGTCTTTGGCTCGAGAATCTTCGGCGTGAAGAAAGGAGGCTACACTTTATTTGAAATTTGTGATTTTTTGTCCACTGAAGAAATGGCAGGCAAGGTGGTACAGTGTGTTTCCTGCAGGATGTGGGAAGTCAGGGACACTGCCGGTGCTTCTGGAAACTACACACAGAAATTGTGTCCAGGTGCAGCTTCTGAATGAACGTGTGGGGGAACTGGAGTAGCAGTTGGATGACCTCATGCAATCCGGGAAAACGAGAGTTTCCTGGACAAGACCTACAGTGAGGTTGTCACACCAAGGATACAGGAAGAGCGAAGGTGGGTGACTGTGAGAAAGAGGAGTAAATGTGGAGTGCAGGTGACCGGTGGCTGGACCTACTGAAAACAGGTGCACTCTCTTCGGAGCGGACGGCACGACAAGATTGAGTGGTAGCCAGGGCTGTGATTCAACCCTGGTGGCGAGGTTCAACGGGGAAGAGTGATGTCAGGCAGAGCCATAGTGGTGGGAGACTCCATCGTCAGAGGTGCGGACAGGAGATTCTGCGGCAGCAGGCGAGACTCCAGGATGGTGTGTTGTCTCCCTGGTGCCAGGGTCCAGGACGTCTTGGAGCGGCTGCACGGCATCCTCAAGACTGAGGGGAAGCAGCCAGAGGTCGTTGTGCATGTTGGCACAAATGATGTAGGTCAGAAGAGGAAGGAGATTCTGCAACAAGAATTTATGGAATTGGGTAGAAGACTGAAAAGCAGGACCTGCAGGATAGTGATCTCAGGATTGCTTCCAGTACCTCGTGCTAGTGAAGGTAAGAATAGTAAGACAGGGGAAATGAATGTGTGGCTGAGGAGTTGGTGCAGGGGGCAGGGATTCAGATTCCTGGATCATTGGGATCTCTTCTGGGGCAGGGGTGACCAGTATAAAAGGGATGGGTTGCACTTAAACTGGAGTGGGACCAACATCCTAGCGGGAAGGTTTGCTAATGCTACACGGGAGGGTTTAAACTAGATTGGCAGGGGAGTGGGATATTGTGCAGGACAGAGACACGTGAGAGGCTAGAAGTTGGTATGGAGGGGGGTGTGGGAAAGGTTAGTGGACAGAATAGGCAGGTGAAAGGCAGAGAGCGAGGAAGGAGGCTTGGTTTAAACTGCACATATTTTAATGCAAGGGGCCTGATGGGTAATGTAGATGAGCTTAGGGCATGAATAGGTACGAGCGACTGGGACGTTGTAGCCATGACTGAAACCTGGGATGGGCAGGACTGACAGCTCAATGTTCTGGGGTGCAGGAGCTTCAGGAGAGTCAGGGATGAGGGAAACAGAGTAGGGGGGTTGCATTGTTGGTTAAGGAGGATGTCACGGTTGTGTTCAGAGGTGACATTACAGATGGTTCGTCTAGTGAGGTTATATGGGTGGAGCTGAGGAACAAGAAAGGGATGATCACCTTGTTGGGGGTATACTACAGACCCCCGAATAGTCAACAGGAATTAAAAGAACAAATGTGCCGGGAGATTGCAGACAGCTGCAGGTCAAATCAGGTTGTTGTAGTAGGGGATTTTAACTTTCCCAATATAGACTGGGAAAATCATAGCGTGAGGGGTTCAGATGGGGTGAAATTCGTCAAAAGTGTTGAGGAGAGTTTTCTTAAGCAGCATGTGGAGCCCCCCACATGTGAGAGGGCAACGCTGGATCTAGTATTGGGAAATTGGGAAGGGCAAGTTAATGAAGTGTGTATGGAGGAGCCTTTTGGGACCAGTGACCACAGTTCAAATAGGTATAAGATAGTTATGGATAGGAACGGAGAGGGTCCACGTGTTAAAATGCTCAAATGGGGTAAGGTCAACTTTGAGGGTATGAGAGAAGGTCTCGCTCAAGTTAACTGGAACAGGTTATTAGAGGGGAAAGGAACATCAGCCAAGTGGGATGTTTTTAAAAGTGTACTGAAGAAAGCTCAGGATGTGTACGTCCCCGTTAGAGTGAAGGGCAAAGCAGGAAAAAGTAAGGAAGCTTGGCTGACGAGGGAAATTGAGACGTTAATCAAAAACAAGAAGGATGCTTGGGCCAGGTATAGGCAGCTGGGATCAAGTGCATCCCTGGAGGAGTTTTGGGAACTAAGGAGTAAACTAAAAAAGGAAATCAGAAGGGCAAAAATTGCTATCCATTCAGCTATCTCTCCTTGGATCCCATGCGATCTAACCTTCCAGAGCAGCCTACCATGCGGAACCTTGTTGAATGCCTTACTGAAGTCCATGTACCACATCTACAGCTCTGCCCTCATCAACCTTTTTGGTCACATCTTCAAAAAAATCAATCTGAATCAGAAGGGCAAAAATGGGCCAGGAGATTGCTCTGGCGGGTAGCATTAAGGACAATCAAAAAAGATTTTATAAATATCTAAGGGGGAAAAGGGTAACTAGAGAGAGTGGGACCTCTCAGGAATCAAAGCGGTCACCTCTGCGTGGAGCCACAGGAGATGGGCAAAGTCCTAAATGAGTATTTCTCCTCTGTATTTACTGAGGAGAAAGACAGTAGGACTGAGGAAGTTGGAGCAGTCACTGGAAGTGTCTTGAGAGCAGTCAGGGTTACTATCGAAGAAGTACTGTCGTGTTTGAAGGTAGACAAATCTCCAGGGCCTGATCTGATATATCCAAGGACATTGTGGGAAACTAGAGAGGAAATTGCGGGAGCCCTGGTTGAAATTTACAAATCGTCCTTAAATACAGGAGAGGTGCCGGTAGACTGGAGGGGGGCAAATGTTGTACCTCTTTTCAAGAAGGGCTGCAGGTAAAATGCTGGGAATTATGGGCCGGTGAGCTTAACATCTGTAATTGGTAAGTTACCCGAGAATACTCTGAGGGATAGGTTATACATGCATGTGGATGGGTAAGGGCTGATTAGGGATAGTCAGCATGGTTTTGTACGTGGGAGGTCGTATTTCACAAATCAGATTGATTTTTTTGAAGATGTGACCAAAAAGGTTGATGAGGGCAGAGCTGTAGATGTTGTGTACATCGACTTCAGTAAGGCATTCGACAAGGTTCCGCATGGTAGGCTGCTCTGGAAGGTTAGATCGCATGGGATCCAAGGAGAGATAGCTGAATGGATAGCAAATTGACTCCATGGAAGGAAGCAGAGGGTAATGGTGGAAGGTTGCTTCTCGGACTGGAGACCTGTGACTAGTGGTGTGCCTCAGGGTTCGGTGCTGGGCCCGTTACTGTTTGTCATCTACATCAATGATTTGGATGAGAACATACAGGGCAAGATTGGCAAGTTTGCTGATGATACAAAAGTTAGTGGTTTTACAGATAGTGAAGATGGTTGTGAACGATTGCAGCAGGATCTGGATCGATTGCCCAGGTGGGCGGAGGAATGGTTGATGGAATTTAATACAGAGAATTGTGAGGGGTTGCATTTTGGGACGTCGAACAAGGGCAGGACCTACACAGTAAATGATAGGCCCCTGGGTAGTGTTGTAGAGAGAGGGATCTAGGAGTACAGGTTCATCAGTCAGAGTATTTAGAAGTTGGGAGGTCATGTTGCAGTTGTATAAGACGTTGGTGAGACCCGCATTTAGAGACCCGCAGTTCTGGACACCATGTTATAGGAAAGATATTGTAAAGCTTGAACGGGTTCAGAAAAGATTTACGAGGATGTTGCCAGGACTAGAGGGTGTGAGCTATAGGGAGAGGTCGAGTAGGCTGGGTCTCTATTCCATGGAGCACAGGAGGATAAGGGGAGATCTTGTAGAGGTACATAAAATCATGAGAAGAATAGATCAGGTAGACGCACAGTCTTTTGCCCAGAATAGGGGAATCGAGGACCAGAGGGCATAGGTTCAAGGTGAAGGGGAAAAATAATTAATAGGAATCCAAGGGGTTACTTTTTCACACAAAGGGTGGTGGGTGTATGGAACATGCTGCCAGAGGAGGTAGTTGAGGCTGGGATAATCCCATCGTTTAAGAAACAGTTAGGCAGGTATATGGATAGGACAGGTTTGGAGGGAAATGGACCAAGCGCAGGCAAGTGGGACTAGTGTAGCTGGGACATTGATGGCTGGTGTGGGTGAGTTGGGCCGAAGGGCCTTTTTCCATACTGTATCACTCTATGTTTCCATGACACTAGTGGTGCAGTAGTTTTACTGCCTTATAACACCAGAGACCCGGATATGATCCTGATGGTGCATGTTGTCTGTATGGAGTTTGTCCCTGTGACTGCATAGTTTTACTCTGAGTGCTCCGGTTGCCTCCCACGTTAGAAAGACTTGCAGGTTTGTAAGTTAATTGGCCACTGTGAATTGTCCCTGGTGTTTCGGATAAAACTAGTGTACGGGTGATCATTGGTTGGCACGGACTTGGTGGACCAAAGGGCCTGTTTCCATGTTGTATGATGTTGTATGTTTAAACTAAACTAAACTAAACTAAACGAACCCATCTGCATTTTAGTTCGATCCTGCACACTAGGGATAATTTACTGAAGCCATTTATGTCCAAGTCATTTATGTATATATCACAAACAGTCTTTTTATTCACAAAATGCTGGAGTAACTCAGCAGGTCGGGCAGCATCTCAGGAGAGAAGGAATGGGTGACGTTTCGGGTCGAGACCCTTCTTCAGACAGTCTTATTATCCGAGCAATCCAGAGCACATGAGTTCAAATCCCAACATGGGAGTTAATAAACTGAAATTCCTTTTGAAATATAAAGATGGTCTAAGTAAGGATGACCATACAATTACTGGATAGTTATAAAAATCCATCCAATTCATTAGTGTCTTGGATGGGTTGAAATCTGGTATCCTTTTCTCGACTGGTTGAGATGTGATCCAAACCCAATTTTTTAACTGAATGTTAAATAACCCCAATTTATTCAGTTCAAGATCATGGGGATAGGCAATAAATCCTATCCTTGCCGACAATGCAAAAATCTCTAAAGAAGGAATGCATTTAAAAAATAACATTTGTCTTGCCATTGGTTTCTTGAGAACAATGCACGTAATATATTGCATAAATGCTCATAATGCATTTCAATCCAATTATAACTATCTGGGAATAAACTATGTTATGTGTAAGTGTGTTGATTATGATGAAGAGTACTTGAATCTTTTGAAAGAACAAGATAAAGGCAGAAATCAATCAAACACTAATTAGAAGGCAAAGGAATCAAAGATGCCCAAATGAAGATTAATTATGCAATTTGTCGGCAACTAGCAAAAGACACATTGCTTATGCAAATTGAGGGCTGAAACCTCTTTCAGACCATTTGGAGAAGTGGGTTTACACCTGAATAACATTCATGGCACCCAGAGCAATATTTCTGGAAGGGTTGTTGTTCAGCTGCCAGAGATGTTTCAAGTTCATTTCCTTTATTAAGGAGAATGCAGAAAGAGGTGTCATATATATCATAGCGTCATACAGCACAGTAACAGGCTCTTCAGGCCAACCCGTCCATGCAGAACAAGATGTCCACATAGCTACTTGCATTTGCCCACATTTGACCCCTGTCTCTCGAAGCCATGATCCTTTCTGCTTCAGAATGAAATGACAGGGCATTTTGGTTGGCATGGACGATTTGGACAGAATGGCCTGTGCTCCGTGCTGTATGACTAACTCTTTAAATTTGCAATACGATAAACTTGGATGAAAAGAAAGGCAAGACAAGGGAAGCCATTGATGCATCACATGGAACTGCTGCCTCTGAGCTCCAGCAAGCCCACTTCAATCCCATGCATTTCCTCCGGGTCCTCCAGTTTCCTCCCACATCCCAGTTTGGGAGAATCCAGCAGAGGGAAATAAGGGAGGGCACACGTGTAAAAGGATACTTAATGGAATTAGGGGAGGGTCACAGTAAACGGGAAGTTAGGCAAAAGCGTCAATAAATAGGAATTTGTAAAATCACCTGATAAATTATGAAGGATCCTTTGAAAAGGGTTCCAGTAAATGATGAATGATTCGAAGGTCCTAATAAACAGGAATTGATGCCCCTTCTCATTGTCGGAATATACCCTCTATACACATGACTGTGTAGCCAAATTCTGCTGTAAACAGGGGTTTTGTGGACGGTCTCAGCAAATGGGAGTTGGTCCTACAAATTATGAAATTAGGAAAGAGATTAATGAATGGAGATAATAGGGTAAGTACTAGTAAATGGGGACACAGAGTAGGGCACCAGTCAATGGGGAGAAGGGTTTAGAGGAGGGCATCAATAAATAGAGGATCCCAGCAAATAGAGAACAAGGGTGTCGAAGGTAGTTGATGAGGCTAGGACTGTAAATGTTGCTTGTGTGGACTTTAGTAAGGTATTTGTCAAGAGATTAACAATGACTTGGTAGGTTGATTTCAAAATTGCCATAGAAGATTGAAGTAGAGGTGGAAGATTGTTATCATTTCTCAGACGAGCACAGTAAATGGGGATATGGAAGGCACAGTGAATGGGCACATAGAGGTCACAGGGAATAGGGATATGGAGGGCCTCGTGAATGGTTTACAGAGGGAGGCAAAGTAAATGCAAATGAATAGGGAATAGGGAATTATAGGAGGCACCAGTAAAAATGGTCAGTGAGGTTCTCATTAATTCCATAGGCAATTGTCTGAGTGCAGGACTCTCCCAGTCACCTCTTGTGTGATGAGCTTTCTCTAATCATCCTCTGTAATGCAGTCAGTGCGGAATGGGCTCCTTGTGAGTTAATGTTAATGATGTTTGACTTCAATCCTGTAAAAATGTCAGAGTGAATTCACCCACCAACCCTGTGAGGTCTCCTCTCTTCACTCCCATGAATAAGTATCTCCTCCAACCTGCGTTTGTGCGATCTCACTGACACTGTCGTGCAGTGAGTGAAAACCTGACACAAACTGAGGGAGGCATCTGGGTGGATGCCGTAATCTGGGATGGGCTGCACTGAAGGAATGACGCACTGCGGGAGGGGAAGAACTGAGGGAGCACCGCATTGTGGGAGGGGCAGTACTGAGTGAAGGTCACACTGTGGAAGGGCAGCACTGAGGGAGGAGATCTACTGAGGGAGCAGCACTGTGGGACATTGTTCACCACCTCCCAAGTCCTGCTCTGCTCTGGTCATGAGGAGTGCTGGCTCAGGACTTGAATGGCTCAGATCTGCACCACTCTGCCAAGACAGGGATGATAAATATTAATAACTGCTTCCTCAACCAATGTAATGGATTGAAAAGCAATGCCAATCAATTTACTTCTTTAATCCTCGCTTGCTTTATGGTTTTGTTCTATTTTGAAAGAGATTAAAAATAAAACCAAAGTTGTTTTCAGGATACTTGGCTAGGACAGCAGGAGCTGGAGCATGGAATAATCGATGAGAGTGTAACCAGACTTACAGTCTGCCCTGCATTAATGTCAGGAGAGATCCCAACTCAAGCAACTGTGAAGGCAGCCTGCAGTGGAAATCATGGAGCTGGTTATGTTTGGTGCAGTGCAGAGGCCTCAAATAAATCCTATTTTCAGCTAGGAAATAGGATTGTTAGGCACAGTGGTGCAGCAGTAGACTGCTGCCTCATAGCACCAAAGAGCTGATTATGGTATTGTCCGTGTGGAGTATGTACGTTCTCCCTGTGACTACGCGGATTTCCTAAGGTGCTCCGGCTTCCTTCCACATTCCAGAGACATGTGTGTTTGTAAGTTAATTGAATTCTGTAAATTGTCCCTCGTGTGTAGGGTGCTAAACTGGGATAACATAAACTAGTGATAGACACAAAAAGCTGGAGTAACTCAGTGGGTCAGACAGCATCTCAACCCATCTGAAGAAGGGTCTCGACCCTAAACGTCACCTATTCCTTTGCTCCAGAGATGCTGTCTGACCAGCTGAGTTACTCCAGCTTTTTGGGTCTAATTTTGGTTTAAACCAATCAACACAGTTGATCGACTGAAAGATTACAGCATTAAAAACAGGCTCTTTGGGCCTTCTAGTCCATGCTGCCCATTGATCACCATTCACTCAAGTTTGAATGAACTAGTTCAATCAACTGTGTGGCACCTGACAAATGCCTCTTGAAAATCCAAATACACAACATCAACTGTTTCCCTTGATTTACTCCGATGTATTAAAACAGATTTATTAGTATGATTTCTTTCAAATAGTTATTTTGTCATTCCTTTACTCAAATTGAATAATTCACAGTACTCGCTCGTATGCGCACGATGTACTTGCCCCTTGATGCCCTCAGTTTCTGGGAACTATAGACCAGTAATCCTAACACCTTACTGGTCACACAAGTTCTATGTTATCCCACTTTCACATCCAGCAGACTATGTGAAGGGAACAGGAGGTAAATGTACAGTCTGTTGTTCTGTGTGATTCTCGTGCTTTTTGTTTCTTGGTTTCGTGCAGGAGAGATAGTAGGCAGAATGGTGCAATCTTCCGCTTGCAGGATGCGGGGAGTCGGGGAAACTGCTGGTGTCCCTGATGACTACACCTGTGGGAATTGTATCCAGGTGCAGCTCCTTACATTAGGGAACTGGAGCTGCAGCTGGATGACCTCAGGATCAGCCAGGAGAATGGGAGCTTCATATGTAAGTGTCCAAAAAGGCTTTCAGCAAATTGGCCTTCATCGGTCATTTATGAACTTATGACTATCTGTGGTGAGAAAGTTAATGGAGTAGATTGTGAGGGATAATATGCATGCATTTGCATAGTTTGGGGTTGATTAGGGGTCAGCATCGCTTTGCAAGTACGAGTTTGTGTTTCACAGACTTGATTGAGGTTTTTTGAAGAGGTGAGCAAATGTTTTATGATGGCAGGGCCATAGGCATTGTCCATATGGATTTCAGCAAAGCCTTTGATAAGGTTCCATATGGTGGAATTCTTTGGCTATTAGGCTGCTCTGGAAAGTTAGATTGCATAGAATCCAGAGAGAGCTAGCTAACTGGATACAGAATTGCATTCAAGGTCGGAAGAAGAAGGTAGTGGTGTTAGATGCTGCCTGACCCACTGAGTTACTCCAGCATTTTGTGTTTATATAGTTACTTGAATGTGTATTGCAGAAAGGGTAGCGAAGAAGGCTTTTGGCATGCTAGCCTTCATCAGTCAGGGAACTGAATATAAAAGTTATGTTACAGTTGTACAAACTGTTGGTGAGGCCCCACTTGGAGAATTGTGTTCAATTTTGGTCACCCTGCTTTAGGAAAGATGCCATTAAGTTAGAAAGAGTGTATAAGGTGGTGGGTATATGGAATAAGCTGCCAGAAGATGTAGTTGAGGCAGATAGAATAGCAACATTAGGACAGGTACAGAGACAGGAAAGGAATGGACATCTATGGGCCAAATGCAGGCAAATGGGACTGCTTAGATAGGGCACCTTGGTCAGCATGGATGAGTTGCATTGGAGGGCCAGTTCGCATGCCGCATGACTCTATGACTCTAATTTCTGATGTATTCTTCAAGTTCCTCTCTGTATGAAGGCAGATGGGAAGCATTTCATGGTCGTTGACCCTATATTTTCATTTGGTTTTGTCTCTTGCAGACCCAAGCATAGATATCCATCCATATCATGGGCAACTTATAGTTTTATTTCTCAATTAAATGATTCTTGGATGCAAATTATGAAATATTTCTTTAAATGTCTGTCATTGTTGTGGCCAACGAGCCTTTCAAACTAAATTCCCCGGCTACGTCGGTCCACTCATTAGAGCTATGTCACTTGTTTTATTTAAACTCAAGGCTCTTGTTTCAAATTAAGTGTGTCACTCCAGAACTCTATATAAGCCTCTATTACACTGTGATCACTTTCCCCTGGAGTATATCTTACATTAAGATTACTGATTAATCCTGTTCCATTACACAATGCAAGATCTTAAAAAAGACTGTTCTGTGACCATGATATCTTTCTTCAGAAAACTGAGCACTGAGCAAATGAATGTAAGAAATATGATCAAAAATTACGCATTGGCCCATCCAGCTTGCAACGACATTCAAGACGAGCAAAGCTGATCTTTTATTTCTATTCCTGCGTCTGCCTATTTCTCTTGATACCTTAAACATCAAGAAATCTACAAAGGGTAGATGTTTAAGAATGAAAAGTGGGAACAGCTTATTCAAAAGGTGGGGAATCTTTGGAATGTTCTGCCTCGGAGAATCAGAAATCCATAGAAGTCTGAAGAAGGGTCTCGACCCGAAACGTCACCCATTCCTTCTCTCCCGAGATGCTGCCTGACCTGCTGAGTTACTCCAGCACTTTGTGAATAAATACCTTCGATTTATACCAGCATCTGCAGTTATTTTCTTATACAGAGATCCATAGATCTCAATAGTTAATGAATTAAGAGATATATGGGATATCAGGGACCCTGAGTACCCTGGTTACTCACATGTTCAGGATTTAGAAACATAGAAACAGAAACATAGAAAATATGTGCAGGAGGGGGCCATTTGGCCCTGTGAGCCAGCACCGCCATTCATAGTGATAATGGCTGATCATCCACAATCAGTATCCTGTGCCTGCCTTCTCCCCATATCCCTTGATTCCACTAGCCCCAAGAGCTCTATCTAACTCTCTTTTTAAATTCATCCAGTGAGTTGGCCTCCACTGCCTTCTGTGGCAGAGAATTCCACAAATTCACAACTCTCTGGGTGAAAATGTTTCTTCTCACCTCAGTTTTAAATAGCCTCCCCTTTATTCTTAGACTGTGGCCCCTGGTTCTGGACTCCTCCAACATTGGGAACATTTTTCCTGCATCTTGCTTGTCCAGTCCTTTTATAATTTTATACGTCTCTATAAGATCCCCTCTCATCCTTCTAAACTCCAGTAAATACAAGCCCAGTCTTTCCAATCTTTCCTCATATGACAGTCCCGCCATCCTGGGAATTAACCTCGTGAACCTACGCTGCACTGCCTCAATAGCAAAGATGTCCTTCCGCAAATTAGGAGACCAAAACTGCACACAATATTCCAGATGTGGTCTCACCAGGGCCCTAAACAACTGCAGAAGGACCTCTTTACTCCTATACTCCAATCCTCTCGTTATGAAGGCCAACATGCCATTAGGTTTCTTCACTGCCTGCTGTACCTGCACGCTTACTTTCAGTGACTGGTGTACAAGGGCACCCAGGCCTCATTGCACTTCCCCTTTACCTAATCTGACACCATTGAGATAATAATCTGCCTCCTTGTTTTTGCCGCCAAAGTAGATAACCTCTATTTATCTACATTATACTGCATCTGCCATGCATCTGCCCACTCACTCCACCTGTCCAAGTCACCCTGCAACCTCCTAACATCCTCTTCACAGTTCACACTGCCACCCAGCTTTGTGTCATCTGCAAACTTGCTAGTGTTACTTCTAATTCCATCATCCAAATCATTAATACATATTGGAAATAGTTGCGGCCCCAGCACCGAGCCTTGTGGCAATCCACTCGCCACTGCCTGCCATTCTGAAAAGGACCCGTTTATTCCTACTCTTTGCTTCCTGTCTGCCAACCAATTCTCTATCCATGTCATTACCCTACCCCCAATACCATGTGCTCTGATTTCGCTCACCAATCTCCCGTGTGGGACCTTAGCAAAGGCTTTCTAAATGTCTAGATGCACTACATCCACTGACTCTTCTTCATCCATTTTACTTTTTTACTTGTCACATCCTCAAAACATTCCAGAAGATCAGTCAAGCAGGATTTCCCCTTCATAAATCCATGCTGACTTGGACCAATCCTTTTACTGCTATCCAAATGTGCCGTTATTACCTCTTTAATATTTGACTCCAGTATTTTCCCCACCACCGATGTCAGACTAACTGGTCTATAATTCCCTGTTTTCTCTCTTGCTCCTATCTTGAAAAGTGGGATAACATTAGCTACCCTCCAATCCACAGGAACGGATCCTGAACCTATAGAACATTGGAAATTGATTACCTTTGCATCCATGATTTCTAGAGCCACCTCCTTGAGTACCCAAGGATGCAGACCATCAGGCCCTGGGGATTTATCAGCCCAGTCCCATCAGTCTACCCAATACTATTTCTCGCCTAATGCAAATTTCTTTCAGATCCTCTGTCTCCCTAGATCCTCTGTCCTCTAGTGCATCTGGGAGATTGTTTGTGCCTTCTTTTGTGAAGACAGATCCGAAGTACCTGTTCAACTCTTCTGCCATTTCCTTGTTACCCATAATAATTTCACCTGTTACTGCCTTCAAGGGACCCACATTTGTCTTTACTAATCTTTTTTCTCTTAACATACCTAAAGAAGCTTTAATAATCTTTTGTCTTTACTAATCTTTTTTCTCTTAACATACCTAAAGACTCCCAGGGTCTCTTGTACTCCAAGCTTCCATCCCTTCCTCACCATCACCCACCTACTCTCTTCCAGTACCTTTGATGTAACAATCTCACTGAGGGCTTGTCCAGGAACCTCTCATTTACTCGGATGATCCTGAGGTCATCCAGATGCCAGTTAGATTAGAAACCTTGGTTTCAGATTGAATTACATCACAAAGTGTCACATTAGACTATCATACCATGGTCACTCTTTCCCATGTGACCATGGTACGATTGCAGCAAGATTATGCAAGATTATAATCTTTGCAGCAAGATTATTAATTACCACGATTTGCAGCAAGATTAATTGCTCACACACTCACACACAAGAAATAGCAGACTGTACCTTTACCTCCAGTCCCCCGCTGCCTAACCTGCTTGCTTTAGGTCCTTGTTGAAGCTTCTTGAGCCAAAGAATCACACTTACCCTCCACACAGCCTCCCTCCCACCATGACCGCTCCTGATGGGCCATTCTGCTGCACCGTGCCTTCTTTGTACTTTGATCACTCAACCAATCTAACTCGTGCCTTTTGAAATGTCCTGTTTCTGCTCCAACCAGTCGAGAGGGTCTAGAGTGTTTAATTGTACCAAAAGGGGACAATGTAATACTAACTGGCAGCAGCACAATCGGATGGTATAAACAGTACTCAATAGATAACGTAATAGAGAAACAAAAAAAGTTCAATAAATAAAAATCCCAATATAATTCAGAGCAGAACAAAACCAAAAGTTCCCAATGCAACCAAAGCAGTTCATAGTTCAGAATTAGTTGGAGTTCATTATGTTCATTAGCTTGATGGTTGTTGGGAAGAGGCTGTTCCTGAACTTGGTGATGGTGGTAGTTTGGAAGTGATTGTTCAAGTTGGCGTTGTTGAAGTTCCAGGCACTAATTGCAAAAGCGTCAGGGTAACCATCTGGTGTTTGCCAACAACGGCTTGCAGCTTTTCCAGTGCTAGATGAACTCCTGCCATCATCTACAAGGAACCTCAGGTGTGTCTTGGAATACTCTCTACTTGCCTGGAAGAGTGCACTGCAGTAGCTCTCAAAAAGCTAGACATCATCCAGGGTAAAGCAATCCCCCTGCCTGTCGTTTATTAACAACACGATCTCACGACCTTTCTTTTTCCAATCCGTCCTTCCCAAATGCCAGATATGCTAAAGTATTCAATGTAGTCATCTCTTTTCTCCACCCACACTGATTTTGCTGCTTCTCTTCCTGAGCTAATATCATTCCTCATCACTGTCTTCCATCATCCCTTGCTATTATGACTGCACTCACTTCTTTTTCATTTTATCAGTCCTTTCAAACATTGAATGTCCTTTCAAAACAGTGTCTTTCAAATCCTGGAGTATATATCCCCCTGGTTCAGCCACCATGCACTCACAATATAATGGCTATTAGATCAAACCTATTTATTTCTATTTGTGCATTAATTCATCGACCTTGTTATGCTTCACACTTTGAGATAAAGCGCCTTTCATTTGAACTATCATGCCATTTATCCGTAACTTGTTTTCATTCACTGATATATTATTTTAGTTAAGCACACTGTCCTTTCCTGACATACACTATTGTCATCACCTAACCGACAGTGCTGCTGTATGACTTTGACCTTTCCCTTTAAATCTATAACATTTCTCATATCCAAATATTTATTCCCCCATTTTTAATTGAAAACCCAAGCTACAGACTTAGATATTCACTGCATCACCTGGTTTAAGTTGTGTCTCAACATTGCATCTCCTTTACCAGTACTGATGCCAGTATCCCATGAATCAAAAAAGATGATTAAAACTACTTCCATTGTCTTTCTTGCAATATATTTCACATTAACACAATTTGTGAGTTATTGTGAGGTTTCGCAGTAAATTCTGTTGAGCATAGTTCACTCCATACAGAATAAATCATATGTTTTGTGAACATCCAAGGGAGACCTTGTTTGTATCATGTATTCACGAGGCTCTGAGGGTGGACTGACGCTGTAATTAATTGTTTAAGGAACATCCTACACTGCTAGTGATGGATGAATTCTGGTTTTGCTCCTTGAAGCCTGTGCTATAAATAAACCTACCCTGTTAGGATAGATTGGTGACAGTTCTTTGAAATGTCCCAGCAGCCAAATTAACCATTTTTTGAATTATCTTCAGTTAGCTCCCCATCTGATTCATTGCAAAGCCAAGCGGACTTCTTGTATTTAAATTAGAAGCATCACCTATTTGAATCATGTGGGGAAATGATTACTACATAACTGAGATCAGTAGCTTGAAACAACTGGGTGTTCTATTCAATTTCAAGTGTGATTTTCATTCCATTATAATAAATGGAAGTGGAATCTTATCAGCCCCAATTCACCAGTAATATCAGAGTACTGGCAGCCAGCTCCATGCATATTGGCAGATCAATTGATGATAATATATAAATGAAATTGAACTGAATTCTTCAAAGTGTGCAGTGACATTATTAGAAACATAGAAACATAGAAAATAGGTGCAGAATGAGGCCATTCAGCCCTTCGAGCCTGCACCGCCATTCAATATGATTATGGCTGATCATCCAAAATTAGTACCCCGTTCCGACTATTTCCCCATATCTCTTGATTCCATGAGCTTTAATCTAACTCTTGAAAACATCTAGTGAATTGGCCTCCACAGCTTTCTGTGGCATAGAATTCCACAGATTCACAACTCTCTGGGTGAAAATGTTTTTCCTCATCTCAGTCCTAAATGGCCTACCCCTTATTCTTAAACTGTGACCCCTGGTTCTGGACTCCCTCAACATTGGGAATATTTTTCCTGCATCTACCCTGTCCAATCCTCTAAGAATTTTATATGTTTCAAAAAGATCCCCTCTCATCCTTCTAAATTCCAGCGAATACAGTCGACCCATTCTTTCATTATATGTCAGTCCTGCCATCCCGGGAATTAACCTGGTGAACCTATGCTGCACTCCCTCAAAAGCAACAATGTCCTTCCTCAAATTAGGAGACCAAAACTACACATGATACTCCAGGTGCAGTCTCACCAGGGCCCTGTAGAAATGCAGTAGGACCTCCTTGCTCCTAAACTCAAATTCTCTCGTAATGAAGGCCAACCTGCCATTAGCTTTCTTCACTGCCTGCTGTACCTGCATGCTATTGTAGCGATTCTTTACTGATGTGAGATAAGTAAAAAGACACTTGCTGTATGTGACTTGACAATTGACCTCCATGACTATATTTTTAATGAGAATTTGGGAAGTAAGTTATCAAGGCAGGGACTTGGTCGCACAAGAGACTCTCAATGACCAAGTCCTCAATTCTGGCATGCAGTCTGTGAAAAGCTCTCGTAAGGAGGGAAGCTGAGAACAAGACAACCTCGAGTGCATCTTGTCCTCACCTTGAATTTAGCACCGGTTCACGTTAAATCCACAGTGGAATTTGATTGAATTGATCTCAAATTTGAAAAATTCATACAGTTATGTATATTTCTCCTGACTCCCACAACATACCAAGGCACACTTTGTAGAGAAATGGCAGATGGGACTCCAGGTAAGTGTGAGGTGTTGTACTTTGGAAATTCAAATGCAAGGGGAAAGTATACAGTTAATGGCAAACCCTCAACAGCATTGATGTAGAGGGATCTCAGGTTCCAAGTCCATAGCTCCCTGAAAGTATCAACACAGGTAGACAGAATGATAAAGGAAAATGTATGGTATGCCTTCATTAGTCAGGACATTGAGTATAAAAATCAGGAAGTCATGTTGCAGCCTTATAAAACTTTGGTTAGACGACATTTGGAATATTGTGTGCAGTTCTGGTCACCACATTACAAGAAGGGTGTAGAGGCATTGGAAAGGGTACAGAAGAGGTTTACCAGAATGCTGCCTGAATTAGAAGGTATTAGCTTAAGGAGATGCTGGACAAACTTGGATTGTTTTGGCTGGAGCATCAGAGAAAGAGGGTGGCTTGATTGAAGTAAATAAAATTATGAGAGGCATAAATAGACAGTCAGAATCTTTTCCCAGGGTAGAACTGTCAAATATTAGAGCATAGACACAAAATGTCACCCATTCCTTCTCTCCAGAGATGCTGCCTGTCACGCTGAGTTACTCCAGCATTTTGTGTCTACCTTCGATTTAAACCAACATCTGCAGTTCTTTCCTTTCCAAATATTAGAGGATATTAGGTTTAAGGCGAGAGAAGGAGATGTGCGGACAAGCTTTTTACACAGAGAGTGGTAGATATCTGAAAAACACTGCCGATAATGTTTGTGGCATTTAATGTTTATTTTTTAATTTTTAATTTAATTAATTACAGTGCATATAACAACAACAGTAAACCCCATCCCTCCCCTTCCCTACATAATCATGAAAACAAACAAACAAACGAAAACAAGTAAATAAATAAATAAAAATAAAAATTTTAAAAAACATGACTACAATGTGACAAAAAAGACAAAAGCACAAAAACATGAGGCAAGGTAATGTTCACAAGTCAAATATTTCAGTATTTTCACTGCTGGATTCAAAGAAGGTACAAAAGCATGTGCATGTTTGTGGCATTCAGATTGACACATGGATATGCATTGAAGGGAGATTACATATCGGCAGAGGAGATTAGTTTAATTTTGCATCATGTTCAGCACAGACCTTGTGGGCTGAAGGGCTGTACATGTGCTGTACTTTTCTGTGTTCTATGTCTATGTATTCCTGAGCTCTGGCACCAGTCAACACCTAACCACATTTCAGCTGCCATAATCTACCACTTGCCAGACTTTCCCGATACTTGGCTTTACCTACACAATTGCCCACATTCCAGTTCCCAACTCTGGGTGCACACTTTGCCGGGTTCCCTGTACCTTACTCTGGCTGGGCACTTATCTATGCCCCAGACTCCAAGCTCCAAGCACAGGCCTAAGCACCACCTGACTCCCCCTCTGGCTACACACCTCATCCTTGATTCTGGCTCCACACCTAACCATATTCTCTAAAGAAGTGAAAAGCACTGGACCGGAAAGTTTAGTCCTGCTGTAGCTGTAACTGTATTTTTCAAAGATAGACAGATAGATTTTGGTAGATCAAGAGGAAATATTTGTAACAGGATGAGACAAAGGTCACCCTATCGATAGGTCACAAAACAAATCGCAGCAGGAACTCAGTGGGTCAGGCAGCATCGATGGAGGGAATGGACAGAGGTTGTTTCGGGTCAGGATCCTTCAGCCCTAGGGATAAGTCACATTGATCAATGGGGTCTGTTGAAGGCTGATGGAGCATAACAATTAATTGTAACTTGTGCTCATAACAAATCTGTGCTTATGCCTAGCAGGTCAGGCCTGTGCTATTAGAGAGCGATAAATGGAACCAGTATCATAGAATGATGATTTGCAGCAGTTGTGGCCAGTTTAGATAGAGACGAAGAAAAGGAGTTTCCTGAAATTAGAGCATTTCACATTGAGTGCTGCATGCGGCAATGTGTTCAGAGAGAAGATGGGGTGTTGTTCCTCAAACTTGTGTTGTGCTTAGTTTAACTTATTGTCACCTGTACTAAGGTACAGTGAAAAGCCAGTCAGCAAAATAGACTACTGTTTCTTCTTGTCTTCTTGATAGCTTCTTGTAAAAGTGCAGGAGGCCATGGACAGAGAGGACAGAATGGGTATTGATGTTTCAGGCACCAGGAAGCTCGGGTTTGCCCCTAGAGCTAATTAAGAGTGTTGGGCAAAGAAGTAATCCAGTCAGTCTTTGTGCTCCACTGTAGAGGGCACTACAGTGTGAATACCAACTGCTTTCTGCTAGATAAATAGGAAGTGCAAAAGAATCACCGGTTCACCTGGAAGGAACCTGTGGGTCCCACGATGGGGGGAGGGGGAGAAGGTGTTACAGCTCCCACGGTTGCATGTAAGTCAAGTCAAGTCAAGTCAATTTATTTGTATAGCACATTTAAAAACAACCCACGTTGACCAAAGTGCTGCACATCTGACTAGGAAAAAAAAAGAAACATACAGTGGCAGGCAGCCAAACACAACGGCGCGGCCATCTTGAACAAAATGTTAATTCAATCACCCACAGTCCAACAACAAAAGCATTAAATAAGCATCAAAATTACACCCCCGTAAGACGGGGAACAGTTGGTGAAAATGGAAGTGTGGACCAGAGAATCAGGCTGTTCCTTTGAAATGCTGAATGGGTAGGGGAGAGGAAGATGCATCAGATGGTGGAATCTTCTTGGTGTTGACAAACATTGCTGGTGGGGTGGTAGGGGCAACACTAGGGTAACTCTGACCTTGCCCTGTCCAGGAGACAAGGAAGTGAGGGCAGAGGTGTGGGAAATAAATGAGACGATCACTCTGGCAGAGGGCAGGCTATCGTTCAAGAAGAGGGAAGATGGCAAAGGTTAAAATTGAAGCTGAATGTTTCCAGTACTTTCTTTTCTTAGTCTGGGTTTTCAACATCTGTGGTTGATTTTTGAATAATACCGCAGCAGTAACAAGAGGTTAATACTGAGACTGTGTGATTCATCCAAAGGGGGCGACCCAGTGGTGCAGCGGTAGAGTTGCTGCCTTACAGTTGCTGCCTTACAGCGCCAGAGACTGGCTACTAGTCCGTCTGGACGACGTTCCTACTTCTCCCTGTGACCATGTGGGTTTCCTCCAGGTGCTCCGGTTTCCTCCCACATTCCAAAGATGCAGTGCTTTGCAGGTTAATTGGCTTCTGTAAATTGTCCCTGGTGTGTAGAACAGAAATAATGTATGGGTAATCGCTGCTAGGAGCAGACACAGTGGGCCGAAGGGCCTGTTTCCACACACTGTATCTCTGAACTAAACTAAACTAAAATGTTAAAACTGAGGCTAAGGTCAGTACAAAATATTAATACTGAGGCTCTAATCGATGCAAGAACCTCCTGTCATTGTGAAATCCTTAGTATTAACCTCTGGCATTGATCACAACCTCAGTATTAACTGCTTAACTAATTACTGTCTCAGCATTAATCATTTATACTGGGTATAATCTAAGCAGTAACTTCTTTTATTGCCTACAGTCTGCCTCATTGATAACTACATTTAATAAGATGGCAAATTGTATAAATGTACTTCTCATTTCAGAGGATCATTTTTTTATTGTAAATGTTGAATGATGGCTGTCGCAACATCTATTTGTACTGACATTTTTTCAAAACATTCAACAGAGGTTCAAGTCTATAAAATCCCCTTTGTAATCTGCAAGTACTATCCATCAGAGCATTTTCAGCTTCCAGTTATTTTTCTTCTGAACTTTGAATAAAGATTATGTTATCTTTCCTCAATTGATGTCAAAGTTATGACTTCATCCATATTGCGCTGTTTGATGATTCTCTTGACCACAGAATCACAGCGTATTTTCCACAAGGAAGGATTGATCTGTTCGTACAGTCTATACTGACTGACATATAAGAGCAATGAAACTAATTACATATCCCTGACCTCTCTCCACAGCCCTGACAATTTTTTCTTTTCTGATAAATAATCCAGCTCCTTTTTGAATGTTGAAGTTGCATCTGTAGCTTTAGTTTAGTTTAGAGATGCAGTGTGGAAACAGGCCCTTCAGCTCAATGAGTCCACACCGACAGGCGATCATTCTACACTAGTTATATTCTACACCCTAACGACAATTTACAGAAGCAAATTAACCTACAAATCTGTACGTCTTTGGAATGTGGAAGGAAAAGGGAGCGTCCAGAAAAAAACACATGCGGTCACACTGAGAACGTGCAAACTCCATACAGACAGCACTCGTAATCAGGATTGAACTGTTCTGCCTTACAACAGGATTCGTAAGGCAGAAACTCTACTGCTGTGCCACTGTGCCGCCCTAATAGTTAGGACATCTGTTGTCAGGGCATTCTTGATTCTAACCACTATCACAAAAATACTTTCACAGTCATTGAATCAAACAGCATAGAAACAGGCCCTTCAGCATGCTGAGTCCATACTGACTGCCAGGCCCTCATTTACACTAATCTGATTTATTCTCCACCCCCCCTCCTCTATTCCCATCAATGACCCCCCCCCCCAAGATTCGACCACTCATTTGCACCCCAAAGACTATGTACGGCAGTCAGTTTAATTTATCAACCTGTAAATCTTTGGGATGTGGGAGAAAACCGGAGCACCCAAAGGAAATCCACAGTCAAGGGGAGAACATGCAAACTCCACATAGATGGCACCAGAGGTCGGGATCGAACCCAAGGCATTGAAGCCATGAGGCAGTGGCTCTACCAGCTGCACCACCTTGCCACTTGTTTAGCCACTTATTATTTTGCCGATGACCTTTGTTCTGATGTTTTATTCTGATGCTCTCTGTTCTTTCGTATGCCAACTACAACAATCAAAAGTCGCAATTGGTGCTTCAGAGTTCTGTAGTTGATGATTTGTTGCAAATATTGCCAGTTCTGTAGAACTATCCAGGGTGGACGATGAGGACGTAAAGCAGCTCCCACCCATTCTGATGCTGTGAGAATGTGAAATAGGTGCTGTAAATGGTGGTGCCTTTCCTCCCAACAGAATGCACTTCTCTTTGAATGTCCTCCAGCTTCTTCCCTGTTGTCATCAGTCTCTTGATTAGACCTCTCACAGACGCAAGATGAATTTATGTCTACCTTGTTTCGGCGCCGCAATTTTCTCTTAAACTGCGTTTGCTCCATAGGTGTAGCACTCTATTCTACAGTCTGTTTATCTATTTTTTTGCATTGTCTGAAATACTCATGTATGGTATGGATAACACATGACAGGGTTATTTTCACTGCATCTCAGTACACATGACCTTTTGTGTCATTAGAAAACAGATTATTAAAACTCCCATCAGCCACAGAACAGAGCAACCATAAAATATGAAGCTTATTCACCCATGACTGTAGCTCCAAGATGAACATATCTTATAAGTGTTCACTTATGAGTTACTAATGTCCTCATCACCTCTGCATTTGACTATTACAATTCCCTCCCCTCTTCAACTGTAAATTTGTTTCCTAAAGATATGTCCCAATTACCACTTAGTCCCTTTCAGCCATCTCCAGTATCATTGCTAACTTAATTTGCCTCCCATTTCAGCACACCTGACTTTAAAGTACACATTTAGATTTTCTGATCAACTCCCCATTTTCTGTCATTTCTTCCTGCTTTGCAATCCTTTGAGATCGCTGTGTTCAAAAACACTGCAGATGTGTAAGTCAGAAATTAAGACTGCAAAATGTCAACATGTCGGGCAGTGTCTGTGGAAAGAGAAACAGTAACATAGTGTCAAAGAGAGATACAGTGTAGAATTGGGCACTTCAGCCTACCGGGTCTATGCTGACCTATTTAATTTACCTTAACACATTTTGTTCTCGCCACATTTGCATCATCTCCCATTCCTTCACGCATTACAATGACAGATAAACATACCGACCATCATGTTTTTGGTATATGGGAGGAAACTGGAGGACCCGGAGAAATCCCGCATATTCACAAGGAAAGCGTGTAAACTCCATGTTGGCAACATCTGACATCAGGATTGAACCTGTATCACTGGAACTGTGAAGCAGCAGCAGTGCTAGTGTGTTGTCCTTTATCAAACATGAAATGTTAATCCATTTCTCTTTCCCCAGATGCTGCCTAACCTGCTGAGCGTTTTGAGCATCTTCTGAATATCCTCAAAGTTAGACACAAAGTGCTGGAGGAACTCAGTGCGTCAGGCAGCATCTCTGGAGAAAAAGGGTGGGTGACGTTTCGGATCGCTACCCTTCTTCAGACTGAAAGTAGAGGGTGGGGGGTGGGAGGGGGGTTGAAGAGTTGCAGGTGGGAATAGACCAGCACCAGTCTGGGCCGGCCACAAATGATCTCAAGTAGGACGGTGCCTGGTGAGCCGAATGTTAGAGTCATAAAGTCATACAGCGTCAGTCATAGAGTCATCCCACCGACCAACATATGCCATCTACATTAGTCTCACCTAGCAGCATTTGGCCCATATCATTCTAAACCTATCCTATCCATGTACCTCTCTAAATGTTTCTTAAACAATGCGATAATACCTGCCTCTACTTCCTCCGGCAGCTTATTTCATACACCAACCACCCTTTATGTAAAAAGGTTACCCCTCCGGTTCCCATTAAATCTTTTCCCCCCTCACCTTAAATCTGGTTCTTAATTCCCATCCTCTGAGCAAATGACTGTGCATTTACCCAATCTATTCCTCTCATGATTTTGTACACCTCCATAAGATCACCCCTCATCCTCCTGCATTGCAAGGAACAAAATCCTAGCATGCTCAACCCCCCCCCAAAGCTCGGGCCCTTGAGTCCTGGCAACATCCTCATAAAGCTTCTCTGCACCCTTTCCAGCTTGACAACATCTTTCCTATAACATGGTGACCAAAACTGAGCCCAACAAAATGAAACTAAATGTAGCCTCACCAACGTCTTGTATATAACTACAGTATGACCTCCCAACTTCTATACTCAATACTCTGCCTGATGAAGGCAAATGTACCGAAAAACCTCTTGACCACCCTATCTACCTATGACACCACTTTCAAGGAACTATGTACTTGCACTTCTAGAACCCTCTGCTCTACAACACTCCCCAGAGCCCTGCCATTCACTGCGTAGGCCCTGGCATGTTAGACTTCCTAAAATGCAACATCTCACATTTCTCTGCATTAAATTCTATCATCGTTGGCTAGGGTAGGTGAGATCTCAAGAGGAAAACAATGCGGTGAACTGTGGAACTGGTAGGGTAGAGGATGGGAGCAAGTGGGGGACGGGAGCAGGAGATGCAGATAGAAGTTACTTAAAATTAGACAATTCAATGTTCATACCACAGGGTTGTAAGCCACCCAAGCAAAATATGAGGTGCTGTTTCTCCAATTTGCGTGTGGCCTCACTCTGACAATGAAGGAGGCCCACGACAGAAAGGTCAGTAGGGGAATGGGACGGGGAGTTGAAATGGTTGGCAACTGGGAGATCCCATAGGCCTAGGCAGACTGAATATGGTTTAGCAAAACGGTCGCAGAGTCTACTTTTAGTCTAGCTGATGTAAAAGAGCTCACATTGGGAACACTGGATACAGTAGAGGAGGTACATCTGAACCTCTGTCTAACCTGAAAGGACAGTTGGGGTCCCAGGATGGAGTTGAGGGAGGAGGTATCTGGTGTTGCATATCCTGCGGTTGCAGAGAAAGGTACCTGGGGAGGTGGTAGTTGGGTGGTAAGGGATGAATGAACCAAGGAGTTGTGGAAGGAATGGTCCCTGTGAAAGGCGGATAGGCTTGGAGATGGGAAGAGGTGGTTAGTGGTGGGATTACTGAGGAGGTGACGGAATTGTCGAAGGATAATGTATTGGATGCAGAGGCTGGTGGGATGAAATGTGAAAAGTGGTAACTCCATCCATGTTGCGTCTGGGAGGAGGTGGATGAGAGCAGAACTATGGGACACAGAAGAAACAAGTGAGGGCCTCATCTATGACAGAAGGGGGGAACCCATGTTTCCTGAAGAATGAGGACATCTCGGATGTTCAAGTATGGAACACCTTGGCTTGGGAGCAGATGTGGCGAAGACGGAGGGATTGAGTGTAAGGAATAGCATCTTTGCAGGAGCAGGGTGGGAAGAAGTGTAGTCTGGATAGCTGTGGTAGTCGGTAGATTTGCAATAGATGTCCATCGATATCCATTCTTGAGATAACATGGGTTCACCCTTTCTGTCATAGATGATTCCGCCTGCTGTATGAACATTGAATTCTCTGATTTTAAGTAATGTCTACTTACATTCCTCTCCTCCCTCCCTCCCTCCCTCCCCCTTTGCGTCCTTCCGCCACCTTAGCCATTTTACCAGTTACGAACATGCTCAATGTTTTCATCTCCACTATTGGCCGTGCCTTAGGTTGTCATGTCCTATCGTTAAGATTTCTATCTCGGCCCTTCCACTTCACTATCTCATTCTTTTAACTGCTAAATTTGACTACTATGTTTTTAAAATCTTTTCCTTGTCAAATGACATAATGCTTATGTTGGTAAGTGGACTTTTTGCCTTAGTAAAACTCTGATAAACTGCTATCTGATTATATGGAGATCCAGATAGCTTGGCACTAGCTCACCAACCTCCACTCCCAGGGCGTTAGTACCTGTGCTCAATCTAAACTCACTGGAGACCCTGTTCCAAAGTTTCTTTTATACTCACTGGGTTCACTGGAAATGTATTATAATATTATGAAATACCTAATAAAATTAAATGAAAAGTGTGTTGATGATAATAACCAATTGTCTGGAAAGTATGCCATTGAAGTCCCGAGAGTGCCGGATTAACTGCGTCTTGCTGGATAGGAAAATGCACAGTAAAATCCCACAGACTGCAGTGGATTATATAATTAAGTGTTTTTCTGAAGTATCGATTGAAGGTTTTTTTGCTCTGCTTTTTTTTTATAAAGGTGCCATGGGATTGTTTGCATAAGGACATAAGAATTGATACCATGAGCAAGGCCGCTCGGCTCTTCCAGCTGTCCCCACCATTCATCATGGAAACAGCTCATTGTCTACCTGTGCTTGCCCTTTATCCCTTTGTCCCCTTCATATCCAGAACTTACTGATCTTAGTTTAGTTTAGTTTAGAGATACAGTGCAGAAACAGGTCCTTCGGCCCACTGAGTCCACACCGACAGCGATCCCCGTACGATAGCACTATCCTACACACTAGGGACAGTAAAGTGCGTAGTCATGCATTTCAGTAATAAGAATAAAGATGTTGATTATTTTCTAAATGGAGAGAGAATCCAGAAATCGGCGGTGCAATGGGACTTGGGAGTGCTGGTGTAGGACTCCCAAAAAGTCCATTTGCAAGTCGAATCGGTCGTCAGGAAGGCAAATTCAATGCTAGCATTTATTTCAAGAGGACCGGGAATACAAAAACAGAGATGTAATGCAGAGGCTCTATAAGGCGCTGGTCAGGCTGCATTTGGAGTACTGTGAACAAATTTGGGCCCCATATCTGAGGAAGGGTGTGCTGGCTCTGGAGCGGGTCCAGAGGAGGTTTACAGGAATGATTCTAGGAATGTGGTTGGGCATATGATGAGCGTTTGACAGCACTGGGCCATCTATTCGCTGGAGTATAGAAGGTTGAGGGTGGACCTCATTGGAACTTACAAAATAATGAAAGGCCTAGATCGAGTGGATGTGGAAAGGATGTTTCCACTGGTGGGAGAGTCTAGGACCAGAGGTCAAAGCCTGAGAAATAAAGGGTGCTCTTTTAGAAACGTGAGGAGTAATTTCTGTAGTCAGAGGGTACTTCATTTGAGGAACTCATTGCCACAGAGGGCTGTGCAGGCCAAGTCAGTGAATGTTTTTAAGGCAGAGATAGACAAATTCCTGATTAAAACGGGTATCAAGGGTTATGCGGAGAAGGCAGGAAAATGGGAGAAAGAGGCAGAGATCAGCCATGATTGAATGGCAGAGTAGACTTGATGGGCCGAATGGTCTAATTCTACTCCAAAAACCTGTGAACTTGTGGGACAATTTACAACCGAAGCCAATTAACCTACAAATCTGCACGTCTTTGGAGTGTGGGAGGAAACCAGAGAAAAACCACTTGGTCATGGGGAGAACATGCAAACTCCGTACAGGCAGCATCTGTAGTCAGGATCAAACCCAGGTCTCTGGCACTGTAAGGTAGCAACTCTACCACTGAGCCACCTCTGTTTGAACACATTCAGTGTCTGAGACTCCACAGCTCTCAGGCGTAGAGAACGCCATCAAAATCCACTATCTTCTACAGGACATAAGCTCCTGGATTCTGAGTCTTCTTACTCTGAATACCCTGTCAACCCTGATTCTCGTCCACCAGGGGAAACATCCTTGTCAAGACCTGGACAAAATTTTGCAAGTTTCATTGAAATAATTTCTCATTCAGACAGAATACAGACCTTGCCTACTCAACACCTTCCAAAACATCAGAACTGCCATCTCCGGAACAAGTCCAGTGAATGTTCTCTGGACATTATCGATCTGAGTAAACCCTTTTTTCCCCCTCAGTAACAAGATCAGAACTATGTAGGGGTATCTCACTGAGGTCGTACATAATCAAAGTCAAATATCTTCTCGACTGAACACAAATCATCTCTAAATATGGGGTATTGTACCATTTCCCTTCCTGACGGTTTTGTGATATGACATTTTTCAGTGAGTGGTATACAAATAACTTTAAACAACCTGTGTGGGCATCCAAGCATTGGTTTACAATGAAGACAGACACAAAAAGCTGGAGTAATTCAGTGGGACAGGCAGCATCTCTGGAGAGAAGGAATGTGTGATGTTTCGGGTCGAGATCCTCCTTCAGACAATGTTATGTGAAACGTAACACTTGTCAGGTCCCTCCAATTTACCATTAACCACACATTACACCGGCCAAGAAGCTTAATGTGCTGGTAATGGCTGCCCTTAAGCCATTTTGAAGAAGGGTTCCACTCTGAAATGTCACCTATTTATGTTCTCCGAAGATGTTCCCTGACCTGTTGATCCAGCACTGGTTTTTTTTCTCGCAGTTTCCACCACAGATATTCCCTCATTAAATTATGCCTGACCCCTTCCCCCAACTTCTCTCCTCCTGAACACTAACCTATCTCTCTTTCCCAGCTCTGATGAAGGGTCGCAGACCCAGAATGTTAACTGTTCCTCTTTCCAGGACGGCTGCCTGCCTTGCTGGGTTTTTCCAGTATTCTCTGTTTTTATTTCAGATCTCCAAAATCAGAGTTATTTTTTACATTTTCACCTCCAATTGAGTAACTCAGCAGGTCAGGCAGCATCTCTGGAGAACATGGATATGTGACATAGATCGAGCACACAGTCCCTGCACAATTTGGAGGTGAAAATGTAAAGAATGCTAGTTTTGAGAGGTAGCAGTTATGTTTTGGTATGGAGGTGGTGTCTGCGAAACCCACCTATGTACGTATTCTGATGCAAAACATTCTTCTGCCCTTTGGACTTAGGGAATTCAATCCGACCAGTCATATTTACAGATATGAGTGTTATATGCAGTGCTGGGCATCACACTGTGATTTCGATATGATTGCATGGAGAGGGTGTTGAGTCCCAGGACGTGGCCAGGAGTGGAGGACTTTATCATATCATATCATATCATATCATATATATACAGCCGGAAACAGGCCTTTTCGGCCCACCAAGTCCGCGCCGCCCAGCGATCCCCGCACATTAACACTATCCTACACCCACTAGGGACAATTTTTACATTTACCCAGCCAATTAACCTACATACCTGTACGTCTTTGGAGTGTGGGAGGAAACCGAAGTTCTCGGAGAAAACCCACGCAGGTCACGGGGAGAACGTACAAACTCCTTACAGTGCAGCACCCGTAGTCAGGATCGAACCTGAGTCTCCGGCGCTGCATTCGCTGTAAAGCAGCAACTCTACCGCTGCGCTACCGTGCCGTTATCGGAAAGACTCTAGTTATATTATTATCCAATAAGATGAGCTTTTTTTTTCTGAGGCAAAGGTGGTTGAGGTGTGACTGATAGAATTTTATAAATGATGAAAGGCATGAACACGGTAGATGGTCAGAATGGTTTTCCCAAGGCAGGCTTAGCAAAAACATGAGGGCATAGGTTAAAAATGAGAAGAAGGAATTTTAAAGAGGATCTTAGGGTTGATATCTGGAATGTGCTGCCAAAGGAGATTGTAGATCAGATACAATCATTATGTTTAAGAGGTATTTACCCAAACACAAACAGGCAAGGCATGGAAGGATATGGTCCAAATGCAGGAAAATGGGATTAGTGTAGATGGGTAAAAATGTTGGCATGGAGCTGGTTCAAATGTTGGTTGAAGGCCCGTTTGTGCTGCATGACTCTAAAACGCAATTCCCTCTCCTTAGTTCCCTGCATTCCTACAGCATATTCATATGCTGACATATGCCTAATCATTCCCCTCTCATTCCTTTGCCACCCACTAAGGTGCAGTTTACAGTGAAGTTACCGCTCCAGTACATTTTTGGGATGTGTGAAGGAATCGGAGTCCGTTACCCACCTCCCCGTTACCCATGGAAGCCCATGCGGTCACAGCTCCACGCAGGCAAGACCCGAGGTTGGCATTGAGACCGGGTCGATGGTGTTGTGAGGTGACTGCACGTACAGGTGGCATTCATTCTTGTATTTAATTGTTGTTATATCTAACAATACCATGTGTACTTTATGAGCTTCGTGCAAAATAATAGACAAAATAGACAATAAACTAATCTGAATCTGAACGTCACCGCACCCATAAGCATGCTTGATTTCTACAGTGCCCTCCATAATGTTTGGGACAAAGACCCATCATTTATTTATTTGCCTCTGTACTCCACAATTTGAGATTTGTAATAGAAAAAAATCACATGTGGTTAAAAGTGCACATTGTCAGATTTTAATAAAGGTCATTTTTATACATTTTGGTTTCACCATGTAGAAATTATAGCAGTGTTTATATATAGTCTCCCCATTTCAGGGCACCATAATGTTTGGGACACAGTAATGTCATGTAAATGAAAGTAATTATGTTTAGTATTTTTGTTGCATATCCTTTGCATGCAATGATTGCTTGAAGTCTGCGATTCATGGACATCACCAGTTGCTGGGTATCTTCTCTGGTGATGCTCTGCCAGGCCTGTATTGCAGCCATCTTTAGCTTATGCTTGTTTTGGGGGCTGGTCCCCTTCAGTTTTCTCTTCAGTATATAAAAGGCTTGCTCAATTGGGTTCAGATCGGGTGATTGACTTGGAATTGACCACTCAAGACTTGACCATTTTTTGGCTTTGAAAAACTCCTTTATTGCTTTAGCAGTGTGTTTGGGATCATTGTCTTGCTGTAGAATGAACCGTCGGCCAATGTGTTTTGAGGCATTTGTTTGAACTTGAGCACAAAGGATGTGTCTATACATTTCAGAATTTATTATGCTACTACCATCAGCAGTTGTATCATCAATTAAGATAAGTGAGCCAGTACCTTCAGCAGCCAAACATGCCCATGCCATAACACCCCCACTACTGTGTTTCACAGATGAGGTGGTGTGTTTTGGATCTTGGGCAGTTCCTTCTCTCCTCCATACTTTGCTCTTGCCATCACTCTGATATGTTAATCTTCGTCTCATCTGTCCACAAGACCTTTTTCCAGAACTGTGGTTGCTCTTTTAAGTACTTCTTGGCAAACTAAACTGGCCATCCTATTTTTGTGGCTAACCAGTGGTTTGCATCTTGCAGTGTAGCCTCTGTAGTATTTCTGTTCATGAAGTCTTCTGCCGTCAGTGGTCATTGACAAATCCACACCTGAGTCCTGAAGAGTGTTTCTGATCTGTCGGACAGGTGTTTGGGGATTTTTCTTTATTGTAGAGATAATCCTTCTGTCATCAGCTGTGGAGGTCTTCCTTGGCCTGCCAGTCCCTTTGCGATTAGTAAGCTCATCAGTGAGCTCTCTTTCTTCTTAATGATGTTCCAAACAGTTGATTTTGGTAAGCCTAAGATTTGTCTGATGTCTCTAACAGTTTTATTCTTGTTTCTCAGTCTCATAATGGCTTCTTTGATTTTCATTGGCATAACTTTGGTCCTCGTGTTGATAAACAGCAATAAAAGTTTCCAAAGGTGATGGAAAGACTGGGTGCCGAGAGCTCTCTTATACCTGCATGAAGGAGGCAATTAAACACACCTGAGCAATTACAAACCCCTGTGAAGCCATGTGTCCCAAACATTATGGTGCCCTGAAATGGGGGGACTATGTATAAACACAGCTGTAATTTCTGCATGGTGAAACCAAAATGCATAAAATACCCTTGAATAAAATCTGACAATGACCACATGTGATTTTTTTTTCTATTACAAATCTCAAATTGTGGTGTACAGAGGCAAATAAATAAATGATGGGTCTTTGTCCCAAACATTATGGCACTAACTTTTCTTTCAGTTCCGATGCAGGGCGATGGACCCGGGATCTTAATAGCGCCCCTTTCCCTGCGGATGCTCCCGGGCCCGCTGCTCTGCTTTAATTTCAGATTTCCAACATGTGCAGTGATTTGTTTCCGGAGACCTGAGCTATAATTCGCACACAATTAGACGGTGGCGAAGGGTGAACGCGGAGCGAGAGGAGACGGAGTGCGCAGTTCTCGCTGCTCCCACTAGATAGTGCCATCTCACTTTTCTTTGCACTTGCAGCTTCTGGAATAGTGCAAAGTTTGCTGTTTGCTGCACTCACCAGGAGTGGTCGGGGGGAGAGGCGGGCCATCTGCTGATTGGTGTGCTGGGGGCAGCGAGAGGAGAGGGGACTGGGATGGGATGGGGAGGGGAGGGGAGGACGCTCGCCTGTCGGTGAGAGTGGAGCGCTTCGCTGCTGCCCAGCGTGCAATGTAACACACACACACACATACAGACACACACACACATACACACACATTAACATCAGCATCAGCGAGAGACCTCCGGGCACGATCCAGAGCATGGCTTCTCTTCTGCTTCTCTGCCTGCTGCCTGCAGTTGCTGCCGTGGAAGGTAAACCAAAAACCCTCCTCACCTGTGCAGCCTTGCATTGGTGGGGAAACTTGCATGTTCCAAGTCAAAAGTTGCAAACGAGCTTTCTAGGGGGAAAGTGACCTTCTTTCTGCTTGTGGAAAAAGTCATGCATTTTTACCTCTGCGACCACCCCCTCTCCCCCTTGCAGCAGCGATGCAGTGGATTTTAGGCAAGAGTTCATTCAATGATGCATCGAGGCAGTGTGAGTGAGTGAGCTCAGCTGATGGACGGACCAGCCTGCGGCTTGGATTGCCCGGGATACCCCTCCTGTAACCACAGCCCCTCTCCCTCCCGGCGCACCACCGGGGCTGCTTGGCAGAGCTGGGTTCCTGGCGCTGTCCGGTGTGTGTTTGTGTGGGGTGTGTGTGTGTGTGTTTGTGTCTCTGAGTGTGTGTGGGGTGTGTCTGTGTGGGGGGGTGTGTGTGTGTGTGTGTGTGTGGGGTGTGTGTGTGTGTGTGTATGTGGGGTGTGTGTGTGGGGTGTGTATGTGTGTGTTTGTGTCTCTGTGTGTGTGTCTCTGGGAGTGTGTGTGGGGTGTGTATGTGTGTTTGTGTCTCGTGTGTGTGTGTGGGGTGTGTATGTGTGTCTCTGTGTGTGTTTGTGTCGCTGTGTGTGTGTGGGGAGAGAGGCTCGGGTGGCGATCGGCGGCGGCGCGGTGTCTGCACATTCCGACACAGCGGACCGCGCCACTTAGCGCACTCCAGAAAACGGGACTTTCCCGCAAGAGCGAAGGCGAAAGATGTCGGGGACTGCGATGTTTTTGTCCATCTACCTGGCTGTGCGAGCGGTGCTCGGGAGCCGGGTGTGATAAACGGGTGTGCAGGTGTTTCGTGGGTGAACGGGAATCGTCTGCCGCTGACCGTGTTAGCCCTGCTCCAATGTAGACAATGGCCAGGGTCTCTCTCTCTCTCTGTGTCTCTGTATCTCTCTCTGTATCTCTCTGTATCTCTCTCTCTGTGTCTCTCTGTCTCTCTCGTTGCCCTGGAATGGCTTCATGAGTAATTCGGGCTGTTTCTGCAATATCGCAGAGAGCCACGGTCGTGTTTAAATGTGAATACCTGGTGTGCTGTAATGTACAAAGTTGCATTAAATATATCTTCAGCGTTGTTCTCGATCTCCTGCCTTCTGCCGCTAATCTCCCCCTTCTCTGCCCTTTCCAATGGGTGTTTTAAACACCGAAAGTGTTTCGGGCAGTGGACAGCATGGGGATTATATTGTACCTCCAATCTCTGGGAAGCAGTCTTTTTAAGAATGTGCAGTGCCTCCAAAGCGTGCACGATCCTAGTGTTTTACGGTGCCGGCTATTGTTTTACTCTCGCTCTCTTTAACATATTTCCGAGATACAATAACCTGGCTCAGATGTTCGTGCAACCTGCCAGATCCCAATCAGCAAAGCTGGGATTGCATATGTGTTTAAGAATCCGTAAAGCACATAAATAAATTAATTTGCGTTTTACGAGCCAGTCCTGGCCACTGTTGTTTAGGTTCGGGGAGACTGGTAGGTGGTGGTGGGGGGACTGGAAGCCGGGAAATAGGATGGTCTCATTATTGCAACCGGTGCCTTCAAAATGCTTGTTGAGTTGCTCGAGGAGTGCCTCAACGTCGCCACTCTCCGAGTTCATTAATACATTGCTTCTAATGAGTCTTCTAATGAGGGTCTCTGGGGAGATGGGGCTTCACAACCCATCTCTCCTCCTCCTCCCCCAAGCCATTTCAAACGCATTTGCCTGCAAGTCACATCTTCCTCCGCCACTAATCCAAGGGGGGATTTGCGAGATGTCAAGACAGGAGGAAAACCTTTCAGCTTGCAATAAATGCAGTGGGGGAGGGGGCTGAAGACTGGGACAAGGGTCTCTCGGCCACAGGACTGGGACCTGTGGCAATTCCCTGGACCCTGTCTTGGCTGCAACCTGTCCAGCTGCTACAGTGGGGAGAAATTCACCGCACGCTGCCTGGGATCGCCCGAGAAGCCTCCACATCGCATCTTGAGTGTTCTTTGTAAAGGAGGGTTACGTTTTCCCCCAGCGGGAGCCATGAAATGTAAACCAACCATACGTGTAATGCTCCGAGGGCCTTCAGGGTCCCAGATAGTGTCTCTTTGTGGTGGTTTCAGGGTTACACTCTCGAAGAATGTGCGAAGTTGGCTACGCGCAGAAAATGTCCATCAGGGCTCAATATCGAGTGGATCAAGTTCTCTCTCGCTCGACACAGAGTAGTTTCAAACCCCGTCCACGTATTGTCCAACGCAGCAGCTCTGCGAGTAGCCGGCATGACCGGGTGATCTTTAACTCCTGTGCACGGCAGCAACTGTTTCTCAAGTATTTTAAAATCCTATGCAAGGCTATAGTGCAACTGAAACTCTGAAATCCAAGTTCATAATAAAATGGGAAGAAGTAATCTGGGTGTGTGTACGCGCTCACTCTCTCACTCAGTCTGAAGAAGGGTTTCTACCCCGAACATCCACTCCTCTCCAGAGATGCTGCCTGTCCCGCTGATTTACTCCACTATTCTGCGTCTCTCTCACTCTCCCCTTTTGTCCACTTCTCTGGGTGTACGTCTGTTTGTGGGAATGTCTGTGTGTATGTGAGTGCGATTGTGTGTGTTTCTGACTGTCTCTGTTAATGTGTATCTGTCCCCATGAATGAGGTGCATGTGTGTGCATGCACCTGTCCTAATAGGGGGGTGTGCAATTATGTATGTCTGTGTGTGCATGTATTTTTCAGAACGTTTCTGTGTGCATTTGCATGTGCCCCCAAGTATGTGCGTATCACCCTGAATGTGTCTCGCTGAGTGTGAATGTGTGTGTGTTTCCTTAAACATATTTGTGTGTCTTCCTGAGTGAATATCTGCCTATGTTTGTGAGTGTTTCCCTGTTTGAGTCTCTTTCTTTCTCTTTCCTGCTGCTTTCATCTTGCTCGGCCTGGCTAGTTATCAATCTTGAATCTTTGCTGTGAATAAGGTTGAGGTTTTTGCCGGGGAGTTATAGAGCAGGAGTCGGGTTCAGCGAGGAATTAATGGTGGCCATGAAGGAAGAAGCTCATAGTTAGCGGGAGACGTGTGACACCAGCTTTCACTCCTGTTCTGTACCGTACTTATTTCATACAAATTAAAGCCCAGTGTCAAATTCTGAATTTGGGTCCAGTCATCAGGATCTCCTTTAAAGAAACATGACCTTGCATGTCATACCATTATAGGTTATTCATCTGGTCATTATAGCTCCCCATTTATGAGATAGATATCTGATCAGAGTGTCAGAGTTTGTTGCCATTTTGAAGCCAAAGAATGGGTCTGCAGGGTGTGATAATGAAAACTCTAAAATCTGCTGCTTCTGCCTGCAATATGTGGATATAATCTGTTGAATTGTAACGTAGAAACTGCTAACAGTTTTATTTGCCTGCACGGTCATCACTGTTTGAGTTTATAGTGGTGAAGTGGACCTAAAACCATAAAGTAGTTTTAGTAAAACGAGAATATGTTCTTTTAATTATCAGTGCAGTTAGCTTAAATTAAACAAAATAGTTTTTCTCCTAGTTGTTTCAAAGAAAGATGTTTGAAAAATGATGCGAAGAGTAAACTGATATTTTCTTTTAGAATGTCAGTATGAATGGTGTTCATTGTATCTCTCGTGCAGGCAAAGACAATGTGGGCACATCCTTAATATAAAGGCATGTACAGACACTGTTGGTTTCAGGAGCAAGTTGGTCAAAAATGGCGATTGCTGTGTGAAACCGTTGATGTTCAATAGATTCTGGCTGCTCACTCTGGCATGGTTCCACATGTGGAAGAGTTTCAAATGAGGGAATGGAGGTGCAAGATTAGGGGTTGGTCATTTGTAACTGAGCTGAGGGAACCTCTCGAATCTCTGTAATTCTCTACCCTGGAAAGTTGGATCCTTGGAACTACTTAAAGTGGAAGTAATTACATTTTTGAAAGATAAGAGAATTGCAGGCAAAGGGGAATTGTCACTTAAGAGGAGTTGAGGTTTGGGGCAGAACAGTATGGCAGGCTTGAGTGGTCGAGTGGCCCACTCCTGCTCCTAGGTTCCTGTGTGCAGAACTTAATGACGATCACATTACGTAGATTACTATTACAGTACAGCACAGGAAATGTTTGTGCCAAACATGATCCCGTTAAACTGATTTTCTTGTGCCTGTACATGATCCATATCCATTTGTACCAGCATCTGCAGTTATTTTCTTATCCATATCCCTCTATTCCCTGCACTTCCATATGCCTATCCAAAAGCATCTTAAACGACACTATCATATCTGCCTCCACCATCACCCCTGGCAATGAATTCCAGGCCCCCATTACTCTCTGTGTAAAAAAAAAACTTGCCCCACACATCTCTATTAAACTTTCCCGCTCTCATCTTATAGCTATGCCCTCTAGTGTTGGACATTTCCACCCTGGGGGAAAAAGATTCTGACTGTCTACCCTATCTACAGCTCTGTTATATTTCTATTAAGTCTCCCTTCAACCACCAACTTTCCAGAGAAAACAACCCAACTGTAGCTTAAACCCTCTAATCCAGGTGGCATTCTGGTAAACCACTGCACCCTCTCCAAAGCCTCCATATCTTTCCTGGAATGGTTCTTGGTGATCTCATGGCTATGTGTGGTATTTGGCGATTGAAACTTTTAGTAATTTGGTCACGATGAATGATAGAATAGAGTGAATGAGCTAACTGTACCTTTGAGTGGGTGCCGCTGTTGTACAGTATCAGTATATTCTGTTGGAGGTGATGTGCATGCTTTTATTTTCTGCTAAGACTGGAGTTTTTTTGAGCTGAGGTAATCTGGTAACCCACTGCTCCAGTTAGCCTGGCTCCAGTAGACAGATCTATCAATCACAATCTGCTGGGACCAAGTCAATCTTCCAAGGCTGCGAGCCAGACATAGATATAATATAGCATGAAAACAGGCCCTTTGGCTCAACTTACCCATGCTGACCTAGATGCTCCATCTATACTAGTCCCACCTCCCCATGTTTGGGCCATATCCCTGTAAACCGTTCCCAGCCATGTACTTGTGCGAATGTCTTTTTAATGTTATTGTAGTGCCTGTCTCAACTACCTCCTCTGGAAGCTCGTTCCATATACCTTCTTCACCTAAATACGGTTCTTTTCCCACAAAGGCAATGCATTTTTTTCATTTCCCGCATGATTCCTACTGTTGGGGAGAATGATTTATAAACTCTGTTCTCACATCCCACAGCTCAGTCTGATCTCACAGAATGGAACTGTATTAGAGAGGGGATGGATGATTTGCTCCTGTATTTCTGCTTTGTGCTGCAGTTGTATTTTCTGGACATGTAAAATGTGAAAGGGGGGTAGGAGGGTACTTGCAATCCATTGTCCATGCAGGTCGTAAAGGTTATTTTGACTCCATCTCTCTGGGCAGTGGGTCAAGGTCAGGGGTTATTGACCTCTGCATTTAACATAACTGAAGGCAGCACATCCATCTTGGACTTGAAAGGCATGCCATTAACTGGTACTACCTTTGTCACTGGGCTTGCACTTCCTATGCACCATACAAATAATGGCTGGAATGGAAAATGATTTTCTCAGTAACTCTAGGCACATTGGAATTCCCAATGGAAAGTAACACTTTGCTGTGTTTATTTTCTGTTGGGGATCTCGGAGATGGATAATGGTGCTATGGGGGAAACAAAAACACAAAAAATATTCAGTTGAACACAGCAGGGAGGATTTTGAGTAACCATCTACTGTTTCTACTGTTGGATGCTCCCCCCAAGTTCAACCTCAGCAGTCTGCGTTGTACCATTCTGAAACTAACCTGAACTGGGTACTGCCATTTTACATGCTGCTTCAGAGCACATGAAAAGGCTAAAGAGGGGCAAAGTATGTGAAATATTTTCCTGGGGTCGTGAACTTCAGGGGTCTTATTTCGCTCTCTGCAGAATTAACATGGGCAATCAGACACGATCGTGTCTCCATCCCAACTGTGCTTACCTTGATGGCCGCTGTTTGCCTCTTGTGTGGGCTGTGATCTCTACTGTTGCCTGGAACAAATGCAACCCATTTCCATAGCAACCTCCCAGCCCCTAACGCAGGGCATTCTAAACTTAGCAAGTCCCAAGCACTGATGTATGTGCACAGGGATGTTTATAAATCTGCAAGTGTGCTCTTCCAGAGATGGGTCCAGGGTTTGTTGGAACATGGCATCTCACGATGTGCCCCAGTAGTTTGACCTTGCACTGCACATTAGAGCTAAAATGAAAATAGCCCGTGGGATTGGAAACATGAGCTGATAATGACACAGCAAGATCACGGGACATCTGGGGCCAGAGTGTATGATGAAACGTGCAGTTTATCTCTATAACAGGTGGGATTTAATGATTTTGTTGGAAAGACTTACTGCTATCAGATAGAGAATGAGAAATAATGGGGGAAAAATTGTTAGAGTGAATGAGAGTTGAGAAAGAAAAATAGGAATAAACCATTTTCGGTATGTTTAAATCATCCCGCAGTTACTGAGCCATTAAAATAGTTCTTATGCTGTTGAGCATCATCCTACATTGACAATTGGTGTGGACTGCACAAGATTAGTAATGTCAGGAAATTCACGTAATGGCTAAGGACATGGTGCTGTTGAACAAGGTTAACAGTGGGAAACAAAATCGTCAACTTGTGGCGAATGGCATTTCACAAGACACTGTATCACTCACAGGATAATAACCAAGCACATCATCTTCATTAGTGCTGTTGAATTTACCACATCTACAGTCCAAAGCATAATATTGACAGCTCCACAGATTTAGGATGGGGAACCAGACACCATTACAAGATTATACCACACCTCGCGGTCATTATAGATCCTTCAGTTTGCTCTCTCCAGCAATGCTGTACGACCTCAATATTGGCCATTGGGGATATTCAATACTACACTGAACCCATTAAAACACACAAGCACTTAACTCTCAAGGACTGTGTTATGAGAATGGAATGTTTATTTTACAAGAAGAAACATAATACATTTTGAGTTTTCCTTCTGTTCCTCTGCATAGAAAGTGGTGGAGGTATTTCATCAAACATTGCCATATTCTTGTGAATACAAGGAACTTCGAATGCTGGTTTACAAAAAGAGACTACCTTTCCAGATGAGAGAGAGGTTCACGTGCACCTCCTCTAACCTCACCAACTGCACCTGTTGTTCCCAATGTGGTCTCCTGTACTTCGGTGAGACCAAGCATAGGCTTGATCATTGATTTACTGAACACTTGTGCGCAGTCTGCCAAAGCCAACTGAATCTTCTGCTTGCAAACCATTTTGACTCTTCCCATACTGACACTTCTGTACTGGGCCTCCTCCATTGCCAGATCGAGGCCACATGTAAACTGGAAGAACAATACTTCATATTCCGCTGGGGTAATTTACATCCCAATGGTATGAGCATTGAATTCTTCAATGTTAGGTAACTACAGAACACCCCCGTCTCTTGTGTCAATTATTTCTCCCCTCCCCATCTCCTTCCAACTACATTCCTTCCTTTGACTTCACAATTAGCAACACTCATTCCTTTTGTCTCACACCTTCAGTCTTTTCATCTCTGGCCTTTGTCCACCATTTGCCTATCAAAATCCTCCTCCCTCACTTGCATCAACCTATTACCCACCAGGCTTTGCCCTGACTCCCATCTTTTTCCCCGTCCCATCTACAGCTTGAAGAAGAGTCCTGACCTGAAACACCACTTATCTCGCTGGGTTACTCAAGCACTATATGTCTTTTTTATTGTTATATTCTTTCTCCCCTGAGAAAGGAATTTGAGCCTAAACGAGGTTCTATTTCTGTGGTTTTAATTGTAAAAAAATGACACTAGATTTTCCATTGGTGTTTTTTTCCCTCTCAAAAGAGCTATATATTTTGCATTGAGAATCCAACAATTGGGGTTGCGCATTTCCTTTATTTATTGGAGTCTGGTCTTGTAGGCATTTGTGCACTAAAATAACGATAATCCACTATCCCATTGCTTGGAAATCCCATGGTTCAGCATCAGCCTCACTGGGTGATGTTCCCTTGCTCCTTTTAAACTCACCTGTATCCTGTTCCCTCACACTTTCTAAACTCACTAGACTTTATTTCTATGCTCTCCTTGAACACACTGAAAAAATATTGCTGTACTGTGCAAGCCAAAATAAATTGAACTAAAAGTATGTTGTCAATAGAAGTGACATCCAATAACCCAAGGAATCTGCCAATCTGGCACCACCATGGTCATGAGAGTGCTGGGTTATCCTTGAAAGTAATTTCTTGCTGTGATGTGATCGGAGGAAAGTGCCTGCTTCAGGCTCTACGGTTGAGCATGCACAGTGTTCAGCCCATTGGAGTTGATTGAGTGGATCAAACCTTGGTGCTGGGAATATTGATCTGGGAAGGACTGCTGGCATTGTATTGTTTGTGTATTTGGAGAATTTAGCTGGGAATTTACCACAATTGGCATCTTTCCAATTCTTTGAGCTGCCTGCCGTCAGTTGTCCATGTGTGAGGAGCACGGAGGAGTGGAGGAACCACTGTTGCCCAGACAAGGTGCATGATGTTTACCTTGCAGATTGAAGTCTTATATCATTCCTTGCCGACAGTCAAGAATCCACAACATGATCTTGGTTCATGGGGATCACCTTGCACACATGGGGAGACACCTCTTAACATCCATCATCACTGTCCCCAGTATGCCAATGTGACTTTCAGCCACTGGTGGAAAAGGGTGATCAAAAACAAAGGAAAGACAGTACTTAAACTCCATTCTTCTCCTTAATCGATAACATAGTAAATCCAGGGTGTGTTATTTCTTGGTTTTCCATGAGCATTTACACTTTGGACAATTGCTCATTTTTAGGAGACGTGTTGTGCATGTGAATGATTTTTATCAGTTTGGCAAACTCCCAATCTTACTCCTTTGGGATTATCAGCAGGGCTGAGTGGCCTGTGGTATTGCAGGCTGTACTGAGGGCACTTGCTATTGATTGCTTTATTGGAGAGCTGTGTGTGATTCTGCTGGCAAACTGGCTGTGGGAACCATGAGGCAAAGTGTTCCACAGAAGACTGAGAGAAAACGGATATCGCTTTCATGTGCAATGAAAACCTTGATAATGACCTGGTGAAAGGTATTTATCACAGACAATGGATACCACTTCCCTTCATTACACTTAATCCAATAACAAATGTTAAATAAAAGTAAGATTTAACACCAGCCTGAAAATAATCTACCTGGTGAATTAATGTTCTGATAAAAGCCATTCGTTGTAATTGGTGTCAACTGTACTGGCTGTGTTGATATTTATGCACTTCCAGGGCTTCTACTCACTGAGTTTTGGAACAACTGCAGCAACAGTGTGACGTGTTCACACAGCTTGAATCTGCAGCAGGGCACAGATGCTGAACTTCTGCTGGCAGAAATTCTTTGGAGCTGAAGGTCTCATTCGGCTGTGCATGCCAAGTATGTTCTGTGAGTGCTGTTAAACGTCGTGTTATCTCCACAAAACCGCAGGTCAAGCAGTGAATAAAAGGGGCCATCAAACCTAAAATTTGAACATGTTCCGTGTGTTTGCCCTCTCCTCAAGAGGATGATTTACGATTAACACATGGGTTGCAGAAGGGCATAGTGAGACTGGCAGTTAATGCACATTGATATTTACCCCCGAGAAGGCAAAATGTAGCTGATAACTTGATCGGCTGCAGGGCTGGCGTGGAGGGTCTGTCAGGGGTCCTTGTTTATTGATATGCTTCTCTCTCCTCAGACACTATGCTGTTTTGCAGCCAGGGTCATTCTGGTTGTGTGGGCAGACGCAAGGTGGAGTGGCTCCACTTTCTTTGCTCTCTGGGAGGAGTGTGTTGAGCAGATGTCAGAATAAGGTTTGCTCCCATTCCAACCATAGGAACCCACAAGGGAAGAAAGATTGAAAGGTCAGCATTCTTCCTTTCCACGATACAACAAAACTTTGATCATGCACGTCCAACTATTTGGAAATGGCAATGATTGAGCATCTGGCTCACCTGATTCATATGCTCCGTTTCCCTCACCAAGACCCCAGTATATGCACTAAATGAAATTTACTGGAAAATTTATTATTCTAACATGTTACATCTTTGTTACATCTGGTAAATCTGCTCGTCCATCATCAGCAAATCTTAAGTGCACCAGGTTGAAGGCGTTTTACTGTAATAGCCAAAATCCTGACATCAAGTTGGGCAAAGTAGGTGGTTTCGCGACAGTGAAGATGTATCAAAAATTACAGCAGGATATTTACCAGCTGGGCAAGTGGGCTGAGGAATGGCTAACGGTTTAATGCAGATAAGTGTGAGGTTATATATTGGGAAGACAGACCAGGGCAGGACAATCACAGTGAATGGTAGGGGCCTGGGGAGTGTTGCAGAACAGAGAGATCTAGGGTACAGGTACATCGTTCCCTAAACATGGCATCGCAAGTGGATAGGGTAGTCAAGAAGGGTTTTGGTACATTGACCTTCATCAATTAGGGTATTGAGTATAGAAGTTGGGACATTTCCTTACAGTTGTACAGTTCATTGGTGAGGCCACACTTGGGATACTATGTTCAATTTTGTTCACCCTGCTCCAGAAAGGAAGTCATTAAGCTGGAAAGAGTGTAGAGAAGATTTATGAGGATGTGGCCAGGTTTTGAGAGGCTGAGCTATGGGGTTGGGCAGACTATGACTTTATTCCTTGGAGCACAAGAGGCTGATGGGTGATCTTATAGAGGTATATAAAATCATAAAGGTAATAGATACGGTAAATGCAGTCTTTTTTCCCCAGGGTAGGGGAGTCAAAAAACAAGACATTTGTTTAAGGTGAAAGGGGCAAGATTTAATATGAATCTGATGGGCAAGCTTTTCACTCAGAGGGTGGTGGGTAAAATGGAACAATCTGCCAGAGGAGGTAGATGCAGCAGGTACTATAATGGCATTTTAAAAGATACTTAGACAGGCGCATGGATGGGAAAGGTTTAGAGAGATATGGGGCAAATGTGGGCTAATGGTCCTAGCTTAGATGGAACATTTTGGACTGCATGGATGATTTGGGCCAAAGAGCCTGTTCTCATGCGATGACTCTAAGTAGACATGGAGCATGCTAATGGGTTTATACAGGGAGTCAGACACCATGCACATCGGCTGTGATATACCACGTGCAATTGCTATATTTTAAAGTGCTAATATACTCAGACTCTATGGCCAGTAGCCAGAATGTACCGATTACTGTGGTCTTATGCTATATATACATTCATTCATTCATTCATTCTGAGATTGTGCCGTGTGAATCCACAAGCAAAGTTTATACATTTGCATAGCACCTGCAGCCCAAGAGGAGAAGGATGTGGAGGAGGCTCTTGAGGCCTGCCCACTGTGCAGTGATGTCACAGCATCCATGAACCTTGGTTTTGCAATGTTCCAATGAACAAACGAATCTGTGAATCTCTTTGAAGTTTCCAATCGAAGCGCAAACCTCACAGCATGCCAGCGAAAAAGTGTTTCACGTTTTCACTGTTCTTGTGTAAAGGAAGTGCTTCCTGCAATCAGACCTGATTGAACAGGCATTAATTTTAAAAATGCTCACCCATCTCTCCCCTTTCTCCAATATCTATATACTAAAATGCTCGTTTGTTATCTTGTTTGTGACTGAACTTCAGCCAAAACGGTACACGATAGCGCAACAATTTTAGGCCCACCTTACTCACCATTGTCACTTTAGTGATAATGCAAGTAGTTTTATTGAAATCCGTCTTATACTTTTAAAGTTATTCACATTTTAAAGTTTAAAAGGAGGAGGAGGGAGGGAGGGGGGAATGGGGGAGAGGGGAGGGGGGGGGGGTTGAGGGGAGGGGAGGACAGGATCCTGCACCAATGCAGGAGAGATTTGGGCCCAACGAGTTCACTTTGTCTAGTACTCCATTAAAGCCCTTTCGTTGTCTGAAGTAGTCAGTTTATGTAGCTCTTCATCTATACTTGGGAATTCAAGGGCAGTCCATCCAAGCACACACTATCCAACAATTTGAGTTTTTATTCTCATAAAATAGAAACAGAGTTTGCTGGAAGTTCGACATGTGTATAGAGAGAAGCAGTTGGTGTTTGCGGCCAATTATGTTTCATCAGAATTCAGTGCTTTTGGACCAGTCTTGGGATTTATTTTGCTTGGGGATGTGCTTACCATTGTAACGTACAATATCAGGCAGTCTTTGATAATAACAGGCTCCCTCAGACAGTGGCAGAGTAAATGACCGATTAATCTGAGTTGTGGCATTGTTTTCTTTGGCATACCTTTGCCCCTGAGAAGGGAGAGGGTGCCTAGTTTAACACCTACTCCAAAAGGGGGCACCTTGACCAGCACTGCACTCCATCAGCATCACTTTGGAATGTCAAGCAGCTGGAGTGGAATTTGAACCTTTGACTTCCTCACTCTGAGAGGAGAGTGCCACTACTGAACTGCAGCTGACACCGGAAAGTTTGCCACTGAAAACAGAGGCAGGTGCAGAGTGGCTCTGTCACCAGTTATAGTAACTGCACTCCCCTCAATGCATCAACACAGCAAAAGCCGGCTGTTATCGTGGGATCTCACTGAAACCCAATCAGTGTTGTCTTTGGAAAACCAAAGCTTGTGTCGAAAGATTGCTTTGAGATTTGAGCCTTAGTGGTAAAGGTCAATTGTTTGTGTGCCACATTTTCACATTGGCTATGGGTCTGTTAAAGCATATGAATTGGTGGGCTAAATTAATATACAAGATAGTTCGTAGAGTTTGTGAAGAAGACCTCGAACTTTCGGTAGTGTCTGTTTAAAATGCCTGATACCCAAGATGGCCTTTTGCCAGTTGCTGGAATCCCAGCTCAGTCATTATTTTGCAAGTAGATGCACATCAGGTACATTTTGTCTCTTTGAGGTAGAAGGTTAGGGCTAACTCCGCAATGATTTGTCCTGGAGATGCATGCATGGTGTGAATACTGCTGGAATCAGCATTACCTTTGCATTGACTTCTTCACCAATATTTTCAATTGGTGGTGTAGTACTTATTTATGCAAGGTAAATGCTCCCTTTAGTGTGTTTGTATCGTGACCCTGTTGTCAGGAGACTCCTGTGGTATATACCTGCTTTGCACCCAGGCCTTTGATAAGGTGCCGCACTTAAGGCTGCTCGTGCAGATAAGAGGCCATGGTATTAGAGGAAAGATGCTAACATGGATAGAAGGCTGGCTGAATGGCAGAAAGGAAAGAATGAGAATAATGGAGACTTTTTCTGGGTGGCCACCGGTGACCTGTGTTCCACAGGTGTCGGTGTTGGTTCTACTACTTTTCAGACAGAAGCAGGGGAATTTATTATGGGGAACAAAGAAATGGCAGACGAGTTAAACCGTTACTTTGGATCTGTCTTCACTGAGGAAGATACACACAATCTCCCAAATGTTCTAGGGGCCGGAGAACCTAGGGTCATGGAGGAACTGAAGGAAATCCACATTAGGCAGGAAATGGTTTTGGGTAGACTGATGGGACTGAAGGCTGATAAATCCCCAGGGCCTGATGGTCTGCATCCCAGAGTACTTAAGGAGGTGGCTCTAGAAATAGTGGAAGCATTGGAGATCATTTTTCAATGTTCTATAGATTCAGGATCAGTTCCTGTGGATTGGAGGATAGCAAATGTTATCCCACTTTTTAAGAAAGGAGGGAGAGAGAAAACGGGTAATTATAGACCAGTTAGTCTGACATCAGTGGTGGGGAAGATGCTGGAGTCAATTATAAAAGACGAAATTGCTGAGCATTTGGATAGCAGTAACGGGATCATTCCGAGTCAGCATGGATTTACGAAGGGGAAATCATGCTTGACAAATCTACTGGAATTCTTTGAGGATGTAACTAGGAAAATTGACAAGGGAGAGTCAGTGGATGTGGTGTACCTCGACTTTCAGAAAGCCTTCGACAAGGTCCCACATAGGAGATTAGTGGGCAAAATTAGGGCACATGGTATTGGGGGTAGGGTACTGACATGGATAGAAAATTGGTTGACAGACAGAAAGCAAAGAGTGGGGATAAATGGGTCCCTTTCGGAATGGCAGGCAGTGACCAGTGGGGTACCGCAAGGTTCGGTGCTGGGACCCCAGCTATTTACGATATACATTAATGACTTAGACGAAGGGATTAAAAGTACCATTAGCAAATTTGCAGATGATACTAAGTTGGGGGGTAGTGTGAATTGTGAGGAAGATGCAATAAGGCTGCAGGGTGACTTGGACAGGTTGTGTGAGTGGGCGGATACATGGCAGATGCAGTTTAATGTAGATAAGTGTGAGGTTATTCACTTTGGAAGTAAGAATAGAAAGGCAGATTATTATCTGAATGGTGTCAAGTTAGGAGGAGGGGGAGTTCAACGAGATCTGGGTGTCCTAGTGCATCAGTCAATGAAAGGAAGCATGCAGGTTCAGCAGGCAGTGAAGAAAGCCAATGGAATGTTGGCCTTCGTAACAAGAGGAGTTGAGTATAAGAGCAAAGAGGTAGAAGGCTACAGTTGTACCGGGCCCTGGTGAGACCGCACCTGGAGTACTGTGTGCAGTTTTGGTCTCCAAATTTGAGGAAGGATATTCTTGCTATGGAGGGCGTGCAGCGTAGGTTCACTAGGTTAATTCCCGGAATGGCGGGACTGTCGTATGTTGAAAGGCTGGAGCGATTGGGCTTGTATACACTGGAATTTAGAAGGATGAGGGGGGATCTTATTGAAACATATAAGATAATTAGGGGATTGGACACATTAGAGGCAGATAACATGTTCCCAATGTTGGGGGAGTCCAGAACAAGGGGCCACAGTTTGAGAATAAGGGGTAGGCCATTTAGAACGGAGATGAGGAAGAACTTTTTCAGTCAGAGGGTGGTGAAGGTGTGGAATTCTCTGCCTCAGAAGACAGTGGAGGCCAGTTCGTTGGATGCTTTCAAGAGAGAGCTGGATAGAGCTCTTAAGGATAGCGGAGTGAAGGGGTATGGGGAGAAGGCAGGAACGGGGTACTGATTGAGAGTGATCAGCCATGATCGCATTGAATGGCGGTGCTGGCTCGAAGGGCTGAATGGCCTACTCCTGCACCTATTGTCTATTGTCTATTGTCATGTTGCATATTAATGATTTTGGTGATGGAATTGATGGCTTTGTGGCCAAGTTTGCGGATGATATGAAGATAGGTGGAGGGACAGGTAGTGTAGAGAGCAGGGAGTCTTCAGAAGGACATGGACAGGTTGGGAGAGTGGGCAAAGAAGTAAGTGGCAGGTGTAGCAAATTATGTGGCCATGCACTTTGGTAGTATGAATAAAGGCACCGACTACTTTCTAAATGGAGAGAGGATTCAGAAATCAGTGGTGCAAAGGGACTTAGGAGTGCTGGTACAGGATTCCCAAAAGGTTCATTTACAGCTTGAATCGGTAGTAAGGGAGGCAAATGTAATGTTAGTGTTCGTTTCAAGAGAACTAGAATATAAAAGCCAAGGATGTAATGCTAATGTTTTATAAGGCACTAGTCAGACTGCATTTGGAGTATTGTGAGCAGTTTAGGTCCCCATATTTGAGGAAGGATGTGCTTGGGTTGGAGAGGGTCCAGCGGACTTTTATAAGAATGATCCCAGGGATGATTGGGCTAATGTATTGGGAGCATATGACTGGGCCTGTACTGGCTGGACTTTAGAAAGATAAGGAAGGATGCCAGGACTGGTAGAAATCAGAAAACTGGTAGAAGTCACAGGGAGAATGTACAAACTCCACACAGACAACACCAAGAGTCAGGATCGAACCCAGCTCACTGGAGCTTTGCTGCTGTTTAATTTAGAAATCTGTCAGTTCATTTTCAAGAGTCCATTACATTGTCTTTAAGTAGTACTCTGACTTTTCATTAGCTCGTGGCCTTTGACTTGTCTACAACGAATGATTTGGATTAAATGAGTGTTTTATCTCTTTTGACGAGTGACCTCAGTTTTCTTTGACTTTTTTTGCCTTCTTAACTATCTCCCTATCTTTGGCTTGATTTAACTGGTAATATGTATATGTTCATTAATTACAATTTACAGTCTTTCACTCGTGATCTCTGCCTTTCTAGCTGGTCTCTGCTTTAAGTAGCTTCTTTGTCATTTCCTTAAATATACTTTTGTCCCTCTGTGATTGTTTTCTTTAGTTCAAAATAATTTTTCTTTAACTAGTAATCACTGTCTTTAACCAGTGTTTTCTGCTTTGCTGAACGTCTTTAAGAAATATTTTCTTTTATTCTTTAGCTCTGTTAATTGTATTTCAGCCATTTCCTTAAATAATGACATTTAAAAAAAAATAGTGTCCCATTTTAAATGAACAATAACTATCCTGTGTAACCAGTAATCACCACCTTTTGTTACACTGGTAATCGATTTTCCGTAACTGATGTGTAATCTCCATTTTAAGTAGCGGTTGTCTTTTCATTAACTATATTCTCTGACTTTGTTTAACAATTTATGCCTTTGTGCCCACTTTTTGATATTGATATCTTTTTTATTGAGTTTTTTTGTATTATTTTACACCAGGAATGTCTTCCTTTTCTTAAATGGTGATGTCTTTAACTGCTGTTCTTTGCTCTTTAATGTTATCTTGATCTTTTTAAGTGATATTTTCTCCTCATTAACTAGCAACCTTTTTTTGTTTGACTATTTTTGCCTTTAGCTAATGATTTGTCTTATGAGATATCGATGTATATCTTTTCATTAACGAGTACACTTATATTTATTTTTTCACAAGTGATCTCTGTTTTATATAACAAACAATCCCTATCTTTTCATTGGTGATCTCTGTCTTTCCTTTAATTTATCTGCTATGTCTTTCTTGCATTCTCTGCAGTCAACTCTAGATTGCGTTAGATATCTGTTTTCTTGAGACCCATTAATGATACCATTAAATGCAAACTTTCCTGCATAACAATATAGACTCTCCTGTATTGCATTTGCACCCAGCAAAAGCTAGTCTTTTCTCTGGATCTAAACAATCACATGGACTAAGGGTCCTTGAGTTAGGGCTGAGGTGATGCCTCATTCCCACAGATGAGCTTGAATTCATAGGATTGTAGCACGGAAACAGCCCTTCAACCCATCTAGTTTACCCTGACCATCGAGCCTATTTATTCAATTCATTCGACCATTCAGCCTATTTTATTCTTCCTATCAACCCCTGCTCTTCCTCAATTCCCCCTCCGCCCAGATTCTGCCACTTACCAGTGGCAATTTACAAAGGCCAATTCCCATACCGATCAGCACATCATTGGGATCGGGAACGAAACTGGAGCACCTGCAACACAATCTATGCACTCACAGCGAGAACCTGGAAACTCCACAAATACCGATTATCATCAGTCAGAGTATTGAGTATAGAAGTTGGGAGGTTATGTTGCCGTTATATAAGACATTGGTCAGATTGCATTTAGAGTATTGTGTTCAGTTCTGGGCACCATGTTATAGGAAAGATGTTGTCAAGCTGGAAAGGGTATAGAGAAGATTTGCGAGGATGTTGCCAGGATTCAAAGGTCTGAGCTCCAGGGAGAGGTTGAATAGGGACTCTATTCCTTGGAGCGCAGGAGGATGAGGGGTGATCTTACAGAGGTGTATAAAATCATGAGAGGAATAGATCGGGTAGACGCACAGAGTCTCTTGCCCAGATTAGGGGAATCGAGGACCAGAGGACATCGGTTTAAGGTGAATGGGAAAATAATTAATAGGAATCTGAGGGGTACCTTTATCCCACAAAGGGTGATGGGTGTATGGAATGAGTTGCCAGAGGAGGTAGTTAAGCCAGGGTCTTTGGCAATCTTTAAGAAACAATTAGACAGGTACATAGATAAGATAGGTTTAGAAGGATATGGACCAAATATAGGCAGGTGGGACTGGTGTAGCTGGGACATGTTGGCCGATGTGGGAAAGTTTAGGTCGAAGGGTCTGTTTCCACACTCGATGACTCTGTGACCACGCTGGGGGTCAAGATTGAGGAGCTCTGAATCAACGGCTCTACGAGCTGCACCACTCTACCGAACGTGTTAACTGATGATTTCCGTCTCTCCTCTCAAATGGGGTTCTGTCTTTCAACTGGTCCTATATTTTTTATGGAGTTTAAGGTGTTCAGCCCCACCAGAAATCGCACCCATCTCCAGGAGAGTCTGCGGTTCCCACTGGCATCATCGGCTATCTCAGGACCACAAGCTGGAGTAGAGAGAAAATGGTCATCCTCGATCACGAGAGACGGCCTGAGGCCAACATTTAATCTGTGATATCTTTTCCCTTGGCCCTTTGTGCTATGCAGCAAATTCAAACAGGGTTCCTGCTCCAGCCGCCTCTTTCCTCTGGTGCTGTTCCTCCTAGTACCATGGTCTTTTGACCCCGTAGGAGGGAAGAAAAGAAAACCGAACATCTGATGGTATCTGAATAAACCCCAGGGAAATGCGAAAGCTTGTGGTTATCGCATCTTTGAGAACCAGATCGTTAACATTGACAAGTGTGCTGAACACAGTGAGGATGAACAGCGAGGATGTAGCACTTTCTGCGGCTGAAGGCTGTCTTTTGCTACCACTGAAGTACTTTTGAATTAGAATCTCTGTTCTACTCGAGGATTGAGTAGCTACTTCACACTGAGCTAATTCTCGCGATCTGAGATAACAACCAGGTAAATCTCATTCACTTGTTTCATTGATAAATACTGACTGGAACACCCATCACGAGCTTCACTGACACTCCACAAAACAGTCCATGGGCCTGTATGCAAAGGACACATGCATTGAAGATATGATTGCATCTCCTGCAGTGACAGTGCTACCTTCGGCACCATATTGTTATATTAACATTCTGCCTGGACTTGTCTAAAACTGTTTGGCTAGAGATGTTGTCCACTGCTGTGCCATTGACAGCGAATGTTTCTTGGAGTGGAGCATGAACATGCTGCTTCTGGCGGAGATTGAATGACACTGGGAATTCGACTTTGGGTTGCGCTCCTCCACGCGGATGTCTGTGTCATGACATCATTGTTGCAGCACGGAAACAGGTCTTTTGGCCCAGTGTGTCCATGCTGACCATCAATCACCAGTTTACACTAATTACAAATTCTTACTTGCAGCAACACAACAGATTTGTAAACATAATACTCGTATAACAATAAATTAAAAAACAGTGGCACCATAGGTGGCAGCCTCGCCAACAGCCTGTCTTGTCCCTTTCTTGTTTGTTTTCAGTCTGTTTTATTTGTATGTTTTAGTGTATCTTTAGTTTTGTATTATGTGGGGGGAAACTTTTTAAAATCTCTTCCCTTGAAGGAGATGCGACATTTTCCGTATCGTATCTCCATCCGCACTGCAGCCTAACATCGTGGAGCTGGCGGTCCCTTTGTTAGGGATCGACTTCGGGAGCTCCAACTGCAGGAGCTTCGATCACCCCGATCGCGGGAGCCTCGATCTGCGGTTGTTTCGATCGCCCCGACCACGGGAGAAAAGGGGGAAGAAGATAAAAGTTATTTGCCTTCCATCACAGTGGGGAATGTGAGGTCGCCGAGAACAAGATGGACGTGCTGCCTGTGCTGGTGGGGACTCGGAGGGATTGCCGTGAGTGCAGTGACCTCAGTATTTGCGGGGACATCGCGCCATGAGAATCTCCTGGAGTCTGGTACGAGTGTGGACGGCTTTCTGACTGTTCGGGCGGACAGCGACTGCAAAGAGAGTGACAGCGGTCGGTACAACTCTGGTCACATCACGGTGAAGGAGCGTGTGTGTGGACCAGACATTGAACTGATGGCTGTGGGTCTCTGCTTATGCTGTGTGTCCTAGGGATTCTTACACACCGCTGTGGTGGCTGTTTATGTTTAATCTTTATGTAGTTTTGTATCTTGTTGCTTTTTTTGGTATGACCGTATGGTAAATCAAATTTCACTGTACCTTGGTACACGTGACAATAAAGGTCCATTGAACCATTGAAATAAAAACCCCAATATAATGCAAAATAAAACAAAAGCACAAATTCCATAATGCAAACAGAACAGTTCGTAACTCAAAGTTTAATTGTTATTTGTATGATGGCCTGATGATTGTTGGGAAGAAACTGTTCCTGATCCTGGAGGTCACTGTTTTCAGACTCCTAGACCACCTTTCTGGTGGCAGGAGTGAAATGAGAACGTGGTCAGGGCAGTGTGGTTCCGTGATGCTGCTTGTCTTTTTGAGACAGTGACCCCTGTCTTATTGATCCCTTCGATGGTGGGGAGATCAGTACCCAGGATAGTTACCTCCACTTTTTGTAAACTCCTTCTCTCCTGGATGTTTGAGTTGCCTTACCAGGCCGTAATGCAACCAGTCTATGTGCTCTCTACCGTACACCTGTAGAAGTTCAAGAGAGTATTCATTGACATACCAAATCTCCTCATTCTTCGTAGGAAATAGAGACGTTGATGGTTTGTTTAAATGATTACATCAATGTGCTGGGTCTGGGACAGATTTTCAAAGATATGCACGAGAAACCTGAATTTATTGACTCTCCGCCACTGACCTTTCGATAAAATTCAGGTTTGTGGATCCTCGGCCTTCCTCTTCTAATGCCAACAATCAATTCTTTTGTTTTACTGACGTTTAGAGCAAGGTTATTCTGGAAGTAGGGAACTATATTCCGGTATGTGGTTGGGAAGCGATTAGAGAGGATTGTTTGGGATAGGATGAACTCTTTCAGCAGGCAGCTCCATATTAAAGTATTTATTCATCGGGTCTCTTTCAATCCCCACTCCCTCTCTTTGCCATAAAGCACTGCGCTTCACCCCAACCCAGTTCATGACCCTCATTGCCATCCCCTCTCACCAATCACCCAACTCATTCGCTACATCATCTCTGGATTTTTTACCCGATATAAACCCCAAGGCCCTCTGAGCCAACCCAAGACTCCTTCAAAATTCCCACCGACTTGTGGCAGCTGGAGAAGGGTTATTAGGTATTGGCTTGTATTAGACCAGCTTCCACCCCACCCTTGTAAGCTGTAAAACTAAATTTGTTCAAGCTTATGAATATGGGCTAGTATCAAAAAAGAATGAGCTCAGAACTGCTGTTAAATTGAGATCACTGATGTCTGTCAGGGGATAGAACATGTCTGGCGTGTGTGCAATTTCAGTCCCATCTGACATGTTTTACTTTGATATGTTCAGCATTGTTAAGGATGGTGAATATATTTGTTCTGCCAAAGCTCAGCGCCCTGACATACTGCTGGTCTGCAGGAGAGACAAATGACGTTGTTTCAAGCAATTGGACAGTGATTAGTAATTGGTGAGTGTTTGGGAGTAGCAGCAGTGATGTAGTCAGGTAGCTTTCTAAAGAAACTGAGGAAATTTCACCCTGCCTCTCTCTCCCACAGTACCCTTCACTGCCTTGTCAGTCAGATGAACGCTGGAGTACACAGCCCCAAGTAATACTTCACACTGAGTAATAACAAACTGGCAATGTTGGGCATCATTGGCACATTGCATCCGTTCTAACCTGTATTCATTGTCTGAGCAGAGATACCTTGACTTTTAAGAAGACCCACTTGAGAAACCTCTCTCCCTTAATACACCTTGCAGCTTTTCATATTTAAAGTCAATGACTACACCCCTGAACCGTTTGCTCCTTGTTTATACTGTCTGTAAACCATGCACTCGTCTGTATGGTTTTGAATGACAATAAAGTTATATTAATTCATTCATTCATTCATTCATCAAAACCTTCCACAGTTGTGAATTGGGTGATGGCAATTTAGAATCTGATTGGATGCTTTTGTGAAATGCAGCAGTAAAGGAATTACTGGGTCTGATTTGCCCACATTCAATCTCTGCTTGCCCTCGTGAAGAAGCTTCTGGACCTTGTTCACCTTGTGTCTTGTAATATCCCACGCTAACCCCTGAACGGATTTACGTATATCGGGATTTATGAGGAACATTCTGGGAGCTCATTCATATGTCGGAAGGTTCATAAACCTGTCATGGGGGGGAGGGGGGGGGGGGGGGGGTGGGGTGGGATGGCTGTACTTGCATTGACTCTTTGCAGACTTCTTGGCAAGTTCAGGGCAACTCAGCTCCAATCTATTTATCTGAGACTTAAAAAAATCTGGAAACAAACACCTGGTGCCAGCAAGAGTGAGTGTGATAATTGTCACAGATCTCCGAATGGTCTATGAAGATAATGAAGTAATCCACTTTCTGTCATGCGGATTGAATCAAATCCAAAAGCAGTTGAGTCTCAGGCTCTCCCTGAAGTAGCCCAATAAGCAACTCAACTGGGTCACCATGCTTTCTTTGTGTTCCCGTCCTGGGGATGAGCGAGGATCGCTACCTCCTCCCTGACATCCACATCCCACCCATGAAATAAAAACCAGCACCTGTGAGCATATTACAATTTATGCAGGAAGGAACTGCAGATGCTGGTTTAAACCGAAGATAGACACAAAAAGCTGGTGTAACTCAACGGGACAGGCAGCATCTCTGGAGAGAAGGAATGGGTGACCAATCGGCTCGAGACCCTTCTTCAGATTTATGTCGATTTTATTGTCATGAGTACTGTGAGGTACAGGTACAATGAAAAACTTGCTTCCAGCAACGTCACAGGTGCATAGACTCCGAGAATGCACAATAACAAATTACATAAGTTTACCCAAATTTTGCAGGACAGTGAAATGAAACAGATTATGCAAAAATAAAAGGCATTCATGTAAAAATACACAATTGGAAAACAAGTCCATGGTGGTGCAAAAGATGCTATTGTTCAACAGGTTGCGTTTGGAATCTGGAATGTACTATCTGCAGATATAGTGAGGGCAGGTTCCACAGGGGGAATTAGATAAATATATGGTGTTGAATTGTTTGCAAGGTTATAGTGAAAGTGCCATGGGTGGATGCAGAGAATTTCTCTCGTAGTGAACCAGTGGGGGCCTGATGGACTGAATGGCCTCCTTCTGTGCTATCATCATTCTATGATTCTGTGCATCGCTGATGTTCCGGGGCTTCCACCTGACATGAGAAGGGAAGCAGGTGCAGCACCATCGTCTGTTGTGTTGTGGAGAGGATCTAATTCATTCATACCTGAAGAAGTGCAAGCATTTTCTCAGAAGGCAGTCTGTCTTCTTGACAGATGGTGTGCTATCACGCCCTCCATCATCTGCACTATCTTTAGGTTGGCAGGGCTGTAATTTCAGATTGCTGCTTACACAGACTGTATCTCTTTTGTTGGCATGAAAAGAATGGATTGAAAAAGAACAGCGAGCAGCAGGAGGCTTGGAAATGGAGAGAGAACGCGGTTGAATTTTCTTGGAGCTGCTTTACATAACATAAAATTTGCTTCAGGATGGCAGGAACCTGCTCACAGTTCCTTTCGGCAGCAGGGAAGAGGAAGTCTTTTAAAAGTCAGTGTTGTGCTGAACAATGCCAGAATTAGTTGGATTATGGAGTCTGACGACTTGCAGTCCAGACAATGGGGCATTGGTGCTGGGACTACCTCCCTGTGATCGAGGGCACTCCTGCTAATCAACCGGGCTGCGGGAACTCCTGGTTCTTGATGTTTCCAGTGCAGTTTTATCGCAGACGGTGGCTGTAATGTGCTTCTAGAAGCCATCAATGCAAAAATCTCAATGCTGCTACTAATAATTTCTTATTATTTATGTGAATGTGCAGGCTAATTCATCTTAGCGGGTCAGGGAAGGAAAAAAATAGAATGAGAAAGGTTTCATGGCCTAAATGCTAAAACAATTCATCCAAAGTTTAAATCGGGGATGAAAATATAGAAAGGAACCTACTCTATCGTGGGCAGAAATACATTATATCTCATGGGATTGTGTCATGTTCCATGCTGTGGGTATGAGTGAGTCACAGAATCATACAGCATTGTAACAGGCCCTTCAGCCCAAATCATTAAGGCAGTTCTCTGCACTGTAGAATTAATGGGAGAATGTTTTTACTGGGTGTATTGGATTGGCATTCCAAATAACCTCCAAGGCGAGATGAATGCAGAGGATTCGAGCTTCCAAAGTGGTCCACCCCACTCTCATTCTCGACATAATCCAATGCTGGAGTCTTTAAAAATTAGACTCTTGGGTGTGGGTGTATGGAAAGAGCTGCCGGAGGAGGTAGTTGAGGCAGGGACGATCGCAATGTTTAAGAAGCAATTAAACAGGTACATGGACAGGACATGTTTAAAGGGATATGGGCCAAATGCAGGCAAGTGGGACGTGTAGATGGGACATTGGTCGGTGTGGGCAGGTTGGGCTGAAGGGCCTGTTTCCACACTGTATGACTCTGTGACTCTAAGGGGCTGAGGAAGTTAGAGGTTTCAAGTAATTTACCTGAATTTGAGTTTAATTTTTTACTTAGTCAGTAATTTGTGTCTTTTTAGTTCTTTTTAGAACATTGAATGCTCTTTATCTTTTAATTGTATAATTAGGTTTTAGTTTTCTTTAGTGCTTCGTAGCCTATGATTTGTCAGAAATTCTGTCTTTTAGCAGGATTGCTGGCCGGTTAGCAGGTTAGCATTGATGGCCAGATGGCAGAGGCTTTGAGGTGTGAAGGCTCCAGGCCTTGCACTCCTGTGGTCTTGCGGGTTCAGGAGTGAGGACTGAGATGTAGCTGTGAATGCTAGAGTGCCAGGTTTGCTGAAGTGGACCAGCCAGATCCACATCACAGACCAGGTGAAGCTCATCTCTATGTGTTTGGTTAAGAAAAACACTGCAGTTGTGGGAAATCTAAAATAAAAATGTGTCATGCATTTAGATGCAGCGCCTCAAATTTTAAATTTTAACATTATTCATTGATGCACTGTTATACCCTGAGTTGCTCAGTATCCACTCAGTACCTTTCTGTGAGATCTTGACCTTTCTCTTCAAGCCATGCCTCTGCCTTCATTAATTAAGGTCTCCTTCACAATCCCATTTGTCCAATTAGTTCCGGTGTTTTTGCATTGGAACTTGCTTCTGTTACATTCCAAGAATGAAGATGGGAGCTAATTGGAATATCGGTGAATATAAATGAGTGATTGGTGGTCAGCATAGACTTAATGAGTTGAAGAGGCTGTTTCCATGTTGTATGACTCTGACTTCAGACCATTTCTGGGAAACAGACATTGTTCAAATCAGGACCTAATGAGGGCCAAAGAGATTGGCGTAGATGAGCAAAATGGTCGACGGAGATGCAGTGGGTTTGGGGGCCAGTTTCTGTGCTGTATATGACTATGACTCCATTACTTAAACTCAGTCCATGGTGGCTGTTTAGTTGCAAAAAAAAAAAAGTTCTTACTGGATACAACTGCAGTACTGGACAATCCTTATCGTTATGTGGAAAGACATTAATGACTCACGAATAGTGCCGAAATACAAATGATGGAAATGAGTAATACTCTGCTGAGCAAACAAAGTGAAACTGAGTGCTAGATGTCAGACACCGAGGCAAACCTTCACCTCACCCCTTCCCTTTCAGGCAACTTTACTCTGCAGTCACCCCCACTTCCCCATTTTCTGAAGGATGTGGAGGCCAAGTCAATGGATATTTTTATGGCAGAAATAGATAGATTCTTGACTGGTAAGGGTGTCAGGGGTTATGGGGAGAAGCAGGAAAATTGGGTTAAGAAGGAAAGATAGATCTGCAATGATTGAATGGCAGTGTAGACCTTTTGGGCCAAATGGCCCAGGAGAGGTTAAGTGGTGATCTTTTTCAGGTGTATAAAATCATGAGAGGAATTGATAGGGTGAATGCACAGGTATTTTACCCAGGGTAGGGGAATCAAGAACCTGAGGACATAGGTTGCAGGTGAGAGGGGAAAGATTTAATGGGAACCCAAGCGGCAAGTGGCTTGTTAATGAAAAGCCATCACAAGAGAGATGCTGCAGGGCAGAATGTAATGGGTAAATGAAAGACCTCAGAGAGCGTTGTGTTACTTTATTGTGGGAGCTTGTGGTCTTACAACAGTTATCTCTGAGATCCCTTTGTCAAAATTGCTAATGGTAACTCAGCTGTGAATCAGCTGCAGACATAAGATTTGGGTGGGTTGGGGAGAGAGTGCAGCTGTGATGTCTACTCTCGATTACCTTAACTGCAGGGATTTGTTAAGGCATGTACTACTTCCATAGCCTGCAGCCAGAGGCTGAAAGAGTACGATCAGGTTGGAGAGTTTATGGTGGAAGATGATACTGAGTGTACATGGGAGGAGTATAGGAGTGGCTGGGTGTGGAGGGTTAAGAGTAAAGTATGATGCTCAAATGCCAGGTGAAGCTATTCATTACTGCCCTAGCCCTGGCAAAGGTTCAGACACTAATTTTGCTGCAGAACAAGAACGTAACTATATTTATATGTAGAATTTAAATCAAGCTTTTTGTGAATTTGAGTTTGGAAATACTATCGAGCAAATGCTGTGCGTTTTGCGGCAGTTGTTGCAAGTACCACTGACATTGGAGGTAAATAACCAGACTTTTAACAAAGGAGCGGGTTTCTGTGAGTTGGCTGGCACAATCGTGCTACCTTTATTATCCGTGGCTTTTTTTGTGAAGCAATTTGTCAAGCAAATGATTAGAGAATACTGTTCCTGAACTGAGACCAGAATGGCAGGTGCTGAGGCTTATAGGGTGAAATTAGTGTGATCCCAATCCATAGAGCTCACACTGCACACACTGAATCATCACAGCCCTCTTAAGGTTCCCTCTGCAAGTACATGTTGGTATATAATGTTACAGCTCTACAAGACGGTGGTAAAGTCACATTGGGAGTACTGTACAGTTCTGGTAATCCTGTTAAAGGAAGGATGTCATTCAATTGAAAAGGGCGCAAAAAAGATTTATGCGGCTGTGTGGAAGATTTGAGCTATGTAGTGAGATTGAGTCTTTTTTCCTTGGAGTACAGGAAGCTGAGGGGTAACCTTAAAGTGGTTTATAAAACCTTGTGTGAGGGGCAGAAAGTGAATGGGTCTTTTCCCCACGTAGGGGAGACAAAAATTAGAGGTCGTATATTTAAGATGATCGGAGAGAGATTTAATAGGGATCGGAGAGGTAGGTTTTCATACAGAAGGTGGTGCGTATATGTTATCAGCAACCAGAGGAAGTGGTAGAAACGGATACAGTTATGAAAATTAGAAGATATTTGGACAGCTACAATGGTAAGACAGGTTTGGAAGGTGTGGCTCCGAGGTTGGCAGTAGTCACACTGACATCCGCAATAGGGTGAACTAGCATGATATATTTAATTTGCATTGGTACAAAAGTCCAGGACTGCATAGGAGCGCTGTTCCTCGCCATCAGGTGCACGTGCAGTGGATCTGGCGATCTCAGGTTTGTCCCGGCAGCTCAGTCCTGGTCTTGGAGAAGGCATGGCGATCTCGATCCCTGCCGTTCACCCTTGTCGTGATAGAGGCACTGGCTGTTTTTCTTTCTGAGAGAAAATTGTGTGTCAGTGTGTGTGGATTTTAGAAATGTGTGTACGGTGAAACTGCCCACTTCAATCTGATTTAGCAAGGAAAGTTAACCAGTGATACCAATACTTAACCTCAGCATGGAAGAACTTACTGTGGACTTTTGTTGAGTAAAAGTAGTCACTGGCTGCAGACACAGGGACATCTAATTCGGAACCCTCACTGCTTGTCGACAATAATTTGGTTAGTTGCCAATTAAACATTGAAATGTGAAAGTAAAGACGTATATGCTTGGTTGGACTGTAACGTTCATCCCACAAATGGTCTCTGACCTGAGATATCTCCTCTCTTTCTCGACACAGAGATGTGGTTAACCGGCTGAGAATTTTCAACATTTTTTGGTATCGGTACTGGTGTATTATTATCACGTGTACTGAGATAGTGAGAAACTTCTGTGTTTTGCCCAGACAAATCATACCGTACTCGTACAACAGGTAGTGAAAGAGAAACTAAACAGAGTGCAGAATATATTATTACAGACATTAAGATGGTGCAGATTAAAAAAAAAGGTAAATTGAAACATCAGGAATACGTTTTAGGTTTTTTGATGTTCATCTCTAATTTATGGCCAGGTTATCTCCAAGATCTAAAACCTTAAAAACCACACTACTCTCTGCCAACACAACACTCCACTCATCGAAGGAGAGAGTTGACCAAGAGAAAACTTGGTAATCACTAGAGCCAGGATGTTTAGGCGCTAAAAATCTCTGAAATAGGCAGGCAAATAGGCACAAATAAAATTACAAAAAAGCACCAAAAAGGCATTTATTTACAAAAAAAGGCATGTATTTCCACCACCAAAATATGGTTAAGAATGTGTTTAGCTGTCTGTACGTGCTGGGAGACGAAATATTTCTTCTCATGATTCACTGCTTTCTCACATGCTTTGCAAAACAGCACACAGTTTTCTGTAGAGAAATATCACTCCCATACACTCTCACCAAATCGTTCAGTTTTCTACATGTCGTTGGCTTGACTTTAGGCATTTTGACGCTTGCCGGGGTAGATCCTACAGGAGCGGGGATACAGACATCTATGAGCAGGCCAAGTACAAGCTGAGAAGGGGAATCAGAGCTGCCAAGGAAAGGTACTCTGAGAAGTTGAGGAGCAAGTTCTCAGCTAATGACTATTTTTCAGTTTGGAAGGGCTTGCAAGAAATCACAAGCTACAAGAGGACAAATGTCAGCTGACCAACGACCTGAACGAGTTCTACTGCAGGTTCGAGAAACAGAAAGCCCCTCCCCAACTAACACTTCACACCTACTCACAGCCTGACTCCAGTTTGAAAAGACTGGACCCTTCCCCACCCACCCCTCTCCAATCACCACTTAACACCCATTTACAGCCTGACTGTAAAAGACTGGGGCCTCGTCCACTACCCACAAATGAACGACCGACGGTGGCGCCCCCGGTGGTGGAAATTTTCTTGTAAGTTACATTAACACGGCAAAAAAAGGCTGATTTAGGCTGATCATGAAAAAGGCATTATCTTGCTGAAATCATCAAAAAAGGCATAAAAAGGCATTTATGGCAAAATCCTGGCTCTAGTAATCACACCTGCCACAACTCAAAGGCTAATCCTTCAAATGCAGAAACAAGGAACTGTGGATGCAGAAAAAAAGAGACTGAATGTGCTGGAGTAACTCAGCGGCTCTGGCAAATATGGATAGGTGGTGTCTTGGGTCGGGACTCAAACTGTGGCCTGTTGCTCAACAGCTGCCCACGAGCGTTTGCAAGAATTTAGGGGAAGTGAAAGAATACGAAGTGAAGTGAAAATACAATAGAATGCAAAGATAAAATCCACAGGTGTTATCAGATGCAGCACAGTCTAATTGAGCTATGGAGTCAAGAGTTATGCAGCAAAGAAACACGCCCTTTGGCCCAATTCCTCCATGCCGACCAATTTGCTAACTGAGCTAACCCCACTATTCTGTACCTGGCCCATATCCCTCCCAAATCTTTCCTATCCATGTAGCTCGTCCAAGTGTCTGAAATGTCATAATTTTACCCTGCTCCACCACTTCGTCTGGCAACTCATTCCATGTATGTATCACCTTTTGTATGAGAAAATTCCCCCTCATGCCCTTGGTAAATCTGGCGATTGTCCTGGCTTTGAGGCCCATTGATCAGACAGTGGCACTGGATTGGTGATGTAGGAGTCGGTCTGGCCCCTGGTGACGTCGTAGGCACCATCCGCCACCACTCTGAGGCTCCGTGCATGCAGTGGACTCAGTGGAATAATAGTTTGTCTTGATTAACAGATAATGAATTACTTACAGCGATCCTTTTGTTCAAATTGTCCATGTCTTTGACAAACATTCTGTACACAAACATTTGCAGAGCACTTCATCACGATATCATCTCCTAAAAGGATTTTTGAAAGCAGAATTAACTGAATAGTGATGGTTTTACATCAGATGCAGTGTTTGAATAGGAAGGTCACTCCTTTCATCAACATGCTGTTGATTGCTCCATTATCAGATCCACCTTTATCTGCCCAACAGCTCCACCACTTACTGACAAAATAAATTGCAGCTCTTCAGCAAGATGAGGAATTCTAGGTTTCCAGGAAGCACTGGGAAGTGTTTGTATCCTTCCACCTTTCTTCATTAAGTAATCGTTAAACTGCTGTTCGATTGTTTGGAAATCCCAAAGATTCGGTACTGGATACTGATTCTAATACCCCCACTCATCAAGACCCAAGTTCCTGAGCTCACTTTCCATTCACTGGGGCCCCAGTTTCTGCACTCTAACTTACTGGGGCCCTGTTTCCCCCAATCCTTGTCACTGAGGCTCTGTTTCTCCCACTGAGGCCCCGGTTCCCTCATTCTCACTCACTGGAATCTTGTTTCCTTTGCTCTCTTTAAACTCGCCTGGTTTTATTCGGCGCACTCCAAATTCGGATAAACCACAAAGTGTACTATTCTCCTGGATAACATCTTCTACATAAAAAAAAGTTAACTTAAAATGTGTTGTGGTAGAAAACCACACTATTGTCTTAAAAACATACTGGACTAACCCGGCCTGAAATGCCGGTTGATGGAGTTTGCCGTGTTTACTTTATTCATTTTTGGAATGTGAGCATTCTCGAGAAGCATCAGTTGAGTCACTAGTTTTTCGAAAGGGAAAAATCTGAGATGGGGGAGGACAAGCACAACACTGGCCAATTGCACACACCATGTACAGCGACACTTGGGGAAGCATAAGCCATCTGGAAAGAAGCAAGGAGAAGTTGACATAGAGAGAGCTGCAGAACTAAAGTCAAAACTGCCGGTGATGCCCAGGAGCCCCTCCCTAATTGCCAGTAAAATCTGCAAGTGTTGGGGCAGGAAGCTCACTTGTGCATTGTTTTGGCAGTGGCTTGGCTCCTCCCTTTGTTTCCTCTTTCCACAGCGAGTTGAACAATTTGGAATTGGAGAAACTGGGAATAAAGGTGAGACCGACACTGCAGGACTCGCAGACCTTGTTCTGCGTGTTTATGTTGATTGATGAGTAAGGTACACGCTGAGACTAAAGCATTTCATATGGAACAATATATCACATGATGCAACACTCAAGTAAAAACATTTGGATCCACTGGGAGCTTTGAGTTTACAATGTCTTGCCAAAGTTATAATGGGTTCAGTCCAAAAATACTGATTTCTCAGAGAATTAACTTTAAACAGAGTTACTTTTGCATGTTAGTAGCATTAATTATGGAGAGCAATGTTCACAAGGAACAAGCCAGTTCATGGCATGGAAATAACAGTGTAATGTTGATGTAATGCAGTAATCCTTGAGAAAAATGTTGAAGTGAAGAACAATGGGGGCTTGAGGACAGTTACTAAATGCCCAGTTTTCACTCTGCATCCTCTGCATACCCAGTGTGCTGACAAATATTTCTCCTCTGTTTTTACCATGGATAAAGATATGAAGACTAGGGAACTTGGGACATTTAATGGAGAGTAGACAAGGCCCGTGTTGGGCCCGGGCAGCCATCGCGAAGGCTATCAGCAGGAGAGCGGCCGCAAGGCGCTGCCCCATGTTCGTCCTGCCGGCGGCCATCTTCTTTGACCTTCTCTCTGCCGCCACGCTGCATCATGGGAGGAAGGTCAGGCGCAAGGGGCGCCGGTTCCCCCAACGCTGCTGCGCAAGTGCGCCGCTGCAGGCCTGGCAATCCTACGCCAACTGCGCACGCACGGATACCAGGCCCAGCAACCCTCCCCCAACTACGCAGGCGCGGCTGCCGGGCCCGGCCACCCTCCCTCAACTACGCAGGCGCGGCTGCCGGGCCCGGCAAGTCGGTCCCCATTGTGACAGCGGTTGATGAAGAAAAAGACACACAATTTTAATATTATTAATGAGAGTTTTAGTAATATTTAGATAGATATTACAAATGTAATTATTTCCAGACTCTCCCATCCCACAGAATCAGTCCGAGCCCCCCATATCCCCTTCCCCTGCCATGCACAGTAAAATCCCAATTTATACTTAAATAACCCTTGCATTTGAACCACAACCCCTATCGGCTCCAAACCTCTCCTGCATTGGTCTAGCACCCTTCTCATCCCCCAAAATCAGTCAGATCCCCCCCCCATCCACTTCCCCTGCAAGCGATTAATATATGTTAATAGATATGCAATATAATATTTTATATTCTTACATTATTATTTTTTAAGTATTATTATTATTATTATAATATCATTACCTGTGTGTGTGTGTGCGCACGTGAAGAACTGGAGAATATGGGTTTAAATTGGAAGGAGAAAGATTCAATAGGATTCTGCCTGGCAACTTTTGCACACAGGGTGGTGGGTGTATGGGATGAGCTGCCAGAGGAATTTGTTGAAGTAGGGACAGAAACAACATTTGAAAAACATTTGGACAAGTACATGGAGTGGAAAGATTTAGAGGGATATTGGCCAAATACAGGTTAACGTGACTAGCTTAGATGGGCCATCTTGGTCAGCATGCTTGAGTTGGGCCGAAGGGCCTGTCTCCATGCCATATCACACTTTGACTTTTCCTGATTAGGAAGGTGGTTACGCGGAGAAGGTACGAAAATGGGGTTGAGAGGAAAAGATAGGTCGGCCATGATTGAATGGCAGAGTAGACTCAATGGTCTGAATGGCCCAATTCTGCTCCTATTTCCCATGGATTTATGGGCTTAGAAGGTGCCTGTGCATATCTAAGCGGGCAGGGGTGCCACCTCTGTAACCTGAATCCAGGACTGGGGATCAGCCCCTACAGCTGTAATCGTCAAAGCCATTGAGGAGACTTGCCTCAATATTTCTTAAAGAGATTGTACTCAATTTGTGAAGGCTGGGAATGAAAACCAGTTTTGTATGGATCTGTCAGATAGCTTTGCAGCCCTTGGTGGCCTTCCTTTGGGCCGTTCAAAATCAACAGCCTACTCCCAATCCAACCACAGTCTTAAACCAAACCCAATTCTGACCATGAATCCTCCAAGCAACTGATCACAACCTACCCTCCCATATCCAGATATCTGCTCCCTCCACCGATCCCCTGACCCACAACCCACTGCCACCCCTCCGCTCCAGGTCTCTCTCCTCAACAACCTGTCCATGACCCAGTTTTCTTTGCACATCCCCACAGTTCAAAGCCAATTTCCTCTGCATCAAGGAGATGGCCAATTGGAGGTCAAGGTATTGTCAAATGCACAAGTATGGTGAGGTACAAACCTTTCAATCACAGTTCCAGTGCTAACTGGAACAAGTTACTGATAATTATCTCAGAAACCTCAGAGCCCCACACAACCTCACTGCACACAGTTGCCGAGCCAACTATTGCCTGGACTTTCCAATACAAGAGCCAATTTCAAATACAAATTGCCACTTTTCTTTGAATCCCATGAGCTTTTACTTTCTATGACCAGCCTTGTCAAAAGCTTTGCTAAAATCAATGTAGGCTATCAAATGTGTAACCTACATTGACATTTTCTATCTCCTCAATACATTCATGCATGTTAGTCAAATGTGACCTTTTCTTAAATTCATGCTGCCTTTCATTAATCTTTACCTTTCAATTACAATTTCTCAGTCCCTCAGAACATTTTCCAATAACTTATCCAATGCTCCTGTTTATCTGGCTACCTTACTGTTCAGTTCTGTCAGAGGCAGTTCTGATGCAGTCGTGAAGTGAGTTTGTCATGTTTAAATGGGTTTTTTCCCCAGTTACTTGTGCATTCATTTAATTTTCTTACTGAAATTTTCAAATAAACTGCTCTTTGATTTCCAGATTGTTGAATGATATTGCAGTGTGTGCATTTCTGGTGACTACACTACAGGAATAATGTGATTAAATTAGAGGGGGTGCAGAAAAGATTCACAGGAATATTCCTGGACTGTAGTCCTTGAGTTAGTTTAGTTTAGAGATATGTAGCTTGGAAACAGGCCCTTTGGCCCACCGAGTCCATGCCGACCATCAATCACCCTTTAACACTAGTTCGATGTTATCCCACTTTCTCGTTCACTCACCACATAGTTGGGGGCAATTGACAGTGCCCAATAAACCCTCCAACCTGCACCTCTTTGGGATGTGGGAGGGACGCGATGCACCCCGGAGGAAACCCACACGGTCACAGGATGAACGTGCAAACGCTACGCAGAGAGCACCTGAGGACAAGATCGAACCCAAGTCTCTGGCACTGTGAGGCAGCAGCTGCACCCCCTGTGTTGCTGCCAAGGGTAGATTGAATAGGCTGAGACTGTTTTCCTTGGAGTGAAGGGTGCTGAGGGGTGACCTCACAGAGGTTTAAAAATTGTAAGGTTAGATAGTCACAAGTTTTTTTCCACGGGAGTGTCAGAAATAAAGGACAATAAAGTGCTGGAGTAACTCAGCGGGTCAGGCGGCAACTCTGGAGAACGTGCATCGATGATGTGGAGAGTCAGCAACTTCAAGTTCCTGGGCATGCATATCTCTGAAGACTTGTCCTAGGCCCAGCTGTCATAAAGAAATCTCATTGAAGCCTCTGCTCCCTTAAAAGATTTAGGAGATTCAGTATGTTGATAAATACTCTCTTGAAGATTACAAGTTGATACCATCACAGGTACTGACTTTCCCGCCATTGAAGGGATCTAGAAGATGTGTGCCACGCCACTCTGGCTATGCTATCATTTCACTGCTGCCTTTGGGGAGAATGTATAAGAATCTGAAAACTGAACAATGAAGTTCTTTCTTGCAGTAGCATAACAGGTCTGTAAACTTAATGTCGGGGTTATGGGGAGAAAGCAGGAGAAAGGGGTTAGGAGGAAGAGATAGATTAGCCATGATTGAATTAATAGAGTTCCCTTGATCCTTACCTCACTGCCCCCGCCCTCTCCCCACCCCTCCTCTCCATCCAACATATTATTCTCCAACACCTCCACCACCTTCAACATAATCCACAACTAGTCACATCTTTGCACCCACAGCCGCAGAGACCACACTCCCACCACAGCTCTTGGTTCAATCATCCCTTCCCACCCAAATCCTCCCAAGGTACTTTCCCTTGTAAGTGCAGGAGATGTAACACCTGTCCATATACCTCCTCCCTCACATCCACCGAAAGACCACTGAAGTTCTTCCAGGGGAGACAGAGGTTCACATGCACCTCTTCAAACCACATCTACTGCATCTGGTGTTGCCAATGTGGCCTCCTTTACATTGATGAGACCAGGAGTAGAAAAGATGACCATTTCGCCGACCACATGTCCTCGATCCATCAAGTCCTGCTGGATCTCCTGGTTGCTAACCATTTTAACTCCTCTTCCTATCTCATACTAAACTTTCTGACGTGTCCCTCCTCCATTGCCAAAGTGAGTCCACACGCACACTGTAGGAACAGCATATTCCACTTGTCACTTACAACCTGTGATGTGAACAATGAATTCAACAAGGGCAGGGCTCTGGGAAGTATTGGAGTATAGGGAACTAGAAATGGAGGTACATGGTTTCTTGAAAGTGACATTATAAGTTAATAGGGTGATCAAGGAGGCTTTCAGTACATTGGCCTTCATCAGTCAGAGTATTGAATACGGACGTTGGGAGGTTATGTTACAAGACACAAAACATTGGTGAGGCCACATTTAGAGTATTATGTTCAGGCTTGGTCACCTTGTGATAGGAAAGATGTTAAGCTCAAAAGGCTGGAGAAAAGATATATAGATGTGGCATGTTGGTCAGCGCAAACTCTAGGCGGCTGTGTGGCTGTACAACTCTAATTTATGGTAATCAACTTACATACACCTCCCCCTCCCCCCCCCCCCCCCCCGCTTCCCACCCCCCCCCCCCCTGTCTTTCCTGTGCAATGCCTAGATGCACAGCCATTTCCCCTATCCCTTTCCACCAAATTCCTTCCTCTGGCTTCATATTTTGCACATCTTCTATCCTTGCCTCCTTATCTCCCACTTTTTGTCTTTTCATCTTTGGCCTTTATCCACCCATCTGCCAATGAAAAAAACTATTGCCAGTATCCACCTATCATTGCCAGATGTTGTCCCGCCCCGACCTCTCCTTGCTTTCTTCCTCCTACCACAATTGGTCTGAAGAAGTCCCGACCTGAAACGTTGCCTATCCATGTTCTCCAGAGATGCTGCCTGACCTGTTGAGTTACTCCAGTACCCTGTTCCTTTTTTTTCTAAACCAATATATGCAGCTCCTTGTGTCTACATCTATCTCAATGTCCATACCTTTGGGTTGTACCTACCCAAGCAGAATATGAGGCGCTGTTTCTCCAGTTTGCATGTGGCCTCACTTTGACAATGGACGAGGCCCAGGACAGAAAAGCCAGTATGGGAATAGGATGTGGAGTTAAAATAGTTAGCAATTGGGAGACCCCCACATTGGGAATGAAATAAAATAACTATAATGACTGGGTATGCGTGTCGGAGGAGGGACACAATCACCAGCACAAATTGGGACAGGCAGCATCTCTAGAGAGAAAGAATGGAAGACATTTCAGGTCGAGACCCTTCTTCAGACTCCAGACTTTGTGTCTACCTTCGATTTAAACCAGCATCTGCAGTACTTTCTGACACACCAGCACAAATTAGGTGGACCAAGGGCATTTTTGCACTCTACATTTAGTGTCGCGTGTGACCATTTAGTGCTGCTTTAGTATGCTGCATAAGATTTATATCTGCGGGTGATACAATGACACAACTATTAGAGCTGTTACCTCTCAGCTTCTGTGACCCAGGTTCAATCCTGACCTCTGGTGCTATCTGTGTGGAGTTTGCATGTTCTCCATGTGACTGTCTAGATTTCCCCTGGGGGCTCCGATTTCTTCCCACATCCCAAAGGGTTGGATTAGTTGGTCACTGTAAATTGACTCGATTGGATTGGTGAGTGGCAGAATCATTGGGGGGGGGATTGAAGGCTAGTTGATGGGTTAGGGAGAATAAACATGGGAGTGGTGTAACAGGGTGCTTGATGGTAAGCATGGACTCAAGTGAGCTGAAAGGCCTGATTTTGTTCTGTTTGACTAAACTGACACTAAATTGGGAAGTGTAATTTACCATGAGTCAATTGATCAGCATTATTATAGCTATAATTGTAACCAGTTCAATGGGAAAGCTGTCCCGGTGGGAAACTGATGGAGTTGAAAGGAAAGTCATGTTACACGATTTTATACTTCATTAGGGAACAGAGAACAAAATAGCTGGCAGTCCAGAGTAGTGACCAGGTCAACTCGTAGGTTTTCCACGGAATGGGATAACACTCACACGGCTTTATTCGTGCCATTCCTCCTCCTCCTCCCCCTCTTTCTCTCTCTGTCTCTCTCTCTCTCTCTCTCGCTCTCTTCCCCTCCATCCTTTCTTCCCCATCATTGGGAGAGTGTCTGCCTCTTTGATGGAGCAACTCTTAACATGCAATGCGCAGTTACCCATCGAATTGAGAACACCTGTCCAACAAAGGGCTCATCAGAACAAGAGCTGTTGCTGAAATATTCCTCCTGCTGTGGTAGGTTCAGCTGTTCTTATTTAGTGGTGTGCAAACCATCTGGAAGAGCCTTAATTCCTTTTCCCTTCCTCCATTTATTCCTCCTCCACCCAAATATCTAATGCTCTTGTCAAACAAAGAATTTAAATGGGATCCACTGCACAAGGAGGTTTAAAAAGAATGTAATCAATCTGCAACGAAGTGATTAAGGAAAGAAGAATCAGTGCGTGCAAAATAGGTGAATGCGGTACTCGCCAACCCAGTTAGTTAATTTTTTTAGTTTAGAATTAAGGGACAAAGAAAGAAGCTGCTATTTCTATGGCAACCATGCCTGCATGCAAAAATTATCACATTGAGCTGATCACAAATCCAGCACAAATGGGGCAGAGGACAGATTCCTCCTGTCCCTGATTCAGCGGGGCGCCTCTTGGCTAAGAATATAATGAGAATTCCGAGAATTGGTTTCTTATACATGAGGCTGATAATTTTTAGTTATTCATTTGCAACAGGAATAATTAATGGCTGACTGTGGAGGGAAAGTGGCAAGTTGAAATAGGGGATTTAGCCTTGCAAAGCCATGAAGCATGAAACGGGCCTTTCAGCCCAACTCATCCATGTCGACCAAGGGCAAGCACAATAAGTTGAATAAGAGAGGCACGTCCTGAGGAGTTTAACCAAGAGTAGAAATAGGGATGTTTTGTCACAATTGTGAGGCCACAGCTGCAATACAGGTCATAGTTTTGATCCCCTTGCCTACAAAAGGTTTTATTAACATTGAAGTTATTCCAATGGACAGGTACAAGATGTGGCTAGTGAAGAATTTGGATCTTTTACTTGAGAAGACCTGAACATAAGTTTGAGGGGCAACTTTTTCACACATACGGTGGTGGGTTTATAGAATGAGCTGCCAGAGGTAGATGGGGCAGGTACAATAACAACATTTAAAAGACATTTTATCATAGGTAGTAAAGAGCAGGGGTGTCAAACTCATTTTAGGATACGGGCCGGAATGGGCAAAATGCAACTTCATGCGGGCCGGATCAGTTGTGGACGCACAAACGCACACGCGCGTGCTCCCACAGCTTTCGTTGCCTTTGTTTTTTCAACCTGCTCTCTTTGTAGTCCCAGTCTCTGCTATAACTACAAAGTGTTTCACTTTACGAATTTAGTTTCTTATGGAGTCCCGCTGAGTTACTCCAGCTTTTTGTGTCTTATCTTCGGTTTAAACCAGCATTTGCTGTTCCTTCCTACCCATTGACAGATAGCAATCAGGTAGGGGAGGGGAAGGATAGCGAAAGCTTCATAGGTTGGGAGGGAACAAGGACTCGCCAAATGGTTGAGTCCTTGTTCCCTCCCAACCTATGAAGTAATACACAACCTATTATGTAATCTGGTAAAACAGAGGTGAAAAGTAGAAGCAAACAAGGGCAGCTGGAAAGGTTTGGGGCGTAATCCATGGGGAGGAGGGCGATGGGCAGATGGTGTGGGTGGGAGCGGGTGGGTGGGAGGAAACTGGGTGATAGAGTGCTGAGGGGGCTTCAGAGAAAAGGGTGTGAGAGAGGAGCTGGGTAGAACATGAGAGAAAACAGGACAGAAGGGAAGCCAATCACTTGAAATGAGAATCCAATGTTCATGCAATTGGTTTGGATATTCCCGGCGGAATATAAAGTGTTATTCCTCTAGAAAATGTTATCGAGGGGTCTGCGGAAATGCAGCAAATGGGATTAAGTCAGCAAGGCACCCACCTTGGTTGGCATGGCTGCGTTGGGCTGAATGGCCTGTTTCCGTGCAGTTTCCAGGACAGACACATACGCATACACGAACACTCACACGTGCACATTTACAGGCCCACACTCATAGACACACAAATTCACACTCATGCATGCACACAAATATACACTCATACACCTACGCAAACTTATATTACCCGCACACACGTACACACTCACACATGCACACCCGCATTCATACGGTCACGCGCACTCACTTGTACACGCAGCACACTCTACACTCTACATGCAGCAGGCAGCACAGACAGCGGGAAGAGAGCGTCGAGGGAGAGAGAGAGAGCGAGAGAGAGAGAGAGAGAGAGAGCAGCTGCTGTGAATATACTTTTTTTCCCCCAAAATCATCCCACGGGCCAGATTGGACCTCTTCTCGGGCTGGATGCGGCCCATGGGCTGGTAGTTTGACACCCCTGGTTTAGAGGGATATGGGCCAAACATATGCAGGTTGGACTAGTGTAGATGGGACATCTTGGACAGCATGGGTCAGTTGGGCTGAAGGGCTTGTTTCTGTACTGTATGACTATATCTTCAAATACAATGAGTGCAAAACAGCAGAATGGTCTCAGATTATAGTGCAATCCAGTTTTGCATTCTCAGAGTGTGAGTTTGATTTTATTTTTGGCAAACCTGTCATCATGAAAAAACTATTAGAGAAAATCAATGTAGCCTCCCCCCGCCTCAATTAACTCCCTGATGCACAACGGTCACCTCTGTTCTTATATATTTATATTATGATTGAAGTATATACAATTATGAGAAGCATTTATGGGGTAGATAGAAACTTTTTCCAATGATGGAAATATCAAATACTCGAGGGCATAGCTTTAAGATGAGGGGCAAAGTTTAAAGGAGATGTGTTGAGCAAGTTATTTACACAGAGGGTAGTGGGTGCCAGGAACGGTGGTGGTGGAGGCAGATACAATATTGGCATTTAAGTGACTTTGAACATGTTGGGTATAGAGGGATATGGATTATGCACAGGCAGTTATAGATCTTGGCATCGTGTTCAACACAGGCATAGTAGGCTGAAGAGCCTGTTCTTGTACTAAACTGTTCAATGTTCTGGATTTTCAACTTCTAATGGAACATTCTGTTCAGAAGTACAAATAGTTTGCTCAGAACTGGGAGAATTGCAAGCACAATACAGATGTTCCAACTGATGGAATTGTTCTGATGGGAAACGGCGATGGAACTGATTCAGAGTCATCTCGCCCTGCCTACAGATTCCCTACAGCTGTGCTCTTCTATTTTTTGGGTAAGAGCCACATTTATAAAGAAACAAAATATGGAAGTCTTGTTATTGTGAGTTAAGTATAATTAGTCTATTGCAAGTAAACAGGACAAAACTCAAAGCAGATATGGCGTTTAATGCTCGAATAACTCAGCCTTCCAGAGAATCACTGAATGTAATTTAAAACATTCAAGTTGCTAGTGTTTACTTAGACCATCTCGCCAGAACCTTGCTGTCAACAACCGTTGAACTTCCTGGAATGTGGACTGTGTCTGTTTTCGCTGCTTGCAATGCGGTTGGCGGAAGAGATCCAAGGAGGTCTGTCTTGTTTTGTCAACCTTAGGAGGAAGGCCTCACCTTTCAGGATGTCAGAACTTCTCAAAGAGCTCTGCGGTCACTTAAGAGTTTTGAATGCAACAAGGCCCTTAAATAGGTTTCATCTGAGTAAATAAAGTAAACAGTGGGGTGACCTTCTTGATGGTGTTATGGAATCTTCCATCCACCTCGGCAGAACGGCTTCAGTTTTTTAAAATCAATTTGAAGGTTGGCATACTCTCCAAAGGGCACCATCTCTACTGCATCGGGAGTTTGTGCTTCAGTCTCTGTAGTGGGACTTGAGCGCAAAATTCTGGATTCACGTACAACCCAAAGAGCCTCGGCTGACATGCAACAGGACCACTGCTTTCAAAATGTGTAGAAAGGAACTGCGGATGCTGGTTTATACCGAAGATAGACACAAAGTGCCGGAGTAACTAATCGGGTCAGGCAGCATCTCTGGAGAAAAAGGCCAGAACAAAGCAGGTCGGCAATACATGACGAAGGAAGGGTAGTGCCCATAATGGCCCATTGTTAGCTGGGGAAGAGGTGATAACAAAGGGATACAAGGATTTGAACAGTGGAACGAGTAGGACAACTAGGGTTGAGGAGGGGAGAGAGAGGGAAAATAGTAGGATGACGAGGGTGGGGGAGGATGCTAGTAGGACTCCCCTTCCCATTCCCATACTGACGTTTCTGTCCTGGGCCTCCTCCACTGTCAAGAGTGAGGCCACACGCAAATTAGAAGAACAGCACCTATTTCGCCTGGGCAGCTTACAACCCAGCGTAATGAACGTTGCTTTCTCTAATTTCAAGTAAGCCCTGCATTCCCTCTCTCCCCTCATCCCCCACCCTACTAGGGGCTCCTACTAGTTCCACTGCTCACATCCTTGTATCCCTTCATGATCTTCTCTTTCCCAGCTAACAAAGGGCCATTGTGGGCTCCACCCTTCCGTGATCAGCTGTTGCCGGCCCTGCTTTGTTCAGGCCTTTTTTTAAACCTCCAGTTCCCTCCCCTCTACTTTCAGTCTGAAGAAGGGGCTCGACCCAAAACGTTACCCATCCTTTTTCTCTAGAAATGCTGCCTGACCCGCTGAGTTACTCCAGCATCTTGTGTCTACCACTCCTTTCAAGTTCTCTTTACTTTGCTTTCATTATGTTCAGAATTAAGAACAACGTATTTTTTATTCATCGACTGCCTAACCTTTGGGGCTTCCAATAAATACATCTTCGTATTATACATTTGCCTTAAAATAATCACATCAAGACCCAGTAATAACGTCTTTTGCTTAAACATATGATATACTGCTTTATTAAGTGCAGGATAGTCTAGAAATCCCCGAAGAATCCCCCAGTTCTTTAAAGCTGCTTTTGTTAATTTACCTGAGACTGTCTTTCTATCTTCGGTCTGTATTTCATGTAGGTTTACTCTCTGCCTTCTTCTTAGTGCTTAGCAGCCTAGAAAGTGACTTGAACTGTTCATATCTGCCACTTGCAATATGTGGGAACTCCCTCTCTATATCTGATGCTAATTCACTTTTGACACCTGGTTCAGAAGGTTTCTGTGAGAGAATACAAAGCTGCCTTTCCTGGATCTTGCTGCCTTTGTGAATAAATTTCTCTTCAGCTTTTTGTAATCAGTTTAGCTAGCCTCAATAATCAGTCAAATATCTTGTTGGTTTCCACATCCCCCACCTTTGCATTAACATTAAGCTGAAGTGTTTTGGATGGCAGTTGGAAGAATATGGAAGAATATCAAGAAGGCTTCACTTAAATCATTAATTTTTTTTTTGCATACTGTAAGAGCGAGGGACAAAAAAACAAAATCAACATTCACTCTGCGGGTGCAGAATAATTAGAACCTTCAATGTGTGATGCTTACGCGGGCTAGATTGTGCTGAGATTATATCAATCCACTGACATCTCTTTGTCTTTTCAATCTCTAGAGCAGAAGGCTAGATATGAAGTGTTTCATATTGAATAACCTCCAATTATAGCGAAAGGGGACTGCAGGAGAGAACTTAAGTTCCATGTGCCTGAATGTTGGTAACATTCAGCGAGCGCTGAACACTGGTTCTCTTTTACGCTGCATGTTTGACTGAGAAGTTTTGCCTAATCAGTCCGTATTTTGCCATCTGTTCCTTCTGGATCATTGCCTGATACAAGGCAGCCCCTCCCTTTGCCAATAAAGTAAGTGACAGAGCTCATTCTAAAGCCAATTTACAAGACAGTGCTAAACACGCTCGATCTTATATTCTGAAAATGAATTAAAAAATATATATTCTGCTGTCGCGTGTGAGAAGGTCTGCCATTTATAGACCATGTCCTGTTGTCATCCAAACCTCCTGGACAGCCCAGAACCATGTCAGTCTCTCAGTCTTTCGAACAGAGAACATAAAAGAGTACAAGAACAGATGCCAAGACCATCACTTATCTACATGCACATAACGCATATTCCAACGTTCCCTACATATCACATGCCTATCCAATTTTATACATATTTTAAATGCCACTAACGTATCAGCTTCAACCACCACCACTGACAGCACATTCCAGCCACTCACCACTCTGCAAAGAAAATTGCCCCGCAAATCTCCTTTAAATTTTGACCCTCTCACCTGAAACCTCTACTCTCTAGTATTTGACTCTTCCGTTCTGGGAAAATGATACTGATTGTTTACCCTAGCTATATCTCTCATACTTTTATATAGTTTTATATACTTCTATCAGGTCCCCTTGTAATCTCTAGTGTTCCAGAGATAAACAATCCAAGTCTGTCCAATCTCTCTCTGTAGCTAATAGCCCCTAATCCATTCATCTTTCTGGTAAACATCCTCTGTACCCTTTCCAGACTCTCCACGTCATTTCTGTAATGGGGTGACCAGAATTGCACACAATACCCCTAACAAGACTAACCAATGCCCTATAAAGCTGCATAATGACTGCCTCATTCTTCTCCTCAATGCCCTGATCTCTGAAAGCAAGCATACCTTATACTTTCTTTACCAATCTATCTACTTGTGTTGCCATTTTCAGGGAGTTATGGACTTGGATCCCTAAACCCCTCTGTACATTAATGCCATTAAGGGGTCTGTCATTCATTGTATTATTCTCCTTACATTTGACTTCCCAAAGTGAAACATCTCGCACTTTCTCCGGTTAAACTCCACTTGCCATTTCTCCACCCATTTCTTTTGCTGATCTAGATCCTGCTGTATATTTTAGCAGCCTTCCTTCAGTCCATGACCTCGGCAATCTTAGTGCCATCTGCAAATCTACTAATCAACCTGCCGACACTTGTGTTCAAGTCATTTATATGTATCACAAACAGCAGCGGTCCCAGCACAGATCCCTGCGGAACTCCACTGGTCACATGCCTCCTGCCTGAATGTTGTCCTTCCACCACAACCCTCGGTCTTCTATCAGTAAGCCAGTCCAGAATCCATATGACCAAATGCATCTTGACATTCTGGATCAACCCATCGTGGGGGAACTTTATCAAGTGCATTACTGAAATCCATGTAAACAACATCTGTCACACTATCCTCATCAATCATCTTTGTCATCTCCTCAAAATAAACTTGATCAGATTAGTAGGACACGACCTGCCATATACAAAGCCTTGCTGACTGTTCCTTATTCACCCATTCTCTTCCATATGGAAGTAAATCCTATCCTAAAATATCCTCTCCAATAGTTTCCTTACCACTGAGGCGGGGCTCGCCAGCCTTTAATCACATGGATGCTCTCTAGTCCTCTGGAACCTGGCCTGTGGCTAGAGAAGACACAAAGATCTTTATCATGGCTCCTGCAAACTCCTCTCTTGCCTCTCTCAACAACCAGGGGATCTGTCCACCTTAATGCTCAAGTGTCCCAAAAGCACCTCCTTCTGAACTTTGTCTCAAACTGCCTTTGTATATTAGGATTCTCCACCCTGATCTCACTGTTCTCCATGTCTTTCTCTTTGGTGAAAATAGTCGTTTAGTATCTCGCCTACATCCCCAGACTCCAAGCACAAATTCCCTCCTTTATTCTTGAGTGGTTCTTTCTTTTCTCTGGTTATCCACTTGTTTTTAATATAGGTGTAAAAAGCCATTTGATTTTCTTTAATCTGACCTGCCAGAGCCATTTTGTGGTATCTTTTGGGCCTTCTAATCACCAGCTTGATTTTTTTCCTTCTGTCCTTACATTCCCGAATGCCCTGTCTGATTCCAACCTCTTAAACCTTGCATGCATTTCTCTTTTCTTTTTGACCAAATTTCCAACCTCTTTGATAGCAGTGTCACTTGGACAGAGGTGTGGCTGTAAAGGTCTCAAAGCCAGCATTTCTCACACTTCCCCCGCCATCCCTTAAATGCCTCCAATACCTTTCACTACAACGTCCTTATGGTATGCAATCCACTTTCTGAGTTTCCCCTGAATGTTGAAAGGGTTAGAGTCTGCCTTTTATTTATGGGCCGTGGTTTTTAGGTTCCACAATCTCTAGTTGCGGATATTAAATCATTTTATTATTTTGAACACTGCAATTATCTCACCCATCTGTCTTTTCACTGGTGAGAAGAGCCACAACCTCTTCTGATAACCATATCCCTCCAGTTCTTGTGTGAACCTGCGGAGCTCGATATTGCTCTTGTAATCGGGAAACCAGAAGGGCGTATTGTATTCCAAAGTTAGACACGGAATGCTGGAGTAGCTGAGCGGGACAGGCGGCATCTCTGGATAGAAGGAATGGGTGATGTTTCAGGTCGAGACCCTTCTTCAGACTCGAGTCAGGGGAAAGGGAAACGAGAGATTTCATGTCTGCCCCAACACAATCACGTGTGGGCTATCAAGAGCTGAGTTGTAGATGAAGCATTGAGGGAGAATAACTGGGGTTTGGGAAAACAAAAATGGGGTAGATGGGGTCTTTGATGATGCTGGTGGAAGGTAATTGCATGGAGAGGCACTCAGGAATATTACATCAGCTTTCCATCAGATGGAATTATTAGTGCTGATACTTCAGAATTGACCTGCTGTTCCAAGTTTAAAGACACTCATTAGGGAGAAAGATTGCGCAGCCATTAATTGACGTGTTTCTTTATTCTTTGTGATTGCTTTTAGTTCTGCGCTATTGGAGTAGAGGAAAGAATTTTCCACCAGCTCCAGCTATCCCACATCATCCTGGGAAGATGATGCTGGACAGCCTACATTGACTGCTGCAATCATGTTGCGATTGTGGCCATATCAGTCAGTAGATTTAATTTCCTGAGGACCTCAGTAAATCAACAGCTAAATCAGATATTATTATTGATATCAGCTTTTCATTTAAGCAGATTTGCACATCTACTCCGTGGTTTGAACTTAAGGTCTTTAGATTATCCGTCGAACCATTGATGTGCACTTCCTGGCAACTGATGTAGAACAAGAAAAAGCCATGCTCCCTGCGACTGGTTGCTGGGAAAAGCTGCGTGTGAAACTGAGCCAAACAGACCTTGAGCATCTTTGAGGCAAGTCTGAGTGGGGTTATCTCATCGAGGATGGAACATTTGCAGTTGGCCGCAGTGTTCCTCTGCTGGTGTGTTTTTGTGCCTGAGAGCTCTTTAAAAAAGGCTCATGCATTGTGTACACCCTTTACAGTCTCAGAAACCAACCTTTCAAGGTGCAGTGTTTAATTCAGGAAACAAAGTTTGAACTGTACAAAGAGGTGATAGTGACAATTCATTTGCTTTAGTTCTACTGATTGAGGATAAATATCATTCAGTGTGAGCTTTTACATCAACCCTTGTATCACATCTTGTACAGACGGGCACCTCTGATAGTGCGACATTTCCTCAGCTTTGTGGAGGGAGATTTAAACACCTGACTCTAAAGTGAGAGTGTACATGGGGCAGAAGGCTAAACAGGATGGAAACGGGAATCTTCGGCCCATCATGTTCATACTAATTGTTGGTATTCAGGACTCGTGCGCCATTTGCCTGCATTTGGCCCAAATCCCTCTAAAAATGTATTTTGAAAGTCGAACCCACATCTGCTTCCTCCTGCAGCTTATTTCAGATACAGACTATTATTCAAGTGAAAATGTTGCCCCTGAACTCCCTTTTAAATCTCTCTTCTCTGACCTTAAACTATGCCCACTAGTTTTTTGGGCTCTGTGATTTTCATGGTTGGAAAGTATTGAACTGTGACCTTTGGGGGGGGCCATGGTTGATGGATAAGGCTGTGAAAAACTGGCCACGTTTCAGACAGAGGCATAGAGGAGGAGTTGTGGCCAGCAGAGATCAGCCATGATCATATTGATTGCTAGGGTGGGCTTGAGGGGTGGAGTGGTCAATTTCTGCTCTCTTTTCTTACGTAGAAACAGACCTTCAGATCAATGTGCACCTCGTGCATTTATTTACACTCGTCCCATTGTTATGTGGCTGTAAATCAAACTAATGGATTGGGTCAAAGGTGCATGCATCCAGATTAGTTAAAGCCGAGAGTGGGGTGACAGAGTGACCAAACCTCACCATTTCCAGTCAATATAAATGTAAATCGCAAGATCATTCTGGTGAAAAACACTAGAGTCAGCAGTGTTAGAATGAAGGGATGATTTGGATCAATGCTGATCCAATATCTGACTCTCATTCATAAAGATATAGTGAAATGAAAGGAGAAAACCTGAACAAAACAAAAAAGAATCAGTGGAGATGCAAGTGGAGAGAATGATAGACTCCTTCCCATTTTCAGGAACAGGACGGGAGGTATCCCCATCAAGGAGTGGCAGTGAAAGACAGTGTTTACGGAGCTCTGACATTCCTCTCATGCCCCTTGCAGCTTGACAGGTGTTGACTAACCTTTGTTCCTTGTGTGTCTGGTCTCGGTTTGGCATTAATATTTAATTGTATTAATATTTAATTTAATTTGTGCCTAAGCCTATGTTTCTCCTGGGGACAGCCAAGGCAGTGGGGAGGATGACATGTCCCCAATGAGTTGGTGGGGCAGGCCTGCAAAGTGCTTGACTCCTAATCAGAAGGTTGTGACATTTTTATGTCCCACAGCGGCCTGTCACGCCAATTCATTCCTTTTGGTTGAATGAGCTCTGTTCGCTCTCGGCTGGGCTGTCTAATTAAGCACGGTGAAGAATGAAGAACTCCATCTGAATGACGGGGGCTGCGATGGGGAGGGAGGAGTAGAGAAGGCCAGAGCGCACAACAAATCATTGCAATTCCCACCGGTTGGAGATGAATTGACACGAGCAGCTGTCCCAGTATCGTCTGGATGGAATCATTCTGATCTCCTTCCTGCTCCTGCTGTTGAAATGGATAATTGGAGGTTAAAAAACTGAGAAAGAAGAAATGTGAAATACATGTTCAAAATAAAATCAGAAACGAGGTCATTTATAGCCCGGGTGCTGGACGGGTGTGGAATAGGAGCACTTGGCCGCAAGGAATGGATAGATCTTTGTAACCCTCTAGCTTCACACGTTCGGCATTTGGCTAGAATAAGGTCACCTAAAGAGGTTTGATCACATTTTATTTCAAATTCAGTGAAAATGAATTGTAAGGAGATGGCGTGGTCTGTCTGAATCTGAACGGCAGGGGCACTACTTGTTTGTTCACAGTTTCATAAATTATCGGAGCAGAATGAGGCCATTCTGCCCATCGTCTATTCTGCCCATCACCCATGGCTGATCTACCTCTCAGCCCCATTGTCCCGCCTTCTCTCCATAACCCCTGGAGCCCATGTTTGCCATGAAGTCTTGCCACAAATGCATGTCAGTCTAGCACACAGGATGACTCCAATCTGCCAGCCCGGCCGAAGCCTGTGGCTCACTTACAAGGCTGCGGTTCTCCGATGGGGTCAGCGGAGAATATTGCTGCAGCTTCTGTCCAGTGGTATTTATCAACTATGCTGTTTTGAAATACAGAAATGTAGAAATTAGGGTCAGACTATTCAGTCCTTTGAGTCTGCCCTGCTGCTTAAATTGATTATGGCTGATGGTCCAAGTTCAATGCCCTTCTCCTGTTTTCTCCTCATGTCGCCTTTGGTCGCGTTAGCCATTAGATCTTTAATTCCCTCTTGAGTATGTGCAAGGATTTGTCTTTAGCCACCTTCATTGTCGGGAATTCCACAAGCTCACCAGTTTTAAAGTGAAGACATTTCCCATCCACTCAAGAGCTTCCTTAGCCGGTGACTCCTAGTTCTGGATTTCTGCACCATCAAGATCGTCCGTCCTGCATCCGGTCTGCCCAGCCTCATTGGAAGTTATCATGGGGTCCGTCTCATTCTTAAGAAACTCAAGTGGACATAAACCTCATCTTCCCAATCTATATCACAGACATGCCATGTCAGAAATTGATTGAAATATACAGCATGGAAAGAAGCCCATCGACCCACCGAATCCATGCTGACCATTGATCACCCGTTTACACTAGTTCTATGTTATCCCACTTTTGCATCCACTCCCTACAAAGGGAATTTACAGGGCAATTAAACAACTAACTGTGCAATGTGGGAGGAAACTTGAGGAAACCCACGCTGTCACAGGAGGAACATGCAAGCTCTACACTGGCAGCACCTGAGGTCAGGATCAGACCCAGGCCTTTGGTGCTGTGAGGCAGTAGCTCTACCAGATGAATCTCTCTGATGAACCGTTGCTGAACAGCCCCATACAGAACATCCTTTCTCAGATAAAGAGACCAAAACCACAGATGGAGGTGGTTATCCAGCTGCAGCAAGACACCCTTTGCTGTGAGGCGAACATACCATATGCCATTTTGAGCACATGCTGGACTTTATTCACTTTATACTGTATTAACCAGGCACGCACTTGTCTGAATCACTCAGGAGGCTCTTTTTCATCCACTTTGTATCTCAGCCTGCTTTGCGCCATCTGCAAACTTAAAACTGTAACATTGTGAAGGCAGATCCAAAGCAATTGTTCTGCCATCTCTTCATTTACCATCAAAAATCCTTCTGAATCTGAATGGAAGGGGTCTCATTTATCTTTACTGATCCTTTTCACACCTTTATTCCAGGTTTTTCCATTACTTTTTATTGTCCCTGCATGCGTACTGTTAGTTTAGAGATAAAGCGTGGGTTAGTACTGTAGAGTCTGGGGGATTGTGTCTGGTCTTGGTTTAGTACTGTAGTGTCTGGGGGAATGTGTTTGGACGGGTTAATGCTGATGAGCCTGAGAGATTGTGTCTGGTCTTGGGTTAATGCTGAAGAGTCTGGGAGATTTTGTCTGGAGTTAGGTTTGTCCTGAAGCGTCTGGGGGTTTCTGTCTGGTCTTGGGTCAGCACTGTAGAGTCTGGGGGTTTCTGTCTGGTCTTGGGTCAGCACTGTAGAGTCTGGGGGTTTCTGTCTGGTCTTGGGTCAGCACTGTAGAGTCTGGGGGTTTCTGTCTGGGCTTGGGTCAGGGCTGTACACGCTCTGATACTGGACATAAGCCAGGTACACTGCTGGCCTCTCAGCTTTTCTCTGGAGTGAAGAAATAACAGAGCCCACAGGATTCAAAATTCCTTCTACTAACGGCGGAATGGCTGGGAATGATTTCCTGTTTGAAAGAGGTCTTTGTGCTGCATGCGCCTCACACTCTCCGGCATACAAGTTTGTAAACCTGTGGCAAGTTCCCTACTTGCCTCCTAATCCCCCTCTGCATTGGAATCCAACTGTGGCTCCCTTGAGGTGTGTTGCTGACGCAACCTCACAAACGTCTCAGTGCACGCAACTGTAATTCTCTGTGGGCCAGATCTCCTTTCACTGGAGGCAGAGTTTTCTGAGAGGAATGAGAGTAAGGAGTCCTGTTTCATTGCACTTCAAAGTGATGTGTTTCCAAAACACCAGAAAGTAATGGTCTGTGGTGCCTTGGATATAATTTACTTTCTCCTCGGGATTTTGTTCTTTGAACTCAACCTGCGCCAGAAATAGTTCACATTCTGGCAAGAGAATTCTTGGCTCTGTTGATCACAAAAGGGAGGTAATAGTCGGCTGATAAGTTGCCCATCACTGAGAGACCTCTGGTCAGTGTGAGGATTCCACTGAGATGCAACTGTTCCCTTTCCTTTTGACCCTTTGCTACATTTAGCTGGTTCCTCGTTGATCAGTGCAGAGTGTGAGATTTCCTCTTTGTCAATTTCGCGTTTTGCCTCTGCACTTTCAGCCTAAAGGATGTTTGGAATGCTGAACATTATAGAGTCAGCTTAAGTTTCAGTTGACAAGATTTGGGAGACTTAAAACTGGATTTAAAGAGAACATTTTGTGCCTGCTTTTTTTTGCATTAATCTTTCATAATTCTGGTTTGTGCAAGTGTTGGAGAGCAGCGGATTTTGACCCTGGTGCAGCCTTTTCCTCTCAGTAATCACCCTGAAGCACAATTTCCCCACTTTCTTCATTTCCCCTCTATCTCTAATTTTCCTACCCCCCTCTCAATTGCCTTCCCCTATGTTTATCCTTTTCCTGTTTTCCCCTTCCTTTCTGCTTCTCTCGCCCTCTCTATTTTCCTCTCTGTCCCCCCTTCTCCTTTTTCGTGCCCCTCTTTCTTTTCCTATCCTCCATTTCCATCTTCGCATTTTCAATCCCCACAGTTCTTTCCTCCCATTCTCCTCCTCTCTCGCCATTTTTTCTCCCTTTCCATTTCCCCCTCTCCTCTCTGTTCTATCCCATTCCCACTCTGCTCTGCATCCTGCCACTCGCAGTGCGCAGATGAGGTGGTATCTGGGAGCACGAGCAACTGTATCTGTGAATGCCGATGGAAGTCTTGCCACTGTTTAAATGGAGGATGTCCCTGCTTGTGAAGTTTGTTTCCGTAACCTGGCGGAGGTGAAATTTGTCAAATGTGTTCAGGAAAGTGTCCTCAGGCAATATATAGAGAGTCCTACAGACATCCTACAGAGGAGACGGCAGAGCTTGATCTACTCTGAGGAAATTGGGAAGGCCAAATGAATGATTGAATCTTTTGGGACCAGTGACCACTGCTGTTTTAGCTTTAAAATGATAAAGAGATACAGCGTGGAAACAGCCCCTTTGGCCCAACCTGCCTTGCTGTGGATAAGGGCGAGGTGGGGGGGGGGGGGGGAGGGGGGGAGGCTACCAATTAAAATTCAGAGTTGGGGCAAGGCTAACTTTGATGGTATAAGACAGGAACTTGCTAAAGTTGATTTGGAGTAGGTTTGCGGGCAAAGGAACGCCTGAAAAGTGAGATGTTTTTAATAGTAGTTTAGGTAACTGGGATGAAGTGTATCCGTGGACGAGTTTCGGGATTGAGGAGCACAATTAAGAAGGAAATTATGAGGGCAAAAAGGGGGCAGGAGATAATATTAAGGAAAATCCAATGAGATTTTATTAGTACATTAAGGGAAAAAGAGTAACTAGAAAATGAATAGGGCCCCTCAGAAACCAAAGCGGTCACTTCTGTGGGGAACCGCAGGAGATGGGTAAAGTCCTCTTTACCATGGAGATAGAAATGAAGACTGGGGAACTTGGAAAAATGAATGAAAAATTAATGGAGATGTCTTAATGACAGTCCATATTATGGTTGAGGAGGTGCTGAACGTCCTAAGGCGCACAAATCTCCCAGGCCTGATCAGATATATCTGACACAGTGGGAAGATAGAGGAAAAATTGCTGGTGCCCTGGCTGAGATATATGAATCATCATTAGACATAGGTGAGGTGCCAGAAGACTGGAGGGTGGCTAATATTTTGCCTCTATTTAAGAAGGGCTACAAGGAAAGTCTAGGAAATGTAGTCCAGTGAGCCTAACATCTGTGGCAGACAAGTGACAGGGGAGGATTCTGAGGGATAAGATATATGTGCGTTTGGATAGACACATTAGGGATTGTCAGCGTGGCCTTGTATGTTGGAGCTCGTGTCCTACGAATCTGACGTTAAGAAGTAATGAGAAGAGTTGATGAGGGCAAAACACTTAGCAAGGCAAGCAAGGCATTCGATAAGGTTTTGCATGGTAGGCTGCGTTGGAAGGTTAGATCGCACGGGATCCAGGGAGAGTTAGCTGACTGGATAGATCTGTTATTTTCACACTTTACCCTTCCATATCTCTAGTCCCCCTCTCCCCTGAGTCTGAAGATGGGTCTCGACCTGAAATGTCACCCATTCCTTCTCTCCAGAGATACTGCCTGTCCTGCTGAATTACTCCAGCACTTTGTGTCTATCTATAACTGGATAGAGAATTGTCCATGGAAGGAAGCAGAGGGTGAAGGTGGAAGATTGTTTTTTGTACTGGAGGCCTGTGATCAGTGGTGTGCCTCAGGAATCAGTGCTGGACACTTTACTGTTTATAGTTTTTTACCAATGATTAGGATGAGAATCTAGAAGGCATGATTAGTAAGTTTGCAGATGACACTAAATTATGTGATATTGTAGATAGCGAAGGTCTAGTGATAGAGCTCTATACAGTGCTGCTAGAACCAACCTGAAGAGAGGCATCAAGGATGCCAAAGCGTCCTACAAGAGGAAGATTGAGGACCACTTTACCAACAATGATCCACGGCGGGTATGGCAAGGCATCCAGCACATCACCAACTACAAGACCAGCAACCGCACGACTGCCGACGGCGACGCCTCGCTGGCAGAGGAACTTAACTGTTTCTTTGCTCGTTTCGAGGTGAAAGCTACAGTGGCAGACATAACACCCTCTCCAGCACCTGACAGCAACACCTTCACTGTGCAGGAGTATGATGTTAAGCGCGTGCTCAGAGCAGTGAATCCCAGGAAAGCTGCAGGCCCCGATGGTGTGACGGGCAGAGTGCTGAGGGAATGTGCAGACCAATTATCTGAGGTCTTCACAAAAATCTTCAACCTGTCCCTTTTAAAATCCACCATCCCTCCCTGCCTGAAGTCCGCCACAATCATCCCACTGCCGAAAAAGTCTGTCATCAGCGGCCTTAACGACTACCGTCCGGTAGCACTCACACCGGTCATCACAAAGTGCTTCGAGAGACTGGTCCTGCAGCACATCAAAGCCAGCCTCCCACCCACCCTCGACCCATACCAGTTTGCCTACAGAGCAAATAGGTCTACGGGGGATGCCATCGACACTGCTCTTCACACTGCACTGACCCACCTTGAACACCAGGGGAGCTATGTGAGGATGCTCTTCCTCGACTTCAGCTCTGCCTTTAACACGGTCATCCCGAGCAGACTGGTCACCAAACTTTCTGACCTTGGATTTTCCCAAACCATCTGCCAATGGATCAAGGACTTCCTGACCAACCGCCCCCAGACCGTCAAAATAGGCCCTCACCTCTCCTCCACCATTACACTGAGCACCGGCTCACCACAGGGCTGTGTGTTGAGCCCCATCCTTTACTCCCTCTACACTCACGACTGCGCCCCCACCCATCCCACCAACACCATCATCAAGTTCGCGGATGACACGACTGTGGTTGGACTCATCTCAGGAGGAGATGAGACAGCCTATAGGGATGAAATCCAAAGGCTGGCAGCATGGTGTTCAGTGAACAATCTTGTCCTGAACTCCTCCAAAACAAAGGAACTTATAATTGACTTCAGGAAAACCAGTGTAGAATACGACCCACTCTACATCAATGGGGTCTGTGTGGAAAGGGTACCCGCTTTCAGGTTCCTGGGTACGCACATCGCAGAGGATCTTACCTGGTCTACCAACACCATCACCACAGTAAAGAAGGCACAGCAGAGACTCCACTTCCTGAGGATCCTCAGGAAAACCAACCTGCAGGAGAAGCTCATGATGTCCTTCTATCGCTGCTCCATCGAGAGTGTGCTGGCATACTGTATAACCACATGGTATGCCAGCTGCTCAGAAAATGACAGGAAGGCCCTTCAGAGGGTCATCACAACGGCCCAGAAGATCATCGGCTGCTCACTGCCCTCCCTGGAGCACCTGTTCAGCCTACGCTGCCTCAGTAGAGCAGGCAAAATAATAAAAGATCCATCCCACCCCGGCCACCGTCTGTTTGTTCATCTGCCCTCTGGTCGACGTTTCAGGTCGATCAAATCCCGAACAAACAGACTTAAGAACAGTTTTTACCCCAGGGCCATACGAGAACTGAACACTACCTTCTGCACTAGGCAACACCGTTAAAAAATCTTTGTACTTAATATAATTGTATTTATTTGTTTTTGCATTTATTGCACATATGTTTGTACGCACCGTCAGGATTGGCTATTTTTTAATTTCGTTGTACTCGTTGCAATGACAATAAATGAATATTATTATTATTATTATTATTATCAAAAATTACAGCAGGATCGTGATCATTTGGGCAAGTGGGCTGAGGAATGGTTAATGGATTTTAATGCAGATATGTGTGAGGCGTTGCATTTTGGGAAGTCAAACCAGGGCAAGACCTTTACAGTGAATGGCAGGGCCCTGAGGAGCGTTGTATAGAATTATCTAGGATCTGTGCGGCCTCACAAATTCCTCTAACTGCACTGATTAGCCACGGATGGGTTTCCCATGGAGAATTTATTTCTAATGGAATGTATATTCGTGGAAAGATCAGATTTTTTTCTTTGAATGCCTGCCATTGCTTATCTGCTGTTGTGCTTTATAATCTAATTTCTCAATCTACCTTCGCCAACTCTCCCTTCATAACTTCGTAATTGCCTATATTTAAGTCAAAGACTCTTGTTTCATACTGAATATGTAATTCTATCATACTGTGATTACAGTTCCCCAGAGGTTATTTTACGATAAGATTACTAATTAATCCTGTCTCATTGTTCACGACTGAATCTAAAATTGCCTTTTGCCCTAGTTGGGTACAGACAAGGTGTTCCAGGGAATTACTTCAAATACATTTCATGAACTCGTCCAAGGCTACCTTTGCCAAATTTATTTAGTTAATTTATATTAAAATGAAAGTCTCCTGAGATTATTGCTTTATCTTTGTTACAAATCTCCAATTATTTTTTTTGATTGACACTCCTTCCAACTATCTACCTGTAGAAAGGGCCTGTGGTTCACTCCCACCAATGATTTTGGGACCTTATTTCTTACCTCACCCAAGTCGCTTCTACTTCCAAATCCCCAGAGGAGTTTCCCCCTCACTACTTCCCTAACGCCATCCTCTGTTGCTCTCTGTCTGATCTTCTCCACCGTTACAAAGTGTGAAGTACTCGGGAATTTTCAGTCATCTTTGCATATCATGCAGCTTTATCTGCATGGCTATTTAATGAAATTATTTACTTGTACCATTAATCCAACTGTCGTATTCTGGAAGCTTTGACTATTCAGAAGTAGGCGGCACGGTAGCGCAGCGGTAGAGTTGCTGCTTTACAGCGAATGCAGCGCCGGAGACTCAGGTTCGATCCTGACTACGGGTGCTGCACTGTAAGGAGTTTGTACGTTCTCCCCGTGACCTGCGTGGGTTTTCTCCGAGATCTTCGGTTTCCTCCCACACTCCAAAGACGTACAGGTATGTAGGTTAATTGGCTGGGTAAATGTAAAAATTGTCCCTAGTGGGTGTAGGATAGTGTTAGTGTACGGGGATCGCTGGGCGGCACGGACTTGGTGGGCCGAAAAGGCCTGTTTCCGGCTGTATATATATGATATGATATGATAGAAGAGGACCTCTTTAATTTAAAAAAAAATAAATCTTTTTTCCCCTGCTGCGGTGCTATTGATTGTCCCTCCCTGACATGTTCAATTTATTGCATTAACTACACCAAAAACATAACATCTGGAAACACTCAGCAGATCAGGAAACATCTGTGGAAGGAAATATGGTTAATGTTACACCGAACACCCTCCATTACAATGAGGGAAGAGATAAAACAATATTACACAAAGGAATTGCAGATGCAGGTTTACAAAAAAGGATATAAGTGCTGGAGTAACTCAGCGTCTCAGGCAGCGTCTCTAGAGAACATGGATGGGTGATGTTTCGAATCGTGACCCTTCTTCATACTGACATTGGCTGTAAATAGCAGAGAGGGGTTGATAAGATAGAATGAATATCTTTGATAGTGTGAGGCCAGGTTTGCTTTAGACTATAGAGATACAGCATGGAAACAGGCCCTTCAGCCCACTGACTCCCCATTAGCCAACTATCATCCCCATACACTCGCACTATCCTACGCACCAGGGACAATTTATATTTTTTACCAAAGCCAATTAACCTACAAACCTGTATGTCTTTGGAGTGTGGGAGGAAACCAGAGCACCCGGAGGAAACTTACAGGGAGAACATACAAACCCCATACAGACATCACCGGTAGTTAGGATCGAACCCGGGTCTCTCGCTGTAAGGCAGCAATGCAACCACTGTGCCACTGTGCTGACCCTGCCCATTGCTCTGGTGATAAGGTTTTGGATATCTGGTTGATTGGCTAATGAGGCTAGTAGTTAAGAAAGGCAAAAACAGAGTAACATGTAGAAGCTATGCAATGTGGAACTGCGGAGCAGGCAATGTTATTAGACAGTTAATTACTGTTGAAGGATAATTGCTGGCAGATAGTTTGCCATTGATATCAGTGGGCTGGCTTTTGAACTATGATGAGACCTAGGACAGGAAGGACATCGAGAGCTTAATAACATGGTGCCAACCACCTCTCCCAATGTCAGCAAGACAAGGAGCAAGTTATTGACTTTATGAATTGAAGTGGCATACACCACCAGTCAGCATCAATGGTGCTAGTGTAGATGGTAGAGAGCTTCATGTTTATAGGCATAAATATCACCAATAATCTGTCCTGGATCAACCACACGAAGCTGACGAAAAAGCGGACAAAAAAGCACACCAACGCCTCTACTTCCTCAGAAGACTAAGGAAGTTCTGCATGTCTCCAACAACTCTTAACATTCAGATGCACTGTAGAAAGCATCCTCAGGTTCCATCTCTATTTGGTTTAGCAAAGCTCTGCACAAGACCCCAGGAAATTGCAGAGTTGTAAATGTTGCCCAGAGTTGTAGATGTGGCCTCCTCTGCATCAATTCCATCTCCACTTCATGCTGCCTCAAGTGAGCAGCTGGCATAATCAAGCACCATTTTCACCCCAGTTAGTTCTTCTTCTCCCCACTCCCATCGGGCAGATGCAAAAGCTTAAAATCATGTACCAACAAACTCAGGAACAGCTTTTCCCCACCGTAAACGTACCACTGAATGGTCCTCTCAAAATCTAAGGGTGTAGCCCCGATCTTCCAACTTCACCTCACTGGGGCTCTTGCATATTTTTTTATTTGCACTTTCTCTGTAATTGTAACACTACAATGTACCATTTGCTGAACATGTGCATGGCTTCATAGTATTCATGTCTTGTATGATTTGACTGGATAGCATGCAAACAAAGTTTTTCACTGTATCTCATAGCATGTGGCAATAGTAAACCAGTAACAATGCCAATACCAAATACAACAGTAATATTGTGTGGTCACACACAGAAATGGGGAAGGAACTGAGAGTGAACTTATTCCCGACCCGGTTGCCAATATCTTTTAATATTCAGATGAGCCATGGCTGATTGTTGGCTGGGCAATATTTAACTGGGTTTGGATCACTTTACCATGTCCTTTTCACAGAGGAAGATCCAAACCATCTCAATCTTTTTGGAAACAAGCAAATATCTCTTTTCACGGTGGGCAAATAGAGGCCAGGGTGAGCTGCTCCTAAAGTTTCAAAAGATTTTTGCATTCACATAAGAAGCCCAGACCAAATTTTGGTTTAATGCATCTTACAAAAGGCAATATTGAACTGTCAGCAAAGACTATCTGATCTAATCTCTGGAGTGGAACTTGAACCCAAAACACGCTGCCTTGGGGGCAAGAATGCCTGTGGTTAAGCCGGGACTGACACTTAGATGATTAAGACATTTTGAAGGATTTGAAGAGTGCTATGATGTATCATGTTCCACACAACACTGAAAGACTGGTGGCCCCAGAAACTGGCTACTCTGACTCTCCAACGATGGTTGGCATGTATTTTTATTTGCACATATGATGTGAGTATCCTGAAGTTAAGCCAGTGATCTATTCCTGCTCCAAAGACACGTCTGAATATAACTGGGTTGCGTGTTGCAAAAGGGAAAATATTGATTCACTGGTTATGTGTACCAAGGTAGAGTGAAGACTTAGTTTATTGTACCATGCAAGCAAATCATACCACGCATGAGTACATCAGGTGTAGACTAAAAGAGAAAATAACAGCCTTCAGAATATAGCGTTACAGCTAGCAAGAAAGTGCAAATTTATAAAGTTCAAGGGCTGAGATAGATTGGAAGATCAGGAAATTCATCCCTAACATATGTGCGGGGATGAATCTGAAAAAATCTGATTACAGCGGGGAAAAAGCTGCCCTTAAATCTGGTGGTATGTGCTTTCACTTATTTGTAACTCTGCCTTATGGGAGAGGGGAGAAAAGGGAATGACTGGGGTGTGAATGATCCTTGATTATGTTGGCTGCTTTCCTGAGGCAGTGTGAAGTGTAGATGGAGTTAGTGGTGGGAGAGGCTGGTTTGTGTGATGGACTGGGCTGCATTCGCAACTCTCTGCACCTTGTTGTCTTGGGCAGGACAGTTGCTTTATCAGACTTTGATGTATAGGATGCTTTCTATAGTGCATCTGTGGAGACAAGCCAAATTTCCTTAGCCTTGTGAGAAAGTAGACATATTCATGTGTTTTCTTGGCCATGTGGTTTTCTTCAATGTGGTTGGACCAGGACAAATTGTTGGTGATGATTCACCCTGAAACTTGTGGCTCTTGCCCATCTCCACTTCATCACGATTGATACAGACTGGGGTGTGTACTTCACTCTTGTCTGAAGAAGGGTCTCGAACCGAAACGTCGCCCATTCCTTGCCTGTCCCGCTGAGTTACTCCAGCATTTTGTGTGTACTTCACCCCGCTTCCTTAAGTCAGTAACAAGTTCCTTCATTTTGCTGACATTGAGGGGGAGGTAGTTATCTTGACACCATGTCACTAAGCTCCCTATCTCCTTCCTGTACACCGTGGAAATGTGGAAAGGCAATACCAGTCCCTGATGCAAAGGTTTGACGATATTGAGCTTGCATGATGGAGTTTGTGTACTGAAATCTCCCAGTACTTTGAAGTTAAGGAGAAGGGACATTGAAATGATAGTGAAAACGTATCAATCTGGAAATTATGAAAATTAGAACTCCATGAAATGCAGGTAGATCATTTAATCCCAGCGATTGAAGAGTGCAAGTAGACAATTTTTCTGAAGTGAGCCTGCCTGATGTTGGAGAGCAATCGACGTGTGAAGTTACTGCCTGGAGTCAAGATAAGCCAACATTGGTGGAGGTTATTCCAACAACAGCTGATGAGTCTGAGACTTGGTCACCATTACTGCTGTTATGATTGCCAGTAACAGAGAAACTGGTCATTGAGTTAAATTTGTGAAGAACATTGAATATGGAACAACACAGCACAAGAACAAGGCTCTCCTCAACCTCCGATGCTCCAGAGTAAATCCAAATATATGCTTTTTTTAAAATATGGGAAAGTAGTGCAATGTAGGTAAAATATAGTTGTGAGCAATAATTGCTATTTTGAGACAACAGCACCATTAGGGGTGGTGTCATACAATGAGCTGGTGTTGAGGCAATGGCAATGTTTTGTGGAAGGTTCCAGAGACATGTGCAGCTCTTGAATGAACTGCACGGAGCTAAAGTTGCATTGTGGAATCCACTGTGGGTTGGTGGGGGTCTTGCACCCCACTGATCCATGTACTTTGTTTAAGGGGGGTGTGAGGAGCTTGATTAGTCCAGCATTGGGGGACGTGTCTTGTTGGACACGACAAACGGACAACAGCTGATGTTTGGAACGCGAAAACATGCCAAAGATGATTTTGCACTTTGTCGTCGAACCTCTGTGTGATTAATGAGCCTCAGTCCAGATGTTCGGTTGATCTTGTTAATTGAGTTGAATCTGTGGTGCTTGTGGTTACTGCACATTTAACAACACGGACACTGAGTATATCCAAGAAAAATATCAATAAGAATTTGGAATTTAAAGGCAACAGGTGATATGGGGTTAATGTGGGGAAGTGATACTGAGGTTTAAGATCAGCATCGAAGGTATTTATTCACAAAATGCTGGAGTAACTCAGCAGGTCAGGCAGCATCTCAGGAGAGAAGGAATGGGTGACGTTTCGGGTCGAGACCCTTCTTCAGACGTTCAGGGTCTCGACCCGAAACGTCACCCATTCCTTCTCTCCTGAGATGCATCCTGACCTGCTGAGTTACTACAGCATTTTGTGAATAAATACCTTCAATTTGTACCAGCATCTGCAGTTATTTTCTTATACTTTAAGATCAGCATGGTTCTGTTGAATGGCAGACCAGCTATCTGTGGCCAAATGGCCTGCTGCTGTTGGGTGGCACCAATAGCCGACTGTTTCATCCTCATGCCCTTAAATTACAGTAGATGGCAATGCCCTGTGAAAGACAGATGTAATCCTAGAATGTTCTCTGATCCATCCTACCACCGAGTGTTCATTGGGTATTGACGTGTTGCTTGTTGCCAATGGTTGATTGAAGATAGTCCCTAAGGCCCACTAAGACCATCCTGAACATCACATTCCATTACACTCTTCTCCAATGTAGAATCAGGTTCTTTGGCTCATTGAGGAATCCCATTTTCCACTTGTCTCCCTGTAACCTTTTCTCTCTCTCTCTCTCATGCTTAAGCTTCCCCGGTCATTCTCCTGCCACCTATCTTTACCAGGGACAATTTGCAGCAGAATTGAACCAACCAACCCACACATCTTTGAATGTGGCAGGGGCCTTGAATTACCTGCATGAAACCCATGCAGTCAGAAGGAAAACATGCAAACTGTACACAGATAACACCTGAGGTTAGGAGTGAACACTGGTCATGGGTCATCTTTACTGCCGCTCCCACCATCTTCCCAGCTCCTTCCCTCACTCCCCTGTCAGGCAGTCGATTGATTTAGTTACTAGTCTTGTCATTGTACCTATCCCTCACTGTTTGGCCCTGGTTCTGGTATCTCCTAGTACACTTTGAGATTTTGGTAGATGACTCGATTATAAGTTGTTGTGATGAGCTTCAAAAAGGAATAGGTGGGTTGGGACAATGCTGTGATTTTGTACATGGAAGGAGAGTGACTTAATGAATGTGTCACTTGAAACGCCTTCACCATTGCATTATGGGCTGTTAATTCATTTGCATCCTTAAAATCTTTGTATGGTTTGATGCATCTTGTACATTCAGCCCCGACTGATAAGTGTTTTCATTTTCCTCCAATAGGCTTTTACCACCTAATTTTAACAACAGTTGATCCTTACTGCATTATTTTGCCCAGTGAATTCCTTGCCTTGCCTTATTCAGTCTTTGCATGGGAAAGTCACAAACAACCATTGAGCCCATTTATTGCTCCCATCTGCTGTTGTATGAGTCCGCTGTACCTTTTGTCCTCCTGTACCAATGCTATCCGTCTGCCTCCAGGCTGTCAAAGAGGCATCAAAGGTAGTGGGTTCCAGGATTTTGATCCAGCAATAGTGAAGCAACTGTAATTTCTGTATAAACAAAGATGGTATGGCGGGCAGAGCTTTTGTTACACACGTTGCCAGTAATGTAGTTGAGGCCATGGGTTGCATGTTGGTGCTGTGAAAGCTTGGTCAAGTTGTTTATCTGGTACATGGATAGGACAGATTTACATGGATAGGACAGGTTTACATGGATAGGACAGGTTTGGAGGGATATGGGCCAAACGCAGTCAGGTGGGACTAGTGGAGATGGGACATGTTGGTTGGTTTGAGCAAGTTGGGCCTAAGGGCCTGTTTCCACACTGTATGACTCTGACTCTAAAACCAACCAGGCATGTGGATAACGTGTTTCACAACATACGTGGAAGGGGTGTGAGAGGGTATTTGTCCCAGAAGTACGAGTGCTTCCAGCTGCATTAGTACAGCACATCCAGAATTGTGGGGTCCTCTTTATGGGAATTGGTTAAAGGCTGAATAAAATTAAGATCATAAAATAATCTGTTCCAATAGATTAATGTTGGTCAGTTTACTTTTAACTTGTCTAAAAATACACCTTTGTCAGAGATGTGTTTGTGGATGAGAACATGGATTGTTCTCCACAGGTAACCTGTGAATATCTGCCATGAATAAAGAAGACTGGATGTTATAAACGCCTGAAAGCCTGGAAACACTCAGCAGCTTGGGCTTTGTCTGAAGAGATAGAAACAGTTAATGGTTCACCAAAGGCCCTTTGTCAGGCACTTCTTGCTGAAACGTTAACTCTGAAACGTTCTCTGTGCTGAGTCAGCATTGCTCCTGCATTTTCTATTTTTGTTTCAAATTTCCAGCATCTGCAGTTTTTGCTAGATGTCAGTGTCATTGTGAAGCATGGTGGGGATGGGAAGCCAGCTTTCCCTGAGCTCTTCTTGGTCTGTTGCAGGTTTCGCTTAATTCTTCTCACCTGTCAGTGCAGCATGTTCTGGAATTCGCAATATCTTCTTAACTCTTTGAATTTACTTTGCTTTCAGCTCGCCCCAATTAAAAATCATTATTATTTTTGTGATTCAAATTCCAATAAGCTATAAAATGTCTCTGAACCAGGGACAGCATCGGTAGTGGGTTATCAGAGCAGCAGAGAGGTTTGGCTACATCAGGATATTAGGCAAAGGACTGAGCTATCACAGAGACGATGTGTGAGCTGCACCTGTGTACTGGGGTATACTACAGTGGATACCAGGCAGAGGCAGATCAAAAGGTGAATAGCAGCAACTCGGTGGAATTCAGCTGTTCTGGCTGAATTATCTGGGATTTTCAGGGAAGGAGTTGTATCGGACTGGTTTTGGTTTATATATTTTTTTTGCGGCGAAATACAGTGAAAAACGTTGCTTTGCAGGTTATCCAATGAAAAATCATACAATCAAGTTCAAGACGCTAAATGATTTATTCCTGGTTTGATCTAATCTTTCAAGGGCAGTTAGATTGAATGCTAGAAGTGCCATTAGATAACATGGCCTGAGATACTCAGCATCCAGGCATCTCACTTGCCCAGTTATACGCCACTACAGACGAGTAAAATCAACTCAGTTAGCCAACTTGGTTGACGTGGACAAGTTGGGCTAAAGGGTCTGTTGATAATGCAGTGTAGCTCTATGACTATGACTATGAGATGAATCAGAAGCATCTCTAATAGAAGTGAATGACACCAGAGAGAGTCAGTCCTGGTCTCCTGTCTCTCTCATCAACAGCCCAGCCTGAAGCAGGGAATTGGGTTGTACCTCTGTGTTCCCGTTAACTCAGGACTCAATGGTTGAGTGCACAACGGACAAACCATGCCTTGCATTTCACTGCAGTGCTTCTCTTCCTTCATGTTGCATACCCGTCCAAATTACAAGGCTTGGCTTAGAAATTGATGGTGGATTTTAAGAGCCTGATAATGCTGACGCAATCAGCATTGGGGCTGGAGGGCTTCCCGTCGGGAGTTGATGTGGGTGGCCTGTTGCCCCCAGTGAAGCAGTTCGCTCATGCACTGTGAAAGGGAGAGGCTTGATGAGTCGAACAGCTTTTCCTTTCCCTGCCTGAGTAACAGGCATTGCAAAGAGTTGCCTCATTATTTATTTGGGGAAGAAAAAGCTGCCTTTTTTTGTTCCTTTATGTAGTAGAGCTCTTCAACCAACACCTGGGCGACTCAGCTCCTTATTTTTAGTCAGGGTGGCAGTGGTGGGTGTGGAATATTCTGCCCTCTTTGTTTTCTTTTTGCTCTCTGCATAGTTTATTCTTCACTCCTTTTGCCCAGCACACAATGACTCCTCTTATTTGCTTTCCTTCGCAAGAGAGTGACAGGAGAGTCTAAAGAAAAGGGACTCACGTTTCATTACACACTCATTGTCAATAAATCCTCCGGCTGGCTTCACCCAGGCTATTCTCTTGCGGTTGGTAATTTGTTTTCAGTCAGCCTGTTGCTAGCACTCTGCTTTGTTTCCCTTGAATAAGATTATGATAAATGGATTCTGGTTTTGTTGCTCTGGTTCATATAAAACTATTCAATCTTCGTAGGTCATGTGTCCTGTACTGTAAATGTTTAAGGTAACAATGGATTGGAACAGGTAGAGTCTCATTTTTCTTGCAAAGTGTTATCTGCCTTACATTATTATGCATTTTGAGTAATTTTCCAATAAGATTAGTCGACAAATGTCTTTGTTTTGTATTCCCCAGTCCATTCAGACTGCAGTGTTTCCACTGAGGGAATAGAGCAGCCTTGCTTGCCATGTTAGATTGATAGATTACTGTTTAATGAATTGAATGTGAATCGGGAGGGGGGAAGTCCAGAACAAGGGAATGTTTTCTTGAGGCCCAACCACTGAGCCAAAGTGATGCCAGAAGCAATTTTTCAAATGAAGGAAATTGAAGCACGTGCTCCCAAAATCCCATTGAAACTGGGATTAAATTATAAATGTTGAAGTTGAGATTGATGGATTTTTAAAATGGTTCTGGGGTATCAAGAGTCAAGGATCAAGTCTTGGTGTGAGCAATCTGATGCGGATTAATCATGAGCTCATGCAGTTGGTCTTGCAGGAATGATGAGGACATCTGCCCAGAAATTCAGGACATGGTCCACACACTGCGGCAAGACTGGCAATAGAAGTGAATGTGACCTGGCTTCACCCTTGGAGCAGCCTGCACCACACTGATAATTCACAAGCCCATCCTGCAATCTCCACACAAACCTGTGTTGCCCCCATTGATGGTTCCCTCCAATAGACCACATACAACCTGAACTCTAATCTCCCATATCTACACGCAGGCTTAAACGATGTTGGTCCAATGTACATCCCTCATGCCACCACTCCCTCTGCCACTAACCCAATTGTGTGTTGGCTGGTGACTGTTTTACCCTTCTCCCACCACTACCACCTCCTCTCAAGCTCAGCCCCAGAGTAGAATGCTGACTTGCATGTCTTTGGTACTGAAAATGGTCTCGAGCAAATGGAGCTTTCACCAGAGGACTGAGGATTGAACCAGTCAATGTGTCTCTGCAGTCCCCACCCATACTTTCTGTATATTCATCCCCCTACCCTCACCGAGGTGGTAAATGCAAGCAAACTATGTTGGAAGAATGCATGAAGGTCATAAGTAAGTGCCTTGTCAGGGCAACATCTGGAGGGTCTTCTAGTTTCAGATGTTAAGAGGGCAGCAGGTTTTACACTATATCTCAACCTGCGGTTGCACTTTGCATTCTTCAATTAAAACAGAAATGTTAGAAATACTTAGCAGGGGGTAATGCAGAATGTGTGGAGAGAGGAACCACGTTAGAGAACCATAGGACCCTTTTCCCCCCCACTTTGGGAGCAAGTAGAGGATTCTGAAACGAGAGGGCAGAGCTTTAAGGTGAGAGGGGAGAGATTTAAGAGGGGCCTCATGGGCAACATTTTCATTCAAAAGGTCATTCGTATCTGGAATAAGCAGCCAGAGGAAGATGTAGAAGTGTTTACAATTGTGACTTTTAAAAGGCAGTTATATAGAGAGGAAGGGTTTAGGCAGCTATGGGCCAAATGCAGGCAAATGGGACTAGCTGTATGCCAACTTAGTCAGTGTGAACAATTTAGGCCAAAGAGCCTATTTCCATGCTGCACACCTCCATGAATAACAGGGTCAAAGTTTCAGGCTGATGACCTTTCATTACAATTGGGAAAAGTAAGAAACTGGGGCCTTTCTAAGTTGCTGAGAAGAGGGTGGGGAGGAGAGAACAAAGGGAATGTCTATGATAGGGTAGAGCAGAAAACAAATGATGGGGCTTCTGGCTGGGAGAGGGTGGAAGGATTGTTAAGTACAGTTTATCTGTCTGATGGTAGTGTAAACATAGAGATGAATCTGGGGGAAGGAGAGGGCGTCACAAGTGTGCAGCTCACGGAGATGCAGCCTCAGAGCTCCAGCGTCCAGTGCTGTCGATGTGGAGTTTGCACTTTTTCTCAGTAACTGCGTGGGTTTGGAATCGATATTGGTTTATTATTGTCACGTGTATTGAGATACAGTTTGGGTTCTATCCAGGCAAACCAAACTGTACAAGAGTGCAATCAAATCATACACAAGTACAACAGGTAGTGCAAAGAGAAAAACACCAGAGTGAGAATATAATGTTACAGGATTATAATGTTACAGTTACAGAGAAAGTGCAGATTTTAAAAAAGAGTAAGGTTCGCAATGATGTAGGTTGGAAGATGTACACCACACACTCAGTTATGGGAGGACTATTCAGTAGTTTGATTATAGCAGGAGGAAGCTGTTACTGAATCTGGTGGAACATGCTCCCAATCTTTTTTATCTGCTGCCCAATGGACAAGGGGGGAAGAATGAATGATTCCGATGAAAATAGTCCTTGATTACGTTGACTACTTTCCTGTGCAGTCGAAGGAATTGAAGGGGGAGGGGCGGGGGGTGGGGGTGGGAGGAGCTGATTGGAGCTGATTGGTGTGATGGACTGGGCAACACCCACAACTCTGCATTCCAAATGTCTTAAAGGTTTCCCTCAGGTGCTTTGGTTTCCTCCCACTTCCACAAGGTGAACAGGTTGATAAATTAACCAGCCACTGTAAGTTGCCCCTCACACCTAGGTGTGTGGTTAAATTTGGTTGTGGCTTAATTGGACTGTGGACAGAAAACAGAATTACTGTAGGATTTCTGTAAATGGTCGGCATGAACTCATGGGCTGAAGGGACGGTTTTCATATTGTATGACTGTGTCTGTAGGGAAAATATTGTGCCAGAACTGTGAGATACAGCACTACTAGAAAACTGAAATAAATGAGTGTGTTTCATATTGCTACACAGTGAATTATTTGAAAACCTGCCACAATCTGAGGAAATCCACAATGGCTTAAATCCCAGTGAGACATCATTTGGAGTATCATCACTGGCGTAAGGCAAGAAGAAATAGAAAAAGTAGGGTAGAGGAAGGAAGAGGTTATCAATGTGATAGTGGTGGTGTGGGGGTCAGGAGAAGAACAGAAAAATGACTAACAGGAAAGCGGGCGTATCTCTCTACAGGATAGTTTCAAAAAGAGGGAATGAACAGACCAGTGAACACTCACTGAGTTTTGATTTGCTTTATGGACAGGGAAGGTTGATGGAGTGTTTAAGTTTGCTCTCGATGGAGGAGACTTCCAATACACTTCTAATATGAGAGCAAATTATTTTCAAATGCTGAAAATATATATTTTTAAACTGAAACTGCTGGAAACACTCAACCAGTGGGAAGACAAACAGGCCCAGCATTCTGGCTAATGTCCTTCAGGAACTGTCCAATAATTCATCCCATTTTTTCTTCTGAAAATATGTACATTCTTTATTTAGACTAACCCCTTAATGTTGTCATGTAGTTTTGTTGTAGGTGTTCATGGGAGGGGATGTCACAAACTTGTATTGCCCTTCCATTATTACCCCTGAACTGAGGAAACAGTGAAGCTGGAGTAACTCAGCGGGACAGGCAGCATCTCTGGATAGAAGGATGGGTGACGTTTCGGGTTGAGACCTTTCTTCAGGCCTGTGTGGTATGAATGGTTTATGTGGAACCATCAGAACCAATTTTGCTGTTAAATCTAATTCTATCTTTTTAGCAATGGACTGCTTTACTTGTCAGATGTGCCTAATGTAGAGATACATTTTTCCATACATTATTTGATCTCCTGAGGGATTGATAATGGGTAATCAGACATACCAGAGGTTAATATGGTTTGGACACAGCTGTCGGACACCCATCAGCAAATTACAGTCGGGTGGTTTGTGTTTAACCTGCCCGTTAGGACTCTGAAGACATTGAACCAAACACTGGTTTTACACCTAGCCCCGTATCTCTTTCCACTCATTATTGCATCTGCGCGGTGCCCAGGTGCAAGTGTAAAGAAGGCTTTAATCTGATGGAATGCCCAGATCTAAGTGACAATAAATAAGAATTATCTTCCGCTTAGGAAACAGCAGGCCTGAACGAGGTGCATCATCTCGGGAATTAAATATTCACACCAGAGGACAAGAAAATCCTTTGAGCAACTTCATTTGAGAGTCCAGGGAATGTCTTTTGCGGTCGGAGGTGAAAGCTGAGTCTTATTCTGCCATCGTCCCAAAACAACATTCTATAATATTAACCTAACCAATGGGCTCATTTGCTTTCTCCCACTGAAGTTGTGGAGTATTAAATACTGATTGTGAAGAGCAATTGCTGCTTTAAGCTGTTAACTGTTTAAATTTTGCAATTAACTGCTACCCAGGTTGCAACATTGTTGAAAATATTAGAGCCATGAAAAGCCTTGAATAAATGATGTGCACTTTGTTTCAGCTCTTCATGTCTGATGTATTAATCTGCGACTCTGCCACAGGCTTTGACAGCGATTAACTAACCGTTGAGACATGTTCTTTGCACAAGCATTCTTTTCAAGTTTGTATGTTGTCCAAATCTATGGGAAAGGAAATCTAGTTTAATCATTTGGATTAACTCATGCAGAAAGAGGCCAACTATTAAGCCATTTTTGCCAATATCAAAGATTCCACCCGTTTTGGGCATGAAAAATGGAAACAATGTTTTGCCCATTTGCTAGATTGTAAAACTGGGACATCGTCACTTTACAAAGCGGCTGTTGTGGTTCCCTGCCAATGGCAGGTGAGCTGGATGGTGATGGTTACAGCTGCCTGTACTCATGGCTCTCAGTGGTGCATTGTTGGCTGGGGAGGGGAATGGAAGGAGGGTGGGAGCCAGTGTCTATCCCCCAGTGCACTGACACTGCGATCCTTGCGATTGCTCGAGGAGTGCAGGAACTGAAGCCTTGGGAGGGGGGAACTGCAAATGTCACCCAGTGATCACATTAAGGATTTCCATATGGTTAAGTAACCGGTTATTAGAGTTTTACTGAAGTCATGATATAATCTTCCCTTTTGATTCCCTCGTAGCTAACTCCCAATCTTCCTCATTGTGGCCCGTGCACCATTTAAAAATCTGCACTTTCTCGGTAGCTGTAAAACACTATATTCTGCACTCTGTTTTCTTTCTCGTTTAGCACTGTTGCACGTGTTCATTTTCATTGCACTCGTGTATGGAATGATTTACCTGGATTACATGCAAAACAAGATGTTCACTGTATCTCAGTAAACGTGACAATAATAAATCAATATCAATGGCAGTAAGATTTCCCAAATTTGGTGAGAGTTGATGCCTGTCTAAATATTTGCATATCTGAGTCAGTCAGAGTCATACACCAACGAGTCTATGCCAATCCATTTATGCTAATCTTGCACTAACCCATTTATCCTCTCCATATTCCCATCAATGTGTAACAGAGCCATGGTCTACAGCAAGCAAACGGACATTCAACCCAACTTGGCCATGCTGACCACATTGCCTAAAGAAGCTAGTTGGGTTGCTTGTACCTGGCCCATATACATCCAAATCTTTCCTATCCATGTACTGGTCTCTTCAACGTTGTAATTGTACCAAACTCCAACTCTTCTCTGGCAGCTTGTTCATTACACCCACAACCCATTGTGTGCAAAGTTGCCACTTGGGGCCTTATTAAATCTTTTGCCTCTCACCTTAAACTCATGCCCGCTAGTTTTAGACTCCCATGTTCTGGGGAAAGACTGTGGCTATTCACCTTGAGTCTGAAGAAGGGTCTCGGCCCAAAACGTCACCTATCCATGTTCGCCAGAGATGCTGCCTGGCCGGCAGGGTTACTTCCAGTAGTTTGTGCCTTTTGTGTATTAACCAGCATCTTGTGTGTTAACCAGTTCTTTGTCTCTACACCTTATCCATTCATCTCATGATTTTATAAGCTTCAAAGAATCTATACTGTGGGTGTGAGTTGGTTGGTTTGTTGGAGACAACAAGCTGTGGTTACTCTGCCTTTGCAACATGGTACTTAACAGATTTCAAATAGAATGGGAATGTTTCTGAATAAGCAAAGCATTATATGTGCAGGAGAGGCGTTGATACATTTGTTGACATCAAAGAAATTGATATTTGTGGAGTTATGCAGGGAAGTGGTGTTGATGTCAAATCATCTGTGATCTTATTAAAGGGCGGAGCAGACATTCGGTGGGGGGGGGGGGGGGGGGGGGGGGAGGGCTGAGTGGCCTTCTCCAGTTTCAGTGTCTTATGCTCCTAAAGGCAATGCACCTCTTCTGCTGGTGACACTGCTGCCTCGCAGCCGCTGTGATCCGGCTTCAATCCTGACCTCGGCTCCTGTCTGGTGTTTGCACATTCTCCCTGTGACCATGTTAGTTCCCTCCCACTTCCCAAAGACATGCAGGTTGGTAGGGTTAATCAGCCACTGCAAATTCTTCTTCTCTGGTTCAATGGAACATTATTCTCGCATTACCTAAGTACAGTGAAATTATTTTTGTACACAGTTTATAGGTAAGTGGCAGAATATGGTAGGAATTAAGGGGATTGGCAAGAGAATAGAATGGGAATGGTGTAAATGGTTGTGTTCATGTTAGTGAGTTTGAACCAGGTTAAACTGAGGCAGCAATGCGCTTTGCAATGGTGGACTGTGCCTAGGTTGAGAAGAGTAAAAGTGAAATTGGGGTCTATTAAACGTTAGTGTATAGCACCCAGCACAGTGGGATTATTTCTCAGCATTGTCTGACTTATCAGCTGGAAAGATATTTCTAGACCTGGATCCTGATGGAACTTTCATATATCAGCTCCTATAGTCATCTTCGACCCACTATCTCCATGCCAACTATCAGGCACCCATTTACACCAATTCTACACCATCTCCCACCATTCCAATAGACAATAGGTGCAGGAGGAGGCCATTCGGCCCTTCGAGCCAGCACCGCCATTCAATGTGATCATGGCTGATCATTCTCAATCAGTACCCCGTTCCTGCCTTCTCCCCATACCCCCTGACTCCGCTATCCTTAAGAGCTCTATCCAGCTCTCTCTTGAATGCATTCAGAGAATTGGCCTCCACTGCCTTCTGAGGCAGAGTATTCCACAGATTCACAACTCTCTGACTGAAAAGTTTTTTCCTCATCTCAGTTCTAAATGGCCTACCCCTTATTCCTAAACTGTGGCCTCTTGTTCTGGACTCCCCCAACATTGGGAACATGTTTCCTGCCTCTAACGTGTCCAACCCCTTAATAATCTTGTACGTTTCGATAAGATCTCCTCTCATCTTTCTAAATTCCAGTGTATACAAGCCTAGTCGCTCTTTCCCCTTTACTCCTCCCATATTCTACCACATAAATATACACTAAGAACAATTTACAGTGGCTGAATATCCTACCAACCTGCTTGTTATGTTTTGGGCAAGAAATAGAGCATGGAAACAGGCCCTTCGGCCCACTGAGTCCACGCCAATTATCAATTACCCGTTCCCACTGATTCTATGTTATCCCATTTTCTCATCCACTCCCTACACACCAGGTGCAATTTACAGAGGCCAATTAGCCTATAAACCCTCACATCTTTGGAGAAGGTGCAAACTCCACAGAGACCGCCCAAGGTCAGGATTGAACCCAGTCTCTGGTGCTGGGAAGCAGCCATCAGCGCTACAAGCTGCATCACAGAGCCAATCTTCTTGATAAAATTGACCAGAAGGTAAAAGCTGTGGTGAACCTGGCCCAGACGAGTCAGTACATTGTGGATGAGTCTGAGGGCAGTGCAGGGAGTGGTACCCTGTGCTGTGGAACACCGCCCTGCATCACGTTTCCCACACCAATGTCACAGATATGCCGCCAAGCCCTTCAGCCCACTGCCCCTCCCAGTGCTGGTCCACATCAACACTTTTTCCAACCATAGTGATCCAACAACATCTGTGAGAATCCCATCCAATCTAGAGACAATACCCTGTCACCAACAACTTATCGGGATCCCCAGATTTAACCAGGCCGACCTCCCCCCTGCCAACTGTGGAAGTGGCTCATTAACCCAGACCATGGATCTGGAACCAAGGAGCACTGACATCAACCCACCCTGTGACATCAGTTGCAGTGAGGCACCTCATCACTCTTCTCAGCAGAAACCATTGAGTAGATCAAGAGCAAGGCTCCTTGTGTCATTCGAAAGGTGAAGGAGGAGAAGACAATGACGAGCTGTCATGGAGATTTTTGTCACAATGTTTGCTAATTTTAAATCTTGGAGGTCAGCTAAAAATCTGCCAAAGCAAGTTTTAACGAGCATTACAATGAGACTGGTAGGATTGGTGTGATCTAAAAGCAACACAAATCCAGATTCTACAAATCTGATATAAAAGCAGAAAATACTTGAAATACTCAGCAGATCAGACGACATGGTCAAGTCAAGTCAAGTCAAGTCAAGTCAAGTCAACTTTATTTGTCACATACATATACAAGATGTGCAGTGAAATGAAAGTGGCAACGCCTGCGGATTGTGCTAAAACTACAAAACAGAATAGATTTTTTTTTTAACACAAAAAATACATTAATACAGTAAATTAAATTAGTCCCTGTTGATATGAGAGTTAACAGTCCTGATGGCCTGTGGGAAGAAACTCCGTCTCATCCTCTCTGTTTTCACAGCGTAACAGCGGGGGCGTTTGCCTGACCGTAGCAGCTGGAACAGTCCGTTGCTGGGGTGGTAGGGGTCCACCATAATGTTGCTGGCTCTGGATTTGCACCTCCTGATGTATAGGTCCTGCAGGGGGGCGTGTGTAGTTCCCATCGTGCATTCAGCTGAACGCACTACTCTCCGCAGAGCCTTCCTGTCCAGGGCAGAGCTATTCCCAAACCAGATTGTGAAGTTTCGGGACAAGATGCTTTCTACAGCCCCAGAGCAGAAGCACTGAAGGATCCTCAGAGAGACTCTGAATTTCCTCAATTGTCTGAGGTGGTAAAGGCGCTGCCTTGCCTTACTCACCAGTGCGCCAATGTGTGTTGTCCATATCAGATCCTCTGTGATGTGGACTCCCAGGCAACGGTAGAGTTGCTGCCTTACAGTGCCAGAGATTGTTCTTTGCGGAGTTTGTATGTTCACCCTGTGACCTGCATGGTTTTTCTCCAGGAGCTCCGGTTTTCTCCTGCACTCCAAAGACATTTGTAGGCTAATTTGCTTGGTAAAATTGTAAATTGTCCCTAGTGTGTGTAGGATAGTGTTAGTGTACGGGGGTCGCTGGTCGGCATGGACTCGGTGGGCCGAAGGTCCTGTTTCTGCGCTCTATCTCTAAACTAAACTAAATTAAAAAGATCAGGCAACATCTGTGGAAAGGGGAAACATGATTACTATTTCATCAGAAGCGTATGATCTTGATCAGTGTTACCTAGTGATTATACTTGTTATGCAGCTATCAAATAGATGTTAGTTAAGCTGTAAAAAATTATTTTGCATTAGCTTCTGACAAAACTGTTTGGCAGCTGATGTACTTTGTCAAACTTTGCCAACTTGGGGACTTTTTGTTGCACCAGCAGTCGGGCTGTCATAGAGAACAGTGGCTGCACAGCAAGCAAATTCTAGCAGATCGAATGATGGGAAGGAGTGGGCTGGGTCCCAGAGGGAGGAACTGAATGTTGAAAGAAGACAAAGCAAAGAGAGAACACACACAGATCTAATAAGGGAGAAAGTGAGCAAAAACAAACATCTTTTTAACATGATGATGATTAGGTCATTAGCCCAGAGGCATAGGAAACTTGGCAAAACAGCATGTGAATCAGTGTTTTTAATCCACTTGGGAACTGAATTCCCACTGTAAAGCCTGATATGTTTTCCCTTATTCTGTGACGTCTTGACTCAAATCATTGATCAAAATAGTGCAGAAATCCCTGAAGTCTAGTCCACTAGTGGAGATCTGTTGATCTGTACGGAGGTTGAATGTGGTGGGGGATTGGAGGCAGAATCATGCCCACCTTTGGGCAACAGCCCAGCAGAAAGGGGAATGGAGCCAACACAAGGCTCATAGCATGCTCCCTGCATTTGAAAAGTAAGGACAATACAAGCAATAACAGTATAATTAGGTCCGACCCAAATTTTAATTATCTTTATGGGTTTTTTTCTGCCCTTTAGTTTCACGCTGTACATCACTTCTGCATGAAATTCTGTGTGTGTGTGTGTGTGTTGTGTGTGTGTGTGTGTGTGTGTGTGTGTGTGTGTGTGTGTGTGTGTGTGTGAATGTGATCTGAATTCAGAATGGAGTTTTGTTCACTATCCGTTTAAATAAAAAGTATTCCTTTTGTGTGGAAGAAAGAAAACATGCAAAGCTGTTTACAGAGAGCTTAGTTTGAATATCTATGCATAAAAAAGCGATTGCTGCCAATGTGTATTTGAGACAGAATTCAATGAAAGGACTCTTACCTATATTGTGTTTGTGAAGGTCCCTGTTGTTGGGTTGTAAAAAGAATCAGATTTGGAATTCTATTACTTTTTCACGTAGTTTAAAGTATTTTGTAACTGAAGCGTTGCAACGTAGAGAAGCCTAATGCATTCCTTTTCCTTCATTGTCATTGCCCAACATGCTCATAACAATTTCAGTTTCATAGCTTGAATAATGTGGTGCAGCAGCAGAATGCTTACAATTTTCAGAACTAGAGGTTGGGAGATGATGTGAAAATATTACAAACTGCAACTTGTTCATTCTGAAATACTGCCCCTAATCTACGACAAATGCAAGGAAGAGAAATCACAGCAATTGTGATGATGTTTGCAAAAGAAAACTGTGCTTTGAAGACACATGAAAATTTTAACAGGGAGGGATGGGAGGAGTGGTTTGCGTGATGGACTCGGATGTGTTCACTCTGCCGTTCGACTCTGCAGTAAAATATCTAACCGTCAGGAGTGGGAATTGAACCCCACCTGCAGTGGAGACGACTATCTAAACACAGTGTCTTGGACTGCAGATCGATAATAAGCCCTTTATCAGAAATCATCATTTGCTCAGTGTCATTCTGCTCCCCAATAGTCGTTACGTCTCCATCCAATTACAACAGTGATTGATTTTGGGGTAATGGTAAAATGATATTGTATTTCTGAATTTGTCCACAGTGGGCGTGATATTTGAGGTGATGGCTAGGACTGACTGAGTAGAAAAAGTTTAGACAGACTGTTTGAGAATGGATGAGAATTCTTTCCATTGTAAGAGACTTAACCTCCTCTCCAATGACGAACAAAGAAGGGAGAATTGGCCATTCTTTGCTTCTTAACCTCTTTCACACAACTGATATTGTGCATTTGCATTGGCCCAACAAGCTGTGGGATGGTTGATGTTGGGCTGAAGCTCAGGGTTGCCTCTGTTTCGGATTCTGTGGAACAGAGTGCCGCTATTCACAGAGCAGCCCAAAGAATTTCTGACAGCCATTCCAGCAGCCTTTGGTGACTGTTCCCAGGAGGTCTCGGAATTCATCCTTGTGTGCCAACAAACACAGATTTGCTCTTGCCAAACACACAGTTGCACTTTGTTGTCCAGAGAGCTGAGAGTGAGCGTCTCTCTGAAGTCCGCCGCCCAGCTGTCTCATTCTTGCACAGGAACTTCGACCAACAATTGCAGAGGCCGAGTTCAAATCCCATCACAACAGCTGTGGAATTTAACTTGTAAATAATCTTGCATTTGTAACTAAACAAGTGGTGTTAATAATGAAGGCTACAGATCACTGGATTGTGGTTAAAAACCCCATTCCATCACCAATGTCATTCACAGATGATATCTACTGTCCTTACCTAGTGGAGCTGCTACCTCACAGCACCAGAGACTTGGGTTTGATCCTGGCCCTGTGTGGGGTGTTTGCATTCTCCCTAAGACCGCATGGGTTTCCGCTGGGTGACCTGGTTTCTTCCCACATCTGAATGGTGTAAAGGTTTGTAGGTTAATTGTCATCTGCAAAACTGCCTCTAATGTGTAGGGAGTGGATGAGAAGATGGTATCGGAAGTGATGCAGATGGCCAGGTTGCCCACTACTGCAATGGTTCAACAGTGAGGGAATGAAACTGGACTGGTGGCCAACTCAGGTGTTGATTTCCAACATGGCAGCGATCTCCCCCAGTCCAGCTGACTTTGCTTGGTCCTCCTCACAAACATTCAGGGGCTGTGCTTGAATTTGGACAGATGTCCCATGGACTAGTCAAGTAAGAACCTGGTATAATTGTTCTCACAGTTTAGTTTAGTTTAGTTAAGAGATACAGCACGGAAACAGGCCCTTCGACCCACTGGGTCCGCGCTGACCAGCGATCCCCACATATTAACACTATCCTACACACACCAGGGACAATTTTTACCTTTACCAAGCCAATTTACCTACATACCTGTACGTCTTTGGAGTGTGGGAGGAAATCGAAGATCTCGGTGAAAACCCATGCAAGTCACAGGGAGAACGTTCGAACTCCGTACAGACAGCACTCGTAGTCGAGATCGAACCCGGGTCTCCGGTGCTGCAAGCGCCGTAAGGCAACAACTCTAGTGCTGCGCCACCACGTCACAGAATCAGACCTTACAGAGCTGCCAGACTCCCCCATCACAAACCTGGGTATGCCCTGTGCTAGCAGCATGACAGAACTGCCCCACTGGATGGGAGGGCTCTGCGTTGGAAAGGCGGGAGAGAGTAGCACTGCAGTCCTCAACATCAACTCCAAACCCCTTCTGGTCTCAGTCCTTCACATCAAATACGGACAAGCGAACCTCCTATTGATTACCACCTACTGTTCTGGGGGCCACCACCGGTGGAGAACTCAAACGGACAGACAGCCACTTAAATATCAAGGATGGATTTGATCTTGGGCATCCTGTATCAAATGACTCAACGTTTATCCTTTTTATCCGCTGCAAGGTGTAGGTGAGGGATGTGATAAAAATACTTTCCACTTGCTTGGATGAGTGCAGTTGCAACAAGATTCAAGAAGCTTGCCACAATTCAGGATTATACAGCCTGACTGATTGGCACGTCATCAATCACCTAAGACATTTGTTCCCACTCACTCAGCACATGGGTGGCACGGTGGCGTGGCGGTAGAGTTGCTGCCTCACAGTGCCAGAGACCCGAGTTTGATCCTGACTAAGGCTGCTGGGGGGGGGGAGGGGGAAGGGGAGGGGCTAGACCAATGCAGGAGAGGTTTGGGGGAGTTTTAAGGGGGGTTGAGGGGGGATAAAGTGGGTGAGGGGAGGAGGGGGGATAAGGGGGCTTTAGGGGGGATGGAGTGGTTGAGTGGGGGGGAGGAGAGGTTTGGGCCCAACGGGTCCACTTGATCTAGTCTCTAAACTAAAACTAAACAAAAAAAACATAGTGACTGCAATATGAAACCCACATCAGTACACCGCCGTTACTCATCTTCACTTAAATATATCTCATGTTCTGGCCTTCATCACCCACAGTGGCAGAAAATTCTAGGGATTTACTATTCTCTGAATTAACAAATTTCTCTACACTTTAGTTTTAAATGACCAGCCCCTTATTTTGCAGCCATAACCCCATGGCAAGATGTTCCCACTGGTAAAACCATTTCCCCATCTACCCTATCAATGAAGGTGAACTAGCATGCACAATCTACAGCCCCCTGTGTATCTTATATGTTTGAATAAGGCTACCCCTCATTCTTCAAAGAATGCAGGCACAACTGTCTTCCCTCTCTTGAAAAGACATTCCAGGACTTAGCCAGTTGAATCGCCTTTGGACTGCCTCCAATACTGCTACTGTATATCCTTTATAGGTCAGAAGACAAACACTCCACACAGTACTCTAGGTGGAGTCTCACCAATAGCCTGGGCAACTGTAACAAAACCTCCTTCTTCTTAAATTCCAAGCCCTTTGCAATAAAGGCCAGCATGCCATTGGCGTTCCGAACTACTTGTTGGACCTGCCTGCTAACATTTTGTGATTCTTGAATGCACGTGAGTGCCTAGATCTCTCTGTAGTTCACTTGTTTGCATTGTCTCTCCATTTAGATAATAATCTTGTCTTTCAATTCCTCTTACACTTCACACTTCCTCACATAAAACCGTATTTGCTTGGTTTTGGTCCAATACATCAATATCCTGTCACAGAATCTTTGTGTCCTCATCAAACACAAAGGAGAATGGCAGTGAATGCACGGGAACACCACCACCTCCAGAGTCCCCTCCAAGTCACCCACTATCTTTGTTTGAAAGACCACTGGTCCTTCATTACTGGAACTCTCTCCCCAAACGGCACTCTGGGAGTGTCTTCACCAGAAGAACCGCAGGGTTCAAGAAAACAGTTTCTCACCGCGTTCTCAAGACTGCCGGGATGTGCTGCTGTGGCGGCGGAAGACTCCCGGGATGCACAATGACGCCTGGACTTTCCATGGCTACGCGTGGCGGCAGCCCTATTTCACTGCTGTTAAGAAGGACCTGGCAGGCCGCGGCGTCCGCAGGGTGGGGGGGGGGGGGGGGGGAGCCCAGAAGCCCAGCCCCGAGAACTGGAGAGCCGAGGATGAGGGAGGCTGCGATGGACATGAGGAGTAGGCCAGTAGGAGAGGGACCAGGGTTTTGCTTCCAGCACCTTCAAGATCAGTTGCAGGAGGAGCCCGGGGACACAAAGACAGTCGGGCGAGGAGAGGGACATTGATAACTGTATCTGTAACTGGTCTATATCCTGCTCTATCCAGACAGCCTCCCTCAATATTTGCAAATCCTACCAATTTTGGTGCAAACTTACTATCTAACACATCTCTATTTACGTTCATAAATACATATACTGTAAGGTCCCAGCGCAGATCCCTGTGGAATACTTAGTTTAGAGATACCGCACGGAAACAGGACCTTCGGCCCACCGAGTCCACGCTGACCAACGATCCCTGTACATTGGCACTATCTTACACACTCGGGACAATTTACAATCTTTGGCGGAGCCAATTAACCTACAAACCTGTACAACTTTGGAGTGTGGGAGGAAACCGGAGGAACTGGAGAAAACCCACGTGGTCATGGGGAGAACATATAAATTCCTTAAAGACAGCACCTGTGGTCAGGATCGAACTTGTGTCTCTGGCCCTGTAGGGCAGCAACTCTACCGCTGCTACACCATGCCGCCTCTAGTCACCAACCTCTAACCAGAATAAGATGCTTCCACCACTACCCTCTGTTTTCTGTGGCGAAGCCAGTTCTACTTACCAAGCAAGCTAACAAGTCACAATGGATCCCATGCAACTTAATCTTCTGGATCTGCCTACCATGAGGGACTTTATTATAAGCCCAAAATCCATGAAGACAATATCCTGTTGTATCCTCATCAATCACCTTTAACACTGACTCAAAAAACTCATTTGCATTAATAAGATATGACAAGCTGCAGACAAAGCCTTGCTGACTGTTCTCTTCCAAATGTGCTATAGCTCATGAATAGCCCTCAAGCCTGTCCCATCATTCAATATGATCATTACATCTGCCCTAGGCTTCAACTCCTCCACTGTGCTAGTTTTCCATGGTCCACGATTCCTCAAAATTTCATAATTTGCCTGCGTCCATTTCACAATTATCTAGCCTCCACAACCCCTCTTTTGAGAATTCCAGAGATCCTCCACCAAGTGTGGGAAGAAATTTCTATCTATTCCTTTTAAAATAAACTTCAGGCAGGTTAGCAGGAAGGGCCTGTATCTGTGTTGCATTACTCTATGGCATGATGACTGGCCCTTCATCCGAGACTGCCCCACCAGAGCCTGCGGAAAGTGTTCCTGTAATCCACTGTCAGTAACATCAGTGTGTGAAATCATGGTGATTCTTCTCCTGTTTCTCTCTGGCCCATCAAACCCAAACATCAATTTGTGAGTAAAAATACAAAAGGCAGAAACGGCAGAGAAATTGCTTGAAACACTCAGCGGATCAATGGGACGGTCCGGTGGCACATCTGGTGGACTGCTGCTTTACAACTCCAGCAAACTAGGTTTAATCCTGATAGTGGCTGCTGTCTGTGTGGAGTATGCCTGTTTTCCCTATGGCCGCATGTGTTACCTCCAGGTACCACAAAGGCACATGGGTTAATTGGCACAGTAAGTTTCCACTATTGTGGAGGTGAGGGGTACAATCTGGGTGGAGTTGATAACAATGCATCTCACTAAAAAGTGGGATTAGTGTAAGATTAGTGTCAAAGAGTGCTTTCGGCAGTTAGTACAGCAAAAGTGACACAGGTTGAATTCTGATCTCTGGCGCTGTTTGTGTGAAGTTTGCACGTTCTCCTGGTGACTGCATGGGTTTCCTCCCACATCACAAAAATGTAAAGTTTTGGTTGATGGGTTAATAGGATGCTGTAAATTGCCCTTAATATGGAGGTGAGTGATAGATTCTCGGGGACATTGAGAACAATGTTGAGGGCGGCACGGTAGCGCAGCGGTAGAGTTGCTGCTTTACAGCGAATGCAGCGCCGGAGACTCAGGTTCGATCCTGACTACGGGTGCTGCACTGTAAGGAGTTTGTACGTTCTCCCCGTGACCTGCGTGGGTTTACTCCGAGATCTTCGGTTTCCTCCCACACTCCAAAGACGTACAGGTTTGTAGGTTAATTGGCTGGGTAAATGTAAAAATTGTCCCTAGTGGGTGTAGGATAGTGTTAATGTGCGGGGATCGCTGGGCGGCGCGGACTTGGTGGGCCGAAAAGGCCTGTTTCCGCGCTGTATATATATGATATGATGATATGATATGATAATAAAGTGAGATTAATGTGGGGATAGTGCAAGCGGTTGCTTTATGGGTTGATGAGGACTTGATGCGTCGAAGGGCCTGTTTTGTACTATATCACTCCCTGTGTGTGCTTGATGGTTGGCACAGGTTTGTTGAACTAAAGGGCCTGGTTTTAATGACTATGTAGATGTCTACATTCTGCTAGGCAGAGTTTGTGGAAGCAGAAACGGATGCTTCAGCTTGGTGACCTATCGTGTTGATGACCTTTTATTAAGTTGATGAGTAGCTGGCTCTGTCATTGAGTATCTTGCAGTGCCCCAATGAGTAAGATGAGCTGGCTTGACACCTAGAATTAATGTAGACAGCACTGACACCACTTGGTCACCAAATTAGTGTCTGGAACCTCTCCCAATAACTTTGGTCTCCCACACTCATTCCCTGCTGCCTGTGTAGGGTTCCCCCACTAGCACTAGGGGGGGGTGGTGAATAGTGAAGAAGGGATCTGCAAGCTGCAGGAAGATATAGATGAGATGGTCAGATGGGCGGAGCAGTGGCAGATGGAATTTAATCCTGAAAAGTGCGAGGTGATGCACTTTGGCAGAAATAACTTGGAGAGGGAGTACACCATGAATGTAAGGACCCTAGGGAAGACAGGGGTACAGAGGGACCTTGGAGTACAGGTACACAAGTCCTTGAAGGCAGCAGGACAGGTGGATAGGGTGGTTAAAAAGGCATATGGGTTACTGGCCGTCATTAGCCGGGGCATCGAATATAAAAGTAGGGGGGTAATGATGGAATTGTACAGAACACTGGTGAGGCCACAGCTGGAGTATTGTGTACAGTTCTGGTCACCACATTATAGAAAGGATGTGATAGCTTTGGAGAGGGTGCAGAGGAGATTCACCAGGATGCTGCCAGGGATGAAGGGCCTCGGCTATGAGGAGAGACTGGGCAGACTGGGGTTGTTTTCCGTGGAGCAGAGAAGGCTGAGAGGGGACATGATCGAGGTGTACAAGATCATGAGGGGCATGGATAAGGTAGATGGCGGGGAACTTCCACTGGTGGAAGGTTCAACAACGAGGGGACATAGATACAGGGTAAGGGGAGGGAGGTTTCGGGGGGATGTGAGAAAGAACTTTTTCACCCAGAGGGTGGTTGGAGTCTGGAACTCACTGCCTGGGGTGGTGGTGGAGGCGGGAACACTCACAACGTTTAAGAGGCATTTGGATGGGCACTTGAAATGCTACAACATTCAGGGCTATGGTCCAAATGCGGGAAAATGGGATTAAAATTAGACTGTGTTTGGTAACGGGTGGCGCGGACACGATGGGCCGAAGGGCCTCTTTCTGTGCTGTAGGACTATGACTCTATGCCCATATAGATACATTGGTTTCCACTGTGGCAACAGCCCCGTTTTAAAATTCTTCATCGATTCTTCAAATCGTTCCATTGCCGCTTCATTCCCCAAGTCTCAGAGAGAACAGAGGGAATCAATTACATTTAAGATCAGCAGTTGAAGTGGAGGCAACTTAAGACAGCAAGGTAAATACTAACGTATCCTGGTCTTTCCCAGTTCCGAGGAAGGGTCAAAGACCCAAAATGTTGGCTATTTCTCTTTCCACAGATGCTGACTGACCTGCTGAGTTTTCCAGCATTTTCTCCACAGTTTCGCTGAACACCTTCGCTCAGTGTGCCTGGACCTACCTGATCTCCCAGTTGCCAAACACTTGAATTCCCATTCCCACACTGACCTTTCTGTCCTGGACACATATCTCTCTATATCACCATCTATATCTCTCATTTCCCTTTCCCCTGACTCTCAGCCTGAACAAGGGTTTTGACCCGAAACGTCACCCATTCCTTTTCTCCAGCGATGCTGTCTGACCCACTGAGTAACTCCAGCTTGTTGCGTCTATCTTCGGTTTTAACCAGCATCTGCAGTTCCTTCCTATACTGTTGGACTGAAGGGCCTGTTTCCATGCTGATTGACTCTATCACAGTGAAGGACTGGTGATGTATTTCCAAGTCAGGATGGAGCATGATTTGGAGGTGAAACTGCAGTGGTGTTTCCATCTGCCCATTGCCCTTGTCTTTTTTTGGCGATTGAGTCTCAGATTTTGCCTGTGCTGTTGAGTTGCCTGGGTGAGTGGATTTTGGGGATGTTATACACTGCAGTTACTGTGCACTGCTGACGAAGAGAATTCATATTTAAGGTGGTGGATGGTATGCCGATCAAGAAGGCAACTGCATTATGGATGGTGTCTAGCTTCTTGAGTATGGTTGGAGCTCTGCTCATTCAGGCATTCCAACCCATTACTTTGCCACTTGTGTTTGTAGATGATGGAAAGCCTTTGGGTGTCTGAGGTTAGTCACACTGCAGGATATTCAGTCAGTGGCCTGCTCAGGTAATCACATTATTTTTGTAGCTGGTCAATCGGGAAAGTATTAAAAAAACAGGCAATGGTGGAAATACTCAACAGGTCGGGCAGCATCTGTGGAGAGTGAAAAGCTGAGTTACGTCACAATGTGTTGGCATTCCAAAAGTAAAACACTGCAGATGCTGGAAATCTGGAACAAAAACTCGACCCTGCAAACACCTTCAGGTGGGCCGGTTGTTGGCGTTGAAGATTGGTGATGTTTCCCACTTCACAGATGCTGGGTGGCCTGCCACTTTTCCAGAATTTCCGGCTTTTTGTTCTATTTCATATTTTCAGTATCTGCAGTATTTTTGGGGTTTCTTCCCTTGTTACATGTGAACAAATGTGACCTCCTTGCAGACAGCTTGCCTAATGTAAATAAGGCAAAGCGCTGCGATCTCTGTGAGTACTCACAACATCATTGCCTGACAAACCGCTGGTGATGGTGGTACTCTGCCCCTCTGTCCCTCAATCAGGCTGCAGCTTTGGCATTAATGACCACCCCATCTTCAAAGGTATTTATTCACAAAATGCTGGAGTAACTCGGCAGATCAGGCAGCAACTCAGGAGAGAAGGAATGGGTGACGTTTCGGGTCGAGACCCTTCTTCAGACCCTTCTTCAGAAGGGTCTCGACCCGAAACGTCATCCGTTCCTTCTCTCCTGAGATGCTGCCTGACCTGCTGAGTTACTCCAGCATTTTGTGAATAAATACCTTCGATTTGTACCAGCATCTGCTGTTATTTTCTTACAACCCATCTTCAAGTGCTCTTATTGAAGGCCTAATGAAAGTCCAGATACCTAGAACCCCCTGCCTCTCCCTTCCTTACCCTGCTAAGTATACGTTCAAAGAAACACAAATATTTGATGATTTCCCTTTCTTAAATCCATGTTGGTTCTTCCAAATCCTGTTATGATATGCTAACCATTCTTATACCATTTCCTTAATAATAGGTTTCAGCATTTTCCCCTACGACTGGTGTCAGGCTAATAGCTTTATAGTTCCCTGTTTCCATTTCTACTTCGCAAAATTAGAAGGCGCCTGTTTCCTCCAGTTTTCGTCAGCTGCAGTGATTTTCTGGCCTCCCTGCCTCATTAACTGTTTCCGGCCTTGGTAGTATTTTCGATTCAGGAAGAGCTTTGTACAATATTTCTTATCTATCTGCTTACTTCCGCCAATGCGACTTCACCTTGACTCATCTCACCTGCTCCTGAAACTTTCAGCCTAGCCTTGGTTACTTCTGCATTTGCATTCTTATTGCTCTCGCTCTCCTGTCCAGCCAGTCTGCTCACTACTGCAAAGTGAATAACTTCAGCTGTATTCTGATTTCCCGAGTGAATATTTTACCAACCCAGATCTTATTCATTTACAGGGTTATGACACAAGCCACTCTGTTAAGTTCCTCGATGGGCTATAAACCTAACGTCCTTTGAAAATCCGTTCTGCATTTACTAACTCGGAACATTTCCCCTTTATTTATTCCTGTGCTCACTGACTAGATAACCAACATCTTTGATTTACAGTTCCTATCACATTTTTTTTTAAAAATCCTCTGCATTGTTCTCTGACCTCCGCACACCTTCGATTGTGGTCTCGTGAGCACCTGTGAGCCTGACCATCCACGGCCGGCAGCTGTGTCTTCACCGCCCTCCATCCAAGGTTTGGGAATTGTCTCCTTAAGCCATTCCAAATCCGTACCTCTCTTTCCTCCATTACAGGGCTCACGGATGATGCCTGCTGCTTGTTCCAAGACCTGGTATCTCATCATGGGACGCGGTATCACGCTTTGTTTGATGACTGTGGACCATCCTGAGTTGCATTATTGCATTTCAGGTGCCGTATAAATACAGGTTATTGATGTTGCTGCTTCTGCTCAGCATAGAACGTGTTGTAGCTGGAAAGGAAGGAATTACAATGCCTTGCTCTGGGCGATCGGAGGAAAAGGGCTTGTCAGAACACTCCCCTGTGAGCTAACAGTGCCCTTTGAAGTCAGGAAGCACAGACTCTGAATAGATTTTAAAATCACACATACTGCTAGCTGTCTCCAGCCACTGCTCACTTCTGTGGAGTGAATAACTTCAGCTGTTTACAGTTTTCCTTGTGTGAATTTTTTATTTATCCAGATCTTGTACGTTTCCAGGGTTAAGACACAAATGACTCTGTTCAGTTCCTCGATGGACTGCACAGGTTTAATTATTTCTACCAATTATGGGGGAATATTCCACTGGGAATAGGTGGTTTAAGGAAAGGATTGTGTAGGATTTCACCTGGGGTAATTGAATAAAGAGAAAAAAATGTTTGCATTTATGCAAGAAGCAGCAGTGGGAATAAGCAACACAATTCCCTGATTGTGCTCCACATTCTGCACAATCAGGCTGATCGTATGGTTGGAGACGCAAGGCAGTGCAGATACTGGTTTACAAAAAACGATAGAGTACTGGAGTAACTCAGCGGGTCAGGCAGCATCTCTGGAGATCATGGATAAGTAACGTTTCGGGTCAGGACCATTTTTCAGACTGATTGTGGTGGTGGTGGGGGGGACCGGAAGAGAGGTTGGGTCAGGACAGAATGTGTAGGAAAGAACTGCAGATGCCAGTTTACACCGATGAGAGAAACAAAATACTGGAGTAACTCAGCGGGTCATGCAGCATCTCTGGAGAAAAGGAATGGGCGACGTTTCGGGTCAAGACATTCTTTAGACTGATAGTTAATGAGAGAGGGAAACTAGAGGAATGAATAAGTTTAAAATAAATCAGCGTCGGCACCGATGACCAAGGAAAGGTGGAGCCCACAATGGTCCATTGTTGGCTGCAGAAGAGGTGATAACGAATGGATACGAACAGTGAAACTAGCACGACCACTAGGGTGGGGGAGCGGTAAAAATATTGATTTCTCTAATTTCAAGTAACCCTTGCATTCCCTCTCTCTCTCAATCTCTGCCCCACCCCAGTCACCCTGCTAGTAACATTATGAGAGGCATAGATATGATAGACAGTCAGAACCCTTTTTCCAGGGTGGAAATGTCTAACACTAGAGGGCATAACTACAAGGTGAGAGGGGAAAAATATAATGGAGATATGTGGGGCAATATTTTTACACAGAGGGTAGTGAAGGTCTGGGTTGCATTACCACAGGTGGTGGTGGAGGTAGGTACAATAGCAGTGTTTAACAAGCTTTTAGACGGGCACATGGATTTGCAGGGAATGGTGGGATATGGATCACTTACAGGCAGATGACATTAGTTTCGCTAGGCATCATGTTCAGCACAAACATTATGGGCTGGAAGGCCTGTTCCTATGTTGTACTGTTCTATGCTCTATATTTTATCTAAGACGGATTCATGTACCCTCGGATTTCCCTTCCTGAAGTTAACAATCAGCTCCTTGGTCTTCCTAACATTGAGAGCAAGATTGCTGTTCTGGCACCCATACAAACCAGATTATCAATCCTCCACATGTGTTCAGACTCGTCGTTACCCATTATCTGGCCAATAATGATGGTGTAATTGGCAAATATAAAGATGGTGTGGGAGCTGTGTCAGTTCACAGAGTGGTGGATATGGCGAATGTAGAGCTATTAGACAGATACAAAAAGCTGGTGGCGCAGCGGTAGAGTTGCTGCCTTACAGCGCCAGAGACCCGGGTTTGATCCTGACTACGGGTGCTTATCTGTATGGAGTTTGTACGTTCTCCTCATGACCTGCGTGGGTTTTCCCCGGGTGCTCCGGTTTCCTCCCACACTCCAAAGACGTACAGGTTTGTAGGTTGATTGGCTTCGGTAAAAATTGTCCCTTGTGTGTGTATGTGTGTGTGTGTGAATGTGAGTGTGTGTGCGCTTGTGGGATAGCGTTAATGTGTGGGGATCGCTGGTCGGCCGAAGAGCCTGTTTCCACGCTGTATCTCTAAACTAATAAACTAAACTCAGCGGGTCAGACAGCATCTCTGAATAAAAGGAATAGATGATGTTTCAGGTCAAGACCCTTCTTCCGAACGTCTTCAGTCGGAAGACGGGGCTCGACCCGAAACGTCACCTATTCCTTTTCTCCAGAGATGCTGTCTGACTCGCTAATTTGCTCCAACATTTGTGTCTATTTTCAGTTTAAACCAGCATCTGCAGTTCCTCCCTACACATAGAACTATTAGCATTGATGTCATTTTGAGGACTTCTACTAGATTCCTGGAACTATAGCACACTATGGGATGATAAGAGGGCCTTTGAACTTCCCTAACTTATACTGAGGTTCAGAGGCAGGAAGACTGGGATTTACAAAAAGGTGTACTTTGTGCATTAGAGATTTTGTCTGCTCCATCACCCACCAAAACAGTGACGTGGGGCGATTGGTAATCTGAAGTTCTGTCTTGTTTGCTCTGTCAGTGAAGGAACCATCTTATATCCAGCTGCTAATAATGACATGGTAACTCATTCTGTAGAATACTATTAATTAAACAATTTTCCATGTGAAGTTCTGTCTATACTCTTTCTCCCACAATACTCATTACTGTAATTTTGTACTGTGTAATTTCAAAGTCATTAGACAGTTCAAAATAGCTAGTGTGTGCTGTGCAAGTGCATTAAGTGTAGAGGGTTGACGCCATCCCTAGCTAACAGTGCATTAAGTGTAAATGGTTATAGCATCCAACAAATAAATATGCACTTACATTAGAGAGTCACACTCCTTTCTTAACTGGCAGCTTCCTTGAAGGAGAAGTTAATAGTTTCTAGTAACACTACACTTAGTGAAGAGGGATACACCCACTTCCTGAGAGCAGATCCAATGAGAGGATTAATGATGTTCATTTCTCACCCAAATGCTGTAACCCTTTACACACGCAAGGGAGGGGCCGTGACTCTGTATCCCAAATTATATTTTGACATTCAATTAGCTGGAATGCACCACTTTTCTGAGTTTAGGACTTGGGTAGGTCGACAGGGAGGCAAGATTATGTGAGGGATGTGAGCGACTGACTCCTCAGTTTCAAAGCCCTTTATGCTGTGATGGGTCAGTTTGAAGAGCCATTATATTTGCTATATTGACAGCACAGGTTGCACTTGACAGATCAAGTAAAGTTATAAAGGAGAGTACTGTTCAGTAACAAAACAGCAGTGCAGTACAGAAACAGGCCAATCAGCCCACCGAATCTATGCCAACCATCAAGCTCACATATACACAAATCGCAGTTCAACCTGTAGCATTCTGAATATCTTATCCCCATGCATTCCCACCTATTTCTCTCAGATTCTACCACACACCTACACTCTCAGGGCAGTTTGCAATGAACAATTAACTTCTTGACCTGCATATCTTTGGGATGTGAGAAGAAACAGGAGGTGGTTGATGAATACTCATGTCTGGCCTGGACACCGATTCATGTAAAAGAGTCGGCATGCTCCTATTGTACATTGGTGCAGCTGGTAGAGCTGCTGCCTCACAGTGCCAGAGACATGGGTTTGATCCCGATCTTGGGTGCTGCGTGTGCGGAGTTTGCACATTCTCGCTGTGACTGAATGGGTTTCCTCTGAGTGCTCCAGTTTCCTTCTACGCCACAAAGCGTACAGGTTTGTAGGGTAATTGGTTTCTGTAAATTGCCACTAGTGTGTTGGGAGTGAAAAAGTGGGATATAGAATGAGTGTGAATAGGTGATTGATGGGCGGTGTGGACTCAGTGGGCTGAAGGGCCTGTTTCCATGCTATAATCTCTAATCTAAGCACTCTATAAAATGGAAACAGGTGCTTTGACCACACATCCATGCTGAAAAAAAATGCCTAAAGATGCAGTCAATTGCCTGTCACAGGTCAAACCTTTCCTATACAAGTATCTGTCCATGGTTCTGTTAATCATTGTGACTCTGCATCCTGAGTTATATTTTGACATTCAATTAGGTCGATTTGCGAACTGAGCCTCTTTTCGGAGTTTAGGACTTGGGCAGGTCGACTGGGAGAACAATCTATAAGATTACGTGAGGGATGTAAGGTACACCTCAGTTTGAAAGCGCTTTGTGTTGAGATGGGTCAGTTTGAGGAGCCACTATATTTGCTATATTTGATAGCACAGGTTGCAGATGATAGATCAGGTATCCATCTCTACCACTTCCTTGTACCATATACACACTGCTTTCTGTGTAAAAAAAAAAGTTGCCCCTCAGGTCATTTTTAAACCTTTCCCCTCTCACCCTAAACCTCTGCCCACTCATTTTAATCTCCTCTAACCTGGGGAAAAGGCTGTGGCTATTTACCTTATCTATCATGATTTTATAAACCAGGATATAAAGTCCCAGCCTATCCACCATATCCTTATAGCTGAAATCCTCCAGTCCTGGTAACAGCCTCAGTAATCGTTTATGCACCCTTTCAGTTTAGTGACAAGATTTAGCACAGATGAGCAGGGAGGGAGTGATCTGAGGGTGAGGCTCCAGGGGATCCTCTTGTCCGCTGCCCAACAGAGACCAGGCCGTGGAAACATAGAAACATAGAAAATAGGTGCAGGAGTAGGCCATTTGGCCCTTCGAGCCTGCACCGCCATTCAATATGATCATGGCTGATCATCCAGCTCAGTAACCTCCTGATCCCTTTAGCCTTAAGGGCCACATCTAACTCCCTCTTAAATATAGCCAATGAACTGGCCTCAACTACCTTCTGTGGCAGAGAATTCCACAGACTCACCACTCTCTGTGGAGAGGTGCAAGTCATTAAATGAAGGTGGAAATCCATGCCTTTGCTTCTCGGACCTTTGATTAACAGACAATCCTGTTAGACAATCCTGCCTAGTGCCAGCTTGATACTCATTCAAATATGTATGTTAGACTTTGTAGATATCACTGTGAATTGATAATAATTTAAACTTGTGTAGTCTGATTGACCTATTTGATGAAACCAGGCCCAGCATGGGAAATGTTCAATTTCTTGGTGAACACACACTGATCCGGACCCCGTTTGGAATGCTCAGACCACCCTGCCATGCACTTCCTGAGTCCCCAACAATCTTAGTCCTCTCTGGTAAGACAAGAGTCTGTCTGTCTACCCACTCCAATGCAAAGGGATTGCTCATTCCAATATCCTAGTGTTTTTTGGGCAGGGATCACTATTGACTGGAGACCTAACAGTGTCAGTGACATAGATACCGAGCAGCTCGGAGATTGGGTACCGCGCAGTCCATGGCTCACTACCTGACAGCCGGAAACCTTTTCAACATCTGTAAGGCACAAGTTAGGATCAAGATAATTTCTTTCCCCTCCCCCCCCCCCCCCCCCCCCGCTCCCTTCACAACCCCTACCATTTTTGCTTGGATGTGGAAGGCTCCAATAGCATTCAAGACCACACCTCGATTCAGCACAAAGCAGCTCACGTGGTTGGTACCCCATATACCACACTAAACATTCATCCACTGGAGCACAATGGATGCAGTGTCTACCACGTACAAAATGCACTGTGGTTACTCACCCACCCTACTCGCCCAAACCCCTGCCCTCTGCCATTAAGAGGCTCAGATACATCTGCTGGCTCCTCTCTGCATTACACGCATCCTGACTTGGAGATATGTTGCAGGCCCTTCCTTCACCGTGGCTGAATCTGATTCCTGGAGCTCCCTCCCTAACTGCACAGTGGGAGCATTTCCACCAGGAAGACAGTTGCCGTTCTCGAGCGCAGCTCATCACCATATTCACAAGCTCAATTCGGGATGGTGAAGAAATCTCGTAACTAAAAACAAAATCTCAATCTTTCCCATCAGGAGAGGACAGCTCAGTTCTGTAAAAGCAACCCACAGTTAAGGAACAAATCTTACCTGTGACATTTAATGGGGATTGTTTCACTGTAAAATTCCAGGGTGAGACTTTCCTGAGGGAGGTTTATTCCAGGCATGAGACTATGTATGAAATAATTCCAAGGAGGTTGCTTAACAGCAAACGAAGTGTCACCTCAGTGTATTTCCTGACGTGTACTTGAAGATGTTGGAACACCTGTAGGTGGGTGTAGTTAGGTGATGCATTTTACAGTCGCACAGCAGAGCACAGAGACATACACAGAACACTGCATAATAAGCATGCTAGACAGGTGCTCATCGTACTATCACATTAGCCAATAAATGGAAACAAAAATAATGATATCACTGCAGATTTTAATGTGTAAAACTAAGTAAAGCAGTTCTGCTAGGGCTTAGTTTTCAGACAATTGAATGTGGTTGGGCACCTGGTACTCTTTCAATAGTATGAACAGCAGGGTTGCATGTTGATTCACGATTAGAAGCAGCGTGTGTGTGTTTGTTGCTCGGCTGTGTGGTGCTTGGGTAAATGTGTGTGTGGGTGTTTTGCTTTCTACATGATTGTGCATAGGTGTTTGTATGGGTGCGCCCATGTGCATTGTTTGGATGTGTGTGCGCATATCTGAATCTTGAATGTTGAGGGAAATTATTCTTCCACCACCAATCCTGAAGAGTGAATTTACATGCCATGGTTCAATGTGTGGAGAAGTTCCCCCTTCCCTATGTTCCAAAGCATTTAACTTAACTCTGGTATTTATTCACAAAATGCTGGAGTAACTCAGCAGGTCAGGCAGCATCTCAGGAGAGAAGGAATGGGTGACGTTTCGGGTCGAGACTCTTCCTCAGACTGATGTCAGGGGAACGGGACAAAGGAAGGATATAGGTGGAGACAGGAAGATAGAGGGAGAACTGGGAAGGGGGAGGGGAAGAGAGGGACAGAGGAACTATCTAAAGTTGGAGAAGTCAATGTTCATACCGCTGGGCTGCAAGCTGCCCAAGCGAAATATGAGGTGCTGTTCTCACTATGGCACTGGAGGAGGCCCATGACAGAAAGGTCAGACTGGGAGGGGGAGTTGAAGTGCTCAGCCACCGGGAGATCAGATTGGTTAAGGCAGACTGAGCGAAGTTGAGCGAAACGATCGCCGAGCCTGCGTTTGGTTTCGCCGATGTAAAGAAGTTGTCTTCTTCTTTACATCGGCGAAACCAAACGCAGGCTCGGCGATCGTTTCGCTCAACTCCTTCGATCAGTCCGCCTTAACCAACCTGATCTCCCGGTGGCTGAGCACTTCAACTCTCCCTCCCACTCCCAGTCTGACCTTTCTGTCATGGGCCTCCTCCAGTGCCATAGTGAGGCCCACCGGAAATTGGAGGAACAGCACCTCATATTTCGCTTGGGCAGCCTGCAGCCCAGCGGTATGAACATTGACTTCTCCAACTTTAGATAGTTCCTCTGTCCCTCTCTTCCCCTCCCCCTTCCCAGTTCTCCCTCTATCTTCCTGTCTCCACCTCTATCCTTCCTTTGTCCCGACCCCCTGACATCAGTCTGAAGAAGGGTCTCGACCCGAAACGTCACCCATTCCTTCTCTCCTGAGATGCTGCCTGACCTGCTGAGTTACTCCAGCATTTTGTGAATAAATACCTTTGATTTGTACCAGCATCTGCAGTTATTTTCTTACACTAACTTAACTCTGGTCTCGACGGTTGCTTATGTTACTGTGTGTCTGAAATGCAGTTCTGCTTCCATGCAGATAGATGTAACACTGGCGGTGCAAGACTTGGCCCAAAGGGATGGCTGTGATAACATCATTAATAACGTGCAAAGGGCTGCCAAGGGTTAAGCGAGGCTCATGGGCATGGATGTGAGGTCTCGTGGGATGTATCATGAATCTTTCAATTGACCAAGAAAGCATTTTTCTCCCACTTGACTTTAATTACCTGCTACATTTGGATTGTGTTTGCATGGATCGGTTTACAAGGATAAAGGATAATGACATATGAGGCTAAAGTGATTGAAATCCTGAAGCTAACGACATTACTGGTACCGATGTACATGTGCATTTATTTTTAATATATTCATATAAATGTGGCACATGCCAGGATCTATAAATCAGCAGAGCATCAGTCGTGATTGGGAGATGGGGGATGAGATTCATGACTGGATTGGGGAACGTGTTTGTTTAGTTAGAATATCCTATGGGTTTCGGCAAAGTAAACACAAGTATTTGCAAACATGAGAGACCACATCATTTAACAGGCAGTGCAGAAGTCCATAGTGTAACTAATACCTTGAGTGCAGTCTGTTTCTTGAATTTGTGGTGAGATTAAATATCAATTAAGAAGTGGCGCAGAGGTAGAACAGCTGCCTTACAGCACCAGAGACCCCGGTTCGATACTGACTAGGATGATGTCTGTACGGAATTATACATTCTCCTTGTAACTGCCTGGGTTTTCTCTGGGTGCTCTGAATTCCTCCCATATTCCAAAGACGTGCAGGTTTGTAGGTTAATTGGCCTTTGTAAATTGTCTCGAGTGTGTAGGATAGAGCTGGTGTATGTGTGATCATTGGTCGGTGCAGACTCAATGGGCCGAAGGACCTGTTTCCACGCTGTATCTCTAAGTTAAACTAAACTAAAGTCAGGATCCCGTGGCACTCATGGAAGGAAGGCAGGGGAGAGTTTCCATATGTTATGACCAATATTTATCCCTCAGTTGGCATCACCGGGGCAGATTGTCCAATAATTCCCTTCATTTCTCTCATTGGGAGCTTACTGTTTGCTTGCTTGCATGCCTGTTTTTCTACATTACACCTTTGGCCAATTGAAAGATTTGTGACTCATCGCAAGAGACCCCTTATCCTTGCCCGTGAGCCCCTCTTAACACTTGGCAGCTCCTCACACATTATTAATGCCGCTACCATGTCCTTGCCTGGAGGCTGAGTCTCAGAGGACCAGTGGTCACATCTATCAGACAGGATCACTCAGTGGGTGGCAAGGCTGCATTTCTGCCTCGTGGCAACACAAGCAACCATTGAGACCAGAGTAAATATAGGAAGATTTGGAGCAAAGGGCAGGGAGAAACTGTCCACAGTCTCGGCTCCTTGACTCTGGAAAAGTTCTCCCTCACCTTCTGCTCCGATCTGGTTGCCATGAGCTGGCAAAAACCTTACATGTCCTGAGATCCAAAAAATAATCGGTATGGCAACGGAAAAGAGCTAAAATGTCTGGCAGGAGAAGGCTGGAATACTGTGGGACTGCTCTTCAGAGGCCATTGCTTGTAACAGCAGTCAATCCTTTACCAGGTACAGACCTCAGGGGTAAGATAGGTTAACATAGGAGTTAACCTATGCTATCTTTGACCTTCTGCACAGATGCCTCTAGGAAGCTCTGGTGCTGTGACAGAAGACAATTTCTTTCTTATGGAACTGTATATCTGTCTTTTAATATTCAAGCTATATTTTATCACAATGGGCACCCGGTTTACATCAATAATCAACTGAGCCAACGATACTAGGGCTGAGAACTGGGATCCATTCGCACCCATGTTCTGTCTATCAATCACGTGGAAATCAGCTTCACATTGCATGGGCTCCCCCTTCACCTCCACCACCTCCACCTTTTTGCCTCCCTCTCTTACATACCAGCCTTGATGTGTATTCCTGCTGTTTATTGGAATTTATCGGTGCACAAGTTTCAATAGCCACACCATGTTGGCCTGCTCTCATCAGCAACTGCCCACTCCCTGTTTCCGTGTGGACTCGGGGTGGGAAGTAAAAGTCCATTAACCTTTTTCCTCTTTGCCTCAAGTGTCTTCTGTCTTCACTGCCAGTTCATCAGGTGGCATTTCTTTTGTTTCTGAAATGACCATGGCACCTGTGTAGAGTTATACTGAGAGGAAAAGGTAGGTTCAAGGGGCATACTTGAACCACCTGGATGGAGTTATGAGAAGCCAGTTTGTAGGATGAGCTGGAGATTAGGGGTGGGAAGAGAGATTGGATATGAGCACATTGTTCCTTTCAATTGACTCTTGTTTTATTCAAGACATTGGACAGTTTCATGACTTTTCATGCAACTCAAATGTGTGATTATGCTTAACTACGTGGCAGTTAAGTACCTTGTTTCTGGCCATTCCATTGCATGGAGTCCTGCACCAGGATGTTGACCAATTGCACAACAGTAAGGTTCCACATCCAACCAATAGCCTACTGTGGGCACCATTTGGACATCCTGACGAGGGAAAGAACAAGACAAGGCCATTTCACACCCTTATAACGACTGACGTCAACTTTCCAAAGAGCAGGGCAAAATTGTATGTTGCCATAAATATTGTCTGCACCGTGCAGGTTGTTCCTACATTTGTGCAGATGAATCTTTACGCTGGGGTGCCTGGCAAGCTCAGTGTATGAGAAGGTGGGGGTCAAGGAGAGGAGGAAGCCTAGCAGCAAGCTGGAGGTTGAGGCCCACTAGTGTTGCCTTCCAATAGCCACCTCCTCTGAACTTTGTTTAGCTGTTGACGGGAACCCTTCAGTCCTTAAGGGAGCTGATACAGGAAAGTAACGCTGAGGTAAAGGAGCAGCCAGGATCTTACAGAATGGCGAAGCAAGTTAGAGGGGTTGAGTAGCCTCCTCCTGCATCAGTTTTTAAAGTCCTCTCTTCTCATTTTTGGAACCCGCTGAAGCTCCTTGGATCTAATTGTTTTGCTTTACAATGATTTCCAAGGGATAGCAGATCAATGTGTCCATTAGCAGCATGTTGAGAACAAGCCTCATTCATCTGCTCTCAGCATTCCTCAGTTAATGCTGGTGAGACAAAACATCGGGCATGTTACTACTTACTGCAGACATTTAAGAGAGAGTTGCAATTCGCGTTCTTTCAGTTGATTGAATTTAAAATTGAAAATTATTACTGAACATCCTGCATTTGTAAATATCATGCAATTCACCTGAGTTGCATTTAACGTATTTGTAATTTTGAATAAATATATTATATTATTATTGGGTGCATTGCAGTTTGGTGTCTTTGTTATAAAGAGGATAACTTGTTTTAACTGGCTGACACATTTCCCACTGTTGTGATATGAAGCCCATTTACAATTGTATTTTACTGTCACATTCAGCTGACGTTTATTGGCAATAATTTCTAGTTATCTGTTTTATTATTATTACTGTTAACTCTTGTCACATAAAGATTTCAGTTCAAATATATGAGAGTAATTTCAAGGTCTGTCATGTGAGAAGGAACTCTCAAGTTGCTTATTTAGTTTAATTTTCTTTTGAGATACTGAATTTCAGTTTTGAGCCACGTTAAGCTAGTAAAAATGTTGACATTGGCACTGGTTGCGTTGCACTTTTAACCTGGACCGGAAACTGCCCCATGATACAGGGTCAGAAGTGACCAGTTTTACAGGGGTTGGTGATCTCTGTGCTGAAGACAATGCGAGGCTGTATGCTCAGTTCTGGACGATTGTAACCTTAGTGTTACAGGTGTGATTCACGTTGGTTGCTCAATGTGGAGATGGCAGGTGGCGAGGCTTGCTTGTCCCAAGGGGAAGCATTTCCACTGATCAAACTGCGGCTCATCAGACAGTGAAGCTGTAGTATAGTGCCGACGACATTGCACAGGGTATGGGTCAAAATGGAGGTGGGAATAAAATGTTTCAGATTCTGATACGACCTAAACCATAGTCGGTGAACATAACTTGTTGGTCCAATGACCTACTTGAAAAATTCAAAAGGAACTTTGTGCAGAGAGGCGGGTGGAATCGTTGGGAAGGATACCAGGAGTTTGTTAATGGGGAAATAAGAACTTTGTGAGAAAGAAAGGTTTAGAAGGAAAAGATGACATGAAATGATGATTGGTAGGAACATGATTGTGTGGGACATAAATATATTTTGGGTCAATTGGACAGTTGCTTTAGATTCAGCCCTATGTAATTCTCTATGTAATGAACTGTGATTTTCCTTGTCATTGTTTTTGCTAGAAATGTTCCATGCTCGTTGTTTGCGGAGAGGGCCACCACCTTCTGGAAATAAATCTCCAGGCATTAGTGAGCCTGGAAGTGTGGTTTCCTGCAAGTCTGACCATAGTGGAGCCTTTGTGGGGTTGATGGCCATTGAGTTCTGTGAGCTGACAAGTCTAGTTCAGTGATGGATCTGGCCTCCACAAGGATGGATGGCTTTGTTGGCTCGGTGCTGTAGATGCAAGTCAAGAAAGCATCTTGGATGCCTCATTGTTTCTACATTATTTCCATGGGAAAGGGAGAACAACTGGGACAAGTTTCCTCACGTGATGCCTCTGCAGTAATGATGCCATCTCACTGATCCTGGATAACATCACCAGGGCAGTTCTAGTGCCAATGTTCAGATCACTGCCTGAAAACCACAGATGACAGCCCCTAAATCTATCAATTAAATTATTGAACTTATTTACTCCTGTTAAGATGGTGCAGACAAAGCAAATTGGAATGAGGTGACACCACCTAAAACCCACTGAGTTCCTCCATCAGCTCTCCTTAATTTTGCTCCAAAATATGCTTCCATAAGACTCATTGATAAGTGCACAGGTCAAGAACTCTGTTAGTTACAACTTCTAAAAAAACACAGACATTCTAACTACCGATATGCAAACATTCGTGCACTGATGTCAACAGCTGAAACAGGTACACAGTGATAAACTTGCTTGTCCATTGCAAAGGTGCATGATCATCCCACATGAACAACATGAGAATTCTGTGTTGAACCTCAAATGCCAAATTAAGGATCTTTTATCAATTCAAAAAGAATTTGGAATTTTTATAATGCATTAATGAATGATGCCTTTCGACTATTTTGAAAGTTACATCAACACGTTTATCATGATTGGCTGCTTCAGATAAACAGCAAATATTACAAATTTAACAATAACGAACATGTAATGCTATTTTCGGTAAGTTTCTTGTCCAGAGCTGAACGCATCAATTGAGGCAATAGCATTTATTGAAGTTGAGTTCTCACCACGTAATTAGATCGGTGAAATATTGTCATGGTTTGGGAGTGGGGGGGGGGGGGGGGGCATTGGTTTGGCCAGGGTCTGTATATTCTTAATCAGAGTTGGGTTGAGTGTGTAAGAATGCATTTGGCTTCTTGCTGGCTCCTGGGAGCCCTGAGACGAGGAAGAGAGAGAGACAGAGAAACAGAACGGCAGCAGAGGGAGAGACAGACAGACCTGGGCTGCAGCCCAAAGAGGTACACATAGGGAGGGGATTGACCTAACTGTCCTATGGCCTGGTCTGGAGAAGAGAGCATGTTCAAAACAGATAAGCATTTGGCTCTTGGTATTATAATAAAATGAGGCTGACCAGGTTTTTATATTTCTCATTTTAATGATACTCTCTTCCAAAACATTCTGCTGGAAGGTATTATTAATAGTACTGTGACATATCTTAAGCTCTTTCAACATTATTGATTTTTTTGAATTATGTAATTTTGTTCTGCACCATGTTCGGCTTATGCCTCGAGGTGGATGTTTTTAGTTGAGGGCATTCATCTGCCCCTTTCTTCACTCTGCTCGTAACGAGCAGCCTTGTTCCCAGGGCAGTATATCATCTTCCTACACTGCCCCATCAGATTATATCATCCATTACTGTTTAACAGCCTAACCCTCTAATGATCTGGGGAAACCAGTTTGAGGTGTATAAAATTGATTACCCCCATTCAACTTTTTAATTAAAAAAACACTATTGATCAAGTCTGCAGAGTATCAATATTTAATGCTGTAAGTGCCAAGTTAAATATGCCAGATTCTTGCTATTGATTAATCATGTAGCGATGTATGCAGTAACTTTATAAAATTTTCATGGCTTCACAAGATCAGATTTCCTGGAGGATATCTCAAGATGCAACAGAATTAAAACGCTTCAAACAACGTTGAGGGTTTAAAAGAATTCTGTACAATGAATCAATGTGAATGAGTTTTGCATTTATATAGTGCCTTTTCACATCTTTTGCACTGACGTAAAGTAAATACCCATAATTTTTTTGTTAGTCTGGTTACTAAAAATAATGCAGAGAACCTATAGCCAATTTGCATACTGTAAGGTCCACAGACAATAGTGATTCCGTGATTAGAAACATTGAAACTTAGAAAATAGGTGCAGGAGTAGACCATTCGGCCCTTCGAGCCAGCACCATCATTCAATATGATCATGGCTGATCATCCAAAATCAGTATCCCATTCCTGCTTTCTCCCCATATCCCTTGATTCCATTAGCCCTAAGAGCTATATCTAACTCTCTCTTGAATGCATTCAGTGAATTGGCCTCCACTGACTTCTGTGACAGAGACTTCTACAGATTCATAACTCTCTGGGTGAAAAAGTTCTTCTTCATCTCAGTCCTAAAAACCCTACCCCTTATTTTTAAACTGTGACACCTGGTTTTGGACTCCCCAGTGCCAGATTAATCTAGTAGCAAATGCAAAGGGCCCCGCACTAAATGCTTCTTCAGACTGAAGATTTAAAAAAAACTAAAATACTTTATTTCTGAGTGTTTTGCACAAGCCAACCTTACCCGTTCCTCTCCACCCTCTCTCTCTCCAGCCCCACGACAGTCCCGACAGATTAAACGGCCCCTGTAATGCACGGCTCAGTTTGGGCACGGCGATCTGCGGGCGTGTCTTGGTCCCCGGCGCTGTGCGAGCCGCTCTGTCCCACCGGTCGCTCCACACTCAGTGATGCTTCCGGCCCGGCCAGCACCAACTTCTCCTGCGGCCACTCCGCCTCTTGCTCCTAGGGGGATGAAGCCCCAGTCCACGCTGATGGGCTGCCCGGCCAGCTCCGACCCGTTCAAACCCTCCATGGCCGCCTGTGCCTCCTTGTAGGTCTCGTACTCCACCAGAGCTTAGCCCTTGAAGTAGCCGGTGCGCCGGTGCAGGTTCTTGATCTCACCGTACTCGACAAACTTGTCATGGCTGTCCTCCTCGGTGGCTTCCTCGTGGACCCCGGTCACAAACAGGATCCACCCCTCCACCAAGCGTTGAGGGCCTGGCTGGTCGCCCACGGAGTTGTAGTTTTCTCACAGCCTGGATCGAGCGCCTGCCTCGGAGCCAAATCCTCGCCACCCGCCTAATGGACATCCAGCAGAAGATGGGTGATGCCACCTTGTCCTGTATTTGGGAGTGAGGAAGTTTGCAACCGTAGCTATAGGCCCTGCATTAGCTTAATCCGGCCCTGGGACACCCCCAACATCTGGAACATTTTTCCTGCATACGTAGCAATTCATGTGAATGTTGGCCTCGACTTAACGTTCACTTTTCTGGCGAAAGATTTGAAATGATTTCAAGGTGTTTTGATTCAGATGCAAGAGCGCTGTGAAATGGGTTGTGGTTGGCACCGCATGGATCTTTAGCTCGTGCAGTCATAAATAATATACAACTGGGAGAATAACATTCAGTGCGAGTGATAGTGTAGATTTTATTAACATTGTTCACTTGCAATTTTAAACAATAACAGGTGCCGTATAACAATAGTTGCAGGCTTGGGTTGGGTTGTTTGGAAACTGCGGTATGACACAAACTAATTGGAATTTGTTTGTTTCTTGTATGTATTTCTTAACATGATGTAAGTTAACTTGTTAGCTGTCACAGTACAGTAAAGTTGTACTGACCTAACTAAGCCTACTGTGCGCGCGGATGTATTGGGCTGAAGGGCCTGTTTCCTTGCTCTTAAGTGCTGACCTTGAGATTTTAACTCTATAATTAATACATTCTGAGGAATCTAAGTTTAGCAGCATGGACAAAATAAATTAGAAAAAAAATAACAGCAGTAGTGTTTTGTAACTTTTTTGAGATGGGCACATCTAAATGATTCTGGAAGAAGATTGCTGCATTTCATCACAGGGCTGGAGATTTGGGTTCAAATCCTCTCAGACATATGGGATGGTGCCCTCCCTTGCTCACAGCTATTTGACACACCAGCTGATGTGAACCCGGATCATCTCTGTAATCTCCCACTGGACTTGAGTCCGCTGAGCAGAAGTGCCACTCGTTGTATTGGCACATGCACAAATAAAAACTCGGATTGAGTTTCGGAGTTAGTAATTAATAATTAGGAGTTGGAAAATAGTTTTTAATTGCGGTGGTTTAATGACGCAAAATGCTTCTGAATAACCATTGTGTCATGTCTAGGTACATGGATGAACTTGTGTATTTGTGAGTCAGGAAGGCCTGCATCTGAGAACAGGTATTGCCCACAAGGCTCCTGTTGAGACTTGCGATGGGACTGCCACAGTTGTGCACTTCAGAGGGCCTGAAAATTATAAAACGAGTGTCAATGGATGTAGGGTGCTTACAGTGACAAAGGGATGTGCCAGAAGTAAATGCCAGAACAATCTCTTCTGTTGCTTTTCTGTGCAACATTTTTCACATGTTATTTTGGCTGAATTGCCTCAAACTGAATTATGTGTGTGATCAGTTCTTTTGTTCCCATGGCTGAGTAACACTTTTGCCTGGGGTGCCAGATACATCCATTGCTGGTTTTTGGAAGAGTGTCAGTAATTTTATTTTGCTCCAGATTCCAGCATCTGCAGTGCCTCTTGTCTGCTGGTCATCTTGCACAGTTTAATACTTCATCAGCGTGACAATGCAGCAGTCCTTCAGTGCTGCTTGGACTGTTGTAACGTTAAGTTTTTCGAGGCAACAATGTACTCACTGATTGTCTCGTTTTGCTTCTGGTTTCTGGTGCCGAATTTGTAGCTTTCTGCAATTTCCAGAGGCTCTGGGTTGAAGTGTTCCTCCAACTTCTTTATAATGTCACTGAATGGCACGTGTTTTGCCTTTATGGGCGCAAGGAGATTCACGAGTGTGCCGTACACTTCAGGACTGATCTCCGTGAGCAGAATCGCTTTCATGCGTTTGCGAACGGCCATATTTGTTGCAGACACTACCTCTCCTTCACTACTAATCTCCATTATATTGTTTGCCATGAAGAACATGTTGGCTCTTTCCATATAGGAGCTGAACGGCTCTCTAGTTTTGTCGAAGATGCCGAGGCTTCCGATGTAGCCCGTGGACGCTGCCATTTGGTCCCTCTCCTCTTCTTTGAAACAAAGGAATGAGGAAAGTTTTCGCACAAAACCCGATTTCCTGCCTGTTCTGGCAGTACTTAGCAGTACAAAAGCGAAACTAGCATGAGAGAAAAAAAAAACTCAGTCTCCTCGACAATCCCGTCCTCGTTGCCAATTTTGTTATGTTCTGTACGGCATAAAGAAGAAGTGCACTCACACGTTAGTTGCCTGAATCGTGCCAGCCTTTATTACCCAGCATTCTCGGCTTATATTGAACCCCGACTCATTAACATGGCACATGAATATGAATGAATACATTACAACTGTGACCTAAGTGTTTGAGCTCAGGCCTCTGAACTTGGATGAACCTCAAAGATGCTTCCAAGATGGCGCCCTGTCCTGATGTACATATTGTGTGAAGTCTGCGGAAAGAGAGTAAGCATTTAGGGAAGTAAACAATATTTAGCCGTGATAACAGAGGGTAATAACATGGAAGACCTGCTGTAGTTAAATTCGACCCTGGTGAGACAGTCTGGAGTACTATGTACAGTTTTGGTGCCATTAAATAATGACAAAGTACGCCTCAGAGTTCAACAAAAGTTCATGGCCTGAACTCTGGGTTAAGGGCATTGTTCTGCAAGGAGAATCTCAGACTAAACTGCATTCTGAAAAATAATGAGGAGCGATCCCTCTGAAATAAGTAGTTTGAAAGTTGCTTGACAGGGAAGAGGCTGGGAGGATATTTCAAAGTGGGGGAACTACAAGCCATGATCCCAGGTCAAAAGCTGGGCCCAGAGTTCAAGGAAAACATCTTTCCACAAAATGTTGTCGGTCTTTGCATCTTAGTCTGAAAGCAGACCTGTTGCTCAGTCATTGAATATAGCCAACATGGTCAAACATAAGTAGTGAAGGGCATCAATATTTTCATAGCGAGAGGATTTGAGTATAGGAGCAAGCGATTGTACAGGACCCTGGTGAGACCACACCTGGAGCATTGTGTGCAGTTTTGAGGAAGGACATTCCTAATTTGAGGAAGGACATTCCTGCTATTGAGGGAGTGCTGCGTAGGTTCATCAGGTTAATTCCCCGGGATGGCGCGTCTGACATATGATGAAAGTATGGATCGACTGGGCTTATATTCACTGGAATTTAGAAGGATGAGAGGGGATCTTATAGAAGCATATTACATTCTTAAGGGTTTGGACAGGTTAGATGCAGGAAAAATGTACCCGATGTTGGGGGAGTCCAGAACCAGAACCAGGGGTCACAGTTGAAGAATAAGGAGTAGGCCATTTAGGACTGAGATGAGGAAAAACGTTTTCACCCAGAGAGCTGTGAATCTGTGAAATGGCGGTGCTGGCTCGAAGGGCCGAATAGCCTACTCCTCCTACTTTCTATGTTTCTATGACATTGTAGGAAACTAAAGTAGTTCAAAAATCATTTTATACTGTGTGTTTATCTTCTTTGAATGTTGTTAGTTGTGCTTATGGTTAAGTCAAAGCAAAACTGCTTTGTGATTGGCAGTCAAAATCAATTAGTTGGCCAATGGCAAGTCAATTTGCTTTCCAATTGATTTGGGAAGCCAGTGAGCTCTGAGCATTGGGAGTGGGACGATTTATGATGAGATCATATTATAAACTGCCCAGAATATTTGCAATCACTGTCAGCGACCCTCGTGCATGAGGACTGGAGTAAGGTGTCGCGTAGCTGATTTCTTAGTTCCTTATGTGCCCGGCATCCATCAGTTGTAAATGCTTGAAATAGGACTGATGATTGTGGGGAATCAGGAGGGAAAGTGGGAACAAACTGAATTACATGCCTAACTGTGATACAGCGTTACTTCAACACTTGTAAATTCTGCTTGGAAAAAAATAACCAACCCATATCGTCAAGGAAATTCCATCACATATGAAAGCCAACACTGGAAGTATTTAATCTAGAATGTTGCAGACACATCTAGATTCTTCGAACCCAGTGGGAAATTTGAGTTCTGACATTTTGCTAGGATTTTTGTCTTCCCTGTACCTTTAATTCATTAAGAGCCTACCATGCGATGACAGTGAACAACGCAAGGCTCGTCTTCAGTGTTACTTTTATTCTCGCTGTCAGAGAAATAGCGGGGTCATTGCATCTGAGGGTGATGACAGCTTGGATCACAGCAGCAGGTCCCTCTGCTGCTTTGTGTGGTTCCACAGTCTGAAGAAGGGTCTCGAACCAAAACGTCACCCATTCCTTCTCTCCTGAAATGCTGCCTGTCCCACTGAGTTACTCCAGCATTTTGTGTCTATCTTCCATTCCATGACTCAGGCTCTCAGCTCGGAGTTTGTTTCATTTGGACTCTGAATGCAATTTTTACTTACAAACAATTCCAATTGATTCACAGGAAGCATTTACAGATTTGAAATTTGCCCCTCAGTCTGGGTGCTTTACTCTGTCATTCCAGAAATGAAATGAAAGGCAAACACTATAACCCCTTTCCCACTTAGGTGATTTTTTTAGGTGACTACAGGCGACTAGGCTGTCGCCACATGGTTGCCTGTATGGTCGTGAGTCGTCTCCAAAGAGTCACAGAGTCTTTCTGGTCGCCGCTGGATTTTCAGAATGTTGAAAAATCTTCGGCGACAGTGGGTTTGACGCCAGTGAGCGTAGCTTGACGTCTCCTGACGGGGGCGCTGTCGTAGGTTGTCGCCAGGTGACGTAGGTCGTCGCCAGTGCTGACTTCGGTGAATTCCATTGGCGACTACCTACGTCGACCTACATCAACCGACGAAGGTCAAAACCGCAGGCCAAAATTATGTGAGTTGTCTTCAGTTGTTGTTGACAGGGTCATAGCTTTCCGTAGCTTTTCGCAGGTGGACGTAGGTTGACTTCGGTTGTCATAGGTTGTTGCCTCTACGGTGGTAGGTAGTCGTAGGTGTCATCGTAGGTTGTCGTAGGTGCGGTTGTAGGTGGACGTCCTACTCGTGACGATTGGGTCGCCGGTTGTCGGTAACTTGCCGTGGCTTGACGTTGACTAGGTGGTAGGTTGTTGTAGCTTGCCGTAGACATGGTCGTAGGGGGATCCAGTCGTTGTTTTCTCGGCGACCTGCTGCGACTATGACAGTCGTCGGCAGTCGCCTAAAAAATCGCCTAAGTGGGACAGGCTCTTTAGTGTTTGGCTGGAGAATCATGTATGTATAGGTCAGAACTGAGCAAAGACATGGTCTTTCCTCTCAGAACATTGGTGAACTACGGCACGGTGGCACAGCGGTAGAGTTGCTGCCTCACAGCTCTTTCAGCACCAGACGTGGGTTCGATCCCGACTACGGGTGCTGTCTGTATGGAGGTTGTATGTTCTCCCCTTGACTGTGTAGGTTTTCTCTGAAATCTTCGGTTTCCTCACACACTCTTTGGAGGTTAATTGTCTTGGTATAAATGTAAATTGTCCCTAGTGTGTGTAGGGTAATGTTAATGTGCAGGGATTGCTGGTCGGTTTGGACTCGGTGGGCCAAAGGGCCTGTTTCCGTGCTGTATCTCTAAACTAATCTAAACTAAACTAAACCAGTGTATGAAATTCCTTTATGTTCCCTATTATCCCTGATAAGTAGGTTTAAATGGCCACCTGTGGTGCGGGAATTTGAACTTTGTTTCCAAATCATCAGTTCGGTAATTTAACAGGCTATGCTGCCACACCCTGGTCTCAACCTATGGTTAATCACTTAATCCCCATTCACAATTTCACCTTGGATGTCCAAATCCTTGCCGTTTAATGTGAAAATTGGCATCTGCCACTAAAATACAACCCAGATTAGTGATATAGATTGAAGCCGATCGAAGATTGTAGAGTGTTGGTTCCACCACTGATTATCAAAGACTTCCACATAACTCAGCTTATCAGAGCAAGCTAAGTGATGACATGGGTACGTTTCATCAATGGTACTGCAACCTCACTGGATTGACATTCAATGGTTGACCAGTTGTCTTCTTTGTCTTTCAGAGACCCTGTTGGACACTCGGATAGCCACGGCTGAACTCGGTTGGACAGCATTTCCTTTCACTGGGGTAAGAACAATTCAGACTATGGTGTATTTGACAACAATGGTACATCTTTGTAAGTGGGAGGATGTATGTGGAGATGAGTATTGAGTGGGGGCGAGGAGAAGGACAGACAGCCAGTCATTGACAGGACACTGCAAAACAATTTAGAGCCATCTAATTATTTCAAAATTGGCATTCAGTAAAGCACCATTAAAAGGTACTGTGGTACATCTCAATTTTTGAGCAATATTTGGTTGAACAATGTGATGATGAGTATTGGGCAGGACATCAAGATCTTTTCCTTCAAAATAATGCCTGTTTAGTGCCAATCTGATGACTATGAACTTAAAGACTCCAATTGTGTGTTGGAATCAGTTTTTTTGTTGTGGGGCAGAGTGTTAATGATATTATTACTCTTATTTATAAAGAAAATTTGTTACTGTGTTTTAAGATGATGTTCCCTTGCTTGATTCCCCTGTAGTTTTTAACCTCAATAGTGTTTTAGCCTTTTAGTACAGTCAGATCACTGTGCTCATGAGAATATAAGTGATATGTTTATGTTTTGTACCACTAATTTAGTTCCGTTAATCTCAAGAGCATTGTGGTGAAAACAAGTTGTGCTTCCTCCACGTGCAACATCTCCTCCTCGAGGAGAATCGAGCAAACTAGCAATGCTCTGCTCTGCTCTGAGCTGTGATGCTTAGCCTGCAGAGAGAACAGAAGGGGGAGCAGAATATTCACTTTCCCTTGATATAATTGGTGCAAAGATGCTGGCAAAGAACTGAGAAGATAGAACTACTGAATATCTTCAAATCTATCATTAAATCGGTGCACTTCACTAGATGTGAAAACAGTAATTATCTTTATTCTTCATTCTAACAAAGCATCATGTTTGGAATTCCGTCTCAGCAGAGCTTTATGGAAACCATGCACCTGGCAAATAGTATCCGTTTAATTGGTGGGGAGATGGTAAAGGACCATCTGTTGCATTGCCCAGACCAGATAAAAAGATCCAACCTCCAGCACAGACAACTTCCAGGTGTGACGCTGTCGCCCTCCATTCAACTCTGTGTTTGGAAATATTATACAAAGTGAACTCTGTGCCTATTGCACCAACTGTGGGAATCTTTCCTTCATTCGGCAACTGATAATGCCAGCTTTGGCACGGTGGTCCCACTCTGTCTCACTGCAGAAGCTCCAACTCAAATCAAAGCTCCCACTTCGGAGCTGTACCATGGGAGTGCAGCAGTGTCTCTGATACATTGTTTTGGAGATGTTAAACTGGCGTTTTTCTACTCCGTACAGTTAATGGTTTTAATTAATCCCATGGCAGTGTCCAAAGAATGGTCAGGTTCTTCTTGTTGCCCTGGCTGAGTTTTATTAGTTTGACGGAAGAGATTATCTAGTTAGTGTCTCATTAGTATTCCATGGGAACTTGCTGTGAATAACGTGGCTGATGTGTGTCATAGATCATACAGCATGAAAACAGGTCCTTCGGCCCATTTAGTCCACACCGACCTTCAGCACCCATTTACACTAATTCCCTTTCACATTTAAAACATAAAAAAGGGTGTCTGACCTAAAATGTTGAGTCTCGTTTCCCTTACCACAGATGTGGCCCAACATGCTGAATATTTTCAGCATTTTCTGTTTTTGTTTTCCAGATTTCAAGCATATGCAGTTTTCTTGATTTTCTCTGACCCTCATTTTAATTCCTCCCACATTCCCATCAATGCTATCCCCAACCCTGCCCCCCGGATTCTTCCACTTAGTCGCAAAAACTAGGGGCAATTTATATTGGCCAATTAACCAACCAACCTGCAAGCCTTTTATGTGTGAGGAAACCGGAGCACCCAGGGGGAACCCACAGAGTCATAGGGAGAATGTCACACAGCACTGGGGGATCAGGATTGAACCCAGTTCAATGATGGTGTGTGATAACAGCTTTACTTGTTGCACATTTACATTGTCTTGCACTATACTTGAAGCTTAAGAGTCACTGGAGTTGGAGGTTAAATTTCAGTATGGACTGGTGACTAATAAATCACCATTAAAAATCAATAATGTTGAGTAGTAAACAAATAGCTTCAAGAAACAGCATGGAAACAGATCCTTTGGCCCACCGGGTCCACACCGACTGTTGATCCCGCCATTCACACTAGCTCCATGTTATCCCATTTTCTCATCCACTCCCAACACACTAGGGGCAATTTACAGACAGTAAGTGATCTACAAACCTCACGTCTTTGGGATATGGAAGGAAACATGAGCACCTGGAAGAAACCCTAGTGGTCACAGGGAGAACGAGCAAACTCCACACGGACACAGCACCCAAGCTCAGGATCTAACCTGAGTCCCTGGTGTTGTGAGGCAATGGCTGTACCAACTCCGCCACTATACTGCCCTTGTGCTGCTGTGAGCGATGTAGAAAATAGCTGGGATAAGTGGCTCATTTTCCAATTGGCAATCACTAACTAGTGGGGTGCTACAGTTAGTAGTGGAGCATTGGCATTTATTAAGTACATAAATGAGTTGGATGAATGGGGCTGCGTGTATTGTGGTCATGCTGGCCGATAAGTGGGTAAGCAAGTTGTGAGGAGGATACAAAGAGCCAAAAAGCAAACAAAAACATGGAGGACTGTTATAGGAATAGAAACCTCTGGGAATCCTTAGTAGGTCAGGTAACATTGGTGGGGACAGTTAATGTTTCAGATTGATGGCCTTTCTTCTGAATGATGATTCAGGGACAAATGTGAAGGAAAAGGAGGACAGAGGAAAAGCAGCGGAAAGCCTGGGAATCTGCAGGGTAAAGCCTGGGAATGACAGGCCAGTGAGTTTAATATCTGTGTTGTCGGAAAGGATACTGAGGGATAAGAGACACATGCATTTAGGTGGACAGAGGCTGATTAAAGATAGTCAGCGTGGTTTTCTACATAGATCGTGTCTCACAAATGTTATTGGTTTTTTAAGATGTGGCCAAAACGGTTGATGATGGTAGAACTTTAGAAGTATCTGGATTTCACCAAGACATTTGACCATGGTTGGCTGCTCTGGAAGATGAGTGCATGGAATCTAAGGAGAGACAGCTTAGGAGTGCAGGAGGATGAGGGGTGATTTTAGAGAGTTGTACAAGGTCATGAGAGGAATAGATTGGGTAAATGCACAATTTTAGCCAGATTAAGCCAAAAGATTAATCAGCCCATCTGCGCAATTTAGCAAAATGAGGATTTGCGTTTAAGAGCAAGGAGGTCCCACTGCAGTTGTACAGTCCTGCCCTGGTGAGACCACACCTGAAGTATTGTGTGCAGTTTTGGTCTCTTAATTTGAGGAAGGACATTCTTGCTATTGAGGGAGTGCAGCGTAGGTTCGCCAGGTTAATTCCCGGGATGGCGGGACTAACATATGATGAAAGAATGGTACAGCTGGGCTTGCATTCACTGGCATTTAGAAGGATGAAAGGAGATCTTATAGAAACATATACAATTCTTAAGGGATTGGACAGGCTAGATGCAGGAAAAATGTTCTGCACATTGTGAGAGTCCAGAACCAGGGGTCACAGTTTAAGATAAGGGGTAGGCCATTTAGTACTGAGACGAGGAAAAACTTTTTCACCCAGAGAGTTCCGAATTTGTGGAATTCTCTGCCACAGAAGGCAGTGGAGGCCAATTCACTGGATATTTTCAAGAAAGAGTTAGATTTAACTCTTAGGGCTAACGGAATGAAGGGATATGGGGAAAATCAGGAACGGGGCACTGATTTTGGATGATCAGCCATGATCATATTGAAGGTCCGAATGGCCTACTCCTGCACCTATTTTCTGTTTCTATGTTTCCATTAGGAGAATCAAGAACCAGAGGACATAGTTTTAAGGTGAGGGGGAAAGATTTAATTGGAACATGAGGGGCAACTATTTTACACAAAGGGTGGTAGGTGTCTGGAACGAGCTGCTGGAGGAGGTAGCTGAGGAAGGTACTATCACAATGTTTAAGAAACATTTAGACAGGTATGGGAATAGGAAAGGTGTAGAGGGATATGGGCCAAACACTGGCAGGTGGGACTAGTGTGGATGGGACATGTTGGGCCAAAGGGCCCATATCCACCCTGAATGACTCGATGACTCTATGAGAGGTGTGAAAGGATAACAAATATCACTGGGGAGATATAGTGATAGAAAGGATTTGACCTCAGTGAGGAGAAGCTGAGTGGCTTTAAAAATGAAGGAAGAGGAGAATGCTGAAGGGCCCTGATGATTATTACAGATTTTTCGACATAGAGCCTGGAATTTTGGTTATGTGTTCTGACACCCCTGTGTAAATGTATGTGAATGATTTTTCTGACCCCCTGATTCTGGAGTGGAAGCTCACTGATATCTACCACCGCTGCTGGACATTTACTTGCTGGTCTGCCCGTTGCCGTCTGCACAAGTGTGAGTGAAGTGTTGGTGAAGAGTCCTCGCGTGGCAGGACCACTGTCTGGTGTAATTTACCAGCCTACAGTGGAGGAAGAAGGGCGATTTTGGATTGCAAGCTAATAATTAATTTGGGATTGATATGTTACTGACATAGAAAGTAAACCACTTTGCTAGATGGGTTTATGGTTGTGGCGTTTTAGAGGACGGGATTTGAAAGCATTAGTGACACAGCTTTTCGAGGTGACATTTCAACATGTTGCATTAGCAGCTTGGAGATGTTCAGCTACCAATAGATCGGTCTCCAAGTGTTGATTTTCTCCTAACACAGACACATTATTAAAGTTACTTCTCAATGCACATATCTGCAGAGCAGTAAACGATGGAAAACATCACCTCAAATACTTTTACAGAATCCACATGGCAGATAGATCTGCTGCTCTTTCTGTGGTTTGCATTTAATCTTAGCAGTGTTCAATAGCAAGCAGAGGGAAAAGTGTCTAACCAGCCCTGTTAATTTAGAGAAGAAAGCACAAAAGCTTGTTATTTACAACACGTCGCCAGAGCACTCCAGAGTTCTTCATGGCTGACTGATTGCTTTTTGAAGGTAGACCCAAGCTGTTTGTGGGCAAACGTGGAATTACAGAACAGCTTTGGCATAGAAAGAGGCCCTTCAGTCCATCAGTGTACCTTTAGCAAGGTCTGACAAACAGGAGTGAGACAAATGAGCAGACACCCTGGCATGGAGAATGTTGTTCAATTGATGGATATTGACCATGACTCCTGTTGAAAAGGTTTGTGGTCATCTTCCATTAGTGCCATGGGATATTTAATTACATCTGATGGGGATTTGAAGTTCAACGTTTCATCTGAAATCTAACCGAGTTGCAGTATTTGCCCATTTCTATCGTGGGTCCGTCCACCAACTCAATCAAACAGACATTAAATGTCTTTTCAATCACCAGATCTTGCTTTCTGTTGCATTCTGCTACTCCCAACTAAGTATTGGTTGTTTTACTATTCTGCAGTCTTCCGGATGTAATTATGTGAGTGGGCTGCTATTCTGTAGGCCTCATCTCCTCTGCAGCTTAAGATTTACACCAGGCCAGTGTCTTTCTGTCTTTGGCTTTTGGCCCAAGAATGAGCCGGGAAAAATGGATTGCAGCTGAAAACACAGGGCTCGCCCTTAAATGTGTTCCCAAGTGTTACAAGCCGGATTCTCCCAGCGAGGCAGAGAATCTACGACCCTTTCTATGTTTTATCTGATAGATGGTGATTGCAGTGCAGTTAGATGATTTCCTCCACTTTTGATAGTCATTGCTCCTTCTCGCAGGTTGGAAGCAACTTTATGCTCTCCTGGCTTCCAATAAGAATCCGGATCAGCGTCATGAACTTAGCAATTCTATTAGTTTGGACCATAGGTACATCGTCCAGTTAGCATTATATTTTCTTGTATGCAAACTGTTCTACTATTAGAAACATCTGGTTTTCTGTGGCTTTTTAATTTGTAATTCAATATAAACATAATGCTTCAGCCAAAGCTTGCTTGCATCCATCGCATTGAAGGTCAACTTCGGACCAATGCAAAGAACTTACCTCTTGAAAAAATCTCTCCTAAAAATTATAAGCAACTTGTCAAGCTCAGTGCTTCTTACTGTAAGTTGTGTTATTCCAACTGTCTGTACCAATAAATCAATTAATTTGGGGCCGATTTACTTGTGTATTTTAAACTGCTTACAGTGTCAGAACTGGCCAAAAATTTGTTCACAAGTGTCCGAGTTCAAAAATATGTTGAGAAGCACTGTTCTCGAGTGTGAGACTCAGCAAGCCTTTCAAACTAACGTTATCTGGCCCTTTATTGACCTCTGCACATGTTCTCTGCTGGCTGGCATTATTGGGTTGTAATTAGGAGCAGGGTCCCTGGCCAATTCCTCTCCACACCGCGGAGCTGTTTTTTAAGAATGCTTTGCTGCATTGTCTACCTCCTGTCGATTGTTCATGACCAGACAATATTGCCAATGTGCTGCACAAATGTGTACCAACTGACTGAAAGGAGAAGGACTGTTCGTGAACACATAATGAAAGCTTGAATTGCAAAGCAATTTGAGATGAATGATTAGGTGCTCTTTGGCCTCTTCCTTTTTTCATACCAAATCCCTCTCACGTGCTTCTTCCATTTACCACATTCTTTGGAATTCATCCCCCCTGCTTTCACACAACCAAGAAGTGTTACAAGCGGTGGCAGTGAGAGAGACACAGAGCCATGCTGAGTTAACTAACAGGTTTTATATGGCGTGTAAGGACCTTTAACCTGTTTGTCAGTGGGCAAACAGTGACAGAAGATAATTGAAGGCTTACTTTAACCTTGCAGGATGATGGCTTTGAAAGGTAATGGGAGGGCCTGGTGGAATTTTTAAGGCAGTTATGAATCTTGAAATACCTGGCTTAATCCAGCCTAAACGCTATGAAAGACCGTGTCCTTTCATATCTCATCAGGATGCAATTAGTGGTGCCCTTTGTTTCAAATGCATGTGAATTCCTTAGTCCCGTATGATCCCCTGCCATACAGGGCATTTCTGATCAGATTCATGAAGTCACAGACAACTCTAAACAGGTCTCAGTGATTCAGACAGATGTGGTTAGTCCTTTACAATTGGAGTAATAGCAAAAATGCTGAGATTCAACAGGAAGCGTGGTTTTCACAGCAACATAAACCACCATGTGGTCGTTTGACCTCTGTGATTACATACCAGAACGCCTTGATGTTGGTGCATACTTGCTGAAGCAGAATCACATGGGACTTAGTATTTTTTAAAGATTCCACATGAGCTCCATTACCTTTTCAGGGTTCTGACCAGCCTAGGAATCTATTTGTATTGTAATATAATGGTACTGGTGTATTGAATATTTGTATTTGACTACAACACTGAAGCAACTTATGCACAATTAAACTGGGGTGATGTATTGTATAAATCAGAACTATAGGGTAGAATTATAAGGCGCGACACAGTATGGCAACTAGTTTAGCTGTTGCCTCTCAGTTTCAGCGACCTGGTTTCAATCCTTACCCCTGATGCTGTCTCTGTGGAGTTTGCATCTTCTCCCTGTGACCATGTGTATCCTCCTAGTGCTCTCCTCTGTTTCTTCCCGCATCCAAGGGTGAGCAGGTTGGTGAGTTAATTGCCTGTTGTATCGGTAAGTTTTGGAATTTGAGGGGAAGGTGTGAATGGTTGATGGAGTGTGGGGATGTTAAAATCGGTTGGGTTGGGTTAGCGTAAATGATGGTCAGTGCAGACTTGGGCTGACAAGCCTGTTTCTGTGTTGTCTCCATGGCTGTATCACTTGGCCAATTGAGCTGAATTGAGGTTATTCAGATTTAGGGTGAGCTGTTGCTTGTAGTCCCAGATCATCATTTCATTATGATAATGATGATTTACTTAGTATCACTGCATTCGTTCTTTATGTTTCATCAATAGCGTATTAAAGATCATTGAGTGGCTGTGGATGAATAAAGCGCCTTTATTCATAATCTAAATGAAGCTGTGAGTGAGGGGCAGGAAGGAAGAGAATGAAAGAAGGGAGTGGCAAAGAGGCTTAACTTTGTGGTGTGGGAAACGTCTGTGGGTGTAGGGGTAATTAAAGGGTGTTCCCATAGGATGTGTGGGTGCAGGGTGGTCAAAGGACAAGTCTCACAGGTTGTGAGGGCGTAAGGTTAGTGGGAGGGTGTGTGTACAGGCTGTGAGGGCATAGGACTGGTGGGAGTATGTGGCTACAGGCTGCGTGGGTGTAGGGGTCAATGGAGAGTGTGGTACAGGCTGTGTGTGTGTAGGGGTGGTTTGTGTGTATGGCAGTGTGGGTGTAGGGATGGTTGGTGTGTACAGCAGTGTGGGTGTAGGGGTTGATGGAGAGTGTGCTATAGGCTGTGTGGGTGTACGGGTGCTTTGGAGGGTGTGTGTGTACAGGCAGTATGGGGATAGCGGTGGTGGGAGTGTGTGTGTACAGACTGGGTGTATAGGTTGTTGGAGAGTGTGTTAGGCTGTGTGGGTGTAGTGGTGGCTGGGTGTATGTGCAGGCTGTGAGTGTAGGGTTGGCAGGGTGTATGTACAGGATGTGTGGGTGTAGGGGTGGCAGGGTGTATGTACAGGCTGTGGGTGTAGGGATGGTGGGAGGATGTACCTGCAGGTTGTTTGAATATCACATCCATTCTTTGGGCAGCTCTCAACTTCCTTCCAGGATCCTATCCTGACTGTCCTTTTCTTGCCTTTGTCTATTATTCACCTTCGGCACCCACACCTTAAATATATTAACAAGCTCTCTGCACAATACCTCTTAAGCTCAATTTACCAAGCATCTATTCAAATCCCTACACCTGCATCATTCCACATTTCACCTGAGAAACATCTTAACCCTGAAGGAATAGCTTGAAGATTATGAACCTATGTTGTCTGCGTCCCAGCTTCCAGAAGCTTACAAAGTCCTGGTTCTTTGTACACATTGAAGTTTTTTGGATCCCGTTGCTTATAGTTCAGGATAGCACTGAGGAAAACGCCATCATTCCCAAAAAACCATTAAATCACACACCTATGTACCCGCCCAGTTGAATTGGAATGAACCCGAGGCAGTCTGTGAGGAAATGCTAGACTCTCCAGGCATCTGGCCAACCTGCAATCGACATCCAGTGCACAGATCGTCTGCTGCTGGTCTTGCTGTTGTTCAGGGGACTTTAGCACACACATGCTTGCTGCCTCATTCAAACAATAATGAGACTTGCAAACAGTGCTTCATTTACTGTGGTAGGTGTCAGGATTTTGGAGTGTGAGAGGTTGTTTCCCTCTGTTGTCCTGTCTTCATGGGTAACAGTACAGGAGCATGGATCATGGGTAACAGTACAGGAGCATGGATCATGGGTAACAGTACAGGAGTACGGATCTTGGTCCCACACTCAGTTTCCCCAGTGGGCCATCATTATCACAACTCACAATTTTCTCTGCCAGATTGTTCTTCCCAAAGTCAACACAAAATTGAAAAGCTGTTCTTCATTCCGGGCCGACACAATGGCATAGCTGATAGAGTTCTGCCTTGCAGTGCCAGAGACCTGGGTTCGATCCTGACAGGTGCTGACTGTGCGGAGTTTTCACATTTTCCATGGGGCCGCCTCATTTTCCTCCAGGCTCCAGTTTCCTCACACATTCCAAAGACGTGCAATGAGAATAATTGCTGCTATAAATTAGTCCTTGCTAATTAGCACCTCAATAGGCATCCAAAATGTCTGATTATTCTATCTGCCGGCATTTCGACCATACTCCTTGATCTTCCAATCTACCCCGTTGAAGTCATTTCACTTTTTTTTAAATCTGCACTTTCCCTGTAACTGTAATATTCTGCATGGTATTAGCTCTTTAGTTCCCCCAATCGTGAGATTAATCATATTCAATGGTTGTTTCGCAAGCTAGATTTTACTCCTATTGTTTATGGCAATTATTAATCAATGTTTTTCCTCTAATAATGTGTCTGAGAATCAAGGAGTAGGAATCAATAAAGCAGGAAAGAGCCAGTTCCGACCTTGACGGCATTTTATTCAGCTCAATGCAGACTAAACGGGATAAGGTATTTTCTGCACTGTTTCTCTATATCTCTCATCCCTTTGAATTATTTTCATCTCTGGCCTTTGTCCACCCATCTGCCAATGACTCCCCCCCCCCACACCTCATCAATAACCACCAATTACTTACCTGGCCGTGTCTTGTCCCACCTGTCTTCTAGCTTTCTCCCTCCTACTCCACCCTGGCCCGAAGCATGCCTCTACATGTCTTCCAGAGATTCTGCCTGACCCGCTGAGTTACTCTAGCACTTTGTATCTTTTTGTGCTTACCAGAATCTGAAGTTTCTTTTGTGTAGAAGATAGATTAGTTGGGTCAAAGGAGCTATTCCTGTGTACAGTAACCTCCACTGAACCAGAACAGCCCTTCTGTTTTCCACACTGTGCTTCCTTATGAAGACTATACATTACTCCTCAATATCCCACAGCTCCACTCTTGCTCCCCCTCCCCCCATTCGTAACAAGGACAGAGTCCCCCTTGTCCTCAACTTCCACCCCATCAGCCGTCGCATACAGCATATAATCCTCCAACATTTTCGGGACGGGATCCAATGGGATTCCACATCTTCCCGTCTCCACCCCTTTCTGCTTTCCGCAGAGACAATTCCCTCTGAAACTCCCTGGTCAACTCGTCCCTTCCCACCCAAACCTTCCCCCTCCCCAGGTACCTTCCCCTGCAACCGCAGGAGATGCAACACCTGTCCTTTACCTCTCCCCTCGACTCCATCCAAGGACCCAAACAGTCTTTCCAGGTGAGACGGAGGTTCACCTGCACCTCCTCCAACCACATCTAGTGTATCCGCTGTTCCAGGTGTCAACTTCTCTACATCGGCGAGACCAAACGCAGGCTCGGCGATCGTTTCGCTCAACACCTCTGCTCAGTCTGTTTTAACCTACCTCAGCACTTCAACTTCCCCTCCCATTCCCAATCTGACCTTTCTGTCCTGGGCCTCCTGCATTGTCAGAGTGGGGCCCAGCGCATAATTGGAGGAACAGCACCTCATATTTCGCTTGGGTAGTTTACACCCCAGCGGTATGAACATTGACTTCTCTAAACCCTCCATCAGTACATTCCATTCCTGATTGTGGTGTGGTTTACTTTTGACTATGTTGCAGACATTTGAGACTGAAGACCTGTTCTTGTCCACTTTGACTGGGTTTGCTACGGCAAAATATTTTAGGGCGTGTCGGGGGGGGGTGACTGGCCAACACATACTCACTCTCAGTGATGATTGTAATCACGATTTATAAATGTTAAAAAATACGTTACAATCAATATGAAAACTGATTTCCCAGATGAAAGTCCACAGTGCGACAGTAGAGAGCTGCAGAGGTTGAGAAATTGCATCTGTCATTTTCAGAACTTGCTGGGCAACTTTGAGAAATTGTTGCCACGAATTGGGCAGAGTTACAATGTTTCTCTGCGATGATGTGGTTTACGCAATGTCCTGGAGCAAGTTTTAGTCATCGGTTACACAGAAATCCAAGCATGGAACATGATATGAGCCTCCACATTATCTAACACAGAGAGGCAGAAAACTTGATTATACTGTCTGCCGAAAAGGTATTTTATTTCATAACCAGTCAGTGTGCCAAGATATTATTCATGGTCCTTCAGTAAACACTTGTGCCCTTGAGCTCCAAAGTTGTGACTTCCAATCTACGGCACGGTGGCGCAGAGGTAGAGTTGCTGCCTTACTCTGCTTGCAGCGCCAGAGGCACGAGTTTGATCCCGACTATGGGTACTGTCTGTATGGAGTTTCTACGTTCTCCCCGTGACCGCATGGGTTTTCTCCGAAATATTCGGTTTCCTTCCACACTTTAAAGACGTACTGGTTTGTAGGTTTAATAGCTATTTGGTAGAAGTGAAAATTGTCCCTAGTGTATGTAGATTGTGTTAGTGTGCGGGGATTGCTGGTTGGTGCGGACACGGTGGGCCGAAGGGCCTGTTTCCGCGCTGTATCTCTAAACTAAACTAAACTAACCATAGAAATCTAAGGATGTAAACCCAGGCTGATGTCCTCAATAGTACACAGAGAGACTGCTGCACTGTCAAAGGTGCCGTCTTTTGAATGGGTTGGTAAATCAAGACCCTGTCTTTCACTATGGTGGCTAATGAATAGTAAGTAGATCTATTTTAGACAGGCAGAGTTCTCCCCATTGTCATGGACTGCATTCATGTAAAAGATTATCCTGATATAATTTCATTGTTGTCAGTGAGAGCTTGCTTCGCACAAATAGGCTGATGCAATTTCCAGATTCCAACAGTGACTGCACTTTAAAAATACTTCACGAATGGTGAAGGTCTTTGGGGTGATCCGACTTTAAAAACAATCCATAAAACTATATATTGTTCTTCTTCTGTGAATTTTTAGTCTCTGTTTATCCACTTTCAATATTCTTGATTAATGTACAGTCAGTTTGGATATTCTTTGTGAAACAAATCTATTTCTCATGGATATTCCTAATTGGTAGAAAACAATACAAAATTGCAATTATACAGTATCACTTGTAAAGATTACATTGTACTTAACAGAAGCATTTGCAAACAGGTTTTGTCTTGAAGTACATAAGGAGGTGGTGGGGCACATGACAACGATTGAGTCAAAGCGTTAGGTTTTATGGAACACCTTACAGGAGGAGAGAAGGGCACAGAGAGAGGTCCATTGAGGTTTTATGCAGCTGAAGGTATAGCATCCCATTGAGGGGGTTGGGGTGGGGTTTGTGGTGGAAGGTTACAACCGGCACGTGCAAACGACCACAACTAGACGAGAATTGAAGTAGCAGAGTGCATACCAGAGATAGGGAGGGGTGAGGCAGTGGAAGGCAATTCTGGATTTAGTGTTGTGTAATGATCCTGATCTGATAAGGGGACTAGAGGTAAAAGAGCCATTAGGAGGCAGTGATCACAACATGATAAGTTTTACTCTGCAAATGGAAAGGCAGAAGGGAAAATCGGAAGTGTCGGTATTACAGTATAGCAAAGGGGATTACAGAGGCATGAGGCGGGAGCTGGCCAAAATTGATTGGAAGGAGGCCCTAGCAGGGAAGACGGTAGAACAGCAATGGCAGGTATTCCTGGGAATAATGCAGAGGTTGCAGGATCAATTTATTCCAAAGAGGTGGAAAGACTCTAAGGGGAGTAAGAGACACCTGTGGCTGACAAGGGAAGTCAGGGACAGCATAAAAATTAAGGAGAGGAAGTATAACATAGCAAAGAAGAGTGGGAAGACAGAGGATTGGGACTCTTTTAAAGAGCAACAAAAGTTAACTAAAAAGGCAATACGAGGAGAAAAGATGAGGTACGAGGGTAAACTAGCCAATAATATAAAGGAGGATAGCAAAAGTTTTTTTAGGTACGTGAAGAGGAAAAAAATAGTCAAGGCAAATGTGGGTCCCTTGAAGACAGAAGCAGGGGAATTTATTATGGGGAACAAAGAAATGGCAGACGAGTTAAACCGTTACTTTGGATCTGTCTTCACTGAGGAAGATACACACAATCTCCCAAATGTTCTAGGGGCCGGAGAACCTAGGGTGATGGAGGAACTGAAGGAAATCCACATTAGGCAGGAAATGGTTTTGGGTAGACTGATGGGACTGAAGGCTGATAAATCCCCAGGGCCTGATGGTCTGCATCCCAGAGTACTTAAGGAGGTGGCTCTAGAAATAGTGGAAGCATTGGAAATCATTTTTCAATGTTCTATAGATTCAGGATCAGTTCCTGTGGATTGGAGGATAGCAAATGTTATCCCACTTTTTAAGAAAGGAGGGAGAGAGAAAACGGGTAATTATAGACCAGTTAGTCTGACATCAGTGGTGGGGAAAATGCTGGAGTCAATTATAAAAGACGAAATTGCTGAGCATTTGGATAGCAGTAACGGGATCGTTCCGAGTCAGCATGGATTTACGAAGGGGAAATCATGCTTGACAAATCTACTGGAATTTTTTGAGGATGTAACTAGGAAAATTGACAAGGGAGAGTCAGTGGATGTGGTGTACCTCGACTTTCAGAAAGCCTTCGACAAGGTCCCACATAGGAGATTAGTGGGCAAAATTAGGGCACATGGTATTGGGGGTAGGGTACTGACATGGATAGAAAATTGGTTAACAGACAGAAAGCAAAGAGTGGGGATAAATGGGTCCCTTTCGGAATGGCAGGTAGTGACCAGTGGGGTACCGCAAGGTTCGGTGCTGGGACCCCAGCTATTTACGATATACATTAATGACTTAGACGGAGGGATTAAAAGTACCATTAGCAAATTTGCAGATGATACTAAGTTGGGGGGTAGTGTGAATTGTGAGGAAGATGCAATAAGGCTGCAGGGTGACCTGGACAGGTTGTGTGAGTGGGCGGATACATGGCAGATGCAGTTTAATGTAGATAAGTGTGAGGTTATTCACTTTGGAAGTAAGAATAGAAAGGCAGATTATTATCTGAATGGTGTCAAGTTAGGAGGAGGGGGAGTTCAACGAGATCTGGGTGTCCTAGTGCATCAGTCAATGAAAGGAAGCATGCAGGTTCAGCAGGCAGTGAAGAAAGCCAATGGAATGTTGGCCTTCGTAACAAGAGGAGTTGAGTATAGGAGCAAAGAGGTCCTTCTACAGTTGTACCGGGCCCTGGTGAGACCGCACCTGGAGTACTGTGTGCAGTTTTGGTCTCCAAATTTGAGGAAGGATATTCTTGCTATGGAGGGCGTGCAGCGTAGGTTCACTAGATTAATTCCCGGAATGGCGGGACTGTCGTATGTTGAAAGGCTGGAGCGATTGGGCTTGTATACACTGGAATTTAGAAGGATGAGGGGGGATCTTATTGAAACATATAAGATAATTAGGGGATTGGACACATTAGAGGCAGATAACATGTTCCCAATGTTGGGGGAGTCCAGAACAAGGGGCCACAGTTTGAGAATAAGGGGTAGGCCATTTAGAACGGAGATGAGGAAGAACTTTTTCAGTCAGAGGGTGGTGAAGGTGTGGAATTCTCTGCCTCAGAAGGCAGTGGAGGCCAGTTCGTTGGATGCTTTCAAGAGAGAGCTGGATAGAGCTCTTAAGGATAGCGGAGTGAGGGGGTATGGGGAGAAGGCAGGAACGGGGTACTGATTGATAGTGATCAGCCATGATCGCATTGAATGGCGGTGCTGGCTCGAAGGGCTGAATGGCCTACTCCTGCACCTATTGTCTATTGTCTATTGGAGGGATTTGAGACCAAAAATAAGAATACTAAAACTGAGACATTGCCTGACAGGGAACCACAGAAGGTCAACAAGCAAGGAGTGACTGATGAATGGGATTTAGTGTGAGATGGGATACGGCTCGGATGAGTATAAATTAGTAGAGATTTTACTCTGTCCAAGACAACAATGGAGTACTCTGAAGTCGAGGCAATGAGTTCAAGATAATGATTCCATAGCAGATGAGCTGAAGTGGGAATGAAGGTGAATTTAAGAGGAAGCTGAGCAAACATGTGTGGAGAAGAAAAAAAGGTTACACTGATATTCTAGATGTGGAAGTTGGAAGGAGGCTTGAAGGGGCATACAGGCAACCATAAATTGGTTGGCCAAATGGTATGTTTTGGTGTATCCACTGTGTATTCCCTTGTCATTATGGTTACCATTAAAGTTATTACAAGTATTCTAATTCAGTTATAAAGGTAGCCGGCGGATGCCTGAGTAAAAGAAATAGTTTGATTAATGGGTTAATATTGCACCGTATAATTTAAACTCAGATAAATAGTTTAAGCTTATTCACAGGAATTGCCCAGTATTTTATTTTTATAAAGCCATTAAAACACAAATGAAATGGCAGTCTGATATGCACAAGAACCAAATGAATGCATTGGCCAATTCTACAGATTTTATTGCAGCAAGTTTGCCTGAAGCCATTCAAATCATTCTCACACTCAGGAGTCTAAATTCTCTGTAGCTCCTTCCAGTTTCTCGTATGAATCTTTTGCCTGGAACCTGTCTTCACAACTGAAACATGAAATAAGGTTAAAACACAATGGGAGAAGTTGATAAAAAAAAACATTCTCTCATGTGAATGCATTGGGCTTTAAAGAACATAATTCCTTTGGAATATCAAATAGCTTATTTGCAGAAAAGGCAATTAAAATACTAATTATATTATGAGATAAGGCTTCAACAGCGTTCTCCTTCACCTGTTGTTGTAGTCTCCAGAGTCATTAAACTCCACAAAAAGAATCACAAATATCTGGCAAAGCACAGTAAGCATACATTGCAAAACTTCTTGACTACACATAACCTCTGCTGGACTGAGTTGAACAACAACAGCCAAGTTGGAGTTGGAGAGAAATAAATCAAAATAATTGCTGTCGTAGCATTTTTTCTAATTATAAACGGAGAATTTTGTAAATGCTCAGCAGGACAGGAAGCATCCAGGGAAGAAGGAATGTTTTGGACTGAATGCTTTTTCTCCTGGACCTGTGAGATGATCTTCTGCTCCAAATTAAAAGTTTAAAAGATTTTGCTTTTTGACTTAAAATTAAATGAACAGCGTTAAACTTTTCACCCAATACATAAAAATGAATACATAACTAGTCCATTGCGATTTGGGTCAGGGACTCTACTTTCTTCAAATTCTGAAGGTAGCAGGTGTGTCCAACTGGTTTGGCCTCATCTGCTTGGAATCCAGTTGGAATAATCCAGTTAAAATGGAGACATTGAATTACACGAGAAATGCCCTGGTTGGTATAGAGGCATGACTCAGATTAGGAAACAGGGATTTAGAATTGCCTTGGCTGTTATCATACTAAGTACCCCACAGTTCGGGTAATGATAATTCACCCTTACAGAATTCACAACTTACAGCCAAAAAACTGAGAACAAAAATTTGCTCAAACAGAAATAATATGAGAAAAATATAAGTAAACACAAAATGTAAATTGAAAGTCATTTTTTGCCGTGCGTTCATGTTATGAAAAATCATGATGTAGATATTATTCTTGGAATACAACCATTCCATAATGGGAGGCTGTACTGTGCTCTGGTCAGCGTACAGGTGACTGTAGCAAGGCTAGTGCTGGTTTTGAATGCACTTAGTATATAGTCATTGAAAGGTATTCTCATGTTTGGAAGCCGTTTGAATATTCTGGTTTGCGGCCAGGCAGTTGGAACTATTTGGTCAGGACACAAGAAATTGGAATTCTCTGGTTAGTATGACGTATCTTGGAAATATAGCACACAGGAGGTGTGAATAGCCTGGTTGTTACAAAAGACAACGGGTATTTGGAATACTTTCATTGGGATGCAATCAAATGCTTTAGAAGTGCTGAGGTACATGTAAGTTTAGAAAATGTAGGATTTGCTATGCTTTTGTTGAGCTGAGGGACTGGGAAAAACAAGGCCGTGCAGTGGAACAAGGGTTGCAGTGTTGCTACTGGTGCAGACTGCCCTCTTGATGGATCGGATAGAGAACCGTGTGATCCTTTTCAAGTGCAGACACTCCCCGACCCACGTAAGGGTTACGTTCAGTAAAGCCTTACGCAAGTCAGATTTTACGCAAATCAGAATCATCTTAAAACAAGGTAGAAACAAAGAACTGTGGATTCTGGTTAATGCACAAAATGACACAAATTGCTGGTCAGGCAACATCTCTGGTGAGCATGGTGAGGTGACCCTTCTTCAGACTGATTCAGTTTGCGTCGTTATTTCGGCACTTTGGTTCACCGTAAAACTAGGCGTTGACCCGCTAGTCAGCACCAGCGAGCGCTTCTTCACCAGCTGCCGCACCATCCAGTTGGCGCGGCTGTTGTTGCGGCTCACCTTGAGCCCTTCACCGCCACTTCCTCCTTCTCCCCAGAGTCGCAGATCTCTCCCCTGGAGTTGCTGACTTCTAACTTTTGTGGACGACTGCGGACGTGAAGGAGAAGGAGGAGGAGGTGACGGTGGAGGGGGGAAGCAGCGGAGTGGACAAAGCAACGGCCAACAGGAAGAAGCGGCGGCTGCTGAGGTGGGAGGGAGCCCCATGGTGACTGAGTCCCATGGTGACTGAGTGTGTCCTGTCGGTGGCGGCAGCCTGAAGAAAAAGCTGTCGGCCAGGGGCTACAACGTGAGCCGCGAGAAACGGACGTAGCAACAGCTGGTGAAGATGGGCTCGCTGGTGCACCTTGTAGAAGTTGATGACTCGGCCGAGAGTTGCTCTCCCAGGCCTCCCATCATATGATTTTACAAATTCATAATTTTGATGTTCAAAATTCAGAATTCTACATCAAAATTCATAATATGGCGCGTAATGCAGCTTTTCAGCAAAAAAAAAGTATGCACGCCAAATGCGAGTACGAGTTGTGCTACATTCAAGGTGAAAAACGACTATTATTTCCAACAGTCTGTTGTTCTTGGACTACATGTACAATGTCAGGCCTATAATGAGTATATTCTGCTATTTATAGAAAGGTTATTGAACAGAAATACTTTTTAAAACACAAAGAAAAAATTGTTTTGTTTTGTTTTTTCTATTTTGCTTTTTCCTTACACATTCCAATTCTCTTGGTATTGAATAAAGGAACAATGGTCATAAAATGTATGACTAAGTTATGAACAAAGAGTTTCATTTAAAACTGCACATACCTAGTTTCTCTGAAGACATACTTGCTCCAGTGGTATTCAACAGCAAATCACAACGATCCATCCCCCCCCCATCCCCCCTGACTATCCACCCCCCCACCCCCACTCACCTCCCCTCACCACCACGCCCCTCCACCACTCCTACTCCCCTCCCCCCACCCTCCTCCCCCCCACTCTACCCCCACTCCTCTCCCCCAACTCCCCCCCTTTCCACCCACCCAATCCCACCCCCACTCCCCTCTCCACTTCCCCTCCCCCTCCCTTCCTCCGCGCCCCCCCCCCCTGGCCACCACTCCCCCCACCCCTTCCTTCCCCATCTCCCCTGCACCCCAACACCACCCTCCCTATTCACCCACCCCATCCCCTCTCAACATCATCGTGCGTCACGCTACGCAGCGAGGCCAGGCGAACGGCAAGGCCAGCGGCGAGGCCGGGCCAACGGCGAGGCCAGGCCAGCGGCGAGGCCAGGCCAGCGGCGAGCGGCAGGCTAGCGGCAAGGAGCGGCTGGGCCAATGTCGAGGTGAGGCCAGCAGTGAGGCCAGGCCAGTGGCCAGGCCAGGCCAGGCCAGTGGCGTCACCAGGTCAGCGGTGAGGCATATACAATGACGAGTGGCGGGGCGAGGGGCAGAGTGAGCGGCGAGGCATGTGCTTTGTAGAAAAATGTGAGGTGAATAAGAAAGCGAAAATTTATGCTACGTTAGGAAGGGTTGGGAGGTCTGCTCTCCACTGTCTCCTTCACCATCCCAGTGTGGGGTTGAAACTGGAAGAGCAGTGAGCATGGGCGATGCTTTTATATCTGTGAAGTGGGGGGCTGGAAGCCCTCGCCTTCCTCCTGTTGCAATAACACCGGCCATGCAGGAAAATGAGACCACCTCTTGTGAATAGTTTACGTAAGTGCGAGTTTACGTAAGTTGCCTATTATGTAAGTAGGGGAGTGCCTGCATTTTGCCAAGAACTACTTCCTCTGCTCAAGCTACAGAACGCATGCAGACTGTCACTTCATGGGGGTGGATAATCTTTTCCAAGTCCGAGTATTATGAATATATTGCGGTGAAGTGGCGTATCTCTGGATGTACACAGCTGGAAAGTAAAATCAACCCACACAATAATAGATACCAGCAGCGTCACCTAAATGGAGGTTAATACTGGCCTGCAGGCATTCAGTCCAAACAGATATTAACATGCCAAAGATTGAATCCCTTCTCTGCTAAATGACTCAGTGTGGGGTGAGTGTCAGCACTTTAGGAATGCATTATCCACATTACATCACCCTTACACACACACCTGACAGGCTTTTCTGTTGGGCTTATAATTCAGTGTTTTTCTATTGTGGACATTTCATTTCAAACAGTTACTGCTCTTACTGTCGACTTGCTCAAGGGCTCTGGTTGAGTGGGAGCATGGAATCCTTTGGCTCAAAATCCATTCCCACTGAAGAGTGTGTCTCAATGCACCAAAATACGTTGAGAAGGGTTCCGACCCGAAAAGTCACCGATCCATGTTCTCCAGAGATGCTGCCTGACCCGTTGAATTACTCCAGCATTCTGCGTCCTTTTGTGGTGAAATGACGATTCATTACGACAAACATTTTGAAACGTTTTAGCAGATGAACACGTAAATACAAAACCAGCCACTGAAATACAATGATTAATAAAATGTAAGATATGGGATAGAAACAGCTCCAGATTTTATTTCCTCTGGGTGCTTTGAACCGTACTGGTTATTGTGCTTGTGTATTAAATTCCTTGCTGAGGTATTTTAACCCATCAAACACATCACCACCAGAAATGAAACATAAAGTGCATCATAAACATTACACAGACAGACAGAACCCACCACACCCCACTGTCCACACAATGCAGGAACTATTTCTATTTCTACGTTGCTGGTTCTTTGAAACTGGCTAACGCAATCATTGAGGGTATTCAACGGTCTCTCCTAACTTAGTTGGGAGCCCCTTTTCAAGATGTTTAACTATGAATAGCCTAACAAATTCCTTTGTCTGCAAAGTAGCCAATTTATTCATCAGCCCTTGTATCCTGAGGAGTTGTTTCAGAATATTGGCTTCAGTTCCAATCTTCACAAAAATCTTAAACCATCTAAAGAACATTAGCACAGGTACGTGGACAGGACAGGTTTTGGGGGATTTGAGTCAAAAGCAGGCGAATGGGATTGCTGTTGATCAGCATCTTGGTTGGTACAGACGAGTTGGGCCAAAGGATCTTTGTGTGCACTGTATAACTCTCTGCGTCTAACTCTGGTGGATTAACTGACCAACATATAATTCTTTGAGATGTGGGAGGAAACAGAAACACCCAGAGGAAATCTACACAATTACAGCAAGAACATGCAAACTCCAAACAGATAGTGCCCAAAGTCAGGATCTAACCTAGATTGATGCTCTGCACCAGCTGTGTTACTGTGTTGCCCCAATGGAGAATACTTTTTGTTTAATTCCCACTTGCGTACTACTTAGAACCAAGAAGGGTTTGGATGTTTTCGGATTGGAGCTCCCTCTGGAACCTGGCGCTGGCAGCAACCCAGTCTGGTCAGTGGCCTGGTAAAGTGGGACAGTGATCATGGACACATTACACTGCATCCATACCTGCAAGAGGCACTGCATGACTTGTTTGATATCTATGTGTGGGGAGATCTGGGCAGTGAGAAGGCTTCTCAGAAAGCACAGTGTAAGAGCAGAGAGGGATTCAGAGATCATCAGTCTGAAGAAGGGTCTCAACCTGAAATGTCACCTATTCCTTCTCTCCAGAGATACTGCCTGTCCTGCTGAGTTACTCCAGCATTTTGTGTCTATCAGGGATTGATTAAGTTTTGATATGGCAAGTCCAGAGACTTGTGATGAAACCAACAGTGAGTCTGGCATTGTGCAGGAGTACTGAGCGATTATACAGCCATTTTTAATGTAAGTAATATCTAAGCCTGTTCCGCACTATTGGATGGTCATTTAAGATCTGAGGGAACTATTTAAATTGGAAAGATTGCCCTCACTCCTTCTCCTGCTCCAATATATTCCTCAACAAATATTCAAAGGTAATTTCATTATTTTATTACTACCTGTGAGTTCTTGCTGTGTACAAAGTGGCTGCTGTGTTCGGTTTTGCGCTTGGTCTGCCAAGAACCTAATGGATCACCCGTTTGCTAACCGTTTTAACTCCTCTTCCCATTCTCATGCTGACCTTTCTGTTCTGGGCCTCCGCATTGCCAGAGTGAGGCCACATGCATACTGGAGGAACAGCATTTCATATTCAGCTTGGGTAGCTTATGACAACCGAATGAACGGTATGAACATCGAATTTTCCAATTTTTGGAGCCATAAACCCCCTCCACCTCCCTCATTCCCTTCCCCTCCCCCCCCCCCCCTCTCCCTGTGGCCCACCTGGACTTGCACCTATTTTTCCCAACCCCTCCCCATCCATCTACATTCCTTCCTCTCGTTTCATGATTCACAACTCTTCAATCCTTTTGTCTCACACCTTCTGTCTTTTCGTCTCTGGCTTTTGTCCAACCATCTAGCCCATCAAAACCCTCCTTCATCTGTATTAACCTATGAAGGTTTTGCCCTCCTCTTTCTCTCTTCCAGCTTTCTACCCCACACCACCCATAATCAATCTGAGGAAGGGTCCTGACCCGAAACATTCTCCAGAGATGCTACTGAACCACTGACTTACTCCTGAATTTTGTGACTTTCTTTTTTTCAACTGGCATCTGCAGTTCCTTGTTTCATCATTTCATCAGTCTCATCTGTTTCTTCTCCTCATTAAAGCTGCAGTATCTTGTTCCACCCAAGATACAGCAGCAAGCAAAAGCTGATATCATGGAAGAGCTGGAATTTGTTGCAGTGAAATGAAATTTCCAATTGATGGTGAGATTTGTTAGTTGTTAATTAGTTAACTGAATAATTGGGTGCAGTTTTGGCATCATTTAAAGGACAGACGCAGAAGTAAGAAACCTGGTCAACTGTGCATGCTCTTCCCTTAATTAACTTTATTGTCACTTCTTGCAACCTGATGTAGAATGAATGTTTGTGCTGAGGGCCAAGAAACTATTTTTAAAGCAGTAGAATAGAAGAGAATAGGATAGGAAAGGTCATTGCTGTATAATCCTGAGGGACACAAAATGAGTAAGGAACCAACAAAACAAAAGCCATTTAGTAATGTCAAGCAAAGCCAGCAGAATGGAATCAATTGTAGGACTATCAATATGCCTTATTAAAAAGTACTGAGTGTGTGGAGGTTACAGCATTAAACATACTCATCTTTTCCGTAAACCTCTTGTCTTCCGAGAAGATGTGTGTGGAGTTGCCTCTGAGTAGGATCTCTGAAATTCCAAATCTGGAAGAGGTTGAGAATTTTATTTTTACTCTTCGTATTTTTTTTAAACTGTGGTTAATGGTGTCCATGGAATAGTGCATACATGCTAGATTCTTCCATTCATGCATTTCCTAATTAAGACGTCAAAGGTAGATCGTAAGAAACCTATCTAAGAGAGTTGTCTGAGACCAGAGGCCATTGGTTTAAGGTAGGTGTAAGATATTTAGTGCGGATCTGAAGATATATTTTTACTCAGAATGTGGTTGGAATCTGAAGTACACTGTCTGGTGAAGGAAGAGTCTCTCACATGTAAGAAGTAACTGAACGGGCAGTTGAATCATGAAGGCACAGTAGGTTACAGACCAAGTGTTGGCCAATGGGATTAGTATGGATAGGCTCTTAATGGTTGACAAAGACATTGTGAACAACTTGTTTCTGTATGGTACGACTGCCCTAATTAATTAATGAACTAACCTTGTCATAACCTGAATTAATGAAATAATGGCTGAATGACTCGTAGATTTTTGTTTGATTTGTGACATTCAGTGCAATTCTTAAATTGGTGAATCCAGCTTCACCGAAGGTGTAAATCTGGCAGTATTGGGTTGCTTTCACATCATAAACTGAAAGAACAAGTTGTCCCATTAATAGCTGGTTAGCAGCACAAGTTTTATGGACCTGACAAATGTAAGACATAATGGCATTATGATGGACGGGAAGCACAAGTGAAGTCAACTCTCTTAATTTTTTTAAAATATTATTAATTAAATGTGAGTTCATCTCACATGGAATTGGGACTCAGCCAAGAACTTCTTCATAGCTGTTGCTCAGCATTATCAAAAGTACTTCTGTGGAGTTTCTGCCACACGGCTGCTGAACTTACAACGGGGAAATAGATTCAGCTTCATGCAAGTCACTAGTTTAAATGTAGGAAAGAATTTGACCAGAATGTGTTGTTCAAAAGTTCTGGCAGTCACACTGCTTGGGAAAAGATACAAGTCATATGAATGGCCGGCATCTCCAGCCTCTGTTACAATTGAGGATAACCAATGACCAATAAGAAATATAAAATGAAGATAAAATGCTGATGGGCAATGTTTCTTTGGGGCTTTAATGTCTTCATTGTCTACAAAATAGAAACATAGTTGATGGTAATTGTAACTTTGGTATTGGCGTAGGTTTATCATTGTCACACGGACGGAGATAGAGTGGAAATCTTTGTTTTGCACGGACCAGGCAAGTCATACAATACATAAGTACAATCATATCAAATGCGAGTACAACAGGTGGTGCTAAAAAGAAAGGAAACAGAGAATATAGTATAGGAAAAAAACCTGCAGATGCTGGTTTAAATCGAAGGTAGACACAAAATGCAGGAGTAACTCAGCGGGTCAGGCAGCATCTTAGGAGAGAAGGAATGGGTGACGTTTCGGGTCGAGACCCTTCTTCAGACTGATGTCAGGGGAGGGGGAGGGACAAAGATAGGATGTAGTGGGAGACAGGAAGACAGTGGGAGAACTGGGAAGGGGGAGGGGAAAGGGAGGGACAGAGGAACTATCTGAAGTTAGAGAAATCAATGTTCATTCCGCTGGGGTGTAAGCTGCCCAAGTGAAATATGAGATGCTGCTCCTCCAATTTGCAGTGGGCCTCACAATGACAATGGAGGAGGCCCATGACAGAAAGGTCAGACAGGGAGTGGGAGGGGTAGTTGAAGTGCTGAGCCACCAGGAGATCAGGTTGGTTAAGGCAGACTGAGCGAAGGTGTTGCGTTTGGTCTCGCCGATGTAGAGAAGTTGATATCTGGAACAGCGGATACAATAGATGAGGTTGGAGGAGGTGCAGGTGAACCTCTGCCTCACCTGGAAAGACTGTTTGGGTATCATAGCCACAGGAAGTACAGATAAAAAGAAGTGCAAAGGCCACACAATGTAGATTGGGAGGTCGGGAATTTATCCGGGGCATATGAGAGATCCTCTCAATAGTCTGATAACTATGTGCTGGTACACGCTCTCAAGATTTTGTACCTTCTTCCTGACGGGAGAGGGGAAAAGGGAGAATGACTGGGGTGTGATTGATCCTTGATTATGTTGGTGCTTCACTGAAGCAGTGTGTAATGTAGGTGGAGTCAATGGAGGGTGGGGGAGGCTGGTTTGTGTGATGGACTGGGCAGCATCCACAAGAGCATCCACAACTCTCAGCAATATTTTGGGGGTCTTTGATCCATACTCAGTACCTTGACTTATGAAGGCCAATGTACTGGAGCACTTTTGACAACCCAATCTACCTGAGATACTACTTTCAAAAAACCATGTACATGCGCTCCGTGATCCCTCTACTCTACAACACTCCCCAAGGCCCTGCCATTCATTGTGAAGGTCCTGCCCTGCTTTGAATTTCCAAAATGCAACACCTCCCACTTATCTGCATTAAACTCCATTAGCCATTCCTCAGCCCACTTGCCCAACTGATCTTGCTGTATTTTTGATAACCATCTTCACTATCTATGATACCACCCGCTTCAGTGTCACTTACAAACCTTACTGATCATGCCTTGTACATTCTCATCCAAATCATTGATGTAAACCACAAACAGCAATGGGGCCCACACCAATCCCTGAGGCACACTACTAGCCTCCAGTCAGAAAATTAACATCACCCTTTGCTTCCTTCCATTAAGCCAATTCTCTATCCACTTTGCTAGCTCTTCCTGGATCCCATGCAATTTAAGAGATGCTACCCAGCCCGCTGAGTTACTCTAGCATTGTGTCTACCTTACCAAATGCCTTGTTGAAGTCCATTTGGACAACATTTATGGCTTTGCCCTCATCAAACTTTTTGGTTACTTCTTCAAAAAACTCAATCAGATTTGTAAGACACGATCTCCTACACACAAAATTATGCCAGCTCTCTTTAATCAGCTTCTGAGTTACTCCAGCACTTTGTGAATAAATGTCCATGTACAATCCTCCATCTTTGCTGCTCTTGTGTAAGATCATTATCCCAACACAGAATGTAGTTCTAGCAATCAATTCTTCCCCCCCCCCCCCCCCACAATCCTGTTTGTCTTTTATGTCCATTTCAAACGGTGCTGGCACGCAGATTAGTCTTATTGATTTGTCTTAAAGGAGGCATTTTAACAAGCTCAACCTCTTGTGCCACAACGCCGTATAATGCTAGCAATGTTTAGAAGCAGACATCTCCAATTCAGCAGTAGTTGGACACGATTAGCGCACTCTTATCTCGATCGGATATAATTTCTTCATCTCGATTCCATCTCTTTCAATTGAACCTGCTGATTCCAAATGTGCTATAAATGGGCACTTCTATCATCAGACCTGGATTCTGCTGACATGTATTTATTGGCCTTGTGAGATTTTTCAAACCTCCTCTCCTCTTGCACATTGCAGTTCCCTTTGAAGCATGAACAGCAAATCCCTCTCAGGAAGCCATGAAAGTTGAGGTAATTTGAGCATCAGATCCTTTTCCCATTTCCAGGACAGGCGGAGGTTTGCTTTTGGTGACTGAGAGACATCCTGCGCATTCTGATGATGAACCTCCCACAGTAAGTTGACTAGTGAGTGTCATGAATTAGCAGCCAGTGTGAGGGCAGAACAGAGTGCTGACAACAAACCTCAAACGTCACCTATTTCTTTTCTCCAGAGATGCTGTCTGATCCGCTGAATTACTCCAGCTTTTTGTGGCTAACCTCAGAGTCAGTGTTGATCTGTGCAGAAGGTGCCATAGCAATTATTAAACTTGGATTGTTGGAGGTCAAGTTCCACAGGAAGGTGCTACCTGCTGAGCAGGCTGCATACATGTATAAATAGGGGAGTATATCATCAAATGTCAAGTCGATTTTCTTGTCATATGCACAGGTTCGGTGAGGTATAGGCACAATGAAAATCTTGTTTCCAGCAGCATCACACACACAGACAACACACAGATCATCAATTATTTATAAATTATACAAGTGTGTGAAAAGAAAAAGACTGTGCAAGTAAAACATTCACAATAAAACACAAATAGAAAACGAGTCCATGGTAGCGATGTTCTGCTGTGTTCTAGTGCCGAGGATTAAAGTTGTGCGAGGCGGCACGGTGGCGCAGCGGTAGATTTGCTGCCTTGCGGCGAATGCAGCGCCGGAGACCCGGGTTTGATCCCGACTACGGGTGCTGCCTGTACGGAGTTTGTACGTTCTCCCCGTGACCTGCGTGGGTTTTCTCCGAGATCTTCGGTTTCCTCCCATACTCCAAAGACGTAAAGGTTTGTAGGTTAATTGGCTTGGTAAATGTAAAAATTGTCCCTAGTGGGTATAGGATATTGTTAATGTGCAGGGATCGCTGGTCGGCGTGGGCCGAAAAGGCCTGTTTCCGCGCTGTATCTCGAAACTAAGTTCAAGAACCTCATCGTCGTAGGGAAAGTAACTGTTCCTGAACCTGGTAGTGTAGGACTTCAGGCTTCTGTATCTCCTGCCTGACCGTGTGACGTGACCTTTATAGGTTATTATATTATACCAGGCATTTCTGTTTAGTTAACAACCACTGTCTTCAGTTAAGGTTTTGGCTGCCTGTCGCTTTGTCTCTGTGTATCTCCTAACGTGAGCCGCAATACAAAGGAACAACGGACACTATAATTACAGGATGATTCAATTCCATGTGCTTGCAGGAATTTGTAAAGGAAATACAAGCTACAGCAGTCTCATCCCACCCCCATCAATGCCACCACTTCCAGGCTTGCTCACCTGCATGTTTGACTTGGCCTCGGCTCTTCATGTGGGAGATCAACTCGTGTTTCAAACAGGTGCTGACAAGCATTTCAGTGTCAGTAATGAATGATCCCTGCCAAATGAAGAGGCCTTCTCTCACCTGTTACATTGATTTTACATGAGTGTATCTTCCCTTAAAAAAAAAACCTGATATTCATGAGTGACAATTTAATTAGTGCTTTTGGAGACCAGAGTCCCATTTACTCTGAGCTCTATTTTCACTGCTCTGGTTAACAGGATCTGACAAATTCCTGTTTTTAATGCATCTGTTAATCAGTTTAAAATAACACAAGAGTGGGGCAAGAGTTAATGAATGCAGAACATAAAACAGGGCCAACTTTGTATGACGGTTGTGGAAGGTAACAGCAATGAATCAAAACTACCTGTACAGGCCAAACACATTCTTTGACCAGGCCCTGACCTATTCTACACTCTCAGGGTCATGTTGCTTAGCAACCAAGGATACTCTGCAATCGAGTGAGTCTGGTCACAGTCCATTTTAAGCGTTTTGGCTGAAGATGGGTTGTGGAAGGGAGTAGTTGCAGCTCACCAACAAAGTCAGTTGAATAATTTTAAGCTTAACAAAAGATTATTGATTACCGTGCAAGCTTAGCTGTCAACACAATGGTCGACAAAGGAATTGCACTTGGATGTGTTCACAATAAATACCAATAGTGTGCTTTCAGAATGAGGTACACGTAAATAGATACTTGAAATTCAAATTTATTTTTCTTTCAGGCCTGCGTGAGTTTGTGGCAGTCTTTTCTATGATATCCACTAACGTTACTGAAATGAATTTGCCGTGGTGCATGAACTCAGAGCTAAACATCTATGGAGTCGGGTAGCTGGTATACAGTAAGATGGAGCAATCAGATATAAGCAGTCAGGGTTACCCTGCGCGATATTTCAAGTGAGAAATGGGCTACTTTCATGTGTCCGATGGAATCAACAATCACTTCATTCAGCACCAGCAAAATACTTCAGAAGGAAGATGTGACTTCTACTTCGCCGTGCTACTGGCTGTGCTTCTACTTTGCAATTGAGAAGCACACACACTGTATAATTTAGGCGTTAACTATGTATTGCTACATTACCATTGTCCAATGCATTTGCTTTACATGGACTCTTCTATATGCAGTGTTGTGCTGTGCTGTCATTTAGCTGCTGCTGTCAATTCACTGCTTGTGTTGGGAGATGCTCTGGTTTTCATGTCTTCAGATAATCAACCTCACTTGTTGGATATGGTCAGTCTTTGGGGAAGCATGAGCAAGCTGCTCAGACATTGGAGTAGATCTATACATGTCTTTTCCTCAGCACTTTTCTTCTTACCTCAATAAAAAAATATTTATTTTGACCTTGGAAGCTCCAATATTCCCAGTGGTGTTTTCTGATTTCACTCCTGAGTAGATTGGTGCCTTTGTGCATTTTATGATTAGATGAAATAATCTCTTCACATCAAATCTCTACTCTTCCATATTCTGAGGGAATTGGACAGGGCAAGTGACTGAAGAGTCAGTTGTTAAAGCTTTTGGGATAAGCGGCCACAATTCTATGGGCTTGGTTTTGTGCATAGAGGATCGCAAATTTGATTGAGTTTTTTGAAGAAATTACCAAAAAGATTTACAAGGCCAGGGCCAGAGATATAGTCTATATGGACATCAACGTTGATAAAGTCCTGTGTGGTAGGCTACTCTGGAAGGTTAGATCGCATGTGATTTAGGGAGTGCTAGCTAACCAGATACAGAATTGACTCCTTGGTAGGAAATAGAGGGTGTTGGGGAAGGATTTTGTTCAGACTGGAGGCCTGTGACTAATAAATAGCATGTCTCAGGAATTGCGGCTGAACCCATTGCTTTTTTTGTGGTTTATATCAATGATTTTGACAAGAATGTACAAGGCATGATTATTAACTTTGTGGATGATGTAAAAGTAGATTGTATCGGAGGCAGTGAAGATGATTATAAAGAATTACGGTGAGATCGTGATCAGCTGGCCAATGGGCCGAGGATTGGTAAATTGAGTTTAATTCAGATGGGCGAGGTGATGCCTTTTGGCTAGTCAAACCGTGGCAGGACCTGCACTGTGAATGTAAATGATAGGGTGTTGTAGAACAGAGAGATCTAGGTGTTCAAGTAAATAATTCTCTGAAGGTGATATCACAGGTAGATCGGGTGGTGAAGAAGGCTTTTAGCACATTGGCCTTCATCAGTCAGGGTATTGAGTATAGAAGTTGGGAAGTTATGTTACAGTTGTACAAGACATTGGTGAAGCCACACTTGGAGTATTGTGTTCAGTTTTGGTCACCTTGCCATTAAGCTGGAAAGAATGCAGAGAAGATTTACGAGGATGTGGCAGGACTCAAGGGACTGAGCAATAGGGAGCAGGTGGACGGGCTAGGACTTTTTTTTCTTAGCATGCAGGAAGCTGAGGGATGATCTTACTGATGTGTATAAAATAATGAAGGGAATGGATAGGGCGACTGAAATTATTTCTCAGGATAGGATAATCAGGAACTAAAGGGCAAAGGTTTAAGGTGAGGGTGTTGAGAATTGCAAAGCTGCACCCCAGGAGCCCTTGATAAGCGGACAGAAGGAGAGGATTACTTTCAAAGTACCCGTTCACCAGACCCATCCGTGGTTACCAAATGGACCTCATCAACCATCTTCAGAAGCTACTAAATTGTCGTGGAAGCAAATCATTCTCGATTCTCGTGTTCTGCTGAGAAGATGTTGTGAGGCCATGGAATCACAACTGACTGCAGGAAAGTTGATGAGCTTCTGATTTTGACCTTCCATCTCCCACAGCAGATTGTCACCATGCTCCTCCCTCATGCTCTTACCCCCAAGCTCCCAAGGGAGCTCCCAACCCCCAAGAAGCCAAGGATTTTCACATGCATCTGCAGCACAGCGCGAGTATGAGCGTGTGCATGTATCAACTTCAGTGTGAGTGTGCATGGATCAGTGTGAGTATGTGTGAGTATACATACGCATGCGTAAGTGTGTGACTGCAAAACAGGTGAGTGTGTGGGTGAATGTGGATGTGACAGTGTGAGCGTGAATGATTATAAAGAATTACAGTGAGATCTTGATCAGCTGGGCAATGGAATGAGCATGACTGCGAGTGTGACTTGGGTGTGTGACTGTGACACTGATGTTTTTATAGTTACAGATCAACATTCACACACAGCCATACTCATTCACTCTCACACTGACACATCCCCATTCACCCGCGCACACACCCGTATACTCACACTCATATATAAACACTCACTCCACACTGATGTCGATACGTGTGCACGCGCTCGTTCCCGCACTGTAATGCATGATGTATGTTAAAAATGCTCGGTGCATTGCCCAGCATGCACACATCAGATTTTGGTCACCGCATGGCAGTCCAACCTCACTGTCTTGTAGGACCCACTTTGAAGTCAGGAGCTCAGTGTTTCTCATGGTCACGCGGTGCTCGCCTCAGCAACAACATCCCAGCCGAAGTATCTGGATAATAGTGGAGTCTCAGTCAGTTCCATTCAGAGTTCTGCTTTCTGCCTCCAGGTTTGTTCTGTGGGATCTGGGATCTCATTGTTGCTGCCAATAGTTCCTTCTCAATTGTAATTGTAATTGGGATGTAACTGCATCTGTAAAACCAAATTGCGCAGTCACAGCCATATGTCCAGCTTTAGAGTTGGTTGGAGTCAGTGCTTCTTTTTTGTAGCCGAAGGTGCTGGCACATATATTGTCCCTTGCTGCTGATGTTTGTGGTGATCATCGTTTGTGGTGATCATCATCATTAATTCCAAGAAGAAAATATACAAGTAATGTCATGACCCTTATCAACATTGATGTACAGAAGGATCTTGGGATCCAAGTCCATAACTCCCTGAAATTGGCAACATAAGTTGGGGTACTGATTGAGAATGATCAGCCATGATCACATTGAATGGCAGTGCTGGCTCGAAGGGCCGAATGGCCTCCTGCACCTATTGTCTATTGTCTATAAGAATATAGCGTGGCAAAGAATGCATATGCAATGCTTGCTTTCATATTTCGAGGCACTGAGTATAAGAGGGATGATGGCTGACGCAAATATGACAGTGCCACGTTCAAGACGTTTGGATAGACATACGGATATGTAGGGAATAGAAGGATATGGATCATATGCCGGTAGATGTGAATTGGTCTTGGCATCATGTTTGGCACAGACATTATGCGGCTGAAGGGCCTATTCTTGTGCCACACTGTTCTACGTTCTATAAGTTGCTTAATTTGTTTAAGTGCCTGAGTGCCTAATTTAATTAATACATATTATTTTAAAACATTAGTAATCTTTTTGTAATATTAATAATTTTAAAGATGTGAAAATCTTATCTATTTACAGTTTTAGAGGTGGCAGCATGCCGTATCGGCCGGTAACATCACAAATAAATGCACTGGTTGTAGTGAAGCTTTACAGGCACCAGGAGTCACCATCCTTGCCTGGCTCCAAAGGGATAACAATTTTATTAGTATTTGTTTATTATTGCCCTGAGATAAACTGAGTCCAAGTGCACTGAGATGCAGTGAAAACTAGTTGAAGCGCCTTCCTGTGAAATCAGACTGTACATGAATACAATCAAGCAGAGAGCAAACTACTAGAGTGCAAAATGTGGACACGTAGGAGTAAGCTCAGTTGGAAGGCTGTCTCCAAGGGGATATGCAAGGATGATTACTTCATATCATTATCGTGGTATGTTTTATTTGACTGTAAATGTAAAAAATTGTGTTCATTAATTTTTTTTTCATAAATTCAATCCAGCATTCAATAAGATTGTACCTTGGCAGAGCAAAGCCACTGCTCCGTTTTCCTGCCTGTTCACAATGGGCCCCAATCCTCACACAGACTAAAAATCTCACAGTCCAAGCCTTGAATGCGTACAGTGATTCGACTTCCACAGTGAATTCCAAAGACTTGCAGGTTTCTGAAGAGGTTCCTGTTTATCTCCATCTAATGTAACAGAGATTATGCCCCTTGTACTAAACACTCCCCAGCAGTGAAGACCTTCTCTCAGCTTCCACCCTGTCTCGCCCCTCAGAACGTGATATGTTTCAGTAAGATCGCCTTGTTCTTAACTTCATGGATGATAGGTCAATTTTGCCTTGTCTTTAATGATAAGATGAACACTTTTTGTTCCAAGAATCGATTTTTGATATGCATAGCCTGAGGCAACCGCATCCGTGCTTAAATACAGAGATCAAAACTACACACACTATTCCACGTATGACCAACCAATACTCTCTGCAGTTGTAAGAAGGCTCCATTCTTTTATACTCCATCCTTTTGCATGAAAGGGAACATTCCATGTGCCATATGAATTATTGCTGCATTTACAACTAACCTCCCCTGGCTTCACCTAGACCCGCATTGATTTCTTCTCTCCTCCTCCACCTATATTCCTTTCTCTGGTTTCACAATTTGCAACCCTTCAATCCTTTTGTCTTACACCTTTTTTCATCTCTGGCCTTTATTCCACGGTCTGCTTCTCGCAACACCCTCCTCGCTTATCTTCACCTCCAAGCCAATTTGCCTGCCACACTTGGTCCTGTTCCTCCTCTCTGCTAGTCCCCCTCCCCCCCCCCCACCCACACAATCAGTTTGAAGAAGGGTCCTGACCTGAAACGTCATCTATTCACGTTCTCCAAATATGCTCCAATGACCCACTGACCTACGCCAGCATGTTATGTCCTTTTTTTCGTAAACCAGAATTCGCAGTTACTTATTTCTACATTTTGCCTACTCCACTACAAATGAACCCATGTGTCTCTTGTGCAAGAGAACTTGGACATCCCAAAACATCACCATGTATTTACCTCACACCATTTTAACAATATTCTGTGGTCTATTCTTCATACCATTGTGGACAACCTCATACCTGAGCAGACACACCTGCTGCCTCAGCTCCATTGAGCTGGATACAATTCTGACCTTCGATGCTATCTGGGTGGAGTTTGCGTGCTCTCCCCATGACCACATGGGTTTCCCACTGATTCTCCGGTATCCTTCCACTTCCCAAAGAATTGTAGATCAGTAGGTTAATTCGGCCACTGTAAATTATTGCTATCTTGTGGGTGAGGGGTAGAATCTCGAAGAAGAATTAGTTGTGGATGGTATTGCTCAGCGAGCAGCATAATCTTGATGGGCCAAAATGGTCTTCTTCTACGTAAGGTCGTAAGATTCTGTGGAAAAAAAATCCTCTCAATATACTCCATCTGCATCTCTTTGTCTACTCATTCAGCCTATCCATACACTTTGGAGTCATCCATTTTATTAAAAAAATCGAGTAAACTAGGATACTTTACAAGGAGACACTTGATCCCTTTATCTGAACCATTGATATAGTTTGGATTTTTTTTGGCACAGCATCAAGCCTTGCCAGGCTGAATGTGACCCATTGTCTGACTCTGATTATGTTACCCTACCCTGTATCCAAGCTACTACATTACCCCCAGTGTGACAAACGTTTGTGGGGTCACTTTCTATCTGGTAATCTACGCGGCACCTTTTGGAATTTTAAACCCACTGTAACAAATTTATTAAATATGATTTTCCTCTCAGGGAAGCATGCTGACCTTCCTTAATCATGTCATGTTTTTTCATTATCACATCCTTTTTAATGGATTCCAGCATATTCCTGACAATTGATGTTTTACTAATCGGCCTTGAGTTGCTTGCTTTCAATCACCCTCCTTCCTGTGGCAGTTTAGACTGTGTGTGAGCAACCGTGTGTGTTTTAGTATGCTTGTGTGATGTCGGTGTATGGATAACAGCTGAAGCCTTGGGTCTTGGGCAATTCTTTTCACAAAGAGGGTGATGGGTATGTGGAATGAGCTGCCTGAGGAAGTAGTTGAGGCAGGTACAAGAACAACATTTAAAAGACATTTGGACAGACGCATGAATAGAAATGATTTAGTGGGAGGAGGGCCAAATGTGGGCCCATAGGACTACCTTAGATGGGGATATGGATGAGTTGGGACAAATGGCCTGTTTCCGTGCTGTGCGATCTATGATTCTACAGTGCAGTCAACTGCAGGTATGAACAAACAATTGCATCTGTATTTAGGTGTGTTTTGTGCTTTTAATTGGAGTTTCTATAACTGGAAACATAGCCAGACACAGTCAATGCAGTGACAATGGCACGAGTACTGCATCCTGTCTCTGTCAGGGTATCTGTCTTGTAAGGTATACTGCTTATAACAGCCGCCTGCTAACACTTCCTTACCTACAGTATGTAATCTTTCTAGAGTCATAGAATTGTACAGCATGGAAACAGCCCATGTAGCCCAACTAGTCCATGACGAAAAATGGGTGCACTTCCCAATTAGTCCCATTTACAGCACTTGGTCCATAGTCCTCTACGATGAGGCAGACGAAGAGCATGTAAGGAGTGAAAAGGACGATCCAAGAAGACGATGTTCGAGGAAATGTTAGCTGGGCCTAAGCGATCTCCCGGTTGCTAAATACTTTAACTCCCCCTCCCATTCCCATACTGGCCTTGCTGTCCTGGGCCTCCTCCACTGTCAGAGTGAGACCAAACGCAAATTGAAGGAACAGCACTTCATATTTCGCTTGGGCAGCTTGCAACCATGTGGTATGATTTTTGATTTCTCTAACTTCAAGTAACCATTGCTTTTCGTCTCTCTCCATCCGTCCTGCACCCTAGTTCTCCATCTAGTTTCACTGTCCACCTGATTAATTTTACTGTTTGTACGCCTCGTTGTCACCTTACCCTCAGCCGACAGTGAACCGTTGTATATTTCCTTGACCACTGTCTGCTGTCACACCTTTCGTGCCCTTTGTATCCTTCCATATCTCTATTTTTCCCTCTCCCCTGGCTCTCAGTCTGAAGAAGGGTCGCGACCTGAAATATCACCCATTCCTTCTCTCCAGAGATGCTGCCTGTCCCACTGAGTTACTCCAGCATGTTGTGTGTCTCTCCGCGGTGTAAACCAGCATCAGCAGTTCCTTCATACACATAAGAACGGCTTGAACCTTCCTGTCACGAGTCAAGAAAAAGCCACTGCTTGCCTGTGATTACCAAATGATCTTGTCCTACAGTGGGCTGCCTGCACCGTGCAGAATTCCTGGTGCTTGATGAGGCCCACTGTCACATTAGAAACCAAAAGCTGTGCACATGACTCCACAGAAAGGAACGGATATTGTTGATTTAAGCAACCTGCCATTGCACATCAATTTATAGCAGCTGGAGTACATCATTAAGGCAGAGATTCTGAGGCAAGAAATGCATGCCCAGTAAGTAATAGGCATGAGGAGGGAATGCATGTGTAACGAGGGGCAGTAGGATGTACTTCAATCACACAATCTAGGCAATTCAAGGTTAAACTGTATCAACATCCACACACCTTGATTTTATGATTCTTGCGTTCATGCCCAACAAATATGACCAGTTCTGCTTCTCAAATCTTCACCTGCGTTCCTCATCCTCAGACCATAGAACAGTACAGCATGGGAATGGGCCCTCTGACCCGCAATGTGTGTGCCAAACATGATGCTAAGTTAAACTGATCTGATCTGCCAGTACACGAGGAAACACTTTTTCACCCAGAGAGATGTGAATCTGTGGAATTATCTGCCACAGAAGGCAGTGGAGGCCAATTCACTGGATGTTTTCAAGAGAGAGTTAGATTTAGCTCTTAGGACTAAAGGAATCAACGGACATGGGCAAAAAGTAGGAATGGGGTACTGATTTTAGATTATCAGCCATGATCATACTGAATGGCTCGAAGGGCCGAATGGCCTACTCCTGCACCTATTTTTCAATGTTTCTATGATCCATATCCCTCTAAGACGGTAGTGGTAATTTCTTTTTTCTCTCAGAAAGTTCTGAGTCTTTGGAATGCACTGTCCCAAAGAAGGGGGAAAACAGAGTCTGATAGGGTCAGCCATTTCCTGATTATTCTTTCCATCGTTTCTTAAATATTGGGCCACCTTTGCTATTCTTCAATCCACATGAATAATTTCAAAATCTATAGACCCCTGGAACATAACACAATAGCTTCCACCATCTGGAGTGAGGAGCTAAAAGATTAGTTTAAAAAAACAGCACAAGAGATGTTGGTGAGATTGAAAAATGATCAATCATCAATCTACATACAACTTCCTATCAATTCTGCTGTTAAACTACTGAATCCATCGCTTCTTTCACTGCTTCCCAGAGATGCTGCTACAAACTCAACTACTTCATTCAGTTATTCCATTATTACACTTCAGTATTTTTTCTCTGCAAATTGCAGTACAAATCATGCACCATTCTGCTGTTTTGCACCGGTCCTCATTAATTGTTGTCTCTATCATTACCATGTATACTGTTTACTCTGTCAGCTTCATGTGAACAAGGAATTTCATTGCACCCTGGTGTACACAACAGTAAACCAACTTGAATTTGATCTGAACCCTTGATTGTTTAATATAGCTGGCAGATATTTGTACAACTTCTTCTGTGAAAACAGGCATAAAATAATTCAATTCCTCTCTCATTTCCTTATTTCCCATTTTTAATTTGCCATTCTCTGGCAGTGCCCAACGTTTGTCCTCACTTGCCCTGTCACTTTTGACGATTGTAACATTTTTATGTTTCTCACACTCTGTCCAGTTTTCATCAAATTCTTATTTATCTTTTGTCAAGCTCTGTAATGCTCACCATCCTCAAAGCTATTGGTGTTTCTGGCATACACAAGGAACTGCAAATGCTGGAATATTGCATTAAAAACAAAGTGCTGGAGTAACTCAGCGAGTCAGGCAATATCTCTGGAGGTGATGTTTCAGGTTGAAATCCAAACTGAAGACTACAGCAATTAGTGTGTCCTATGCCATTTCTGGCAACTCTTCGTTTGATGTAATTATTTGGGTCCCAATTCCTCTGATCACTTCCCTTTTCATGGATGCAAAACCTCATTGATCTCTGCCTTCAATGATTGAGCAATCTTAGCCGCCTGAGGTAGACAATTCCAAGGTCAACATTCAGCTTTAGGAAATTTCTCTTATAAGGTTGTCCATTGTCCTAAGCGAGGACAGCTTGAATTTGCTCCAATCAGTCTAAATTAGTGCTTAAAATAGATCCAGTTTGAAAGCTGAACTGAGAAGGCAGGCAAGTGGGACTAGCAGCTTGGTCGGCATGGATAGGTTAGGCCAAAGGGCCTTTTCCGTGATGTATGAACTCCATGACTCTACAACAGCTGAGAGTTTAAAACTGTTTTGGCAAGTGGTTGAACTGGTTAATATCACATTCATTCTAATTGACCAAGAGGGACCTGAAGGTATTATCTTAAAGCTGCTCAATGCACTGTTACAAACAATTCCATTGAATCTCTTCCAAATCCTGCTCATGAGTATTGTGGTTATCTGTATAAAGATTTGCACAAGCAGGTTGCATAATACATTCTCATGTGTTTTAAGAAGCCATTCTAAGCAGAACAGGACACTACAAAAATCAAGATTTGGATTATTAATGGGGTGGAACATTTTTGGTTACACAACAGTTTAAAATGGTTATCATGGTCTTCATCATTTGGTAGTGTTTTGAATAATAGCACATGACAATGTAAGTTTCAGTGGATAAAGAGTATTACACCACCTTACAGTGAGACCAGAGCAGAGACTTTAGGAAGTGACAGAACGCCAACCGTACACACTGTCAGCAAATTAAACACCTTTTACAATATCTTTAAGGTGAACTGCTCTTTTGCAGCAAATGTCAACAGCCAATTGGCACACCAATAGCAAAGTGATTAGTAAGTAGTGCAGTTTAGTTTAGAAATACAGCACGGAAACAGGCCCTTCGGCCCACCGAGTCCACACCTACCAGCGATCTCTTCACACTAACACTATCCTACACACATTAGGGACAATTTACAATTATACCAGGCCAATTAACCCACAAACCTGTACATGTTTGGAGTGTGGGACGAAACCGGAGATCCCTGAGAAAACTCACACAGGGCATGGGGAGAGCGTACAAACTTAGTACAGACAGCACCCATGTTCAGGATTGAAGCTGGGTCTCTGGCACTGTAAGGCAGCAACTCTACCGCTGTGCCACCATAGTTATTGGGATTTCTCTGCTGTTGAATGAGGCAAACTCCTGTCCTTGAAGTGCTGGCAAGGGATTGTTCCTATTCATCCATAAACAGGCTGTCAACTTCTTCACCTCTTCTGTAATCAGTTTGGAGTGTTATCTTTGGAATATGAAATGTCCCACGTCCTCTGTATCAAGGGCAAGAGCTACTCCCTGGGCACAGGCTGACACTTAAATTAGAAAGGGATTTAAAAAGAGTTTGGTAAGTTTAATATGTGCAAAACCCCTGTAGTTTGATTAGTCTCATTATTAACCTGTGCTGATAGCTTTGCTTCCAGTCGACCGTGTAGTTCATTTTGTTTCTCTCACACTTAATCAGCTCCCTTTCCCTGGTGGTCCAGACTTACTCTGCCTGCCTACCATCAAAGCATCAGTTCAGAATTGGCTGCAAAGACTATCAGCTCAGCTGCTGTTTTCTGATAAATATTTTCATAGGACTTTTGGTGTGAAAGCATTTTACGAGGGGTCAAGCAGAAGCTGGGAAATTAAAGAGACTGTTTTTCCGGGGCCCTGGGAAGAACCACAGAGGGAGATGAGCCTCTGGGAGATAGTCCAGCAGTCCAGAGCCATGGTGATCCGAGAATGGGCTGTTGGCGGTGAGGTTGAGTGCAGGGAAAGCTGGGAACTAGTCATAATCGCAGAGTTGTAGAGCCCAGAACAATGCTCTCCGGCCCACCACATCCATGCTGACATTCTCCATCTGCACGAATCCCATTTACTCACAATGGGACTGGATCTTCATATGCTCTGCCTATTTAAATATGCCCAAGTGTCTTGTAAACACAGTGATTTTGTTGGATTCCACCATCTCTTCTGGCAGCGAGTTCCAGATATCAACAATTCTCTGTGGAAAAATAACTTTCCCCTCAGATCCCCTTCAATGCTTCCTCCTTATACCTTTAACCTCTGCTCACTTATTTTTGATGCCCTTACCATGGCAATAAGACCCTGGCTATCAAGCCTATCTATGCCTCGGATAATGTTTTATATCATGTCACCTCTCAGCCTCCTTCGCTCCAGTGGAAACACGGCCAGGATATCCAAACCCTCACCGTCATTGAAGCCCTGCAACCCCAGCAACGTCCTTGTGAATTTGAATGTGCAGTGATTGGTAGCAAGAGGTGATATAACTGACCTGTGTTACATTTACCACTTCTTTGCCCACTCTCCCAACCTGTCCAGGTCTTTTTGCAGACTCCCTGGTTCCTCAACACCACCTGCCCCTCTATATGTTCATAGTTGATCAAAGCTGCTCGCTCACGACTCCAAAGACCCAATTCAATCCGGACCTCGGATGCTGTGTGTAGAGTTTGCATATTCTCCTTGTGACCAAGTGGGTCTCTTCCAGGTGTCTCAGTTTACTCCCTCATTTCAAAAATGTACAGATTTGTACGTTAATTGGTCTCGGTAACTTGTCCCTACTGTGTAGGTTAGTGGTGGAACCTTGGGAAATTGATGGGGAATGTTGGGAGAATAAAATGGAACGAGTGTAAATGGGCGTCAAGTGGTCAGCATGCATTCAGTGGGAAGAACGGCCTGCTCCTGTGTATGATTCGAGAAACACAAGACTTTTATACTATCGTATGGAGATCGGTTTCAGAAATGGGTGGAGAAATGGCAGATGGAGTTAAATCCGAGCAAGTGTGAGGTCTTGCACATGGGGAGATTGAATGTAAAGGAAGAGTATACAGTTAATGGCAAGACCATCGATGGTAACAGCATCGATATGCAGAGGGATCTTGCCGTCTGTTCATAGCTCACTGAAGGTGGCAGCACAAGTAGATAGGGTGGTAAAGAAGGCGTATGGTATGCTTACCTTCATTGCTAGGGACATTGCAAGAGTCAGGAAGTCATGATTCAGCTCTGTAGCTCTTTTTGGTTAGGCCACATTTGGAGTTTTGCATATAGTTTTCGTTGCCCCATCACAGGAAGGATGTGGAGGCTTTGGAGAGGATGCAGAAGAGGTTTACCAGAATGCTGTCTGAATTAGCGGGTTTCAGCTACAAGGAGAGGTTGTATACATTTGGATTGCTTTCTCTGGAATGTTGGAGGTTGAGGGGAGACTCGATAAACATATAAAATTATGAGAGGCATTTAGGGTAGATATTCAGATGTCCAACACTAGAGGGCATAACGATAAGGTGAGAGGGGGGAGTTTAATGGAGATATGGGTGACATTTTTTACATATCGAGCAGTAGGGGCCTGGAACGCATTGCCTGGGGAGGTAGATACAATAGTGACATTCAGAGGCTTTTGGATAGGCATATGGAAGTGCAAGGAATAGAGGGATATGGATCATGTACAGGCCGATGACTTCAGTTAACTTGGCATCATGTTTGACACAACAACCGTGTTCCTAAGGGCCCGTTCCTGTGCTGTACTATGTTCTATGAAGATTTCTGTATGTCTCAACAAGATTACTTCTCATTCCTTTGAACTTTGGAAAGTATAGACCCTATCTGCAATTCCTGGTGGGCCAGATCCCATTTTGGTGGACCTTTGGTGAACGCACTCCATTGCAATTATATCCTTGCTTAGATAGCTAAGAAACTGTATCAATATTCCTGGTGGGGTCACACCAGTGCTTTAAATTGTGGGACTTAACAGGGTAGATGTAGGGAGGCTGCTGCCCCTTGACAGGCTCCCTTGAATCAGAGGATCACCATCTCAAAATAATGCAGAGATGAGAAGGAATGTATTTGCCCAATAAACGATGAACATCTGGAATTGTCCAGCCAAGAGGCTCGGGGAAAGCGTATATTCAGGACAGGTTTTTACTTATTAAACAAATCAAGTTTGGTGGGTTAAATGCTGGAAAGAGGTGCTCTGGTCAAAAATCAGCCATGATCTCACGGAATGGCATAGCAGTCATGAGGGGCCAAATGGCCTCTGTCTGTACTATCTTGTGTGTTCTTTTGCAATAATAAACATTGTTTCATTTAAATAATTTGATGCACTTAAGGATTGGTCACACAAGCCGACGAGGGCGAGAGGAATGTGAGGTTATATTGGTGGTTGCAAGTGGTAGGTTAGGGGTGGTGTAGGGGGTGTTGTGAAGATGAAATAAAAAGCTGCCATTTAGTTGTGCTGAATGTGCTGAGCATCCTATATAGTTCCTTCATTAATCAACAGTTCCATTACTGTTGACTGCCAGATGGTAAAAAGTAAACTCAATGGTCTTTTTTAAAATCATCTTTAATTCCTTTGATGCTGTGGAACTGTTAACCTCATTTAAGTAAATAATGATTACAGTGGTTGATATATTCTATTAACAAACTTGACCAAGAGGTTCCATTAGCAAGTGATTACTGTCGGCGCCAATTGCAATAATTAAAACTTGCACTGAGATTAAGGGGCTCACTTAACCCCAACACTTCCCAACACCCCGTCAAAACTTCCCGGTACCAATACTAATTGTAAAAGTTACATGAACAATTAATTACTTCGAACTTGATTAATTTGCTCAGTGAGAACCAGACCGTGGAAGTGTACAGTTCATCTCTGACCTCAGTACAAGTAGTGAATTAATAAGGTCAGCATTTTGAGGGAATTAATTTGAAAAAGATGTACAGAGATGTACATTTTCATTTTATACATAAGCTGGACTCAAATTGCCTGCTCAATGAGGAATTGTCATAGCTGCTAATAAATTAACTTTGAAAATCGGTATAATTTTATTGCAGAATCCCAGGATTAAAATGCAACGGAAGCAATCTTAATTATCCATGAATTCCAATGGGATTCATTTAAATGTGGAGCTGCGGAGATATGATTTGAAAGCCCCCTGGAAGCGTTTCCTGATGCCGAGGCATCACTACGAATGTATCAAACAATATAACTACCTGCCTGGTTTAATTTTTCTATTAAATTACAAAGTGAGTAACAATGAGATGAAACAGCAACACGGTAGAACAAAATATTCATTGCTTCCTCTTAGTTCATATGACCAAAAATACATTCAAATCATTGGCATGAACCATCAAGGAACTGACTTTCGCCAAACCAGAATGAATTGTTTGGAATGAGTGGCTCTAAACTGCCATAGTAAATTTCTGTAATTATTGCAATTGGACAGGTGTCAGTAATATGTTATTCATAGGAATATGAAACTGAACGTACAATCTTTAAAGGGACGGAGACATTCAGAAGGTTGTGTTATTCAGAAGGTTGTGAACATTTAATGTTCTGTAAGTCCTTTGAAACACTGCAGATAACCCTGCCTATCAACAGCAAGGGATGGTCACGTTTGGTGTTGTGTTCAGTCTGGTCGCCTCATTAAAGTAAGGATATGGAGGTTTTGGAGAGGGTGTAGAAGAGGTTTGCCAGAATGCTGCCTAGATTAGAAGGTATTAGCTATAAGGAGAGATTGGACAATGTTGGATTGTTTTCTCTAGAGGGTCAGAGGTCGATGGGAGATCTGATGGAAATTTGTAAATTTATGAGAGGCATAGATGGGATAGGCAATCAGAACTTTTGTCACAGCAAGGAGGCAGGAGAATGGGGTTAGGAGGGAGAGATAGATCAGCCAGGATTGAATGGTGGAGTAGTCTTGATGGGCCAAATGGCCTAATTCTGCTCCTCTCACTTATGACCTTATGATAGTTCATTGTATATTTATTTTTGATAGTTCATTGTATATTTATTTTTGTTAGTTCATTACATATTTATTTATGATAGTTAATTGTATATTTATTTTTGTTGTTTTTGATAGTTCATTGTATATTATTTATGATAGTTCATTGTATATTTATTTTTGTTGTCATGTGCCTGTAAAATTGCAGCGAAAAGCTGGTGGGACTAGGATTGACGGGGCATCTTGGTCGGGCATGCGTAAGTTGGGCCGACGGTCGGTGGGGGGGGGGGGGACTTTTTATAATCTCTTACCTCGACAGAGATGCGATTTTTTCCCCTATCGTATCTCCGTCCACACTGCGGCCTAACATCGTGGGATTGGCGGCCTTTGCTGGAGTCCGACTTTTGAGTGCTCCACCGCGGGGAGCCTACGGGATTTTAACATCGCGGAGCCCGCGATCCCTTTGCCAGGGATTGACCTCGGTGATCCAACCGTGGGTGCTTGCGGACTTAACACCATGGAGCTTGCAGTCTCTGGTCAGAGACCGACTTCGGGAACTCCAAGCCGCAGGAGCTTTGACTGCCCTGACACGGGAGCTTCGATCGCCCCGATGCGGGAGCTTCGATCGCTGGCTGCGGGAGCTTCGATCGCCCCGATGGGTGGTTCGATTGCCCCAACCGCGGGAGAATAAAATGAAAGAAGATTGGACTTTTTTGCCTTCCATCACAGTGAGGAGTAGGGAATCTGCTGTGGTGGATGTTTATGTTAACTTTTATGTAGTTGTGTGTCTCGTTGCTTTTTTTTTCATATGGCTGTATGTTAATTCGCATATCACATGTACCTTAATTGGTACATGTGGCAATAAAAGACCGTTGAAACCTTTGAAAGAGCACTATAACAAATCAGTGCTCTGCTGGGTAATGATAACCAAAGTGGTGGTGTACATTTGAAGTTTCTCCATGTGATGGGGCAGAGTTGGGAACTGCAAGTCATTTCATTAACGTTGGATTCTCCTTGAGTCAGATGGCATGGAAACAGGCCCTTCGGCCCACCGAGCCCAGACTTACCACTAAGGTTGATTACTAATTGCTTCCACCATAAAGGACAATAGGGAGAGGCAATAAATGCCTCCACGCAATGACTGCATCCTATGAACCAATAAATAAAGTGAGCCATTGAAGCTTGAGTAAGCCATTCCGGTCATACCTTCTGCCAGCACCCTGTAAGATTCAGCTGTTCACTTTGATTCCCCACTTTTTACACCTACCCAGTGAACCTTTTTGTTTTGCCTATCTGTCCTGCTTTCTTGTTAGACTGAACACTGAGTTTTTTTTGACAACTTATTGAAGTAATGAGTTGCAGGTCCCGACCACTTGGTCCATGAGGAGGCTGTGTTATCTTAAAGCTATGTCCTCTGGATAAATTATATCTTGGCTTAGTCCCTCTGATCTTTTTTCCAAATTAAAATATCCGGCCTGTCTGTGTCCTGCTGACTGAGCAACAAGATACAGGTGCAATACTAAGCCTGATAGGTGGCGTGTCTGACAGGGGTGGCACGCCCTCAGTACTCCACTCCGTGCCAGCCTGGATTATGTGCTCTTGAGCGGAATGTACAGAATATCGGGGCCGCTGCCCCTCCTTCAGCAGAGGATAAACCAAGCACACACTTGCTCGGACTCTGGAGAGAAGGAACGGGTAATGTCTCGGGTCGAGACCCTTCTTCTGAAATGTCATCCATTCCTTCTATCCAGAGATGCTGAGTTACTCCAGCATTTTGTGTCTATCTTCGGTGTAAACCAGCATCTGCAGTTCCTTCTCCCACACACACGTGCTCTGGATTCATTTACCAAGCTGGTTTGGAACTGGGGGATAATGTGTCATCATCCAAGTAGCCATCAAGGCTTCCTATGAATGTTTGCCTTGGTGTAGTCAGGAGGAGAGAGTAGATGACAATAAAAATGCAGATTTAATTGAAATTGCGCAAGACTCCCTGAATATTTTACTGATTTGCCAGAACAATTATCGCCAAAATGTAGACACAATCGATACGTTCTTTGCAGTTGTCATTAAAACAAAATTAGCTTCTCTGTGTTTTCCTCGGCAGCTGAGAAACAGCACTTATTGATTTCAGGCAAATTAACATTAATTGCTCAGCAAAAACAAACAGTTCAATTGCGCAGGAAATAAATAAATAAAAGATTGTGCTGGCTGAAAGCTCTGTGATTAATTCCTTTGTGCAGATGAAAAAAAAATGTTGGAACAGCCCGCAGCATAATTCCTTGATAGATCGTAAAAATCACATTAAAGCTGGGAAGCTGCATGTTTGGAGAGCAGTCAATGCAAGAATAAACCTTAAGTAGAGACAGCGAGTGTTGCTTAATGAGAGGGCATCCAGTGACTGATGTTTGTTATTTCCTGCTAACTGGAATGATTTGTGTACGAGTGTCTCATTGCGGAGGTGAAGGGTTACCTTGGGATGCTAAATGGTGATAAGACATAATTTTAAATATCAACTCAGCAATACATATTCCAGGAAAGAATGAGTAGAGGAGAAACATGAGCCTGGCTACTGAACCTTTGAGACATTGTGTTATCCCTCCCTGCAAAGTCACTCCAATCCATCTGTCCTCTTCTGTTCTGTTCTGGTTCCCTTTGATGCCTCTGTTCTATTCTTCTCTGTTTTCCCCTCTATTCTGTCTGCAGGCTTTCTTCTTCTCCCTCTGCTCTTCTGTCCCCGACTTCCCTCGATTGGTGATTTTTACTCCCTGCCCCCTCCCTCCATATTACCCCATCCATTGGCGTTTCTGAAACTGAGCCGTGCTTTTCTCCCTCTCCATTTAGAGAATTTAAGTGAGCCCCTTTGCAAAGCAAGAAAGCGGTCGGAGTGAAAAGCAGATTAACAGTGTGGCTTTTTATAATTAGAATTTCATTTTGTGCATGCTGTGTGCCTGGCAATCCTCCAGGCTCCAACATTGTTTTTCTATTCTCTCCTTTGATGCAGAGTGAGACAAAGAACACTGAACCCAGAATTGCCAACTAATGCTAGCTCATGGGTAGAGCAGAAGAATAGGGAATGAAATAGACTCATTGTGGTGCTCTGGGAATGATTCAGATGCATGGAAAAAATCAGGCCAACATTTGTCACAGCCGATGGGAGGTAAGGCGGGCTGCTTGGCTCAATTGGTGGCACCCTTGCTTCCAAACATGAAGAAATCTAATAGTTTAACCCTCCTTGTCAATCTTGAATTTCTTCCCTGATTTGTAACTGAAACTGCAACAATGAGATTTCTCATATTGTTGCTGGCATTCTAGGATTGCTCTGAATTCTCAAGGACTGAAAGACGCTACTATGGATAGGAAGGGTTAAGAGGAGATAATGTGGGCCCAGAATGTCAACTTGGTCGACATGGACAAGGTGGGCTAAGAGCATGTTTCCGTGCTGCACGGCCCCTTGTCTCTATGACAAGGTGAATGCAAGAAAAAAAAGCATGAGTATTTTTTTTAAACGAGGGCCATTAAAAAAATATTTGAACATATTTCTTTGATAGTCATTTCAGTATTGGTGCTCCTGGGATTAGAGTGTATTAGCTAGAAGGAGAGATTGTTGGATTGACTTGGATTGTTTTCTCCGGTGCATCAGAGGTTGAGGGGAGATCTAGTAGAAGTATGTACAATTATGAGAGGTGTGAATAGGGTAGGCAGTCAGCACCTTTTCTCCAGGGTGGAAATATCCAAGATTAGAGGGCACAGCTTTAAGATCAGGCACATGGATATGCAGGAATGGAGGGGTCTGGATCGCACATGGGCACTGGAGATTAATATGGTATTATGCTCAACACAGGCATTGCAAGACAAAGTGTTTGTTCCTGTGCTGTACTGTTCTATGTACTATGTATTAGTGTGAAGGTAGGTGGAAGAGAACACCTCATTTCCAGGAATTCTTGCATGTCACAAACCCTGATTACAGCACATGTACGAACAGCTTCCATTGATAAAGTGTGTTTAATAACTCAGCGAAATTTGGAGAGTTTCCAGCTTTGCCTTCCAAGCAATACTTCACAGAGTTTGCAAACACAGCAAATACTGTTTGCTTTTATGAATTCATTTTTCAGGATTGAGGGCTTGCTGGCAAAGCCATCATTCATCACCCAGGTAGAACTGTCTTTGAGAAGGTGGTAGTGAGCCATCACTTTAAACCACTGCAGTCCTTCTGGTGAAGGTGGAGGAGATTCTGAGGGATAGAATCTGCCAGTATTTGAAAAGGCAAGAACTGATTAGAGATGGTCCTCATGGGTTTGTGCATGTGAAGTCGGGTCTCACGAATGTGATATCGTTTTTGTGAAGAGTTCACCAAGAGGGTAGATGAGGGCATGGCATTAGACATTACCTATGTGTACTTTAGCAAGGCCGCTGACATGGTCCCGTGTAGTAGACCAGTCTAGAAGGTTAGATCACATGAGATCCTGGGTGAGCCAGCCAACCAAGCCAAATTAGCGTAGTTGAAGGAGTCAGAGGGTGGTAGTGCAGGTTGTTTTGATTGGAAGCCTGTGAACAGTGAGTGCCGCAAGCATTGATGCTGAGTCCACTGTTGTTTATCATCTACGTTAAAAATTTGGATGACATTACAATTAATGTGGTTGGTAAATTTGTAGCTGACTGCAAAATTGGTGGTATATGGGACGGTGAGGAGGCTATCTAAGTTTACAAAAGAATCTGGATCAACCCGGGTAGTGGGCAAAAAAATGGCAGGTTGAATTTAACTCTGATAAATGTCAGCTGATGCATTTTGGTAAGTCAAACCAGAGCTGCACTTGAATAGTATGTACTAGGGTCCTGGAAAGTGGTGAGAGTAGAGAGACTAAGGGGTACGGTACACGGTTTCCTGAACGTGACAACGCAGGTAGTGCAGAAGGTGTTTGGCATGCTTACCACGCCTTCATCACCTCCCGTCTGGACTACTGCAACAGCCTCCTCTATGGCTCACCCTCAAAAATCATCAGTAAACTTCAATACATTCAAAACTCCACTGCCCGTCTACTCACCCATTCCCCGATCCGTGACCATATCACCCCCGTCCTTTACAAACTCCACTGGCTCCCCATCCCCCAGAGAATCCAGTACAAAATCCTCCTCATGACCTACAAAGCCCTCCATAACCTGGCCCCATCCTACCTGACTGATCTCCTCCACAGGCACACTCCCACCTGCACCCTCCGCTCTGCTGCTGCCAATCTCCTGTGTCCCCCCCCATCCGGACCAAACTCAGATCCTGGGGGGACAGGGCTTTCTCCATCGCTGCTCCCACCCTATGGAACTCACTACCCCAAACCGTCAGAGACTCCTCCTCACTCACCACATTCAAAACATCACTGAAGTCTCACCTCTTCAGCACTGCCTTCAACCACTGAAGGTCACCTCATCTTCTGTCTCCTTTCTCTGTTCGTTTACTTATTTATCTATTTATTCACTTCTCTATGTTCTTGAAATCCCTGTAAAGCGTCTTTGAGTGTTTGAAAAGCGCTATATAAATGTAATGCATTATTATTATTATTATTATTACCTTTATCGGTAAGGGTATTGAGTGCAGAAGTTGGGCTGTCGGGCTACAGTCTGTATAAGACATTGGTAAGACCATATTTGGGATTTTGTGTGGACTTATAATTGGCGTGCTATTGAATGATATTAAGCTAGAAAAGGTACAGAAAATAATCACCAGCATGTTCCTGGGTTTGGAGGGTTTGAGTTATAAGGAAAGCCTGGATAACCTTTCCCTGGAGTGTAGGATGCTGAGGAATGACGTGTGAGCGGTATATAAAATCATGAGGGGCACAGATAAGGTGAATGATCACAGTTGTTTCCCCAGGGTAGAAGATGGCGGTGCTAGCTCGAAGGGTCGAATGGTCTACTCCTGCACCTATTGTCTGAGACCATTTGGATAGGTACATGGACAGGAAAGGTCAAGAAGGATAATAGATAAATATAGGCAAATGAGACTAGCAGTTATAATGAACAGGTTGGTTAGCATGAACAAGTTGGGCCGCAGAGCCTGTTTGTGTGCTGTATAACTCTAAGACTGGTGGTGTATGACTCTAAGTGGCAGCACGGTGGTGCAGCGGTAGAGTTGCTGCCTTACAGCGAATGCGGAGACTCAGGTTCGATCCTGACTACGGGCGCCGTCTGTACGGAGTTTGTACGTTCTCCCCGTGACCTGCGCGGGTTTACTCCGAGATCTTCGGTTTCCTCCCACACTCCAAAGACGTACGGGTATGTAGGTTAATTGGCTGGGCAAATGTAAAAATTGTCCCTAGTGGGTGTAGGATAGTGTTAATGTGCGGGGATCGCTGGGCGGCACGGACCGGTGGGCCGAAGGGCCTGTTTCTGCGCTGTCTCTCTAAAATCTAAAGACTGTAATTTTATCTTCATATATCAGCAATGTGTGTGCATGACAGCTTGGATGCTGATTATATTTGCTTTATAACCTTCAGTTCTGCTGTCTTCAATGTATTTTATGTTTCAAGGATCGTTCAATGCTCTCAGAAACATGGGGCTTATCTATTATATTAAATATGATTTAATATATTTATTGGATTTAAATATAATTACAGTTTAATTACAACTGTTTACGTTTTGGCATAATTGACAAATATGGAACACCCATAACTAATAACAAAAACACTTTAGAATGACAGGGCTTTCTCCATCGCTGCTCCCACCCTATGGAACTCACTACCCCAAACCGTCAGAGACTCCTCCTCACTCACCACATTCAAAACATCACTGAAGTCTCACCTGTTCAGTACTGCCTTCAACCACTGAAGGTCACCTCACCTTCTGTCTCCTTTCTCTGTTCGTTTACTTATTTATCTATTTATTCACTTCCCTATGTTCTTTAAATCCCTGTAAAGCGTCTTTGAGTGTATGAAAAGCGCTATATAAATGTAATGCATTATTATTATTATTATTATTGTTCATACTGTGGAGAAGCCCAAGTGAGAACTGCGGCTTCCCTTCTACCACAGGAACCCAGTGAGTGATTGCTGATGTGTTGCAGGAAGCAGACATTGTACCTGGGTTTCTGCCGATGATGGAAGAATTTTTTCATTATTCACATTTTTGGATCTGGGCAACACATTGGCAATGACAGAATTCCTTGACCAGCCCTAACTCGCCTTGAGAGATGTTGTTGAGTTAACGTCCCAAACCACTGCATTCCTGCTGGTGAAGGTGCAGTTGGGTAGAAGGTTCCAAGATTTAGACCCAGCGACTGCCAAGAGCCACTGGTGTCTTTTTAAGTCAGGATGGTGTGTGACTTGGACAGGTAGCTAGAGGTGGTCTTCCCATGCCCTTGCAGCCCTTGTTTTTCTTGATGATGAAGTTCAAATATTTGGGAGATGCTATTGAGAGCAGAAGACAGGCACAAAATGCTGGAGTAACTCAGCAGGTCAGGCAGCATCTCTGGAGAAAAGGAATAGGTGACATTTTGGGTTGAGATCCCTCTTCAGACTGAGAGTCCAGGGGGACGGAAACTAGTGGTATGATAATTATTCACAAAATGCTGAAGTAACTCAGCAGGTCAGGCAGCATCTCAGGAGAGAAGGAATGGGCGACGTTTCGGGTCGAGACCCTTCTTCAGACTGAAGAAGGGTCTCCACCCGAAACGTCGCCCATTCCTTCTCTCCCGAGATGCTGCCTGACCTGCTGAGTTACTCCAGCATTTTGTGAATAAATACCTTCGATTTTTACCAGCATCTGCAGTTATTTTCTTACACTAGTGATATGATAAGGTACAGAACAAATCAGAGCCAGCCTGGGTTAGTAAGAGGTGCATTTTGTAGATGATACACCCTGCGGCCATATATGCCAGTGGTGGATGGATGTGGTGCTGATCAAGTGGGCTTGTTGTCCTGGATGTTACTGAGCTTCTTGACAGTTTTTGGAACCACGCTTGTCCAGGAAAATGGAGAATATCTATCGTACTTCTGCCCTGCCTTCTGGACTGTGGAAGGGCTTTAGGTTGTCAGCCAGTTGGGATATCCAGCCTCTGGCCTGCTCTCGTTGCTATGGCATTTGTTCAAGTTAGATTGGTTTATTATCATCTGCATCAAGGTGCATGAAATTCCTTGTTAGCGTGAAGCTCATTGAGTAAACAGCCTACATGACAATGATAAATGTGACAACAAATTCAAAAAGACAGGATGGTTCAAAGATTCCAGTGCAATCTTTCAGGTGGTGAAAAAATAAAATAAGAAAATAATGGAATAACCAAATAAGGTAGAATTAAGAGTAAGGGTATGTGGCAGAATATTTAGGAATGGCATGTGAAAGAGGTGATGGTTTGGCAGTGGATAGCAGTGGGGAAGAAAACTATTCTTTTGCCTGGATGCCTGGACTTTCAAGTTCCTGTATCTTTTCGGACAAAGTAGAAGAGAGAAGAGAGAAAAGAGTATGGAACAGGGTGGCAGTCATCCTTGGCGATACTTGCAGCCTTCCTGATGCGATGCAATGTACCATGAGGATACATTGAATGGAAGGAAGTGATGAGCCCGCGATGGACCACCCTGAGCTCACCACTCTATGTTTCAGGTGATCAAATGCAGAGCAGTTACCTTACCAGGCTGACGTGCATCCCGTCAGAATACTTTCCATAATGCTTCTGTAGAAATTCCAGAGAATCCTTGTGTACACTGATGTGTGTTTTGATTACTGAGTAAGTGTAAAAGGACCAGGTCAGGATGCTGGTGATGTGGATGCCTAGGAGCGTGAAGCTGTCAACCATATCTACAGCTGCTCCGTCGATGAAGGCAGGGTTGTGTTCACAGCTCGCTTTCAGAGGTCAATAACCAACACTTTTGACTTGCTAACATTAAGGGCCAGGTTGTGTGGGAAGGAACAGCAGATGCTGGTTCACACTAAAGGTAGAAACAAAATTCTGGAACAACTCAGCGGGTCAGGCAGCATCTCTGGAGAAAAGCAATAGGTGACGTTTCGGGTCGAGACCCTTCTTCAGACTGTGAGTCAGGGAAGAGGGAAATTAGAGATATGAAAAGGTACAAAGACCAAATGAATGAAAAGTATGCAAAAGGACAAATCAAAGCCAGCAACGATGATCAACTAAGCAGGATGAGTTGGGGGAGTCCAGAACCAGGGGCCACAGTTTAAGAATAAGGGGTAGGCCATTTAGAACAGAGATGTGGAAAAACTTTTTTAGTCAGAGAATTGTGAATCTGTGGAATTCTCTGCCTCAGAAGGCAGTGGAGGCCAATTCTCTGAATAAATTCAAGAGAGAGCTAGATATAGCTCTTAAGGATAGCGGAGTCAGGGGGTATGGGGAGAAGGCAGGAACGGGGTACTGATTGAGAATGATCAGCCATGATCACATTGAATGGCGGTGCTGGCTCGAAGGGCCGAATGGCCTTCTCCTGCACCTATTTTCTATTGTCTATTGTCTATTGATGACAGTGAAACTAGTAGGACGACTAGGGTGGGGGAGCGACGGAGAGAGAGGGAATGCAAAGGTTACTTGAAGTTAGAGAAATCAATATTAATTCAGCTGGGTTGTAAGCTGCTCACACCTCGCTTGGGAACTTACAACCCAGCACAGGATAAAGAGATAGGCGTAGCTGATGGTGGTATAGCATGATCAAAAATGTTAACAACTTGTGTGGGAGCACAACGAGGAGCGTTTATGTGGCTGTTCTCAAAGATGGTGATGGTGAGGGACTGCGATACTTAAGAGTAGGTGATGAGATTTTCTCTTGTTGGAGATCATTGTATGGCACTTTTATGGTGCGAATGTCACTTTCTACCTATCAACCTATGCTGGACCTTGGTCAATGCCTTGCTGTATACAGGCATGGGCTACTTCATTGACTGAGTGATAGAAAGGAGTTGAATTAGAATTCTCTGAAATTATAAATCCCAGAATAAGTCAGAATGTTCCTGGAAACACAAGGAATTACCTGTGTGTGGTATGGGATGACACTGTCATGAATATGTATACCCTCAATTATCCATGCAATGCAAAAGAGAAAGAAGGATGTTCTTTACTTTCTTTGCATTTTGTATTTCAGTGCTGGGGTTAATGTTAAAAGTAGTAACAAGGAACTGCAGATGCTAGTTTACTAAGACACAAAATACTGAATCAACTCAGCAGTTCATGCAGCATGTCTGGAGAACATGCATAGGTGACATTTCGGGTCAGGACCCCTCTTCAGACTTTAGTCAGCTATTCTTGTTCTCCGGAGTTGTTGCCTGACCTGCTGAGTTACTCCAGCACCTTGTGTCTGGTGTTGATGTTAGCTTGGCCCCTTTTGGGTAACCAAAGCAACTGAACACTGATGGGTCTGGGTACCAGTGAAATTCCCACCTACTCCTATCACATTCATTTTACTACTCAGCTCTATCTAGAGCTTGTTGAGCGGTGCTGGCTATTAGTTTGGAAAAGCCTTACTGGCTGTACCTCCTTAATATCTCATCTTCTGCAGCCTTGTGACCCTCAGGCCTTCCGTCCATTTCCAATTCTAGTCTTCTCCAGCACTCAGATTGAGTTCTGAAGCGACTTTTGTTTTCTCCACCAAGATTCTCTTTAAAACCATGTTGCAGAATCTCTCCATTTGGCTCTGCATTAGCTTAAGACCATCTCACAAGAATATTTGACTTCATTAACAACTCCATGTGAAGCATCGATGCTGCTGAATGTGGCCAAGGCCTTCTGAGATGTAATTGGAACACTATGATACCGGCCCTGCCCACACAGAAGTTGAGAAAACATTGGCATCAGGCTCTCCGGTGTGCCTCCTGGCTAGATTGAAGTTACCAATGTGCTCTGTAGATTAGAGGCAGGTGCTGCAAACCTTTAAGAGGGCAAATGGCATATTGGCATTTGTTGCAAAAGAGTTAGAGTTTAGAAATAAGAAAGCTTTGTACAACTTACAAGTGTGTTGGTGAGGCCACATCTGCAATGATGAGCACAGTTTTTGTTCCTTTGGAATTAATATTGTAGCATTGGAGGAAGTCCAAAACCAAGCCAGTTCCTGGGGTGAGAGGAATGTCCTATTAAGAGAGGCAAAACAGATCTGTGGAGTCCAGAAGACTGAGGGTGTTCACATTCAAGCATATCAGATCCTGAGGGTGCTTGACATTAAGATGTCACTAGTCCCATCTGCTTGCGCTTGGTCCATATCCCTCCAAACCTGTCGTATCCATGTACTTGTCTAACTGTTTCTCAAATGATGGGATAGTCCCAGCCTCAACTACCTCCTCTGGCAGCTTCTTCCAGACACCCACCACCCTTTGTGTGAAAAAATGACCCCTCGGATTCCTATTAAATTGTTACCCCTTCACCTTGAACCTATGTCCTCTGGTCTTCGATTCCCCTACTCTGGACAAGAGACTCTGTGCATCCACCTGATCTAGTCCTCTCATGATTTTGTACACTAATGACTACAACTTGACTAAACAACCTATATTTGTGAATCTCCAACCGCAAATCCGTGCCCCATGTTGGAGGTCGTGAGGATTCCAGCATAGGAGTGCTGTGGGCAAAATAACTCCGGATTATTCACTGCATCTTTGGGATTTGTGCTTTCATGTGGAAATTAGAGAGATGCAAACTTTCATGCAGGAAAATGTCAGCGATGACATGGAAAAATACTGATAGTTTCCCCAGAAAATCCTCTTTCGGAAAAGTATGCTTTAATCTGAGCGAAGCTTTTAAAAACGAAAGATCTGGTCATGTCTTCCCACATTAATCGTGGCCCTACGGGCAAATCTCTTTTTGAAAGAGACACTTTACAAGGAACTTGTTTCTGAGCGTGTGTTTCAGTGTTCAGTACAGACCTAAGGAACTTTCAACCCAGATGTTGATGATGCTGAATTAATAACCTGTGTTCTTGTCTCTTTCTGTTGCCTTGTAGTGGGAAGAGGTGAGCGGCTACGATGAGAATCTCAACACGATCCGTACCTACCAGGTGTGCAATGTCTTTGAGTCCAACCAGAACAACTGGCTGTGGACCACCTTTGTTAACCGGCGAGGAGCCCAACGCATTTACGCGGAGATGAGGTTTACCGTGCGTGACTGTAGCAGCATCCCAAATGTGCCAGGCTCCTGTAAAGAAACATTCAACCTCTATTACTATGAGACCGACTCTGGGCTGACCATCAAAGGTGCTGCACTGTGGACAGAGATGCCCTATCTCAAAGTGGACACCATCGCTGCCGACGAGAGCTTCTCTCAGGTTGACTTTGGTGGCAGGCTGATGAAGGTCAACACGGAGATCCGTAGTTTTGGACCGCTGAACAGGAATGGATTTTATTTGGCATTCCAGGACTATGGCGCTTGCATGTCCCTGCTCTCTGTTCGCGTCTTTTTCAAGAAGTGTCCGAGTATCATTCAGAACTACGCCACCTTTGTAGAGACCATGACGGGCACAGAGAGCACCTCGCTGGTCATTGCCAAGGGCACCTGTGTGCAGAACGCTGAGGAGGTGGACGTGCCCATCAAGCTGTACTGTAACGGGGATGGAGAATGGATGGTGCCTATTGGCAGCTGCACCTGCAAGGCAGGGTACGAGCCAGAAAAGACCACGTCGTGCAGAGGTGAGTGCCCTTTCTACAGCCTCATCTCTTCCATTCCTCCCTTTGCCCCTGTGAGGTAGTATACGTGCTGATCACCTTTTCCTGCCATCCTTTGGTGTTAGTCTAATTGATGGTGTCCATTATTGAATGCAAAGAGAGATTTAGCTCCAGTTTTGTTTTGACAACTTTCACCATAAGGCCAATCAATCTGGGACCATGTCACTGTCTTGATGCTCAGTACCACTGGATTGTCCAGTGCTAAATTGGTGATACAGAATATTGAGCAGTCACCTCTCCTTTCTCCTTATGTATGTTCATCATGTGTGTGCGTGTGCTAAGTACATTGTTACCATACCATACGCGTTATATTACACCACTACCTTTTGACTGACTGTTGTGCTTCCATCTGGTTTATAATACAGTTTGGCAATATCCATATATAGCAATCTTATGCAGGGAGGCAGAGGTATATGCGAGGAAACCGCTGCAATGTGGAACCATGACTGATGATCTCAAAATAAGGAATCAGCAGTTCAAAGTAGATGAGAGAAAAAAAAAATTCACCCAGAGAATGGTGAAATACTGAACCCATGAGGGCTGTGGAAGTCAGTTGCTAAATATATTCCGAATAGTGATTGAGAGATTTTGGATCTTGAGGGTATTAAGGGAAGCTGGGATAGCGCTAGAAAATGGTGCTGCGGTGATTGTACTCAATGGTGGGCCAGGAGTGAGGGGGACAAATGGCCTTCTGCTTCAATTTCTTGTATTCTTATTTTCTGGATCCCTGTGGAGTAATCCAATCAGTTCAATTTCCACCGTCCCACCCTTCCTTTTGTTCTGCAAATAATTTCCTTCTATGTGCTCATCTGGTTCGACATTGAGGGCTCTTGTGGATATTGACCTTTCCCCCCTTGCTTGCATCTCCTGCCCTTTGTCCCTGGTCTATCTACTAATGTAAACAGCCTCCCCCTATTTAGCTGATCTAAACCAGTCACCATCTTGCACACATCGAATCTCCTGGAGGAAATGAACAGATGACGTTTTGGGTCAGGATCCTTTTTTCAGACTGGCAGAATAGGTGGGAGAAAGCAGGAAAAGAGAAGTGGGGCAAAGCCTGGCAAATGATAGATGGAGAAACAAGGAATGGCAGATGCTGGTTTAAAAAGAAAGACCCAAAGAGCCAAAGTAACTCAACGAGTCAGGCAGCATCCCTGGGGAACACAGATGGGTGACATTTCGGGCGGGGGCCCTTCTTCAGACAGATATGACAGGTGGATAAAGATGAATAGGGTTTGAATAGCAACTGGAGTGAAGTAAGTGAGACAATGGCGAGAGTGAAAAGAAGATAAAGGGGTGTCAAAGATAGACACAAAAAGCTGGAGTAACAGCGGGACAAGCAGCATTTCTGGGGAGACGGAATAGGTGACGTTTCGGGTCGAGACCCTTCAGACTGAAGGGTGTCAGATAAGTAGAGAAGGAGTATTTAGTTTAGTTTAAAGATACAGAGTGGAAACAGGCCCTTAGGCCCACCAAATCCGCACCGAACAGCGATCCCCGCACATTAACACTTTCCTACACACACTTGGGAAATTTACATTTATACCAAGCCAATTAACCTACAAACCTGTACGTCTTTGGAGTGTGGGAGGAAACCGAAGATCTCAGGGAAAACCCACGCAGGTCACGGTTGAGAAGGTACAGACTCCATGCAGACAAGCACCCGGGTCTCTGGTGCTGTAAGGCAGCAACTCTACTGCTGCACCACTCTGCCACCCAAATGTAATGTAAAACTGGAGAATGGGATATCTGTGTAAAGGGACAGGGAGGGATAAAAGAGAAATATGAAACTTGAGGAAGGGAGATGAGTATATGGAGGAGGGGTGTGAAGCAGGATGACAGGGAAGCAGAGGAGATATATGGAGGGGAGGTGTGGAATGGGGTGTCTAACTTGAAATTGGACAAATCAATGTTCATAACATTCGGTTGTAAGCTACCTAAGTGGAATACGAGGCGATGTTCCTCATTGAATTGATTGAAAGATCGCTTTATTCATCACTTGGAATTATTTTCCCATGCCCCGATGTACTGTCATTTTACCCCCATACAGATTTGTGCACTTTACTGTAGATGGTTTTTGCCGCATCCAATTGAACTCTACATTACCCAGATCCAGATTCTTATTGCTACAATACTATTCTTCCTTTCAAAAACATTAAACTCAATTGTGTAATGACTGCCATTAAATAAATACTATTAGATACACAACTCCCACAGCAAAATGAAATCTTTCTCTAGTTCCTAATTCTGTCAATAACGTTATAACTGCCTACTTATAATGGTGATAAGGTTTCTTATTGCAGAAGTAAATTCATTCGTAAGCACTGGTGCTGTTTCTCTCCCCCATGATATGCTTTTCTTCCTATATACAATTTACTTGGTTCATTTGCTTCCAAGTCCTGACAGTCACCAATTTATCCTTGCGCCTGCAATTCATTCAATTGTTCTTTATGCGCCGTGAATGTTATTAGGAATCTATTGGGCCACACACTGAACTGACCTCTGCCATACTTAGGCCAGATGCTAGCTCTCCATCACCTCCACTTACTTACCCCTCGACCATGGCCCCACAGATGAGTGCCTGGCTATTATCTCCAGGACTATCTCTGATTTCATCACCTCTAGCGATCTGCCCTCCACAGCTCCCAACCTCATCGTTCACCAGCCCAGCACGGCCCACTTCTACCTTCTCCCAAAATATTAAAAATTGTGCCCGAGGAAGGGTCTCAGCCCAATACATCTCCCAACCTTTTTCTGCAGTGATGCTGCCTGACCTGCTAAGTTACTTCAGCACTTTGTGTCTTCTAATCAGCTTATACTCCACATTTATTTTCCATAAACACTGCTCCTTCCTATGCCAGTCATCCTTGGAGTGGAACTACTCTTTCCCAGCCTATTCCTTTAGCTCTTATTCCTTAGGCATTCAGTTTGGACAGGATTTGTTCAGGAAATGGTTGTGCTTTGATTATCACAAATGTTAAAAGGTGGGAAATATTACATAACCCCCGCACAATGCGTGTGTATGCGTGCTTATGATCCAAATTAATTGAGTATTGCAGATATAACCCTACAGGCTATCCTGTGCTGAGCAAATTGGATGCAGTGGACCATTGTGGTTCAGCATTAATCTCTTCTGAAATAACCTCAGCTGCACCACTTTTTCCCAAGGGTAGTGATTTGCCAATCCTTCCTATACTTAATATGAGCCATTTTGTCCCCTCCCTCTGTTCCATTTGTGCTGCTTTGAATTGAGCAACATAGTCCCTTAGCCTGAGTTGAAGAAACTCCTTGGCTCAGATATAAACTTTCTGGATATGTTTCCTCTTCATTGAGATACTGATTGACCTACCTTGCTGATGTTTCAGAGTTAGATTATGGTTACCCAGTCCTGTGAAAGGCCTTGAAAATGCACTATAAATATAATGGGATATACTTTGACTAGCAGTAAGGTACAGCTGCACTAATATAGTCCAAGAAGGTAAGTGTTGCAGCCTAGTTGTACTAAAATATCACTGTCTGCATATCGGGGTTTACATTTAGAGAGTGTATTAAGCTAAAGTCAATTCTGAACACAGAATGAGGCAAAGCAATGAATATGTTATTACTCTTTTCAGGTCCTCTTACACTTGTCAAGTTGCACACAGTTATGCAAGTATTGCTTTTTATGCATTCACTTGCCAGACAGAAACTCTTTGTATCTTCAGTTGACTTGACAGTTATCACATACTGTAATTATGCCCTCTGGCTGACAGACTTGCTTTAACAGCATTTTGTGAGCCTTTTTGACATGGTTTTTTCCCCCATTAAGCATGCTCAGCCCAGTCAAGTCCTTTTCACAGCTCCCACATCCCTCTCCCAAAACAAACCGTGCTTGTCGCTGGCACGCAGGAAGTGATTTTAATCCAGCTGCTAGGTATTCAACAAGGCAGGCGTTTGGGCCCTTTGGTGTGTGAACTCTGAAGAGCTGAGACCTCAAGGTTTAAGTACATAACATTCCATTAAATTAAAGTGCCTGAGCTTCCTTTAAAAGGGCCACTGAACTCCATTTTTTTTGGGGGGGGGGGGGAGGTGGGTGAGAGGGAATAATAGAAGGATTGATGTTAATAAAATAACATAAGGGGAAGACTGTGCAACGAGACGTTGGCCACTTAACACCATGCCTATTCCACCATTGAGTCTGGTTGGGGCAGTCTGTACCTCGGCTCTGTTTATCCTTTGTTCCATGACTCTGTTTCCCTTTCCTTTACCTCATAATAATCTGTCAGCTCCACGCTTTGAAACTGTTTGTTATTATTTCTGGAGATGGGTTAGGAATTCCAGCTGGATGACTGCTCTAATTTTACATTTATCAGGCGTGAGTTGAATGACGCCGTTATAGTCATACAGTGTGGAAAACGGGCCTTTCGGCCCAACCTGCCCATGCTGACCGTTGCTCCATTTACAGTAGTCCCACCTGCCTGCGTTTGGCCTTGGTCTCTCTATAGTACAAGCCCTTGAGTCCTCCTTACATCATTGTTCAGTGGATACAACAAGCCTCCTAAAATACCAAAACTAAATGTAAATGTGACATGTAAAGCATGGCTTCCATATTGGAATGAACTTGCTTTACATATCACAAGTTATACCTTCCCGATCAGTACGACAAATACAACAATTAATTTATATATAACAAGGACCTAGAAACTGTTAATCTGAAGAATGGTTAATAGAATGTGGAGATGTCAGCTGGCCAGGAGGTTGGTAACATTTCCTATTATTTGTTACGCTTATGGATTAAAGCTGTATCAAAAACACTGGCACTCCCTAAGCACCACTGTCAAATTCCAGCATTTATTATGTTCAAATCCTTTCCACCCATCTCCATCTTATGAGCTTTGGGTATTCAGTGTTGAGATCTTCGATACTTTTGAAATTCACACTTGGCCAATGTCAGGAATCAACCCCAGGTGTCAGGGGTTAGGGGGAGAAGGCAGGAGAATGGGGTTAGGAGGGAGAGATAGATCAGCCATGATTGAGTGGCGGAGTAGATTTGATGGGTCGAATGGCTTAATTCTGCTCCTGTCATTATGACCCGATGACCTAATTCCTTCTCTTTGCATTGATCTTAAATTCACAAAAGAAACATCAATTCCACTCATGTTAGAGATAAAGCATCAAAAGTCCCAGCTTTCAGAAAAATAGTCTTCTCCTAACAGGAATTTGGAATTTGGCATCTCACCAATTGCATTTACTGTTGCTTTGACGTTATGTGTGCCAATATATAGGCACACTGTAGGTACTCTAGCAGTGTTCACTCGCTGTGTATTAACATGAACTGATGTTTATCACAGAGCTATAAAAACAGTAAATACCTGCCTGCTGAAGTAATAGGAAATGGCAAGTGTGAGGGGCTTAGTAAAGAGGAATAAATAAAACGGAGAGTAAAAGGGAGGGCTGTTGCATCTTTTCACACTTGAGTTGTTATTCAGTTAACCAGTTCTGATTGTCTCTTTATTTTTATACATGACTAAACTGCAGTAGAAGCTCCAGTTTCATTTCAGAGGAATGTGTCTTACCTGCTCGGGGCTATTGCAAATTTAAATAATCATTTGATATCTTCAGCAGAAGAATTCACTGTGGAATGAATGATACAGACCAGATGAATGAAAGATAGAGACCTGGTCACTGAAAGATTCTGAAGATGTGGATCAACGATGCACAGATCACTGGGTCCAATGCAACACACTGGGAACACGTATATTGGGAACACCAAATAACCAGCCTTGGTTATTATCTCCACCCTTCTCTCCCCCACCTGACTCATCTGTCAATAATCCCATCCATACCTGAATCCATCTGTCCCTTGCCAGCTCTTACCCCATCCCTTCCCTTTACCTCTTTCCATCAGCAAACTCCCCTTAACTTCATCTGTCTGAAGAAGGGTCCACACCTGAAACATTTCCCTCCACATATGGCTTGAGTTCCTCCAGCATTTTTTTTTCAAGATTGCAGCATTTGCAGTTTCTTGTGTCTTTATTTTGGGAACATGCTTGGTACTACATTTGTGCCTTCAGTTCGGTCTGTATGACGAGCTAGCAGTAACTGGGAGCTGTGTGTTGGAGCTGTGCGTTATAGTGTATGATGTTTAGATTAGTTTAGAGATACAACGCAGAAACAGGCCCTTCGAGTCCGCGCCGACCAGCAATCCCCGCATATTAACACTATCCTACACACACTAGGGACAATTTACATTTTCAAAGCCAATCAACCTACAAACCTGTGCGTCTTTGGAGTGTGGGAGGAAACCGAAGATCTCGGAGAAAACCCACGCGGTCACGGAGAGAACGTACAAACTCCATACAGACAGCGCCCGTAGTCAGAATAGAAATTGGGTCTCTGGCGCTGAAAGCGCAGTAAGGCAGCAACTCTACCACTGCACCACCGTGCCGCCACTGTGCCACGTAATGTGTTGATACATTGTGCTGAGACTGGGCACCTCGTACTGTATCTACGCTCCGCTTTTCAAATTGTGTGCCCCGTGTTCAGAGTGTAAGGGTGCTGCATGAGAGCGCTGGCTTGCACAAGCTTCCTTTATTATTTTTCTGTTATCCATCCAGTCTCATTTGAATTTGTACAGCAAATGGGCTGCAGCACCTTAAATTGGACAGGGGGAGGGAAGATTTGATCAATAATTTGAGCTGAGAATGCAAAGCTCTCAGGGAAGTCAATACACATTGTGATTCTACCACTCTTTCTGGACAGTGAACAATAATTAACGCGAGATAATTAGAACGTGCTATGAATGACAAACAGGAATGGTGTGTGAAAGAAAAGAAAAGGTAAGTGTTGGTTTTTTGAACAGAGTAAAGGCACATCTGAAAAGCTGTCTGACACATTTTCGGCAGAACATTTGAGGCTGAGAAGGGGCCCTATTCAAACAAAACCCACTCAGACATTGAGCAGCTGTCCCACAGCAAGAGACCTATTTTCAGAGTCATTCAGTCACAGCCTTTCATTCAGGGGGATTGTTTTTCAAGGAATGACCTCCCTGACCCACTGCCTCAGGAACGTTGTCCAAGAAATCCCTTTGTGCTGCAGTTCCTGCTTCAGAATGACCATAGTGGGGCGGTAGGATTAGACCGGAATAGTTTCTGGATCACAGCGAATCCCATTGCTACAGTGTGGAGAGAGGCTATTCTGCCCTTCAAGACAGTGCCAGGTCCAATAGGGCATTTCCATGTCCCATTCCCCCTGCAAATTACAGATTATCCAAATCCATTTTGAAGGCCCTGCATGATTCTGTCCACACCAACTCAAATTCGAGGTAATTTCAGGTTGATCCCATTCTCTGAAAATTAATATTTTTCCTAATGTTGTATATTTTACCCCAAATTTTTAATATGTGCACCGGTCCATCAGGGACACAATGCTCCCCACCATCGAAGGCATCTACATGGGGTGCTGCTTTAAGGAGGCAGCAACTACCATTAAGGATCATGGAGAGGAAACAGTTGTCCATCTCTTTGCAGAGTGTGGATTTGCGAAGAAGGTTTAGAGAACAACTAGACGAAGTGGACCTGTTGGACCAAAACCTCTCCTGCATTGGTGCAGCACCCTCCCCCCCTCCCCTCTCCACTCTCCCCCTCCCCCTCTCCTTCCCCCTCCCCCTCCCCTTCCCCTCCCCTCCCCTTCCCCTCCCCTCCCCTTCCTCCCCCTCCCCTTCCCCTTCCCCTCCCCCTTCTCCTCCTCCCCCACTTCATCCCCCTCAAACCCCCTTATCCTCCCCCCCCTCCCTCCACCCCTCTCCCTCCCTCCCTCCCTCCCTCCCTCCCTCCCTCCCTCCCTCCCTAGGAGATGGATTTAAACTTTAAAATATGAATAACTTTAAAAATATAACCGGTTTCAATGAAACGTCTTCCATGAGCACCAAAGGGACGACGGTGAGTAAGGTGGGCCTAAAATTGTCGCGCTCTCGTGTACCGTTTTGACTGTAGTTCAGGAACAAACAAACAAACAAGTGAGAGATTTAGTATATAGATGTAAGAATCCTGCTCATGGTTCATACCGAAAGTGGTTGAAGCAGATGCCTTACTGGCATTTTGGAGACTTTTGGATAGGCATATAGATATGCAGGGAATGGAAGGAAATGGATTATGTGCCGGCTGGCAAGTAAGTGTTGGTCTTGGCATCATGTTCAACGCCAGACATTGTGGGCCGAGGGCCTGCCTTTGTGCTGTACTGTTCAATGTTCTGTGAAATTATTTATTTCATGGCAGTGGATGTCTCCATGATGAAGATATCTATTTAAGATATCTAACGAAGATAACAAGAGGTTATTTATTTAAGATGAGGAGTAAGAGAGTTAGAGGGAATCTGATAAATATTTTTGTTCCAGAAGGTGATTGCAATCTGGAACATAAGGTGGGAAGTTGGTAGGCCAGCTATTCTCATGGTATTTTGAAAGTATCTGGACACACAAATTGCCAACGCAAAGACAGTACATACCAAGTGGGATTAGAATCGATAGGTACTGTTAGCATCTACAATGGTGGGCAAAAAATGCATGCATGTGTGCTGTATGACTGACTATGAAAGGATGCACATCCATGCTAAGACAAGCATCCACCTGAATCCACCAGGTCCTTAGTCGTAAGAGTGTGCTTTTTATTTTGGAACACACTATATTGGCTGTGCTCCCTTACATCGCGTGCAAGGCAGGTTTGACAGAGGTGACACTTTTCTTTTCCTCCAAAATTTAAATTATTTATGAAAATTTATGAGTAATGTAGTACATAATACATCTGTGAATTACTGTTCATAGTGTATTATATTAATGCTCATTCTGTAGATTTATGTGACCTCAGCAGGTCATAAATCACTTCCTCTGGATAAACTGAGCAATAAATAGTACAAGGGCATTTATGGGGGTTCCAGCAGTAATTCAGCACTGACTTCCTGGCCTGAAACTGTAGCCTTTCCCCAAAATACTACACAGCAGCTGCACGGAGCCTCAGTACAACTCCCAGCACAAGAATCCTGGTCCTTGGAACGTGGAATTCTGCGACATTAGGTCTTTGTGCGGGAGGAACAGTGCATTCTGGGCAGACCAGAGGGTGTCTTTCACCCAGTTCGTAATCTTCCGGCGACAATTGCTTTTTGTCTCATTGTTTGTCCATGGGAGCACTTATAGACACAGGGGTATTTGGACTCAACAAAATGTGTTGCTTTGCCCCACCTGCAGGGTTGCTGAAGGGAGGTATAGATGGGACAGATTGTCAGAGCCTTTTTCCCAGGGTGTAAATATCGAAGACCAGAGGGCATTGGTGTACGGTCAGTGGGGGAATGTTCAAACGAGATGTACAGGGCAAGTGTTTTACACAGTGGGGGTGCGTGCTTGGAACGTGCTGCCAGAGGGAACATGCTGCCATGCAGTTCTGGTGGGGCAGAGATGATAGTGGCATTTAAGATTCTTTTAGACAGGCACAATGATTACGCGGCGAATGAAGAGATATGGATCACGTGCAGGCAGAGGAGATCAACTTGGCATCTTGTTTGTCATAGATATTGTGGACCTAAGGTTCTGTTCCTTTTCTAGTGTTTCTTACTGCTTCTATGGGACTCCAGAGGGTACATCCAGTTTGTTGTTAGCTCTGCTGGACTGTCCATCAGCCTACATAACCTTTTAGAATATTCATGGAGAGAGCTGCTAAAACATAGCAAGAGGTTGAATGTAAGGGGAAGGTGAACTGTTGATGGCAAAACCCTTAACAGCATTGATGTACAGGGGGATCTTGGAATCCAGGTACATAGCTCCCTGAAAGTAGCAACACAAGTAGATAGAGTGGGAAAGAAGACTTATGTACTTGCCTTCATTGCTGGGGACATTGAATATGAGACTCAGGAAGTCATGATGCATCTCTGTAAGACTTTGGCAAGGCTGCATTTGAAGTACTGCTTGCAGTTCTGGTCATCCTATTGCAGGAGGGATGTGGAAGCTTTGGAGGTGCATTAGATACAAGAAGTTGTCGGACAAACCTGGATTGATTTTTCTGGGGCATCATATGCTGATAAAATTATGAGAGGCATACATAAGGTAGACAGTCAGAAACCTTTTCTCATTGTGGAAATGTCAAAGACTAGAGGGCATAGCTTTAAGGTGAGAGGGGCAATTTTTAAAGGAGATGTGCGGGGCAATTATTACCCGGAGGGTGATGATGCCTGGAATGTGTTGGCAAGGCTGATGTGGAGACAGATACAACAGTGACATTTATGAGGGTTTTAGATAGGCTCATGCAGAGAAAGGAGGAAAATGGGTCATGTGCATGCAGAATAGTTTATCGGCATCATGTTCGGCACAGACATTGTGGGTCGAAGGGCCTATTTCAATGCTGTAGTGTTCTATGATCTCTGAACCTGTGCCGCATGCTTTCTTGGTTAACCATTCATCATACAGTCAAATTTAAGCTTTGTGAGATTCCAGGAGAGCATCATCTCAATTAAACTGTTTACGATACGAGTCTTTGCTTGGCCCCAATGTTGTAGGTCAAACTGGGAATAAAGGCCTCAACAGCATGATTCTTGATTCTATTCCTTGGGCTGATATGCAACATTGGCTGTTAATCAAGATAAGGATTTAACTTCAACAGAAACCACTATGCTTCAACATTGAGTGTAGGGGAGGTATCTCACTAAGTGAGTGCAATAGCAGCAGACCGAGCAAGCGCATAAACATGAAAGGGGTTTCGTATTTTCATCACAACAGGCAGCAATAAGATTGAATATGAGCCTGTTGGAGAACAAGTGAGAAATTCAGTTGCCTTTGGAGAAATCTCCATTTGTTTTGGTTAAGCGTTGTTCCTGCCCCTCATTCTCTTGATTTTGATTTTTGGCAGTTATTGTTTGTTTTTTTAAGGTTGGCTGCATGATACTGAATCTTTGGCTCGATTAAAGTTTCTTTTACTCTTTGATTTTATCACTGATAGCAACTTAGTACATATTGGTCCACACTAAACTGCATGTTATGACTGCATTAACTGAGTACATTCAACACCAAAACAGATTAAAAAGCTTGTGCTGTAAATCTAGACCCAGTTGCTGGAATTGCAGTTTACCTCAGGGAGTGAAAAGGAACGATTTATGTCAGGATTAAGACCAAGATACCCTCAGGGGTCTTTCACAAAGCAGGTGGCACTTTGAAAGCCAGAAGTACCCATATAATTGAAAATAAATAACATTTTGTTTTCTCCACTTTTCTTTTCCTCTGTGATTTTTTTTTGACCTGGTCATCATCAACTCTCTCAACTCTGACTGTGAGTTTTGTGCTTTTTATTTTTTCACTTAGGAACAGAGGACCAGAAGTAGAATATTCAGCCCCTTGAAACTGAACTACGATTCAATTAGGTTATAGTTGATGGATATCTTAATTCCATCTACTTAGGCTCTATAGCATTCCGTAGTCATATTCAGCACAAATCCATCAATCTCAGGAATACACAAACTGCTGGAGTAGCTCAGCAGATCAGGCAGCATTTCGGGAGAAGATCTCTTATTTGCTTGGGTTGCTTACAACCCTATGGTATGAATATTGAATTAATCAAATTTAGGTAACCTCTAACAACCCTCCTCTTTTTCCCCTCCTCTTTTTCCCACTTTCATCCCTCTCCCCAATTTCCTGTGCCGTACCTGGTCCAGCACCTATTCCTCCCCTCCCCCTCCACCTGCATTCCTATCCCTGGCTTCACAATGTACAATTCTTCAACCCCTTGTCTCACACATTCCGTTTTTCATCTCTGGCTTTTGTCCAACCATCTGCCTTTCAAACCCCCTCCCCCCTCCTGCGTTCACCTATTACCTGCCCGTTTTGTCCTGACCCTGTTTTCCAGCTTTCCAATTATGTTCTCCAGGGATGCTGCCTGTCCCTCTGAGTTACTCCAGCATTTTGTGTCTTTTTTTGTAAACGGGCATCTGCTTTTTCTTGATTCAATGTATTGAAAAAACTGGTCACTTTGCATGTCCTCGCATGAAGATGGCAAACTTGACAAAGGATGGTGTTCTTGCAAGAGGCAGTGTGGGAGGAGGTGTAGTCAAGGTAACTGTGGGAGTCAGTGGGTTTGTAGTAGATGTCAGTCATCTATCTACTGATGCTTGTGATGGAGACAGAGATTGAGAAAGGGGAGAGTGTCAGACAGAGTCCAAGTGAATTTGAGGGCAGGGTTAGAAGTTTGTGATAATGTTGATGAAATCAATGAGTTGTACTCGGATGCAGGAGACAGGCCCAATGCAGTTGTCGATGTAATGGAGGAAGAGTTGGGGTAGGTTTGGAACGTGTAATGTTTAATGTAACCATCAAAAAGACAGGCATAGCTGGAGCCCAAGCAATTCCCCATAGCCAAGATCTGAATGATTAATGGAACAATTGGCTGGCCTGCTCCTGTACTCAGGTTGATGTCTTCCCTGTCCCTGCAAAATCTGACTGCCTCTGTATACCACTGCCATCTTAACCTTCCAAACATGTGAATGCCTATCTACTCACTGAATCACAAGCACCCGTCTCGTATGGGAGTCACATCCTTTGCAGCCTCATGCTAAGGATTCAGGGACAAATTGGTAGGTAAGGTTGGCAAGGGTAGGCTGACAGACCCCTTCTGCCTGGTAGAAAGGTTAAATACGGTTTTAGAGGGCATAGCTTTAAGGTGAAAGAGGAAAGTATAAAGGAGATTTGCAGGGCAATATTTCACATAGAGAATGGTGGGTGCCTGGAACATGCTGCCAAGGGTGGTGGTGGAGGCAGAATCTCTTTAAGAAGCTTTTACATAGGCACATAAATATGCAAGGACTGGAGGGATATGGATCATATACAAACAGAAGAGATTAGTTTAATTTGGCATCGTGTGGCACAGACATTATAGGCTCAAGGGGCTGTTCCTGCACTGTACTGTTTAATGTTCTAAACTGAGCTCAAAAACTGGAATTGCTGAATAATTTGGATTAAGCATTGTGAATTATAGACGAATGGGAGAACTGGCTGAACTGTAAAATTGTGCAGGACAGAAAGAGGCCCTATCAACCTTCCTCATACACACTGATTGGGATGCCTATCCATGCCAATGCTATTTGCTTTGGATTATCCCACTATGCCATTCCTACCTGCCTATCTGCCCTTGCTTGAAATGTCATAACTCAGAATTGTAAGGAATTTACAGCAAACCTTTGCTTCAACCAGTTCCATGCTGAAGTTTATGGTTTAATTTCAACCTGGGTTCCCTTGTGTGCATCTTTACCATTTGTCTATTATTCTGCGTGATAGCAATTTTGTTCTTTTTCACAACTCTCTGGGTATAAAATAAATTACTTTCAGTTAAAAGAACAAGGAGAAAATAATAATCTGTTAATAATAGATGACTGGGGAATTACAGAAAATATCTCTTTTTTGGTTTGGGCAAATCAGCATTGAAATTTGATCCAACCATTCACTTTGTATCCAGAGGATCTTCGTCCCCAAATCCTGCTGGTTGTTGTGGATTTTTTTAAAACAAGGGGTAGAAGCTCATGCTAGTTCAAGTCAAGTCAAGTCAAATTTATTTGTCACATACACATACACATACACGATGTGCAGTGAAATGAAAGTGGCAATGCCTGCGGATTGTGCACAAAAAAGAATTACAGTTACAGCATATAAATAAAGTTAATAAGTTACTATAGTGTAGACAAAAAATTTAGTCTCTGGAGTTATAAAAGTTGACAGTCCTGATGGCCTGTGGGAAGAAACTCCGTCTCATCCTCTCCGTTTTCACAGCGTGACAGCGGAGGCGTTTGCCTGATCGTAGCATCTGGAACAGTCCGTTACTGGGGTGGCAGGGGTCCCTCATGATCTTGCTTGCTCTGGATCTGCACCTCCTGATGTTTAGGTCCTGCAGGGAGATGAGTGTAGTTCCCATGGTGCGTTCTGCCGAACGCACTACTCTCTGCAGGGCCATCCTGTCCTGGGCAGAGCTGTTCCCAAACCAGACTGTAATGTTGCCGGACAGGATGCTCTCTACAGCCCCAGAGTAGAAGCAATGAAGGATCCTCAGAGACACTCTGAATTTCCTCAGTTGTCTAAGGTGGTAAAGGCGCTGCTTTGCCTTACCCACCAGTGCGGCAATGTGCGTTGCCCATGTCAGATCCTCTGTGATGCGGACTCCCAAGTATTTAAAACTGCTCACCCTATCCACAGTAGACCCATTTATCTCCAGTGGTGTGTACGTCCTTGGATGTTTGGCCCTTCTGAAGTCCACAATCAGCTCCTTCGTTTTAGTGACATTCAAGAGGAGGCTATTGTCCTGACACCAGAGTGCCAGATCAGCCACCTCCTCCCGGTAGGACCTGGGGAACTTCAGTCAATGAATGTGTGATAACTCCCACAGTGAATACTTCAGTCCCTGCAGTGTGCATGGCTGTAATCAGAGACACGCCACACGAGGAAAGTCTGCCAGTTATAAATTCTTCTGCTGATGCTTGCCAGTATACAGAATGGACTATACCAGTGTCTGGCGCTTCCAGACAATGGCTTGGAGTAAGAGCTGGGGGCTGGCTCTCTGTAGCCTAAAGTCATATCATATCATATCATATCATATATATACAGCCGGAAACAGGCCTTTTCGGCCCTCCAAGTCCGTGCCGCCCAGTGATCCCCGTACATTAACACTATCCTACACCCACTAGGGACAATTTTTTACATTTTACCCAGCCAATTAACCTACATACCTGTACGTCTTTGGAGTGTGGGAGGAAACCGAAGATCTCGGAGTAAACCCACGCAGGTCACGGGGAGAACGTACAAACTCCTTACAGTGCAGCACCCGTAGTCAGGATCGAACCTGAGTCTCCGGCGCTGCATTCGCTGTAAAGCAGCAACTCTACCGCTGCGCTACCGTGCCGCCCATGTTGGAATGTTCCCCCCTTTTTTCACACAGAGAGTGGTGAGTCTGTGGAATTCTCTGCCACAGAAGGTAGTTGAGGCCAGTTCATTGGCTATATTTAAGAGGGAGTTAGATGTGGCCCTTTTTGCTAAAGGGATCAGGAAGTATGGAGAGAAGGCAGGTACAGGCTACTGAGCTGAATGATCAGCCATGATCATATTGAATGGCGGTGCAGGCTCGAAGGGCCGAATGGCCTACTCCTGCACCTATTTTCTATGTTTCTATGTTTCTATGTTTTTTAAGCATTTCATCGTCATGCTGGATGACGCTGTTCTCCATTTGATACTAAATCTCTCGAATAGCGGACAAAGATGTCTAATGGTAAATGATCTCAAATAGGATTAATTCAGGGCCTCAGTTATCTCCCTGTGTCTCTCCAGGTTTGTGTTGGATGCAAATTCAGAGTAAAGTTTAACATAGAAAATGCATATTATTAATGTGAACCCCAGCCACTATTGACTAGTCGTGAGAACCCAGGTACCACTGAATTATTTAAGACATGTTGTGTTTATCATAATGGTTTACCTTGTTTACATGGGGTATATTTTCAATGTGTTTTTTTCCATCCATTGAGCACTGAGTGGCCTTTGATTCTTGATTTGTACGGGTGCCAAGGATTATGGGGAGAACGCAGGAGAATGGGGTTAGGAGGGAGAGATACATCAACCATGGCGGATTTTATGGCGGAGTGAACTTGATGGGCCGAATGGCCAAATTTTGATCTTATCACTTATAAATTTATGAATTTTGCGCATCAGAGACTCAGATTTGGCCAGTCGGAAAAAGTATTTTTTTGTAGCAGTTCATTAGGTCGTAAGTGATAGGAGCAGAATTAGGCCATTCGGCCCATCAAGTCTACTCCGCCATTCACCCATGGCTGATCTATCTCTCCCTCCTAACCCCATTCTCCTGCCTTCTGACATCTGTACTAATCAAGTTTGGATGGATGAAGTGCTGGGTAGCAGACTTCTCCCTCCATGTCCATCATACACTTGCGATATTCTGACACTGTTATCACTTTTACCATTTATCGTTACGTGCAGGCTGTATTTATTTTAATGATATTGGTGTATCCTAGCAACAATTAGGGAAAAAAAACTATGAGTTAATAAGAAGCAAAAGCTGATTTTAATTTACAAGCTTGTGCCTGAGAGGATCGAGCGTTGAGTTACCATGGTTAATGACATTGATTCCGAGATCAATGCAGATGAGCCCAAGAGTGGAAATGAGCACTAAGCTCTGTCTCACTTCACTGGGGCTTGATAGTTGCTTTCTCTCTCACACGTCCCTTTTTCCTGTTTCAAAATGACCATCCTTCTCAGTGTGACTCATTCCTGAAGTAAGTGCAAGGCCTTTCATAGAATAAGTCCACCAACTTGCCGTGTACTTCATTATTTTACTAAAGAAGCATCAGTAAACAGATAGAGTAGTCCATGTTCTGGATGAGGAGAGAGGCTAAACAACAGATCAGCTGAATAGCTCCTGTACCAAGGTGGCACAGTAGCGTAGCTAGTAGAGCCGCTATTTCTCAGTTGCAGAGATCCAAGTTCAATCTTGACCTCGGGTGCTGTCAGTGGGAATCTGGCTGTTCTCACTGTGACTAGGTGGGTTTCCTATGGGTACTCTGGTTCCTCGCACATCCTGAAGATGTGTGGGTTAGTAGGTTAACTGGCCAATGTGAATTTTTGCGAGTGTGGAGAATCTGGAGGTAGGGGATTTGATAGGATTGTGGTGAGGAAGCGATAGAGGCGTGTACAATTACAATGTTTAAAAGACAGTTGGACAGGAACATCAATAGGAAAGTTTGGGGAGATATGGGTTCTTGGTCCTCCAAAATATTCCAAATGGAATTTAAACTGGAGGTGGCGGAGTATGGACTTAAGCAAGAAGGGCTTCTTGGAGAAGAACGGCCTTAAATTTAGTTGCGTCTGGTTGAATAACTGTAGTAGGGTGAATATGGGCCAGGCTGAGGCAAGTGGGACTGGCTCAGGAAGAAATCTGAGTCAACATGGACTGAATGGCCCGTTCCAGTGATATATGACTTTCATATTGGCAAAGAACAGGGCAAAATAACAATGTGTAACATTTAAATAGTGTTCAATAGAGTGAAGGATAAATAAACATTTTGGGAAAAGGAAAAAACAAATAAAACACTCATGAAGTTCCATAAATAAATAATGGCACCAGGGAGCAACACATGGGGGTAAGGAAAAAAACAAACATTCAGAACTAAAAAGGCAGAGGAGTTCAAGGTGGGAGAGAAAGTGAGGGTATTAAGGGGGGTCAAAAACAATTATTGTAGATGTAGGACATATAAAAATATATCATCTCAGAACAAAGCAAAATCATAAAATATTTTGTAGGTACATCAATAAAATAGGATGTTTGGAATGTGAGTAGGGTATTTAGAAGATAGACAGTCCAAACCGTTGTAACAACAGGGAGATAAAGATATTTAAATATTATTTTATTTTGGTGCTCACCAGGGTGAGCGAAAAGGTAGACATGACATTGGATTTTGAGATGAAAGATGAGATAAATGCTTTTAGATAGGGGGATATATGGCATGAATCCATCAAAATCAAAGCGGATAAACTCTTGGTCCCAGTAGGTTGCTCCCATGCATTTTAAAGGAATCCAAAGAAGAGATTAAAGAGAATAACGAATTATTAAATATAATATAAAACACCAGATGCCTAATAAGGATGTATGCCTGATCTCCCAATCTACTGTGTTAAAGCCCTTGCACGTCACGATACAGTACTTTAACGGAAAATAGTGACACTATTTTCTGCACGCTGGTTCCTTTGTCTTTTGCACTATCTGTGGTAATCACGGAAGGTGTGATTTCTCTGGATAGCACACAACACAAAGTTTTTTTTTCCCTGTATCTCATTAATAAACCAATACCAATGCAAAGTTTGTATTTAAGAAAGCTAGAACATGGGTGTAAGGAAAACCATTGAAATCCCTACGAAAGGAGAGAATAGAGGAACATCTGGACAAATGTAATAATGAACAGTTGACAAGACTAACCTTGGCCTCCAAGTTTGCATACTGTACATTCAGAAAGTATTCACACCCCTTCACTTTTTCCACATTTTGCTACGTTACAGCCTTATTTTAAAATGGATTTAATTCATTTTTTTAATCATCAATCTACACACAATGCCTCATAATAAAAAAATCGAAAACAGGTGTTTAGATTTTTTTGCAAAGTAATTAAAAAGAAATAACTGAAATATCACATTGACATAAGTATTCAGACCCTTTGCTATGACACTCAAAATTGAGCTTATGTTCATCCTGTTTCCATTGATTATCCTTGAGATGTTTCTACAACTTGATTGGAGTCCACCAGTGGTAAATTAAATTGATTGGACATGATTTGGAAAGGCATACACCTGTCTATATAAGGTCCCACAGTTGACAGTGCATGTCAGAGCAAAAACCAAGCCAGGAATTGTCTGTTGACCTCCGAGACAGGATTGTGTCGAGACACAGATCTGGGGAAGGGTATAAAACAATTTCTGCAGCATTGCAGGTCCCGAAGAGCTCAGTGGCCTCTAGCATTCTTAAAAGGAAGAACTTTGGAACCACCAGGACTCTTCATAGAGCTGGCCGCCCAGCCAAACTGAGCAATCGGGGGAGAAGGGCCTTGGTCAGGGAGGTGATGGTCACTCTGACAGAGCTCTAGAGTTTCTCTGTGAAGATGGGAGAACCTTCCAGAAGGTCAACTATATCTGCAGCACTCCATCAATCAGGCCTTTATGGTAGAGTGACCAGACAGAAGCCACTCTTCAGTAAAAGGCACATGACAGCCTGCTTGGAGTTTGCCAAAAGGCACCTAAAGGACTTTCAGACCATGAGAAACAAGATTCTCTGGTCTGATGAAACCAAGATTGAACTATTTGGCCTGAATGCCAAGTGGCACTGCTCATCACCTGGCCAATACCATACCTACAGTGAAGCATGGTGGTGGCAGCATTATGCTGTGGGGATGTTTTTCAGTGGCAGGAACTGGGAGACTAGTCAGGATCGAGGGAAAGATGAATGGAGCAAAGTACAGAGAGATCCTTGATGAAAACCTGCTCCAGAGCATTCTGGACCTCAGATTGGGGTGGAGGTTCACCTTCCAACAGGATAACGACCCAAAGCACACAGCCAAGACAATGCAGGAGTGGCTTTGTGACAAGTCTGTGAATGTCCTTGAGTGGCCCAGCCAGAGCCCGGTCTTGAACCCGATCGAACATCTCTGGAGGGACCTGAAAATAGCTATGCCTCAACAAAGTATTGCAGAAAGGGTCTGAATACTTATGTAAATGTGATATTTCAGTTATTTCTTATTAATTACTTTGCAAAAATTTCTAAACACCTGTTTTCACTTTTTTATTATGGGGTATTGTGTATAGATTGATGATAAAAAAAAAAGAATTTAATGCATTTTAAAATAAGGCTGTAACGTAGCAAAATGTGGAAAAATTGAAGGTGTCTGAATACATTCTAAATGCACTGTATGTCTCCAAATTGGTAGGATAGATGAATGGGTTTCTTTTTGTTACTAATGTTCTTTAATAACAGGGAAAAGTAGGGTAAATAGAGTACAGTGGCTGAACATCCAGGATTTTGTAGGATGGGAGAATATTCTTAAAGGACTGAATGGCCTCCATCTCTTCATTCATTGCAACAATCCATAATTCCTCTGTCAGAGCTGTAGATTATATCTTTGTGAAAAGTCTGCACTGAAATGAGTTGGAAAGCTTCATCCGGTTCTGCCCTCAAGAGCTGTCTGCGCATCATAGATTCATACTAACCCTCACAGGCCCTTTGGCCCAACTCGTCCATGCCAACCAAGATGCCCATCCAACATAGCCTCATTTGCCTGTTTCTGACCCATATCCCTCTAAACCTTTCCTATCTATGTACATTCCAAATATCTTAAATGTTGGTATTGCACCTGCCACAGCTACTTTCTCCGGCAACAGGTTCCATATGCCTACCAGCCTCTGTGTGAAAAAATCCCCCCTCAGATTCTTACTAAATCGCCCCTCAGATTCTACCATGGCCTTTCTTCCCAAAATGCCCATTCCTCAGGCTACTTGCCCGGCTGGCCAAAACTCTACTGTAATTCTTGATAACCATCCTTATTGTCTACAATACCACCTATTTCAGTGTCATCCACAAACTTACTATTCAGGTCTTGTATACTCTCATCCAAGTCATTGATATACACCACAAACTGCAATGGGCTTAGCACTGATCCCTGAGGTGCACCACTAATCTCAGGCCTCTGGTCTGAAAAACAATCTTCCACCACTATCGTCTGCTTCCTAACATGAAGCTAATTCAGCATGCAGTTCGTGAGCTCTCCCTGGATCCCATGGGATCTAACCTTCCAGAGCAGCCTCCCATTTGGAACCTTAACAAAGGCCTAAATAAACTATATTTACGACCCTTCCCTCATCAACCTTCTTGGTTACTTCACCCAAAAAACTTGAATCAAATTTGTGAGACAATCTCCCCCTGCACAAAACCATGCTGACTATCATGCCTGAGTTCCCAAATGCGTTTATATGTTATCCCTCAGAATCATCTCCAGTAATTTGCTTAAAACAGATGTTAGGCTTACTGGTCAAGAGTTTCCAGGTTTGTCTGCATCCCGTTGAGAAATAGAGGCACAACACTAACCTCCCTTCAGTCCTCTGGCAGCTCAGCCATAGTTCAATGATGATTTTTATATCTCAACCTGATTCCTGCAATTTCTTCCCTAACTGCTCACGGTGTTCTTGGATATACTTTATAAGGCCCAGGAGATTTAGCTTCATATATTTTAGGACACCCAACACCCGCTCAACTGTAATATGGACTGTCCTCAAGACATTGCCATTAACTCTCCCAAGTTCCCTCACCTTCAGTGGAGTTTGTAAGTTCTCTTGTTTTCCTTTGATTTTGAAGGTTGAGAAGCAATCTGTTTCCGACATAAAATGACCGTGGTTTATGGAATGACTACACAAAAAAGTTATTTCATGGTGGGTGAATCAAGATTAAAATGGCATAACTTTAAATATAGTATCATGTCTAATAGGAAATGAAATAGGGAAACCTTTTTTTCCAATGCAAAGGATAGTGGGTGTTGAAGATTTCCAATTAGGTCAATGAATTTTGGATTAAGACATCAAGGAATATGAAAAATGTAGAGATGGATTTGTGTAAATGGGTGCTTAATAGCTTGTGCCTACTTGGTGGGCCGAATGGCCTGTTTCCATGCAATCTGCAAACTTATTTATTGAACCCATTTCCATGCAAACTTATTTATTGAATATTGTTACAAGGCAATCAAATCTAATTAAATGGTGGAAGATGTTTGATGAAGGGGCACGTTGGTACAGCGGTAGAGTTTCTCCCTTACAGCACCAGGAGACCCGGGTTCTATCCTGACTATGGGCGCTGTCTGTATGGAGTTTGTATGTTCTTCCCATGACTACGTGGGTTTTCTCCAAGATCTTCAGTTTCCTCCCACACTCCAAAGACATCCAGGTTTGTAGGTTAATTGGCTTTGGTAAAATTGTAAATTGTCCCAATTGTGCATAGGATTGTGTTAATGTGCGGGGATCACTGGTCGGCGCTGACTCGGTGGGCCGAAGGGCCTGTTTCCATGCTGTATCTCTAAACTAAACTAAAATAAAACTGGATACCCCATTACTTTCTCTCTTGTTCCATTATTTCATTGTCTCTGTCCTTTCTAGTCTTCATTGCAACACCATCCTTTTGCTAGGTAGATCCCTGAGAAGATTAGTGATGCAACTCCAAGTCAGCAGCAGAATACAAATAAGGGATGAATCATTAGCTGGAACTGGAGCCACACTGGTCACTTCACTTGTTTCATTTTTCAAAAGCAATCGGCTGTTAGTAATATTACATGAATATATTTGTGTAGTCACTGTGACGATATGAAAAGTGTAGTCATGGAGAACTTAGCAGAAAGAAGATTGTTAGATCCATGCTGAGTAGTGATATGATGAGGAATTATTTTCACGGGAGGGACGAAACAAAGCTCTCAGCAGCAGAACGGAGGGCACATGAGCGGTAGAGTTTGTGTTAATGCTGTGTACGTGCCAGGCAGTTTAAACTGGAGATGATAAATGAGCTGGGACTTGGAACGAATCAGTGACTCCTTGATCTAGTAGCATATTTAGCTGACTGGTGACTTCCTGTTAGTGCCGTTCTATCGCAAACTCCAGCTCAGCAAATTGACGGATTGATGCGCGATCACACATTGATGCCAGGTCATGTTCACCAAATGCTTTAGGAGAAAGGAAACAGCCCAACTTAAAGTCACCAGTATGTTCCCATATGTGGCTCTCTTTTCTCTGCTATCTCATTTCTGTTACTAAAGTTTTGAATTTTATTCCTCTCTTTCTCTGTTAAAGGTTTGTGCTGGGCAGTGTTTCACAGATGTTATGAGTCCCGATTCAATTAGTTGTCATTTCATATTCACATTTTTTTTTAAAATTGGTTGATACCGTGGTGTTGTTGTCTGTTCAAACTGTTGTCTCACAGTGCCAGAGTCTTGGTTTCAATCCTGAACTCTGTTCTCAATGTGAGCGTAAGGACTTCCATTGTGTGCTCTGGTTTGCCTTCCACATCCCAGTGAAGTGGAGTTTGGTAGGTTAATTGACGTTGCAAAATCTCCCCTCGCGTACAGGGAGTTGATGGGAATAAGGGGAGCATAAAATGTAAGATTGGCATAAATGGCTGGCTGATGGCCAGAATGGACTTGATGGGCTGAATGGTCTGTTTCATATATGTCTCTATGGTCTCTAAATCAGGGAGCAGGTGTGCAGTTTGACTGTGGTCAGTAATGAACAGCTTATCTGGTGCTGGTTTAAATCTCTGCCTTAGCATACGGCACAACAATAAAACGCCCTTCAAAGTAAATCCATCCAGGTTGCTTTCCTGTCATTATGAGGTACACTGAAGAAAGTTAGACTGCACAGTGATGCAGCAGGGTGGGATGGTGACAGAGCTGTTCATATTGCTGCCTTGCAACTCAAAGACCCAGATTCGAACCTGACCTTGGGTACTATTTGTGTAGAGTTTGTAAAGTCACCACAAGACCATGGGGGTCTTACCAAGCTCTCTAGCTTTCTCGAAGAAGTGCTGTCAGATTATTTGGCTAATAAAAATCTGTGTAAATCTTTTCTTAATGCCATCTATCTCCCTTCTCCAGTCAGTCCTGATGCAAGGTTTTGACCCAAAATGTGGGTTTCCCCCAACAGTTCCTCCAGCCCGTTGTTTAGGAAATGTTTGTTATTTTAGATTCCACCAACGGCAGTTTCTTCTGTCTCCGCTATGACTTAATACTTCAGAGTAGGCAGATTACTTTTATTCCTTCTGAGAGGCAGAGCAAGATTACTGCAGCCATGATGGTGGGCTTCCAGTGTTGTCAAGCAACGTTTGCATGGTGTCAGAGAAAGGGAGTGGGTTTTAAAGGAGGAAGTAACACAAAGAAGGGAGATGTGGTAATTTTTGAGTTAACCACCTATATAAATTGACAGGGCGTGCGGCCTTTGCAGAGAAGGAGCCAAACAAAGATCAGCCCTGCAGTCTTAAAGACCAATTAAGTATTAATGCTCCGGCCCATAAACCAGGGGAAGTCAACCTATTGTCAGCCAATGATGATGTGCATGGATCATCAGATTTATGACTGATGGCATTGTATTTTAGTAAGGGGAATGAATATGGATTAATGACGAATGTACCTGTCTAGAAATCTATGAATGCGGTGTGTGAGTGCAGCATACTAATACAGCCATACCGTGTGGTTGGCACTAATAACCCGAGATGAACTTTTCTTTTTATCATTTGTCCCAAGACAGACCAGAAGATGTTTTTATCTGCTTAATATTCCCACTGAGGTGACTGCGAGTTTGCAAATTTTGGGAGATTTAGTACTAAATGCAGGTTTTTGTTGATCGTAATGTGCTCCCAGCTGACTTTTCAATGATCCTTGCTGATTTTACATTTACCTACATTTATATAATGCGCTTCATTACCCCAGACGTTCTCAAGCAATGTGGATGATAAAGATCTCCTCAGAAAACTGTTATGTCATAAAAGGGGGGCATTCTGCCCATCAAATCCATACCAGCTTGTAATCCAAGAACCCCATCAGTGCCATTGCCTTGCTCTTTCCTACAGCCCTGTCTTATTCTCTCACAAGTATCTATCTGGATAGCACGCAACAAAAAGCTTTTCACGGTACCTCAGTACACGTGACAATAAACAAAACTGAACTGAAAACTATCCACTTCCCTCTTGAAGTCTGTTCCACCCTTTTCTTCTCTCCCCTTTCCCCCTCCCAGAGGCAATGAAGTCCAAATTGAAACTATTCTTCAGGTAAAAAAATACATTTTAAAGGGTTTTTTTCTCATTTGTCACCTAGCATTCCTCTTGTATTGTGCAAATTTTTTAGCCTGTGATCCTGGTCCATGAACTATCAAATATCCTGAACACCTTCTCTGCATCCAAGACAGGTGTGACCTTGATCAAATCTTCTTTCAACCTTTCAGAGTCATACAGCATAGAGCAAAAAGTGCTGGAGGAACTCGGCGGGTCAGGCAGCATCTGGGGAAAGAATGGAAAGACAACATTTCGGGCTGGGACCATTCTTCAGACTTGACATGCTGCATTCAGCATGGAAACATGTCCTTTGGATCAGTATGTCCTTGTTGACCATCTACCACATATCTACCCAAATCCCAATCACCTGCACTTGGTCTTTTGATCCAAGAAGAAATCCAGCTTTTTCTATTCTAATGTTGGAGCAAAAATCCCTCAGCACCTGATACCTCTCCAGTGAATCTTTACCACAACTTCACTGGGATTCTTCCCTTACCTCAAGTGAGGTGACTAAAATTGAACAAAGAAAATCAAATTTGAAATCTCCACCTGCCAAGTTGAACGCACAATTCTGGATTAACCAAAAGCATATTACTATTGATCCAGTATATTAACCACAGTGAACCATAGTCTCACAGAGAGATACAGCATAAATCAGGTCCTTTGGCCCATTGAGTCTCTACTGACCATTAACCACCCATTTACACTAATCCTACATTCATCCAATTTTTTATTCTCTCCACTTTCCCATCATCTGCCCCTCAGATTTAACAGGGGCCAATTAACAGACAAGCATGTACATCTTTGGGATGTGGGAATAAACCACAGCATCCAAATAAAATCGACATCACAGGCAGAATAGCTAAATCTGCACAGACAGCAAATAGGTCAGTATTGAACCTGGCTCTCAGGCGCTGTAATGTCACAGGTTTTCCAGCTGCACCACTGTGCTGTCTTTTTATTCATCTTGTGAATAATTAAAATATATAGACATTAACAATTGATCTGCTAAACATTTAAATTAGCACCCAGAGGACTGGACATTTATTCCTGACATTTCAAATCACTCAGTCCGCCTTAACCAACCTGATGTCCTGGTGGCTCAGTACTTCAACTCCCCCTCCCACTCCCAGTCTGACCTTTCTGTCATGGGCCTCCTCCATTGTCATAGTGAGGCCCACCGCAAATTGGAGGAACAGCATCTCATATTTCGCTTTGGCAGTTTATACCCGAGCGGTATGATCATTGACTTCTCCAACTTCAGATAGTTCCTCTGTCCCTCTCTTTCCCCTCCCCCTTCCCAGTTCTCCCACTGTCTTCCTGTCTCCTAATACATCCTATCTTTGTCCCGCCCCCCCTGACATCAGTCTGCAGAAGGGTCTTGACCCGAAACGTCACCCGTTCCTTCTCTCCTGAGATGCTGCCTGACCCGCTGAGTTACTCCAGCATTTTGTGTCTACCTTAATCTTTCTGAACATCAGTTATAACGAAAAGTCAAAATTTAATACACTGACAGCCTCTGCTTTACTGGCCTTAATATTGATCAACAGCTCTTTTACAGGCCCTCTTTATCCCAATTGTCTTCCTTTAAAAAACACATGGATTTTTTTTCGCATAATATTGATGCAGCAGTGCAAGAATCAACTTCAGTATAAAATCAATGCCATGTGATACCGTTTCATCAAATCAGTGGAAGCCGAAACATTGAAACCGGTAACATCAGCTGAACTGTGACCTGAAATCCCATGATAGCTGGGAGGGATTTTTGCCATTCGGATCAAGTTAATGCTCTTTTGCATGTTGGGAGTATCTGAGTTTTTAAAAAAATGGATGGCACCAGCAGGTTGCAAATACTTCCCAAGCTAGTCATGTGGAATCCATGAGAAGTCCGGGATCCAAGGAAGTTGGGATAAACAGTGACATTGCGCTGACTGCAACTGGAGTTTGTTGACATTTCCCCGGATAACCTCATTGTTTCCAAACACTGGGCCCCAAGTTTGGACCTCAGTGGAGGACCATTTCTGTACATCACTTCAGACAACAACAGGTAATGGCAGGATGTGATTTAGTTGGCCTTTCCCAGCTCGAACATCAACCCGAGATAATGACCTTACTTCCAGTGAAAAGAGACTTCATTCTTTGTACCTGGCCCAATTGCAGAGCCCACAGCGCCTCAATGTTGCCCACCTCCTCACCTTTCTATGTAACAATTAACTCGCAGCACACAGGGTCAGCTTGTTTAGGTCACTTCTCATCTCATCCAAATATTTGGTCTTTGGAATGCCGTACTCTTTGGTTATGGTGCCTATTGACATTGACTGATGGGAGGCTGCTGATGTTTTAGGTGTGATGTCCGGGTGTGTGTTTAATATGCAAAGGTCTGCATGCTGGGTTTGAACAGGCACTATTCTGATTGACAGAGTGTGAGGAAATAAGCTGATTATTCATTTCAGGATTTCTCTAGGGAGTTCGGTCATTTATACCCTTTCTACATTTGCTACTGTGTGATGGCACAATGTATTGTTATTTATTAAATAATAGAGAAATCTGGTTTCTAATTAAACTCATTTGCATGTACAATCCCTGTAGGCATTACAATTAAATTCTTAAAAGTTTCACAATTATAACATTTGCTAATTCTGAGTTAAAGAGAAATGTGTGTTTTCTAATTAATGCAAATCAGTTGCAATCACCATAATTCATTCCATGTTATCGCTTATAGCTAAACAATTATATTTACCAAGGCTTTCAAACATACACTTTGTCATACATCTTCTGACTTTTAATGAACTTCATCTGAATTAACCTAATTTAAATGTGCAAAGGGACGTAATTAGTGTAATACTGTAATGCATCAGACCAAATATAGCTGGGATTATATTGGTTTAAACCATTTGGAATAAAATTAGGATTAGTTTCCTCAACACTCCTCTTCTCTCTGCTGTAGTGGGTTGAGTTTCAATCTTTGAGACGCTGGTCAAGTTGATTGGAATGATGGGGTGTGGCATTAAATGTCAGCAAACTCTTTGACCATGGAGTGATTCATTTCATTGCGTTTCACAGTACAGAAGCAACGTGCTATATTCCATTCCATGTGCTTCTTTGTAAATGGATGCAATTCTCACACAGGCATCATTGTAATTGAAAGGATGAAAGATGTCGCAAAGCTGTCGTGATCTTGCTGTGCTCTGAACTAAGCTCCAAACTAAACTCACAAAGCTTGCAGAATAGCAGATTCAATAACTCTCGATCAAAAGGGAATTTGATAAATTTGATAATAGGGGCAACGGTCAGTGTTTTAAAGAAACAGCGAGGCAGCAATGGGCCAAATGGCTTTCTTTGTTCCACAAGACTGCAGAGCGTTCACAACGCTCTCCAGAGCTTAATATGCTTGCATGCAGATTAATTCTGGATGAAACTGGTATGCAAAAATAACCGCCTACCCTGTGATCTTGTTCCCTGTAAAACAAAGTCACAGATATCCATCCAAGAGAGGCAGATGTTTATCCATTAATTGAGAGGTTTAGATGTTTTGTGTATATAATACTAAAATTGAGTCCATTTATGTTGAAACCGGTTGAATCACAAGTTCCAGAAACTCAGGCAATGTTCACACGCTGCATGTTAAAGACTTGTTAACATAAACTGCCGAGTGATGTTGGCGGTTGAGCATCTATCGTGGAGCTTGATTGCTATTTTAGAGGAGGTGTTACTTAAATACAACAGGTACAAAAGTGCGGTCGGTACAGGCTTACATGTAACATTCTCTCCAAAATTGCCAGTCGTCCTCATGACATCTGCTGGGGGTGAAGAGTTGTAATAATGAGACCCACACAGTTATATAAGTTGACACCCCCAACAATTTCACTCCACACTTTCCAACATGCACATTCCTCAATTTGGCACATACTCCCTCTCTCAAGCACACATGCACACACATATACATACATGTACACATATATGTACACATATATGTATGTACACGGGATCATACATGGGATCATACACCTGCACTCAAGTGCACAAGACACTTTCAAACATATTCACAAAAGTGCATGCTCTTACATGCCTACACACATACGCACATGCACAAACACATATCCACTCTTCCCTTTATATGTTCATTTTCCCATGCACACACTCAGATGCCTTTTTGTACACTCTGCATTCTGACACTCACACACCCACGCAAACTACAGTTGCAGGCATTCAGCAACTCCTTGAATAAAGTCAAATACTGAAGCTGGTGACTTTTATTGATTTGTTCAAATTGTGTTATTCTCTGAGGTAAACATCTTATTAAGTTCCACTTTTGAGTTCACTGTCTGATACCACAAAGAGGAGCAAAGGTTTATCTGAAAACAACCAAGTATTGGACATGTAAGGTAATAGATGAAGTGGGGTTAGGATTTCAGACAGTAAATCACACCAATCCTATCCTCGTCATCTCGGTGTGAAAGATGTCGTGGAGTCTGGAGCGTGGCGCATTCATTTTTCAGTGTAATCAATAGAATGAGAGTGAATAATTGTTGCTTAATGTATTATCAGCACCGGGCACTGCCCTGTACCTGTAGCTCTGAAATGTGAAGCTGACAACCAGAGCTAAAACATTGGAGATTCAGATATACACTGAGCCATGACAACTGATCCATCATTCAAATTTGAAAGAAAATTTATTACAGTTAATATTAATGAAAAGTGAGTACGTCTCTCAGTCATATTTTTTATCTTGTGTGACTAATTACACGGCATAAAAATGGCATTTGATCTGTGGAATTTCTTATTAATTAACATTGACAATATGAGCCACGCTAGTCAGGTGGAGACCAATTAAAACAAACACAAGTTCCCGTTGGTGAGAACTGGAGATGCCTCATTGTTGTGTGTTCAGGGGTGTTTGTTGGGCCAGTCTGCTCACAAAGGATTCCTCTGCACATTCACATTCACATTCAGGAGTTGACGACTTTAACACTCGTGGGACTTCTAAAATGCTCATTACTGCAACACCTGCAGGCCCACCTGTAATAGAAATTCAAGGCTTTCTCAGCTTCTTCGCCCCAACATTTGGCACTGAAAGAACTTTTGTTTAACTATAATTTTCTTCACGCTCAGCCTTGAAGTCACTGTATGTGTTAGGTGTGGCTGGACCTTTGCCTCTGAGTCAGAATCTGATCAGTTGAAGTTCCACTCCGGAGCCATCAGAAACTGACAGCTCAGTGCAGTACTCATTACAATGTCAGAGATCTTGTCCTTCAGATGAGATATCGAACCATGGCTGCCTTTAATTTGTTCCTTCCTTTACCTGGGTGTCATTGGCAAGGCCAGCAATTTGCCTTTAGAAGGTAGCGGTGAGCTGTCTTCCTGAATCATTGCAGTCCTCCGAGTGAGGGAATTTCCCACAGGCCTATCAGGTGGATTTACTCCAAGCAATGATGATGGAGCAATGATACATTTCCAAGATAGGATGGTAATCAACTTGAAATAGTGGTGTACCACGGGTAGGAAATGTCACAGGTTTGGGGGTTGAAATGGAAGTGAGTAACTGCAGAGCACTGTGGAAATTATACATGTTGTAGCTACGGTAGAAAAGTGGTAAATTTAGGTGCTGGATTAGATTCCAGTCAAATTGGCTGCTTTGTCCTGACTGGCGGCACGGTAGCGCAGCGGTAGAGTTGCTGCTTTACAGCGAATGCAGCGCCGGAGACTCAGGTTCGATCCTGACTACGGGTGCTGCACTGTAAGGAGTTTGTACGTTCTCCCCGTGACCTGCGTGGGTTTTCTCCGAGATCTTCGGTTTCCTCCCACACTCCAAAGACGTACAGGTATGTAGGTTAATTGGCTGGGTAAATGTAAAAATTGTCCCTAGTGGGTGTAGGATAGTGTTAATGTGCGGGGATCGCTGGGCGGCACGGACTTGGAGGGCCGAAAAGGCCTGTTTCCGGCTGTATATATATGATATGATATGATATGATATAATGTAATTGGAAATGGATATGGTAATTCCCTGGTACTTTTGTTGCACAATGATTACTTCACTTATCAGCCCTTGCCTCAGTGTTGCCTCTGTCTTGCTGCATGCATGCATGGGCTCCTTTGTTTGCTGAGGAGTGGCAACTAGAACTATACAGTCATCAGCAAACACCCCCACCTCTGGTCTGAAGGTCGGTGATAAAACAGCTGAAGGTGGCTGGGTCTGAGGAACTGATGGCCTGGGCCTGGAATAATCTACCTCCAACAATGACAACTATCCTGCACTCAGTAACCCAAGATTCCAGCCAGTGAAACATTTGCCTCTTGATTCTCGATAATCTGGTCTCGTTGCCTGTGGGAGATAATTCTTGATATTGCTGAAAGGAGCTGAAAGGAATTGCTTCAAGATTTGGTTATTGGTGCATCTTCTTGTTAAATAGAGAATTGTGAACTATCTGTCCATGTGTGTCTGATCTTTGCTCAAAATGCAGTTGGTAAACTATTGTGCTTTGCGGCCTGAAGCTTTCTCTGAGTTGGATCGATATGACAGCTGTGTCTGAGTAGAATTGGAATGATGCAGGTTGGTTTTAAATGGTTTGAGATGTCTGTGGAAAGAAATAGCAGCTATCGCACTCGGCCAACTTGAGCCTCATAGATGTTTAAAGTAAAACAGCCAGCCACTTACCGACAAGGAAAACTGTCAGGAATGGCACGAGGCATTTGCTGTGCTTCTGTGCCAAGAGAGCGTGGCCTGTGTTGTTGCTGAAACTGCTGTACTACCTCACAAACCTAATTAATAAACTGCTAGAACCAATTCTCTGTACACTCCTCCACCCGTCCAGAACTTGGTAATTTCATTCTTTACCACTATCTTGTACCCTGCCCTCAAATTTACTTGGACAATCCCTGACACCTCTCTCCCTGTTCTTCATCTGTCTCCATCACAGGGGAATAATTATTGACTGTGTCTACTACAAAACTGAACGACAGTTATCTGGATCATCTTTTGTCAAATCCGCAAAGGCGATGTGTAATGGGGTTGCTGCTCTCTGCATTTTTCTTGGATTTGACGCTGGGAGAAGACCACTTCTATTATGGATCTACCTCTGCAGAAACCGCACTGTGCCTCAGGGTATATCCTGTCAGCAGGTCCGTGAAGGCTTTGCAAGATCACTCTGGCAAAGGCCTTTCCTGTAACACTCAGAAGTAAGGTGCCCCTGCAGTTGTTGCAAAAAAAAAAAAAAAACCAGACAAAAAGGCAGGGTGCTGCCCACATTACTGGGGCAGTTCAGCATCAATCACTCTTCTTGTTTAACCTGCAGCCAAGTGATCCATAGGGGAGATGCATAGGTTGAGAGACATGAGGAACTGCAGATGTTAGAATCTTGAGTAAAACAAAAAATGCTGGGGTTACTCAGCAGGTCAGGCAACATCTCTGAAGGATAGTCAAGTCAAGTCAAGTCAATTTTATTTGTATAGCACATTTAAAAACAACCCACGTTGACCAAAGTGCTGTACATCTGATTAGGTACTAAGGAAAAAAAAATGAAACATACAGTAGCACGCAAACAGTTCACAGCGCCTCCTCAATGAGCCTCAAACGCTAGGGAGTAGAAATAGGTTTTGAGCCTGGACTTAAAGGAGTCGATGGAGGGGGCAGTTCTGATGGGGAGAGGGATGCTGTTCCACAGTCTAGGAGCTGCAACCGCAAAAGCGCGGTCACCCCTGAGCTTAAGCCTAGACCGCGGGATAGTGAGTAGCCCCAAGTCGGCCGACCTGAGGGACCTGGAGTTAGAGAGGGGGGTTAGAAGATTTTTGATGTGGGGGGGGAATGTCCATTTAGGGCTTTATACGTGAATAGGAGGAGCTTGAAGTTGATTCTGTACCGTACAGGGAGCCAGTGGAGAGAGGCCAGAATCGGGGTGATGTGGTCCCTTTTACGGGTACCCGTCAGGAGTCTCGCTGCGGCGTTTTGGACCAGTTGCAGGCGGGACAGGGAAGATTGGCTGATCCCAGTGTATAGGGAGTTGCAGTAGTCTAGGCGGGAGGAAATGAAAGCGTGAATGATTTTTTCTGTGTCGTCGAATTGGAGGAAAGGTTTGATTTTTGCTATGGTTCGAAGTTGGAAGAAGCTGGCTTTTACCACAGCGTTGACTTGCTTATCAAATTTTAATGCAGTCAAATATCATGCTGAGGTTTTTGACATGCGGTTTGACTAGGCAGGATAGACTTCCAAGACTGCCTGTTATCAATTTGATGGAGTCGGGGGGGCCGAATAGGATGACCTCAGACTTGCTCTCATTTAATTGGAGGAAGTTCTGTGCCATCCAACATTTTATGTCCTCAAGGCAGTGTAAGAGGCTGTTTAAATTTGACTGGTTGTTGGGTTTCAGGGGGAGGTAAAGCTGAGTGTCATCGGCATAGCAGTGGAAAGAAATGCCATGCCTTTGAATGATTTGGCCAAGGGGGAGCATGTATAGAGAGAAGAGAATGGGGCCTAGGATGGAGTCTTGTGGAACTCCGCAGGAGAGGCTAGCTGGAGCAGAGGAATAACTGCCTATGTTGATGGCGAAACTCCTATCTTTGAGGTACGAAGCAAACCAGCTCAGGGCAGTGCCATCAATGCCAACCGCGTACCGGAGACGGTCAATAAGGATGGTGTGGTCCACTGTATCGAACGCTGCGCTGAGGTCGAGAAGGAGCAGGATTGCACAGTCGCCGGTGTCGATGGCGAGAAGCAGGTCGTTGTGTACCTTCAACAAGGCAGACTCTGTGCTGTGGTGGGCTCTGAAACCTGACTGGAAACTTTCCAGGATGGTGTTTTGGTGCAGGTAGGGCACTAATTGGTTTAGAATTGCCTTTTCAAGGACTTTTGACAGGAATGGCAGTTTGGAAATGGGTCTGTAGTTGCTAGGCAAGGTGGGGTCTAGGTTAGGTTTTTTCAGTAGGGGCTGGACCACCGCGTGCTTGAAACTGGTTGGAACAGTGCCAGTGGCCAGAGAACTGTTGATAATAGAGAGGATGCTGGGACCGGCTATTGCAATGACATCCTTCAGAAGGGCAGTGGGGGCAGGATCAAGGGGGCAGGTTGCAGGTTTCATAGCGGAGACAAGCTTTGCAAGGGAGGATAGAGTGACGGGTTGGAAGCAGTCCAATTTAGAACAGACTAGTGAGACAGCTAGGTCACGGGTGGGAGGGGAAATGTTCATTCTAATGTTCTCAACTTTGTTGGTGAAAAATTTAGCGAATTCTTCGCACTTAGCAGGGGACCCAACTAAGCTGGTACTGGGGGCGGGACATATGACAGAGGCTGATAGATGCTGACATATGATAGATGCCGCCTGACCTGCTGTTTTACTCTGGAAACTTTGTGAGATGCATAGGTACAATGGAGACAGCTGGATCTAAAGACTCAGAGCGTTTGGATGGTAGAAAGTTTTCAACTACAAAATTCAGGCCCACTTCAAAAAAGCAGGAAATAAGCAGCCACTGTCAGGTTTGCTTATGAAAAGTTAAACAATCATTTCTTGGCAGATCTCTCCAGCCCTCTCAGGCAGAGCCAGTCAGTATCAATCGAAACAGAACTGCAAATCATTTTTAATTTTGTGCATTTCAAGAGGTTTCCGCAGGTCTGCCTGAGCAGCTTGTACACTAATTTTCTCGTGAAGCAAAACCTGGCTGAAGTATTTAGTTAGATGGATTGCTATGTTTCAAAGACAAACTGAAAGCTAGATCTCCCTCTCTCGCATTAAACAAGCTCCCACAAACACCAGAGTGATGAACGACCGACTAATCTGTTGCAGTGATATTGCCTGGCCAGTGCCTCCCCTGCTGTTCACAACCTCTTACAAAGCCTTGGATTAAAAGCCTTAGCTGAAAACACAACACTTCTCACTGGGCATTACACCCTCAGTATAAAGGATTGGTGTCATCTAGGATATTGCTCGGCTATTTCTTGGATGGGGCTCTAACTCAAAGTTTCTGTTTTGGAGATAAGAAGGCTAAAAGTTTAACCAGAAATTACCATCCAAGCCCATGGTTGAGAGTGATATCAAAACCAATTTTACAGGGTTATTTCCAAGGGGCACATCTAGTAGAGCTGCTATCTCACATCTATTGCGACTGGTGCTGTCTGTATGGAGTTTGCACGTTCTCCCTGTGACTGTTTGGGTTTCCTCCGGGCGCTGTGGTTTCTTCTCACATAGCAACGTGTGAGTTGGCAGATTAGTTGGCCGCTGTAAATTGTCCCCAGTGGCAATTTGGGCAGATTGATGGAGACGTGGGGGGGAAATAAGAAAAATGATTGTAAATAGTTGCTTGGTGGTTGGAGCAGGCTCACCGGGGCGGGGACCTGTTTACATTTCTATCTCCCCATGACTCAATGGATTGGGGAGGGAGAAGTCTATTTGACTGATAACAATTTGATTATTTCTTTAACCCCCTTCCAAGCAGTGATAAGAAAGGTTTAGAGGGACATGGGTCAAACAAGTGGATGGGAAAGTTTTAGTGGGACATGGGCCAAAAGATGGATAGGAAAGGTTTAGAAGGTTTAGAGAAATATGGGCCAAATGCTGGCAAACGTCAGCTTTCTGATTCATAGATGCAGCATCTTGGTCTGTATGGACAAGTTGGGCCGAAGGACCTGCTTCCACCCTGAATTACACTGTGACTCTTGCAATTGTTTTACAAAGCTCCTTTCAGCCCTGGGGTGGAAGAGAAGTCAAGTCCAGCATTACATTTGGTGTAATGGGACACATGGACTCCTAATATGAAAACTTCAAGTATTTTAAGAGCTTAAAAATTGAATGATTTGATGTACTTATATTTTTTCCAAAAATTGGATGTTGACAGCCCCTTAAACAAGTCAGTGAATGAACCGTGCTGTTTTTTGGCTAATATCAGGTGGTGAACAGTTGGTATCTTTTGGGCTGCTCCAAGCCACCACGTTATACATTAAATTCCCATACGAGGCAAAGCTCCACAAACTCATTGAGACTCAGAACTAATCACAGCCACAGCAACAGCCACTCTTGTGGAGAAATGTGTCTGACTTTTGTGTGTTTTGTAGAGGAGCCACTTCACATTGCTGCAAGTGTCTAATGTCTGTGACTGCTCTCCAGTAACTTGTCCTAGGTAGACCAGATCCTCAAGGCCCTGCATTGGTTTTACAGGATTTGTCTCCTGTTTTCAGTCCCAGCATTAAGCCTTCACTATGATCTATTCTCTCCTTGTGATATCAGTTCCAACTTTGCACTGGTTTTATCAAAACTAAATCCTGGTACAATTTGCAAGCGTGTAAGTGTTGAACAGTAAATGGGCCAGAGATTAGAAATTATGACTTATTAATTGGAACCTAACGGATCTGTTGAGTTGGAAAATTTCCTGTCCTCCGTACACATGTTTATCCCACCATCTCACACTGCCTGAGTCATTCTGCTCACTCACTCACTCACTCACTCACTCACTCACTCACTCACTCACTCACTCACTCACTCACTCACTCACTCACTCACTCACTCACTCACTCACTCACTCACTCACTCACTCACTCACTCACTCACTCCACCCTCCTCCAGCTTTACTTTTCATTCCTTCTCTTTTTTCCTTATCTGACACCCATTTGTCTCATGTTTGCCTCCAGCCTTTTACACTTACTCCACCCTTCTGCCAATCACCCCCCCCTCACTTGTATCCACCTATCACTTCCCATGCTTTGCCCAGCCCCTACTTCTTTTCCAACTTTCTACCCCCTTCTCCATTACAATAGACAATAGACAATAGGTGCAGGAGTAGGCTATTCAGCCCTTCGAGCCAGCACCGCCATTCAATGCGATCGTGGCTGATCCCTCTCAATCAGTACCCCGTTCCTGCCTTCTCCCCATACCCCCTCACTCTGCTATCCTTAAGAGCTCTATCCAGCTCTCTCTTGAAAGCATCCAACGAACTGGCCTCCACTGCCTTCTGAGGCAGAGAATTCCACACCTTCACCACCCTCTGACTGAAAAAGTTCTTCCTCATCTCCGTTCTAAATGGCCTACCCCTTATTCTCAAACTGTGGCCCCTTGTTCTGGACTCCCCCAACATTGGGAACATGTTATCTGCCTCTAATGTGTCCAATCCCCTAATTATCTTATATGTTTCAATAAGATCCCCCCTCATCCTTCTAAATTCCAGTGTATACAAGCCCAATCGCTCCAGCCTTTCAACATACGACAGTCCCGCCATTCCGGGAATTAACCTAGTGAACCTACGCTGCACACCCTCCATAGCAAGAATATCCTTCCTCAAATTTGGAGACCAAAACTGCACACAGTACTCCAGGTGCGGTCTCACCAGGGCCCGGTACAACTGTAGAAGGACCTCTTTGCTCCTATACTCAACTCCTCTTGTTACGAAGGCCAACATTCCATTGGCTTTCTTCACTGCCTGCTGTACCTGCATGCTTCCTTTCATTGACTGATGCACTAGGACACCCAGATCTCGTTGAACTCCCCCTCCTCCTAACTTGACACCATTCAGATAATAATCTGCCTTTCTATTCTTACTTCCAAAGTGAATAACCTCACACTTATCTACATTAAACTGCATCTGCCATGTATCCGCCCACTCACACAACCTGTCCAAGTCACCCTGCAGCCTTATTGCATCTTCCTCACAATTCACACTACCCCCCAACTTAGTATCATCTGCAAATTTGCTAATGGTACTTTTAATCCCTTCGTCTAAGTCATTAATGTATATCGTAAATAGCTGGGGTCCCAGCACCGAACCTTGCGGTACCCCACTGGTCACTGCCTGCCATTCCGAAAGGGACCCATTTATCCCCACTCTTTGCTTTCTGTCTGTCAACCAATTTTCTATCCATGTCAGTACCCTACCCCCAATACCATGTGCCCTAATTTTGCCCACTAATCTCCTATGTGGGACCTTGTCGAAGGCTTTCTGAAAGTCGAGGTACACCACATCCACTGACTCTCCCTTGTCAATTTTCCTAGTTACATCCTCAAAAAATTCCAGTAGATTTGTCAAGCATGATTTCCCCTTCGTAAATCCATGCTGACTCGGAATGATCCCGTTACTGCTATCCAAATGCTCAGCAATTTCGTCTTTTATAATTGACTCCAGCATCTTCCCCACCACTGATGTCAGACTAACTGGTCTATAATTACCCGTTTTCTCTCTCCCTCCTTTCTTAAAAAGTGGGATAACATTTGCTATCCTCCAATCCACAGGAACTGATCCTGAATCTATAGAACATTGAAAAATGATCTCCAATGCTTCCACTATTTCTAGAGCCACCTCCTTAAGTACTCTGGGATGCAGACCATCAGGCCCTGGGGATTTATCAGCCTTCAGTCCCATCAGTCTACCCAAAACCATTTCCTGCCTAATGTGGATTTCCTTCAGTTCCTCCATCACCCTAGGTTCTCCGGCCCCTAGAACATTTGGGAGATTGTGTGTATCTTCCTCAGTGAAGACAGATCCAAAGTAACGGTTTAACTCGTCTGCCATTTCTTTGTTCCCCATAATAAATTCCCCTGCTTCTGTCTTCAAGGGACCCACATTTGCCTTGACTGTTTTTTACCTCTTCACGTACCTAAAAAAACTTTTGCTATCCTCCTTTATATTATTGGCTGAAGATGCATCCTGACCTGAAAGGTTGTCTGTCCATTTACCTGCCCTCCTGAGTTTTTCCAGCACCTTGTATTTAGCTCAAGATTCATGCATCTGTAGTTTTGTGTGTCCATCTATTCACTAGTTAAAGCTTTTCCCAATTTGATCACTGTTAAAACTGATTGGCCAAAACACTTTTGGGACCTTGTGTGAGAAGATTATGCCATGACAATTCTAAGACATAAATGACACTTGTGGAAGGCAATTTCCAAAATTCAAACTGTCCATTATTCATTTTGTATTTATTATAGAACTTGAGGGCATGGATGTGCGTCGTGGAGTCAGGCAATAGCACAACACAGACGGGACTCACTCAACCAACTGACTCCACACTGGAGGTGTTTCAGGCTCCAGCATTTTGTGCCCATTCCTTCTCTCCAGAGACGCTGCCTGTCCCACTGATTTACTCCAGCATTTTGTGTCTATCTTTGGTGTAAACCAGCATCTGTAGTTCCTTCTTACACAGGTGCTTAAGGGCTGTTAGTGTTGTCAGAGCGAAGCTCTTTCCTGTGGTATGGAATTGAGGCATAATGATAACATTAAATTAAGGCTTTCACTGTATGAAACCAGGAAACACTTCTTCACACAAAGAATGGGGAATATCTCTTTCCCAAAGAGATTGTGTTGACCAAGACCGTGGCAACTCCACGACTTTGGTGCCTTTGAGCGGAAAATAGAATTTTGGCACAGACCTGCCTGGGTCTTGTGGAATGGAAGAGCAGACTGAGGAGCTGAGGTCTGATGTCAGGAAAACATAAATCAATAGGGCCACAAACTATTGGACGAGTGGATAAATCCAATGCGATCAGCAGCAGGATTTCCTGTTCCCCTTGCCACATCCACAGAGGGCAACCTCTGTGGGAACGAGCGTTTTGTATATTGAATGCTATTTCTAGGTATTTATCAGAATGCACACCTACTGCACTGTGCACATTTGCAATAAACCTGCACCGTTGAATGTTAATCTAATAATACAGGCACTGTTTATAAAGCACTGTACTTACACCGATGATCTGGAAACACCTTCCACAACGATTGGCTGCTAAATTAGGCAGTACAAGCTTCATTCTGCTGCAGCTTTAATAAGGCAATAAGTCACTAGTTAATCTCTGGTGAATGTGTGTTGGGGCGGGAGGACGGGGTGGGTGGGGATTGATGTTGTGTCAGTAAAGTGTGGTGGGTGGGTGAGAGGGGGGTCTGTGTTGGGTAGGTTGTTGGGGTGGTATTTATTGAGATCATTAACATCCTCGTCAGACTATTGGGTAGTTGGCTTCTGGAAAAAGCACATCACGACCAGGAAAAGCAATCGTGATGATGTGGCGGTTAAAGAATTGACTTTTTCTCGTTTCAAACTCAACTCATGTTCAGCCATGCTGCTTGAGCATTTAATTTCAACTTTTCATGGGTAAGTATGTAGTTAGAATTAGGGCACATCATGGTGAACCAGTGATTCTGTGTTGATTGGATGATATGCTGCAGGGAAAGATATCCTTTCACTTGTCTGGTGCGATCTGTATGTGACTCTAACCCCAGTTTATTGCCACCCTCTGTAATGGGTCAGCATGGAAGTCTCACACCAGGTGCCTCAAGGCACCTATGCCAGGCTCCTTCCAGAGAGGTTCGTACCCACGCAGTGAACTAAGGCAAAGGAGTAGTTAACAGCGTTGGGGTTGCTGCCCATGTTGCCTTCCATTCCCTCCCCAGATGCTGCATGACCCACTGAGTTCCTCCAGCACTTTGTGTTTTGCTCACTTTCATTATTTGCTCAGATGCCTTTGCTTCCCCCATCCCATTATGGAGCTGCCTGATTCGTGTGTTAGCAATTTAATGGTGCAGCCTTGCAATCATTAGTAATAAACTGCCAACCTGTAACTTCACCAGTCGATGTGCTTGTGGCAGCTTGCAGTGCATTTGTGAGCCATTACCTTTGAATAGATTTACTGCAATCAATGTGTCACAGCCGATGGGAGACATTTACAAATCTTAATGGACAACAGAGCTGCAAATATCCTTCAGCTGAGCAAAGGTTTGGATGCCTTCTGTTTACACGCAATCCTTGATGCAGTGTCCAGCGGTGGTAAACCCACAGTTTCTGATTCACAGAGCAGATGTGTTTATTCATCGGTATCTTTCAGTTTAATTAACATGGAGAAGTTTCCCAGTGGGAGCTCAGGGCTGAGAGTGAGGTCCCCATTGCCATGAGTGTGACGTTCCTGACGAGACCTTAAACCCTCTCTGCTTTCTTGGATATAAACAATTTTTTCTGATATTTGGAAGGATGGCAGCGTTGTTTTCTGAGTTTCCGGGCCAATATTTATTCCTCACACAACATTGCAAATGTAGGACTGGTGTCTCTCCCCATTTTCTGTATACTTGCAGTGCAGCAGTAATGTGATTATTATCGGCTTGCCAGAAGTCCAAAGACGTGCAGGTTTGTAGGTTAATTAACTGGGTAATATGTAAAAATTGTCCCTAGTGTGTGTAGGATAGTGTTAATGTGCGGGGATCGCTGGGCGGTGCGGACCCGGTGGGCCGAAGGGCCTGTTTCCGCGCTGTATCTCTAAATCTAAAAAAAATCTAAAAAAAGTCCTGACTTTTTTTTAACAAGATTATAGCAAACCAAAATTCCTTATTCTGCAGTGAAATGTTTTTTTTCTCGAGGTTCAGAGATTACAGTTATGCTAATCAGGCAATTCTGTCATTTGGCCCAATGAGTCCATGTGGGCCATTTAGTGCATACTAATCCTACATGAATCCCATTTGAGCCTACCCACATTCCCACTGAAGCCTGTGCTCCGGATTCTGGACTCGCCCACACACTAGGGACAATGTACGGTAAGAACTGAGCCTACCAACCCGTACACCCTTGGGATGTGGGAGGAAGGCGGAGCCCCTCGGGGAATCCACTGCCAGGAGAACAATGCAAACTGCACACAGACAGACAGCACCTGAGGTCTGGATCGAACCATGATAGCTCTGCCAGCATCAGCACTGTGCTGTCCAACTTTAATGTGCCAACTGGCATCTGATTTCTTTCTGCCGCTCAAAGTCATAGAGTACACAGCACGGAAACAGGCCCTTCAGCCCAACTCATCCATACCAAGAAATTGCCTAGCTGAGCTAGCCCCTCCTGCCTGCACCTGGCCCATATTCCTCCAAACTTTTACTATACATTTAACTATCTAAGTGTCTTTTAAATGTCAGAATTGTACCCACTACTGCTTCCTCTGGCAGCTTGCTCCATATACACATCACCCTCTATTAAAAAAGTTGCTCCTTAGGTCCTTTTTATATCTTTCCCATTTTTATCTTAACATGCTTTCTAGTTCTAGACTCCCATACCCTGGTGAAAAGACAGGCGTTCTCATTAACTGTGCCCCTCATGATTTTATATACCTCTGTAAGGTCACCTCTCAGCGATGCTCCAGGGAGAAAGGACCAAAGCCTATTCAGCCTCTTATAACTCGATCCTCCAGACCTGGTAACATCCTCATGGATATTTTCAGCATCCTTTCCAGTTTAATCACATCCTGTACACAGTACTCCAAACGTGGACTTACTGATGTCTTTTATAGCTGTAACACTACGCCCTAACTCCTCTAATAAAAGCCTTGACTGATGAAGGTAAAGGTGCCAAATGCTGCTTGCAACATCCTGCCTATCTGTGCCCTACCAATTACTGTACAAATCTCGGCTGAAATCTTGTCTGTTTTCCAACATTCAAGCCAATTTTATTTCCATACCATGCAGAGCGTTGTCAATGGCCTTGTTAAAGTTCATGTAGACAACATCTACCACACTGTCCATATCAATCTTCTCATTACTTACCTCTTGAAAAACAAAAGTCAAATTCATGAGATTCAAATTTATGGCTCCTTCCTGGGGGCGGAGTTGGACCAATGGGAGGTGGTCTTGCAGGGGAGGGTGCTCCTAGAACTGTGGCACATCCTGGACAATACAGCTCACCCCCTCCATGACACGCTGGTCAACAAGAGAAGCACCTTCAGCGACAGACTGGTTCCAGCAAGATGCAGAAACAGGACGCCACAGGAGATCCTTCTTCCCTGTGGCTATCAAATTGTACAAGTCCTCCTTCTGTCATGGGGTAAACTGCATCCCTCCCCCCCCCCCCCCCCAATCTTTGTACATCCTCAATCCTTTCCACTCGTCACTTTAATTTCATGTATCTTGTGTTTGTGTTTGTGCAGAACAATTTCCCTCCTGGGAAAAATAAAGTTCTATCGTATCCTGTAGTATCGAGACATGATATCCCCACGCACAATGCCTAGCTTGCTATCCATAATCAGTCGTTGCCTTTCCAAATGTATGCCGATCTTGTTTCTTCTTGCTCCAACCCAGGTCTCAATCATCCAGGGAATCAATCAGCCTAAGATCCAATCATGCACTGCTCCCAGTAAATGTCCACTTCACTTCCCTAACTGCAATCCCCATCTCAGTGTCAGAGTTTTTTTGCAAATTGCACAGTTCTCTTGCCCTGACCCTGACTGAGAGTTTTCACATTTGAGATACAATCCCACAGCCACAATCAGCAGCAATTGCAGAATTCCTTTTGATCTCTGATGGCCTGAGCAAACACAACCACCTGTTGACCCCTCCCCGACCTAGTACCTGTGTGTTATCCACTTGTTACAACTTTCATAATGACAATGGGAGCATGTTTTGAGTGAGGAAGCTTTTAAACTTCCCGTTGCTATTGAATTAAGCCATTTGTACACAAACAGTTCCTCCATGACATCTCTCTCTCTCTCTCTCTCTCTTTCATATCTTGTTTATCCCGTTGTGTTTGTATGTCCCGTTGTGCGTGCGTTTCTCCCGCTAACGGGTGCACGGATCGGTTGGGTTGCTGGGCCTGGCACTGCCCTGGGGTACATTCCCCGCTGGCCACCGGCTCCCGCCCATGACCCCTGGGGATGCTCCCCACCCGCCAACGGGTGCACGGAACGGTGGGATTGCTGGGCCTGGTACGGCCCCGGGGGACCGTACCCGGGCATTGGGTACGGTCAATTTGGTACGGCCCCGGGGAATGGAGGGATATGAATCACGTATAGGCAGAGGAGATTAAATTGACTTGGCAACATGTACGGCAAATATATTGTGGGCCAATTGGTCTGTTCCTGTGCTGTAATTTTCCGTGTTCTATATTCTGCACTTTCTTTAAAAAATATGAAGCACTGAGTAATGAGGGAGGTTTTGATGATGAACCTCGTGCTCTACTCTTGCGGAGCTATCTGATCTGTCTTTGGAAAGATTTAAACGCTTTTTTTAGTGTCAGTTACATTACAAAATAAAAATAGCCTCGGAATTCGCAGGGCCTGGTTTTCCAGGTGCAGTGATCATTAATTAGGATCAGGGAGTGGAGCGGAAACGTGTAATGGTTCAAGGTGTAAGAATAATGGCATGATGATAAAATGTGACACAGTTTGTTATGCAGGATGTCAGAGAGACAGATAGGCTGACATATCCATACTAACGTTCAAATCTGTGAAATATTCTTCTGCAAATTTGGAGGGCGAGAATGGTTTCATTATGGAGAGAATATCATCAGCATGTGCTGGGTGAGCAACGAAGACCGATGGCAGACCTTCATTAACCCTTCTGGCCTGGACTGTTTCGATGGGCGACATGGCTCTTTTCAAAGGTCAAATGACAAACATGTAGGCTATTTGCATAATTGTGAATAATTGGATCACTGATTCATAAAAGGATTTTTCTGATTTATAGATGGTTGTTTCAAATAGTTCAAATATAATTGCTCGCTATCGTACCATCTGCTATTCAGTAATTCTGAATTCACTTTAAAATTAGTTGTCAGCCCTATGATTTGTATGAAAGCACTGAGTGGGGGTCAGGTGAGTGGGGCTGGGGCTGAGACCCAGTGAGTTGAGGGGGTGGGGGGGGGGGGGGGGCTTTGTTTCATGCGATATTTGAAAAGCAGGTGTTTTTAGGCAGAGGAAGAGACACACCAGAGGGAAGAGACACAGCAGAGGGAAGAGAAGGTTTAGTGGAGCAGAGAGTAGGGAGAGAGGCTGTGTTGAGGTGAAGCACTGTATTGAGGGAAAGTGTAGGAAAGAGGGTTTAGCTCAAGAGCATTTGGCGAGAGAGCCGAGAAACGGGTAAGAGCAGGTTAAGGGACGGTCTGTTTTTCTGGATCATTCACCCCAGGTTTTTGGTGTCATGGAGATGGCAGGTGGGATAGCGGAATACTCTTCCTGCAGGATGCTGGGAGTCAGGGGCATGGCCAGTGACTCTGAGGACTACACCTCCAAGGAGTGTGTTCAAACGCAGCCCCTTAAGGACCACGTTAAGTTCGATGACATTAGGATTATCCGGGTGTGTGTGAGTGTTGTAGATAAGGTACAGGCAGGAAGTACATGGGTGACCACCAGGAAAGGTGGTGGGCAGAAAGCGAAATACATTGGGGCCATTCCCCTCCTCAACAGGTGTACTCCTTTGGATACTGTTGTGGCAGAAGCCTGCGGTGTCGGGCCTAGCTCGGAGGCACAGCGGGGAAGCGAAGAATCAGACAGAGTGATAGGAGACATATTAGTGTGCAGTACATACAGGAGATTCTACCCTATTCAGATTTGTGCAGCGGTAGAGTTACTGGCTTACAGCGCCTGAGATTAGTGTTCGATCCTGGTTTATGGGTGCTGTCTTACAGAGTTTGTACATTCTTCTGTGACCATGTGGGATTTCTCTGGGTGCTCAGATTTCCTCCCACACTCCAAAGATTTTTGGTACACTTTACTTTGGAGATACAACAGGCCCTTTGGCCCACCGAGTTCGTACAGACCAGCGATCAGCCTGTGCAATAATACTATTCTGTACACTAGGGATAATTTATAATTTTTTACCAAAGCCAATTAACCTACAAACCTGTACATCTTTGGAGTGTGGGAGGAAACCGGAGCACCCGAAGAAAAGACGTGCAGGTTTGTAGGTTAATTGGCTTCAGTAAAATCGTAAATTGTCCCCAGAGTGCAGAATAGCGTAAGTGTACGGGGTGATCGCTGATCGGCAGAGACCCGGTGGGAAGAAGGGCCAGTTTTTGCGCTGTATCTCTAAAGTCTCAAGTCTTTGGCAGCAAACAAGACTCCAGGTTGACGTGTTGCCTCCCTGGTGCCAGGGTCCAAGGTGTCTCTGAACAGTTGCAGAACATTCTCAAGGGGGAGGGCAAGCTGTCGGCAGTCGTTGTGCACGTTGGCACAAATGACATTGGTAGAAAAGGAGATGTGATCCTGCACTTGAGGGTGACCTGTAACCTTACAAGAAGGTTCATTAGTGCTACCAAACTAGTTGTAAATTTGTCAAAAAGAAAAAAATAAGTGCATGTGAGTTCTAAGAGGTTGGTATACGACCGGACCTTTAAGGAATATAAAAAAGAACTCAAGTGGCCGATTAGAAGGGCCAGAAGGGGCTATGAACTAACTTTGGTGAGTCAGATGAGAGAAAAGTCCAAAGCTTTCTATTCCGATATTAAAAACAAGAGATTATCAGGGAGAAGTCAAGTCAAGTCAAGTCATTTTATTTGTATAGCACATTTAAAAACAACCCACGTTGACCAAAGTGCTGTACATCTGATTAGGTACTAAGGAAAAAAAAATGAAACATACAGTAGCACGCAAACAGTTCACAGCGCCTCCTCAATGAGCCTCAAACGCTAGGGAGTAGAAATAGGTTTTGAGCCTGGACTTAAAGGAGTCGATGGAGGGGGCAGTTCTGATGGGGAGAGGGATACTGTTCCACAGTCTAGGAGCTGCAACCGCAAAAGCGCGGTCACCCCTGAGTTTAAGCCTAGACCGCGGGATAGTGAGTAGCCCAAAGTCGGCCGACCTGAGGGACCTGGAGTTAGAGAGGTGGGTTAGAAGATTTTTGATGTAGGGGGGGGGAATGTCCATTTAGGGCTTTATACGTGAATAGGGGGAGCTTGAAGTTGATTCTGTACCATACAGGGAGCCAGTGGAGAGAGGCCAGAATCGGGGTGATGTGGTCCCTTTTACGGGTACCCGTCAGGAGTCTCGCTGCGGCGTTTTGGACCAGTTGCAGGCGGGACAGGGAAGATTGGCTGATCCCAGTGTATAGGGAGTTGCAGTAGTCTAGGCGGGAGGAAATGAAAGCGTGAATGATTTTTTTCTGTGTCGTCGAATTGGAGGAAAGGTTTGATTTTAGCTATGGTTCGAAGTTGGAAGAAGCTGGCTTTTACCACAGCGTTGACTTGCTTATCAAATTTTAATGCAGAGTCAAATATCATGCCGAGGTTTTTGACATGCGGTTTGACTAGGCAGGATAGACTTCCAAGACTGCCTGTTATCGATTTGATGGAGTCGGGGGGGCCGAATAGGATGACCTCAGACTTGCTCTCGTTTAATTGGAGGAAGTTCTGTGCCATCCAACATTTTATGTCCTCAAGGCAGTGTAAGATGAAGGAGGGAATATGAGCTTGGAGTCTGGGGATGTAGGTGAGATTCCAAATGAGTACTTTGCATCTGTTTGCACCAAGAAGGAGGATATGGGGACCAGTGAGATTGGTGTGAGGAATACTAGTATGTAAGCCCAGAAGGGCAGTTTGAGATCAAGAAAGAGGAGGTGTTGGGGCTCTTGAAGAGCATTAAGGTGGGGAAATCCCCAGGACTAAATGGGATTTATTATGTTATTGAGAGAGACAGGAGAGGAGATTGCAAGAGCCTTGACAAAGATCTTTGCACAAGCCACAAGCAAGGTCCTGGAGGACTGGAGAGTAGCTAATGTTTTCCTTTATTTGAGAAGGGAAGTAGAGAGAATCCAAGGAATTATAAACTGGTGAACCTCATGTCGGGGGAAGGGAAACTATTGGAGAGGGTTTTTCGGGATGTGATTGACTCCCATTTAGAAGAGAATGGGTTAATTAGAGACAGTCAGTATTGCTTTGCACTTGGCAGGTCATGCCTTTGTGATTTGATTGTGATCTTTGAGGAGGTGACAAAGGTGATCAATGAGGGTCGGGTGGTTGATGTTGTCTATGTGGATTTTATTGAGTTCCCCACGGTAGTTGTTCCAGAAGATAAAGATGCATGGGATTAATAGTGACTTCATCAGAAGGCGTGAGGAAGGCTGTCATAGTGTACAGCGAAATATAGATCAGCTACAGAAATGGTGGAGAAATGGCAGATGGAGTTCAATCCGAACAAGTAAAATGCACAATTAATGGCATGACCCTGAACAGCATTGTTGTAGGGGGGTCTCGGGGCCCAAGTTCATAATTGCCTGAAAGGAGTGACACAAGTAAATAGAGTGATAAAGAAGGCATATGGTATGCTTGCTTTCATAGGCCGGGACATTGAGTTTGAGTCAAGAAGTCATGGGGGTTGCAGCTTTATAAGATTTTGTTCTGGCTGCATTTGGAGCATTGTGTGCAGTTCTGGTCATCCCATTACAGGAAGGATGGGGAGGGTTTGGAAAGGCTGCAGAGAATGTTTACCAGAAAGATACCTGGATTAGGGGGTGTCAGCTACAGGGAGAGGTTGGACAGATTTGGATTGGTTTCTCTGGAATACCGGAGGTTGAGGGGAATCCTGATAGAAGTATATAAAATGATGGGAGGCATAGATAGGGTAGAGAGTCAGAATCTTTATCCCTGGATGGAACAATCAAATACTAAAGGGCATAGCTTTAAGGTGAGAGGGACAAAGTTTGAAGGAGATGTGCGGGGGCAGTGAGTATCTGGAATAAACTGCCAGGGATGGTGGTTGAAGCAGGCACATTAGTGGCATTTAAAAGGCTTTTGGATGGGCATATGGATATGCAGGGAAGGGAGCAACATGAGTTATGTGCAGGTAGGTAAGTAATGGTCTTGGCATCATGTTTGGCACAGGCATCGTGGGCAGAAGGGGCTCAGCAGACCCAGTGAGTGAGGGTGGGGGCAGGCGCCTGCTGGGTGGAGTCCCGGCGAGTGGGGTGCCAGTGGGATGGGCTGGGGGTGGGTTTCTCAGCAGTCGGTCGGGAAGCTCGCATTGTGCCGTGAGGTTCACGTTACCGTCCTGGTTCATACACGTGTCACCTCCCGCTGACAAGGGAGGTCCTGGTTCATACACGTGTCACCTCGCCCTCTTCTCGCTGGCATCGCCGCAGTCCCGTCTTCACTGGCTCTGCACATCTTTGACATACTCCCAATTTCAAAGCCGACCGGTGTTTTATTGTGCCTGAGGAAGTGACAAATTAAACATTTGTTCTTTAAACGTTTGGGACGCAGCTCTGGCACTGACGTAACCTTGAGGACACGGTGTGAAGCTCGTGGAGAGCTGTCTTCTGCATTGAGGTCAAGTGGTCTGAAGGGAAAGTGATTTAACCACACAGAGTGGCGTGCTGCCTCCCTCCCATGGGCTCGCTGACATTTGCGGTGACCTATTTAATGTACTGTACATGTACATTGGGAGCAGTGGGTGGTAGGGAAAATCGAGCACTTTGTTTTGGGCGAGTGTCAGAGGGATGGATTCCGTGCTGTATTTAATTGTGCATACAGGCAAAATGTGATCATTGCCGAATTCATCCAGATGGTTGTTCTGAAGATCTTGCTTATCGGGGCTGCAGACGGTCACAGCAGCAGCAGCAGCATTTTAGCAAGTCGGAGGAGTGAGAGCGGTGATTGGGGCCAGCCCATCGAGCGGCAACAAATGCAGCTCATTGTGTGCAAGCATTTGAGTCTCATTTATCTTGTGCGAGGAGCAGCGCACCTTTGTTGTCAATTCCAGCTGTGAACCTGCCACTGGCCGGCCCTGAGCAGATGGAGGTTGCTGCAAGCTGCAGCTTCGGCCACTGGGAAGGTGGGATATAAGGTTCATCTCCAACTGCCGGCGTGACATTAACCGCCTCAAATCCTCCACTCCCCTGACTCACTCTAACCTCTCCCCTCCTGAACGTGCAGCCCTCCACTCACTCTGCAGCAACCCTGACTTAGTCATCAAACCCGCTGACAAGGGAGGTGCTGTGGTAGTCTGGCGTGCTGACCTCTACCGGACCGAGGCCAGACGACAACTCTCAGCCACCTCCTCCTACTTATCCTTGGACCATGACCCCCACAGACGAGCACCAGACCTTAATCATCAACACCATCACGGACCTCACCATTTACAGCGCTCCATCCTCTAATGCCTCCAAACTTATCGTTCCCCTGCCCCGCACGGCCCGATTTTACCTTCTACCTAAAATCCATAAACAGAACTGTCCCGGCAGACCCATTGTTCATGTCCCACCAAACTTATTTCCACCTACCTTGACTCCATCCTATCCCCCTGGTCAAATCCCTCCCCACCTACGTCCAAGACACCTCACATGCTCTCCGTCTCCTCGATAACTTCCGGTTTCCAGGCCCCCACTCCCTCATCTTTACCAATGAGGGTAGGATGGTTGATGTTGTCTATGTGGATTTTATTGAGTTCCCCATGGTAGTTGTTCCAGAAGATAAAGATGCATGAGATTAATAGTGTCCAGTCATTCTACACTTCCATCCCCCACAAGGATGGTCTTGAAGCCCTCCGTTTCTTCCTCGACCGTAGAACCAGCCAATCCCCATCTACTAACACTCTCCTCCGCCTAGCAGAGCTGGTTCTTACCCTTAACAACTTCTCCTTTGACTCCTCCCACTTCCTCCAAACCAGAGGCGTAGCTATGGGCACTCGCATGGGCCCTAGCTATGCCTGCCTCTTTGTCGGGTACGTCGAACAATCCCTGTTCCGGACATACACTGGCCCCATCCCTGAACTCTACCTCCGCTACATCGATGACTGCATTGTTGCTACTTCTTGTACCCATGCAGCACTCACTGATTTCATACACTTCACTACCAATTTCCATTCTGCTCTTAAATGTACTTGGACTATCTCCGACATCTCCCTACCATTTCTGGACCTCACCATCTCCATCACAGGAGACAGACTAGTGACTGACATCTACTATAAACCCACTGACTCGCACAGCTATCTGGACTACACTTCTTCCCACCCGGTCTCCTGCAAAAAGTCTATCCCCTACTCCCAATTCCTTCGTCGACGCCGCATCTGCGCCCAGGATGAGGTGTTTCACACTAGGGCGTCAGAGATGTCCTCATTCTTCAGGAAACGGGGCTTCCCCTCTTCCATTATAGATGAGGCTCTCACTAGGGCCTCTTCTATATCCCGCAGCTCCGCTCTTGTTCCCCCTACCTGTGAATAAATACCAGTCTGTGAAGTACCTGACTCAGGATAGTCCTTGGGAAGCAGCCCAAATGTGGGCAGATAGAATTAGATTATCTTGGTGAGTCGGAGCAGGGTTGGGCCAAAATGCCTGTTTCCATGTTGTATGTTCTGACCAGCCGTTCAAAATCTCGGTCTTTGCGTAATTTGGTGTAGATACAATGGTTCAATGGTGCTTTATTGTCACGTGCAAACACTGAAATTATTTTCTTACAAACAGTCCAAGACAAACAGTCCTACCAACAATTGCCATAACTAAGCACATCCCGATTAGCAAAGTGTACTGAAATAGTCCGCTGAGCACGCATGCCCACTGTGTTTTGGCACCATTTTCATCAGTCTAGTCTACGCTCTAGTTCTTATGAGTGTTGCCCGAATGAGGCAAGCCCCAGGCTGCTGCAAGCTCAGCCATCACTTTCCCTGGACTGACCTGCGAACTGATGACCCTCTCCTCACCCATCCACTCATGGGCTCCGGGGGCACCTCCCGCAGCCGACCATGAGGGTGCGGTAGGCCATTGCCCAGTTCCCTTTCATACCAGCCTTGTTCCTCACCCGTCACGTCCATCATCATCGCCCGCTCCATCCTCCTGGTCCCTGGAACAGAAACCAAAAGCTTTAGATTTCTGGACATTTACTTTGTCAGAACATAAATAACTCAATCATCTCCTCTCTTTTCTAAACTCTTGTGGATATAACCCTCAACTGACCAGTATTTCCTTGTAAGGTGATCAAAATCTACACGTGATTGATGTCTGAAATAAAAATTGAGAAAGGTCCAGAAACACTCAACAGGTCAGGCGGCATCTGTGGAGAGAGAAACGTTAGTTAATACTGGGAAAGTAAGAAAAAAAATGGTTTAAGGTTGCCTCCATCATTTGGTGGTGGAAGGGGGTTTGTAAAGAGACAATGGGAACATTTTTGGTCGGCCTGGATTACAATGGGGATAAGTGCGAGGGATCATCAAGTGAATTAGTGAGACAGAAACTGAACAGCAGCAACATAATGAGGGCTGTTCGAGAGAGAATGCAAACAAAGAAAGATTAAAGTTACATAATGCAAAATGAAGAAAATACCACAATGAAGTTAAAGGGAGGAAGTTGACAAAATATTGCAGTTAAATTGGCCTTGAAATAAGCAAAAGAAAATGTTTCATGCAGTGAGTGGCAATGGCATTTCATCCCATTATTCTAATGTGGGCATTCTCATGTGGGATGACACAGTTCGGACGAGTGACGGCCTCATTGAGACAGAGGAGGGAAGGCTGGATCTTTATATTGTTGTGATCTGTACACATGGGGATGACTATTCATCAAAGACACACACAATGTCACACACTATGGCGAATGCCCATCACCATAGTGGCTGGTAAACGAGCTTTGAAGCTGGTGGACGAACTTATCTATAGTTTGGTCAGTTGTCTATGCCTGCTGTCAGCAGCTGAGAATTAGGATTTGATGGTGTGAGTATTCGCTGAATGAGGAGCAGGTTCTGAGGGAGGGGTCAGCAGCCAAGAAATATCAATGTGCAGCCAACACAATCCTGATAAATCATTCTTTAAACATTCTCTGAAATTTCACCCCTCCACCACCAGCTTCTTTGACAAGTGAAGTCTGTGTAACAGCAGCACTGCTTAAATAAGTACATCATTCAAACTTGTATTGTCATTTCTTCGTTGTTGCTGGGTTTAAATCCTGTACCACTCCCCGGGCAGGACCATGGAGGCCCCATCACCATAAGCACCAGCTCAAGATACTGGCCCAGTGGCCCAGCACCACTTCTTCTTGAGCAGCTTGTGACTTGAGCTAAAATCTGACTTTGCCAATAGCATCATTAGGAAACACTGGAGCATTTCATTCTTTGTAGAACATTCCAAACTATGCCCACCTTATGCATCGTGCTCCTCGTTTTGGTGTGAATTTGCAACCCTCCTGACCTTCATCTGCGGTGTCTCGACCTCGGAATTGGTGTAATTGGCACCATTTTCCTTCAAGAAAGGAGACAAGGCCAATTGTAAATGAAGCAGCTCTTCCTGCTGCTTGCTCCAGGGAACGCCTTTGTCAAGTCATGAAGTCATGCACCACAGAAACAGGCCCTTCAACACACTCGGTCCACATCCTCTATGAGGCGATGGAGACTTTATTGTCCCCACATTGCCATCAACTATCCTCACCTACCACCCTCCAGATTTTACCGCTCGGCTAACACGAGTGGTAATTTACAGCAGGCAGTTAACCTACCAACCCACACGTCTTTGGGCTGGAACTGGAGCACCCAGAGAAAACCCATGAAACGGGATTAATGTGCAAACTTAACGCAGACAGCAGTCAGAATCGAACCCGCTGGTTCAGCGAGTCTGCGGATCTACCTGCTGTGCCACGGTACCATCATAAAACAGTCCTTCGTTACCTCCTCCCAGAGAACAAAGCGTTGCTCCCAGAGTCACAATGTAAACTCTGTCCCTCTAGAGGTGCAATAGACCTGATCTTCTCTGTTTCATAACGCCAAGATCAACGATGGGAACAGCACTGTACACGGCCTTCTTCAACATCACAAAAATCTTGGCAGCGATCAACTGTGATGAGTCACAGGAAATTCCTCGTAGATCTGTATGACTCCCAACTTTCATCACCATCTTTAATCTGCTACAGAATGGTATTGTATCCTAACCAAAATTCCCAGGACAGACCAGTGCAGAGTGGTGTCAAACAAAGATGGGTCATTACACCAACCTGCTTGGCCATCTGCCATACTGCAATACTGCACTCCATGAGCTTATGCACCTGCTTATGGAGCTGCTACCCACAGCTCCGTGATCTGGGTTCAGTTCCAACCTTCGATGCGAACTATGTGGAGTTTGCACGTCCCAAGGTATTCCGGTTTTCTTCCACATCCAAAAGTCACGCAAGTGATGGGTTAATTGTCTGAGTAGAATCTGGGGGGGGGGGGGGGGGGGCAGGAAACAGTTATGGGGAATGTGGGGAAAACAAAATGGGTCATTGTACAGTCAGAGTAATAATGGATGCTTGATGAGTGAATATAGACTCGATGGGCCGAAGGGTCCATTTCCAAGCTCTATCACACTGTAGAGTGAGGTCTATCCACTGAAATTATTAATGTGCGTTCTCTCCACTCAGAACCATGTTAACACAGATCTCAGTCGCGAGCTGCATGATGTTTTCCTTTGTGCCAACTCAGAGTCAAAGTCCAATTCATTGTTGATTCCTTTGCTGCCATCTGGGAAAGAAAGAACCTTAAATGAACCATCCAGAAGACAATGGTCCTTGACCAACCAGCTGCAGCCAGACGACATGCCCCACCCCTAAAAGCACCGGGGAGAGATAATGAAATCAGTCGCCAAAAATCCTCCAAATCACCCGTGTCGTGCAGCCAGCATCCAGACCCTCATCACATTCAGCCAGCTCTGGTGAGTGGCCACATTGACGCTGGAATTGTATTGTCTACTCTGAATCCCATTGCAACACAAGATCGCCAGGAGGTCAGAGGAAGCACATTCTCAACCTCTCTTAGTTAATAGAAAATGTAACAAGCAAATGTAATCGGCTCTGAGTTGCCACAAAGGAAAACACCATGCAGCTGATGACTGGGATTTGGGTTTAGTTTAGAGATACAGTGCAGAAACAGGCCCTTCGGCCCGCCGAGTCCATGCTGACCAGCGATCTCCACACACTAACACCATCACACACTGGGGGCAATTTACAATTTTAACAAGGCAATTAGTCTACAAACGAATACGTCTTTAGAGTGTGGTAAGAAACCTGAGCAGCCAGGGATAATCCACGCAGGTCATGGGGAGAACGTGCAAACTTCGTACAGAGAGCACCCATAGTGAGGATCGAATCCGGGTCTCTGGCGCTGTGAGGCAGCAACTCTACCGCTGTGCCACCATGCTGCCCTAAGGTTCTGAGTGCAGAGAACACATGTTAATAATTTCTGTGGATTGACCCCACTCCACATAGTGATACAGCTTTGAAATAGACTTTACAGCCCATCGAGTTTGTGCTTGCACATCAAGGATCCATTATTACTATACTCTCTTCCACCAGCACATGGTAAATCAGAATAGGGAAGAAGCATTTGGGAAGGCACTAAGAACCTTGACTCTCTTCACCTGGGGTATGTGAAGGTCATTTTCAAACAGCAGGACGCCATATTGCCCCAAACTGCCAACCCTTGTCCCACTTGTGGCAGTGGCTACCGGACTCAAATGGCTTCAACATTCACCTCAAAACCTACAGAGCTGGAGCGGACATGAGTTACTGTGCAGGTGTGTGTGTGCGTGTGCGTGCGCATGTGTGTGTGCGAGTGCGTGTGCGTGTGTGTGCGCGTGTGTGTGTGTCTATGTTGAAAAATCAGTACAAAGCTTTCATTATCGTGAAGCAGAAAATATAGACTGTAACTATAAATATCCGCATGTTGTTGGGAATCTCCATTTGATGTTTGCTGCGTAATGGTAAAGTGCTTTGATTGCTGAAAGCATTCAATAAAACTGAAGTAACACATTAGTGAGCCTGTGAATGCTGAAATCCATTTACCTAACAGGACATCTGGAACACCAACAGCAGTGCGTACCATTCAGTGCCTCTGATGTATTAAAATGTTTTGAGGACAGTTATCAAATCACATAAAAGGATTTTAAGGTAAATGACAAAAAACATGGTTGAAGGAACATGTTTTGTTGACGTAGACTTAAGGAGGAGAGTGTGAGGTGGAGCGGTTTGTGGAGACATTTCCAGTCCCAGAGGGTGACACAGTGACACAGCAGTAGAGCTGCTGCCTCACAACACCAGAGTGCTGGGTTTAATCTTGATTACAGGTGCTGTTTGTGCAGAGTTTGCATGCTCTCCCAGAGACTGCATGAGTTGCTCTGGTTTATTTCCAGTTCCAAAGATGTGCACATTTGTAAGTTAATTGGCTTCTAGTGTGTAGGATGTGAAATTGTGATAACATAGAATTAGCGTATGGGTGATTGATGGTCAGTGTGGAATGTGGGCCGGAGGGCCTGTTTGCACTCTGTATCTTTAAGCTAGACTAAACTAAACAAGTGGTTTTGTCATAAAGTAATTGCGGGATGCAATGTGGAAACAGGCTCTTTGTTCCACCAAGTCTGTGCCACTCCTACCCACACCCGCCATAACTATCCTTTATTCTTCCCCATTCTCAACTCCCCCCCCCCCCCCCATATTTTACCCACTAAGAGCAATTTACAGTAGCCACTGATTCTACTAACCTTCGGGTCTTTGGAAGGAAACACATGGAGGAAAAACTGAACCTGAGGGGCAGAACAAAGCCTGTTTAGTTCCCTCTCCCATAACTCTCAGTCTGAAGAAGGGTCTCAACCCGAAACATCACCCATTTCTACTCTCCAGAGATGCTGCCTGCCTTGTTGAGTTACTCCAGCATTTTGTGTCTCTCTTCGATTTAAACCAGCATCTGCAGTTCCTTCGTTAACATGCTGCCTGACCGCTGAGTTATTCCAGTACTTTGTGTCCAGAGCAAAGCTTGGCAGATAATGTTGATTCAGGTGAGGGGTAGGGGATGGTTGATAGGCAGATGGTGGACAAAGGCCAGAGATAAATAGAGACAAGGTGTGATACAAAGGAATTGAAGGGTTGCAAATTGTGAAGGTGGACAGTAAGATCGTTAATAATAAAGGGGCTGAAGGGCCTATTTCCACACTGTATCACAAAACTAAACTAAACCCAGAACAAGATATTGCATTAAGTTAAAATTTTACTCAGTGACTGTCTCTCTTTCTATAGGAAAATAACTGCAGATGCTGGTACAAATCGAAGGTATCACAAAATGCTGGAGTAACTTAGCGGGTCAGGCAGCATCTCTGGAGAGAAGTGATGGGTGACATTTCGGGTCGAGACCCTTCTTCAGACTGAAGAAGGGTCTGAAGAAGGGTCTCGACCCGAAACTTCACCCATTCCTTCTCTCCAGAGATGCTGCCTGACCCGCTAAGTTACTCCAGCATTTTGTGATTACTGTTCAGTTAGCCCAGTGAATATTAACCAGGAGAGACTTTAGCAGTAGAGGTTCACCAGTACCAACACACTCCTAAATTCCTTACAAAACCCAATCCAAGTCTCGCAGAAGTACACTTGGAAGTACACTTCATGTTCAGTTTACGAGATCCAGAAATTCTCCTCGCACCAGGAAAGGTTAGCTCAACTCAATGAAGCACTTAAATAAGACACAGGAGGATGCAAGAAGCTGCACTGAGCTCTTTAAACACTTCACCATGTCATTTTACACGGGTCAAGAATTCACTGCTCTCCAGGAAGAAGTACTCTTATTTATGTGCATCCTGCATATCTGCAGTGAGCAACACTATTGCATCAATTTTAGTTCTTGGCAAATTCAAAGGATCTGTTGTCTTTCAAATACGCAGTATATTTAATGTAAGTGGTGTGATCGTGGTTGCTTGGTAACCTGCTGGAGAGAGACAGGTCCTGAAGCAGTAAGATTGCCATTTGTACTAAATTGGTCTGCAAGGTAAAGTTGCTAATGTTTTAGGTTTTTGTTGATACTGGTGTAAGAAAGACTTGGAGTCGCAGAGCCATATAACTCAGAGCAGCCCATTATGTTTTTATTTATTTTTTAGAATTTAGAGACATGGCGTGAAAACAGGCCCTTCGGCCCACTGAGTCTTCTCCGACCAGCGACCACCCCCGTACACTAGCACTGTCCTACACACTAAGGACAATATACAATTTTTTACTGAAACCAATAAACTTACAAACCTGTACGCCTTTGGAGTGTGGGAGGAAACTTGGTCACAGGGAGAACGTACAAACTCCGTACAGGCAGCACCCATAATCAGGTCTCCGGCACTGTAAGCCAGCAACTCTTACCTCTGCGCCAATGTGCCGCCCTCCTTTTGTCCATGCCAACCATGAAGTAACAATTTGGTTTAGAGATAGTACGGAAACAGGCCATTCGGCCCACAGGGCATGCCAACCAACAATCACACATTCACACTAGTACTACACTAGTTATCCCACTTTCATATCCACCCGACACACTAAGGGCAATTTACAGAGGCCAAATAACCTGAAAACGTGGCAGGTCTTTAGGGCGGAACTACAGCACCTGCAGGAAAACCACGCAGTCATAGGGAGAATGTGCAAACTCCACACAGACTGCACCCAAGGTCAGGATGCAACCCAGGTGTTTGGTGGCATGTGGCAGCAGCTCTACCAGTTGCGCCAAGGTGCTTCCCAACCTTACGCTAATCCTATTTTATTCAGCCCACATTCCCATCAGCTCCCCTCCCCGCCCCCCCCAGATTCTCCCACTCAGCCATACATTAGGGACAACGTACAGTTGATGATTAACCTACCAACCGGCATGTCTTTGGGATGTGGGTGGAAACTGGAGCACCCAGGAGAAAACCACACAGACACACGGAGAACGTGCAAACTTCACAAAGGCAAGACTCAAGGTCAGGATTGAACCCTAGTCTCAAGAGCTGTGAGGCATGGTGCTGCCTGCATTGTTGGCTGAGATGAGGGAGTTGAGAATAGAGTATTCCTTTGAGGACATCAGGTAAAATCTGAGCTGTTGGAGGGGTAAAATGGGGCCTTGGTGGAGGATGAGAGATGTGGCCGTGGAGTTTGTGATATCAAGGGAAGTAGTGGTTGGTATGGGGTGATAAAACATGAGGCTGTTAACGATGGAAGGTAGGTAAGGAATCGACCTGACGTGAGGTGTCCCGATGTAGTGAAGGAGAAAGCTCACTGTCTCACCACTGCCCTGCGGTGTGCTAAATTCCACCAAAGCATTCCAAGTGAGAATGTTATCAACCTGGAAAAGCATGTAGTCATGTTTAACTCCAGTTATAGATTTACTGAAAACAAAATAGACATGCACATTTGAATTTCCAGCATGTGACAACATGGGAATATGAATCTCATGCTGGAAATTCAAATGTGCATGTCTATTTAGTTTTCAGTAAATCTGGCAAATGAAGTATCTTTGAAGAATTTTCACTGTTGTTTAAGGCTCCAAACCAACAAATAGGCTATGAAGATAGACACAAAATGCTGGAGTAAGTCAGTAGGATAGACAGCATCTCTGGATAGAATGAATGGGTGACGTTTCAGGTCGAGACCCTTCTGAAGATGCTGTCTGTCCCGCTGAGTTACTCCAGCATTTTGTGCCTATCTTCAGTGTAAACCAGCATCTGCATTTCCTTCCTACACAAATATGTTATGAATGTTGAAACCCCACAAATATTGTTAAGATCAATGATTCATCAGTCTGCATTTGGTGAAGTTGATGAGGCTGCTTAGGAGAATTACTCTGCTGTGTTGCGTGATGCCTTGTCCATCTGAGAGGTGAGGTGGGGCCTTGATTGAATGGCTCCTACCAGCTTCGATTAAATATGTAAGCTTTCAAGTAGATCTTGAACCTGCAATCTTGCAACTCGGAGATTAATTTTATTTATCTTGCAAGAGATTGTGGGTTTAGCAGGGCCAGCATTTATTGCCCGTCCTTCATTGCCCTTCAAGTAAGTGGCTTGCTGGACAATTTCAGAGCCAACTGCTCCTTTTGATTTGGAGTGACGCACATGGTATATAGGGAAGGATATGGTGTTTATTTTACTTGCTGGATGGATGGAGAATCTGGCTTATTATTGCTAATGGCTAGCTTTGCTTTAAACTACAGATGATGAACTGAATTTAAATTCCTCCGCTGCCATGGTGGGATCTGAATTTATGTTTTGACGTTATCAGTTCAGGCTTCATTAACACCCACTGCATCACCACACCAACACACTCGTTATTAAACATGGGTTGGTCAATGCAAGACAGATTGCACTGCGCAGGTTCAAGTGCATCCTCATTTATATGGACAAGTCTAATTTTAATGCAACTAGATAAAAATAAACCAGATTTGAGCAGGCAGCTACCAGTGCTTAAAAAGAAACGTTGACCCTCAGCCCTCATTCTTTCATATGTCAAAGTTTACCAGTTGCAATATTTGATATCGTGCCAACTGTCGCATCATGTACATTAAACTTTTAAGCTTGTGCTTTTGCCTATGAGGGTTCATATTTGCTCAGCAGTTAACACACTGGGATGAATCATGAAGCTGGAATCTAATATGCTCAAAGGACACTCCACTCTCTTGCCTGTGGAGTAAAGCACTTTCACCTCAGCTGCATTACCAATATCGGGGAGATGGCCCTGAGGCATGCTCTGAATTATTTAATTGGCTGTGAACTAACTCCGAATGAAATCTATCTGACCCATCAGCCCCCATGTTTGTTACATTGCATTAGTTTCTTCTCTGGAAATGTCTGGGATTTGTGATTCCCATTTCTGTGTTGATGGATCTCTGTGGCCTTGCTCCTCCTCTTTGGCACCCCATTAAGAACTTGTTCTTTTACCCGGTCTTTGATTGACTTACTAGTCTCTCTCAGGGGCGGTGTCAAAGTTTGTTTGATAATTGCCACGTGCACCATTTTGGAGTACTCTGCTACTTTATAAATGTTTGGCCCCATGAAAGAACCGGTGGAAAGGCAGCGAAGATTGCATCTGAGCTAAGAGTACATGAATACTTATTCAGGTTATCAAATGCCACAGAGCAAAGATCTAGCAGAGGGCTTAAACTATCTACAGTTTACACCCATCTAATGGCAGTTTGGGTAATGGAAATTCACCGATTCTCAAATCACGGCCAAAAAAATAGAAATATGAAATAAAAGTTCACTCTCATGGAATTTATATGTGAAGAAAACATTGAACAAGACATGTGAAAGAGATGACAAATGTTCTTAATGTTTATCATGGGTTCACGTTAAGGAACATTGTGATATGGTCAGTTTTCTGGAAAATTAACCCCTCAGTAACGTGGTACTGTAATATTTCAGATCTGTGGATTTGAATAAAGAGAGCATCTCAGGCGATAGATCAATGTCCCTCCACTGCTACTACATCACCCAGAAATTCATTTCTCCCTCCCTCCCTCCCTCCCTCCCTCCTCCACAGCTGTTGAACCCATAATTCTCAATAAACTATTCAGGCATTAACAACCGCCACTGACCCTCGACCCTGACTCTTTTGGGTGTCACTGGGTCAATGCAAGAGCTCTTAATTAACACAGCATTGAACAGACAAGGGCAATCGCATCTTGTAACAACAGATGCACATCCTTGGCCCTGGCCGGTAGACGCTTTGTATCATTAGGAGCTTGGAACTCCCCATGAACCTGAACCTAGCTTCACAGGTGATTAGAGAAACTCTTCCAAAACTGACGTGCCCTTGAAGAGACTGATGTACAACAGCCCACTGTGACAAATCAGTCAATACTGACAGGTTTTCCTTACAACCGTATGGATTTCGTTGGGTGCTCCAATTTCCCCACACATCCCAAAGATAGATGGGTATGTTAAATGGCCAATGTAAATTGTGCCCTGGTACAAATATGAGAAGTAGAACGTGGGGGGAGTTGTTGGGTATGTGGGGAGAATACAGTGGGATGATTACAAATGGGTGGTTGATGGTGGGTGGGGAGGGTGGAGCTGAAGGGCCAGGTTACATACTTTATCTTTGTATGACTCTTTGTTCTTTAGGCATTTGGGGGCGAAAAGATCAAATATATATATGGAAAAATACCAGCAGTCAGAAAGAGTAAAAGACAAACATGTCAGGTTGCTAGTGGAATGGAGAATTAAACTGAAACATTCATTGTGATTACAACCTACAGCTGCTTAAAATCACCACCTTCTGCAAAAAAACAAAACTATTTCAGGGGAAACTGAATTTTTCACTACTTGTATGGTGTTTCCTTTGCATTGAGGTGTTTATAGAATCAAGGTAAGCCCATTTCAGCATTTTTACCGTAAAAGATCACTTAACTTAACGGGGCCAGTGGTGCACCGATAGAGTTGCTGTCTTACAGTGGCAGAGACCTGATCCTGGCTAGGGCAATTGCCTGTATGGAGTTTGTACGGTCTCCCTGTGAGTATGTGGGTTTTGTCTGGGTGCTCCGGCTTACTCCCACACTCCAAAGGCATACAGGTTTGGACATGAATTGGCTTCTGTAAATTGTCCTTAGTGTGTAGTACTAGAACTAGTGTACAGGTGTTCGCTGGTCAGCGTGGACTTGGTGGGCCAAAGGGCCTGTTTCCACACTGTATCTCTAAACTAAACTCGAAATTCTGTTCTTTAAAGATTCAAAAAATATATAAAACAGAAAATATTATAAAATAGCAAAACATAGATTGAAATACATATTCAAACATTAAACATCTGATCACAAAAGATACAGTTCTGCATGCAATGCTGTAAAATATTATGGAATTCTAATATAATTCCCATAACATTATATACGGTATCACTGTATGAAATGTTAAATATCAGTGGAGATTGTAAATGATTTCAAGCTCCCCTCAATTAATGATTGCGTAGCCAACTGTACAAATGACATTTTGCTGATATTTCTGCAGAGTTGTGGTTGAATTGCTGTGTGAGTGTTCTGAGTAATTTGGCCATCATGTTGTTTAAGTATTGTGTGAAACATGGAGGGAGATCTGTGACAGTTTGTGTGGGCTGTAATTAGTTCAACTTGTTAAATTAAAGCAAATTCTAAAATGTGTAATGCAATTTTGTTTTACCCAACAAATATTCCAGAACTCATTTGGCCAATATTACTATTTAAGGTAAGGTAAGGTATTTCCTCGTGTTTTGTAGGTGTTGTACATGTGATTTTTTGCTGAGATGGTTTAATTAACCATCAAAGCAGTTCCCAATCCTGTTCCCAGTCTTCAAGATATTTACTTGCCACACACGCACAGAATATTAAAGTAACATGATAGTGCTTGGCATTATATCATAGAAGGAAAAAGTTCATAAAGTAGGGTTGACTTCAGGTCAAGTTGATTTTTTTTTGTCATATGTGCAAGTACGGTGAGTCATAGGGTCACAGCATGGAAACAGGGCATTTGGCCCAACATGTCCATGCCAATCATTTTGGCATCCTGAGCTCATCCCAGATCTCGGGTTTTTAGAAAATCGTAAATGGATCCGCTTCTCTGGCTTCAACTGGCAGCTCAATGCAGATATGATGCCCTCGTTGTAGAATCCTCTACCCTGGGAAAATAAACTGTGAGCATTCACTTTATCTATGCCTCTGATGACCTTGAACACCTCAATAAGATCACAACTCGGCCATCTGCACTCCAAAGATAAAAGTCCCAGCTTATCCCGCCTCTTTCTGTAAATCAATCTTGCAAGTCCAAGAAACATCCTGCTAAATTTCCTCTGTTTAGTTGAAAAATATACAGTTTGGAAACAAATACACGAATTGATTCAAAGTTTCCATTATTGAGATAGGATTTAGGTTGTGCAGGTGGGTTCAAAAGCCTGATGGTTGTAGGAATAATGTAAGAAAATAACTGCAGATGCTGGTACAAATCGAAGGTATTTATTCACAAAATGCTGGAGTAACTCAGCAGGTCGGGCAGCATCTCGGGAGAGAAGGAATGAGTGACATTTCGGGTCGAGACCCGTCTTCAGGTGATGTTTCGGGTCGAGACCCTTTGAAGAAGGGTCTCGGCCCGAAGCGTCACCCATTCCTTCTCTCCCGAGATGCTGCCCGACCTGCTGAGTTACTCCCCAGCATTTTGTGAATAAATACCTTCGATGGTTGTAGGAAAGTCAGTTTTCCTGATGCTCGTCCTGTGGGACTTCAAGCTTCTTTACTCCTGCCTGATGGTAGCAGCGAGAAGAGTGCATGCCCCGAATGATGGGGATCCTTGATGTGTCCTTGCCTTGTTGAGTCAGCACCTACATGTAGATGCTTTTGATGGAGGCAATGCCTGTGATGGATCAGACTGAGTTCAGCACTCTCTGCCGCTTGCATTCCTGTGTATTGGAATTGCCACACCAGACCATGATGCAACAGGTTAGTATGCTCTGTACAGTGCATCTTTAGAAGTTTGTTGGAGTATTCGGTAACATGCAAAATCTCTTTCAGGAGAAGGTGTTCAAAATGGGAATCAGCAAAAAATGGTGCATTATTTTTTTAAAGTCCACTAGTATTGTTATGTTTTGTGACTTTGTATCCTGATGTTGGATATTTTAACAATGAGCAGAGAAAATCAGTATTTTTTTCTATTGGCTTGTTCATAAACCGGTTAAAATTCTGTATTTTCTCTGTTACATTTTTATGCTATTATTTTGCCTGTTGTTTTTTTGAGCATAATTGGATTTTTTTAAAGGCTGCAAGAAATGCTTATTAGTTTTCTTTGCAAGTTGGGCACAACGTGTATCAGATCCATCACCTGCTGCACTTCTTCATTCGGGAGAGCAAGGGCTTTCCTAGCCTTTGGCCTTCCCATGCTGTTCACTGCACCACTGCCCTGGGTAAACTTTGTTGAGAACTTATTTCAGATGTACTTAGTTTTTAATTGGGCATTGAACAAAGTACTATGCATTCATCAAGTGGAATGTTTAACCTACCACAGGAGCACATTGGTCTGAGGGAGGATACAGAACTGAAGTTCAGCTTTGTGCAAGTCACATTTGAACTGCTTGGAAATGGTGGTTTGCACTTTCCCTGGCTATTGCACCTGCATGCCACCAAAAACGTATAGCAGAACTCTCTCAAAATCTGGACTGAGTTGCATTGTTTTTCACTGGTTAACACTTTTACAGCCAGAAATCTCTCTTGGACAGCATGTTAAACTGGCCGCATTGGCATTTGACTGATGCCCTCACCTCACACACCTTGGAGAAGTCATCGGCCTTCGTGTTTGAAACATAGAAACATAGAAAATAGGTGTAGGAGGAGGCCATTTGACCCTTCGAGCCAACTGTGGTCATGTGATCATTCACTGTGATCATGGCTGATCATCCACAATCAGTAACCGATGCCTGTCTTCTCCCCATTTGAGGATAGAGACCACTACTGCCTTGTGTTGGTAGCCTAGTTGAGTGTTTTTCACCCTCCAATTGTGTTCAACACAAAATGTCCAGCAAAGATTCCTGGAGAGGAGTGGGAATTGTTAGGCATATGGCAGAAAAGGATCATAAGTGGAAATTAGTCCCAGAGGCGGTGTGACTTGGGTTAGCTGAATTATTAAGTTGCTGGGTGGGTGGGCCTGAAAATGTAACGTTGTAACTGAATGGCTTTCATTATATCTTCATTCATTTGCATCTGCCTTTGTCTCTGTCCTGGGGAAGACTAAACAGCTCAGGGTATTTCTACAAGTATATCAGAATCAGAGAGACACAGGGTCTCAGTGAAGCCATATTTAGACCTGAAGAAAGGAGAAACGTTGTCTGTCCATTTCCCACTACAGCTGCTGCCTGCCCCACTGAGTTCCTCTTGTTTTTTTGCTCATGATTCCAACATCTGCAGCTTCTTTTGTCTCTATATTACAATACTTCATTGTGGTGATCTCAGTGATGTTCTCTCATGTAACAGAGATACCAATAATGCAGGTGACTCATTGCTGACAGCATGTCTGGGCCCAAGTGTTCACTTACACCTGTGCACAACTTCAGTAAGAATTCATGCCATAGGTATTTAATCTTTAATTAGACAATAAACAGAGTGGTGTGCATTCATCATGTTGTAAGTTTAAAACACAGAGGGAGCTCTTTGGCCTGAAGCAGGAACCCTGATGTGTAGACATCTGGATAAACATGGTTTTTAGTTCATTAGCGCTGCTCAGTTACGAGGGTGCAATGAGACAAAGTGGAATACTTAGAGTTGCTGGTCAGTTGTCGCTAGTTGTTCAGGAAAGCCTTTGTAGAATATGTTCTGCAGTTCTGAAAAAGGGCAGCATGAAAAATCAGAACATTCTGACAGTGATCTCTGATACTTGTGCACAACAGGCAGTTAGATCATGGAACAACCAAATGGCATCTAAGATTCACTGTAAAGCTCCTGAAGTGTAGGACCTCTGTGATTTAATTTGCTCTCTCTTTCTTATTCCAGATAATCTGTTCATTAACAGGTTTTCACAAGATAAAATCTCAAAACCAATAAAAGTAAATAGGAGTGATTGAACTGGCATTTTCTGTTGTTTTACTGTTGTTTCTTGGCATACCTGGTTTGCTTTGAATTAAAGATCCCATGAACTAGGAACAGGACAAGTCCATTTGGAGCTCAGGTGTGTCCTGTCCTGGCCATTCATTTAGACCATCCCTGAACCACTGCATCAAAATCCACATTCCTGCCTGATCAGCATATTCCTTCATGTTGACAATAACCCTCACCCCCACGGATGCTGATTGACCTGCTAAGTTCCTCGAGCAGATTGCTTGCCCTGTATTCATTAGCTATCTCAGTATCCAAATCTATCAGTCCTCGCCTTGAATGCAGTCAGTGAGTGAAAATAGTTTGGGGTAGAGATTTCCAAAGATTTACACCCCTTTTTAGTGAAGAATTTCTCTTCCTCTCCATCAAAAACAACTGATCCTTTATTCTAAAACTCTTCCTCAGTTCTATTCAGGCAAAATCTTTCACCGTGCAAATAAAGTCTTGTGTTTCAGTGAGATTATCTCACTGGAACCGTCCTGATGCAACAGCCTTTTCATTCTAGTCTAATGAAACTTTATTGCACTGCCCCAAGGCAAGTATTTCCTTTCTTAGACGTGTTGATTGAAATGGCATATGGCATACTCCAGGTGTGGACTCATCATACTTCTCTGTAATTCTAGCAAGACCTTCTAATGTTCCTGTCCCCTCAAACTAAAGGCTAAAATTCCACATTGCCTGCATGTGGAACACACTGGTCAGACAAGAAGCTCTCTGAATATCAAACTTTACTAGTCTCTCATCTTTTGAAAAATATTCAGCATTTCCATAAATTCCACCAAATAAATGATTTTGTGTTTCCATGGAGAGAGAGAGAGAGAGAGAGAGAGAGAGAGAGAGAGAGAGAGAGAGAGAGAGAGAGAGAGAGAGAGAGAGAGAGAGAGAGAGGAGAGAGAGGGAGAGAGAGAAAGAGAGAGAGAGAGAGAGAGAGAGAGAGAGAGAGAGAGAGAGAGAGAGAGAGAGAGAGAGAGAGAGAGAGAGAGAGAGAGAGAGAGAGAGAGAGAGAGAGAGAGAGAGAGAGAGAGAGAGAGAGAGAGAGAGAGAGAGAGAGAGAGAGAGAGAGAGAGAGAGAGAGAGAGAACCAAAACAAACCCCACAGCTCACTGATTCAGCACCAACAATCAGCCATCTCTCTATAATTACTCTTCAGTAACCCCATTTCTTAAATTCTCCCTCACATTCTTATAAAATGTCCCTAGATTTTACCAATCATCGGGGCATTGTGGTGGCCAGCTTACTTGCCAACCCATATGTCTTTGGGATGTGGAAGCAAAGCCGCAGGGTCATGGAGAGACATGCAAACTCCACACAGACAGCATTTAAGGTCCCAGTTGAACCTTGGTCTGTGGTGCTATGAGACAGCTCCTCCACTGTTCCATATCCTCAAACATCTTCTGTCACCTCTTTCCCATTCAGTTAATCTGCTTGTGTCCCTTTGCTGCCTCTATACTTCCTCCTCCCAGCTCACTTTCTTACCTTACTGTGTATCTCCATTCAGTTTTAATATTTTACATTCATCCTCCTTGTCCAAGCCATTGCTGTAGATTGTAGCACCGTGAACAGATCATTTTGCTCAGTTGACCAGGGAAATATATTTTCCCCGACACTCTGTGCACTGCTTTTGAATGAACCCTGAATCCATGCTAATAAATTATTCTCAATCCCATGTATCGCCCTTGTGCCACTGGGAAGGTGAAGGAGTCTGAGGCCCGATGTTACCACCAGGTTCAAGAACAGCTTCTTCCCATCAACCATCAAGTTCATGAGCCACCCTGACAACCCTAATAACAACTCTACCTCAACACCAAACCACTGCAGATTTTGCACCACTATAGTTGCTGTACGTACTTTGTTTTTTTGCACGATCATTATCCTGTTTACCTAGAATTACTGATACCTTATTGGACATTTATTTATTTATTTTTATTGTTGTCGCATCTAACAAGTCTGTAAACCTACAACAAGTAGGAACTATGTTGTGCTGGCTCACATCTGATGCACATACCAAATACTCTTGACTCCTCTAGGATGTTGGGGGAGTCCAGAACCAGGGGCCACAGTTTAAGAATAAGGGATAGGCCATTTAGAATGGAGATGAGGAAAACCTTTTCAGTCAGAGAGTTGTAAATCTGTGAAATTCACTGCCTCAGAAGGCAGTGGAGGCCAATACTCTGAATGCATTCAAGAGACAGCTGGATATAGCTCTTAAGGATAGCGGAGTCAGGGGGTATGGGGAGAAGGCAGGAACAGGGTACTGATTGAGAATGATCAGCCATGATCACATTGAATGGTGGTGCTGGCTCGAAGGGCCGAATGGCCTCCTCCTGCACCTATTGTCTATTGATGGTTGCTCGCTTGTGCTGGTGATACTCCTTCATGCACGGGACCCTGTTTTGTATTTTTGTATGCCTGATTCACCTGCAATATAACCTGGATATGCTGTCTGTGTTTGTTAGCAGGGAAATCCCCAATGTGTTCATTGCGGTTGGAACATTGCCCATTCAAATTAAGCAGGCTCTTATCCGTGAGAATTGTGGATGAAGTAGAATGGATTTACACTGTAATGTTGGATAAAATCAATGGAGGGGCACCACAGCATCACAAAAGCAGACTCCATTTGTACAATACCTTTAACATAGTCATTCAGTTCAAATTGCATCTTTCGAGTAATATCGACCAGACCAGCAAAGATTTGGGGGTTGGGGAGAGTGGTCGGTTAAACATAATGATAAAGGAAGGACGAGTTAGATGGGTGGGGAAGTCTGGATGGGGGAGCACTTCTGGTGTTAGGTCTGGTGCAAACCCACTGACTCCCACAACTATCTTGACTACACTTCTTCCCACCCTGCTTCCTGCAAAGACTATACCCTACTCCCAATTCCTCCGTCTACGCCACATCTGCGCTCAAGATGAGGTGTTCCATTCCAGACATCCGAGATGTCCTCATTCTTTAGGGAACGGGGGTTCCCCTCTCCCATCATAGATGAGGCCCTCACTCATGTCTCCTCGGTACCCCACAGCTCCGCCCTTGCTCCCCCTCCCCCTAGTCACAACAGAGACAGAGTCCTCCTAGTCCTTACCTTCCACCCCATCAGCCATCGCATACAACACATAATCCTCCAAAATCTCCGCCACCTCCAACGGAATTCCATCACCAGCCACATTTTCCCATCACCACCACTTTCTGCCTTCCGCAGAAACCGTTCCTTCCGCAACTCCCTGGTTAACTCATCCCTTCCCACCCAAACCACTCCCTCCTCAGGTACCTTCCCCTGCAAACGCAGAAGATGCAACACCTATCGGTAGCCCTCCTCCCTCGACTCTGTCCCAGGACTCTGACCCAGGACTCTGTCCTGGTGCACCTGCGCTACCCTAGCAGCTGCGGCTTGCCTGCAGTCCGTTTGTCTTTTGTGTTTTTTGTTGTTTTTTGTCTTAATTGTAGTGTTTAGATATGATGTAGTGTTTTTTTGTGGTTGTGTGTTATGTGGAGGGGGGGGGGGGGACTGTAAAATTGTCTCTTCCGAACAGGGACCCGACCTTTTTTCTGGGTCGTGTCTCCGTTCCCGCTGCAGACTACCATTGGCCAAACACCTGGAGCTGGCGGCCTCCAGCTGGGACCACCTGGGGCTCTGGTTTGCAGAGCCCGCGTACTGGACTCACCATCTGCGGAGCTGGCTGCCTTCGGAGGTTGTGGTGGCGCCGCGGGAGCGGCTGCGACTCGTCTCCGGGGGCTACTTCGGCCGCGGGCCCCTGGGTGGGGGCCGACATCGCCCGCCCCGAATCGCGGGACTTGGGTCGGCCCGCCGTGGACCTTTCACCGTGCGGCACGGCCTGGAATAGGCCGCGGGATTTTCTCTGCCCGGCGGGGGCTTCAATGTCGGGAGCCCCGACCACCCCGACGTGGCAACTTCAACAGCCTGACCGCGGGAGAAGACGGCAGGGGAAGAGAAAAGACATTCTGGCCTTCCATCACAGTGAGGAGGTGATTGGAGGAGACTCACTGTGATGGATGTTTCTTACTTATTTTTATTGCTTATTTTTATTGGTCATTGTTGGACTGTGGGTAATCTTTCATTTCACTGCACATTTATGTGTTTGTGACAAATAAATTGACTATTGACTATCGACTATTGACAGACCTTTCAATTTAGGCAGAGGTTCACTTGCACCTCTTCCAACCTCATTTACTGTATCTGTTGTTCAAGAAGTGAACTCTTACACATCGGCGAGACCAAACACAAACTGGGCGATCATTTTGCGGAACACCTTCGCTCAGCCTGCCTGAACCACCTTACTTCCTGGACACTTTAATTCTCCTTCCCATTCGTGCACAGACCTTTCTGCCCTGGGACTTCTCCATTGTCAGAGTGAGGCTAAACGCAAATTGGAGGAACAGCATCTCATATTTCGCTTGGGCAGCTTGCAGCCCAATGGTATGAATATTGATTTCTCTCTGAAGACCCTGGAAAAGGGTCTCGACCCGAAACGCCACCCATTCCCTCTCCTGGATGTTGCCTGACCTGCTGAGTTACTCCAGCATTTTGTGATACCTTCGATTTGTACCAGCATCTGCAGTTATTTTCCTACATTGATTTCTCTCACTTCAGGTAGCCCCGGCATTCCCTCTCTCTCTATTCCTTCCCCACCCAAGTCACACAAGCTTCTCATTTTCACCCGACAAACAGCTTACAATGGCCTGCTTCCTTTATCATTGTTACTTTTTTGCATATCTTTCATTCAATGTTCTTTATTTCTCCACATCACCATCTACATCTCTCGTTTCCCTTATCCCTAACCAGACTGAAGAAGGGTCATGACCCGAAACGTCACCCATTCCTTCTCTCCAGAGATGCTGCCTCTCCCGCTGTTATTCCTGCTTTTTGTGTCTATCTCTGGTGCTAAAGACATTGCCAGCTGGAGGCACGGCAGTCATGGGGTAAAGAAAGCAGTGATTTTATAAAAAGATAGAATTAGAAAACTGCTGGAATCTCTGAGGGTTGTATCCTAGAGCGTGTTACAAAAATCAATCTCTTCAAGCTTCAGCATAGCTATGTATAAAGAGTGATGGGGACAATCAAGACAATTGGAGGATTCAAAGAGTGATATAAATTACACCAAAAACAATGTGTGAGAGGAGACACATTCTGCAGTCTTCCCTACACCCTGACAAAGGTCATGAATACAATGTGAATTATTCACTCCCACCCCCACAGATTAGACTGCCTCTGGGCTTTGTCCTGCCCATCCTGTCAGAACAGACAGTCAAAACTTCACTGGGCATTCTCTGCTCAGAGCCCAGCATGAACTTTCCCAGAGGTTAAGTGTCATTTTCCAGCGTGACCTCGTGTATTTGCGCTGTGTTAATTTACTGAAAGGCTTCTAATGAGAAGCCCCGGGAGTGATTGTTGTGTTGGTAGAATCCTCCCAGGACGAACCAGTCTATGCTCAGTGGGTGCATTTAGTGTTAATGAAAGCAATTTGTAAACTGCTGAGGTAGAAAGACATTCATCTGCTAAAACATAGTATCGGCTTGATGTAAAATGGTGTACATAGGTTTTTTATACTGCTGGGAAAAGTCTTGTTCTAAGCGTAGACTATGTTTGCCGGTACATATCTGTAAGTGTTTGTGCTTCTGTAGATGCACATACATGCATGCACTATATATGTGTGTATAAATATATTGTTATATAAGTTTGATGATTTGGTTAGAGGATGCTGCATTCTCCACTAGTCATTTAGACAACTGCCCCCTGCCCACTTCTTGCTTTTTGTGAAGAACATTGACTGAACATTGCCAACCACTTAGACATTTTGAAACCAGTGCAAATGGTGTATGAAAAAATAATTAAGGACAATTCCAGAGTCTGTGGTTGTTGGGGAGAACTCTGTCGGCCGTGGAGCAGTGATAATCAGTGCTAACCTTTGACCCACGCTAAAGAGGGTAGTCTGTGTTGAGAACCTGCAGGTCCAGCAAATATGTTTTAAATAGTTCAGTAAAAAATACAGATAACAGTGCGACTGGTTGAGGAACTTTGCAGAGTGACCAAAATCCCTCTCTTCCCCTATTCTGGGAAAGCTTTCAACCCTGCCCTTTTGTGCATTGGTTTGATTTAAAATAAATATTTAACAGAATGTCATATGTTTCATGGACGGGATTATGGACATTGTTTATTCAGTAAACCTCAATAACCTGACAACCTCGGGACTTTGGTGCAGTTTTTCCAGAGTATTGAAATTACTTATTTTAATAACCAAACCCAGTTTTAATCCACCATGCTTACATGTGACATGTTATACCAAGTGTGTTACACTAGCATGTTACACCTAGTGTGATAAATGCCTCAGTGAACAGGGACGTGGAAGCAGGCCCCAGGGAGCTCAGAAGGATTGATGAAAGCTGGCCCCCGGTTAGTTTACAAAGTGCATGGGAACGAGGCCTTGGTGAGCCATTAGGGGAACAGGTGTTGGTGAGTAAGAGAAAAGGGCGTTAGAAAGATTGAACATCAGATGTTGATCTGACAGTTTCCTCGATTTTCAAGTGAGGAATTAAGGCATGGGAAAAGGGCAAGGGGTCTGAGCGGGCCCCTTGAAACATCTTGAAGAAGAGCCAGCAAATGAGAAAGGGATAATGGGTGGTTCGGGTGATGGGAGGGGGTTCCTGTACATGCGGTACTCAGTCACGGCTCAAGGTTTACAGTGTTGCTTCTGTCAGAAGGTAATAGACAATAGACAATAGGTGCAGGAGTAGGCCATTCAGCCCTTCAAGCCAGCACCGCCATTCAATGCGATCATGGCTGATCACTCTCAATCAGTACCCCGTTCCTGCCTTCTCCCCATACCCCCTCACTCCGCTATCCTTAAGAGCTCTATCCAGCTCTCTCTTGAAAGCATCCAACGAACTGGCCTCCACTGCCTTCTGAGGCAGAGAATTCCACACCTTCACCACTCTCTGACTGAAACAGTTCTTCCTCATATCCGTTCTAAATGAGATCAAATCCACTCCAAAGGCACGAGCATAAAACCAAGACCAGCATTTTGATGCAGGGCAGCACAGTGGCACAGCGATAGAATTGCTGCCTTACAGCGCCACAGACTCGAGTTTGTTCCTGAGTACAGGTGCCGTCTGTACGGAGTTTGTACTTTCTCCCAATGACCACGTGGGTTTTCTTCCGGGTGGTCCAGTTTCCTCCCACACTCTAAAGACAAAGTGGGGTGTAGGTTAATTGGATTTGGTAAGTTGTAAAATTATCCCTAGTGTGTAAGGAGAGGGTTGGTGTTAGTGCACGGGGTGATTGTTGGTCGGTGCGGGCCCCGTGGGCCGAAAGGCCTGTTTCCGCAGTGAATCTCTAAAGTCTAATTGATCACACAATTGGTAGTAATGCTTCACAGATAAGAAAATAGCGAGGCACTTCCCTCTTGAGACCTGGACAATATTTATTCTCTCAACTTAAGATCACTAGAACAGTCCTAAATTTTATTGGTATGTGTGGGATCTTGCTGTGTGAAGATTAACTGTTACCTTTTCATCAGCGGAGATGTGAAGGTTTTTAATAACAGAGTTCTTCATCTGCTGAATGTGATTGTGGGGGGTGCTGAGGTTCTGAGATCCGCAGCAAACACTGCCAGCCTTTCCACCTGGGCTTGACAAGAGCTCTGGAAGGAATGGAGCTTCCCAAGAAAACAACTCAAATAATGTTTCTCAATTTGGCAACGTTGCCATGGCAATATAATTTCCAACTTTGTCTTCACGAGCTAAACCTCCTTGCGTTGCTGTAGTTTGATTTATTGTGGTGAGAATGTATTGTTATGGTCTCTTCCCCATTGCCAGAGAAGTCCAATCAGCTTTAAACAAACAGATGGCCATGCTGTGCTGGAATATTACCTCTTCATGTGTTCTCTCTTCCCTCCTTGTGATCAGCCGGCACTGCCCCAGAGCTAATTGATGATGGGTTGCCCTCGACCTCTGTTGCAGATGGATGGAGGCTATGGAACCTAATGGCCTTAATTAAAAAAGCTGCTTGGCCGGTTGATATATATCTTAACCTCCAGTTTCATGGCATGGATGTAGGTTTGAGCACTGCGTCTCGAGAGTAACCTAGCAAATAGATTGTTCTGTCTGCTGCTGCTGCTGGCGGTTTCATCTGCATTCACCGCTATTGCTTTGAATATTAGTTGTTGTAATTCCTGCCGGGGGCTGGTGTCCTACTTTAGACAATGGGAACTACGTTTAAATCAACTCTCGCAGGTCAGAATCTCATTACATGCCCCTCAATCTCATTCAGAGGGGAGCATAAGAAATATGAGGCCATTTGTCTCTTTGAGTCTACTCTGGCGTTCAATAAAGCCATGATGGATCCTTGGCGCTAGATTCACTTTCCTGTACTTTTTTATGTGTCAGTGGTAGAAATCCTTGTGTATGTACTTGTTGACTGAACATCTACTGCTCTCTGTGGAAGATAGTTATAGATAGCCACAAGCCTTATAGTAAAGGAGGTTCTCCTCATCTCAGTCCTAAAGATTGATTGAAAGATGCAGCATGGAATCAGGCCCTTCGGCCCACTAAGTCCGCAGTGACCATCCATCACCCGTTCACACCGGTTCTATGTTACCCCACATTAGCATCCACTCCCTACATACTAGGGGCAATTTACAGAGGCCAATTGACCTACAAAGCCCACATCTTTGGGATGTTGGTTGTGGGAGGAAACCGGGACACCACAGGAAATCCACACAGTCGCAAGGAGAATGTACAAATCCCACACAGTCAAAACCTGAATTCAGAATTGAACGCAGGTTTCTGGCACTGTGAGGCAGCAGCTCTACCAGTCGCACTAGTACCTTATTCTAAGACTTCTAGTCGAGTCAGTTGACAGATTCTACCCTGTTAAGTATCTTTGGAATTTTATATGAAAATCAAAAAAACCCTGCAGATGCTAGAAATTTGAACTAAAACCTAAAAAAAAATTGCTGGAAACACTCAGCCGATCAGGCACCATCTGTGGGAAAGGGAAACAGAGTTAATGCCTCATATCCTAAATCCTTCATCAGAACTCATCAGAATTTTATATTTTTACATGGTTACTCCAAGCCTTTGAACTTAGTTGTCAGGAAAAAACATTATCTCTACATCTACTCTGCTGAGCCTTCTAAGAATTTTGCATGCTTCATTAAAGTCACCTCTCATTCTTCTCAATGCTAAAGAATAGAAGCTTTGCTTCTCAATCTTTCTGTGTCTGACAGACCTGCCAAGCCAGGAGCCAATCTGGTAAATTATAGCACTGCTGCCTCTATAGTAAGTGCATTCCTTTCTAGCTAAGGAGAGTAAAATTGTCCATATTGTTCCAGGTGTGTACTCATAGGGATCTATATAATTGCAAGAAAACATGGTTTTTTTTTACTCAATTCCTCCAACTTTTAATACTGACATGCTATTTACCACTGGCTTCAGGAAAGGGAAATCAGGAAACCGCACAGCACTTTTCACAGGTGGGTTGGAGATGGAGATGGAGAGAGTTAACAGCTTCAGATTTCTGTCCATTAACATCTTGAATAACCTGATGTTGGGCCCAGCATCTAGATGGAGTCACGGAGAAGGCATGCTAGTGTCTCTACTTTCTTTGAAGTTTAAAGAGATTCAGCATATTACTGTGGACGCCTCTTGCACTATCACGGAGTTGTTTTCTAAATATGTTAGACAGATACATGGATAAGATAGGTTTGGAGGGATGTAGACCAAACGCGGGCTGGTGGGACTAGTGTAGCTGGGATATGTTGGTCGGTGTGGGCATGCTGGGCCAAAGGGCCTGTTTCCACTCTGTATCACTTTACGTATTTTTCCACTAATGTGTTTTTTTTCTTCTTTTATCTGACTTGTAGAACCAATGTTTAATTTATGTTTGTGTGGTGTGAGTCTTACGGCCTGTGATGCTGCTGCCAGTGAGATTATCATTAGACCTCACCATACTTGTGCATGTGACAATAAACTGCTTGACTTGACTTGCTGTGCCTGTACAATAGCATTCGCAGGAATTATGACTCTTCGTGTTAAGTTAAGGGGAGGACCTGAAGTGAGGAGAGATTTCTTCACACACTTTGATGGCATTTCGTTCTCCACCCCAGCGGGCTCAGGAAACCCTGTGACTCTGCATCCAGAACTGCGATGAAATATATTTCTGAATATTAAGAAAGGAGATATAAGGACAGGAAAATGGATATGTTAAAAGATGTTATCTGTTGAAAGTCCCAGTGTGCTCAAGAGGTTGGCCTACTCCTGCTTCTATTTCCAATAATGCCATGTTTAATCCTGCATCATAGACCTCGACCCTGATCATCAGAATTTATCTCATGAATCTTTGGTACATTTTTTTGGAGTAAATATATTTTTTCAAAGAATCTTTGTTCTCCAGGTGTAGTTTTTTCCAGACTAGATATATTTTTTCACGTTTATTCAAAAATCCCTGAGAATAAACACTAGTATCATTTGCTTGTTTTCTAATTGTTTGCTGAACACATCTCCAGATTATCTGATTGTTATCACAAACAGTGTTTATCGAGAGTTGACACAAAATGCTGGGGTAACTCAGCAGGTCAGGCAGCATCTCAGGAGAGAAGGAATGGGTGATGTTTCGGGTCGAGACCCTTCTTCAGATTGATGTCAGGGGAGGGGGGCGGGACAAAGATAGGATGTAGTTGGAGACAGGAAAACAGTGGGAGAACTGGGAAGGGGGAGGGGAAAGGGAGGGACAGAGGAACTATCTGAAGTTAGAGAAGTCAATGTTCATACCACTGGGGTGCAAACTGCCCAAGCGAAATATGAGATGCTGTTCCTATGACAATGGGGAAGGCCCATGAAGGAAAGGTCAGACTGGGAGGGGGAGTTGAAGTACTGAGCCACCGGGAGATCAGGTTGGTTAAGGCGGACTGAGCGAAGGTGTTGAGCGAAATGTTCGCAGAGCCTGCATTTGGTCTCGCCGATGTTGAGAGTTTCTCATTTGGAAATTGTCTTCTGTATTCTGTATGCTCACACATTATAATAATTTGGGAAATTGGTTCATTGGCTCTAAAGGACTTAAGAAAGCTAGTTAAATGCAGATCATCCATTCATGATCCTTTGTTACTGTACTGTAGTCTGTGACTAGAGATATATCCCAGTTCCTTTGGAGACCAATGTCTGCCAGTCTCGCTGGGCTCATCAAAGTACCATCAGCAGAAAGGCACTGAACCATCGCATTAGAGATCCTGAAGTTGCTACTATTTGTGCAGGGAAGTGGTACAGGAAAATCCAGGTATTTCCCTTCAACTTGCAACCATTTGTTGGGATATGAGGTCAGGAGAACGATGAAGTTTGGGAAAAAGTAATTGTTTTTTCCAATGCTTTGGAATTCTCTGTGTAATGGGAGGAAGCAATGCCACTGAGAGGCTTTGATTGCTTGAAACACCCTGAAGGACGTAAATAATTGCTGTTTCCTTCTAATGATTGTATGGTCCGTGCTGAGATTATCGTGGAGCTGCCCCAGGTCATCGGGCAGCTCCACATGTGGCTGTCTTGTTATCACAGGCCTCTGTTTGTCTGTGTAATCCCACCAAAGGTCACCAGGAGGGAAAGAGGTTGGGGGAAATGGGAAAGGGAACGTTTTGATAAACTTCCATTAACCTGCAGACTGCGCTAATAAAAGATAATGAGCAGAACTAATTATGTTTGGATAAAATCCACAGCAGAATGTTCAGAGGTCCAGCTGCAAGTTGCAGATCTGAACCCAGGTTCCCCAGGTGGGGAGGTTGCAGATAAGTGTAAGTCTGGTTGGTTTTGAAAAAATTTCAGTCTCATTATACACAGTAGGCCATTTGGCCCATCGAGGTGCATACTGGCTGAATGTGCAGCAATCCAATCAGTTCCAATCCCCAATCCCCATTGCTCTGCAGGTTTATGTCCTTGAAATGCTGAACCAGTTACTTTCAAATCAGTAATTTGCTTTTGTTCCACCATCCTGGTTTCAGGTCATTGTGAGCCACCAGGACATAAAGTTCACAGTCTGCTTCAACAGGTTTTGAAACCAATTGAATTTTAAGATTGTGCAGGAAGGAACTGCAGATGCTGGTTTAAACTGAATACAGACACAAAAAGCTGGAGTAATTCAGCGGGTCAGGCAGCATCTCTGGAGAAAAGGAATAGGTAATGTTTCGGGTCGAGAGCCTTCTTTAGACTGAGAGTCTGGGGAAAAGGAAATGAAAGAAATAGACGGTGGTATAGAGAAATATAGAACAAAGGAATGAAAGATGTGCAAAAAGTAACAATATCAAGGAAAAGCTCCACTGTGGCTGTGGACTAGGTGATAACGAGTTATAGAGACAATAAAACTCAACAGGATGGCAGTGAAAGTATTACACCGACTTCAGTGGGGGAGGGATGGAGAGAAGGGATGCAAGGGTTGCTTGAAGTTAGTTAGATCAATATTCATACCGATGGGTTGTAAAGCTGCCCAAGCAAAATATGAGTTGCTGTTCCTCCAATTTGTGTTTGGTCTCACTCTGGCAATGGAGGAGGCACAGGACAGAAAGGTCAGCGTGGGAATGGAAGGGGGGTTTTAGTATTGGGCAACCGGGAGATCAGTAGGCCAAGGCAGACTGAGCGAAGGTGTTCAGTGTTCAGATCATCCAGCCTATGTTTGGTCTCACCGATATTTAAGAGTCCACACCCGGAACAATTGATACAGTAGATGAGGTCGTCCCCTTCACCCCAAGAAGAACATGCTACTCCTGTGCTCTTTCTATTTCACTTTTCAAAGCCTCACATTGGCAAGCCATCCCCTTACTTGCAAACAGACTCTTCAAATTATCCTCTGCAAGTTTTTGCCTAATGCCTCTAAAATCTGCCTTTCCCTAATTTAAGATAACTCGGGGCCAGTCCTATCCTTCTCCATAACTACTTTAAAACGAATAAAACTATGGTCAATGGTCCCAAAGTGCTCCTCCACTGACGCTTCAGTCACTTGCCCAACCTTGTTTCCTAAGAGGAGGTTCAGTGTTGCGCCCTCTCTCCTTGGCCCCTATATATTTTGATTAAAACAGCTCTCTTGAACACATTTAACGAATTACAGCCTGAAGAACTTCTTTTCAAGTTAAAATCTCCAACTGAAACAGTTCCATCAAAGTGAACATTCCCTTCATGCTAAAAAGTGATACCAATAAAGTCTCACTGGACGATCGTCCAAGAATATGCCCGTCTCTCAGCCATGTTTCTGTTATAGCTGTATTCTCCCAGTCCCCTGAGTTGATACGCATTGAGTTTGTCTGCCTTGAGCATTGCATTGAAATAAATACAAGTTCTCTCTCTCTGCCATGCACCTGCCTGACCTATTTGGTAATCATGCTCTTTCTGATTACAGTATTTGCACCCAACTTCTCATCTGTCTCCTTTCTGCCCTGGGACACTCTTGTTTAAATACTGCCAAGTAGCATGAGCAAATGTTCCTGTCTGACTTCATCCTACCTATCGACCCGAAACGTCACCCATTCCTTCTCTCCAGAGATGCTGCCTGTCCCGCTGAGATACTTCAGCATTTTGTGTCTACCTTCATCCTACCACACTGTGCCTCAGAGCCACGCCTGTTGACACAGACCTGACTGCTGCTGCTGCGGCTGCTTTTCCTGCTTGATCATCCTCCTCAACAGTATCCAAAAGGCTACACTTGTTTTCATAGCCCCCAAAGGCATTGTAATCTCAGTCACCAAGTGTGATGTTAGAAGATTTATCATGAGGGCGATGAATAGCTTTATGCCAGCAATTATCAGGCTCTTGAATACTAAAACAACACAAACCTCACCATCTATGATCTCCTGTGGACTGTGGTGTTTTTGACCAGCTTATGCATTACGGTAGTGTAGGAAAATAACTGCAAATGCTGGTATAAATCGAAGGTATCACAAAATGCTTGAGTAACTCAGCAGGTCAGGCAGCATCTAGGAGAGAGGGAATGGGTGACGTTTTGGTTCGAGACCCTTCTTCAGACTGATGTCAGGGGGGCGGGTCAGAGAAAGGATATATGCTTTATATCTTTTCTTTGTCCCGCCCCCTGACATCAGTCTGAAGAAGGGTCTCGACCCAAAACGTCACCCATTCCCTCCCTCCTAGATGCTGCCTGACCTGCTGAGTTACTCCAGCATTTTGTGATACCTCAGCTTATGCATTACAATAGTTATCTAGTATTACAGTTATTAATTTATTCTAATTTTCATTATTTTATATTATATATGTGTGTTATCGTGTTTAAAGGCGTGTTAAGCTGCAGCAAGTAAGGATTTCATTGTTCCGTTGTCGGTACATTTGACAATTAGACACTCTTAACTTCATTTTGGCTGCTCTGTGAATCAATGATGGAATCATATGGTGCTGTTAAACCTTTTCACTGCTGCTGTGCTTTGCCTCCGGGAAGAAGTGAGTACTGTACGTCCAAGTTTGAAGAAGGGTCTCGACCTGAAACATTATCCATTCTTTCTCTCCAGAGATGCTGCCTGTCCCGCTGAGTTACTCCAGCATTTTGTGTCTGTCCAAGATTTAAAAGATACTAGACCCATGTGGACTTGTTGGGCCCAAACCTCTCCTGCATTAGTGCAGCACCCTCTCCTCCCCCCCTCCCCTTCCCCCTCCCTCCCTCCTCCCCTCCCCCTCCCCTCCTCCACCCTCCCTCCCCTCCCCCCCACTCCATTCCCCTCAACCCCCCTTATCCCCCCCTCTATCCCTCCCCCCTCCCTCCCTAGGAGATAGATTTAAACTTTAAAATGCGAATAACTTTAAAAATATAACAACGATTTCAATGGAACTTCTTCCATTAGCACCAAAGGGACGACAGTGCGTAAGGTGGGCCTAAAATTGTCGCGCTATCGTGTACCGTTTTGGCTGTAGTTCAGGAACAAACAAACAAACAAACGAGAGTTTTAGTATATAGATTTGGACATTGGTTTGGTGGGATATGTGACAGGGGCAACTTGTTCAGCATGGATGACAATAGACAATAGGTGCAGTAGGCCATACGGCCCTTCGAGCCAGGGCCGCTATTCAATGTGATCATGGCTGATTATTCACAACCAATACCTCGTTCCTGCTTTCTCCCCATAAACCCTGACACCACTATCTTTAAGAGCTCTATCTAGCTCTCTCTTGAAAGCATCCAGAGAATTGGCCTCCACGGCCTTCTGAGGCAGAGAATTCCACAGATTTACAACTCTCTGACTGAGTTGGTTCAAGGAGCTGATTTCCATGCTGTATAGCTCTATGATTCCAGAATATGTCCATCTAGGGCTGTTTAGAAACCAGTTGATCAATGCTTGAATCTGAGTATTCAAACAACCTGAGTGTTGGATGGGTCCCTGATGGCAGGCATGGTACTGTTTCAGTGCGGAAAACAGTCTACACTCGTTATTCGGACCTCATTATACCGGATTTCAGTTAAAACAGACGTAGCATCCCCACAGTAATCAGACACCACTGTTTCTTCAAGAACACAGGCAGCTAGTTACACTGCGGGTGGTCACTGAAATTGACAAGCAATTACTTCAATTGACATTTGTGCAATAATACTCTGTTAAACAATATAACAAACAGCCTTTAATTCAGTTAAAAAACACATTTTTAGCTGTTAAAAAGAACTTTGTATTCTCAGCGGTTGGGCCGCGTCTTTGGAAGGAGACTTTGGAAGGTAGTTAACGTTGCAGGTCGATGCCCTTTCACCCTGAACTCCGGGCGGGCAGTTGGTCAAGGGAGTCTAACATATAGTGGGACAAGATTTCCTCATTCCACTGTACTGCTACCCCAACGCCCCAAACCTCCCTTTTCGTTCACAATCTCTGAATGCGGGAATCAGCAGCAGGGGCAGCGGTTATTGCCGTTTCCCCAGCTGCGCCGGACAAGGTGGTGCCAGGCAGCCATCTTGGGCCGCTGTGCTCCGTGTGGTGAGGAAGGTCCCACTGGGCTCCAAATTCTGACCCGGCTCCCGGGCATTGATGTCAATGGGGGAAAAGCCCTTACTAGGTTAGAGCAGGCAATTGGCAATAACATACAACCTCCCCTCCCCACCCCCCCATAGGTTCGTTATAACGAGGGTTATCTGCAACTCTGGAACAGGTGGTGACACGAGATTACATATGCTGAAATCTGGAGCAACAAATGATCTGCTGGAGGATCTCAACAGGTTGAGCACGATCATATCATATCATATCATATCATATCATATATATACAGCCGGAAACAGGCCTTTTCGGCCCACCAAGTCCGTGCCGCCCAGCGATCCCCGATCATTAACACTATCCTACATCCATTAGGGACAATTTTTACCTTTACCCAGCCAATTAACCTACATACCTACATCTGTGGGGTTGGAGTGGAGATGGGAGAAATTGTTGAAGTTTCAGATCAAAAAACCTACATCAGTGCTAAGAGTGGAGAGGAGGATTAGCTGCATAAAGAGGGGGGTGGTAAAGACAAGGGCCAGTCTTTACTGTCAGTCCAGTTTATTGATTGGTTCTATAACAAACTCCGGGCAGAGTCAGGGGACAGATAGGTCTCTTCAGTGAAGCACTAGAGATGGAACATCTCATAAACCCGAACAGAAAAGTGTCGGCCTCAGACTAGATCTGATTAGTTTGCCACATACACCAGGGTGCAATGAAATTCCTAGTTCACATTAAGCCCACAGAGTAAACAGCATGCAGACAGTAATGAAAGACACAAAATGCTAGAGTAACTCAGCAGGCCAGGCTGAATCCCTGGAGACCATGGACAGGTGAGGTTATGAATCAGGACTCTTCTTCAGATTGTCATACATGCAGTATTCATACATTCATATATACAGTAATGATAAATTCAATAAATACAATGATGAGTGCGAAACAGCAGAATGGTGCTCGATTGTGGTCCAAATCCGAGTAATGCAAAATAATATAAAAGTGCATGAATGCAATAACCAAATGGGGTAAGAACATGGCAGCACCTCCAGGAAAGGGCTGTGAAAGAGGTGATTGGTCCAGGAGTCATAGAGTCATTGAGTGATACAGTGTAGAAACAGGCCCTTCGGCCCAATTCGCCCACACCGGCCAACAATGTCCCATCTACACTAGTCCCACTTGCCTGCCCTTGGTCCATGTCCCTCCAAACCTGTCCTATCCATGTACCTGTCTAACTGTTTCTTAAATGATGGGATCGTCCCAGCCTCAACTACCTCCTCTGGCAGCTTGTTCCACACACCCACCACCCTTTGTGTGAAAAAGTTGCCCCTCGGATTCCAATTAAATCTTTTCCCCTTCACCTTGAACCTATGTCCGCTGCTTCTCGATTCTCGTACTCTGGGCAAAAGACTTTGTGCATCTACCCGATCTATTCGTCTCATGATTTTGTATACCTCTATAAGATATCCCCTCATCCTCCTGCGCTCCATGGAATAGAGACCCAGTCGACTCAACCTCTCCCTGTAACTCACACCCTCTAGTCCTGGCAACATCCTCATAAATCTTTTCTGAACCCTTTCAAGCTTGATAATATCTAATCTTATAACATGGTGCCCAGAACTGAACACAATATTCTAAATGCGGTCTCACCAACGTCTTATACAACTGCAACATGACCTCCCAACTTCTATACTCAATACTCTGACTGATGAAGGCCAAAGTGCCAAAAGCCTTTTTGACCACCTTATCTGCCTGCGACTCGACCTTCAAGGAATCATGCACCTGTACTCCTTGATCCCTCTGCTCTACAACACTACCCAGAGGCCTACCATTCACTGTGTAGGTCCTGCCCTTTTTTGACGTCCCAAAATGCAATACCTCACACTTTTCTGTATTAAATTCCATCAACCATTCCTCCGCCCACCTGGCCAATCGATCCAGACTCTGCTGCAATCGTTCACAACCATCTTCACTATCTGCAAAACCACTAACTTTTGTATCATCAGCAAACTTGCCAATCTTGCCCTGTATGTTCTCATCCAAATCATTGATGTAGATGACAAACAGTAACGGGCCCAGCACCGAACCCTGAGGCACACCACTAGTCACAGACCAACAGTCCAAGAAGCAACCTTCCACCATTACCCTCTGCTTCCTTCCATGGAGCCAATTTGCTATCCATTCAGCTATCTCTCCTTGGATGCCATGCAATCTAACTTTCCAGAGCTGCCTACCATGCGGAACCTTGTCGAATGCCTTACTGAAGAAGTCCATGTGCACATCTACAGCTCTGCCCTCATCACCCTTTTTGGTCACATCTTCAAAAACATCTATCAGATTTGTGAGACACGACCTCCCACGTACAAAACCATGCTGACTATCCCAATCAGCCCTTGCCCATCCAAATGCCTGTATAACCTATCCCTCAGAATACTCTTCAGTAACTTACCAACAACAGATGTTAAGCTCACCGGCCCATAGTTCCCAGCATTTTCCCCGCAGTCCTTCTTGAAAAGAGACACAACATTTGCCCCCCTCCAGTCTTCCGGCACCTCTCCTGTATATAAGGACGACTCGTAAATTTCAACCAGGGCTCCCGCAATTTCCACTCTAGTATCCCACAATGTCTTCGGATATATCTGATCAGGCCCTGGAGATTTTTCTACCTTCAAACACGACAGTACCTTTCAGTACTTCTTCGACAGTAACCCTGACTGCTCTCAAGGCACTTCCAGTGACTGCTCCAATTTCTTCCATCCTAATGTCTTTCTCCTAGGGAAATACAGAGGAGAAAATTTCTCCTGTGGCTCCACACAGAGGTGACCGCTTTGATTCCTGAGAGGTCAAACTCTCTCTAGTTACCCTTTTCCCCCTTATGTATTTATAAAATCTTTTGGGATTGTGCTTAATGCCAACCGCCAGACCTGTCACCTGGCCCCTTTTTGCCCTTCTGATTTCCTTTTTTAGTTTACTCCTTAGTTCCCAAAACTCCTCCAGGGATGCACCTGATCCCAGCTGCCTATACCTGGCCCATGCACCCTTCTTGTTTTTGACTAACGTCTCAATTTCCCTCGTCAGCCAAGCTTCCTTACTTTTTCCTGCTTTGCCCTTCACTCTAACGGGGACGTACACATCCTGAGCTTTCTTCAGTACACTTTTAAAAACATCCCACTTGGCTGATGTTCCTTTCCCTTCTAATAACCTGCTCCAGTCAACTTGAGCGAGACCTTCTCTCATACCCTCAAAGTTGGCCTTAACCCAGTTGTGCATTTTAACACGTGGACCCTCTCCGTTCCTATCCATAACTATCTTATACCTAATCGAACTGTGGTCACTGGTCCCAAAAGGCTCCTCCACACACACTTCATTAACTTGCCCTTCCCAATTTCCCAATACTAGTTCCAGCTCTAGTGTGGGGGCCTCCACATGCTGCTTAAGAAAACTCTCCTGAACACTTTTGGCGAATTTCACCCCATCTCACGCTATGATTTTCCCAGTCTATATTGGGAAAGTTAAGATCCCCTACTACAACAACCTGATTTGACCTGCAGCTGTCTGCAATCTCCCAGCACATTTGTTCTTCCAATTCCCGTTGACTATTCGGGGGTCTGTAGTACACCCCCAACAAGGTGATCATCCCTTTCTTGTTCCTCAGCTCCATCCATATAGCCTCACTAGACGAACCGTCCGTAATGTCACCTTTGAACACAGCCGTGACATCCTCCTTAACCAACAATGCAACCCCCCTCCTCTTTTTCCTTCATCGCTGACTCTCCTGAAGCTCCTGTACCCAGAACATTGAGCTGTCAGTCCTGCCCCTCCCTTAACCAGGTTTCAGTCATGGCTACAACGTCCCAGTCGCTCGTACCTATCCATGCCCTAAGCTCATCTACATTACCCATCAGGCCCCTTGCATTAAAATATGTGCAGTTTAAACCAACCCTCCTTCCTCACTCTCCGCCTTTCACCTGCCTATTCTGTCCACTAACCTTTCCCACACCACCCTCCATACCAACTCTTCGCCTCTCACGTGCCTCTGTCCTGCATGAGATCCCACCCCCCTGCCAATCTAGATTAAACCCTCCCGTGTAGCATTGGCAAACCTTCCCGCTAGGATGTTGGTCCCCCTCCAGTTAAGGTGCAACCCGTCCCTTTTATTACAGGTCACCCCTGCCCCGGAAGAGATCCCAATGATCCAGAAATCTGAATCATTGCCCCCTGCACCAATACCTCAGCCACACATTCATTCCCTCTATTTACCCGTTCTTACCTTCACTAGCACGAGTTACTGGAAGCAATCCAGAGATCAGTACCTTGCAGGTCCTGCTTTTCACTCTTCCGCCCAATTCCATAAATTCTTGTTGCAGAACCTCCTTCCTCTTCTGACATATATCATTTGTGCCAACATCCGCAACAACCTCCGGCTGCTCCCCCCACTCTTGAGGATGCTGTGCAGCCGCTCCGAGATGTCCTGGACCCTGGCACCAGGGAGACAACACACCATTCTGGAGTCTCGCCTGCTGCCGCAGAATCTCCTGTCTGCACCTCTGACGATGCAGTCTCCCATCACTACATCACTCTCTGCCCTACGTCACTCTTCCCCGTTGAACCTCGCCACCAGGGTTGGAATTACATCCCTGGCTACCACTCAACCGTGTCACGTCATCTGCTCCCCACAGGGTGTACCTGTTTTCAATAGGTACAGCCACCTACATGCCACGTTTACTCCTCTTTCTCACAGTCATCCACCTTCGCTCTTCCTGTATCCTTGGTGTGACAACCTCACTGTAGGTCTTGTCCAGGAAACTCTCGTTTTCCCGGATGGTCCTGAGGTCATCCAGCTGCTGCTCCAGTTCCCCAACACGTTCATTCAGGAGCTGCACCTGGACACATTTCCTGCAGGTGTAGTTGTCAGAAGCACCAGCGGTGTCCCTGACTTCCCACATCCTGCAGGAAACACAATGTACCAACTTGCCTGCCATTTCTTCAGTGGACAAAAAATCACAAATTTCAAATCAAGTGTAGCCTCCTTTCCTCAGCCTCCTGCCGCAGACTCTCGAACCAAAGACTCACATTCCCTCAACAAGGCCGCTCCCCAACAGGCCGCTCCCCTCGAGCAAGTCCTACTTTTAGGAGTCGGATAGCGGTGGGGAAGAAACTGTTCTTAAGTCTAAAAATACTTCCATCACTACACTCTGTTTTTTATGGATAAGCCTGTTCTGAATCCTAGTTGCCAGGTCACTGTGGACATGCATCTTGATCTTCTGGATCGGCCTACCACGAGGGACTCTGTCAAATGTTCAGTGCTATTTGGGATGGTTTAAATTAGATGGATTGTGGGGGACGGATCTCAGACCACCGAGGAGACAGATGAAAAGTTGGGGGTAAATACTTTGTTTGAATTAAAGGAGATGTCTGAATGATATTTGCATGAAAATGCAGAGAAGATTTATAGATTGCATCAGACTCACTTTCCTGCTTGCTGTTGTCAGTGGAGGGAAAAATGCTTTTCATAAACACAGAACTTGCTTCAAACAAAATTGCTCAAATCTTTCTTGTAGGTAATGTCTCTTTAATAACTCAGAACGAATATGAAAACAGCAGTAAGCGATATTGTTTTTTCATATAAATTAGATGCAATAAGTGAAGCAATTTATTTTGATCAGATAACTGGCTTATTTTCATAAGGAAAGCTTTAGAAGGATGTAATTCGGTTGAATATGAAATCATGTCCAATTTTCAGGAGATGGTCAATATAAAAAAGCCGATTGCCCTGGAGAAGATTGAAATAAACATTCTGAATCATCTTCATCATGGAAGTGTTGGAGTGCACAACCAATGTTTCAGAGAGCGTAGAACTGATAGCAATCCCTCAGTGGTTTCCTACGAGAGCTGTTTGGGAATTGGCTAATACATTTATCAACACTGGATGTCAGCCAATTCAAGAATATCAGTGTTTTCTTAATCTCGCAATTACCAGTACCAGCTTTTATCACATTGTGCAACTGTATTACAGGCTGCGTGAGGTTACTGGAATGATCTGGCTCAAAGCCTGTGGTTAAAACTCATGGGTGTTACTTCCAGCAGTTTTACAAGCTGCCCGAGGTCGATGCAGACTGCGGCTGCTCACACATTCCCTGTGATCCCCCAGGAATTTCTCCGAGAGTCCATGAAAGGTGACCAAGAGATGGGAGACACCCTCTCCAAAACTTTGAAATTATTTAAAAAAATTCAATGATCGCAGGTGACGCCATTGCCCGTGATTGCTAATTAGGTCACTGCTGTCATCAAATCATGTAGTAGCTATATCACACTTAGAACCATTCCATGCAAAGCACGGAGATAAGTTGACAGGCAACTATTGGCCAGGACTCTGCAGACATTCTCCCCAAACTTCTTCTGATAATTGGCAGGGAATTGCTTATGCACACCTGAGAGGGCAGAGTTTGTGTTCGCTTAACATCTCAAAGATGATCTCTCTCTCTCCCAGTACAATGTTGCCTCAGTCCATTGAAAGAGTCATAGAATTATAAAGCAAAGACACAGCCCTAATTGCCCATGCCAACCAATTGCTTAAATGAGCTAGTCCCATTTGTCCCAGATCCCTCTGAACGTTCTTACCCATGTACCTATCCGAACGCTTTTAAACTTTGTAATTGTACCCACCTCTGCCACATCCTCTGCCAGTTTGTTCCATATACCCATCACATTCTGTGTGAAAGTGTCTTTTAAATCTTCCCCTTCTCACCTTAAACACATGTCCTCTAGTTTTAGCCTCTCCTACCCTGTGACCATACCTTCTCTATTCCCCTCATGATATTATAAACCACTTTCGCCCTTGTCTTTTCACTTGTGCAACTTGGCATTATTCTGCAGTGGTCTCACTTTCACAGTTGGACCATGTATGATGCAGTATTATGTTGCAGTGAGGGGAATTTCTGGAACTTAGTGGTTCATAGCTATCGTATCCACTTTTGTTGCCTGATCACAATCGTAATTGTAATTTATTACCCAAGTATGTTTTGCAACACACAAGGAATTTAGTTTGCCAAACAGTCATACCAAAAAAGCCACACAACGACATAATTTTTTTGACATAAGCATCCACCACAGAGGCTCCTCCACATTCCCCACCGTGATGGAAGGCAATAAAGTCTTACCTTCTTTCCTCCTTTTCTCCCACGGTCGGGGGCGTCGAACCATCCGCAGTCGGGGCGATTGAAGCTCTCGCAGCCAGCGATCGAAGCTCCCGTGATCGGGGCGGTCGAAGCTCCTGTGGTTCGACCTCCCGAAGCCGGTCCTGAACCAGGGACCGTGAGCTCCACGTTGTTAAAGTCTGAAGGCCCCCGTGGTTGGAGCTTCTGGAGGTCGATCCCTGGCAAAGGGATCGCCAGCTCCGAGATGTTAAGTCCGCAGGTCCCCGCGGTTGGAGCTCCGAGGTCCCAGCAAGAGGCCACCAGCTCCACGATGATAGGCCGCGGTGCAGACGGAGATACGACATGGAAAAAGTCACATCTCCATCGAGGAAAGAGATAAAAAAAGTTTCCCCCACCTCCCCCCACATAATACAAAACTAAAGATAAACTAAAACATACATTTTACAACAACTAAAAACACAAAGGAAAAAGACGAGGCAGAACATTGGCGAGGCAGCCATCGTTCGGCGCCCCCCTGGTGGTACTGATGGGAAGTTTGGCTGTAGTAGAACCCATGCAAAAGCATAAAGATTCAACAAGGTTCAAGAGGATGATAAATGGGTAGCACTCTTGCATGTGTTAATGTGTCAAAAAAAGAATTCAGTGGCTCACAGCAATCTGGTTAGAAAGCAGAACATGGAGTTAGGTGCTGGTACACACACTGTGTGAGCTGTAGTTCAGATGCATGTCCTTTCAGCCAATCCTTCTCTTCATAAATGCTACAATCGGTCTACTCAAGGCGCTTTCAAGAGTCTCACAGCCTCCTGCTCTTGATCTTATGTTAAACCTCACAGATGTTGTTTTGGACCGTAATCTTTTTATATCTCCTCAAACCCGTCAGATTCATGACTGTAACAAATTATGTTACATATTCAGTAAATGGCAAAGTGCATAGAAGGGTTGATGTATAGAATGACCTGAGGATGCAAGTTCATGGCACCCTGAAAATTGTGACTTAGGTGGATAGGGTAGATGTGTTTTGCTTGCTTGCAGAGGTAGTGTAAACCAAACAGAAAACAACATTGTGCAGCTGCATAAGACATTCACCAGGATGTTACGTGGAATAAAGGACTTTAGTTACAAGGAGAGATTAGATAGGGTGCGATTGTTCTCATTGTAGTGCAGGGTTTATAAAATTATGAGGGGCAAAGATAAGGTGAATAGACACAGTTTTTTTTCCAAAGGTAAGAAATTTAAAACTAAAGAATATAGGTTTAAGGTGAGAGGGGAGATATTTAAAGAGGATCTGAGGGCGGTGTTTTTCACATGGAGGGTGAAGGGAATATGGAATGAAATGAGCTGCCAGAGAAACTGTAGAAGCGGATACAATTACAATGTTTAAAAAGCATTTTGAAGGATACGTGGATAGGAGAGGAATGGGGACCAAATGCCGGAAAATGGGAATAGCACAGATAAGCAGCTGGGTTGGCGTGGATGAATTGGGCCGAAGGACCTGTGCTGTACCACTCTGTGACACAACCTTGCTGTCGAGACCACTCCCCTGACGGACTTTTGCCCAGTGTCCTGTTCATTCCCTGACCGTAATATTTGAGGGGCGAGATGAGAACTGTTAACCAGATACGAAGTACTCATTCAGCAGAATCAGAGAGGGAAATAATATATGAGGACTTTAGTTTTATTGGTGCTCTAACATTGACAGGGCCGTAACAGGAGCTGACAGATCTGACAAATTCATAGCGTGACAGTTTGAGAAATTGCAGTTTATTAATTCAAGTGTTTTATGCTGATAGTGTGAATGAAAGATGGCTAAGGAGTGAACAGCTAGAACAAGCTGTGTTGTTTCAGAAATGACCCCAAGCGGGACACTGCCGGTAATTGGCCCAGAGCTCTGCAAAGGTGTGGCGAGAGGGGCAAGTGGTAATAGACTGACTGTGAAAGCTCTTTAATGACTTGCTAGTGTAGACTTCCTGAACGCCCTAGTACATGTTGTAGAGTTTAATACTGTATACCGTGTGTGCATAGCATTTGTATACAGACTGAAACAATGCACAGCATGGTGCAGTGTGTATAAACATCAGTATTTGTGATTTCTATTCCCTCCTGCAGGGCCAGTGGGGTATAAAGGCCTAAAAGGCTATGGAAGATGCAGTCATGCAACCTGCTGCTGCCATGCAGCTCCAGTGACCAGGGCTCAATCTTGACCTCCGTCACTGTCCGTGTGGAGTTTGCAAACTCTCCCTAAGGTCACGTGGGTTTCCGCCAGCTGCTCCAGTTTCCTCCCACATCCCATAGACGTACGGGTTGGTAGGTTAATTGATAGGCAACCTATCCCTAGAGTGTAGAGGAGTGATAAAATCCAAATGGAGTTGGTGGGAATGTGGGCAGAATAAAAAGATATGAATGTAGGATTAGCATAAATGGGTGCTTGATGGTCACTGTGAACTCAATGGGCCTTAGGGCCTGTTTCTGTGCTTTATGCTTCTGTGTGTGACAGTCCCAGACTATGATGGAATATAGAATGCCAGCTCACCTGGTTGATTATGGACCTTTCACACCCGGCAGAGAGGGTGTTTTAGGCACATTGTGGTCCTAAAACATGAGGATTTCTGGGGTCCCTGGCGTACGGAAACATCATTCCACCCCAAGAAATGTGCTGCAGGACCCAGCGGCAGGGTGCCCATGGCTGTCCTGGTCCTAGGCCATTCACCCAAATCTTCTGCACACCCACCAGAACAGCTGGCCAGAGGTGTAGGTTATTGGTAAAGACTTTTCCCAGGCTGAGTTCAGGGAGTCATCAGCCACATGTCAGGGTGCAATGCATCTGTCCAGCATTTTGGAATATGGGGCAGGGGAGGGATTGAACATAGTTAGATTTGTAGTGGTGGGGATAGGACTAGCATGTGGGAATTCAGGGGCCACGGACAGTGGCCTCAAACTTGGTCAGTGTATGGAGTTAGGAGTGATCATAAGATTAGCTGGGGGGGGGGGTGGGGTGGGGAGGGGGTCCCAGAGTAATTAAATTAAACCTGGAGCACAGTGGTGCAGCTGGTGGTGCTAGTGCCTCACAGCTCCAGTGACCTATGTTCAATCCTGATCTCCAGTCCTGTTTGTATGGAGTTTGCACATTCTCCCTCTCACAGTGTGATTTTTCTCCCAGATGCTATGGTTTCCTCCCACTCGGGGCAGGTTAATTGGCTGCTGTACTCGGGGCAGGTTACAATGCATTTTTAGGTTAATCGGCTGCTGGGGAAGTTTATGGGAATATGGGCAGATTATAATGGGATTCGTGTAAACGAGTGTTTGATGGACAGTGCAGATGAATGGCCAAAAGGGCCAGATTTCATGCCGTGTGACTCTACCCCAAATGAAAACTAAACCAGGAAAAGCTGGAAACACTCAGTAGGTCCAAGCCATATCTGTGGGAAGAAAACCAGTCAATGTCTCAGATTGGTTTTTCATTGAAGTCATTAATTTACCCGGCAGGTAAAACCCAGTCCAACACTGCAGAAATAGTCTCGTTGTGTTGCCTGGGGATCCGACCTCATACAACCGGTGATGTTATGGCCATGCGGAATGTTCCAGGAGGAGCCTGTGTAAGGAATGATGTCATCCCATTCACCCCAACTCAGAAATCATATCAGAGTTCAAGGATGATTCATGACAAGAAATGCTGGGCAAGTTCTGATGTGGAACTAAACAAGGCAAATGGTCATTAAATCAATTTTTTCCAACAAATATTGATTTTCAATTGCTTAACAGAGAAAATGTGGCATTATGTGATTGAATTTTTGGGAAGTCGTATTAGGTAATATTAACTGGAATAGTTGGGTTGGTAAGTGCAAGGCATCCTCTTAATGTTCCAGAAAATATTGCAAAAAGCTGCAGAAACGTGAACGGTGAAATAAAAACTGAAACTGCCTGGGGATAAAAACTCGTCAATTCGGACAGCATCATTGGAGAGAGAAGCAATCAACCTTTCGGTACTGACGAAGGTTTGCAGACCCAAGACGTTGACTGGTTCTCTTGCCACACCTTTTGCCTGATTATGCTTTTGCAGCAGTTTATATCTTTGCTGTTGATGTATTCGGTATTCCTGGACACTTTTGAGACAGTTTGGATCTAAATCAGAATTTCTACTATTAAACATCGTAATTGGTATTACAATTAGTCTAATATTAAACAACCTAATTCTGCAAGAATGGGTATTCTGAAATGCTGTAAGAATTTGTAATAAAGGCTTCATGGGCAAATGGCCTCCTGCAATCCATTGCATTCAGCGTAACTGGTGTCAGGTAAGGCTGGAGGACCATTATCCTCCATAAGGCATCCTCCAGTGGCCAACATCACAGACCTGGCGAGGTGGGGAATGTACCATCAATTATTTCCATCTCACTAAGCTGGAGTACGTAGGATAGCGGTTAAATAATGGTTGTAAAGCACCTTCTTGGTATTGTCCGCTGAATTCAACAAGGTTGTGAGGCTGGTGTCCGAGTGATAGGAAAACGTGGAATCTTCGTAAATCCAAATATTTGGTATTGGTTTATTATTGACACGCAGACTGAGCTAAAGTGAAAAAAACAAGAAGAGTTTCCATTGTCAAACCAAAGAGTGCTCCGAAATACAAGCAGAATTATTCAGCATGTTAGGCAGCAACTATAATGTTTCAGGTTTAGGTAAGAACCAGGAAGGAGAGGAAAAAAGAGCAAGTGCCTGCTGTGGTAAGGAGATGGGTGTGGACTGTGCGGTGTAGACCTGAGATGTGAGAAAATCTGGGCTTGTTTCACGACTGAGATGCAGTTTAAGTGACTTTCTCTCTCGATCTTTTCCAGCCTGCCATTCTGGGACGTTTAAGGCAAAACAAGGCAGTGAGCTGTGCATCCCTTGCCCTGCCAACAGCAGGTCTTTGAATGAGGCTTCCAACGTGTGTTCCTGTCGTAACGGATATTATCGAGCGGACTTCGACTTGCCCGCGATGTCTTGTACAAGTAAGTAGAGACTGACTACTTGCAAGGAATGTGGCGATGCTTGAAACACCTGGATCAGTGCCTCTGCCTCTTTATTAAACATTGAGATGACCCTGCCCCAGATAACACTATTAATCAGATCTGAAGCAGGGTCTCAACCTGAAACGTCACCCATTCCTTCTCTTCAGAGATGCTGCCTGTCCTGCTGAGTTACTCCAGCTTTTTGTGTCTATCTTCGGTTTAAACCAGCATCTGCAGTTCCTTCCTACACAATATTAATCACATTTAGTTTCTACGAGGAAAGTAAATGTTTGTATATGTGTGTATGTGTAAATGATTGTAGTTGAGTACATGTTCTCATTGTACAATGGTGTGCATCTGGACATTTGTTGATACACATGAATCTAAGTGCAGTGGTTTCACATGACTATGCTCTGAAGCATTGGGGAGCATTTGTTCCTGCAGTCCAAACGCTCACAGATGCAAAACAGCTCCCCCCACCAGCCCCCACACAGACCTTTCTTTCCACACACCCGCTCCCATCACCGAGTTACTTATCCTTCCTTCACCCCCTCCAAATACTCATCACCCATCTCTCCTAATTCCAGGTCCACCATGTTACCTCCCCCGTTCCCACTACCCTCCCTCTGCTTTACATTTCATTTTCCATCTTCCTTTCTTAACTGATTCCATCATTTGTACCCCTTTGTCTTCTCCTCCTATTTCCAGAAGCCTTGGTTACTATCGCCACCCGTCTCTCCCCCTACCTGATTCATCTGTCCATCAGCTCCTCCTTACCTGGATCCACCTGCCAGCTCTGACCCCACCCCATCCCCACAACTCTTTCAATCAGCCATCTCCCCTCCACTCCCTTCAGTCTGAAGACGGGCCCTGAATTTATCCATTTCCCTCCGCAGCTGCTGCCTGATCCGCTGAGTTGCTCCAGCAGTTTTTGCTTGTGCTCAGGTAAAAACTGGGTATGTTTATAAAGACATCCATTTGGCTGCCCTCCTCATCCTGCCCGTTGCTGTGCCAGGAAACCGGCACGATTCACAACGAATGTCCCACAGCATGGGGCGGAGAGGCTGCCTGGCAGGGCTTGTGCGGAGGGGCCTGTGCGGAGCAGTGTGACTACCCACCACTGAGGTCTGATGCTCAATCAAAGGTGGCCAGCAGGTTGCAGCCCCTGCCCTTTATGCTGACAGACGGCACATATTCAGCGGTTGGACATGGTGGAAGCTCTGCTTGGCTGCCCCGCTCTCCTGAGTCTAGAGTTTTCTCTGTGGCAACAAGCTGACTGCTGGTTCAAGAGGGGAGATGTTCACGCCAGCAGCAGCCAGTTATACATCGCGCTATAAAATTGCCGATAATAGATCTTTTTGACACTGATTCTATTAATGCTCCCATTCCTGGGAGCGTATCTTGATCAGTGTACAATCATCTGTGTTTACATGAAAATGCACATGCACTTTTATATGCTTCCAGTATACACACACACACACACACACACACACACACACACACACACACACACACACACACACACACACACACACACATATATATATATATATACAGTATGTACACAAACAATGTGTAGGAAGGAACTGCAGATGCTGGTTTAAACCCGAAGAGGACCTGAGTTTGAAGAAGGGTCTCTTTTTTTAGATTTAGATTTAGAGATACAGCGCGGAAACAGGCCCTTCGGCCCACCGGGTCCTCGCCGCCCAGCGATCCCCGCGCATTAACACTATCCTACACCCACTAGGGACAATTTTTACATTTGCCCAGCCAATTAACCTACATACCTGTACGTCTTTGGAGTGTGGGAGGAAACCGAAGATCTCGGAGAAAACCCACGCAGGTCACGGGGAGAACGTACAAACACCGTACAGACGGCGCCCATAGTCAGGATCGAACCTGAGTCTCCGGCGCTGCATTCGCTGTAAAGCAGCAACTCTACCACTGCGCTACCGTGCCGCCCTTCTCAACTTAAGATTATTCGCTCTAGTTTTAGAATCCTCTACTCTGGGGAAAAGACTGCGAGCTTTTGTTTGCCCCTCTTGATTTCATACACCTCAGTAAGGACACCTTCTGTGCTCCAAAGAAAAAAAAGTCCCAGTCTATCTAATCTCTCCCTCTAACCCAACCACAGAAACCAGATAACATCCTGGAAAATCTTTTCTGCACCCTTGCCAAGTTAATGGCATCCTTCCTTCCCATCGCTGGGTGACCAAAACTGCACACAGTACTCCAAATGTGATCTCACCAACTGTTACAGCTGCATCATGATGTGCCTTCTTTTGCTCTTCGGAATCTTTCTAATGAAGTGTAGCATGCCAACTGCCTTCTTCACCACACCATCCACCTGACTCATTACTTTTAGCAAACTGCACCTGTACTCCCAGATCTCTCTGTTTGCAGCTCTCTCTAGGACTCTACTATTTACTGTGTAAATCCCTCCCTGGTTTTTGTAGAGTTAAATTCCATTTGGCATTCCTTGGCACACCTCCGCAACTGATCTAGATCTTGTTGTAGCCATAGGTATCTTTCTCTTTGTCCACTGCACCACTAATTTTGGTGTCATCTACAAATTTACGTATAATGTTAACTATAACCTTCTAGACTATCCTCCCATGTGGAACTTTGTCAAAAGTCTTGCTAAAGTCTATACAGACAATGTCCATTGCATATTTAGTAGAGTTCTAAGGCCACTCAGCCAAACAGTCCTTTGCTAACCCTTCGTGAGAACTGTTCCATTCCCTGACCCTTGCCACAATCCATTTGTCTTCTTCCCTTGGAGAATGTATCCAGTTTCTCTTTCAATTAGCTGCCTCCTCCACAGCCCTTTCAGGCACAGCCATTTGAATGACAGTAATTTGTTCTGTAAAAAGAAATTTTACTGTGTGGTCTCTTTTGCTGCCGGATAACTTCCATCTGAATATGCTATGCCAGGTGAATTTCAGCCTGCAATTGGGAAAGGGTTGGTGAATCATTCTTGATTTTGTTTCCTGTGCCTCTGGTATTGAACCAATGGCTCCATGTGCATATTTAGCAGCCCTCTCAGCTTGTGCTATCACATTCAAAGGCCCAGTGTGCTTCGTTTTTGCGGCCATTTTATAATGATAGCATCTGGTTCTAATTACCGTTGCTTGCTCACTCTGCCAAAGAGAAAGTCTTCTCTGGTAAATGTCACCGGGCGACGTCTGCCAGTGTGCCTGTGTTATACTGCTGTCCTCCTTGTCATTCTCGATAATGCTTTCATGTTTTGTAACATGTGAAAGCTTTGAGATCAAGCCCCACATCCTTCCAGACACCGGAATACCAAAATAATAAAGGACAACGATGGCAAACTGATAACTGAGGAAGACCACTATGTGCTTCCCTCCAGCTGAAAAGCAACCCATCAGTTACTCTCTGCTTCATTAATCCTTGCACAATTTCATACCTTCAATACTCAAAGGACTGTAAACTAGGAACTGGGAAAGTGTCATAGAATCGTAGGGAAAAATATTTTAAAACGGGTCCTTTGGCCCACCAAGTCCGTACCGACCATCAACCACTCATTCAAGAAGAATTAATCTACCTTTGCCTGCCTGTCATGAGCAGACGTTCTTCTGTGCCCTAAATGTTGATGGTTCACTCCTTGAACCTATTCTGCCCAATGTCCCCATGGGCCATTATTAACACATCGCACATTGTTACCTACCTTGCGAAAGTTCTGCACAACTTCATCCACACTACCCTCATCAACCACATGCTGTTATTCAGTCAAAGTATTTAAACAGGCTGGTCTAACACAATGTGCTTTTAACAAATACAAATCCACTTTATAACTGGCGTAAGCCAAATGCCAATTAATTTTCACTGGGAGTATCGTCCCATGTTGTAAATCCTGCCTCGAGAGGAAGATTGTATAACTGTCAGTTAAGGAGCTGCATTCCTGCATTCCCTAAACCCAGCACTTGTGTGGTCTCACCAACTGTACAAGATGTTGGTGAGGCCACACTTAAAGTATTGTGTGCAGTTCTGGTCATCTAGGTATAGAAAATATATCATTAAGGTGGAAAGGTAGCAGCAAAGTTGCACAAGCATTTTACTGGAACTGAAGAGCCTGTTATAAGAAGAGACTGAATAGATCAGACACTTTTTCCTTAGAGCATAGGAGACAGAGAGGTGATCTTATGGCCATATAAAAAACACCTTGTGTGCTGTAGATAAGATGAATGATCACAGTCTTTTTGCCCGAATAGGGGAATCTAAAACTAGAGGGCATAGATTCAAAGTGAGGTGGGAAAGATTTAAAAGGGACATGAAGGGCTAAAGTCACTGAGAGAGAAAGTCATAGAGTCATACAGTGTGGACTGTGTCCCAAATTGCCCACACCGACCAACATGTCCCATCTACACTAGTCCCACATGCCTGTATTTGACCCGAATCCCTCTAAACCTGTCCTACCCATTTACCTGTCTAATTGCTTCTTAAACGTTGTAATAGTTCCTGCCTCAACTCCTTCTTCCAGCAGCTCGTTCCATATACCCACCACCCTCTGAATGAAAACGTTACCCCTCAGATTCCTATAAAATCTTTCCGCACGCACTTTAAACCTATGTCCTCTAGTTCTCGATTCCCCTACTGTGGGCAAGAGATTCTGTGTGTCCACCCGATCTATTCCTCTCACGATTTTATACACCTCGATTAGATCACTCCTCATCCTCCTGCACTCCAGGAAATAGAGTACCAGCTTGCTCAACCTCTCCCTATAGCTCAGACCCTTGAGTCCTGGCAACATCCTTGTAAATCTTCTCTGCACCCTTTCCAACTTAACAACATCTTTCTTTTAACATCGTGCCCAGAACACAATACTCTAAATTGCAGCCTCACCAACGGTTTTATATAACTGCAACATGACCTCCCATCTTCGAAGGCCAATGTGCCAAAAGCCTCTTTGATCACCCTAACTACCAATGACGTCACCTTCAAGGAACTATGTACCTGCACTCCTAGATCCCCCTGCTCTACAACACTTCCCAGAGACCTATCATTCACTGTGTGATGGTGAACCGTGGATATATTGAATGAGTTGCTACAGGATGTGATGAAGGTAGGTAGTTACAATGTTTAAAAGACATTTGGACTGGTACATGATAGAAAAGGTCCAGAGTATATCGGCCCAATGCAGGTAAATGAAACTTGATCAGGTAGGCAACTTAGTCAGCATGAACAAGTTAGGCTGAAGGGCCTGTTTGCGTGCAGTATAACTATGATTATGACTCTTCAATGTGCAATTTCAGGCTACCTATTGGGTGTTACTTGATATTACTGAGCTTTTAAGGAAGCAAAATACATATTGCAGTTAGTTCTCAACTTATTGCCATGGATTTGCTTTGTGAGTCCTAGTTCCATAAGCCTACAGTCCTCACAAATGAGTTAGAGAACCAAGTCACCAATACATTTCCACCTCCTGCTGCTGCGATCTTTTCTGAAGTGACATGAAAGTTAAGATGCAAAACAAAGACTAAATCGGGGAGAGAAAGGGATTCAGCCTCCAACTGAATGAATTTCACGTGTTTCTAACTTCCCCTTCTGCTCCCTCATCCCTCATGAAAGATCGCTGGCTCTTTGCCACTGTCTCTCTCTCATATCCTGACTCCAGCTCCCAAACCAGCTGCATTTGAACAAAAACATATCTCAACATTTTTCTCGGTTGAGGGGGAGCATATTCTCCCTGGTCCAGTGAAATTACTTGCAACCATGTTCCTCTTTCACACAGTCTATCTGGCTTAAAAAGCAGCATTCATTTAGGATTCCCCACCCCCACTGCAAGCTTACATTAGCATTAACAGTAACATGGCGTTAATCCCTCGAGCAATAACGTGAGAGCAATATTTTGGTGCAGTTGAGTACAATACCCTTCTCTGTCCACTTGCAAGCTTACAATTAGCGAGCACTCTCACCAGCTTTGATTTTAGCTGGTGCCTCTCAAAGGAAGTACTGACTGCAAATGACACATGCTCAGACACTGCAGCAAGGCATGTCAAATTGCCAGCCTGACGTTGTATCAGAGTTGGGAGGTTGGTAACAGCACCGTGCCACATCATGTAGGTGGTACCCTGTCTGATGTGCTGGAGCACAATGCATTGAAAGGTACTCTGCCCTATATTGTTGGGGTTACGTTTGGTGTTAACATCCTCTTACTGCATTACTTGTACATTGCTCATGAGCCGAGATCCCCCCCCCCCCCCCTAGTAAATAAGACCTTCCTTGCGACCGGAGACACGGGAGACTGCAGATGCTGGAATCTTGAGCAAAAAACAAAGACAGACTCAGTGGGTCAGGCAGCATCTGTGGCGGGAAATGGCAGATAACTGATGGAGTAGACTGGAGACAGCTGAAAAAAAGAGTTGAGGGGAAAGGGTGCAGCAAGAGGTGGCTCATGACAGGTGTATCAGGGAAAGAGGGTACAGTTGCCAGAGGAGTCAAGTGGAGAAGAGAGCGGAGGTGATAGTAATCAAGACTGAAGGTGATAAATGGAGATAAAAGGGTGCATATGGTGGAATCTGGTAATAAAGGAAGGTGAGGAGTGAAATGTAGCGCTGGAAGGTGGGATGGGGATAGACGGGAATGGAGGATGAAGAAAACTGGGGGACCCGGAATAGGGAGGGGTGGGTTATGAGAGACGGTGGAGGAGGGGGGAAGGAACTGGGTGATAGAGGTTGCTGGATTGGAAAGAACTTTATGTACGGGTGATGGGTTGTAGTTAAATTGGGTAGACGAGGAGTGATTGACCTGAAATTGAATAGAATTCAATGTTCGTCTTGTTGGGTTGTGGACTAACTAAGTGGAATAGGAGGTGCTGTTCTTCCAGTTTGCGTTTGGCCTCACTCTGGCAGTGGAGGAGGCCGAGGACAGACAGGTTGGCATGGCAATGGGAATTAAAGTGCTCTTTCTTGAAACAATTTCACTTATATCAATAAAAACAAAATCCCCACATAAAGCCAAATCTAAATGAATCCCAGAAACTAGTAAAGTGGTTAAAAACCAACTTTATGAAGGGAACATTACAGCTATTCCCAAGCAGTCCATCTGCACCTCCTAGTGGCCTGCTTAGCTGCCATGTTGCCTTGAGGTAACAGGCAGAGGCCATTTTGTACAGAGCAGAAGAGTTTAGATTTTTTTTTAACTGCTGGAGGAACTCAGTGGATCAGACAGCACTTATGAAGACAGAGTCTTCATAATGTTTTGTTTTCGGTAATGTTTTGGGTCGAGATCCTGCATCGACTGAGAGTGAAGAGGGAAGATAGCCGTGCAAAGAGGTGAGAGGGGGCATTACACAGTGACTGATAGGTGGCAGGGGCAACCAAGGGGATGATGGGCAACTTCGGACCAGATGGGGTGGAGGGGAGAGTGGTAATAGAGACAGAGGGTGGAAGTTGATAGTGGAGGCAAAAGAGGCTGCAAATACGAGAATTTGATAAGTAAGGAAGGAAGAATCTGATGTAAGAGTTGGATATTCTCTTGTGGAAAGGGCAGTTTCAGCAGGGAAATTAGCCTGTCTCGCCTGGGCTCAAATGTCATGACATTCAACCATTCAAATCAGCCAGAAGGCAGGCACAACCAAACTGATTAACCGTGTAGGAAGGAACTGCAGTTGCTGGTTTAAACCGAAGATAGACACAAAATGCTGGAGTAATACAGCAGGACAGGCAGCATCTCTGGAGAGACGGAGTGGGTGCCGTTTCGGGCCGAGACCCTTATTCGCAGGCAGTGCGAGCCACTCTGACAAAGTGGAGTGAAGCTGATGACAAATTTGTCAGAGGTTACTAGCTTTAAATGAATCATTGTGAAACTGCAGCAAAGACTCAAGGTGGAATCGGCCTGGCCATTGGTGTTGAGGGGAAGGTCACGGTCAATGAATGTCACAACTCCTCACTGATGGCCTGGTCACAAGAAGTGCACAGCTCTCTCCCTGATAATGTGGGACTCCCCACTACCTGCTACCTGGTGCTTGATTACTGTTAGAGAAAGTCAGGCGGGGGGGACAAAGGTGTCACATGGTGAAAGTACCATCTCCCATAATTACTATCCCGCCCTTCACAACCACGTCTGGTTAGATGGAAGCTCCAGTTTCATCACATGGCTCCTGCTGCTTTCCTCCCACCCTGCTTGTCGTCTTGTCTATGGTCTCTCCGTACAACAAAATTCTTCGCTGTCTGTGTTAACCCTTACAATCCACTTTCAGTGAAGTTTGTGACCAATAAATAAGTTGAAGGAAGTGTACAGACTGGGGAAGGATGGTTGATTTTCTCCCCGTTGGACATTTGTGAGCCAGACTGGTGTTTATAACAATAGATTTATGGCTGTCAAGACTCAGGAGACTCCAGATGCTGAACTCTTAAGCACAAAACAAAGTGTCGCTGCGGTTTGTGTTATGGCTATTGTTGCTGAGACCAGCTGCTTATGTTCTTATTCCGGTTTATTATTTGAATTGTTCTTAGCAGTTTGGAAATTGTGCAGTGTCAACTTAGTAACCTTTAATATTCCACCTTTATAAGTAAGATGCAGTGGAAGGAGTATGAGATCACTCTGGCACAGTCCCCCTGCCCAGAATTGCTACCCTTGACCTTCTGTCACCAGTAATAAAAAAGTCTAGATGTTGTAAATATGTAGTTGGTGAGGTCATATCTATGGAAAAAGAAATTGTTCACGTTTCAAGTCCGGGACTCTTTAACAGAACTGGGAACAAGCGGAAACAGACTAATTTTAATTAGCAGAGGGTAGAGAGGGATTGGTAGGACAAAGAAAGTGTTATCTCTGATAGGGTGAGACCAGGTGACTTAATGTTAAGTAACCGTTAAAATCAGATCCGTTGTAAAATGTGTTGCTAAAAGTAAGACCGACAAGTCAAGATGGACCATACTGGTTCCAGTGCCTTGGAGGTCTGGGTTGAATGCTAATCTCACTAGCCCTGGACAACCTTGACTCAACAGCAATGTCTGAATGATTGCAGGGCAGCAGAAGACTGCTGCAAGCTTTGATAGTCAGCAAAGCCTGACCCTGCACTCTGCCAGCAGTTAAAGCTTTGATGGATTTTTAACAGATTTTGAAACATGCCTGATGTTAAAAAGACATTTTAAAATATCTAAGTCAAGTCGAGTTTATTGTTACATTTGAATTTTGTTTATTTTCACTGTACCAAAGTACAGTGAAAAGCATTTTGTTGCTTGCTAACGAGTCAGCGGAAAGACAATACATGATTACAATCAAGCCATCCACAGTGGACAGATACATGATAAAGGGAATAACGTGAATAACATTCAGTGCAAGGTAAAGTCCAGTAAAGTCTGATCAAAGATAGTTGAAGAGCCTCCAATAAGGTAGATAGTAGCTCAGCATTGTTCTCTGGTTGTTGCCTGATAAAAGCTGGGAAGAAACTGTCCCTGAATCTGGAGGTATGTGTTTTCACCCTCCTATACCTCTTGCCTGATGGGAGAGGGGAGAAGAGGAAGTGGCTGAGGAGCGACTCATCCTTGATTGTGCTGGTGGCCTTGCCGAGGCAGCGTGAGGTGTAAATGGAGACAATGGAAGGGTGGTTGGATTAGGTGAAATGAGAATCTTAGTTGCAGCAGCATCTCTGGGATGCAGACTCAAGAAAGCATGCAAAAGCGAAATGATACATGTATTATACATCATCTCCAAAGTCCTAGACCTAGACGTTGCCAGCCCCCACTGCCACTGGATCCTTGACTTTGAGCCATTTTCAGTCCCCGACTATACTCCCCGTACACTCATGATTCTGCAGCCAAATTCAGCTCTAACTCCATCCACAAGATGGAGTCTGCAGATGACACCACTATGATGGACCAGATCATGAATATTGATGAGATGGAGTACATGAGGGAGAAAGAATACTTAGTTTCATGGTGTTAGAATAGCAATCGCTCCCTTAATGTCAGCAAGACGAAGGAGCTAATTATCGACTTCAGGAAACCTGGTGGAGAACGTGTCCCAGTTAATATCAATGGTGCCGAAATGGAAATATTTAAGAGCTTCAAGATCCTTGGTGTGAATATTACCAACGATCTGTCATGGACTAACCTTACTGATGCAATAGTCAAGAAAGCACATCAATATTTCTACTTCAGGAGAATTAATTTGGCATGTCTCCAATGCTCTTACAAACTTCAACATATGTACCAATGTATGTGGGAAGGGATAGGCTTGTTGCTTGGCTCATGCCTAAGGCTGGGGTGCGGTTACTTTGAGAGAGCTGAGCTGGAGTCGTTTTTGGGAAATAATGGCAGGAGGTGGAATTAATCCTACTTCCACTCAATGATGGTCTTCCTGAGATTTAATCTCCTCCCACCTACTAGTGTCACCACCTAACACTTCTAAAACTGCGGCAACAGTAACATAAGATATTGGCCTGGGTTCAATCCTGAGTCTGGGAGCTACCTGTGTGGAGTACTGCCTGTGATTGTGAGGGTTTCCTCCAGGAACTCCAATTTCCCTCCACATCCGGTGGGGATTAGTGGGGTAATTGGCTGTTGTACATTGGCCCCAGTGTAAATTACCCCCAGTATAATTGCCACCCAGGGTGAGCTGTGGTATCTTGGGCAGGTGACTGGGATAAAACAATAGGAATAGTGTTAAGATTAGTGGTAAATGGGTGGTTAATAGTAGGTGCAGGCACAATGGGCCAATGGGCCTGTTTCTGTGCTGTATATCACTCAAAACTCAATAAATGGAATATGAGCACATGTACAGATATATTTAACACAGGGTTTTTTTTGGCTACAGAATGTGGGTAAAATTTGATTCAAAATTTAAACGTGTAGATTTATAGGTTAGAAGTAGGTTTGGTTAGAAGGGGATCTTATCGAAACGTATAAGATTATTAAGGGGTTGGACACGTTAGAGGCAGGAAACATGTTCCTAATGTTGGGGGAGTCCAGAACAAGGGGCCACAGTTTAAGAATAAGGAGTAGGCCATTTAAAACGGAGATGAGGAAAAACGTTTTCAGTCAGAGAGTTGTGAATCTGTGGAATTCTCTGCCTCAGAAGGCAGTGGAGGCCAATTCTCTGAATACATTCAAGAGAGAGCTGGATAGAGCTCTTAAGGATAGCGGAGTCAGGGGGTATGGGGAGAAGGCAGGAACAGGGTACTGATTGAGAATGATCAGCCATGATCATATTGAACGGCGGTGCTGGTTCGAAAGGCTGAATGGCCTCCTCCTGCACCTACTGTCTATTGTCTAAGTAAGAGAGAAATAAATAATGGTCTTTGAGCTACAGTATGTATCGTGAAATATGTGACACAGTGGGTATGGTGAAATATGTTTCATACATAACGGTTCTGACTTACCATCCTCAGCAGTTGGGAATGTAAAATATCTCAGACCGAAGACCAGTCCACACCTGATATCTGGGGCAAGCAGAGGGGAAGAGGAGATGCAGGAGCCTGCCACTGTGGGAAGGTGAACTGGCGTTATAAACTTGTAACAAGATTGTGTTCCTCATGGTTCACTGATCTCCAAGCCTCACCCTGTCCAGGTTTTACCGCATCCAGGAGATCTCACAGCTGTGGGGAAGGGAGGACAGCTCTGAGAAAAAAAGTAAGTTGCAAAATAACATCAATGCCCACTGGTTGGGGAGATGAGGGAATTTGTTGTTTGTGCCAACATGGTCATGGACTCCGCACTGTGAATGCGCAGGCATTAGGCTGTGATCTCCTGCTTCCACGCACTGCACTATTACACAGTACGCAAGGTGAAATGGCAGGAACTGGGCTGGGACTGGAGGTTCGCGGAGGTTGGAGACCCAGTTGCGTTGAATTGGGTTGCTGAATTATCTGAGGAACATGAGCTTTTATTTTCTCAATTGATTCTTGTCTCAGGAATGGCAGCATTTATTTCCCACCTCTTATTGTCCCGGAGAAAATGTCAGCGTGTTGCCTTCTTGAACCATTACAATCCTTCTGGTGCTAGTTCTCTCACAGTTACTGATGGGAAGGTAGTTCTTTACCTGGATACGATGGAGGATCAGCGCTGTATTTCCAAGTCAGATGATGTGGGGCATGAAGGGAAAATTGCAGGAAATGGTGATGCCATGCAGCTGCTGCTTTTGTGTGAGGTGTCATTGTTGGACGATACAATTCCACACCATGATCCACTGCGTCTATGTCACTGCTCAACAACACATCAACACTGCTTTCCATTAACAAAGCTACTCCACTTCCGATCTCCTTTTTGCCTATTTTTACGAGCATTGAACAACCTAGAATACTGAGCTCCCAATCCTGGTCAGCCTGCAACCACCACTCTGTAATTGCTATTAAATCAAACTCATTTATTTCGATCTGTGCTGTCAACTCATTTATCTTGTTACAAATGGTACATGCATTCAGGCCTTTGAGCTTTGACCTTTTTAGTTGTTACTTATTCCGATTCCAATTTGTGATGCGTACTTTTGCTTCCATGTTCTACTCCTCTATGACATGCTTTGATTTCCCTTCACCACTTCCCCATTCAGTGCCACTTTTATTTGATTTATTAAATTTCCCATCAGTTGCACCTTCCTCACTGACATTAGTTTAAAGCCCAGTCTCGAACCCTAGTTGTACCCTGTACTAAGCCCCAAGTCCCAGCAGAGTTCAGTTGATGCCCGTCCCAGTGGAACAGCCCTTTCTTCCCCCGGTACTGTTGCCATTGCCCCACCACTTGAAACACATTTCTCCCACGAGGCCTTCAGCCGTACGATTGCTTCTCCGATTTTATTTACCCGTGTTCTTTTATTACACCCAATTTTTTCAAGTCAAACCGAGTTTATTGTCACATGCATAGATATGGTGAGGGATAGGTACAATGAATTTCCCAAAAATAAAACCATATTCTGAGTTCCTGTCTCAGGAATGTGAAAATAATTCCTTTTCTGGAATTGCAGCTGCAATTGTGGTTTGAAGAAAGCTGTTAGGTGGAAGCTTGCTGGTGTGAGGTACACCAGTTTGTTGCTCACAAGGCCACTCACAGCACCTTGAGAATGGAGCTTGGCCCAATGCAGTCAGAGGTACTCTGAGGATCTCGGGGAAGACCGGGGTGAAATGCAGTGGATCATGCTAGAACAGGAGTCAGCAATGTTGAGAGTCAGAGGGTTGTTCGGATTTAGAGTCTGAAGTTTGGACATAAGTAGTTGCTGAAGGACTTCAGATATGCAACTGGAATTGTGTGGGGTAGTGACAGGTGCATGTGCAGGAGGACATCTCTAGCTATATGGGAAGCACCAATTTGTGTTGTGGTTGACTCCTTAAACCAACGCCACTTTAGGCTATAATCTTCGAATTTAGGCCTGATTTAGTGTGAGTAGCTAGCACCTTTAATGCTTCAGATGCATAGATGAGTCAGTGGAGATAATGGCAAAATGTTTGCTGTACACTGTTTGACATCACTGCACATGTTTAGGAGTGTGTGGCCATGTGTGTGTGTGTGTCTCTCTCTCTCTCTCTCTTTCTCTCTCTCTCTCTCTCTCTCTCTCTCTCTCTCTCTCTCTCTCTCTCTCTCTCTCTCTCTCTCTCTCTCTCTCCCTTTCCCTCTCTCACACACATGTATGCGCACGCACACATGCGCACACACACACATACACAAATACACACACACATGCACGCACACACATACTAACACAAACACACACCCCTTTGAAGCTGTTGTGTTTTAGATACAATCATTTTGTGAGGTACAATATTGGATGCAAAGAGCTCCTTCCAATAATTTTCATCCCAAAACTCTGAGCACCTTTCTTTGATTAGGTGCCAATCAGTCATCAGTTGAAAGTAAGCAATCTTTCACCACCTACGCAGGCTGAGGTATCTGAAGTTCGAAATGTACTTTCACTCAAAATGCTTTTGTTATCAAAGTTTTCAAGCAAAATTACTTCAGGATTGGGAGTAACTGCTGCTGTTCTCATGATTATCAGTCTTTGTATCTATTTCAAAGCTTCGCATGATTAAGTAAACTTTTATACCTCCAGATACCCCAAGGTACAGCAGCAACAGATTGGGATTTTATGAGGTTGTTAGGGGCATGCTGCTGAGATATAGAGCCAGTTACCGAGTGTTATCTCTGGTCTGTGAGTCACACGGAGAAAAACAGTTGTTTCAGAATCAACTTGATTCCAAGGGACCTGAACATCTGTGTAGGAAAGAAGTGCAGATGCTGGTTTAAATCGAAGGTAGACACAAAATGCTGGAGTAACTCAGCGGGACAGGCAGCATCCCTGGAGAGAAGGAATGGGTGACGTTTTGGGTCGAGACCCTTCTTCAGACTGAACATCCTCCATATTTCAGGAAGCCTACTTTTTTGGCCTGGGTTCCTGCTTCTATCCTGGTTGTCACAAAACTGGAATTTAGAAGGATGAGAGGAGATCTTATCGAAACGTATAAGATTATTAAGGGGTTGGACACGTTAGAGGCAGGAAACATGTTCCCAATGTTGGGGGAGTCCAGAACAAGGGGCCACAGTTTAAGAATAAGGGGTAAGCCATTTAGAACTGAGATGAGGAAAAACTTTTCAGTCAGAGAGTTGTGAATCTGTGGAAATCTCTACCTCAGAAGGCAGTGGAGGCCAATTCTCTGAATGCATTCAAGAGAGAGCTGGATAGAGCTCTTAAGGATAGCGGAGTCAGGGGGTATGGGGAGAAGGCAGGAACGGGGTACTGATTGAGAATGATCAGCCATGATCACATTGAATGGCGGTGCTGGCTCGAAGGGCCGAATGGCCTCCTCCTGCACCTATTGTCTATAAAACATTCTTATGCCAGTTGGTTAGCGAAGGTCTTGGTTCTGTCTATTATGAGGACAGATTAGGTAAAGGGGAAGTATGACGAGACCTTGGTGTCCTTGTACACCAGTCACTGAAAGTAAGCGTGCAGGTACAGCAGGCAGTGAAGAAAGTTAATGGCATGTTCACCTTCATAACAAGAGGTTTTGAGTGCAGGAGCAAAGAAGTCCTTCTGAGGTTATATAGGGCCCTGGTGAGACCACATCTGGAGGATTGTGTGCAGTTTTGGTTTCCTAATTTGAGGAAGGACGTCCTTGCTATTGAGGCAGTGCAGCGTAGGTTCACGAGGTTAATCCCTGGGATGGAGGAACTGTCATATGAGGAAAGATTAGGAAGACAAGGCTTGTATTCACTAGAGTTTAGAAGGATGAGAGGGAATCTTATAGAGACGTATAAAATTATGAAAGGACTAGACAAGCTAGATGCAGGAAAAATTTAAAACTGAGGTGAGAAGAAACTTTTTCACCCAGTGATTTGTGAATTTGTGGAATTCTCTGCCCCAGAAGGCAGTGGAGGCCAATTCACTGGATGAATTTAAAAGAGAGTTAGATAGAGCTCTAGGGGCTAGTGGAATCAGGGGATATGGGGAGAAGGCAGGCACGATCAGCCATGATCACAATGAATGGCAGTGCTGGGTCGAAGGGCCAAATGGCTTCCTCCTGCACCTATTTTCTATGTTTCTATGACTAAGTATTGTCTGCAGCTTGTCTTGAGTGTATTATTTAAGAGGAGATCACCATAAACCATAACCATAACCATAACCATAACAACACTTTATTGTCACTCGGCACAACACCGAGCGAAATTTCAGCAGTCACACAAAATACAGCAAAAAAGAAAAGAACACAGGACACCCGACCCCAACACAAACATCCATCACAGTGACTCCAAACACCTCCTCACTGTGATGGAGGCAACAAAACTTCCCCTCTCTTCCCCCCGCACCCACGGACAGGCAGCTCGACCCCTACCGAGGCAACCGACACGCACAGCCCCCGCAAGGGGATGGAAGGCCCCGCGGCCGAGCCGCCCCGGGCACCGAAACGTCCCGCGGCCACACCGGGCGATGTTAAGTCCAACGGCCGAGCCGCACCGGGCACTGAAACGTCCCGCGGCCGAACAGCGCTGACGATGTTAAGTCCAGCGGCCAAGCCGCACCGGGCACTGAAACGTCCCGCGGCCACACTGGGCGATGTAGCTGTGTGAAGTAATTGAACATAACCAGAATCGATCTATCCCCAGAATGGCTGCAATATCCATTGCATAGAATTGCCAATGGAGTTGCTTGACAAAACCAGTCCATGTGGATTTATGTGTTACTGGAGCCTCTTCCCACATATTGATACCCTCCCATTCCATGCGCCCTCATCCATTTATCCAGGTTTCCTTAGAATTAATCTGTGCCATTCAACTCCGTTATTCTGAGTTGTGGTGTTTTGCCCTCCCCAATGCCATTGCTCCTGTGTTGCTTCCTGTAGAGTCACATGATTGGATGTGAGGCGCCATCTGCCCACCGTGACAGATTGCCACAACATGGCACAGCTCCACAGCATCCTACACTGCAAGAGACGTTTCTGGGTTAGGGCATGTTGATAAATCACTCGAGCTTCACTCTTGTGGTCTATGATGTCATCTCACTCCATTGGTGTGTGAAATTACACATGGTGCATCCGTGGACCCTGAGGGCTTATGCCTGGATGTGGCTTTCTGGTGTTCTAATGGATGTTTCAACCTGCTTAAAAACTCTCACTAAATACTTAATGAAGTAGTGAAGACAGCATTGCTGATCGTTGCAGTAACCTAGTTTCCCATTGCATCATTTTGTTTGTCTGCCCACCCCAACCATCAGTTGTCTGCTCGTCTATTATCCACCTCCCACGTGTCTATTCTTCTCTGCTTCTGTCTATCCAATTCTCTGAAATTCTATCCATCTATTAAACTGTCCGTCCATCTATTGAATTTTTCATCCGTCTGCATATTTGTTTATACGCATTGCATATCTATCGATTTTTCATTCTCTCAGTCCCCCTGTTAACCTGTTTCACTTGACATTTGCATCCGATATTCTATCTCTCCATCTTTTTATCAAACTGTTGATCTCTGACTCACACAGATTGCCAGGCTCTACATTTTAATCTGTTTATTTATGTTTTATAATCTAACCGGATCTCCAACTGTCTCGCCCCACCTATTGTTCACTTTCTCCCTGGCTGTTTTCCTCTCTCTATTTTCCCTCCACCTGTCATTCCATCTCTTGCTATTTTCTCACTGCATGGCTGCTTTACCTTTAGTCTGAATATTCCTGTATCTCTCTGCAAACAGATCCCGGCCGTATATCAACTGTAGGAGATTGCAGAGAATTGTAGGCACAGCCAACTCCATCACGCAAATCAACCTCATTGCCATCAACTCCGTCTACACTTCAGGCTGCCTCAGGAAAGCATCCAACATAATCAAAAGCCACTCACCCTGGTCACTCCTTCTCCCCTCTCACGTCAGGCAGAAAATACCAGAAAATTGAAAGCAAGTACCACCAGATTAAAGAACAGCTCATTCCCTGCTGTTATCAGATTCTTGAACAGACCTCTCATATTCTTGGATGAATTTCGGGATTTTCCGACCTGCCTCGTTGCAGAACTTGTACTTTTTTAACGTGCACTTTCTCTGTAGCTGTTACGCTGTATTCTGTACTCTTTATTTTCTATTTCTGCACTACCCGGTGTACTTTTGTATGGTATGCTCTGTCGAGATAGCACACAAAAACAAAGATATTTGAGTGAGAATAATAAACCAATACTTGCACCAACGACAGCGCTGAAGTCCTTTGTTGCAGAATTAACCTCACTCTAGTTCAATCTGTTGCAATACAGGCGGGGCACTGTAAATTACAGAATTGTGCAGAGAGTTTTGTTCTGACAATGCAGAACAGATCTAGCAAAGACAATTGTCACAATACCAACCCCTTCATAATCATCCGTAAAACGTATGGAGTGCTGTGTTGTGGGATTTTTTGTGACTGGTGCTAAGTGAGGATCATGAAGACTTTTCATCTCCAGACCGTCTGATACTTGGTTCAAATGTATGAATTTCAGAGATACAATAGTGGCATTTAAGAGACTTTTGGATAGGCATATGGATATGCAGGGAATGGAGGGATATGGATTTTGTGCAGGTAGCCAAACAGATGACACTAAAGTGGGTGGCATTATAGATGGCGAAGATGGCTATAAAAATCAAAACAGGATCTTAATCAGTTGGGCAGGTGGGCTGACGAATGGTTAATGGGGCTTAATGCAGACAAGTGTGAGGTGTTGCATTTTGGGAAGTCAAACTAGGGCAGGACCTTCACAGTGAATGGCAGTGCCCTGGGGAGTGTTGTAGAGCAGATGGATCTAGGATCACAGGAACATAGTTCCTTGAAGGTGGGATAGCAGGTAGATATAGTAGTCATGAAGGCTTCCGGCACATTGGCCTACATCAGTTGAATGTTGCCAGGAATTGAGGGCCTGAGCTATGGGGAGAGGTTGGGCAAGCTAGGACATTCCATGAAGTGCAGGAGGATGAGGGTGAACTTATAAAGGTGTATAAGATTATGAAGAGAAAAGATAGGGTAGATGCACAGAATCTTTTACCCAGAGTCGGGGAATAAAGAACTAGAGGTCATAGGTTTAAGGTGACAGGGGAAAGATTTAATTGGAACCTGACATACAGCTTTTTCACACAGAGGGGGGTGGGTATATGGAATAAACTGCCAGAGGAGATGGCAGTTGAGGCAGGTACTAGAACAACATTTAAAGTAAATTTAATCAGGTACATGAATAGGAAAGGCTTAGAGGAATATAGGCCAAATGCGGGCAGGTGGGGCGTGCATATGTGGCATCTTTGTCGGTATGGGCAAGTTATGCCAAATGGCATGTTTCCATGCTGTATGTTTGGCACAGATATTGTGGGTCAAAGGACATGCTCTTGTGCTATACTGTTCTCTCTTCTGTGTTCCAACTCTGTTAGAACCTGCACCAAACAGACTGTAACAGTCAAAGACGGCTAAGTAACCTATATTTTCAAGGGCTATTCAAAGAAATAGGAAATGTTAACTTTGCCAGTGGCTCCCACATCACATGAAAAGAACAAGTATTGGCTGAATATAATGAAGATAAAATAGTAGAATCATTGGCTTTCAATTCCCTTCTGATGCAGGGATAAGGCGGAAGCTCTGGAAGTTCTCGAACACTGCCCAACCAGACAAAATCCTTGACGATGACAACTGTTATAATGGTTACTAATGTACATTTATTATGTGACAACTATAACTCTCATCTTGTATGCATGTATGCTTGTTCCCGAAATTCAGCCAAAACGGTACATGATAGCGCAACAATTTTAGGCCCACCTTACTCACCATTCGCCTGCGGTGTGCATTGATCAAGTTTCGTTACATTTTTTAAAGTAATTAACTCAATAAAGTTTAATAAATGCGGTCCCCCCCCCCCCTGCGCAGCAGCGCGGGTAGGACCGGCGTCCATCCCGGCGTGCCCCGCGCATAACCTTCCTCCCGTGGTGCAGCACGGTGGCAGAGGGTCAAAGAAGATGGCCGCCAGCAGGGTGAGCGTGCGGCAGTGCCTTGCGGCCGCTCTCCTGCTGCTGGCCGCTCGGGGCTGGGGTGAGTGGCTCCTTCTCCCCTTTCCTCTCACCCGCCCCCGGCCCTGGGAGAGACTCCCCGGCTGGCAATGGATCCACAGGTTGTCATTTGGGGGAGGGATTCTGGGCCCTGTATCCGTGCGTGCGCAGTTGGGTGAGGCTTGCCGTGCCTGACGGCAGCCCTCGACCCTGACATTTTTGCTGGGCGCTTTTGGGATATATAGAATTGTGTTTAGAAGTTTATCAATGCAGGATAGGTTTGGACCCATGGGTCGTCTAGTGGACTATAAAATCACTGAGATCAAGGTACAAATTTGGAGATTCCTGGTTAGAACCAAGCTGCCGTGCTGTGGGCACAACACTTTCAGGAATGTTGCAAAGGCCTTGGAAAGGATATAATGGACATTCATCTGGCACTAGTAGGATTGGGGCTCTTTCATGATGAGGAACGTCATAGCCTGAACTGTTCTTGGTGGAATAGAAATGTGTTGCTGACTTAACAGATACTTATAAAAAGATGAGAGGGTTTTCTCAGATAAGTTTAAGAAAAAAAAACCACCCCCATCATTGAGGGAGATCAATGCAAGGTAATTATTCAAGATCCAACAAACATAGAGTAGAAATGAGAATAAATATAATCAATAGTCAATAGTCGTTTATTTGTCACATACACATAAATGTGTAGTGAAATGAAACATTACCCGCAGTTAAACAATAAGACCAATAAGAATAATCAATAAAAATGCAATAACACATACAATCATAAACCAACCAAACAAAAGAAACATCCATCACAGTGAGTCTCCTCCAGTCACCTCCTCACTGTGATGGAAGGCCACAATGTATTTTCTCTTCCCTGCCGTCTTCTCCCGCGGTCAGGCTGTTGTCGTTGCCACGTCGGGGCGGTCGGGCCTACCGACATTGATGTAACCCCCGCCGGGCGGTGAAAGGTCCGAGGCAGGCCGACCCAAGCCCCGCGATTCGGGGCGGGCGAAGACGCTGTCGCTGCCGCTGCCGGTGCTCCCGATGTCGGCCCCCACCCAGGGGCCTGCGGGCTTCCGACGTCCACGCGGCCTGCGCCGGAGCCTCCGGAGACAAGTCGCAGCCGCTCCCGCAGCTTCCGAAGGCGGCCAGCGCCGCAGGTGGTGAGTCCGGGCCGCGGGCTCTGCGAACCAGAGCCCCAGGTGGTCCCAGGTGCATGGCCGGTGGTAGGCCGCAACGGGAACGGAGACACGACACAGAAACAAGGGTCGCGTCTCCGTTCGGGAGAGAGAATTTTACAGTTCCCGTTCCCTCCCCCCCCCCCACACACACACATAACATACAAACCCTACACCATATTAAAACTACAATTCATACAAAACAACAAAAAACACAAAAGACAGACGGACTGCAGGCAAGCCGCAGCTGCGACGGCAGCGCTGGCTCCTTTCTGTGAATATTTTCTCTCTGTGAATCTGCGGACCTGGGATGCTGTTGCTGAAGAAGTGGCAGGGGCTGATATTATAAACGATTTGACAAGGTGCTGGGCAGGCCTTTAAAAAGGGAGGAATGCGCTAGGTGACAAAGAGCTAGAATGTAAGATTAATCACACCAACTCCAGCATCATGTGCCAAATGACCACCTCATTTGTTGCCATTTATATTACGATGTAATCCATGCCAGGGCCATGTGCTGCCTGCTTCCACTTTCTTTTCTCTTCTGGGCAAGCTCCTCACGATATTTTGCCTTCTGTTTGCAGGTGTTCCATCCGGCCCACGGAATGTGATCTCCAGCGTGAACGAGACGTCCATTATCCTGGAGTGGCACCCGCCGCGTGATGTTGGCGGGCGTGACGACGTCATGTACAACATCGTCTGCAAGAAGTGCCACAACAACCGCAAGCTGTGCACCCGCTGTGATGAGAACGTGGAGTTTGTGCCACGTCAGTACGGCCTGACCGAAACCAGGGTGTTCATCAGCAGCCTGTGGGCCCACACGCCCTACACCTTTGAGATTCAGGCTGTCAACGGAGTCTCGGGCAAGAGTACATTTTTACCACAGCACGTGTCGGTCAATGTGACCACCAATCAGGCGGGTAAGTGAACGGAAAGACCCTGCCCTTAACTCTGTGATAGCTTTTGGTTTGTTCACAATTTGTATTGATTTATTTTGTCATGTGTAGGAGATACCGTGAAAACGTTTGTGTTGCAGCTATCCAGGCAAATGATACCAGAAATTAGTAAATGAGGTAGTGCAAAAAAGAACATAAAAAGAATGCAGAATATATTGTTGCAGCTGCATAAAAAGTACAGATTAAAAATGTGCAAGGGCTGCAAAGAGGTAGGTTGGAAGATCGGGAATTCTTCCTTAGCATATGAGAGATCCGTTCAAGAGTCCGATACAGTGGGGGAATAACCTGTTATTGAATCTGGTGGTACGTGCTTTGAAACGTTTGTATCTTTTGTCTGATGGGAGTGGGGGGAAGAGGGAATGACCAAGGTGTGAGTGGCCCCTGATTAAGTTGGCTACTTTCTTGAGGGCCATTGGTGAACAGATGCATTTTTACAACAATCCAGTGGTTTCATGGTTACTGCTGCAGATAGCAGTTTATTTATGTTTCAAATTCACTTTATTTTAATTGAAAATCCTCAGCATGTCTTTGGATTATGATCCAGTAACCTAACCAGATAATTCATGCCAAATCATCACTGTTAATACCTTTTAATTATTCCTCAATTTTTATCAATCCTTTTTCTTTTCTTTTTTTTAAAATTTATTTTTGAAAAGCATATGTACAGATAGAAATAAAAGACAAATTTGTTACAAAATTCTTACATAGCTTCAATTTTTAAATTTTTAAAGAGAGAGAATTAAAAATAAAGAAGAATGAAAAGAAAAAAAAAGGAAAAAAAAACTATAAACTATTGAGAAGAGAGAATTTAAAAAAAGAGTTATAACTATAAAAATTAAAGGGGGTAGATCCGGGAGACAATAACCACAATCCTGTTTCCCCCATCAAGGACATGCACACCAAGACAGCGTGTTGCCCAACTCAACTCTCAACTCAATGAGTCACTCAACACCCTGCCGAACGCTTTGTTTAACACAATTACAAGCAAGCAAAGAATTTCACTGTGCCTAGTCACATGTGACAATAAAGTATTCCTATTCCTAAATTGCTCATGTTATTACTCTGCTTAACACCACAGTATCAACTGTTTCTCTATCATGTTAATTCTGTAACCACCAAAAGTTTTATCTTGTTTGCAGAAGTAAAGATAAAGGATAGCTGTCATAGGACATAGAACAGTATAGCCTAGGAACTGACCATATATGTGCTGAGTGTGATGCCAAGACCAACTCTTATCCAAAAGTCTCTTAAATGCCACTACCATATCTTCCTCCACCACCATCCCTGGCAATGCATTCCAGACACTCACCACTCTCAGTGTGAAAAATCTTGCCCTGCACATCTTCTTTAAACTTTCTCATCATAAAGCCATGCCTTCTCGTTTTTAATATTTGCATCCTGGGGAAAAGGTTCTGACTGTCTACCCAATATGCCTCTGAATGTCTACCTACCTATGCCTCTGATAATTGTAGATACTTCTATCAGGTCTCCCCTCAATCTCTGGCAATCCAGAGAATTTAGCTGATGTAAGGTTTTTTGGAATAATTTACTCAAAATCGATTATTATTTTTTTAATAATGCTCTCCTCTAGCTAAATTTTACAGTTGTCCCTAAATCCTATTTGCCATTCAGATTCAGTCAATGAACAGAGTAGGGATGAGCTTCAATCTCTGAAACATTGGCAAACAGAAGTTATTTTTCTGAGCATGTGGACATCGCAATTGGGAACAGGCTGCTCTGTTCTTCAATCGTAGTTTCCAACCCTGCCGATGTTTTAGTCACCTTGCTTATCATGAATCCATCTCCTATACCTTTAAAATATTTGAGGACTGGGCACTGTCATCAATGGTAATTTGCTTCTGGTTCCATCCCAGTCTTTGCATCAACTGATGTACAACAGAGTTCTGTTTCCCACACCCTACCTCACTTCAAGCCCCCTTTACCCACCTGGTGGCCAGTACTGCCTTTTGGTCCAAATAACACCGTTCCAAGATTGTCATCCATGTGTTAAAATTACCCATTGGGTTTATCCCTCTGACACTTCTTCTGAGGAATTCATTTCGTGAATACTTTTGATCTGCTCAAACTTGATTATTTTGGAAACACTTGTTATGGAGTGATTTTGCATGGAAACAAGCCTTCAACCTACCAAATGTATAGTGTCCACCAATCAATCATTTACGCTAATTCTAATGTAATCTTATTTTATAGTCTTCATCTTCCCATCAAGATCACCTTCCCCCAACTTCCCGCCCTACAATTCTACCACCCACCTACACATTGGGAGAGTTTATAGCAAATCTACTGACACACACATCTTTGGAATGTGGTAGGAAACTGGAGCACATGGGAAAATCCCACTTAGTCATAGGGAGAAGGTGCAAACAAGGTACAGATAGAACTTGAGGTCAGGTTCAAACCCAGGTCTCTGGATCTGCGAAGTAGCGTGGACTCACTGTGTCACTGTGCTGTCCTTTCAATGTCTTCAGATTCTTTGGTCGGAAGTTCTGGAATTCCCTCCTGCAACCTCTGCATCCCTCTCCAATTTTAACTCATTCCTTAAAACATTGGTGTTTAATGATCCTATTGGTCACCCGTCATAGAATCTTATTGATACATTTTGTCAGATATTTCACTTGGGGAAGCCCCGGGGGTGCAATAATTATACTGCTGCTTCACAGATCGAGTGACCCAGATTAGATCTTGATCTCTGGTACAATCTGAGTAAAGTTCACACATTCTCCCTGTGACCAAGTGGGCATCTCGTAAGTGCTCCAGTTTCCTTCCACACCCCATAGATGTGCATTTTGGTTTATAGGATACTGTAATTTGCCCCTTAGTGTTGATCAGTGGCGACAAAACTCAAAGGGAAGTTGATAGGCATGTGACAGAGATTTGTTGGAGGGTTAAATGGAATTAAGAGCGGAAAACCTTTTTCCCAGGTTGAAATGTCAAAGAAGAAAGGGTATCTTTAAGGTTAGAGGGGGGATGTTTAAAGGAGATATCTAAGGCTTATTAGATAGGATAGGTATATGGAAATGCAGGGTATGAGGGGATATTAGTTTAACAGCATCATGTTTGACATAGACATTGTGGGCTGAAGGGTATGTTCTGTGCTGTACTGTTCTATTTTCAATGAATAGGACTGGTTGGATTGATTTGACAGGAGCTAGAATGGACCCGATGGGCTGAATGGACTCCTTCTGTGTCATAGGAAGCTCCTAAAAATGCTTTACTGTCATTAAGGTGATATAATATTGCAGAGGTCCCACATGTGTGAAGACTTTTCAAGCATTAGAAGTGCTATTTTAATAATTGTGTTCTGTAGAATGATCTTTGAGCTCATATTTTTGTTTGACAGAAGAGGTTCAATTTATTTCAAATGACATACTGCAAGGCCGGGCGATAAGTGTGATTTACTACACATCGCCCAATCCGAATAAACCTCGACTGACCCAAAAACCCAGCCAATTTATTGTGTAGCATCTAATGAATGTGCAGAGATGTGTGTGGAGATGTAGTGTTGTGGAATTTTTTGCCAACTGATTGGTACTGGGCGAAGAAAGGTTGTTTCCCTAATGAGTAGGATTCCTGTCTTCTGGCTCCACTTGACATGATATCCCTCCATAAATGAGCAAGTGCATGTTCACACCACTGATTGAGCATTGGGAGTCAAGTGCAGAGGTGAGACGTTTGAAATTAGATTCTGTGATCTGAGCACAGCAGCTTGGTGTTAGATAGCCAATGGCAGCCGAACTAGGAGTCTTATTAGAGTAGAAGTTATTTCTATCAACACTTTTCTCAGCTTAACAAGGTGGACGTATTCGCCATTCGAAAGTAGCCGCTCACTGTTGATTAACATCAAGTGTTCATCATTTGGATATCACAGACCTGTGGAGATGGTGAAACATTGCTTTTGATACCAGTCCATGTCAGGATGGATGGTGAGGATCAATTGGTGCTGATATCACTTGGCAATTTGGACGAGTGAGGCCACATGCAAACTGGAAGAATGGCACCTCATATTCTGCTTGGGAAGCCTAATATTTTCTACCCTCCAGTTATCCTGCTCCTTTTCCCTGCTCTCTGTGCTCATCTCCCACCTCTCCTACCTTTTAGTCCCCGATTTCCCATTGAGGCTTTACCTCTTCTTATTTCTTTACCTGACATCCTTTTGCTTCTTGTCACCTCATGCGCTCCGCCCATCTGCCAATCCCACCCGTCACCCATATCCACCTATCACTTGCCAGGTTTACCCCACCTCCACCTCTCATTTCCAGCCTTCACTCCCCCTACCCAGGCCAGCACAGGGAGAACGTGCAAACTTCACACTGACAGCACCGGAGGTCAGGATTAATCCCAGGTTACAGTGTTGTGTGGCAGCAGCTTCACCTGTTCCACCACTGTACCACCCCCATTTCTCTCATATATTCCTATCAGCTGTTATTTGGTTCTTTTGCTATGTAGCTACATTTGCGGGGTATCTAACAACGGTCAGTAAACCTACCAGCATGCCTTTGGGATGTGAGAGGATTTCAGAGCACCCAGGTGAAACCCACAGGTAGGGCTTGCGAACTCCACACTCCCAAGTTTGCGATCGAACACTGAAACTGTGAGCCAGCAGCACTAACCGCTGCACATGCTCACCATCAGCAGTCAAACCCACTTTAGGTAATAAGAAGGAGGTTGGAAGCTTATCTTTTAATGGGCACTATCTGTTTCCACATGCATGACCTCAAGCAGATCTGTCACAAATTCCTGGTAAACTCAGCAGGGATAACCTGACTGCAATGGTACCTTTAACTGGAGGACAGACTGTTAAAGTTGGATGTTGACTTGCTCATTTCTATGAAACAGAATGGTGCCAAATGATACATTGCTTCTTTTTGACAGGGTAGATGTTGCAATGCTTGCAGTGGTGGAGCTGTTATAGTGTATATGCGCATAGTTCGAAGATAAAGGGCCAGTCATTTAAAACAGGGATTTGTCCAAATTTCATCTCGCAGAGGCTGGTGAATCTCTGCAATTCTCTGCGCCAGAGAGTTGTGGAGGCTGGATAATGAGAAGGATTTAAAATGGAAGTTGATAACATTGTAAACAGGCCCTTCGGCCCACCAAGTCCATGCTGACCATTCACGCACTAGTTCTACACATTCCCTACTCATCAGGGGCAATTTACAGTGGGCATTTAAACCACAAACACGCACGTCTTTGGGATGTGGAAGGAAACTGGAGATTCAGGAAGAAACCCACATGGTCATAGGAAGAACATGCAAACTCCACACACAGAGCACCCAAGGTCAGAATCGAATCCAGGTCTCTGGCGCCATAAGGCAGCAACTCTACCAGCTCTACCTTCCTGAAAGAAGGGAACTGAGGGAATGGTGAACTGGCACAACGGAGGCCAGTACAGGTCAGCCATGATCATATTGAATGGAGGGACAGCATCAGGGGCCTAGTGGTTTACTCCTGCTCCTATTTTCTTTTGTTCAGAAATAGAAATGATAACCTCATACTGAAGCTTTGGTTAGGTAGTGACTAACAATGTGAGTTTGGCCCGCTGTCTGCAATATGTGTTATTATTGTAACAACAAGGATTGGGACAGGATGTCATCTTTAGTTGTGAATTGTGTCCAGGCCTCTGCAGTTCCACTACTCTTGCAGTAAGTGTTGAAGGACACTATTATCCAAATATTCCCAGGAGAAGGGAGTATATATGCCATTTCCCAGCCAGTGTACAAAAGGGTTTCAAGAGTCAAGAGTGTTTTATTGTCATATGTCCCAGGTAGAACAATAAAATTCTTACTTGCTGCAGCACAACAGAATATGTAAACATAGTACACTGTAAACAAAATGATAAACGAGAGAGAAAAACAAAGTTCAGTGTGTATATACACACACACTCACAAGTACACACACACACACACACATGTATATATATATATATATATATATATATATATATATATATATATATATATATATATATATATATGTGTGTGTGTATGTAGGAAATTAACTGCAGATGCTGGTACAAATCGAAGGTATCACAAAATGCTGGAATAACTATATACATATTTATATGTGTATATATTTATATACACATACACATATACACACATACACTCAAAAAATGAACAATAGTAGTGCAATAATAATAATAATAATAATAACAATAATAATAGTCTATTGTAGTTCAAAGCTTATTTGAGGCTGTAGGGAAGAAGATGTTCCTGAACCTGGAAGTTACAGTTTTCAGGCTCCTGTACCTTCTTCCCAATGGCAGGAGCGAAATGAGTGTGTGGCCAGGATAGTGTGGGTTTCTGATGATGCTGGCTGCCTTTTTGAGATAGTGATTCCGATAAATCCCTTTGATGGTGGGGAGGTTAGAGCCGGTGATGGACTGGAGAGTGTTCACAACTTTTTGTAGTCTTTTCCACTCCTGGGCGTTCAAGTTGCCGAACCAGGCCGTGATGCAACCAGTCAATATGCTCTCTACTGTACACCAGTATAAGTTCAAGAGAATCCTCTCTGACATATCGAATCTCTGTAATCTTCTCAGGAAGTAGAGGCTTGATGTGCTTTATTTATAATTGCATCAGCATGCTGGGTCCAGGAAAGATTTTCAGAAATATGCACGTCCAGGAATTTGAAGTTTTTGACTCTCTCCACTATCGTCCCGTTGATATAAATAGGATTGTGGGTCCTCATCCTTTCTCTTCCAAAGTCCACAATCAGTTCATTGGTTTTACTGATATTGAGAGCCAGGTTGTTGTGCTGGCACCATTTGGTCAATCGGTCAATCTCACTTCAATACTCTTGACTCATCACCATCTGTAATTCATCCAACAACGGTGGTCTCATCGGTGAACTTGAAAATGGAGTTCGCACTGTGTCTGGCTACACAGTCAAGAGTATAGAGTGAGGAGAGCAGAGGGCTGAGCACACAGCCTTGAGGTGCTCCTGTACTGATTGTAAATGAGGAAGAAGTATTTCTGTTAATTCGAACAGACTGTGGTCTGTGGATGTGGAAGTCAAGGATCCAATTGCAGAAGGATGCGCAGAGACCCAGTTCTGTGAGCTTGGTAACCAGCTTGGAGGGGGTGATGGTATTGAATGCTGAGCTGTGGTCTATAAACAACTGCCCGACAATAAAAGTATTTTTATTGTCCAAGTGGTCCAGTGTGGAGTGGAGAGCCAGTGAGATCACATCCTCCGTTGACCTGTTGGCAAACTGTAGTGGGTCGAGGTTCTTGTTGAGGTAGGAGTTGATATGCACCATAACCAACCTCTCAAAGCACTTCATCGCCACAGATGTTAGTGCCACTGGTCGATAGTTGTTGAGGCACGTCACCTTACTCTTCTTGGGCACCGGTATTATTGATGCCCTCTTAAAGCAGGCGGGAACCTCAGACCTCAGTCATGAGAGGTTGAAAATGCCCGCAAAAAATCCAGCCAGTTGGTCTGCACAGGTTTTGACAACTCGACCGGGTATATCATCAGATCCAGGTGCTTTTCGAGAGTTCACTCCCCTGAAGGATCTTCTGACGTCGGCCTCTGTGACTGTGACTGTAACACCATCAGGGCGTATGGGGGCCCGGGAAGGCACATCAGTGTTCTCCCTATCAAAGCGTGCGTGGAAAGCATTGAGCTCGGCAGGGAGTGGTGCTTCGCTGTTCCTTGAGGTGCCTCCTGGTTTCGCCTTGTAGGAGGTGACGGCATTCAAACCCTACCACAGTTGCTGAACATCCGCCCCATCCTCCAGCTTTGAGTGGAAGTCCCTTTTGGCCTATTTGATGGCCTTGTCAAGGTCCACATCTGGACTTCTTATAGACCACTGCGCCACCAGACCTGAATGCCCGGGATCTGGTCCGCAGAAGAATGCGGATCTCCTGGTTCAGCCAAGGCTTCTGGTGAGGAAACACTCAGAAGGTTTTTGAAAGAACACTGTCCTCCACACATTTCCTTATGAAGTCTGTAACGACTGTGGCATATTCATTCAGGTCCGTTGCCGAGTCCTTGAACTTTGCCCAGTCTACTGACTCCAAGCAGTCCTATAGTTGTTCCTCTGCCTCCCCAGACCAGCTGTGTGCAGTCCTCACCGCTGGAGGTGTGCTCTTCAGTTGCTGCCTGTATGCAGGAAGGAGCAGCCTCGCTGAATGGTCGGATTCCCCGAAGTGAGGGCGAGGGATATAACGATAGGCATCCTTGATGGTCGTATAAGATGGTTTCAACAGTAAACAGCATGTAATGTGTTTCAAGCCTAACTCTAACTTTGGTGGTCTAATGGTTCCCTTCCTTCACTCTGCACACATTGAACGAAAGTTAGGATAGTACTGAAGGAGATTGTGCTTCCACACACTTTGTAAAATGAAATGAAGTTATGACAAATGTCCTCATTGCTACAAATTAAATGGTGACATAAGTTGGCTTTTTCTGTCAACTCGTAGCTTTATTTAGAATATAGATTGTACAGCTAAGTAAGTTCCTTCCGCTTGTCCTTGGAGCAATGACTTTGAGACCATGTTGACCTTAGCTAGCTCGGACGCTCTCAATTGTTCTTTCAGTTTCCGTTCAGTCAGGCTGTCTGTTCTGTGAACTTTGTACGCCTATAGTCCCAGATGACTATGAGTCATCTGATGGAGGCTCCCTTCCTGGTGAAGGATTGGAGGGCTGCTGGCTGGGTGGGACATGGGCAGAGGCCAGGAATACTGTGGTCATGCACAGAGAATCCACTAGAGCAGAAATTTGTTAAATAGAAGAGGAAGGGGAATTTGGCGAGAGTAGGAACTTGGTACAGGCTGGTTGGTGGTGCTTAATGCATTAAACCAAGTAGCAAATGTGAGGAGATAAATAATCACCAGGAGCCTAGTGGGTCTAAAATGGAAAAAAGCAAATTCCAACCCATGGGAATGAAAAAGGCTGCAGAGAATGAATGGTGGATTCGGCCCGTTCCATCCTCCCACACAACCCTCCCACCATCTATATGGAGTGATACCACATGGAAGCAGCATCTATCATCAAGAATCCTTACTAACCCAGCAATGTCCTCTTCTCACTTTCTCTGGAATGTACGAAGCCGAAGGGAGACCTGAGAGAATTACAAAAAACGAATGGAGGCATAAGTAGGATAAGAAGTCAGAACCTTTCTTCTAGGATGAAAATGTCAAAGACTAGAGGGGATAACATTAATGTGAGAGGGGTAAAGTTTGTAGAAGATGTGCAGGGCAAGTTTTTTTTTTACACAGTGAGTGGTGGGTGCCTGGAATGCGCCGCCCGAATTAGTGGTGGAGGAAGATATGATGGTGGTGTTTAAGAGGCTTTTACATAGGCACATGGATATGCAGGGATGTGGATTGTATGAAATTATTTTATCTTGGCATCATCTTTATAATTAGATGTTGTTCAGACCACATTATCAGTAGTTTTGGGCCACGTGTATGAGGAGGGTGTGCTGTCGTTGGAAAGGGTCCAGGGGAGATTTAAGGGAATTAACCCGGGGGTGATTGGGTTAACATATGAGAAGTGTTTGAAGGCTTTGGGCCTGAACTCGAGTTTAATAGGATGAGGAGTTCCTCATTGAAACCTACTGAAATAATAAAAGGCCTAGATAGATTGGATGCGGAGAGGATCTTTTCAGTAGTAGGAGAGTCTAGGACCAGAGGGCACAACCTCAGAATAAAATGACGTACCTATAGAATGGAGATGAAAAAGAATTTCTTTAGTCAGAACTTGGTGAATCTGTGGAATTCATTGACTCTGATGGCTGTGGAGACCGTCATTGGGGTTTTTTAAACGTGGAGATTGATAGGTTCCTGATTAACAAAGGGTATCAAAGGTTATGGGAAGAAGGCAGGAGAATGGGGTTGAGAAAGAAAAATAGATCAGCCAGAACAATGGCGAAGTGGACTTAATGGGCCGAATGGCCTAATTGTGTCCCAAATCTTATGATCTTACAACCCTCCATCACATTGTATGTTCTAGCAATATTCAAACTTCTAAAAAGCATCACCTCAAATTTGCCTGGATTAAGCTCCCTCTGTCATTTTAAATCAATTTCATCAACAGATCTGCAATGCATCCTTTTAAACAGGGAATCCCAGACTCCCAACATCTGATTCCTTTATTTCACTTCTGATTCTCCTTCCAATACTCTGCCTCCTACCAATGCTGTACAGATCGACGCCTCTGAGCTATTTGGGGAGTAGGAAAGTTAAACTGCTTCTCTTCGATTCTGTCTGGGTCTGTTATAATTTTATTTAACTCAGTTAAATGTGTCCCTTGTTCCGGTGAGCTGCTTTAAGTGCAGCTGTTGTTGACATGTAGGAGAAAAGCTTGGCAGTCTGTGCCCAGCAAGAAGCAACAAACATTACTGTGATAATGACCAGATTATCTATGTTTAGTGATGCTGAGTGAGGTAAAGACATTGGTCTGGAAACTGAGGACAGCTCCCTGCTCTTCTTTGAAATTGTGTTTGAGAAAGAATATTAGTTGGAGGAGGCCATTTTATCCCTTGCTTCTGTTCCTCCAGTCAATAAAATCATTCTTTTAATGTTCTTTTACCAACATTCTTTAAATGTTCTTTTATCAAACCCACAGATTGCAAACTTAGGGGTGAGAATGCTACTTGCAGACATTAACACACCATTGTCACATACAGAGCACTGAAGGAACCCATTGAAACCATTGTATGTACCATGTAATGACAATTATTCTTATTATCTCCAGACCTCTGGTAAAGGTAACTGCAAATGCAAAGCAGAAACTTTCTGAAAGATGCTCTAACATCCCTGTCAGTTCCACAAACTACTAAATCCGATGAGAGAGAAAACCTTTCCCTTTGCAGGAAGTTCCATTCCAAAGCCAAATTGAAGATTCAGTTGTCCTTATCAATTGGTGCCATTGTTGTCGCTGGTCGTTCATTTACTTTGAACCTTGTGATGAAAATCGCCCCCCATTGTAGTAGACATCACACTTGCCAGATGGTTACAGTATTTAATAGGGCCTTCCTATTCAGTGAAATAATGGCCAGCAAAAAAATCAAATCTCGTGCAATTACAAAGCCCGTTTGTGCCTGTCAGTGTGTGCCACAGAATTGGCTGTAAGACGGTCATTAATATAATTATAGCCATCGCCTTTTACAATCGTGACTGCAAAGTCAATGAAAATGTCAAAGGACAGACAGACAGCAGTTTTATAAAATGTATTTTCAAGGCTGACTTACTGACATGTGTAAGTAAACTGTGCTTTTTCTCTCACAGGCGGCAATCTTTTGTGCCTGTCTGCTCTATAGAATTATTGAAGCTTTTGGGTAGATTCAGTGAATATTTCAGATGAAGAAAAGAGGAATATTGGCAACAAGGTGGGAAGAGGGAAATGGAATGGGACGAGACTCACAGCAACAGGGATAAACTGGGCGATGTTACATTTTTTGGACCTAAGGTTTAGTGGAACTTTCTCTGTTTAGTTGATACCTATTGAGTAAAACCTCAAACAGGTAAAGGGCCTGCCCCACTTAGGTGATTTTAAGGCGACTGCCGGTGACTAGGCTGTCACCGACAGTTCGCCGGGGTGTCGTGGGCATGATCGTGAGGAGTCTTCCAAGAATCGTAGTGGATCTCAGCGCGTCGCTGAGAAATCAACCGGAGTGAAATTTCTCGGCGACAGCTGGCTTATCGCCAGGTATCGTTGCTTATTGCGGGCGCTGTCGCATGCTGTCCCCAGGTTTGCTAGGTTCTCTTAGATGCATTTAGAAGCATATAATATGAAAATAAATAAAGTCATTTCAAGATAAGATAAAATACTTGTTTAATCAATTTATTTACCTTCAGGACATTTGACAGGTAGATTGGAGGCGACAGTTTGACGGTCAGGTAAGCGTGGGAATTTTCGCGATGTTTATGGCCATCAGCCATTACATTTAAAGCAGGCTCCCAACCAAGATATGCAACCTAGAAACCAGATATGCATCTCCCATACATTTTCAACGAATGCCCACACACTTTTCACAAAAATCCATTTAACCACTTTTAAAATTAAATTTCTTAATACTGCTATTAGTAAAGTGGAAGTCAATCCAGTTTATGCCTTGTTACCGTGAAGCTTGGTTTTCAAGTAACCCAGGCAAGAAGTTATATTTCAAAACTCTCAAGTACTTACCGACTTGTCAGTGATTTCAGCGAAAATTAGGACGCCGGAGACGCAGTGACAGCGTGGGAATTTCGCGATGTTTCCGAAGACGCTGTGATCTCGACCTGACTTGGCATTGTCGTGGTCATTGTCGTCGAGTTAAAGAAAATTTAGGCGATCTGCTACGACTTTGACAGTCGCCGGCAGTCGCCTAAAAAATCACCTAAGTGGGACAGGCACTTTGAGAATCTTTTCACAGCCATTTCCAAAATACCTGTGTCATTGAACAAACAAAGTAACAATTGCACTTTAAGCTAACCACTACTCTAAACAGTTGTGAGTGTGATCTTTTTCAGTGGAGGAAGGAACTGCAGATGCTGGTTTATACTGAAGATAGGCACAAAATGCTGCAGTAACCCAGCGGGTCAGTCAGCATCTCTGGAGAAAAGGAACAGGTGACGTTTCGAGTCAGAACCTTTCTTCAGACTGAAGAAGGGTTCCCACTCGAAACATCACCCTGTTTCTGTTCCTTTTCTCTCTAGATGCTGCCTGACCTGCTGAGTTACACCAGCATTTTGTGTGTCTCTTGTGATTTGTCAGTGATGGTATCTGCAAGTTTTGATGGCCAGATCAGTTCCGTTTCGTTTATTGTCGCATGCACCGAGGTACAGTGAAAAGCTTTTGTGCGTGCTATTCAGTCAGTGGAAAGACAATGCATGATTACAATCGAGCCATTTACAGTGTATAGATACATGATCAGGGAAAATAACGTTTAGTGCAAGGTAAAGCCAGCAAAGTCCGATCAAGGGTAGTCCGAGGGTCACTAATGCGGTAGATTGATAGTAGATAATGAGGTAGATTTTTAGTATTTGAAGAGCCTGGGGTTGAAACAAATGGTTGTGTAGTTCTTCCTCATTTCTGTGCTGCCATTCTCTATGACACCGTCTGTCTCAGCACTGAGTGGTCACACTGCTCATTTTTGCCCGCCCAACAGTAGCCCTCTCCACACTAAAACATGTGGCAATTCATTGCTGGATTCACAACAGGTACAGTAGTCTGTCAGTAGCACCTCAATAAATGTTGTAATGACCTCTTTTAATAAGCTCCATAATGAGCTCTCGTTCCTAGGCAGGGTAACAGTGTACTGGGTAGATGGGTGTGTTTGGATGTACCTTTGTAATGGCCCTGACCTTAGCTACAGTCTAACGATGACACTTGAGATGCAAACTTGTGATGTAAAGTTCGAAACATCACATTTTGTGTATAAATACTGCATCCAAGATTTCAGTAGCAGAACTCTTCAGAAAAAAAATCCATGAAAAAAAATCTAGAAGAATTATAAACAATTATTTGAACATCTTATTTTAGAAATCAGTGTTTTCCATTTCTGAGAAGTAAATGTCACATTAATTGTTTTATCACCTGTTTGGTGTGTTTTTCATTATTAATGATGTGCAGAAGCTTTTTATGTCCATTGTAAAATGTGTCATGGAAAACAAAGATAACCTACACTAGAACTGTTTTGAAGATAATGAATATTTGCTGGTAAATCTATAACAGTGTTGAACCGTGTGGAAGTTACTTTATGAGAAGGAAGGTAATTGTATTAAATTCATTGTTTACATTGTATCAGACCTCACCGTTCCCTTTCATCTTTATATCATTGTTTGAGCTATCAAATATTATGAAAATTGTTTATTTTGCAGCAATTGAAAAAAGTGATTTATTTTAGTCAAATAAAAGTTTAGTCTTACACTTGGTCATTAATCCAGTGGGTATAATCTAAACCAATACAGCTCTAACGTGAATAGACACAAAAAACCTGGAGTAACTCAGCGGGTTAGACAGCATCTCTGGAGTAAATGAATGGGTGACGTTTTGGATCGAGACCCTTCTTCAGACTCAGGTGAGAAGAAGGGTCTCGACCCGAAACGTCACCCATTCCTTTTCTCCAGAGATGCTGTCTGACCCGTTGAGGTACTCCAGCTTTTTGTGTCTAACTCCAGTTTAAACCAGCATCTGCAGTTCCTTCCGACACAGCTCTAACGTGATTGTTATATTCGGAAGAAACCTTGTGGTATAGAAAATTGCATAATAAAACAATTGTGTCAATGGGGGAAAGGAGAGGGGAGTTTCAGACTCGCAATGACCAAGTTAATTTTCCCTGGAGGGTTTTCAAAAATAAAGATTTTTTCAATAGCTGTAAGTTTAGTTTTGTTTCTGCAAGCTAAAAATAGTAAAGGCTGTATATTACATTGTTTCATAGAATATTATTTTACAAGTGTTTGCAGAAATGATTGCTAGCCAATTTCTATGGCCATCTGAAGTGAGAGTAGTAGCTGTATTCTTAGGATTCAGTGGTGTCTGTTTACTGTGTGGAGGTTACAAGGCTGTTTTTTTTCTGTTTCCCAATTTCCAAAGTAACTTTAAGTGGTACCCTAGTTCCTGATTAAAATCACATTATAATCAATTTGGCCTGCGTAATGTAAATAATTTTGTTCCCTAATTCATTGATCACATTATATCCATCACACGTTATAGCAGAATTATTTGTATGCCCCAGTTTAGGGGGGGGGGTGCAACATTCTTGAATGTGGGATGGATTATCAAAGGTTACAAAGCATCTGCGCAGTGTTAATAATATTAGCTAGAAAGGTAAAAATAAATGAAATTATACTCAGTACGCTAGCTCTCATGGTGTAGTGAGATGCATATACATTACAAGTGTGAAAAACTGAGGCTTTCATGAAAACAAGTTGAGAAACACTAATACTACTCCACCTACTACTCTCAAATAATTCACTCTGGCTCCGGAAACCCCAAAACACTCTTCTCTACAATAAACAAACTCCTCAGCCCCCTGGACACCATCTCCCAATCATTCACAGTTGACAAATGCACCACTTTCCTTTCATTCTTCCAAAGCAAAATAGACAACATCTATAGCACCTTAACCACCAACGCACCTGCTCCCTCTCAAACCACCTGCCCCCCCTTATCCTGTCAACCCCTGCCTCAGTTCTCCCCAGTCTCCACCACCGACCTCTCCGACCTCTTCACAGGAATAAAAACTGCCACCTGCTCTCTGGACCCCATCCCCTCCAGCTTTGTCAAGGCCTGCCTTCCTGCTCTCTCTCCACTTATCACTGCAACAATAAACTCCTCCCTGTCCACTGGCATCGTCCCGCCATCCCTCAAAATCGCTGCTGTCACCCCCATTCTGAAAAAACCTGGTCTAAACCCTGACACCCCAAACAACTTCAGACCAATCTCCAACCTACCCTTTCTGTCCAAAGTTTTGGAACGTGCTGTAGCTTCCCAACTCAAATACCACCTCTCTACCAATAACCTGTAAGAAACTTTCCAATCCGGATTCCGCTCCAACCACTGTACTGAAACTGCGCTCCTCAAAATCACAAACGACATTCTCCTCTCCTCCGACGCTGGCAACCTCAACATCCTCATCCTACTTGACCTCAGCGCCGCCTTTGACACCATAAATCACTCCATTCTCCTCACCCGACTTGAAACCTCCTTTAACATCACCGGCACAGCCCTATCCTGGTTCAAATCTTATCTCTCTGACAGACACCAGTTCATCTCCATTAACAACTGTAAATCCCCCACCGCTCCCCTCCCCCAAGGTGTCCCCCAAGGCTTAGTCCTTGGCCCCCTCCTCTTCATCCTCTACCTGTTCCCCCTTGGTCAATTAATCCGCCGTCATGGTCTCAACTTCCACTGCTTCGCCGATGATATCCAGCTCCTCATCTCCACCAAGTCAATCTCTCCCACCACACACTCTACACTGACAAACTGCATCACTGAAATAAAATCTTGGCTTCAATCAAATTTCCTCAAACTCAATTGCAACAAATCTGAAATCATCATCATTGGTCCAAAAACGCTCACCAAATCCACACAAAACTTAATCCTCAACATTGATGGTCTCCCAGTATCCACCTCCCCTCACATCCGGAATCTTGGAATCATCTTTGATCAAACCCTCTCCTTCGACAAACACATCAAACACATCACAAAGACAGCCTTCTTCCACCTCAAAAACATTGCCCGTCTCCGTCCATCCCTCTCCTCCACAGCTGCAGAAACCCTCATCCATGCCTTCATCACCTCCCGTCTGGACTACTGCAACAGCCTCCTCTATGGCGCACCCTCAAAAATCATCAGTAAACTTCAATACATTCAAAACTCCGCTGCCCGTCTACTCACCCACACCCCGATCCGTGACCATATCACCCCCGTCCTTTACAAACTCCACTGGCTCCCCATCCCCCAGAGAATCCAGTACAAAATCCTCCTCATAACCTACAAAGCCCTCCATAACCTGGCCCCATCCTACCTGAACGACCTCCTCCACAGGCACACTCCCACCTGCACCCTCCGCTCTGCTGCTGCCAATCTCCTATCCCCCCACATCCGGACCAAACTCAGATCCTGGGTGGACAGGGCTTTCTCCATCGCTGCTCCCACCTATGGAACTCACTACCCCAAACCGTTAGAGACTCTTCCACACTCACCACATTCAAAACATCGCTGAAGTCTCACCTGTTCAGTACTGCCTTCAACCACTGAAGGTCACCTCACCTTCTGTCTCCTTTCTCTGTTCGTTTACTTATTTACTTATTTATCTATTTATTCATTTCCCTATGTTCTCTAAATCTCTGTAAAGCGTCTTTGAGTATATGAAAAGCGCTATATAAATGTAATGCATTATTATTATTATTATTAATATAGGTTACTATCTACTGCTAGCACACCTTTTTGGCTGCTGTGCAACTTGCATTAATGCCTTTTGATGAGAGATGAAAGGAAACTGATGGCAGTTAATCTCAGCAGTTAGTTCTGTATTGAGGATTATGTGGAAAGATTTGCTGACGTTTTCCGGTAGGTTTGGTCAACATCCCTTCCTCTACGACACCAAAATACTGAGGTGGACAATGGTGTGATTCTTGCTGGTGGCTTCCTCCTTTGAGCAAAATGGTTTGCTACTTTTGGCATTCCTTGTACTTCAAAGAAATTGATTGGTTTCGAATCAATTTGATATATTCACAAGCAACTTCCATTATTATTTCCTGTTAAAAACTCATTGGTCTAAAAATATGAAATAAATGCAGAAAATGCTGGAAACACCGAATAAGAAATTGGAAAAATAATCATAGTCTGAAGAAGGGTCTCGATCCGAAACGTCACCATTCCTTCTCTCCAGAGATGCTGCCTGTCCTGCTGAGTTACTCCAGCATTTTGTGTCTACCTTTGATTTCAATCAGCATTTGCAGTACTTTCCTACACAACATAGTTAATGGTTTGGTTTCTTCTGTATCTCTTTTGTGTCAGATTTCTGGCATCTTCAGGATTATGCCTTGGTGGGGGGGGGTCGAACAATTTTCACTCAAGTGGTGGTTGCTAGATTTGGTTCTTGCTCCCCCACAGGTCTGAAATACCCAAGCACAGAGGCTCCTGACAATGCTGAATGATGGCATTCACTGTTGCCATTTTGAGGTTTTTTCCATGCTTATGAGATTAACAAACAGCACCCACACAATAATAGAACTCAATGGGAGCACGTGCAGATGCTGGTTTAAATCGAAGGTAGACACAAAATGCTGGAGTAACTCAGCGGGACAGGCAGCATCTCTGGAGAGAAGGAATGGGTGACGTTTCGGGTTGAGACCCTTCTTCAGACCAATGGGAGCATGATAGTTAAGAAGGGCCTAACCTGCCCCAGTCCATTGACGGTTCTCAGAGCCATCCATTATCTTTCAGATAGTCCTTCAAGATATTTTTTGTATTTGCTTCCATCTCTTCCTTCAGTGCTATTTAGTTTAGTTTAATTTAGAGATGCAGCGCGGAAACAGGCTCTTCGGCTCACCGAGCCAGCAATCCTCGCACATTAACCCTACTCTACACACAATTTTACATTTATACCAAGCCAATTAACCTACAAACCTGTACCTCTGGAGCGTGAGAGGAAACCGAAGATCTCGGAGAACACCCATGCAGGTCATGGGGAGAACGTACAAACTCCATACAGACAAGCACCCATAGTCAGGATCGAACCCAGTTCTCTGGCGTTGTAAGGCAGCAGCTGTGCCGCCTGTGCTATTCTCTTCAGGTGTGCTGATTAACTCCACTCCCATCGCTTGGTTGCCTCTCAACCTGATAACCAACATGCCACCCCTACCTCTGTGGCACTTGTTAGTTCCCTCTCTTACTAACCCTCAGTGCATACTTGAATCCTGGCATAATCTCCCCCCCCCCCCCTTTCAGGTTTCCACCACCCACCCACTCAACTTTGCCCCAATCTTTGTACTTCAAATAAAACACTTCCTCCGCCTATCATCCTGACACCCCCGACAATCCTCTTTTCCTCCTCCTTGCACCCCTTTATCCACCACCTCAAAAACCGACACTATGACCCTGGCACAACACTGCTTTAATTTGCCTCTAAAAGGCATGGTGAAATTTTAGGTAATTATCTTTCACCAGTACGATCAATTCGTTGAACTGAAGGATCGTCCATTCTCATCATCAGTATCCTTAATGCACCAGGAACATATCCAGCAATGTTAGGTTGTTTTAAACACCCCGGTCGGTCGCTGCTCAAGTGCTTGCTGCATTCCTGATCAACTCATACCACCTCAAAACTGTCATGGTCCCCTGAATTTCTATTGGAAAATCATTACATTTCTATTATCTCTCTGTAACAAATGATTCCAGTCAGAATCTTAATGACCCTCTATAATGGAATATGTATCTTTGATATGAGGGTGATGCTCCAGGTTTTTTTTCGGTGAAAGATAGGAAGTAACAGTGGCCTAAATAAATTGAGTGAATTGCTCAATTAAATTCTGGCTTTGTGTTCTGAAGATACCATTGATTTTTGTTTGATTTTCTGTGATTTACACGGTTATGTGCTCTTTCCAGTCCATTAACTGATTCTTCTATTGCCATTAGATTGTGTCAATGATCGAACCTTTGAAAATGGTTTTAAAAGAACTGTCTTCAGCATTAAAGCTTCTTTTCCTTTACCTCCACATTTTTAATTTTTTTTAAATGAGGTCAACATCTTGGATTATTTTCTTTATTCTCTTGTGTTCTAAAATTTCCTGAAATAGATCATAGGTTTTATATTGATGAATGTGTTTTGTGTCTCTTCACTGCAGATCAATGTTCTTTGGCATCAGTGGTTCATCACATCCTGTGTTCATTGTATACAGTGTACCTCCCAAGCTATCCTCCTCTCTCCCTTTATTGAAAGCTGCCCAGAATTCAGCATTACAGTCGGTTATTTCTCGAAAGGCCAGGTTCAGTCACCAGTGCTACCTAAATTACTGCCGGTGCCTATGTGAGGCATGTCGTGTAGTGGTTAAGTCAGCAGGTTAGCAGCCAGAGTGCGGGATCACTTAAGTTTGGAGACATTAGTCCGAATCTCATCGTCATGGCAGCTGGAAAATATGAATTCAAATAACTAAATAAAACTGGAGCTGAAGAAGGGTCTCGACCCGAAACGTCACCCATTCCTTCTCTCCAGAGGTGCTGCCTGTCCCGCTGAGTTACTCCAGCATTTTGTGTCTATCTTTGCTTTTGAACCAACGGCCTGAGGGGAGCTCCAGGGTAGAGATACTGTGATTGGAGGCCACACCTCCCAGTGGCCTGGTCAACATTCCCTCCTCATTAGCAAATCAGCCACATCCTTCTTCTCCAGAACCGAGGCTTAAAGCTAACTCGGTGGTATCCTTTACGAGAAAAACACTTTCCAGCTACTCATGCTCTTGTTGATGATCCGTTTATTAGACATGGGAATTATATGTAAGTTCAGCAAATACTGGCCATCCACAAATATCCTTGTGAGACACCTTCCTAAACTGGCAGTAATCTGCTTGGGGATGGTGCAATGGGGTTGAGTAGTGCATTTAAATATGTTGACCAAGGTTGATGTAAATAAACTTGAACTTGCAGATGACGATATTATCAGTTATCTACTGGCCTTGTCCAAAGGATCGTCGAGACTGTTTAGAACTTCCATGGTGATACCTCCCCTCCCCCACCCACCCCCCCCCCACTCCCCCACTCCCTCCACCTCTGGCCAGGTCGCTGATAGCAATGGCATTGAAGGTCAAGAGGAGGTAGTTTGACACTCTCTGTTGGAGATAGTCATTCTGTGGCATTCCTGTGTATAAATGTTGCTTTGTCCTTGTGAATGCGTGCCATAGCAGCACAGTGGTGTGAATATCATCCAGCGAGGATCAGGATGGGGTTGATTGGATATGCGAGAGAATTAATTCAAAGAAAATAAGTGGGGTAATGGGATTGATCGGATAGGTCTGTGAGTTGAACATAAACTTAATGGGCCAAATGACCTCCTGCGTGATCAGAAAAATATGTGAAATGTGAATGATGTCAGTTTCTTGCTGCATGAGCTGCTTTGTTAACTGCAGACTTGCAAATGGAATTGAGCATTGCAAACATCAGCAAACATCCCCACTTCTGATCTTAGCTGGAAGTAAGGTCAAGGATGAAGCAGCTGAAGATGGTTGAGCCGAGTAGATTATCCTGAGGGACTCCTCGAGGGATAGCTTGGGGATGGAAAGATTGACCAACAGCAAGCACAACTTCCTCCTCTGTCATCCATCGGAGAGTTGCCCTCTTGATTTCTGTTGATTTCACTTTCACTGAGACTCCTTGATTCCACATTCAAATAAATGCTGCCTTAATGCCACGAGTTTGATACCTTCAGCTCTTTTTGCAAATTTCTCTTGATTCCTCCTTTGGTGGGTTAAGCCTGTAATTACGTGTGGAGTTAAGTGGTCCTGCAATAGGGCGGCACAGTGGTCCAGTGGCTAGAGTCATTGCCTCACAGCGCCAGAGACCCGGATTCGATCCTGATCTCAGGTGCTGTCTGTGTGGAGTCTGCACCTTCTCCCTGTGACCACATGGGTTTCCTTCGGGTGCTCTAGTTTCCTCCCACATCCCAAAGATGCTCGGGTTTGTAAGTTAATTGGCCTCTGTGAAGTGCCCCCAGTTTGTGGGGAATAGGTGAGAACATGAGGTATCAAAGTGCTTTAAATGATGATGGTTGGCATGGACCCGGTGGGCCGAAGGGCCTGCTGTATCTCTAAACTAAAACTCAAACTGAGCAGTGGTGATTCGCTTCTTGTTCGCAGGTTACTGCTCTGTGAAGCTGCTGCTCAACTTTCCATCTCTTTGCTGATGAATGCAAATGGTAGGAAAGTATTTAGCCAGGATTGATTTTTGTAGTTTGTTCTGCTTTTTACTGACAGGCCATGTCTCGGCACTTTTTGTTGGATAAACGCCAGTGTTGTTACTGTATGGAAATAATTAATTTGTGATTCAGCTAGCTCTGAACCCAGATCATCAGCACGAAAGTTGAGATGTTGTTGCATTTCACAGACATTTTTGTTTCTTTGTATCACATGGAGTAGGTATAGAAGAGATGTGACAGCTCAATACTGGCATCCACGAGACACTGTGGACCATCAGTAGGAGCAGAGAAGTTTATTGCCACAGTCTGTGATCCGATGAGCTGACACATTCCTTACTCTATCAATATTATCAGGCCAGTGGATCAACCATGAGGATTGCAGAAAAATGTGCCAAAACACAGATGATTGAATTTTCACAATCTGATATTTTGTGGAAGTAACCAAAAAGATTGATGAGGGCAGAGCCATAGACGTTGTGTATGTGGATTTCAGTCAGGCATTTGACAATGTTTCGCAGGGTCGGCTGGGTTCCAGGGAGAGCTAGCCAACTGGATAGAAAAGTGGCTTCATGGAAGGAAGGATAGGAAGGTGAGGGTTGTTTTTCAGACTGTGGCTGGTGGTGTGCCTCAGGGATTGCTGTTTGTGGTTTATATCAACGATTCGAATGAGAATGTGCAAGGTGTAATTAAGTTTAAAGATAACACTAAAGTAGGTGGTATTGTCAATGGCGAATTTGATTATCAAAATTTACAGCAGGATCTTGATCAGTTGGGCAAGTGTGTTGAGGAATAGTTAATGGACTTTAATACAAATAAGTGAGATGTTGCATTTTGGGAAGTCAAACCAGGGCAGGACATTCACAATGGATGGTAGGGCTCTGGGAATTGTTGTAGAGCAGAGAGATCTAGGAGTGCAGGTATATACCGTGAAAGTGGCATCACAGGTGGACAGGATGGTCAAGAAGGCTTTTGGCACATTGGCCTTCATCTGTCAGGGTATCGAGTGTAGAAGTTGGGATGTTACGTTACAGCTGTACAAGGCACAGTTGAGGCCACCTTTGGAGTATTGTGTTCACTTTTTGTCACCTTGCTAGAGGAATCGTGAAGCTGGAAAGGGTGCAGAGCAGATTTATGAGGGTGTTGCCAGAACCTGAGGGCCTAAGCAATAGGTAGATGTTGGGGAGGCTCGGACTGTATTTCTTGAATGAGGGGTGGCCTTATAGAGGTGTATAAGATCATGAGGGGGATAGAGGGTAGAAGCTTAAGATGAGATGGGAATGTTTTAATAGGAACCTGAGGGGCAACTTCTTCACATATGGGTGCATGGAGGGAGCTGCCAGAGGAGGTAGTTGAGACAGGTACTATAGCAGCATTTAAAAGACATTTCGACAGGTACATGGATAGGAAAGGTTTTGAGGGATATGGGCCAAATGCAGGGAGGACTAACAAGTGTAGATGGGGCGCCTTGATCGGAATGGGAATATTAAGCCAATGCTGTATGACTATGACACTATAACAGTGCCAGGGACACTGAAAAACGATGTGCAAACCTGGTGATGCTTCCTCAAAGGTTGACGTACATGCTGAGCATCAAAAGAATCATCCAATGGACAAGAGCTATATGATCCACTATCAACAGATCAGATCAAAGCTCTGCAGTCTTTGCAACAGATCAAAAATGAACAATTGAATATTAATGGATGGAGGACACTCCAAGGGCATGTTCATCAATAATTTGACATGTTGGTGATGTTTGAGAGCACAATGAGCTTGTGCACACGAGCAGCTTGTTGGCTGATGTTTTGATATTCACCAATACCAAGCTCTTGCACGCCACTGACTGCCTTTCTCATTTAAGGTGTTGCTCGTACAAGGTTTACGCTTACAAAGCATCCTCACTGTATCCGAAAATTAACGTTGCAAACAACTTTTATCTCATTTTATACATTTTTGGGAAGCAATTTTACTAGCAATAGACAATAGACAATAGGTGCAGGAAGAGCCCATTCGGTCCTTCGAGCCAGCACCGCCATTCAATGTGATCATGGCTGATCATTCTCAATCAGTACCCCGTTCCTGCCTTCTCCCCATACCCCCTGACTCCACTATCCTTAAGAGCTCTATCTAGCTCTCTCTTGAATGCATTCAGAGAATTGGCCTCCACTGCCTTCTGAGGCAGAGAATTCCACAGATTTACAACTCTCTGACTGAAAAAGTTTTTCCTCATCTCCGTTCTAAATGGCCTACCCCTTATTCTTAAACTGTGGCCCCTTGTTCTGGACTCCCCCAGTATTGGGAACATGTTTCCTGCCTCTAACGTGTCCAACCCCTTAATAATCTTATACGTTTCGATAAGATCTCCTCTCATCCTTCTAAATTCCAGTGTATACAAGCCTAGTCGATCCAGTCCAAGTCCAATCCATTGCTTATAGAGACACTAGAAACCACAGATGCTGGCATCTTGAGCAGTAAAAAGTGCTGGAGGAACTCAAATCGGTCAGGCAGCATCTGTGGAGGGCATGGACAGACAAGGTTTCGGATTGGGACCTTCAGACTGAGGAAGGGTCCCGATGCAAAACATCATCTGTCCATGTCCTTCATAGATGCTGCCTGATCGAGTGTGAACCTCCAGGACTTTTTTTTTCAATCTTTTACTTATCATCAGCTGGCCCTTGAGAAAGGTATTTTGATTCAGCCAAAAGCTTTGCAAGATCATTTGAAGGTTGCCATATTACTGAGGGTTTAGCTTTACATTTAGGCCAGGTAAATATTCCTTCTTAATGCAGCAGTACAATAATTTCATGGTCATCATAACTGACAATCTTTATTTAAGATCCATAATAATGAATTAATTTAATTTAAATTCCCTGGCTGTCACGGCGGGATTTGATCTCGTGTCTCTAGTTGGTATCAAGGTCTCTGGGCTACTAATCTGATAATTTAACCACAGCGCCATAATTCCCACGTGTAGTTTATGCGGTCATGCGTATATTTTTAAATTATTCTTAGCATGTGTGAGTTGCAGCTGAGACTGATCTGTGTTCTACATCCCAACTGCACTGGAGGAATTGGTGGCAAAATGCACTCGTACATAGAACATTCTTATACAGGCCCATTGTACCTGATTGGTTACTGGCTTTGCTGGTTTTCTTTTATTGTCCAGCACTATTTTGTCCTTGTTTTGTTTTTAGTTTGTGTAGGATGATGGATTGTATTGAAAGAGCATATTTCACTGGATCACGCTGGTCACCACAAATGTTCATTGGGATATGTTCCGAGTCATCAACTGTGAGGTACAAAGTCAGAGGTTCATGGCTTCAAACCTGACTTCAGAGATTTTAGTACTAAAACATGGCTGACAGTCTGAGAGGGGTGCTGAGAGAATGCTGCAATGTCTGTTGTGTGAGGTGTCACCTATCCTCCTAGTCAAGCGTGGGCAAATGGGACTAGCTTAGATGGGCATCTTGATTGTCGTGGATGAGTTGGGCTATGGGGCCCACTTTCGTGCTGTGAGAATCTATGACTCTACTGTGACGACAAGAGCAAGTCAGATCGATAGAGATAGCCATCTCCTCACACCCAAAACATTCCGACCATGTACAAGACACAAATCAGGAGTCGATTGTCTGCTCTCAGTTTTCATTCTTTCGTGGAAATCCAGTAATAGTCAAAAGGTTCAACACAGCAGCCCACTAAATCCATACCACCACCTGAAGCGTTTATGCCTTGCATCGCCAGTGCATAGTGGTTGTGCACGGTAGCGCAGCGGTAGAGTTGCTGCTTTACAGCGAATGCAGCGCCGGAGACTCAGGTTCGATCCTGACTACGGGTGCTGCACTGTAAGGAGTTTGTACGTTCTCCCCGTGACCTGCGTGGGTTTTCTCCGAGATCTTCGGTTTCCTCCCACATTCCAAAGACGTACAGGTATGTAGGTTAATTGGCTAGGTAAAGGTAAAAATTGTCCCTAGTGGGTGTAGGATAGTGTTAATGTGTGGGGATCGCTGGGCGGCACGGACTTGGTGGGCCGAAAAGGCCTGTTTCCGGCTGTATATATATGATATGATATGATATGATATGATCTACAAGGTGCACTGTAGTTATCCACTGGACATCTTTAACAGCATCTCTGAAATCTTCAACCTCAAAAAGGACAAGGGCAGCAGGAACATGGCATCCCCCCCACATTCAGGTCCCCTCCTGGTCACATGCAATATTGATTTGGAACTATGTCGCCAGTCCTTCATCGTTTCTTATTCCAAATCCTGGAACTCCCGCCCCAACAGCACTGTGGGAACACCTTCACCAGACGGACTGATAATGTTGGCTCACCGCTGACTTCTTGAGCAGCAGTACGGGATAGGCAATACATTCTGGGCTTCCCTGCAACGCCTGCATTTTGTACAGAATAAATTCAAAATGGATTGAGAAAGTTGCCTGAAACAAATTCTGAGAGGAGCAGCCGCCGTATCTCCAGCAATTGAAGTCATGGGGTCATACAGTTCAGAAACATGCCCTTCTGCTCAGCATATCCAACCTTTATTGCTGTGTCAAAACCCAAAGAGAGATTACTTCCTCATAAGTGTAGGAGGGAACTGCAGATGCTGGCTGAAACAGAAGATAGACACAAAATGTTGGAGTATATCAGCAGGACAGGCAGCAGATATGCTAGAGAGAAGTAATAGGTGACGTTTTGGCCGAAAAACATCCAACTAGGGTCTGAAGAAGGGTCTCGACCCGAAACGTCACCCATTCCTTCCCTCCAGAGATGCTGCCTGACCCGCTGAGCTACTCCAGCATTTTGTGTCTTACTTCCTCATATATCCCATTCCTGTTTGTGTGATCTCTTCGTCCATCAATTGGCTGCTTACATTAGTTCAAACGTGTCAGCTGTGAATGGAACCTGTTGAATTTATGGAAAGTGCACTCTTTTCTGCGTGCTCCCAGTGGGTGCAACGTTAGCTTGTAGTGAAAGCTGGTGAAGTGGTCCCTCATTAGTGTAACCTACTTATTCTGGAAATAAAACCCTGTTGTTGATGAGCTGTCAGTGCAGGTGCAGGACCTGCAAATCTGGGTGGCACTATCATAGATCTGTCATCAATAATCCAACAATCCCTGTGGACATTTCCATGTAATATTATTTCTGGATAAAAAAATTTGACACCCTAGAACTGAATGCAAATCACCAGTACAAACCAAATGACAAGAGAAATCCAATATATTCTTTAATCAAGAACATGGACATTAGAGATTAAAAATCAATCCTCAACTGAAAAATCAATCAATATGTTAATGAAGATATTAATTTAGTAACAAATTTATACTTGACTGGAAGTTTTTCTTCACTGTTGAAAGCACTAATTGTGCTGTGCAACCAAAATTCAATCCATTGATATCATTGAAATGAGTTTTGCAGAATATAACTCACTGATGCTACTATATAGTTGATTAGTGCATTAACCAGGGATGAATTTCAAGGCAATTGTTATTTTTGCAGTTTAATTTTAAGACCGGCAATCAATTTGCAGCCTCCTTTCCAATGTTTTCCTGTTCACCCTTGCATTATTACGTGGAACTTAATCACAACTGTTTGCTGTCAGCATTTTTTCATGCTGGATGTGTGGAATTTTATATTAGCTCTAAACTCACAGGCTTGTTTCTTTTTGGTCTGTATTTTCCCATTATCATCATTTCCCTCCACTTCACACCCCTCCAGCCTCAGATACATGAGGTAAACACCATCCAGATGGGAGGTGACCTGTGATCAAACCATACCTCACAAAAGCTTCTTACTCCTTTGCAATCAAAGAGTTCAGAATAATGGAGGGTTTTGATGGGGCAGGTGGGTTGAAACTGTTTCTACCAGCAGGAGGGTCAGTAACCAGAGGACATGATTTTAAGATAATTGGCAAAAGACCCAGAGAGAAAGTAAGAATTTTCTTTACACTGTGGGTTGCCAGAATTTATAATGGACCACTTAAAAGTGCAGTGGAAGCATCTTCAAAGGAGAAGGTTACTTAAAGCATATCAGGATAAATAATTAAAAAGGAAAAAAAAAAGATATAGCAGGAGCTGTACATGTTGAACAAAATAGTGCTCTTATTGACAATCTAAAATAGCATCTAAAAATTCTGGAAGCAATAACCAGGCCAGATGGAGAGGGAAAAAAAGGCACATTTCTCAGGTCTAAGACCCTTCCTCTAAGCAGTCAGGCTCAATCTGCAGACAAAGTACCTTTTGAATACCAAAGTGTTGGATGTTCAGTTTCAATTGTATCTGACCTCAGTCATTCCCTGGAGCCTGAGTTTAGAGTTAGCACTGAAACTTGTGGAAATTATGTTGGATTCATTCAGAATCCAGGGCAAATTTAACGGTATGGCCCCAGATTTAATAGGGTAAACTGCAGTGACATCTTGCATAAACTATTACCTTGCGTTTTGAAGATTGAGTGTGACGGGGATCAAGATGCTTAAAATGTTAAATCGATTTTAAAAGCAATTACAGAGAAATTGTTTCCGGTGGGTTCCTAAAATGAACCATCATCATCTCTAAAATGGAGCCAAGCCAGTTGGTGTTAGGAAAAACTTTTGATGCAAGGGCCTGTACCAATATAGTACTCCAGCTGGGTACATTGTTCAGGCTTGAGGGAAAGATCACAACTGAAAATTTCAGATTTAGGATTATTAGATTTTTATTCAGTGAAGGATACAAACCAAAGGCAGGTTGGTACATGGATGAGCTAGAATTTGATTTAGTGGAAGAACAGCATTATCCTGGTCATTGAATTCCTGAATTGAACCTTAGTGAGGGTGCAAAATCAGCACAATAAACTCAAAAACGTCAGCCAATAAAATGGGAATATTCTGGAATATTCTGCTGGAGTCATGCCCATTTGGGTCTTCATGGAGTTTGCTGAAGTTTGTTTTACTCTGTATCTTTCCAAATATAAAATGACAATGGTGACGGTGGTGGGAGGGGTTGGGAGGGGTTGGGGCCTGCTGCTCTGCTGCCGCCAAACACCCATGATGCCTCAGAGGGAAGCTATTCAGCCCACCCTAGGCCTGCTGGGGAATATGCAGTTTCATCACTTGGATTGCCGTGGCCTACAACAACATGGAGCAATGGTGGAGGACACCGACATTATCGCCTAGCCAGGCCGACCCCTGCAACTCCGACCCAGTACCATCGCCAGGACCAAGTTAACACTGTTTTTAAGAACTTTGAACTTGAAGGCACTTGGCACATGGCAATTCTTATGTACTGCCTCAATGAAATCTACTATTCTTACACTCTTGCACTTAGGTATGTTTGTGCTTATGCATAGTAGGATTCTAAACCTTTCCTATCCATTTATCTGAGAAAATGTCTTTTAAATGTTGTTATACTACCTGGGGTAGGAACACTCACTTCTCCAGTTCTTTGCTGAACTTGGTGCTGTATCTGTGTCCTTTACATTTCAATGGGGATTATTGCCCTGCAGATTAGAGTGGGTATGTTTTTTTTTATTGTTTTCCTACATTTTAATGTTTCAAATGATTTGTAAGTATTTTAATGTGTTTTAGTTCTTTACTTTTATTGCTATCATGATTTTTAACATCAACACCACTTTTAATATTTTCTGTATGCTACACAATTTTAGAGACATTTTAGAACCGTAAAGCACAGTCTTGCAGACTTCAAGAAGTGAAGCTGCTCCCCCAGCTTTGTGCCTGTTGGGACATCAGGGTGTGGGGTCGAAGACACCTGAGACCTGCGACGTGTCATACCTGGCAGGGCATGCCCCGGGTGTGGACAGGGCAGGGCAGGGCATGTTCCGGGAGTGGGCAGGGCATGTTCTGGGAGTGGAGACACAGCTCAGTAAGCTCAGGGGACTGCAGGTGACAGGTGATGATCATCCAATGTTTCAAGCGGACATCGTCCGTAGCAGTCCAATCACAGTTCCACACTGTAGGCTTGCGTCTCCTGGAAGATAGAAGATAGTGGAAGATGCTAGCTGACAGCAGGATCGTTTCCTCCTTTTGGAGGTCCTTCAGTAGCAGCTTATACAAAGATCTATAGAAACGGAAGATTATGGCTGACCTTTCACCTCAGCGACAGTTTACTACACAAATCCCTAAATCCCTCAGTTCCCTTAATTTTTAGAATCTATCAGTCTCAGCCTGGAATAAATTCAGGACCATGTCCACAACCCTCTTTGGCCAGGGATTCCAATGAAAGACTTCATTTTGGCTGAAGGTCTGAATTCTGAGACCATGATCCCTGGTTCTAGACAGTCTGAGCCGACGGAAACACCAACTCTGTATCTGCCCTGTCAATCCACGATAAATTAACTGTAATAGTTTCACTATTCTTCCGAAATCTGAGAATTTGTGGCCATTGCAGTTCACCTCTCCCCTTATGACAGACATTGTGTCCCAAGGATTGTCATCCACTCTTGCACAAGTTTATCCTTCCGTTGGTAGGGAGAGTGTAACTGCACAGTTTATGACAGCACAGCCTTGCCACTGCCAAGTGCCAGAGACCCTCACTTAATCCTGATCTCCTGTTAGCATGTGGGTTTCTTGTAGTGCTTAGGTTTCCTCCCGCATCCCAAAGACACGTTGGTTGGTAGGTTAATGGGTCACTGTAAATTCCCCCCAATGTGTAGGTAGGTGATGGTCGTATCTGGGAGGAGTTGATGAGAATGTGGGGAGAATAAGCAATGGGATTCATGTAGGATTGCTGTAAATGAGTAGTTGATGGTCAGCATGGACACAGTGGGTGAAGGGCCTGATTTCATGCTGTATTCTCTCTATCACTATATTCAAGATGCAGTCTTACCTGGGAAGCAAGATTTTTTTCCTTGGTACTTGTTAGTCACCCTCATGCACCTGCATTTATTTCCACGTTGGACAGGCATCAAGAAATATAATTCCTTATACCATGGCCCTTTTGAAGTATAGCGTTGCTGGGGAATTTTGTTCACATTAACCTGGTGGGCCCTCTGTGAACATTTTCAGAACCAGCAGGTTTGAAAGCCAGGACCCTACCCCCTTTCAAATATCCCCCATCCCAGCCCCCAGCCTCCTCCATCACATTCAGCTCCTCCACCCTCCAATCTCAACCCCAAAATGCTGATTGTCACAGCGCTGCCACCCGCCTAGGACCCACAATTGAAGCATGGTCTGTGGCTTGAACTTTTCCACGAGGAGCTTTTCCACGAGGAAGTTTTCCACTGCCCACCTTAACCGCTTGTCCTAATCCAGCAATTTCTTGCCCTAACCGGCAAGAAGGAAAAGGTTCACATGCACCTCCTCAAATTTTGACAACTGCGTTTGATGCTCCATAGGTGGCTTGCTTTACATCGGCAAGACGAAGCATTGACGACGCAACCCTCTTGCCGAACACTTGCGTTCTTTTGGTCGATCTCTTGGTTGCTAACCATTTGAACTCCCCATCCCGTTCCCAACCGACCTTTCTGTGCTTGGCTTCTATGGCCAGAGGGAGGCTATCTTCCTTCCCCGAGTCTTATATCAACATTCTTTCCCCTCCCCCCTGTATTCCTTCCTCTGGCTCTGCACTTCACTCCTCCTCTATCCATACATGAGATCCTTTATTTCCTTTGCACATCTACCCTTTGTCCCATCTGAAAAACAAACAGACAACCCTATCCCCCTCACCTGTATCCACCTGTCACCTGTCCCGCTGAGTGTACTTGCCGGGTTTTGCCCTGCCCCCATCTATCTTTTCCAGCTTTCTCTTTTGTTTGTGGAGGGGGATTCGACTGTAACACTCAGGTAGGAGCTGGATCAGTATCTGAAGGGAAATAATTTCAAGATTCAAGATTCAAGATTCAAGATAGCTTTATTTGTCATCCAATATTGGACGAAATTCAGTCACCCACAGTCCAACAATAAAAGCATTAAATAGGCATTAAAATTACACAACCCCAAAAAACCCCCAAAACACAGTCCAACAATAAAAGCATTAAATAGGCATTCAAATTACACAACCCCAAAACCCCCAAAAACACAGTCCAACAATAAAAGCATTAAATAGGCATTCAAATTACCCAACCCCAAAAACACACAAAAAAGAAACATCCATCAAAGAAACATCCATCACAGTGAGTCTCCTCCAGTCCTCTCCTCACTGTGATGGAAGGCCACAATGTCTTTCCCTTCTCCTGCTGTCCTCGCCCGCAGTCAGGTTGTTGTGGTTGCAGGCCGCACCGGACGGTCCACAGCGGGCCAAGCCCAAGGCGAGTCGCAGCCGCTCCCGCAGCCTCCGAAGACGGCCGGCTCCGCCGATGATAAGTCTGATCCGGGGCGGGCGAACACGCTGCTGCTGCTGCTGCTGTTGCTGCACGTCGGGGCGGTCGTGGCTCCCGACATTGAAGCCCCCGCCCAGCAGAGAAATATCCCGCGGCATATCTTAGGCCGCGCCGGACGGTGAAATGTCCTCGACCCAAGCCCCGCGATCCGGGGCGGGCGAACCCGCTGCCGCTGCCGGAGCTCCCGATGTCGGCATCCACGCGGCCCGAGCCTAAGGCGAGTCGCAGCCGCTCCCGCAGCCTCCGAAGACGGCCGGCTCCGGTGATGGTAAGTCCGATCCGCGGGCTCTGCGAACCAGAGCCCTGGAGGCCGACAGCTCCAGGAGTTGGGCCGATGGTAGGCCGCAGCAGGAACGGAGACACCACCCAGAAAACAAAGGTCGGGTCTCCGTTCGGAAGGGACACATATTCACAATGTTACAGTTCCCCCTCTCCCCCCCACATACACACATAGTACACAAACACAAAAACACCACATCACAACTACAATTAAGACAAAAAAAACAACAAAAACACAAAGACAAATGGACCGCAGGTGAGCCGCAGCTGCTAGGGCAGCGCCGCCATTTTGCATGGTGTGCAGAGACTGCAGGAGGGTGGGACTGGTTGGGCAAACCCAGTACCGAATGGATGCACTGGGTGGCCTCCATCATCACAGCCCTCCCCATCTCCAGGCCATTTTGGTTTGGATAGCAGTGAGTGGAAGGCAGAAGGGGAGAGTTAAACCCGGATTTCCGACCCACCACTCCGTCTCAACGGCTGGTGTTTTGAAAGGAGCCTGTGTTCTGCCATTTTCTTTGATTTAGAAGCTCGGCACTGGGTGGTGCTAGCCATGGGGTTCAGGCACTATCCTTCCAGATCCCCTCCTGCTAGGTCCTGCCCAATGAATAATGTGCAGCTGCCTCCTCCCAAATGACAATCACACTGCAGCCCAACACTGAATGACTCCAGCTCAACAACAAGGTTGTGAGTAGAGCGCTGTGTAACTTGTCCATGGCCACAACCATGCCCCTTGCTGAAACAAACTATAGGTTCTGCCATGACCTTTCTAGCTGTAAAAATATTTATTTTGAAAGGTACAGATTTGGTTGGAACAGCCTGCAAACACTCCAGGGTCGCCAATCCACCTGGGTTCAAGTTCTCAGTCAATACAGCAGACTAGCATTCATCAGTGATATTTATGTTACGTCCCCTCCTTCTACAATCACTATTCATCACTAAATTGTGTATGAAAGGGAAAGTTTGTTGAATGTGAGTGGAGCAAACTGTACCGAGTGAGTTTGAATGAATGCCTTGGTTTCGTTTGGAAGATACATTTAAGACAGACTTATTAGGTCAAATCTAGTACACTTTGTCAAGTCAATTTGTATTGTTATCTTCTTGAAAGAGAGTTGCAATCTAATTGCGACAAGCTTTTCTGGACCATGAATCAATAGCAATAAATAAAAATTTCAACCTTTCACAGAAACAAATTCCCTCGGAAAGGCAACCTTGGAGCCAGTCTATATTCAAAGGAAAACATTTGGGTTCCCTGGATATTTACGGTGTGCTGTTACTGCACCCACCTTCTAGCTGGGGAGAGGAAAGGCATATGTTAGATACAGGGAGGGAGAAAGCATGATCACGGGCTATGGGAGTATTTGTAAGATTGGCTGGTAAATTATAATTTGTGTCTTATACACATGCTTGGACTGAGAGGAATGATGACTTTTCTGGCACAAAATTGAGAAACTGGGTTATAAATGGTGCTCATAAGGGCAGGAAGCAATGCAATAAATAATAGTTTCTGCCTCTATTCCAAATCGCACATTACTTACTGTGTTTTTATAAAACAGAAATGTGTATATATGTCCAACGATAATGACAAGTTTCCATAAGTAATTCAAGTGAAGTTAGAGGGACAAACTGTTAAAATCAAAACTCCAAGGCAATCTCACTTTAACCACGTGCTCCATGTAATGAATAACGTGTGATGTCTTAAAGCATTTCCTTTATTATAACTTCATAATTACCAAGCATTAAACAAACCTCTCTCAGTGTTTAATAAACATTAATCAGGAAGTGAATATGAATATTAAATTATAAAAACATAATCATCCCTTTCTCCTCATTTACACTTCTTATTTTGAAGAATGAGCTGTTTATTTAAATAGAATTTGGCTAGAAATAATGAACTAGAAAATCCCTCGATACACTCAGTTTGACGGATTGTCCCCAGCTGTGGAGATAACATATTCAGATTTTGGTCGGCAGTCCATTCATTTTCATTATTTTTTTGACATACCAATTTCTCTCCCAGCCACACAATCTATCTCAGGCAATTCTCTTCCTACTAGGGAGAATGGATGGACTTCGCTCACCAGCGTAAATCTCCATACAGCCTGGTGCACTCACTTGTTAAGGAATACCCCAAACTCTGATCCTGCTCACCTTCCATCACGATTGGGAAGTAGACACTGACGAGTCTGACCTTGTCTACTCCCCAGCACAAAGCCACCTCAACAGACTATATTATGTCATTGAGTATGTTACTCAAATCAAGCTATTCACCTGCAGATGCAGAGAGGATTTCCATCTCTAAAGGACTTCCACTCCAAAGACGTACAGGTATGTAGGTAAATTGGCTTGGTAAATGTAAAAACTGTCCCTAGTGTGTGTAGGATAGTGTTAATATGCTGGTCGGCACGGACCTGGCGGGCCGAAGGGCCTATTTCCGCGCTGTATCTCGAAACTAAACTATAGAACCTTTCAAAACCTCCAAACCTCCCAAAGCACCTCACACCCAATAACTTATTTTTTATGTGAAATGTAGGAAACCCAATTTATGTGCTGCCTGACACACAAACAACAGGGTGAAATCATATGTCTCATTGATGCTGGCGCAAGGACTAATATTGGCTATCATACTAAAGGAACTCCCCTGCTCCTCTCTGATATTCTTTAAATGAGGCAAGTGGAGCCTTTAGGTAAGTGAGTACCTGCAATAGTTTTGGAATCTCCCAATACTGCACTCAGGGGGACAAGCGATATTTTTGCCTTCTCGAGAATGGAACTTGAGCCTGTGACCGTATGACTCGGTCAGAGATATGTTGGCATGGAGACCCGGTTGACAACACGTTATCATTAATCAAAGGCACCAAAATCAATATACATTTGCCTCATTTTAATCCTAAAAACCTACCAATCTAAACAGTTTTAACATTTCCTGTTGCCATACTTTATCTGTATCTCTATGTTTAATTACTTTGGGTATAAAACTAATTATGATAACTATTTCACACTTTAGATATTAATTCTTTGAACTCTAACTCAGTTTTTACATTAATTTATCTACATACCTTTTACCTCTACATTTGCAGTGAAGTAAGATAAGCCAAAAGATTTTAATTAAATATACCAACGGTGGTGCACAGTGGTAATGCTAGTAGAGCTGCCTCACTACTCCAGAGATCTGGGTTTGAACACCTCCAGTGATGTGTGTATGGAGATTGCATGTTTAGTTAACTAGAGACATAGCACAGAAAAAGGCACTTTGGCCCACCAAGTCCACACCGAGCAGCAATCTCCGTACACCAGCATTAACCTGCACACTAGGGACAATTTACAACGAAGCCAATAAACCTACAAACCTGTACGTCTTTGGAATGTGAGAGGAAACTGGAGCAGCCAGAGAAAACCCACGTGCTCAAGGGGAGAACGTACAAACTCCGTACAGAGAGCACCCGTAGTCAGGTTTGAACCTGGGTCTTTGGCGCTGTAAGGCAGCAACTCTTTCATTGCACCACCATGCCACCCACGTTCTCCCTAAGAATATGTCGGTTTCCCACAGGTCCTTGGCTTCCTCCTACATCCTGAAGACTTTTTTTAGATTTAGAGATACAGCGCAGAAACAGGCCCTTCGGCCCACCGGGTCCGCGCCGCCCAGCGATCCCCGCACATTAACACTATCCTACACCCACTAGGGACAATTTTTTTAATTTAAAAAAAAAAAATTTAAACATTTGCCCAGCCAATTAACTTACAAGCCTGTACGTCTTTGGAGTGTGGGAGGAAACCAAAGATCTCGGCGAAAACCCACGCAGGTCACGGGGAGAACGTACAAACTCCGTTCAGTACCGCACCCATGGTCAGGATCGAACCTGAGTGTCCGGCGCTGCATTCGCTGTAAGGCAGCAACTCTACCGCTGCGCCACCGTGCCGTGCACCGTGCAAGTTAGTCGGCCTGTAAATTGCCCCTAGTGTGTAGGTCAGTTGTAAAATCTGTGGGAATGGATGGAAAGTGAGGAGAATAAAATAGGATTAATGTGGATTGGTGTAAACGGATGGTTGATGGCACCATTGACGATGGACCCAAGAGCCTGTTTGATTCAGTGACTATCACTTCTTTGACTATGTAACTGAACATTCCTTTGGAATGTCATAAAAAGTTGGAGTAAGTCAGTGGGTCAGGCAGCATCTCTGGAGAACACGAATAGGTGACATTTTAGGTCGGGACCCTTCTTCGACTGAGGAGTTACTCCAGCACTTTGTTTTTATTGTTTTTGTAAACCAGCATCTGCAGTTCCTTGTTTCTCCATTCCTTAGGAATGTGCTTGGAGAACTGCCACCCTGACTCAGGTTGTGATGAAGTTGCTCCCAGAGCATTATTGAGTACGAAGTTGCTAAATGGTGACCCTTATGATAGTGATGGACTGACGACATGTATTCAAATCGGGATGGATGTGCAATGCCAGTGATATTCCCGTGTACCTACTGCTCTCATCTTCCATGCTGTGGAGGTACTGGGTTTGGGAGAAGCTTTCAAGGAAAGCCTGGCAAATTTCTGCTGGGTTGTTTATTTGGTGGAGTGTGTATGTCTGATGTGGTGGAGAGACTTGCCATTGATGTCTTTGGCCTACATGGCATCTTCTTGCAGATGCACCCGCAAAGCAGATGTAAGGTGTTCCTGACAGCCCTGATTTGTGCTTTTTAGATTGTGTTCAGGAACACAGCTGAACCCTGTTCCTGTCGATGCTCATCCTCAGGATGCCATGGTTGGGGATTTGGCTCTGAACCTGTCACTTAGTGTTCAGTTGCTGTGGTTGTTTGGGGCATGACATTGTTGGCCCAAATCTGGATGTTCTAATTTCAAGCATGTACCACTTTAACAATGTGTGTGATTCAAAGCAACCTTCCCCACCTCTCCCACCCCCCCCCCCCCCCCCCCCACATCCACCCACACAAGGACTTGAAACCTATTATTGTTTGCACATTCTGCAATGCAATTTTTTTTCATGAAACTTCCATGTGCTCCAACATCAGCCATTGATCCTGTTGCTAAGACTGGCTACGCTGGCTTGAGGTGATCAGGTCTTCCTATCTGACCTCATTTCAATGTTTCCCATTGATGGGCGGTCAAGGCAAATCATAATTTCAGGCACTTGGAGGGACCCCAAAAGTTAACTCACTTCAAGTGTAAGAGTCCCTGTAATATTGCTGCAACTTACGGAATATCATTTGCTGACCTGTGAAAATGCCACATTTTCCTCGGAATCCCCAATGAGTGGGATAGTGCTTTAATCCTGAATTAACTCTTTTTCTGTCTGTAATGCGAGACTCAGAGGGAATAGATTTGGGACCACCCATGTTTGCAACACTCGCAGTTCTCTTACACTCGCCGAAGAAATAAATATTTTAATTCATCCAACTGAAGAAGCGAAGCAAAATAAAATGCATTCAAAGAGCTCATAGTTAAGTGAATTAATATCTCTGGGTCAAGGTATCTTTTTTTTCTGCAAGTATTAATATCCATCCTTTGTTTCAAATCTCTGTGCTTGCTAATCCTACATGAAACAGTTAAATTATTTCCAACCCATGAGCCCATCATGAATCATCTCTGCCTGACAGGACATGAACTAATTTGTCTTCCACTTGAGCATTGTCACACATCTTGGTAAACCATCACTTTCTGCCACCCAAGTTGAGTTAATTCCTTGTTTATGTGCTGGCATTCTTAATTCCTCAGTGAATATCACAACCAGTCAACACCATAATAGCATTATTGAAAGAATCGGAACTTTTGAAATTAAATGCTTGAAATTAAAATATGAATTTAATTGCAGCGAAGCTCCTGAAGGGAAAAGGGGAGAAGGCAGGAAAGGAAATTATATGGATTGCTTTCGCGAATACTTGATGAGCCAAATGGCCTCCTGTGCTAAAGTTTTTCCTTAATTCTGTGGATGCAGGGAGCCATCTTGCATTGAGCTGAAACCACCTCTTTTTGCCAACAACTGACTGATTTTTTTTCTGGTAATTAAATATTTTTTGACATCTTCACCTTATAGATGATACACAATATGGATAGTGAGGATGCTTATCAAAGGATACAACAGGATATTGATCAGAGGGAAATATGGGTGGAGAAATGGCAGGTTGTGTTTAATCCAGACAAGTGTGAGGTATTGGAGTTTGGGATGTCAAATGCCAGAGGAAGAGTTGAACATTTGAAGATGTGCCAGTGAAACATTACAATATCACGGATGTTCCAGCCTGTTTTTTTTCTCCCATATTACCAAAAACTCTGTTTCCTGTAATCAGTTCATTGCAAGGTGGGGAATTCTGGTTTCATGACTTCAATGCACTAACACTATTTATAGACAATAGACAATAGGTGCAGGAGGAGGCCGTTCGGCCCTTCGAGCCAGCACCACCAATCAATGTGATCATGGCTGATCATTCTCAATCAGTACCCCGTTCCTGCCTTCTCCCCATACCCCCTGACCCCGCTATCCTTAAGAGCTCTATCTAGCTCTCTCTTGAATGCATTCAGAGAATTGGCCTCCACTGCCTTCTGAGGCAGTGAATTCCACAGATTTACAACTCTCTGACTGAAAAAGTTTTTCCTCATCTCCATTCTAAATGGCCTACCCCCTATGCTCCAGGTTTGGCTCATGGACAGATTCTACATCTTGGCTTGGGTAAGAATCTCCACACTATCATCAGACCTGACTTTCAAATTTAAACTACAAACCAACTCCCTTCCTACAATGCCTGTTCAAAAGTGCAAATTACATGCAGCGTTATAGGACCATGTATTAGGAGTATTGCATGCAGTTCTGGTCGCCCCAATAAAGGAAGGGTGTGGAGGCTTTGGCAAGGGGGCAGAGGAGGTTTCCAAGAATGATGCCTGGATTAGGGGGTATTAGCTACAAGGAGAGGTTGGACAGACTTGGATTGTTTTCTCTGGAACACTGTAGATTGTTGGAACACCTGATAGAGGTGTATAAAATTATGAGAGGCAGAAAATCAAAATCTTTCTCCCAGGATGGAAATGTAAAATACTAGAGGGTATAATTTTAAGGTGAGAGGGGGGAAATTTTAAATGAGATGTGCTCGACAAGTTTTTTCTACACAGAGGGAGGTGGGTCCTTAAAATGCGCTGCCAGACGTGATGATGGGGGCAGATACGATAGTGATGTTTTGAGAGAATTTTGGATAGGCACATGGATATACAGGGAATGAAGGTATATGGATTATGTGCAGGCAGATAAGAGTTTGTCTTGGCACATATATCGTGGGCTGAAGGGCCTATTCCTGTGCTGTACTATGTATGCTATTGTAGTGAGTCCAGACGAGTGGTATTATCCAAATACTTTATTGATATAAAACCCGTAACAAACGCAACAGACTTCTTTCTGGACGAACACTAACTTCACTCACTAATCTAATCTCTAATCTAACGTTTGGCGCCAAGCATTTAAATACCCCGCGCTTCCTCACCCCGTGACCGTAACCCAATCCGAGGGTTCTATTACCTGGCCAATCCCTATGTCCCTACATGACCCCCCCCAGAACCCTCGAAAACCATACCTCACGGGCGGCCGAACCTCCCGCCCAGAACGTGTACGGATAGGGGAAACCGATACCCCCAGCGTGACAGGAGGCGGGGTGGACGCCGCCGCTGGAGGCGATGGGAGGTTCACCGGAGCGGCGGGTGCAGGTGACGGGGGGCCCTTGATGAACAATGGCAGCCCGGGACCAACCATAGGCGGCGGAGGCCCAAGAGGTGGTAAACTGGGCGCCGCTGACGGGACCAGTCGAGCAGCCACAGGCCGGCCCCGGCGCGGCGGCTGAGCCACTGACACGGGGAGGTCCTGGTCTAAATGGGCCAGCTTGAGACGGGACACTGAAACCAGCTCCTGACGATTTCCTACCTGCAAGGTGAAGGTTACAGTCCCTCTTTTGAGCACCTGGAACGGGCCTTGGTAAACCGGCTGGAGAGGGGGACGGTGGCAATCTTTCCGAAGAAACACGAAATCACAGCTCCGCAATTCCGAAGGAACGTGAACTGCTGTGCTTCCGTGACTAGAGGTGGGGACTGGAGCCAGAGAACCCACCCGTTCCCGGAGGGAGCCCAAGACTGACGTGACGGATGGCGGCAAGGCGGGAGTGGAAGGGAGAATGTCGCCCGGCACCCGCAGGGGCGAACCGTAGACGAGCTCGGCCGAAGATGTGCCCAGCTCAGCCCGCGGGGCCGTACGGATGCCGAGGAGGACCCAAGGCAGCTGGTCAGCCCAATCGTAGCCAGTCAGGCGAGCACAGAGGGACGCCTTCAGCTGCCGATGGAAACGCTCAACCATCCCGTTGGCTTGGGGATGATAGGCGGTGGTCTGCTGTAATCGAGCACCATACAGCTGCGCCAACGCGGCCCAGAGAGACGAGGTGAACTGGGCTCCCCGATCTGTAGTGATGATAGCCGGGACCCCGAAACGAGCCACCCAATGCAACGCCAGGGCCCGTGCACAGGAGGCCGCCGAGGTGTCCGACAACGGGAGCGCCTCCGGCCAACGAGTGAACCGATCAACCACCGTCAGTAGATGAGTGTAACCCCTAGAATAGGGCAATGGACCCACCAAATCCACATGGATGTGGAAAAAACGGGCGGGGGGAACCTCGAATCTCTGGTGTGGGGGCTGGACATGACGATGGACTTTGGAGGTCTGGCACGGAATGCAGGCGCGTGCCCAGGCTGCCACCTGCTTTTGCAGGCCATGCCAGACAAACCGGTCGGCCACCATGGCTGAAGTCGCCCTGATGGACGGATGTGCCAGGCCATGAATGGCCTCAAAAACCTTACGCCGCAGAGCGGCAGGCACCACCGGGCGAGGGCGTGGGAGAGTAACGTCGCACCACAACTTGGTACCTGTGGGGCCACACGCCACCTGCTCTAAACGCAGTCCCGAGGTTGTGGAGGCGTACACCGCGGCAGTTCCTTCCAGGCGCTGAGCCTCCGCTAGCTCCTGGAAATCCACATGTTTACCAACCACGGCTACGGAGGGAATGGCCGGCCGGGACAGGGCATCAGCAACGGCATTCAGCCTACCCGCAATATGACGGACATCGGTCGTAAACTCCGAAATGAGGGTTAGGTGCCGCTGCTGGCGAGCCGACCACGGATCAGAAACCTTAGCAAAAGCGAATGTCAAAGGTTTGTGATCCATGTAGGCCACGAAAGAACGGCCTTCTAAAAAATAACGGAAGTGGCGGACTGCTAAATAAAGGGCCAGGAGCTCCCTATCGAACGCACTGTACTTGAGCTCCGCTCGAGAGAGCTGCCTGCTGAAAAACGCAAGAGGCTCCCATTCACCGTCAACCTGCTGCTCCAAAACCCCACCCACCGCCACGTCTGAGGCGTCCACCGTCAGAGCTGTGGGGGCGGAGGAGCGCGGGTGCACCAGCATGGTGGCATTGGCGAGGGCCCGTTTGACCGCAACAAAAGCCGTCTCCGCAGCTACGGACCATACCAACTCCGCGGGGTTACCTGCGAGACATTGAAAAAGGGGACGCATAACCCGAGCTGCTGCAGGCACGAACCGATGATAGAAATTGACCATGCCCACAAATTCCTGCAAGCCCTTGATGGTAGTCGGGCGGGGGAAAGAGCGGACCGCGTCCACCTTAGCTGGTAAAGGAGTGGCACCGGCCGGAGTAACCCGGTGACCCAAAAAATCCACCGCGGACAGGCCGAATTGGCACTTGTCCGGATGGAGAATCAGGCCATGGTCTTGCAGCCTCTGGAACACCGTGCGGAGGTGGACTAAGTGCTCCTGGACCGAACGGCTGGCAATCAAAATATCGTCTAGATAAATAAAGACAAACGGCAACCCTCGACCCACCCGGTCCATCAGACGCTGGAATGCCTGAGCTGCATTTTTAAGGCCGAAAGGCATACGCAACCACTCAAACAGTCCGAACAGGGTGATGGTCGCTGTTTTCGGAATGTCCGGCGGGTGGACCGGGATCTGATGGTATCCCCGCACCAAATCAATTTTTGAAAATATTGTCGCCCCCTCCAGGCTAGCTGAAAAGTCCTGAATGTGTGGAATCGGATAGCGGTCCGGCCGTGTTGCCGCGTTGAGTCGACGGAAGTCACCACATGGTCTCCACCCCCCAGATGCTTTGGAAACCATGTGCAAGGGGGAGGCCCACGGACTACTCGAAGGCCGAATAATTCCCAACCTCTCCAAGTTTAGGAACTCCTCTCGCGCCCTGGCCAGCTTGTCGGGTGGGAGGCGCCGTGCCCGGGCAAAAACCGGCGGCCCTTCGGTTGGAATGAAATGGACGACCCCGTGCTTCTCCGAAAGTGAATCAAAACGCTGGACGAGGAGCTGCGGGAAGTCGGCCAGGACCGCATCGAACTGACCGGGAGCCGTGGTAATGGACTGGATGACTAGGCTGGGTGGGGCGGCGCTTGTAGAAGCCTCTGGCCCAGTACCCCGAAGCCGTACATCAGCCGAGGGTTGTAGGCCCCTCCCTCGGACGTCTGCGACCAAGGAAAACGCCCATAGGAAATCTGCCCCCAATATGGCCTGGCCCACATCCGCAACGATGAATTCCCAACGGTAAGTCCTGGACCCGAAGGACAGGGACATGGTCCTTTTACCATATGTACGGATGGTGCTACCATTCACTGCAATTAGGGGCGGGCCCTTTTCCCCCACTCGAACTTCACAGTCATAGGGGGGCACAATACTTACGACCGCTCCCGTATCCACTAGGAAAACGATCCCGGTACTCTGATCCGTAGCGTAGAGGCGGTGGTTACGGCCAACCGAGACTGCCTCTACAGTCGATCGGCCCAGGCGTTTCCCGGAAACGAACACGGGGATCTACAGCTTCGTGCCTCGCTGCCCCACCGCCGATGGAAAGAGCACCAGCCACGCCTATCTGGCTCTGTTGGTCGAGCCCGCTGCCAATGAACAGGCGCTGCCGCCCTCTCTTGGCGGACCGGCTGCGCAATAGCGGCCGATGCGTCGCTCTCCGGGCCACACCCCCGACTGCCGCTGGGCCTCGAGACCCGGTTAACGGAGCCGTCTCGGGCGTTGCGTTCCCTCACGAGCGTGTCGGCCTTCTCGGCGAACGCTACCGCATCTTCAAAAGGGACGTCCGCCAACACCAACCTGACGTCCCCAGGTAGCTTCTCCCGAAAGGCCGCTTCGAATATCATGCACGGCTGATGGTCGCCCGCCAAAGCCAGCATCTCGGACATCAGCTCCGACGGCAGCCGCTGCCCCAGGTCTGGCAAATGGAGGAGCTTCACAGCCCGCTGGTTCTGGGCCCAGCCGAAGGTCCGCAGCAGGAGCTTCTTGAGCCCCACATACTGGTTCGTTTGGGGTGGACTGGTCAGGTATCGGCTGACCCACGCAGCCACCTCCGCCTGCAGACAGCTCACCAGGTGGTGGTACTTCTCCTGGTCTTCCTCCACCTTTTTAAGATGGAACTGTGATTCTGCCTGCACAAACCACAGGTGCGGCTGATGGGCCCAGAACGGCGGTAGATGGATTTCGCCCGCGCTCGCTCCCGCCTGCGACATGCTGCTGCTTTCTTCCTACGTTCGAGGTCACCAATGTAGTGAGTCCAGACGAGTGGTATTATCCAAATACTTTATTGCTATAAAACCCGTAACAAACGCAACAGACTTCTTTCTGGACGAACACTAACTTCACTCACTAATCTAATCTCTAATCTAATGTTTGGCGCCAAGCATTTAAATACCCCGCGCTTCCTCACCCCGTGACCGTAACCCAATCCGAGGGTTCTATTACCTGGCCAATCCCTATGTCCCTACATATGTTCTATGTTAAACATTGGCAATATATCATTTCGCTATTTTGGCTGAACAATTACTTTTTAACATAAACTAAAATGCCTTGTTTTATTTACTATCATGGAGCATGGTTGCCATAAGGTCAATTTATCGTCAGTCGGAATCATTAACATTACCCCACTTCCCGTGGACATTATTTGAATCTGTGGAATTTTCTGCCACAGAAGGCCGTGGAGGCCAATTTACTGGTTGTATTCAAGAGAGAGTTAGATATGGCTCTTCGGCTAACGGAATCAAGAGATATGGGGATATAGCAGGAACAGGGTACAGATTCTGGATGATCAGCCATGATCATATTGAATGGCGGTGCTGGCTCGAAGGGCCGAATGGCCTACTCCTGCACCTACTGTCTATTACAATGCATTCCATTACAATGCAGGCATGATCTTATTTTGGAGCTTTCGGCCCCTCTGTGAAGCAGATCTTCATTAAATCTTGGTTTTTTTTGTATCTTTATCTCCGAGAGTCACAAACCAATTTGTGATAATTGTGGTACTTCAGTCAAATAGTCACAACGGTAATATAGGAAGCACGGCGGCAGATTTAGGCACTGAACAGTACCAGGTGATAAATGTCTGGATTAGATGTTGGTTACAGCATAAATATTGACCACAAGATTGTCAAGAGTATTTAATTACCATATGCATTGGGATGGAACAATAAAATTATTGCTTGCTGCAGCTTTACAAGGACATTAACACAACACAACAGATAAATATATATATAATTTAAAATATTACAATAAATTATCACTTATGTTAGATCACCAAACCTTAATAGTTTGAGTTGATGTATGTGGTGCAACCTGTGCAAAGTCTATGGTAGTTCAGTGCTGAGGTAGGTTTGTTGTTAGAGTTGTGCAGGTCGTTTAAGAGATTAATGGTTGATGGGAAGAAGCTGTTCTCGATCATGGATGTAACAGCTCTCAGGTTCCTGTTCCTGTACCTTCTTTCCCAATAGGGTGATTAGTGAGAATTCTGCTGTTCTTTCCTAATTATTGCTGTGAAAACACTTAAATCTGCCTCAGAGAGCACATGGGCATATAGACTTCCTCTGCAATGAAGCCTTGGTTTCTAGCTATCCTACTTTTTAAAAATAAATCTACTTTGATCTCATTTGGGATTTTGATTTCTGTGGTGAGTTTTTCCCTCTCCAGATGCAATGTAATTGTTACTACTTTGGATCATTAAACTGATATTAAAGTGATTTCTAATGAGGGGAAGGGATTAGTATACTTACAAAGTATTTGCATTTCAGATGTGACATTGTTGGGTGCGGGATGAATCTAAGAAAGACTAAGAGTTTGACTCAGTGCTAATATCAAAAGGCCCCTTATGCACTGATGATATAGGTAGTTTAGTGGATGGTGAAGCATGTTATCTACAATTGCAAAGGATCTAGATCAACTGGGAAAGTGGGTCAAGGAATGAACTTCATGTTCCAAATATATATGATGGCACTGAGACCACATTTGGAGTGTTGTGTGCTGTTCTGGTCGCCTGGTTATCTGAACAATGTCATTCAGCTGGAAACTGCGCAGAAAAGATCTTCAAGGATGTTACCGAGACTGGCGGGCTTGCATTATAGGGAGAGTCTGGATAAGTTGTGACTTAAGTTGTGAAGGGCGTGGCTGTGTTCTGCAGCTGCGGCTCACCGGCAGTCTCTCTGTTTTTTTGGGGTTTTTTTGTCATTGTCGTTGTTAAATGTACGTTTTGTTTTATTTTTAATTCTGTGTATGTAGGGGGGTGGTGGGGGGGTTGGGGGAAACCTTTTTTTCAAATCTCCTCCTCAACGGAGATGCGACCTTTACCGTGTCGTATCTCCGTTCGCGCAACGGCCTAACATCGTGGAGTCGGCGGCCTCCAGCTGGGATCGACCTTGAAGACTCCGGTCGCAGGGCCTGGACTTACCATCTCGGAGGCTTCGGCCGTGGGCCCTGCAGACCGCAACATCGGGAGTTCGCAGGTCCCTGGCTGGCGACCGGCTTTTGGGAGCTCCAGCCGTAGCAGCTTCGACCGCCCCGAAGCGCAAGGTATGATCAACCCGCCCGCAGGCCCTTCATCGCCCTGCGTGGCTCGGCCGCAGCACTTTCCATCGCCCGGTGGGGGCTCAGGACTTTCATCGGCCTGCTCGGCTCGGCCCTGGGACTTTCCATCGCCCGGTGGGGGCTCAGGACCTTCATCGGCCTGCTCGGCTCGGCCCTGGGACTTTCCATCGCCCGGTGGGGGCTTCAAAAAGTTGGGAGCCTCGATCACCTCGTGGCACCACGGGAGAAGAATGAGGAGGAGATAAGACTTTGCCTTCCATCACAGTGAGGGTATGCCTGGAGCAATCACTGTGATGGCTGTTTGTGTAAAAAATTATATCTGTGTGTCTTGTGCTTTTTATACTGCCGGACCCTGACGTGAGAGGACACTGGCGTTGAGTATTCGCCGCTTTTCCGTCAGGATAGTTTGTCTGTTTGTTTCTATGTTAATTGTTTTTGTAAAGCGCTTTGAGCATGTGATAAGGCGCTATATAAAATAAATATATTATTATTATTATTATTATTCTCTGGAGCATTGGAGGCTGAGAAGTGACCTTATAGAGGTACATAAAACCATGAGGTTCATCGATAAGGTGGATGGTCACAGTCTTTTTCTCAGGGTCGGGAAGCATAAAACTAGAGGGCATAGTTGTCAGGCCAATTGTTTCACCAATTTTAAATCCCATTGTTTGATGGCTTATTGTTTTAGCCATGTTTCAGTGAGGAAGATGGTGGACAGTGACTGAGTACTGACCAGGTATTGTTAAGGTGAGTATCCTCGGTGCATTTCAGAAATAGCTTCTGCTTCTTGCTGTTGACCCAGTAGGAGCTCAAACCAGCAACTGTATTTTATCTTATGATCAACTCATCGCATGGAGTTGGGGTGGAGAGGGGGAGGTCATGCCTTATCTTTGGGATAGAGGCATCTCCAGGTTTATTTTTATTATTCATTTACAGGACGTGGGTGTTGGTGGCAAGACCAGTGTTGATTGTCCTCAATTGACATTGAGCAGACTTCTTGGAACAGTGCCAGTCTGTGTGGTGAAAGTTGTCACACAGTTTTAGCAGAGAGTTCCAGGATTTTGATGTAGCAGTGACAAAGCAGCTCTGTGTGAACAGGAAGTGATGGTGGATATCGTTCTCATGAACCTGCCGTTATTAGAGGTAGTACATACTGTAGGGTATGCAAAGTCATTGTGAGTTTCTGCAACACGCAAGCAGATGAAATTCACTGCATGCACTGTGTACTGGCGGTGGAGGGAGTGAATGTTTTGGTTGGTAGATAGGTCGCTACTTGAGCGGCTTGGTTTGTCTTGGAGGTGTGGAACTTGTTGGAACTGCATTTCCCCGGACAGTATCCTGAACAACCAGAATTGTCAAAAGAATTCAAAGGGCAAGTAACAACAGAAGATTGGAATAAAATAACCACCTGCACTTCCTGCTACATTTTCATAACAATCCATTTGGTTCATGAATCCCCCTAAGGAATGGAATCTGCCATCCTCGGCCATCTCGTCCATTTACAACTGCAGGTCATGATCCACTACAATGGACGAGATAACAGCAAATGGAAAGAATTCAGAACGGATCCTCTCAAAGGTCATAGCAAGCTGCTGCTCTAAAGTATCAAATTAAAAGGATCATCTCATGTTATACCATTCGAAGCTTGGAAAGCTACCCATTAGTCAAGACAAACAGCAACCTGATGACTAATTATTTGTATGACGATTTTCCTTTCAAGGGATGGCAGACCAGAATGCAGTCAAGATGAAGTGACTGAGGCCTGATCAATTACTCTGGAGCACAAGATGTTTCTTGTGAAACGAGACCCTCCTATCCTGTTGTAGCCCACCACTTTCTACCTCATGAACTTCATTGAAAAAAAACCCCATCAAAATATCAAATAAACTGCAGAGACCTGAAAGAGCTGGAAATATTCAGTAGATCAGACAGCATCTGTGGGGAGAGAAACAATGTTTCAGATCTAAGACCGTTCATCAGTACTTTAAAGAGGAGGAAACAGTATCAGCATCCCTATCCTTGCTCTTCAGCCTCTTGTGCTCCAATGAATAAAGTCCTAGCTTGCCCAACCTCTCCCTTTAGTTCAACCCCTCAAGTCCTGGCAACATTCTCATAAATCTTCTCTGCTCACTTTCCAGTTTCTTTCCTATAGCTGGATGATCAGAATACTCTGTGGCATCAACATTTGTACAACTGTAGGTGTGGAAAATAAAAATTGGCATTATTGTAGATTTGGTTTAGTTTAGAGATACAGACCTTCAGCCCACCAAGTCCACACCGACCAGTGATCCCCACACATTAACACTATCACTAACACTAACACGAAGGGCAATTTTCATTTATACTAAACCAACTAATCTTCAAACCTGTATGTCTTTGGAGTATGGGAGGAAACAGAAGATCTTGGAGAAAACCCACCCAAGTCACGGGGAGATCGTACAAACTCCGTACAGACAGCACCCGTGGTTAGGATCAAACCTGGATCTCTGGCACTGTAAGGCAGCAAATCTACTGCTGTGCCATCGTGCTGCCCTCTGCTCCTCTCTCATAGTATGAATGGGTGATGGATGGTTGGCACATTCATAACTAAGTTGGATATTTCCCTGAGAGCAGAGGGATAAGAGAAATAGACATAGAAAAAGAGGACATAAAATGCTGCAATTGTCTCAGATTTAAATTCATCACCATCACAAAATAATTCTTACCTTTTCTAATTAGGTCAGTGGGAATTTGATTTATCTTTTTGGATACTGGAACTTTGTATGATAAGTAATAGTAATTCCCTGCCAGGAATGATTGAATGCTATCTGCTCCTGCGATTGGGTTGAAAAATGGCAATTTAATAATCTGTACACTGATAGTTGAAGCTAAGCATATTGCAGTTTATTCATGAAGCAGCACTATTTTCTAAGTGGTTAGGAAATCATTTTTCATTTTCTTCCAAAAAAGGACACCAGATCTGTGGGTAGCAAATAGTGCCATTGCACTTTGCTACACCAATTTTCATCAATCTGCAGTGGTTTTACAAGTTACGGTTCAATACCGGTACAGATAAACTGTGTTCTTTTAAGAGGGTTCAAAATCAAACCTTTATTAAAAATGAACATACGTATTAGGGCATACCTAAACATATTAGGTTAAATAGGGAATGGTATATTTTTAACCCTCCTATTCCAGTGAAAACGATCCTTGGTAAAAATCATAGGGAGGAAAGCAGAAATTTGATTTTATACATTTGATCAACTGGTAACTATGACACGAAACAGGACCTTTGGCTCAACAGGAGCGTGCTGACACATTTGAACCAATCGTACACTAATCCTATTCCCCACATCTCCATCGACTCCCTCCAGATTCCACCACACACGCGCACACTAGGAATAATTTACAGTGGCCAATTAGCCTACCAACCCGCCATAAAATAGGAGCAGGAGTAGGCCACTCAGCCCCTCAAGACTGGCCCACCATTCAATAAGATCATGCTGATCTGTTCCAGGCCTCAGCTCCTCCTAGGTGCCAGATCCCCAGAGAATTCAATTTCCTCGATCTTTTTAAAATGTCTGCACGTCCTCTTTAAATATTTCTAATGATCTTGACAAAACCTAGCGATGTCGGAGGAAACCAGAGCACCTTGAGGAAACTGGGAGAACATGCCAACTCCACACAGATAGAATCTGAGATCAGAGATCACTGGCGATGTGAGGTGCTGGCCTATCTAAGTTGTTCAAGTGTGGAGTAAACTATGTCCAATGGTTTTGGAAGCGGATTATTTCCTAATTCCTGAAGGATATTGGACAAAGAAACATGATTAGGAAAAAGGGAAGTGCAACGAGACCTGGGTGTCCTTGTACACCAGTCACCGAAAGTAAACATGCAGTTACAGCAGGCAGTGAAGAAAGCTAATGGCATGTTGGCCTTCATAACAAGAGGATTTGAGTATCGGACTAAAGAGGTCCTTCTGTGAGACATCTGGAGTATTGTGTGCAGTTTTGGTCTCCTAATTTGAGGAAGGACATCCTTGCTATTGAGGAAGTGCAGCGTAGGTTCACGAGGTTAATCTCCGAGATGGTGGGACTGACATATGAGGAAAGATTGAAAAGACTGGGCTTGTATTCACTGGAATTTAGAAGGATGAGAGGGGATCTTATAGAAACATATAAAATTATAAAAGGACTGGACAAGCTAGTTGCAGGAAAAATGTTCCCAATGTTGGGAGAATCCAGAACCAGGGGCCACAGTCTAAGAATAAAGTGGAAGACATTTAAAACTTTTTACCCAGACAGTTGTGAATTTGTGGAATTCTCTGCCACAGAAGGCAGTGGGGGCCAATTCACTGGATTAATTTAAAAGAGAGTTAGATAGAGCTCATGGGGCTAGTGGAATCATGGGGTCTGGGGAGAAGGCAGGCATGGGTTACTGATTGTGAATGATCAACCATGATCACAATGAATGGTGGTGCTGGCCCAAAGAGCCAAATGGCCTCCTCCTGCACCTATTTTCTATGTTTCTATGCAGAAGTCGGGGGAACGAACATGACAGAGGAGGCATATATCAGATTTACACCGTCAGGATCAGGCGAATCCCTCTGTATAAAAAGCATAGGAATACACTTAAGAAGGAAAAAAGAGGACATAAAATGGAGTTGGCAGGCAAGGCAAAGAAAAGTCCCAAGAGATTCTAGGCATATTAAGAGTAAAAGGGTGGCAAGGGAAAGAAAAGCCCCCCTCAAATATCAGCATGGTCGGCTTTGTGTCGAGCTAAAAGAGATGGGGGAAATATTAAACGAATACTTCTCATTTGTTTTTATTGAAGAGAAGATCATGGAAGCTAAGAAATTGAGGCAAGGGAGTTGTGGGAAGTTAGGGAGGAAATGGCAGAGATATTTGCATCCTCTTTAGACTCTGGGGAAGTTCTGGAAGACGGGTAGGTGGCTAATGTACTGTTATTTCAGAAAGATTGCAATGAGACGCCATGGAACTATGGGCAGGTGAGTCTGATATCAGTGGTGGGAAAGTTGTTGGATGGTATTCTTAGGGGCAGGATCTAACAGCATTTGGAAAGGCATGGACTGATTATAGATAATCAGCATGTCTTTGTGCCTAGGAAATCATGTCTCACAAATATGATGGAGTTTTTTGAAGAGGTCAGGGCAAGGATTGATGAGGCAAGTGGATATTGTCTACGTGGACTTTAGCAAGGTCGTTGACAAGATCCTGCATAGTAGGCTGGTCTGAAAGGTTAGATTGCATGGAATCCAAAGTGATCTTGCCATTAGGTCTCCTCTCAACCTTCAACACTGAAGAGAAAGCAATCCAAGTTTGTCCATCCTATCCCAGCTAATATCTTCTCATCCAAGCAGCGTTCTGGTAAATTTCTGCTATACGTTATCTAAAGCTTCCCCATTCTTGGTGATCAGAACTGGACACAATATTCCAAATCCGACCGAACCAATGTATTATAAAACTAACTTCCTGTCTCTTATACAATGTCCCCATTGATGAAGGCAGCATACAAAATGCCTTCTTTACCATTCTCTCTACTTGTGTGCTATTTCATGGACTTGTTCCCCCAGACCCTTCCGTACAGCAATGCTGTTAAGGGTCTAGCCATTAATTTTTATTTTTTTCCTTATATTCGACCTCCCAGTGCAACACCTCACACTTGATCCGATTAAAGTCCATCTGCTATTTCTCCACCCACATCTGTAACTGATCTATAATCCGCTGTATCCTTTGACAGCCTTCCTTAAACTCGCAAGTTTGGACCAGCTTCGACAAGTTGCTGCAATGCACCTTGTTGATGTTATTCAGTAGCCACTGGTTTTGTTGTTCAGGATTTTGTGCAAGTTAATTGGACATTATGCAGGATTCAGAGCACGGCAAGGATTAGAGAATTACAGAATATTATTGCAGCACTTTCTCTTTGAATAAGCACCCTTCTGTGTGCCATGAGAGGTATTGCTTGCCTCAGTGCTCCTTGTGTAATTACTGCTGATTGTATGCAGTATACCTGTGGTACAAATGCACAGATGGAAATGTCAGGCTGTTGGCTTCAGATACTAAGATTGAGGCTTGACAACATGATGATTAGACCCCTGACAGAGCCATTTGTTTCATACATTTCCCTGTCTTTAGTGCTCTTGTTCAGTTTACCAGCTTGCTCCACTGGTATTTCATGCTGACAGAATCTAATCTGACCTTAAGGGCTGGACACGGTGATTAAACACACCTCGCACCTGCCAGTATTATCCAACAAAATTACTGACATTTAAAAGCAAAGAAAGGGGAGAAAAAGACAAGAGCCCTCCTTTGTTATTCATTGAGGCCACTGATCAACTAGATACAGACACTGAATTGAAACTTTAATTGACAATTTCGAGAAATAACTTGAATTGCATCTCGTGGGACCTCAGTCATAAATGCGAGGCGCAGTCTGATTAATGTGTTTTTGCCAGGCAAGAATTCTCATTAAAAAAAAAAAAAAGCAAAAGTCCCATGTTATCGATTTGGTTTTAATCACACATTCTCCTCCTTGGAAAGAAAGGGTTAACTGTTGAGAGAGTAAATCCAGTTGTCGAGTTGAGTTTCTGCCAACTCATTCACCAAGGCTGTAGCAGGGGGTAATTGCTAGTTTCTGTACCTTTTAAGTGAGAAACAGATAGACATTCAGTGAGTTGAGTGTCGAAGACTGGAGCGCTTGTGTTAGTGAACCAGTTACCCTGAGGCCTGGGCTAATAATACATTTCAATTCAAATTCCACCATTCCAACTTGAGAACTCGAGTTCAATGTTTTTAAAATCAGTTGGAATTAAAGACAGTCCAGTTGCAAAGTGCCCAAAGGTGTTGCATGTATGAATCTGAGTTCCTCTATAGTGCTTTCAGTGGTAGTGTGAGCCTACGTGCTATAGTTTAATCCACTTGGAATGGCATTGCACCAGCACCAGGGAATGGTCCTCACCCTTCCCGTGTGGTCTGTGTGGAATTGCTGGAATACCCCCCGGGTCACTCGCAGACTGGCAGTTTTGCTGTCAGTGGCTTCTTGGTACACTCTTCTCATGCTGACCCCAGATCAATGGACGGAGCCACAAGCTGTTGCCTTCATATTCCAAGTGAATATCGCCCTTCATAGTATTTTGTAGCTCTCTGGCTACAACTACTCTCCCTACGGTGCCCGTAGTCAGGATCAAACCTGAGTCTCCGACGCTGCATTCGCTGTAAGACATTTGCTGCAGCCCTGAATTGTGTTAAATTCATAACCTCTGTGATGCAAAAGGCTTTCTATATCAGAATCGGTCCAGTTGATTTTGATTTTTGATTTTGAGGTACAGCGCGGAAACAGACCCTTCGGCCCACCGAGTCCGCGCCGCCCAGCGATCCCCGCACATTAACACTATCCTACACACACTGGGGACAATTTTTACATTTACCCAGTCAATTAACCTACATACCTGAATGTCTTTGGAGTGTGGGAGGACACCGAAGATCTCGGAGAAATCCCACGCAGGTCACGGGGAGAACGTACAAACTCCGTACAGACGGTGCCCGTAGTCAGGATCAAACCTGAGTCTCCGACGCTGCATTCGCTGTAAGACAGCAACTCTACCGCTGCGCCACCGTGCCTGCCGCCTGTTGGCATGTTTGATGCGGGTACTGGATACACAGTCCCCTGTTACAAGAAGATTGTCACCTTCTGCTTGTAGGGTGTATATTGCACCCTCTGTGTCTGAATCAGTGTCTTTATATGACAGTGTCTACTGCACCAAGATATTTGATACATATTGTACTTCCATGTGATGGCTCAAAGTTGCCTTTGTGGAAATTACAGACTTTATTTCAAGAATGTACTTGGACCCCATATTGATGTTGACTGCAGATTGTGGTCAGGTGCAGCAGTATGTACTGCTGCCACATAGTTCCAGGGTTTAATCCCCACCTCGGGTGCTGTCTGTGTCAAGTTCCCATATTTTCACTATGAGTTTCCTCCAGGTGTTCCAGTTTCCTTCCATTATCCCAAAGACGTGCTGGTAAATTAATCATTTGCTGTTGATTATCTATTGTGAGGCTGAGTAGCAGAAGAACCACAGGATGGGGTTGTGAGTAAGAAGGTGGCACGGTCACGCAGCAGGTAGAACTGCTGCCTGACAACACTGGTGACCTGGCTTCTCTCCGGATTTCTAGTGAGCCCGGCATGGAGTTTGCACATTCTCTCCGCGGCTGCGTGATTTTGCTCTACTTTTCTCCAGCATTGCAGACATGTGCCAGTGTAAATCGCCACCAGTGTGTGTGTGTGAGTGAGTGGTAGAATCTGGGGGGAGTTGATGAGAATATGGGGAGAATAAAAGGGGTCAGGACATGATTAGTGTAGATGGTTGGTTGTAGCGAACTTAATGGGGCAACGAGCCTGTTTCCATGCTGTATCCTTGAATCTATGACGTTAATGCCTGCCAGAACTTTGTGGTCACTGACCTACTAAAGGGGACCAATGGAATATTAGGATCCTAAATATAATTGGCAATGGCTGCTTCTCCCTCTGGGTTTAGTTTCTTTTGCTCCTTGTCACAGTTCGCAAGCTAAAGAAATGAACCCCGGCTACATAATTCGATGCTTGCGGCGAAGAAACCCAGTCACCGAGAATGTGTAAGTTCCACACAGTTAGCACCTGAGACTGGCATCGAAGCTGGGTTGCTGGAGCTGTGAGACAACAGCTCTACCAGCTGCACCACTGTGTCACTTACAGAGATCCCATGCCTTGTGCTGATCTAAGTCCACTGTCATGTAAGGAAATAACTGCAGATGCTGGTACAAATCGAAGGTATTTATTCACAAAATGCTGGAGTAACTCAGCAGGTCAGGCAGCATCTCAGGAGAGAAGGAATGGGCGACGCTTCGGGTCGAGACCCTTCTTCAGACTAAGTCCACTGTCATGGTCTGTCCTCCTCCTGCGCGATGAAGGGTTGTCAGTGTCACGATGAAGTTCTGCAGAAATCACCAGCACACCACATCATTCCAATCTGCACAGTTACTCCACAGTGCAGGTGCTTCTTAATACCAGTGGATAAGTCCTTAATTATATCCGAATATTGCTCTGGAAGCTTCTCTAATCTATTTGCAAAGAGCTCACTTTTGGAGCCGATCTTTTCCTCACAAGATTGGTCTCTTTTTTTGTTGTTGACTATTGTGCTTGGTAGCTTCCCTTTTTGAATATTATCTCACCCTGGGTTTTCAGCATCTCATCAGACTATGTCGTCCTTTCCTTATTATAACAGAGAAAGAGGCCATTTGCCTATTAGATCCATTCAGGGAAAATCACACGTCTCATTCCCCCTCTCCCCTAGTCCTGTAACTTATTCTCTGTCGCATGCCCAACAAATCCCCATTGTTTTGATTCGAACCACTTCTCTTCACTGAAGGGTAAATTACACCAGCTGGTTAACCTTGCAGCATAGTTATAGAGGTGTACAGCATGGATGCAGGTCCATGGCAACCAAGATGTTTATCTGAGTTAGTCCCATTTGCCTTTGATTGACCCATATCCCCTTGAACCTTTCCTATCCATGTACCTGTCCAAATATCTGTTAAGCATTGTAACTGCACTCATTTCTATAAACTTCCTCTGGCATCTCATTCCATATACCCATCACTTTCTATGTGAAAAACCTGTCCCTCACATCCCTTTTCACCATTTACTCTCTCACTTTAAATCTATGCCCTCTGATTTTAGACTCTCCTCCTCTGAGAAAAAAGACTGTGACCATTCACCTAAAGTGCACTGCTCAAGCAGTCGGCAGCTGTACGATTCTGATTGTAGCGTAGCTGCATTTTCATGTTTGTTGCCAGTGGCAGAGAGGGCTGTTGGCTTTGCCCCTTCTTCACACTGCTCTTTGGCTTCAGCATTGTGCAGGCATTTCCTGTGGAGTTTCGCATGGACTGAGAACCTCCTTGGCTGACAATGTTTCTGGCCTGGCATCCTGACTGCCAAGCACATTGAGGCCAGTGTGCCCTTTCCTTTCGTGACAGACGTATTCTTGCCGCTGTAACTGGGATCCCCGTGATGAGCAATTTCCCATCTTATGTTTCCACATCTTCTCGTCTTTCACGCCAAAGACGCTCACGTGCATGGTGCATATTGTTGAAGTTCCTACTTATTGCTGCTGCTGTGTAGCTACACACCATTAATACTAAGGTCGCGTTGTAATGCCAAAAGTTGCATGGTGATTTTGGAAGCCATCTCCATTAAAATATCCACTTTACATGCAAACGTAGATGTTAAATCATGAATTGCGAACCATATAGATTGAGTTTACTTGACTTTTAAACCTTTGAAAGTTGATTGAAGTGAACTTGCCCCAAGTGTTCAATTCAGGAAAGCGCCAAATTGTGACTAAATCTTCAGCACAAGCAAATGGTCGCTAATCATCTCGCCCGACCTTTCATTTCTGGTCCTGGATGTATCACTTTCGACACCCCAGGAACTAGATTAACGGCTCTCCACAGTCTCTTTGTAGTCTCATTAAGTGTTCTTCACCTGGCATGATGCTAGGGGTCTGCTGAACCAGTGTTTGTATCCAAACTGCTTCCTATCAGTAAGACTGCTTTCTTAAGTTCCCTTCTGGCTCAATTTGACCAAACATCTGTTGACCCTCTTCTTCAATTGGAACTCTTTTTTTAAATCCAGAAGACCATCAGCATAAGAAGGGAAGGGCTCCCACTTCTATCACAGGCACCAAGGCTCCTGATGTACTTGGACTGGGTTTGAGGAGCTACCTTTAATAGTTTTGAGCCTTAACTCAGTGGTCCCATACACCTTTGGGTCTGTGTTCAAGCCTAAAGTCAAGTGCTTGGGTCGCACTGTGACTCATCTGAAATCTACATGTAGACAGCCATTTCTGTAACATAATTCTTTCAGGTAGCTTCAATTCTTTTCTCTATGCGTCATATTTGGGCTTATTTGTGAAGTAACAAGCAGAGTAGGAAATGCAGAGAGCTCTGAAAGATATGCTTGGCTCATTCAGGATTGTTCTAAAATCATGTACGTGTGTGTAACAAGATAGGAAGGATGTTCATGTTCATAAGTCATAGGAGCAGGTGTTGGCCATTCGGCCCATCAAGAGTATGCCGCCATTCAATCATGGCTAATCAATCTTTCCCACTCGAGCCCATACTCCTGCCTTCTCCACGTAACCCTTGACACCCTTACCAATCAGATATGTGTCAATCTCCTCCTTAAAAATACTGTGGCAGTGAATTCCACAGATTTATCACCCTCTCACTAAATAAATCCCTCTTGTTGCTTTTGGAAGGATGTTGTTAAGCTGAAAAGAGTGCAGAGAAGACTTACAAGGAAAAACACAAAATGTTGGCGTAATTCACCGGGTCAGGCAGCACCCCTGGAGAATATGGATAGGTGACGCTTTGGGTCGGGACTTTTCTTCAGATTGCAGGGGTGGCGTGAAGGAAAGCTAGAAGTGGGAGGGCAGGGCCATGACAGATCATGGGTGGGGGGGGGGGGGGGGATTAGCAAATGGTTGGACGAAGACTAGAGAAAAGTCACAAAATGCTGGAGTAACAGTGGGTCAGGCAGCATCTCTGGAGAGCATGGATAGGTGACGTTTCGAGTTGGGACCCTTCTTCAGACTGATTGCAGGGGTGGGGGTGACTGATCTGGCGTTTTGTATCTTTCGTTTGTAAACCAGCATCTGCAGTTCCTTGTTTCTACATGAACACACAGAAGGTGTGAGCCAAAAGGATTAGAGAGTTGTGAATTGTAAAAATAAAGGATTGACTAGGTGTGAATTGTTTAGGAACAAGCAGCTCCCAAATAATATGCCAAAACAATCCGCACCTCGGCAATCCTCTAATGACACGATTCACAACTCTCTAATCCTTTTGTCTCATACCTTGATTGTATGTTCATTTCTGGTCTTCGTCCAACCACCTGCCGATCAAATCCCCCCCTTGCCTGAGTTCACCCATGACCTGCCATGCTTTGTCCTGCCATTCCACTCTGATAGCTTTTTTCCCCGCCACCCCTGCAATCAGTATGAAGAAATGTCCTGACCCGAAACGTCACTTATCCATTTCTTCAGGGATGATGCCTGATCCACTGAGTCACTCCAGCATTTTGTGTATTTCCTTGGTAAACTAGCATCTGCAGTTCATTGTTTCTATGAGAATGTTGCCAGGACTTGGGTCTGAGTTATAGGGAGAAGCTTGGCAGGCACGGACTTTATTCCTTGGAGCGCAGAGGGTGAGCGGTGATCTTGTAGAGGCATCTTTCATCATGGGGGGGAATAGATAGGGTTAATGCACAGAGTCTTTTACCCAGTTTTGGGGAATCACAAACTACTTATTTAAGATGAGAGGGGAAAGAATTTGTAGGAACCTGAAGGGCAACATTTTCAAACAGAGGGCGGCATGGTGGCGCAGCGGTAGAGTTGCTGCCTTACAGCGCCATTAGATTGGGGTTCGATTCTGACTAAGGGTGCTGTCTGTACGGAGTATAATTTTAAGGAAGGAGAGTGAAAGATTGAGCCAGAAGAGGAATTCTGAAGCTTTGGGCCCAACCAATTGAAGGCATGCTCACCAATAGTGGGATGAGAACATTCAGGAAAGCCTAGAGCCCAGAGCAAGGGAAATGGCAGATTTGCAACACATGGGTGAGAACTAACTCTTGTTAGTTAAAGAAGGACTTATTGCTGGCAACTCTTGTGGTTTATTTCCTGAATAATATGCGGCAACTCATCCCTGGATGGCTCACATGTACCTAAATCTGTTTGCCAGAAAAAAAAATCCAATAGAGAAAAGCATTTGGATTTATTTACTCCTCGTATTAGCTGTTTAAAATCTTATTATTATTTTGACTGGACAAGAATATATGTGTGGCATGACATCATCTCACAAAATCTAACACTCGCACAGCACTATATGTTATGAAAAAGGTTAACTGCCTAGAATGCTCATGCTTTGTCATATCTCTGAACAAAGGCAGGCATCAGGATAAAGGGAAGTAACAAATTGATCCTCAAATATTGGAAAGCTCAAATGGTGCCAGATATAGGGTGGTGCAATGGCTCAGCAGTAGGGTTGCTGTCTTACAGTGACCGAGTTTGATCCTGACCACGGGTGCTGTCTGTTCAGAGTTTGCACATTCTCCCTGTGACCGCGTCGATTTTCTATGGGTGCTCCGGTTTCCCCCCACATTCCAAAAGGCATGCAGGTTGGTAGGTTAATTGGCTTCTGTAAATTGCCTCTACTGTGTAGGATAGAACTAGTGTACGGGTGATCACTGGTCAGCTTCGACTCGGTGGGCTGAAGGGCCTGTTTCCAGGTTATATCTCTAAAACTAAAGCTAAATATATCCGGAGCCACAGATGGAGAAGGAGTATATTGGTCAATCATATACTCCTTCTCCATCTGTGGCTCCGGAGAAAAAATGTATTCAGTATCGGTTTATTTTGTCATGTGTACTGAGATACCTGGAAAAACTTTGTTCTGCATGTAATCCAGGCAAATCATACCATACATGAGTACAACAGGCAGATATGAAGCTTGCACTGGTGAACTTTACTGTACCAACACTATACAACTTTGTGTGTCAGATCCTCGTGCTTCAGTTTCCGTTTGTCAGCAGGGTGTAGGAGCACAGCCAAATGGTCAAATTTTCCAAAATGTGGATGGAGAATGGAACGCTAGACATCTTTGATGCTTGTATCACAGTGGCCAAGGGCATGTGTGGCTTTTGCTGGGACAACAGATGTGCTGATTTTTATTTTGGTTGCACACTTTTGAGGTTGGCCTGGTTGAAGTTCCTGTCGATGATGAACAAGGCCTCAGGGTATTTTGTTTTAAGGCAAATTGGTAGTGGCTTATAGATCACCCAGTACAAAACTCATGTCTACTTGGGGTGAAAAGCACAATTTACAATGATAAAATGCTTTTGACTCAGAATGTCACAAGGCAGTGGAATAATTCCATTAGACATCTCAAGAACATAATAAATAGTGGCTTGGACTTGAATTGGGAGGACTTTACCGTCATTGTGTTAGTTTGTCTGTGTTTTACCTCTGTACTCCTCAACCCATGTTGCTGTAATTTTGAACATAAGTCATACAGCATGGAAAGAGGACGTGCAGCCCAACTCATCCATGCCAACCAAGGTGCCACATGCAACACACACATCAACACCTGTTTTTCAGTTTCTCCAAAAACATTGCTCCCAAAACAAGATCTGCTGCCTCACAGTGCTAGTGACCAGGGTTCGATCTTGCCCTCGGGTGCTGTTTGTGTTCAGTTTGCACATTCTCCCTGTGACCAAGTGGGCTTCCTCCACATCCCAAAAGATATTTGAGTTTGTAGGTTAATTAACCTCCATAAATTACCCCTGTGTGTATGGAATGGATGAAAAGTTGGGATAACGTAGAATTAGTATGAACGGATGATCAATGGTCAGCATGGACTTAGCAGGTCGAAGGGCATGTTTCCATGCTGTGTCTTTCAGTCAATCAATTAAAACTACTTTCTGTGGATGATCACTGAAGTTTTGTGTGCATTCTTGTTCTTCCTGTTTTTATTTTTAACAAAGTGGATGTAAACATTTCTAAGCAAGCATAGACATTTGCACAGTAGAACAATTGCTAACATTCATATTTAGCAAATTGTGCAAACCATCAGTTTCTCCACTTTTCCACAGAACTCGGAGACCATATCATAAAAATACACCCCACAGATCCTTTGGAAGCGCTAAGCTTTTCTTGCCATGAATTTAATACAGAGAAATGTGAGATGTGGTAGTTTGGAAAGTCTAACCTGGGCAGGGCCTATACAGTGAATGGTAGGGCTCTAGAAGTGCTGTAGAGCAGAGTGATCTAGGAGTGCAGGTACATAGTTCCTTGAAGGTTGTGTCACAGGTAGATGGGGTGGTCAAAAAGGCCTTTGGCATATTGGCCATCATCAGTCTGAGTATTGTTGGGAGGTCATGTTGCAGTTTTTTATAGTCGTTGGTGAGGCTGCATTTAGATTATTGTGTTCCGGTCTTGGCACCATGTGAAAGGAAAGATGTTGGTAAGGATGCAGAGAAGATTTACAAGGATGTGGCCAGGAGACGTGGGTCTGAGCTATATGGAGAGGTTGAGCAGGCTAGGACTCTATTTGCTGGAATGCAGGAGGATAAGCGGTGATCTTATAGAGGTATATAAAATCATGAGAGGACTAAATCGGGTGGATGCACAGAGTCTCTTGCCCAGAGTGGGGGAATCGAGAACCAGAGGGCATAGGTTTCAGGTGAAGGGGAAAGATTTTATAAGAATCTGAGGGGTAACCTTTTCACGCAAAGGCTGGTGGGTGTATGGAACAAACTGCCAGAGGAGATAGGTGAGGCAGGGACTATTGCAACACTTCAAAATTAGTTAGACAGGTTTAGAGGGATATGGCCCAAATGCAGGCAAGTGAGACTAGTGTAGATGGGACATGTTGGTCAGTGTGGGCAAGTTGGGCAGAAGGGCATATTTCCACACTCTATGACAATAAAATTGAATTGGTTTCCAGTTAAGGAAATTGTTCACCTTGCCTGAATGGAAGAACAATCTAAACCAGTGTGCATTAAATAATTTTCATGGCAGGGGCGCTCCACGACTGCATAGAATTGGAAATAGAACCACAAACATAACTGACTGAAAGATAAAAACGATTCTCTTCTATCAACATTAAGCAACATTTTAAATGGGGAAGAGAGCTCTGAATTATGTTTTGATTTTCCTTGAACATCCTGTCACTTTTCCCCCAACTTAAAAGTTAAGATTCCCTTCCACCTGATTGTGAGCAAGAGCTTGTTCAACAATTATGGCTTGGAACTGCAGTTGTGGAAGCCCAGAATGTAGATTATTTTGAAACGAGGCTAGAAAGAAGTGGTTGGATTTAAAAGCAGATTTTTCCATGAAGGAAAACAGACTAACTCTCCTCTTTTCTCGATTTTTTTTTTTTTTGCAGCTCCTTCCACGGTTCCCATCATGCATCAAGTGGGATCCACAATGAGCAGCATCACGTTATCCTGGCCACAGCCTGACCAACCAAATGGGATCATCTTGGACTATGAGCTACGATACTATGAAAAGGTACAGAAATACATATAATCGGCTGTTGTATTATAGATGCCCCTGCTCCATTTGCCTATAATATCTATTCGCTTATTGTTCCGCATACTTGCATGAAGCATCTAAAGTAAATTTTGACAAAATCAATAGAAATTTTGAATTACACTTGTAACATCTCATAGAAGAGTGTGTGGTTTGAACAATTAATGTAGTTTTGAGTACTACGAGAATATTAATATTAGGATACAACGGCATGAAGAGAGATTTGAGATCCTGGAACAATTTCAAGATTCAAGATTCAATAGTGTTTATTTATCACATGAACCAGGAAAATACTTGCTGTTGCTTTATATGCACATTAAATGCAACAACAACAATATGTTTATATGTTAAGTGATCAGTTATTCTAAGTAAACTGGACCATGATAGTTAAAAAACATTTTATATAAAGCGGCCATCGTGGTGCAATGGCCACCGTGGGGTGTTAGGGCTATGTTGGTTGGCGAAGGATGGAGTAGAGTGGGTCCAAAATCTGATGGTTGATGGAAGGAACTTGAACCTGGAGGTCATGGTTCTCAGGCTCCAATACCTTCTACCTGATGGTTACAGCAAGAAGACAGCATGGTGAGGGTGGTGTTCAGTCTTTCAAGATATTAGACATCTTGTTGAGACAGTGTTTCATGTAGATCCCTTCAGTGGTAGGGAGGCCAGAACCCATTATGGACTGGGCGAGGTCTACCACAATTTACAGCCTCAATTTGTACCAGAGGCAATAACAAAATATGGAGGGCATTTTGTTGAGCTGTATAGGACTTTCATTAAGTCACATTTGGAGTATAAAGATTGCAGAGGAGGTTTACCAGAATGATGCCTTGATTAGGGGGTACTAGCTACAGGGAGAAGTTGGACAGACTTTGATTGTTTCTCAGGAATGCTGGAAGTTGTGGGAAGACCTGATAGAAGTATATAAAATTATGAGAGGCACAGATATGGTAGACAGTCAGAACCTTTTTTTCCCAGAGTGGAAATGTCAAATGATTAGAGGACATAGCTTAAGGTTATCGGGGCAAAATTTAAAGGAGATGTACAGAGCAGGATTTTTTACACGGAGGATGGTGGGTGCTTGGAATGCACTCCATGAGGATGGTGAGGTGGATATGATAGTGGTATTTAAGAGACTTTTGGATAGGCACATGGATTTACAGGGAATGGAAGGTTATGGATTATGTGTAGGCAGATAAGAGTTGGTCTTGGCATCGTGTTTGGTACAAACATTGTGGGCCGAAGGGCCTGTTCTATTGTTGTACTGTTCTATATTCTATGTTCTATTTATGATCACCAAGTATCAAAGGGGAAAGATCATAAAAAGATAATTTCCCCTGCTTGGAAAGTTAGGTAAAGATGGTCACCAAGAGTTTAGCAATAGAGATTATGAGGAATTTATTTGGCTGGATGTTGGAATGTGGGATCAGGCGGTATTAAGGAAGCATCGGTTATGTTGTATTATGTATTCACCAAGACTTTTATGGCAACATCTTTCAAACTTGCAGTGAAAGTTTACAATGAAAAAAAATCCTCTTAGTCTTTCGCCTCATTCTCCATTTAAATCTTTAGTCCGCTGATAAATTGGCCACCAGAGGATTGGCCAATACTTTATGTTTTAAAGGAAAATCACTTCTGCTGAACACAATTTGGTTCTTTGACAGCGTGACAGAGAGGGGTGATGAGGGTAGTGTGTTTGATATTATGTATGTGGAGTTCCAGAAATGTTTGATAAATTGGCTCCATATAAAAGTCGAGGAATGAAGTATCTTTTTGTTTTGCAGCCAATGCTCTTATGAAGTATTGAGCCCAATGAAAAGGAAAGCTCCACCCAGCTTTATGAATGTATTTTAATTCTATCTCGAATAGAAGCTGAACAAATTTCTTTTTCACTTTCCTGCAGCAGCCATTCCTCAGAGACTCCCAGGTGATACTGATATTTTGAGGCACAATTTAATCATTAAAATTGGGTTGTGAGTGCCCTAAAGTCATTTTCCAGTTGACAGAGATCAGAGGAACCTCTCAACCAATCATTCTGAGCTGGATTAGTGTCGAGGGCTCGGAGATATGCTAAACCACGTCATTCAGAGAGCCAGCAATGAACACCCTTAACCTTTCTAAATAAAATTGATAAGCGTGGTCGCTAAAGTCAGATGGAAAAAAAAATGGTTTCATAGCGCAGCCTTTTTCTGCTAGGGCACATCCATCAACAACTAATTTCTGATCGTTTTACTTTGACCATCAACTAGTTATGGAAGCATCAACTGCTACTTATGACATCAAACCTTTAACCAGTTGTAGGATCAAGTGGTTAAATAGTCTCTTTTTTCTTATTCTTAATTATTTTCTTGCTCCTGCTCTTATATGTGAGCAAATTAGTAGGCAATTAAGCTTCCACTAAAGTTTTGTTGCAGAGGCAGAAAAAAAATAGTTGAAGCTGAATTTAAAAAAATGCTAAATATGCTATCTTTCTCAGGACTCTGGCCAAGAGTCTGTGGATCAATGCTCTTATATCTTAGTGGTCAGTGTAGCAGAAGACTCGAGCAGAACACCCTTCTCAAGCAAATCCTGTTAGTGTTAAATGCTAAGCGCATTAAGGGTTGGACATTTGTGCTGGGCCCGCTGTTTCTTTCCCATTTTTGCACCTACCTTCAGCTGTTGCAACTCAAATCTGCTTTCCCTTCTTCCTGGCACCTGTGAACGTAAAATAAGTGGTTCTAGGCGTTCTGCTCATTCTCTGCAAGAGGCATGCCACAGTAAATCTGCCCTGGAACTACAATGCCACAAATTGCAACATAAGTAAAATATTGACTTTTAACAAGTTGATTCCAAATATGCATTCAGTGAGAATGCCTTTAGCAGAGGGATTGATCTGATGATATCCAGAGTAATGTATTGTTCCATTTGGATGTATTGCTTTGATTTAAATTTTCCCATCAAATAAACTCCTGCATCTTTTGATGTCCAACAGACAAGAAAACTATTTGTACTTCCCCCAGAGTGAGCATAATGGCTTAAAATGCCAGTTATTAAGGAATTACAGCCTTTTTCAATACGTTGGTAATTTGCCATTGCATTTTCATTTTGTACCTCCAGAGATAGGTCGAATTTTAATGACAAAGTCATTCAAATGGTTCCATTTTCACATCCCTTCAGAAACTAATGTGGGCTCTCAGACAACACAGAGAAAAGCTTTTCTCCTCAACCCATCAAGCCATTGTAATGTCTACATCTGCCACTTTAATCTCACAGTTGGCACGCATTGTTTAGCTTTCCACTTTTTCTCTCAACTGTGGAAGTACTTATTTAAATTTGTGACGTTTAGTTGCAATCTTTCTCACAGGAAGGCAGTGGCTCCAAATCCTACACCAGGAATTGTCTTCATAATCGTCAGGTAATATTTCAGCCGCATCCTGAATAGGGAACACTGCTCAGAACAGAGAAGTGCTGTCGCTTTGATTAACTGTCTTTCTCCCCTCTTACAAAGGTTTAAAAGATCACATAGCATCTTTTGAAGAGCCAGATTGCTGTACTCCATGCCTTGGTTTTACTGCTGGGCAGAGAGGCAATCTAAGCAAATGAGTATTAAGTAATTATCAGTAGAGAAATGCAAATACAAATGTTGGAAATGCATAGCAGATCAGGCAGAAGAAGAGAAAAATCTAGTCCTTTTTCATCTCAATCCCACTTCAGATTAATTGCAGAAATGTTAGGAACTTTGGAAATAGAGTGAAACCTTCCTGAGAGGGCAGAAGGGAATGGAAGTGTGTAGTGTGGAAAAAGAAACTGACCACTGGTTTAATAAGCATGCTTTGCTTAAATAACTTCAGAGGATACAAAAATACTCAGAAGGGCAGGCAACATCTGTGGTGAGAGAATATAGAAGAGTGCAGCACTGATCCTTTGCCCACATGACACTAATTTAAACTGCATATCTCCCTGCATGCGGGCTCTATCCCTCCATTCGCTGCCAGTTCATGTGGTTGTCTGAATGCCTCTTAAATAGTGCTTTTGTATGCTTCCCCTGGCAATGTTTTCCAGGCATTTACCACTCTTTATATCAGAATCGCCGTCACATAACTCATTTTTAGATTTTCACCCTTTCGCCTTAAACCAATGGCCTCTAGTATTTAAAATGTACACACTGTGAAAAAGGACTCTACCTATGCCGCTCATAATTTCATATACTTCTATCAGATTGCGACTCTGCCTTCAACACTCCAGAGAAAACAATCCAGGTTTGCCCAACCTCTCCTTATAGTGAATGCCCTCTAATCCAGGCAGCATCCTGATGAGTCTTCTCTGCACCCTCTCCAGTCTTCACATCCTTCCTGTAATGGGGCACACAAAGCTCCAAATATGGCCTAATCAATGTTGCAATATGACTTCCTGATTTTTATACCCGATAATCCGACCGATTAAGGCAAGCATGATATATGCAGAAGCAGAACAAAGATTTAGTTTAGTTTCGAGATACAGCATGGAATCAGGCCCTTTGGCCTAACAAGTTTATACGGACCATCGATCATTCATTCACACTAATTCTACATGATCTCACTTTCTCATCCACTCCCTTCACACCAGGGGCATTTTCAGAGACTAATTAATTTTCAAACCCATACGTCCTTTAGGTTGTGGGAAGAAACCGGAGTACCCAGACTAAATCCATGCAGTCAATAGACAATAGGTGCAGGAGTAGGCCATACGGCCCTTCGAGCCAGCACCACCATTCAATGTGATCATGGCTGATCATTCTCAATCAGTACCCCGTTCCTGCCTTCTCCCCATACCCCCTGACTCGGCTATCCTTAAGAGCTCTATCTAGCTCTCTCTTGAATGCATTCAGAGAATTGGCCTCCACTGCCTTCTGAGGCAGAGAATTCCACAGATCACAGGGAGAATATGCAAACTCCACACAGGCAGCAGTGGATGTCTAGATTGAACCAGCGTCTCTGACACTGTGTGGTGTGGCTACGTCACCGTGTCACCCTTTGACTCATCGGGTTGACGCTGACTGTCGATCACTAGTTCTATGTTAGCCCACTTTCACCACTCCCTACACATTAGGAGCCATTTTACAGAGGCCAATTAACCTACAAACCCGCACATCTTTGGGACGTGGGAGGAATCCAGAACATCTGGAGGAAACCCATGTGGTGGTAGCAGGAACATACAGACTCTACCCACACAGCACCCGAGGTCAGGATCAAACCAGGTCTCTGGCTCTGTGAGGCAGCAGAGCCACTGTGTCACCCACATTAATTCAGTATTTTAGAGTTCATTTGGTAATTTAGAGTGTTGTTAATTGTTTTGAACTGAAAAGGGGGATGAATGCCGGATTCAGTGGTGATTTTTCGAGAGGAGTTGGATAAATAACACAGGGCTGTTGGGAAAGAGCAGAAGAGTGCAACGCGTTTAAGAAACACTTGCAAAAATTAGAAAGTACACGATGGGCTGGTTGTCCTGTCCCAGTGATGTAGCTTTCTGGGATTGAAGTGAGCCAAGCCTAAGTATAAAATATGTTGGGACTGATACATCAGTCCTTGCTAACACTGGTTCTAGTTTTCAATGTAGTCGTTGCTTTGTAATCTGATTGCGTGATTCTGGACCGTTACATCGGGATGGGAATGGTCACTGGGCTCTTTCAGCAGAGCTCCTGAGGGAAAAATCCTACGTGTTCAGCCCTCAGCCAACCTTTCCGAAGGACAAAGCATTAAACGCAGAGGAAAATATACCCCCTGTTCCAAACCAAATCATTTAATTATCATCAAATTGGTTTAGTGTTGGACTGCCTGTGATTGCATTTGCTGCCCATCACTGACAAATATGGCTAGTGTGAACCACTGCTTCAAGTCAACTGCTAAAAAGCCTGATAAACTGTTCGAAGCATTAGTGGCTAATTAGTTTCTAATTAGCCATGGTTGTACTGAAACTAAAGACAATGTCTTATTAATCAATCTGGCCCAGAATTTCCTCTTGTGTCATTCATACTGTTGCTGTGGTACTTTTAATTATAGTAGCATATCCAACATAGCATCTTAATAAAGAACCAGGATAGTATTTATAGCACCCTATCTGGCCATTTGGCCCAGCAATCCTGTGCTAGAAAATAGCTCAAAAATATAATGCAACTGGATACCCAGACAAATTAGATCATTTGAAGCAAGTAATGTAAAAGGGTTTACTGAGCTTGCCTTTATTTTGGTATCTTTCATATCCTCAGTCTTCTTCAAAGCTACCTTGTCTGCCAGGTGAAGTGGTTCTGAAGTTAGTGCCCATGGTCAAGTGGAAGACATGGAACCAATTTACTTTTGGAAATTTCCTGGCAGTTATCATCCACAAATCCGTTGTTGCAAAATGGCTCCATGCAATCTGCTGAAGCTTTCCAGTTGCACTGCTCAGACATGACCTACATGTGGCAGAAGAGGAATCGCTCACTCTGAGTTCCAGCCACTTCTTTAGGGACTTGAAAATAATGAAGATGGGATAGGAAGAGGAGAGCAAGTCACCCAATCATCCCTGCAGCTGGAAGAATGGTGAATTGGCCCCTGTAAAAATACCATTGCCCCTAATCCCGTGTTGGGAGTGGATGAGAAAGTGGGATAACATAGAACCAGTATGAATGAGTGAACAATGGTTGACGTGGACTTAGTAGGACAAAGGGCCTTTTAAGATACAGCATGAAAACAAGCCCTTTGGCCCATCGAGTCCACACTGACCATCAATCACCCATTTACTCTCATTCATGTTATCCCACTTTCTCTCATCCACTCTCTACACACTAGGGACAAGTTTACAGAGGCCATTTATTTACAAACCAGAGAGGAAACCAGAGCACTTGGAGGAAACCCAAGCAGTGAAGAAAGAATGTTCAAACTGCTCACTGACAGCAGAGGTCAGGATCGAGCCCAGATCTTTGGCTGTGTGAGGCGGCAGCTCTACCAGCTGTGCCACTGTCATGGAATGTTGCGATGCTGTATATCTAAACTCTACAAAAAGGCACACAATAGCAATGATATTATGAATTGGTATCTTTTTTGGTGTTGAACAAAGGATAAATATCGCCAAGATAGTGGAACCTCCAACTTCTCATTCAGTTGTCCAATTGAATTTTTCATGTCAAGGGATTAATATTTCACCAGAAAGAATGCAGTTCACCTGGTATAACATTAAACCATTAACTCAGATTCCGCTCAAATCCCAGTGGTGGCATTGAATCGATGATCTTTCAACTCCGAGGTAAACGAGCTAAGACTGTGCCCATGGGCATAAAATATGGCATTTTACTATTTAGAGTAGAGCAACAGTTGACATAGAGTCTTACCAACACTCATGCCTAATCACATTGTTGCATCGGACTATCTAGTCATTTATATCATTGCCATTCTTCCGACCTTGACCGGTGCAAATTGGCTGCAACGTGACAAGAGTGCATCTTAATCGCAAAGTGCCCTGGGATGTTAGAAAGCTTTGGAAAGATGCAATATAAATGCAAGACTTCCCAATTGTCATTGAAACTTCTAGGGCCCAACTGGCAGGACGTAAGAAGGATACGTTCCCTGGCTGAGGAGTCTAGAATCAGAGTCATAATTTCAGAATAAGGAAGGAGTAAACAATTTAGGGTGTGAGGAGGAGAAATGTCTTCAATTTTTGGAATTTCCCACCTCAGACATTATAAAAGCTCAGTCATTTAGTTCATTCTGGATATTAAGGGAACCATGGGTTATAAGGATACTGCAGGAACTTGGTACTGAGGTAAGGGATCAGTCAGGATCTTGATTAATGGCAAAACAGATTGGAAGGGCTGAGTGTGTTACACCTGCTCCTCATTCTTATAAAATCATCCACCATGGATAGAGGCTCCATTGGGTCACACTAGTTGTCATGTACTACTCTTTACTACCTCCTATCTTTATTGGACTTTATCCTGTATCTGTGCACTGTACACAGCTCGATTGTGATCATATATAGTCATATCGCTGACTGGATAGCAAGCAACAGAAAACTTTTCACTGTACCTCAGTGGACGTGACTATAATACACTAAACTGCACTAAATTAAACTGAACTAAACTACACAGTCCACGTCTTTCGGATGCGGGAGGAATCTAAAGCACCCGGAGACAAGCTGGAAACAAAGGTCAGGTACAAGCTCCGTCCAAATGGTACAAGGTCAGGAATGAACCCAGGTCTCTGGCGCTGTGAGGTAGTGGTTCCACTGGCTGCACCACTGTGCCACCCCAGGATGGTACTAGGCTGCCTTCTTCCTCACATTAACATTGACATGTAAATGGCCAGGTCACAATTGACGTTAATCCACCTTGTACATCCTGTCAAGTCCAGAGCTTCTCGGTTGTCAGAGCTCTGTGTTAATCTACTGAACTCTCCCGATGTTTGTGTGTTGTCAAACTCAGTAACTCAGCTGAGATCATTTTTATGAAGTCATCCTGCTGCATTGGTGTGATTTACACTGTGGTGGCTGCACACTTTTTAAACCATGCCAGCAACTTTAGGGAACTGCTCTTATGTAACCACACTGATCTGGGCAGTCATTGATTAGTTCTGGGAAGAGATAGACCCCCCACAGCAGAAATGGCAAGAGACTGGGTGAGTGGAAAACACAAACGATAAGCTCATTCCTCTTTGCAGGTGATAAATAAAAGCAGCAGAATACGTTACCCTGTTTCTGCATGCAAGTTCTTCCACTCCATGCTGGCCCCGTTTAACGAACAGGTTACGTTTTTGTAGATGATTTTGTCTGCAAGTCATGAAATACACTAAAATCACTCTGTGGGAACCGTACCTCCACAGTATTGTGATGAATGGCGACAAAGCAATGACAATTTATAGAAGTGGGGGTGGAGGGAACTAGTATGTCGTTCATCGTTACACGTGTATGTATGTACATCAAAATTAAATGTATTAATATTATGGGAGCTCACTCGTAGGTAGGGAGTGTGAGTCAGGCACTGGTAGCCTGGGGCAGCCTATACTTTTGTAGCACGTCTGGTGCTTTGGAGTGGGAGTGAGTTTCGAGGCATTTTTTATGCAGCAAGTTCCTGAGATCTGAAAGGGCTGAGGAAGCAGAGCCCATGATAACACTCCAAAGGGAATTGGATGAGAAGAAGTTTGAAAGCCTGCAGGCCAAGAAAGAAGGAGATTGTTTCCAACAGGTCAGCCCAGGCACCATGAGGTGGTTGGCATGCAACCTTGATGTATTATTCTGCAATAAAAAGCGGGTGAGTGTGCTTTGTCTTTCAGGATCAGAACGAGTACAATTCCTCAGTGGTGAAGAGCCTAACGAATACAGCTCGCATTGAGGGCCTGCGGCCTGGAGTGGTGTACGTGGTGCAGGTGCGAGCCAGGACAGTCGCCGGCTTCGGGAAGTACAGCGGCAAAATGTGCTTCCAAACACTGACAGATGGTAAGCCTGGCAAGCGGGATGCTGCCAAGGGAGGTAGATTGCGGTGTTTGCAAAGATCTTAATTAACTGGGAGAGGTAACCCCCCTCCCCCCCCCAATATTGACAGTGGCCATCTTCCATCTTCTGGCAGGCAGGGAGGCCGGAGAAGGAAAGTGAAAGAAATAAAAATGGGGCTTGCAGTTCATTAATCATCTGATGTTTTCCACCTGTGGCTCTGTCTTTCCTTCTACGTCTGAGATCCCTGGCCTGGCTCCATTATGAATTCCTGGCAGTGTGAGTGGACCACACCAGGAACATACCCGTAGAGAGAGGACTGGCACTGCCACTCCAGCCACCAGCACCTGTGTTGAAATGGTGCCAAAGGTGATCAATCTCTCATGTTGGGTTCTCTGTTTGGAATCTGGTTACATCTAGTTTGTTGCAACCTCTGGCTCTTCGGCTTTCATTACAGCTGTTTAAAAACAATGTTCACCTGGAATATTAACAAAAGCAAAGCTGTTGTATTCAAGTGGAAAGCCTAGAAAATAGGTGAGAGAAAATCCACTTGTGTTTGTTTATTTTATGTGCATTTGGGATTTTTTTTCCGTATTTGTGCATGTTTCCTGGTGAAATATGAATCATCACGAGACATGGGTGAGGTGCAGGATAGTGGAGGGTGGCTAATGTTGTGCCTCTGTTGAAGAATGGCTTCAAGGAAAAGTCTGGGAACCATAGACCAGTGAGCCTAACATTTGTGGTAGGCAAGCTACTGGAAAGTATTCTGAATGATATATATATATGCATTTTGATAGTCAGCAAGGTTTTGTATGTGGCAGATCATTCATTATGAATCTGAGTTTTTTTGAAGAAGTAACAAAAAAGGTTGAAGAAGTGTAAAGCCATTGTCTATATGGACTTTGGCAAGGCATCTGATAAGGTTCAGCATCGTTGGCTGCTTTGGAAGGTTGGGTCACATGGGATTCAGGGAGAGCTAGCCGACTGGATGGAGAATTGACTTCATGGAAGAAAGCAGCAGGGTGATGGTGGAAGGTTGTTTTTCAGACTGGAGGCCTGTGACTCGTGATAAGACTCGGGGATCAGTGCTGAGCCCTTTGCTGTTTGTGGTTTATATCAACAATTTGGATGAGAATGTCGAAGTTGTGATTTTTAAGATTGCAGATGACACTAAAGTGGATGGTCTCGTGGATAGCGAAGATGGATTTTAAAGATTATAGCAGGATTTAAAAGACATTTGGACAGGTGCATCGATAGGAAAAGTTTAGAGGGATTGGGGCAGGTGGGATTAGATGGGGAAACTTTGTCAGCATGGCAAGTTGGGCCAAAGGGCCTGTTTCCATGTTGGACCAGTCCATGACTCTCAGTACCTCCCATGGAAAAATTGGACCTGGTACTTTCAGGCACAGTTCCCCCCAGTGCCAATGTTATCAATGTGATCGATGTGCACAAAGCATATTACATTAGTATTTGCCTGACAGTTGAAATCATATCAGAATGTTGCGATTTACAGCCTGTGAAATGAAATCACAGTTCAGCAATGAATATGTTACGCTGACAGCAGTAAAACCTACCTGATTTAATATTAAGATATCATTGCAACGTGTTGAATATCAGTCCCATGATATATATTTCTATAAAAAGTTTTACATTACTTCTTTACTTTTCAATGCATGCCTTTGGAAATAAACCACAATGTTTGGTTTACTTTTAATACAACTTAATTAATTTGATTTTTGTTGCATTTGGTTTGTGATCCCAAACCGCATTTTTCCTAACCCACTCCCACTAAGATTCTCGTTTTCCATGTTTTTCATTTCTTTGGCAGACCTTTGAGTTTAAGGATGACATACGTCTTGTTCTGGTATTGGGTTCTAAGATGGCCTGGGTTAATGAGCTCGAAAGGGAATAATGAGACTTGTGCAGACACAAAGGGTAGCACGGTGGTAGATCATCTGCCTTATATCGCCAGAGACCCGGGTTTGTTCCTGACTACAGGGGCTGTCTGTACGGAGTTTGTACTTTCTCCCCATGATAGGCCTGGGTTTTCCCCAGGTGCTCTGGTTTCATCCAAAGATATACAGGTTTGTAAGTTAATTGGCTATGGTTTAAAAAAAAATTGTTCCTAATGTGTAGAATAGTATTAGTGTGTGGGGGTCACAGATCCTGTTTCCACACTTTATCTCTAAAAAAAAACATCCTTCAACCACTTTCTCTGTTCTCCTGGAAATCTCTTGGAGGAGAGAAATCCCAGGATGCTGCCAGGGATGAAGGGCTTCGGCTATGAGGAGAGACTGAGCAGACTGGGGTTGTTTTCCCTGGAGCAGAGAAGGCTGAGAGGGGACATGATCGAGGTGTACAAGATCATGAGGGGCATAGATAAGGTAGATGGCGGGGAACTTCTTCCACTGGTGGAAGGTTCAACAACGAGGGGACATAGATACAGGGTAAGGGGAGGGAGGTTTCGGGGGGATGTGAGAAAGAACTTTTTCACCCAGAGGGTGGTTGGAGTCTGGAACTCACTGCCTGGGGTGGTGGTGGAGGCGGGAACACTCACAACGTTTAAGAGGCATTTGGATGGGCACTTGAAATGCTACAACATTCAAGGCTACGGTCCAAATGCGGGAAAATGGGATTAAAATTAGACTGTGTTTGGTAACGGGCGGCATGAACACGATGGGCCGAAGGGCCTCTTTCTGTGCTGTAGGACTCTATGACTCTATGAGAGTGTTTGTATGGGGATTCTGCTGACAGGCAGGTGCACAATGTGGCCCGCACACATGAGGTTGTTGAGCAATGTTGTGGGAGGTTGACCAAGGAGGAGACTCTCATGTTGGTTTGCTCATTCCGAACTTGGGGGATCTTGTAGGGGCAGTATCTTCAAATAGTCCAGGTGTCAGAAGGAGTTGGATGGAGATGAGGGATGAAAATTTGCAGGAATCATGGAGAAAGTGCCAGGGAAATGGACTGGGACAGCCCATGCAGAGGGCAAACATGGGCACAGTGGGTTAAATGTTTACCTCCTGTGTCGTAACAATTCTCTGAATGTAAGTAAGTGACAATCTTTGTTTTAAAAATATGCTCCTCATTGGCTCAGTGGAGAGTTGCTGCCTAACAACACTTGCAGCACCAGATACATAGACAATAGGTGCAGGAGGAGGCCACTTGGCCCTTCGAGCCAGCACCACCATTCAATGTGATCATGGCTGATCATTCACAATCAGTACCCTGTTCCTGCCTTTCCCCATATACCTTGATTTTGCAGAGCCCTAAAAGCTCTATCTAACACTCTTTTGAATGCATCCAGTGAATCGGCCTCCACTGCCTTCTGAGGCAGAGAATTCCACAAATTCACAACTCTCTGGGTGAAAAAGTTTTTCCTCATCTCGGTTCTAAATGGCCTACCTCTTATTCTTAAACTGTGGCCCCTGATTCTGGACTCCCCCAACATCAGGAACATGATTCCTGCATCTACCGTGTGAAGTCCCTTAATAATTTTATATGTTTCTAAGATCCGCTCTCATCCTTCTAAATTCCATTGAATGAGCCTAGTCGCTCCATTCTTTCATCATAAGACACTCCCGCCATCCCGGCAATTAACCTTGTGAACCTACGTTGCACTCCCTCAATAGCAAGAATGTCCTTCCTCAAATTAGACCAGAGACCCAGGTTCGATCCTGAACACGGGTGCTGTCTGTGCAGAATTTGTGCGTTCTCTCCGTGACCATGTGGGTTTTCTCCAAGACCTCCGGTTTCCTCCCACACTCCAAAGACGTACAGGTTTATAGGTTAACTGGTATAAGTGTGTAAATTGTCCCTTGTGTGTGTAGGATATTGTTAATGTGTGGGGATCGCTGATCGGTGCAGACTCGGTGGGCCTAAGGGCCTTTATCTCTAAACTAAACTAAAACTAAACTGGCCTGAGATTTAGAGGTTGAAATTTGGCTTTCCTGATCTAGTGTGACCAGTGGAGAGGATTCTTTGGCAACTCGCAGTACAGCCCTCCCAATGTCCTTCTGACGCTTGAGAATTGGATCGGGAGTTTGACAATTGGTCACCAGTGTTTCCACACTAACTTTGCCTGCCGTGTCCATTCCATTTGGCCCATTCTCAGTGCTGGGAAAGATGCAGTGATAGAGATCAATACAGCAGTGAACTCTCTCCCACAAGGACAGCTCCTCGCCTCCTCCTTGGTCACACCACCTTGCGATCTTTGAGAGCCGTGAGGTTTACTCGCTGATCACAACATGGATATCAGAGCTGTACATTAGCTGAAATGGATTTTCTTTCTGTGCAGCTGAACAGATTAATGTTATGCTGGACAGTTTTCCCATTTTGTCTGCAGTGCAATCCGACAGGGGATTTATCATTTTGTGCAACACAAATTCTTATTATCGACTGAAAAATTCAGGATTATTGGATGTCGGAGGGAAGTGAAAAAACGCTGAATTTTTCTTGCAGTAAAATAGAGTAAATATATTCATTGAAGGATGCCTGCAGCATATTAATAAATAAACAGGACTGAGAATCATCAACTGAGCTTGTGAGTCAAAAGATTGAAGGTGCATTCTGGTTTTACCAGGAGCAGATAAGTTACAGAATGTGAGGGGGAAATTAACAATTCAATCGTTGTGAAGCAGGGGAAGTCCAATCTGGTAACGTGCAGAGGAAGATGGCTCTTCCCATTCACCTGAACACAAGGTGATGCCTTTGAACCAACCCATCAAAACTCAACACCATGCCCACAAAGTGGATGATGAGAACTTCAGAGCTGAGATTGAGAGTAGGTCATCGATCCTTCAAACTCGCTCTGTTATTCATCAAAAGCGTTGCTGATCTTTAATCAGCACCATTTTCTTGCAACATTGTCCACATCATTATTATCGAGAAATCTATCAACCAGTGCTTTGAATTAACACAGCAACTGAGCCTCTGTAGCCTTCCCAGGTGCAAATCCCAAAGACCACCACCCTCGGAGTGAACACATTTCTCTTAAATAGCCCACCTCAGTCTCAAACTGTGCCACTAGTTCCAGACTCCTCAGTCAGGGGATGCACCTTTTCTGAATATTATCTGTGAAACCTTTAAAGAATTTTGTTTACTTCAATGAGATCTCTTCTTATTCTTCGAAACTCTTGGAGAATATCGGCTGAGTTGACTCAATCTCTCCATTATGGTGGTGGGCCCATCATCCAGTGAACCTTCACTGCACTGCCTCAGTGACAAACAAAGACAAGGCAATGCTCTTGATTACATCTATGGAAAAGGCACAGAAGTTGAAAGCCTGAATATCTAAGCTTAAGACCAGTTTCTTCCACACTGCTTTATGACTCTTGAGCAAATCACACATTGATTCTGATTCTCTCTCCACAGATGCTGGCAAACCTGCAGAGTTTTCCCTGCATTTCCTGTTTTTTTCATTGTGCTCTTTCTCACATGCAGAGCTCATTCAGTTAGAGCCCCGGCATAGCTTGTGACATCCAACCTTGCTATTCAACCAGCATCTGGCTCTCCCAGATCCGTGACCCAGTTCTTTCCTCTGACCATAATTCCAAACATTTGGAATGCAATTCTGACTGAACTCCCTTTAAAGAAAGCATGATTCCCAGAATCCATAATTTTTTTAGACCATCTTCCACAAACTAGAAGCAAGAGCTTTGCAATTTAGAAGGCAAAAATGAAATACAGTGTGGGATGAGTTAGCCTAACTCAATTACAAGGCAATTTAAACAGAAGCCTAAAAGCAAAGTCAGTGATAGGCAGGAAATACACTTATAGAAGATGCCGCGGGTTTGAGTGTGATGCTGTCAGAGTGCATTTGACATGCATTCTATGTCAACATAAACTAGCACAAAGTGGTGCTGATGCATTTGAATCGGAGCCTCCAGTCTTAACCTCCTTTGATCGCCTCACTTATCATTGCATTGGTTGGCAGTGAACTTTCTCACCATGTTCCTATACTCTTCCTTGCAGATGACTACAAGTCTGACCTGAGGGAACAGTTGCCGCTGATCGCAGGCTCAGCAGCTGCGGGTGTGGTCTTCATTGTCTCGCTGGTGGCCGTCTCCATCATCTGCAGCAGGTTGTTATGAATGTGGATCGTCCAACACTCAGAAACAGAGCTGTAGTATTTTTATTGACGGTACTGAAAGTTAGGAGTAAGATGTCTTATGTCTGAAGGCAGCACAGGTCAAAAAAATTAATATATCACTGTGCAACGCCCAAAAGAAAGCGAAGAGAAAGTGGGGTGGATGATTAATAAGGACAACATCCAAGAGTCCAGAAAGTCTTGCTGTCTACAACAATATGTGTCACATTATCAGAGTTTTAATTGAAAACACAGCAGAAATGCTCAAAGATAATTTCAAATATTTCACGCAGTCTGGCGTTAGTCTAAATAATCACGTCAATTAGCTCTCTTGTGTCTCTTCAGACGACATAGCTGTTCCGACCATTCACTTCTTTGTTTTTTTTGGTGCAGGAAACGTGCTTATGGTAAAGAGGCTGTGTACAGCGACAAACTTCAACATTACAGCACAGGGCGAGGTGAGTGAGCCCCCAGAGAAAACACCAGCAACGTAGTTCAAATCTTACTGCTTCCTTTAGGAAAGGGGGAAAAAACCCCAACTGGGAGCAGAAAGATGGCCTCAGTCGCATGACCACAACCACAGCTGAATTTTCTGCTGGCAGAACTAGCCACCATCCATCCTCGTTGAGGCTACATGTAGCTGTCCTACTCCAACGCAGAAGAATCTTAACTGATTTCAAATGTGATGATATTGGTAGAGCCAATATCTCACAGCTCCAGAAATCCAGAACCAATCCTATGTTATCTGTGTGGAGTTTTAACGCACAGTTGTCACCATGTGGGTTCTTCCAAATGTTCCGTTTAGTTTAGTTTTGAGATACAACGTGGAGAATGGTTTAGTTTACTTCCACATCCCAAAGCCATGCAGGTGGGTCAGTTAAGTTGACTCTTTAAATCACCTCGGAGATTGGTAGAATTTGGGAGATGACCAGGTGGAGAGAGTAAAATGGATGAGGGAAGGATTAGTGTGAAAATGGGTTGTTGATGATGAGTGTCCTCTTGCTGGGCTGAAGGATCTGTTCCTCAGATGTCTCACTCCATGAATCTATGAACTATAACAACTTGAATTTATAAAGCAGCTTTAATGCAGTGAATACTCCAATGTGGCTCATATCACTGCCAGACCATAGGAAATTACCATTGGAAATTACTTGACTTTGCCAGTTGTCCACTAAAGGTGGCACGGCTTATGGCAGGATAGCAGGGTGGATCTTGACATCTCACTTTTGGTGACAGTTTTTGGTGGATGTTTCTAGGATGCCGGCTGTGTAGTCCAGGTGGGTGCAGAAAGGTTAAGTGAATGAGCAGAGAGTGTGAGTGCAAAATCACAAACCGTGGACTGAAAGAAGATAAAGAGGAGTGTTTTGTGAACAGTGAGGATTGATGCATTATGTGGATTACACAAATTATTAAAGACTTGCAGCAGGATTCAAAAAGCTGCAGAAAGGCTAACAGAATATTAAATTATAGCTTGATAATTTAGGAGTAAAATCAGAAGGCATTTTTTTCTGTCTAAAATTAATGTCGATTGGTACTTCCAGCTCCTAAATGGCTGTAGATGTTGCTGTGACTGAAGCATTAAGGATTAAAATGCGAGAGTTTTGTTAGGTGAGTTAGCAATGGATGTGAAGCAGAGGTGGCTAACTGCAAACCATTAGCTTGCTCCGACTGCATGAAGTACAATGGGAGAGATGGAGGGATGCAGGACCAGGCCAGGATCCTCGGCTCCCCCTGCTACAGAGAGTCAGTCAGTCATAGAGCCACCATCTTGTGTCCGGTTGAAATGGGGGGGATTAAAACATTACAGTCGCCCTTGTTAGAATAATTAGGAAGATCATTTGATGGAGGAGTACGGAAATTACGAGGTCATGTTGCAGTTGTTCAAGACGTTGATGAGGCCACATTTAGAGTATTGTGTTCAGTTCTGAGCACCGTGTTATAGGAAAGATGTTGTCAAACTGGAAAGGGTACAGAGTTGATTTATGAGGATGTTGCCAGAACTAGAAGGTCTGAGCTATAGGCAGAAGTTGAGTAGGCTGGGACTCTATTCCTTGGAGCGCAGGAGGATGAGGGGTGATCTTATAGAGGTGTGTAAGGTCATGAGAGGAATAGATTGGGTCTCTTGAGTCTCTTGCCCAGAGTAGGTGAATCGAGGACCAAAGGACATAGGTTTAAGGTGAAAGGGAAAAGATTTCATAGGAATCCTCGGGGCAACTTTTTCACAAAGGGTGGTGGATGTATGGAACAAGCTGCCAGAGGAGGTAGTTAAGGCAGGGACTATCCCCACAATTAAGAAGCAGTTAGATAAGTACATGGATAGGACAGGTTTGGAGGGATATGAACCAAAGGCTGGCAGATGGGACTAGTGTAACTGGGACATGTTGGCCGGTGTGGGCAAGTTGGAATGAAGGGCCTGTTTCCACACTGTCACTCTATGACTAACTAATTATGAAGGGATGTAGTAGTGGAGGGTCTAGAACAAAGGAACATGGATATACTTGAATGTTGGACCAAGAGAGGCACGACACAGAGGATGGCATGACAATGGAATACACAAGCTAAATCATTGCTTGATGCAATGGTCTTGTCACCATTTAGAAACAGTTTATGTAGGTGTTTGAACTGAAGGGAAACGAGGGGTTTCTGGTGGCTAAGTGTGAAACTAGTTGACGTGCTGCCCCTGTAATAATAATAATAATAATAATGCATTACATTTATATAGCGCTTTTCAAACACTCAAAGACGCTTTACAGGGATTTCTAGAACATAGAGAAGTGAATAAATAGATAAATAAGTAAACGAACAGAAAAAGGAGACAGAAGGTAGGGTGACCTTCAGTGGTTGAAGGCAGTGCTGAACAGGTGAGACTTCAGTGATGTTTTGAATGTGGTGAGTGAGGAGGAGTCTCTGACGGTTTGGGGTAGTGAGTTCCATAGGGTGGGAGCAATGTGGGGTAAATGTTAATATGGGCAGGTTGGGGTAAGTTGCATGCTTCTGTCAAAGATAGACACAAAATGCTGCAGTAAGTCAGCTAATCAGGCAGCATCTCTGGAGAAAATGAGTAGGTGATGTTTCGGGTCGGGGCCCTTCATCTTCAGCCTGTGGCAGGAGCACAATGATTAAGCACATGGGACGAGCAAAATTGTTTTGTGCCGTTTCAGAAATTCCACCAGGCAACTCTTGTCCAGATTCACATATAAACCTGTGACACATTTCCAAGTCAGACACACATGGAATACGGTAATTCCCTGGGCACCGTTCCTTTACAGTAAGCATAGAACAACCATGAGAGAACAGCTCTGATCTAACTGAGAACCCCGTTTGTTGCCCAAGGTCCCAACCCCCGATCCAATTCAAAAGTGAGATCCAGACACCGCAATTTGGCCCTCAACCTAGGCCCCAACATCAGGCCGGGCCCCGATGCACAGAATCAACTGTCCACTTCCCTGATCCAGGCCCCAATATCCTGTTCACTATCTGACTCAGGCACCAACTCCAATGAAACCTGCAATCCAGATTCCAACCTCTGAAAGACATCCAAGTACCAATTTGATTCCTGGCTTCTTGATCCAACTCACAGAGCACTTGGCTTTATGACTGACTCATGATCACCAACACAACTCCCAATCTGACCCCTGACCGAGGCTTAAGTCGCCACCTTATTGAGGCTGTGCCTCATATAGATACTTTAACTGTGCCCTTGATGTTCTGGGGTGAGCCCACCATCCTCTGCAGCCTCTTGCATTCCACAACCCGTTAGGACATCCTGAACACTGATTTGACTGAAGCCTCATTGTGACACCCCATTCCCATGTTAAGGCCCCATCCTGCAACTCCAGGCATTGCCAGACTGCAGACCATACAGGTTTTGACCTTTGCCTCTCTCTTCTACGACGCTTTCACTCTCCAGGCCTTCTGCACTCTTGCGCTTCTGTCTGCAGTGGTGCAGCCCAACTTTTTGGTCTTTGGTTGTGGGCGAATCTTACTGCAGGGGACCCAGGACCAAAACACTTGGTGGGTTGCTGCAGATCAACTCTGGCTGCCTTGCTTGGTGCAGGTGAATTTCAGGCCAAGGAAGTTTCCTGGGTTAATACCCTCAAATGGGAATAATGAAACTTGTGCAGAAACAAAGAGTGGCACAGCGGTAGAGCTGCTGCCTTACAATGGCAAAGACCCAAGTTTGACCTTGGCTCCAGGTGCTTCCTGTGTGGGGATTTGGTACGTTCTCCCTGTAACCATGTGGGTTTACTCCGGGTGCCCCAGCTTCCACCCATATTTCAAAGACATGCAGGTTTGTAGGTTAATAGGCTTCTGTACATTGTCCCTAGTGTGTAGGATAAATCTAGTTTACAGATGATTGGTGGTTTGCGCGGACTTGGTGTGCTGAAGGACCTGCTTCCACACTGTATCTCTAAGCTAAACTAAGCAAAGATGTGGATGGCTAGTGATTGGTGAACTGTGAGCATGGAATAACACCAGGGTTAGACAACAGTTCCTTGAAGGATGTATGACTGCATGTTTTGTGCAGAGTAAATTCGGAGGAGTGTGTAACCAGCAGTAAATGGTAATGTGTCTGACAGTTTATATGGCACTGATGTATACACAGCACCCTGTTAATGGGAAGTTGTTAAGCTCCCAGATGGTGCCAGCTGGCTAATCACACTCATCTGAAAATATATCGAAATAAACACTGTCACAGCTCAAGATTGAATATATTCCCAAGTAATCTCAGTTTACATGAAAGTGTCAGGAAATTCTGAAATATGGTGAGTCTTAATATAGACACTTAACTTGATGCGGTCCCTCCAAATTGCTGTATTATGAAGACAGGACGGCTGATTTGTGAGTCTTTTCTCCAGTAGCAGCACATTTTGCATCCCCTTGCCGAGTGCTCACCTTAAGCACTTTGCTCTAATTGCGTTAGTCATTGGCAAAAACTGCTGGTTCATTGCTTTTTCATCTTAATTCTGTTTCTCAAGACCATTCAAGATAGCGAAGGCACAGAGTGTTTTTAGATCACTCCCTCAAGCCTTCTGTGTATTGCAGGCTGCGTGGGTCCACCAAGTGCGAGTGGGTCAGAGCAGTGATTTGGGATCTCTGTGCTTTCTTCCTCTTTGTTTTGGAATTGATCCATGATTTTTTGTAATGGATGTGGTGGGTGGTGTTATTCCCAGCAGAAGGTGAGGATGAAGAGATTTCTCAACTGCTCACCTGAGTGAACTGGTGAAGGGACAGGGAGTACAGCATTGGTTTTTTTGGCATCAGGGAGAGAGGAAGGTACTGGGAGATCAGGCAAGCCCAGGATATCTGAAGAGAGAATGGCAACAGGTGATAGATAGAGAAGGCAACAATGCGATATCAGAAAAGGGGATAGCATTGGGACATATGAAGTGATGGCTGCAATAGGATAGTGAGAGAGAGCATAGCACTGGGATATCAGGAGAGGGCAGTATTGGGATATTAGGAAAGGGGGTAGCATTGGGAAATAGGAAGAGAGGACAGCAATGGGGCATTAGGAAAGGGAATTACATTGGGAATCAGGAGAGTGTGAGCACTGGTATATCTGGAGAGAGGTCAGTATTGGGATATCAGGAAAGGGGCTACACTGGAAGATGAAATTACATGTATAAATAGGGGGAGGGAAGGGGGAGGGAAGTAGGGGAGATGAGATCAATATTTTTTGGCTGAGATGTTGCTGGGAGCTGCAGCACAGGTTTTTAAAAAAAGTTTTAAAGATACAGTGTGGAAACAGGCCCTTCGGCCCACCGAGTCCACGCCGACAATCAATCACCCATACGCTAGTTCTACGTTATCCCACTTTCGAATCCTACACATCAGGAGTGATTTACAGAAGCAAATTAACCGACAAACCTGCACGTCTTTATGTGGGTGAAAATCAAAGCACATGGAGAAAACCCACGTGATCACAGGGAGAATAGCAACAGGGCGGCACGGTGGCGCAGCGGTAAAGTTGCTGCTTTACAGCGAATGCAGCGCCGGAGACTCGGGTTCGATCCTGACTACGGGCGCCGTCTGTACAGAGTTTGTACGTTCTCCCCGTGACCTGCGTGGGTTTTCTCCGAGATCTTCGGTTTCCTCCCACATCCAAAGACGTACAGGTATGTGGGTTAATTGACTGGGTAAATGTAAAAATTGTCCGTAGTGTGTGTAGGATAGTGTTAATGTGCGGGGATCGCTGGGCGGCACGGACTCGGTGGGCCGAAGGGCCTGTTTCCGCGCTGTATCTGTATCTCTAAACAGAATGTACAAACTCCGCGCAGATTGAACCCGGGTCTTTGTGGTTCTGCGCCAATGTGATGATTTTGCTATTGAATGCTGAGAGTAGTTTGTTGGATTTCCCGTTCGAGATGGTGGTGACGATCAGAAAATTACTTATTTAAAGGAGCAACATTCTTACAGGACTCGATGAGCTTGCTGTGCAGTGAACATGCCACTCCTCAGCCCATACGTGAGTGTCGTCAAGGTCTTGGTAGGGACTGATACATCTTCTGAGGAGTTGCGACCTGAATTGAACATAATCACAAACCAAGATCCCCATTTCAGGGCTTATAATGGAAGGAGCATCGTTGATGCCACAGCTGAAGATGATTGGGCCCAGGGTACTGTGTGAGGGACAGGAAGAGACTGGCCTGGAACACGAGGAGCCAGAGTGAGGGAAGCACTGGAATGGCTGGAGTTGGAGGGAGGGAAGTTCTCAAGTGTGAAGAGGAATGTAAGGCTGTAGGAAGGGTATATGAAATGCCGGAATACGAGACGGAAGAAGCAGAGGTGGGGAAAACAGAGAGTGCAGCACAGTGATATCAGGAGACGATTGAATTGGGATAAGAGCAAGTGTGCTGGTTTGAGATGGCAAGGAATAGTTACTGGAATATCAGGGTTAATAACAAATGGTCTGTTTTGGAATATTTGGGACATCAGAAAATGAATGGTACTAAAATGTGAAGGACTAAGCTGTAAGAATATTTTCAGAAATATGTTATCCCAAGCAACTGCAGAGTATGTTGTACTGAAATACTGAAGATCAGTCTGGATTTAATATCATGGAAAAGATTGTGTTGGATTTTTAAAGTTGTTTGTAAGGGAACTAGTATTGGGATATCGGAGGATTGATTTTGCTATACAATGTTGAATTCACTGCCTTGAGGTACAGTTGGAGTTTGCTCAACCGGGATGCTATAGTATTTTTAGTGTCATGAAGTCCTTCGAGCTGAGACAGAGATTCATGCGCTAGCCTCATCTACTGCATCTGGTGAGATGTGGCCTTCTGTACATTGGCAAGACCAAACATAGACTTGGTGACCGTTTTGTGATCGTTCCACCAAGGCTAACTGGATCTCCCGGTTGCTAACCATTTGAACTCCCCATTCCCATCCTGCCCTCTCTGTCCTCAGACGTGTCCATTGCCAGAGTGAGACAGCATGCAAACTGGAGGAACAGCATCTCATAGTCCATTTGGGTAGCTTAAACCCAATGGTAGGAACATTGAATTCTCCAATTTTAGGTCATTATAAAACCCCCTTTCCTACTTTCCCCAATCCCTCACAGCTAGATCTTATCAGCAAGAGAGAGAGAGAGAGAGAGAGAGAGAGAGAGAAGGGACAGAGAGGAGAGAGAGAGAGAGAGAGAGAGAGAGAGAGAGAGAGAGAGAGAGAGAGAGAGAGAGAGAGAGAGAGAGAGAGAGAGAGAGAGAGAGAGAGAGAGAGAGAGAGAGAGAGAGAGAGAGAGAGAGAGAGAGAGAGAGAGAGAGAGAGAGAGAGAGAGAGAGAGAGAGAGAGAGAGAGAGAGAGAGAGAGAGAGAGAGAGAGATAGAGATAGATTGATTGAGAATGACACATCATTTGAACTGCACTTAACATTCCATGAGTGTGTGGGAGCAGACTTTCATATGGGGGTAACCTTATCCTGCCAAAGATCTCTGCTTAAACCTCGGCACTGTGAAATCGGATGTAAAGTATGTCAAAGAGTTTTAACATTAGTAGAGAATAGATTTATGTGCAGTCAATACTTCTATTACTGCAAAACAGTCACAATATTATATCAGCCGTCATCTTGGGGATGCTTTATAATGCACGAGAAAGATTGTGTTACCGATGTGGGCTCTGGATCAGTTTTCAGGCCCTAAATACTAACTGGTGGATTGGGAATGACCAACGTAATGGATGATTTAATGCCATTCCCCTTGCCCCCACTCCCCTGCATCTTGTAAATTGGACTGGGTACAACTCTGAACAACTAAGCAGCGTTCCCCAGAAATTCTGATTTGTGGTAGTGGACGCACTATGGGAAGGAGAAGTTGTTAACCTTGTTCAATTTTGTTTTAATAACAATGCAATTAAAGGGATTTGAGAACTTTAGACACCCAAAGCAGAGGAATGTAAAACTTGAGGTCATAGGTTTAGCGTGAAGGGATAGAGGGGATCTGAGGAAGAACCTCTTCACCCAGAGGATGCTTAGAATGCACTGCCTGAGAGGTGGTGGTGGCGGCAGGAGCTCTCATCGTGTTTAAGAAGTATTTAGGCAACCTCTTGATTCACCAAGTATGGGAGGTAAATGGATTAGTGTCCAGGTTACCTGATGGTCAGCATGTGCCTGGTGGGGTGAGGGGCTAGTTTCTCTTCCGTGTGAATCAATGACCCTAACTTATTTTACATATCCAGGGCTTAAGAATTTGTAGCAAATCTCGCTAAGCATCTGGCAAACGAACCAAAGGAAAATAAATGTTTTACACAACGACGTGTTAAGAGAATGGCAGATGCCATTTTAATAGGCAGCACAGTGGCACAGCTGGTAGAGCCACAGCTCCAGAGAGCTGGGTTCGATCCTGTCCTTGGATGAAGTCCATGTGGAGTCTGCACATTCTCCCTGTGATTGTGTGGGTGCTCCAATTTTCTTTCATGTCCCAAACTTGTGCAGGTTAGTAGTTTAATTGGTGACAGTAAATTATCCACAGTGTTGGAATCATGAGGGAGTTGTTGAAAGGTATGAGAGAATAAAATCAGGGTTATGAGAGGACTAGGTTAAGTAAATGGTTGATGATTGTGTGAATACAATGGGCCACAGGGCCTGTTTCCATGCTGTATCTAATTCTACTATCTTTCAGAGGAGAATTGGGGTCCATGTGAAAGGAGATCCTTGCAGGGCCATGGGTGCTGTGGCACAGATGCCTCTAGCAGCCAGCAAAAACTTAATGGGCTCAATGATCCCAATTCATGATGGTTCTCGCCCTCTGTCATGGACATGATGTGGATGCAAACACTTCTAGACATTATTGAGAGGTAGACAAAAAATGCTGGAGTAACTCAACGGGACAGGCAGCATCTCTGGAGAGAAGAAATGGGTGACGTTTCGGGTCAAGACACTTCTTCAGACTGAGTACAGTCAGAGGTAGTACAGGAGAGGAGCAGGCCATTCAGCCCCTCCGGTCTGTTCCACCATTCACTCACTACCACTTGTGCCTGAGTTCCATTCACAGCACCTTCATCCATTCCCTGTGGTAACACTCACAAAAAAAGCCACTAAAGTCGATTGATTGATTGATTGAAAGATACAGCATGGAAACCGGCCCTTTGGTCCACCAAATTCACGCAGACCATCAAGTACCTGTTCACACTAGTTCTATGCTATTCCACTTTTGCCTCCATTCCCTACACTTTGGGGGCAATATACGGAAGCCAATTAAACAAGCCCGCATGTCTTTGGGGTGTCGGAGGCAACTAGAGCACCTGGAGGAAACCTTCATGGTCACAGGGAGAATGTAAAAACTCCATACAGGCAGCACCTGAGATCAGGACCGAACCCGGGTGTCTGGCGCTATGAGGCAGCAGCTCTACCAGCTGCACCACATATACTCCATTAACCTAACATTTTTTTGTATTGGAATAGTTCCAATTTTTTGCCAGTTTTTGGTTATAATGTGAATTTGAACATTTTTTTCATGGGGAATTCTGTTACATACGGACCAACCTTATTTCCTTGGAGAAAGCCTGATTATTAAATCATAGCCGACCTTCTTGTGAAGGTATCACCACAGTGCAATGGAAGATTGATGATGTATTAACAAATCAGGGTGGTGTGTGACTTGGAGGGTAACTCGCAGGTCACCAAACTGTACTTCTCCATTCTGCTGGTGGAGTTTGCGGGTTCCCTCAAGGTTCAAGGGCTGATTACACCCCGAATAATTTAAAATCCATTTTGCTTCCAACCCTCCTTCATGGCAGAGGTGTGCACTGATCTACCAATCTACAATATTCAGCACCCTGGGCATTTCAACCAAGTACATTTTTGTTGATATCAGGCAGGATGCTCATCATCTGGGGGTCAATGTCCGCCCCCAGTCTCATTCACACCTACCAGATGTGCACAGCTGGATGAAGTTCTCACAAAGACGGACTTGTACGGCGGTGGGCTGTGGGAAGAAGAGTGACTTCCACTGACGTCCCTTAGAGATGGGGTCTCAGCACCACCCTGCTTGCCATTCAGTTTGCTCTCCAGCATGAAATGTGACTTTCATAAGTGGAGCTAGTTAAGAAAGGAATATAATAGCTGCAATGAATATTTCATGAACTGTTCAAACACTTGAACACTAATGTTTGATCAGAATAATTAAGATTCACTCCAGGTACTTGACCTCTTGGTCACAGGGACCTGATGGTTTTGTAATGAGGTGAGAAGAAATGCCAATGTATGCTGATGGACCTGACAGATGAGCAATATGCTGAGAGAAAGTGGAGCGGCAAACCTGATAGATTCATTTTAAATTCTCTTCACGCAATCAGATCCACCATCTTGCAACTGTTTACCTCTGGTGTAATGACTTCAAGTTGTTGAATTCCTCCAGCCAACCTATACGGTCGGGACAAGATATTTGTGCATTGAAAACCGAAGCAAACTTATAAACCAGGGGTTTCCCTCAATCGGGGGGGGATATGCAAAAGCCATCTCTTCACCACAATCTTTCGTACATAAAAATCAAAGTGTGATTTTTATTTTCCCCAGAATATCAGTGTTCTATATTCATTACAAGCGCCACAGTTAGAGAGGAGGATCCTGGCAGCTTTGCAACCTGTCGGCTGATTTAATTGATACCTACTGTCTGCTCTCCATAGGTTCCCCTGGGATGAAGATCTACATTGATCCATTCACTTACGAGGACCCAAATGAGGCCGTACGAGAGTTTGCCAAGGAGATTGATGTCTCGTGTGTGAAAATTGAAGAAGTAATTGGCGCAGGTATGTCTTGTAGAGTTTGAAATGTTGTGCACATTGACTTTTCTTCTCACGTGTGGGACTTGTGGTGGTATTGTAATTGAAGTATTTTTGTTTTTGGTTTGTACATTGTCTTTCTGATTTCCCTTCTGTTTACTTACCCTTGCTCTTGTGCACCCACATCCCCTTCCTTCCCCCACCCAGGAGAATTCGGGGAAGTGTATAAGGGCCGCCTCAAGCTGTCAGCAAAACGAGAAATGTATGCAGCGATTAAAACCCTGAAGGCCGCCTACTCTGAGAAACAGCGGCGGGATTTTCTGAGCGAGGCTAGCATCATGGGCCAGTTTGACCATCCAAACATTATCCGCTTGGAAGGAGTGGTCACCAAAAGTCGACCGGTGATGATCATCACAGAGTTTATGGAGAACGGAGCACTTGATTCCTTCCTAAGGGTAATTATTAAAGCAGCTTTTTGCTGGAGTAGGTCTGCTCTAGTAATTCCCAACTAGGGCGGCAGGGTGGTGCAGCGGTGGAGTTGCTGCCTTACAGCGCCAGAGACCCAGGTTCGATCCTGACTATGGGTGCTGTCCGTGCGGAGTTTGCACGTTCTCCCCATGACCTGCGTGGGTTTTCTCTGGGTGCTCCAGTTTCCTCCCAAACTCCAAAGACGAGCAGGTTTGCCGGCTAATTGCCTTGGTAAAATTGTAAATTGTCCCTGGTGTGTGCGGGATAATGTTAGTGTGATCGCTGGTCGGCTGGGACTTGTGTGCCAAAGGGCCTGCTTCCGCACTGTATCTGTAAACTACACTAAAGATAACTTCTTCCTGGTTTCTTGTAGAGTCAGGGAGAGAGATACCCCACAGAAACAAGGCCTTCGGCCTACTGTGTCCATGCTGATCCTTGACTACTCGATTTATATTATCCCCATTTCTATCTTTCACCCGTTCCCACCATATTTCACCATTCACCTACACACTGTCAATTCATTGTGGTCAATTAAACTACAAACCCACACATCTTTGGGACAGGGGAGGAAGCTAGAGGGTGTGCAGGAAACCCACACAGTCACACAGTGCAACTTCCACACATTTATCACCAGCGGTGAGGTTTGAACCTGGGTCTGTACGAGGGTGATGTTCTCCTCTCCAATCATCACGCAGAATACTTGCCCCTTTCCTCCCTGCCAGGGTGATGTTCTCCTGTCCAACTCCACTGTCCCTTTTGTCGTCCTGTCTTCTCCCCATTTCTTTCTTTTCTCCCTCCCTCTCCCTATCATTTTCCAAACCTCCTCTGCCTCCTCCAGTCTGCTGCCCTCTCCCACATCTTCTCCCAGATTTTCTTCACCTCCTCCTCTCCTTCTCCAGTCCTCCTTCAGGGTTATCCGCTCACATCTTCCCCCCCCTCCCACCCCAATTCTGCCCTCTGCAGCCTTTTTCCTTCTGCCCCATTCACGAGGACCAGTGGATCGCCGTACAGTCAGTCAGTATGCCTATGTTTAGACCTCCGTGAATATGATGTCAGAAATATTAGGCCTGCCCCTGAAGGCCAAAAGCTTGCTGTGTAAGGCTGTGTTTCAAGTCTTTCTGGACAGCAGGTTTATACTCAGGAAAAAAAAAGAATAGGGTTTGGTTTAATATTTATAATCTTTTGCTGGACCAGAGAGTGGCACGAGCTGTAATCAGTGACCCAGTTTCCAGTCCATTATTGCTGTTGTACTAGTGTCATCCTGTTCAAATCAGTGCTTTCATATTCCACAATGTTCTGTGCAAAGCAGTAACTGGGCCAATTTGTTTCAGACTGCTCAGGCTGTGATATAAGGCAAATGTTCAAAAATATTTTAAAGGATGATGGATTTTAGGGAAATTTCATGAGAGGCAGTTGTGGTTAAAATCACAGTAGAGAGGGGGGGGGGGGATGTCTTGGCCGGATGGATGTGGAACAGATGTTTCTACTTCTGGAAGAATCAAGAACATGGGGTTACTGTTTAAGAATAAGGGGTCTCCATATTTAACACAGAAGTGAAGATTTTATTTTTCTCTCCCTGAGGCTGTGAGAATCTGAACATGGAGTCGTACAGTGTGGTAACAGGCCCTTCAGTCCAACTTGTCCAAGCTGACCATCATGCCCCATCTACACTACTCCCACCTGCCCCCGTTCTGCCCTTATCCCTCCAAACCTATCCTATCCATGTACCTATCTAAATGTTTCCTGAACGTTCCAATAGCATCTGCCTCTTCCGGCAGCACGTTCCATACACCCACTACCCTCTGTGTAAAAAAGAAAGGTTGCCCATCACGTTCCCATTGCATTTTCTTTCCCTCATCTTAAACCCATGTCACCTGGTTCTTGATTCCCCTACTCTGAGCAAAAGACTCTGTGTGTTTACTTAATCTATTCGTCTCATGATTTTGTATACTCTATAAAACCACCCATCATCCTCTTGCGCTCCAATGAATAAAGTCCTAGTCTGCTCAACCTCTCCGTATAGCTCAGGCCCTTGAGTCCTGGCAACATCCTTGTAAATCTTCTCTGCACCCATTCCAGCTTAACAACATCTTTCAATGATTTTAAGGCAGAGGTAGATATAGGCCTGATAAGCGAACGGGTGCAAAATGATTGAGGTTGTCATCAAATCAACCACGATTGTATCAAATTAATGGATGGAGCAAGCTTGAGGGCTGAGTGGCTCCTAAAATATTTTGATAAAATCAAAAATGGAACAGTGCCGTCTTGAGAGATCACAGCAAGGGTTTGTGGTTTGAGTCATGGCAGAGACTGCTTCAAAGTGACTTTTGTTTTGCAACTGTGACAAGTAAGCAACTTGCAGTCAGTGAGCTGACAAGTTATTTAAGATTCAAGTAATAGTTTCTGAAGCTAGTATTGGGTTGAAGTATTTGCATGGGATTTAATAGAGGATAATAAATTATTTTAAAAGTATGTTGCTAAAATCAACGTGCTCTCCAGCATCAACTCACACGGAACAAAACGCTTCCAGCACTGTATAAAGATGCACCATCTTTAACTTGTATACACTGTATAAAGATGTGCCATCTTTAACTTCCATGGTCCAGGATTTATGCTTGAGAACCTTGGCCTTTGTTAATCACTCTCTTGTGATCCTGCTTTGAAATATCCATGGCCTATAAAATCATACTGAATTATCGGCTCATTGAAGTTAACCTGACCTTCAAGCACTCATTTATACTAATCCTATATTTATTCTCTCCACAAACTCATTAATTTATACATGGATATAATGTATATCCATTATATGAACAATTTGGATAACAACACGGGAGGCATTAAGTTTGCAGATAATACTACAATTGGTGATATAATTAGTCCACAGTGAAAAATGTAATCTAAGATTACGACATGATCTTGATCAACTGGGTCAATGGGCCATGGAATGGCAGATGGAATTTAATTCAAATAAAGGCGAAATATTGCATTTTGGTAGACAGGGCAGAACAGAGAGGCATAGATGTGCAAGTGCATAATTCATTGAATGTGGCAACACAGATAGACATGGTAGTGAAGAAGGCATTTTGTACACTTGGCTTTATTAATCAGGGTAATGAATAGAGGAGTTGAATTGTCATATTACAGTTGTGCAATACTTTGGTAAAGTCACATTTGGAGTACCTTGTATAGTTCTGGTCACCCTGCTGTAAGAATATCATTAAACTAGAAAGGGTACAAAATTGATTTTAGTTTAGTTTGGAGATACAACTCCTCGCTCTCCTGCGGCCCCCCTCGCTCTCCTGCGGCCCCCCTCGCTCTCCTGCGGCCCCCCTCGCTCTCCTGCGGCCCTCCTGGCTCTCCTGCGGCTCTCCTGGCTCTCCTGCGGCCCTCCTGGCTCTCCTGCGGCCCCCCTCGCTCTCCTGCGGCCCCCCTCGCTCTCCTGCGGCCCCCCCTCGCTCTCCTGCGGCCCTCCTGGCTCTCCTGCGGCCCCCCTCGCTCTCCTGCGGCCCCCCTCGCTCTCCTGCGGCCCCCCTCGCTCTCCTGCGGCCCCCCTCGCTCTCCTGCGGCCCCCCTCGCTCTCCTGCGGCCCCCCTCGCTCTCCTGCGGCCCCCCTCGCTCTCCTGCGGCCCTCTTCACTCTCCTGCGGCTCTCCTGCGGCCCTCCTGGCTCTCCTGCGGCTCTCCCAGCTCTCCTGCGGCCCCCCTCGCTCTCCTGCGGCTCTCCCAGCTCTCCTGCGGCCCCCTCGCTCTCCTGCGGCTCTCCCAGCTCTCCTGCGGCCCCCCTCGCTCTCCTGCGGCTCTCCCAGCTCTCCTGCGGCCCCCCTCGCTCTCCTGCGGCCCTCCTTAGTTGGGACCTTCCACACCTTTGTTTACGGTGCTAACCTAGCCTCTCAATTACTTTTTCTTTCAATTAGGTCGCCTGTCACACAAATCAGCCAATACAAAAATCCGTCCGATTTAGGCATTTAAGTGGCTTTAATTATATACACATCTAAGTACAGAATCTCACACGTGACTTTTTTATATTTTTTTATTTTTGAAAAGCATATGTACAAATAGAAATTAAAAAAAACACATTTGTTACAAAGTTCTTACATAGCTTCAATTTTTAAATTTTTGGAGAGAAAGTAAAAATAAAATTAAAAAAACTATAAACTTGGGGAGAGAGAGTAAAAGGGTTAAAAAAACGGATCTAACAATAAAAATTAAAGGGAGTAGATCCGGGAGACAATAACCACAGTTGTACATCCAACCCCTAACTCAAGTTTCAACTTTTAATTTAAATTTTTTATTTTAGTCCTGTGCCAAACACATTTACTTTTCTAAAAATTCAATAAATGGAGACCATATTTTTAAAAATAGCTCAGGTTTGTCGATTAAGGCAAACCTTATTTTTTCCAAATGCAGGGTCTCTGTCATTTCCGTAGTCCACATTTTAATTGTGGGGGTTACACGTGACTTTTTTACACACATTATTTTCCTCTATCATACAAAAGAGCAAATTGAATTGCTGTTTCTTGCTCATGCAACCAGCTGAGCAACCAAACTGAAATTGTGCCAATGTATGGTTGTTCTGGGAATTAAACACCACATAATTACAAAGCTCATCAAATTAGACTGTAGTCAATAATAACTGGAATATGGAGATTGGGGAAAATGCGGTTGATTTAGAGTTGGAGTTAGATATTGTATGCTTTGGGGTGTGTGCTGGGTGTGGGTTTGTGGTGTGAAATGTACAGGTTGTGAGGTGGGGTGTACATGTTGTGAGGTTTACATATTGGGTGTACATGTTGCGGGGTGTGCATGTTGTGGCATGTACATGTGGGGTATACATGTTGTGGGGTACACATGTGGGGTACACATGTTGTGGGATGTACACATGTGGGATGTACATGTGGGGTATACATGTTGTGGGGTGCACATGTTGTGGGATGTGTGTGTGTGGTGCTTGGGTTGGTGCTCAGGGCGAGGTGAAAGCTGGGCCTGCTCTGCTCCCTCCCCCTCCCCCCTCCTCCTCCCCCCATTGCTGTGCAGAACACTCTCCATCTTGTTGACCTGTGCACGGCCTCTAATGGATCTGCTCTCCTCCCGCAGCAAAACGACGGGCAGTTCACGGTGATCCAACTGGTGGGGATGATGCGGGGCATTGCTGCAGGGATGAAGTACCTGTCGGAGATGAATTACGTGCACCGGGACCTGGCTGCACGCAACATCCTGGTCAACAGCAACCTGGTGTGCAAAGTGTCGGACTTCGGCCTGTCTCGCTACCTCCAGGATGACACCTCGGACCCCACCTACACCAGCTCTCTGGTCAGTCAAACTCTCACTTAACCCACACTGCGGGGCACAGCCGGGATAGCAAGGAATCGTGATGGGGGTGGGGGGGTGTTGAGAGTGGGGGCTGGGCCAATGGAGGGAGGACGGGACAGGTGGGTGTTGCTGGTGGTGGGCGGGGGAAAATGGGGGTGAGTGGTGGTGGGACTGGCGGAAGTGGGGGTGTGGGCTGGGGTCGCTGGTGGAGGGGGGTTTGATGGGATTGGGGTAATTGTGCAGGGGAAGGATGCTTGTGGGTGTGGTGTCATCGGAGAGGGGTGCTGGGGAGTATATGGGGAATGGTGGTGAAGAGGTAAGGGGATGTGGTGAGGGGAGGGATGTGTTGATATGAAGAGATATTGAGGCGGGTTGGAGTATGTTGTGTAGGAAGTTACTGCAGATGCTGGTTTACACCGACGATAGACACAAAATGCTGCACTAACTCAGCGGGACAGGCAGCATCTCTGGAGAGCAGGACTGGGTGAAGTTTCGGGTCCAGACCCTTCTTCAGCCCAGTATGTTGTGTTGGGGAGCTAGGGTTGTATGAAGGTGATGCAAATTAATGGAAGCAGGAACACGCCATTCATCTCCTCACACCTGCCCCTGCTAAAATGGCTGATCTTATACCTCGGCTCCATTTTCTCCTTCCCCTTGGTCCCTTCATGCCACATATTCTCTCCACCTCTGTCGTCAGCAATCAAACCTCCACAGCTCTCTAGTGCAGAGAATTCCAAAGTTTCACTAACTTTCTGACTGCTGCCAAAACAAAAAAATATATCCCAACAGGACGGGTTCTCATCACAAACCCTGCACAAGAAAACAAACCAATCGATCTATTGATCTGTGGTAGGCAGCCCGAGTGCTCACACACACACACACACACACGCACAACACCACGTCGGCACTGTTCAGCTATCTGTATTTGACAGGCTGTGGGATGATACAAATGGAATGCCTCTATCGGGCATGAAGTAATGTCAGTAAGCAGCCAAGCGAGTCGGTGACAGCCCGTGTATAATATGAAAGGCTTGCTTCGCCTAGTTTATACATACCAATGTCAGTGGGTGACAGTGATGCAGGTGTTGCTGTCTAAGGGAGAGCACACCACTACCATTCAGCTGTTTCCCCTCTCTTCCATTCACTTCAAGCAGACGAAGCTGACACTTGACCACGTTTAACAATTAATTAAGTACTGAAATGGAAAAGCAATTACTTCCAAGGCACAGCAGGCTGCCTGGACGTGGGGTGGGGGTGGGGTGGATGGTTTGGTGCAGCATTTTACACGTCTATCTGTACATGTTAGTAACAAATAGATGGCATGGTCATGGGTGTTCCCTGCGATATGGAAATCATAACAACATTGAATCATAGGATTGTAGCCCAGCAGAAGGCTATTCGATGCATTGTGACCATGGTGGGCAAAGGAGAAATAATTTAATTAGAAACATAGAAACATAGAAAATAGGTGCAGGAGAAGGTCATTCGGCCCTTCGAGCCAGCACCCTGTGCCCTGTGTGGCTGTTACATTATTGCTATGACCAGAAATGTAAGTAGTACCATAAGCCCTAGCTGGTGTGGTATGTTGTTCCAACATGAGCTCACTTCTGTACCTTGACCAAAACAGTATTGGTATTGGTTTAGGTTTATTATTCTCACATGTACCAAGATACAGTAAAAAAAAAGTAGTATGCGTGCTATCCATTCAAATCCTACTACACGTGAGTACAATCAACCCATACACTAGTACAACATTGTAGGAAAGAACTGCAGATGATGGTTTAAATCAAAGGTAGACACAAAATGCTGGAGTAACTCAGTGGGTCAGGCAGCATGAAGAAGGGTCTCGACCCGATTTGCCATAGATGCTGCCTGACCCGTTGAGTTACTCCAGCATTTTGTGTCCACGAGTACAACAGGTCGCACAAAGAGAAAAATACCAGACTACAGAAAATAGTGCTACATGTTACAGCTGCAAACTCCAGGGAACATAAAAGTGCATGGGTTGTAATGAGGTAGGTTGGGAATTCAGTACCACACACTTGGATCATTTCATAAGTCATAGGAGCAGAAGTAGGCCATTCAGCCCATCGAGTCTACTCCGCCATTCAATCATGGCTGATCTATATTTCTCTCTCAGCCCTATTCTACTGCCTTCTTCCAATAAACCTTGACACCCCTACTAATCAAGTATCTGTCAATCACCACCTTAAAAAAAGACTTGGCCTCCACAGCAGTCTGTGGCAATGACTTCCACGGATTTGCCACTCTGACTAAAGAAATTCCTCCTCATCCCTGCTATAAAGGTACAGTGCCATCCATAATGTTGGCGACAAAGACCCATCATTTATTTATTTGCTCCGTACTTCACAATTTGAGATGTGTAATAGAAAAAATCAGATGTGGTTAAAGTGCACATTGTCAGATTTTAATAAAGGCCATTTTTATACATTTTGGTTTCACCATGTAGAAATTACAGCAGTGTTTAGACATGTCCCCCCATTTCAGGGCACCATAATGTTTGTGACTCAGCAATGTCATGTAAATGAAAGTAGTCATGTTTAGTATTTTGTTGCATATCCTTTGCATACAATGACTGCTTGAAGTCTGCGTTTCATGGACATCAATTGTTGGGGGTCTTCTCTGGTGATGCTCTGCCAGGCCTGTATTGTAGCCATCGTTAGCTTATGCTTGTTTTGGGGGCTAGTCCCCTTCAGTTTTCTCTTCAGCATATAAAAGGCATGCGCAATTGGGTTCAGAATAGGTGATTGACTTGGCCACTCAGGAAATGACATTTCTTAGCTTTGAAAAACTCCTTTGTTGTTTTAGCAGTATGTTGGGATCATTGTCTTGCTGTAGAATGAACCGCCGGCCAATGAGTTTTGAGGCGTTTGTACTTGAGCAGATAGGATGTGTCTATACACTTCAGAATTCATTATGCTACTACCATCAACAGTTGTATCATCAATGAAGATAAGTGAGCCAGTACCTTCAGCAGCCATACATGCCCAGGCCATAACACTCCCACCACCAAGTTTCACAGAGGAGGTGGTATGCTTTGGATCTTGACAGTTCCTTCTCTCCTCCATACTTTGCTCTTGCCATCACTCTGATATAAGTTAATCTTCGTCTCATCTGTCCACAAGTCCTTTTTCCAGAATTGTGGTTGCTCTTTTAAGTACTTCTTGGCAAACTGTAACCTGGCCATCCTATTTTTGCCCAATCCCCTGGCTTCCCGTTACTCTTTGCTATCTTATACATCTTTTCTTTTAGTTTTATTCCATCTCTAACTTCCCTTGTCAGCCACGGTTGCCTCTTACTCCCCTTAGAATCTTTCTTCATTTTTAATCTACAGTTCCACTTTTGCAGTCTTTCAGTTTTTCAGTGCAGTCAAAGAGGATTAAGTCATGCACAAGTAAACTTTGAAGCGCAATGTCTTTGTACCTTTAGTCCATGTACTTCTTGTAGCTCAGGATGAATTCCCAGAGAAAGGAAAATGCAGAATATGTGGAAAGTAATTTAGAGATGATTGGTTATTTTTTTTAAACATGCTCCAACATGTATGTACCATTTCATGTAAATCAAGAGATGTATTGCTATTGTGAGAAAACCGAGATCAGAGGTTACTGTGGCACTTTTAGTTTGTTAATTACATTCTCTGTGAAATCAAAATAACCTTGGAAATTATGATTAGCTATGAAGCAATATTCATGTGTGGGCACCATGCTGTTTGAGACACTTTGATCTGTGACCTCTTCATACTCATTGATAGCTGCATGACAGTTCACAGTCACTTTCTAGTATAATTTCCAAGTGTGTATTAGGAGCCAATTAGAAAATAGCTGGGAGAAATGTAACCATGAGCAATTCTGCTCACTCATTGCTGATATCTCTGTAATTTTAGTGGTTGTTAGACTCTCTAGTGGAGCCAGTTATTCCCTGCGATTTTTTGAGGTTCCAGTGTTACTTGTCACCTATCAGGCCGTGCCTGAATGTGTAAATAGACAATAGACAATAGGTGCAGGAGGAGGCCATTCGGCCCTTCGAGCCAGCACCACCATTCAATGTGATCATGGCTGATCATTCTCAATCAGTACCCCGTTCCTGCCTTCTCCCCATACCCCCTGACTCCGCTATCCTTAAGAGCTCTATCCAGCTCTCTCTTGAATGCATTCAGCGAATTGGCCTCCACTGCCTTCTGAGGCAGAGAATTCCACAGATTTACAACTCTCTGACTGAAAAAGTTTTTCCTCATCTCAGTTCTAAATGGCCTACCCCTTATTCTTAAACTGTGGCCCCTTGTTCTGGACTCCCCCAACATTGGGAACATGTTTCCTGCCTCTAACGTGTCCAACCCCTTAATACTCTTATACGTTTCGATAAGATCTCCTCTCATCCTTCTAAATTCCAGTGTTTACAAGCCTAGTCGCTCCAGTCTTTCAACATATGATAGTCCCGCCATTCCGGGAATTAACCTAGTAAACCTATGCTGCACGCCCTCAATAAAAATCTTGCTGCATTCAGGCATGGCCCATTTCATTTGCCAAAGAGTTGAGAATGGGTATAAATATCACGTCCATCAGCGAACTTCCCCATTTCTGGCATTATGATGGAAGGAAGATCATTGATGAAGCAACTGAGAATGGTTAGATAGGACATTGCCCTGTGGAACTCCTGCATTAATGTCCTGGAACTGGGATGATTGTCTCCCATTGTGTGAGGTATGAATCCAACAGCTGACCTGGTCCTGTTGATGCCCAGTGTTTCAACAACTCCCTGATACCACATTTCAAGGGCTATCACTCCAGTCTCACCTCTAGAGTGCAGATCTGTGGTCCATATTTGGACTAAACACACGATGCGTCTTAGAGTGGAATGATTCTGGCAAAGCCCAAACTGGGCATTGATTGAGCGGATGATTATTTGCTGTTTGATGACACTGTTGCTGACAATATCATCACTTTACTGGTTGTTGAGAAGGGACTGATTGGAGAGATGGATTTGACTTATTTTGTGGATAGGGTATCTCTGGCCAATTTTCCACCTTGGCGGATAAGTGTCAGTGTTGTGGCTGTGCTGGAACAGATTTGTTGGAATTGCAGCTAATTCTGGAGCACAGGTCTTCACTACTACAGCTGGGATATTGTCCTAACCTGTAGCCTTTGCGGTATACAGTGCTACCAGCCCTTTGTTGGTATCATGTGGAGTGAATCAGATTAGCTGGCACCTGGCTTCTGTGATGAGGGGCATCTTGGGATGAATCCCGATGCCTCATCCAATTCTGGCTCAACATGCTTGTGAATGCTTCACAGAGTCATGGAGCACAGAAACAGGCCCTTCGGCCCAACTTGTCCATTTCACCCAAGATGCCACTTCTAAGCGAATTGCATTTGCCTGCATTTGGCCCATATCTCTCTCATAGAAACATAGAAAATAGGTGCAGGAGTAGGCCATTCAGCCCTTCGAGCCGGCATCACCATTCAATATGATCATGGCCGATCATCCAAAATCAACCTTTCCTATCCATGTACCTGCCAAAATGACTTTTAAATGTTGTTATTATTATGCTGCCTCAACTACTTCCTCTGGCAGCTGATTCCTATTCAGTCTTTAGCACTGACTTGCTACTACCTGCCATTGTTGAGGATGGGGACGTTCCCAAAGCCTTCTGCATACAAAACTTGAAGTGGCAGGATTGCAAAGCTTTCACCCCATCCATTGATTGAGATCACTTAGCTGTTTCTTTGGCATGTTGATATTGCAATTTAACTGACAATAGGTCCAAGTTGAAGCTTAACCGGTTGACACCTCGTCATCTCAGGTATTCCATCTGTAGCCCCACCCTTCTGTCCTGCCATGTGCTTCAGCTGAACCATCACTTTCATCCCCTTTGTATTCCATTTCCTCAAGATAATTGCAATATTTCATTAGCCTGAAACTGAACAGAAATTGTTGGGGTTACTTAGCAGATTAGGCAGCATCTATGAAGAGCTCAAGAGTTCATGCTTTAGTTTGATGACCCTTCATCAGAACTGATCCTTTAATTTCTGATTTTCATTTTGGAGAAAGTTTCACTCTTTTTGAGTCCATCTGCTTGAATTTCACTGATCTGTTAAACAGATGCTGGCAAACGGGCTGAGATTCCACAACACTTACTGTTGTTATTTAAGGCTACAGACCTGGTACATTCATATACATGCTTGAATCCCAACTAGTTTTGATAAACTAAGATAAACAACTCAGTGCAGTTAAATATATGCAAGTCATCTTGTTTAATTACGTCACTTTTGTCCATTTATCTTTCATAAGTCTAGACTGTGTTAACTTATTGGTCATTTGGGGGAACTTGTTTTTCACACTCAATAAAAGAATGAATGACCCAGAAAATGCAATAACTTTTTTATTTGCAATTTATTACTTTGTGATTTGTGTAAAGAGCGTGTGGTTCATCTGCTCTGTCTGTATGTGTACATTCAATACATTGTCTATAAATTTGGAGTGTTTCAGTCTTCTTCCGTTCTATGTTCTCTACGTGATAGAAACACCTGGGCTCTCATTTTCTGGCTTGCTCTTACAGTGGGAATAGAAGAATCTCAGCCACGGAATCTGTGCGAATCACGTCCATAAAAGCCACCTTATGTATTTTTTTATTGTTGTAGAGACCATTTTGTGTTGAAATTGTGCCCAAGGTGAAATTGGGCCAGGTACCCTGGGACATGATTCACAGCTGACACGTGCATGTGTGATGCTGATGTCAAGACATATGTCATCCACTCTGCCTTACTGATGGAAAATGGGGCTGTTACAGTTTCTGCCTCAAGGCCCTTCCCAACATGTGACTCATCATGGTTGATGCCGCAGTGAAGTATTTCTCTGTACAGATGATACCAGGTTCCAATCTGCCTTCACTGGTGGAAATGTACACAGATCTTGCCACAGGGGCAACATGGTAGCCTAGCGGTAGAGTTGTGGCCTTACAGTGCCAGAAACCCGAGTTCAATCCTGTCTATGGGTGCTGTCTATATGGAGTTTGGATGTTGCAGACGAGTTGAACAGGTACTTTGTTTGTGCCTTCCTTCGTGAAGACAGATCCAATCTCCCAGATGTACTAGTGGCCAGAGGACTTAGGGTGACGGAGGAACTGAAGGAAATTCACATTAGGCGGGAAATGGTGTTGGGTAGACTGGTGGGACTGAAGGCTGATAAATCCTTAAGGGCCTAATGGTCTGCATCCCAGGGTATTTAAGGAGGTGGCACTGGAAATCGTGGACACATTGGTAATCATTTTCCATGTTCTAAAGATTCAGGATCAGTTCCTGTAGGTTTGAGGGCAGCTAATGTTATCTCACTTTTTCAGAAAGGAAGGTGAGAGAAAACAGGAAATTATAGACCAGTTCGCCTGACATCAATGGAGGGGAAGATGCTCGAGTCATTTATAAAAGATGAAATAATGGCACATCTGGATAGCAATAACAGGATCGGTCTGAGTCAGCATGGATTTACGAAGGGGAAATCATGCTTGGCTAATCTTCTGGAATTTTTTGAGGATGTAACTTGGAAAATAGACAAGGGAGAGCCAGTGGATGTAATGTACCTGTACTTTCAGAAAGCCTTTGATAAGGTCACACATAGGAGATTAGTGGGCAAAATTAGAGCATGTGGTATTGGGGGTAGGGTACTGACATGGATTGAAAATTGGTTGGCAGACAGGAAACAAAGAGTAGGGATTAACAGGTCCCTTTCAGAATGGCAGGCAGGGACAAGTGGGGTACCGCAAGGCTCGGTGCTGGGACCGCAGCTATTGGCAATATACATTAATGACATAGATGAAGGGATTAAAAGTAACATTACCAAATTTGCAGATGACACAAAGCTGGGTGGCAGTGTGAACTGTGAGGAGGATGCAGGGTGACTTGGATAGGTTGGGTGAGATGCAGTTTAATGTGGATAAATGTGAGGTTATCCACTTTGGTGGCAAGAATAGGAAGGCAGATTATTTTCTGAATGGTGTCGTTAGGAAAAGGAGAAGTACATTGCGATCTGGGTGTCCTTGTACTTCAGTCACTGAAAGTAAGTATGCAGGTACAACAGGCAGTGAAGAAAGCTAATGACACATTGGCCTTCATAACAAGAGGAGTTGAGTATAGGAGCAAAGAGGTCCTTTTGCAGTTGTCCAGGGCCCTGGTGAGACCACACCTGGAGTATAGTGTGCAGTTTTGGTCTCCAAATTTGAGGAAGGACATTCGTGCTATTGAGGGAGTGCAGTTTAGGTTCACAAGGTTAATTCCCTGGATGGCTTTACTGTCATATGTTGAAAGAATGGAGCGACTGGGCTTGTAAACACTGGAATTTAGAAGGATGAGAGGGGATCTTATTGAAACATATAAGATTATTAAGGGATTGGACATGCTAGAGGCAGGAAACATGTTCCCATTGTTGAGGGAGTGCAGAACCAGGTGCCACAGGGGTAGGCCATTTAGAACGGGGATGAGGAAGAACATTTTCACCCAGAGAGTTGAGCATCTGTGGAATTCTCTGTCTCCGAAGGCAGTGGAGGCCGATTTTCTGGAAGCTTTCAAGAGAGAGTTAGATTGAGCCCTTAAAGGGAATGGAGTCAAGGGATATGGGGAGAAGGCAGGAAGGGGGTACTGATTGTGGATAATCGGCCATGATCACAGTGAACGGCGGTGCTGGCTCGAAGGGCCGAATGGCCTACTCCTGCATCTATTGTCTATTGTTCTCCCTGTGACGTGTGTGGGGTTTTTCCGGGATCTCCAGTTTCTTCCCATGTTCCAAAGGCGTACGGGTTTGGATGTTAATTGGCTTGGTTTAGTTGCAAATTGTCCCTAGTGTGTGTAAGATAGTATGTGTGTGTGGGGATCACTGGTCGGCGTGGAGTGAAGAGCCTGTTTCTGCACTGTATCTCTAAACTAAACTAAAGAGGTTTCCATCCAAATATCTCCTCTTAACCAGTATCACTAGGCAGGTAACTTGATCGCTTAAATTATGATTTGTGGATCTTGCTGTGCATAAACTGGCTAGTGCACATGCCTGCATTCAACTGAGACTTCCCATCAACCATCCTTCATCTTCCTCACAAAGTCCGAAGGTTGTAGAAAGCATCACAGTGTTTCGCCTACACTGAAACGTTTTGTATAAAATTGTTTTGAGGTGCAGCTCTTTTATACCCAGGCTAGCTCCAAGCAAATATAACATCAAATTGAAAGCCATTGCTGAGGGATCTAAGTGCAGACAACCCTGCTGCCTCCAGACCAGATCGCAAGATCAGGGACCAGCTAAGCGGTTGTGTGGGATGAGAGCGGAGATCTGAATCGGAGGACAGCAGATGGGATGAAGGATTGATTGGAAATGTGGGAGGTGCTTGTGTGAGGCTCCAGTCTGGTACTGTGCTCAGAGCTGAGACCATTGAGTGAGCAGTGAGTGCTGTTGCCCGACAAGCAGCAATATAATACCGAGTCTTGGCAACAATACGTGGGCTAGAATTGACACTAATTCCCAGCACATTAATGAAACGGAAGAATGAGAGGTTAGCCTGGGAGCAGCTGCACCATTTCAACCCCAGTGGACTGGTAGTCATGCTGATATTAAACATTGAGCTACTTCTTCATACTTGTTGCATCCATCCAAACAATAATCCATACTGTTTACAAACCCCTCTCTTTCTCCCTCCTTTCTGAAACAGCCAAATAAAGAAAGCAATGAGTCCCTCAGTGTACATAGAATTCCTCTGGCGTTGAGCTTGTGTGCTACAGTTACTGCTGAGGAATGTGCACTGTAATCTCTGTGATCGATGGTAAAGACCATGGTAGCAAGCTGTTTTTATTTTCTGGTTCCAAGCAAAAAAAAAAGTTTATTAAGATTTAAAGCTAAACACATATAAGCACAGAAGCTGTTGAATTAGTAGCTTGTAATGCTTGACTGCAGAATCTGTTTAAAAGCAGCACTAGCTGATACATTTTACAGTTCTCTTTAGTAACTTTACAGCATACAGGTGCCATCACAAATAAACTTCCAGCTCCCAACATACACAGAACAAGAAGATGGAAACACAGTGGTGATTGATAATTAATCTGATTATTATTTTCCTTTGTTGTCCATCTGATAAACAAGGCAAATAAAAGGGTAACAGTAACGTTAAAGATGTTTTAAAACCATGGACTGTGGAAAATGATTCACTGACAATTCAGTAATTGATCTATTAAGGAATAAGGTATCACAAAATGCTGGAGTAACTCAGCGGGTCAGGCAGCATCTCAGGAGAGAAGGAATGGATGATGTTTCGGATCGAGACCCTTCTTCAGACTGATGTCAGGGGAGGGGGCGGGACAAAGAAAGGATGTAGTTGGAGACAGGAAGACAGTGGGAGAACTGGGGAAGGGGGGGGGGGGGAGGGAGGGACAGAGGAACTATCTGAAGTTAGAGAAATCAATGTTCATACCACTGGGGTGTAAGCTGCCCAAGTGAAATATGAGATGCTGTTCCTCCAATTTGCGGTGGGCCTCACTATGACAATGGAGGAGGCCCATGATAGAAAGGTCAGACTGGGAGTGGGAGGGGGAGTTGAAGTGCTGAACCATCGGGAGATCAGGTTGGTTAAGGCAAATTGTGCGAAGGTGTTGAGCGAAAGGATCGCCGAGCCTACGTTTGGTCTCGCCGATGTAGAGAAGTTGACATCTGGAACAGCGGATACAATAGGTGAGTTTGGAGGAGATGCAGATGAACTGTCTCACTTGGAAAGACTGTTGAGGTCCTTAGATGGAGTCGAGGGGGGAGGTAAAGAGACAAGTGTTACGTCTTCTGCGGTTGCAGGGGAAAATACCTGGGGAGGGGGTGGTTTGGGTGTGAAGGGACGAGTGGACCAGGGAGTTACGGAGGGAACAGTCTCTGCGGAAAGCAGAAAGGGAGGAGATGGGAAGATGTGGCCAGTAGTGGGATCTCGTTGGAGGTGACGGAAATGTTGGAGGATAATTTGTTGTATGCACTGGCTGATGGGGTGGAAGGTGAGGACAAGGGGGACTCTATCCTTGTTACAGATGGGGAGCAAGAGCGGAGCTGCGGGATATAGAGGAGGCCCTAGTGAGAGCCTCATCGATAATGGAAGAGGGGAAGCCCCGTTTCCTAAAGAATGAGGACATCTCTGATGCCCTAGTGTGATACACCTCATCCTGGGTGCAGATGCGGCGTAGACGGAGGAATTGGGAGTAGGGGATAGACTTTTTGCAGGCGACAGGGTGGGAAGAAGTGTCATCCAAATAGCTGTGTGAGTCATTAAGGAATAACATCACGTGAATCAGGAGCAATTTTCTGTTATCCTCTATCTCGACAAGCTGACTTGAAGAATGGAGTGCACTTATTTGCAGAACCCTGCTTTGAAGAGTGCAGCAAGAAAACTTCGAGCCTACATAGGTATACGAAGTTTTACCTGTACATTCTTCATTGAGGTTAGATGTTCCATGGAAGAAATAGCAGCAAAATTGACAACGCATTCAAAGCTGGGCAGTGGTACAATTATTCCATACCTTCTACCAGGAAGAGAAATGAAGAACTCTCTCCTTCTTCCACCAAACATGTAATGACATTGTCAAGCTGACACATTTTATGCATTGATTTGAAGGGAAATATCCTGTCCAAATGGACATTGTCAGGGCAATGTAACTGTAGGGGTTACTCAGTGTTGCAGTGGTAATTTTTTAGGTGCCGGAGCTGTCACTGGTGCCAGAGCGGCTGCTGTTAAACTCCCCGCTGTTTATTTTGGCTTTTTTTTACAGAGGTGCCGGAGCGGTGCTCTGCTGAGCTCCGACAGCACTGCACCCCTGGGGCTACTGGAGTCCCTGGCATTCATAGAATGGGTTGACACTGGTCGGTTTACAGTCACTAATCAGTGCAGTTATTTCCGATAAAGCATTTCAATTGTTTGTTGGTTCAGCTCCGTGAGCACTGTTTGACTCCGTGACACTCTGTAGATAATTCCCCCGATAGAATCTAAAGCAAACGCTTATATTACTTTTAGGGACAAAATAATGAATCAGCGTACAGATAGAAATAAACAAGTGGTTGATTGAAGGCAAATAAGAATTCCTTAGGATTTATATTTTTAAAAGACAGTGCAACACTTCATGGTCTCCAAGAGCCGGAGCAATTCAGTGTGAAGTTTGTCTCCAGTTGACAAGCTTTCAAAATGAGATACAATAAACCCTGTGAGAAGCATTTTTTGCTTCACGACTTCTGCTCCAGGTTTCAGTCATGTGAATTTTAATTTTGCGGGATAGGGCTGGCCACCTCCGACCGTCAGTACACTGTCCAAGATTTGAAACCATCATTACCCTCATCGCTCTCATATGGTGCCATCCCATTCTTGTCTCCATTGCCAACCATATTTGGTTCGACTACGAAACACATTTGTACCTTCCCATTGTCGAGGTGGCACAATGCACAGTATTCAGAGATGCGGCCACAAGCTCGTGTTCCAGATTCAATCCTGATCTTGGGTGCTGTCTGTTGTGGAGTTTGCATGTTCTTCCTGTGACTGCGTGGATTCCCCCAGTTTCCTCTTGCATCCCTAAGACATGATGCTTGGTTGGTTAATTGGCTTGTTTCCCAAGTGCAAATACTGTGCCCTCCATAATGTTTGGGACAAAGACCCATCATTTATTTATTTGCCTATGTACTCCACATTTTAAGATTTGTAATAGAAAAAAATCCCATGTGGTTAAAGTGCACATTTTCAGATTTTAATAAAGGCAATTTTTATACATTTCGTTTCACCATGTAGAAATTACAGCAGTGTTTATACATAGTCCCCCCATTTCAGGGCACCATCATGTTTGGGACACAGCAATGTCATATAAATGAAAATAGTCATGTTTAGTATTTTCCAAAGATGTACAGGCTTGAAAGTTAATTGGCTGGGTATAAATGTAAAAATTGCCTCTGGTGTGTGTATAGTGTTAATGTACGGGGATCGCTGGCTGGTGCGGACTTGGTGGGCCGAAGGGCCTGTTTCCGTGCTGTATCTCTAAAACAAAAAAAAACTAAAACTAAACTCCAACCTTCTGTAATAATGGCACCTGCCTACTAACATTTGTGATGTGTGCATGAAAGAAAGCTTGTAGGGAATATTAAAAACTGACTCCAAAAGCTTCTTCAGATACTGTATGTAAAAAAGAAAAGATTAGTGAAGACAAATGTAGGTCCCTTACAATCAGAGATAGGTGAATTTATAACAAGGAAATAGCAGAACAGTTAAACGAGTACTTTGATTCTGTCTTCAGTAAGGAAGACACAAACTCCCAGAAATACTAGGGGACCGAGGATCTAGTTGGGGGGGAGGAATTGAAGGGAATCCACATTAGTCAGGAAATGGTGTTAGGTAAACTGTTGGGACTGAAGGCAGGTAAATTCCCTGGGCCTGATGGTCTGCATCCCAGAGTACTCAAGGAAGTGGCCTTAGAAATCGTGGATGCATTGGTGATTATTTCCAATGTTCTCTCGACTCTGGATCAGTTCCTGTGGACTGGAGGGTAGCCAATGTAACTCCACTTTTTAACAAAGGAGGGAGAGAGAAAGCAGGGAATTATAGACCAGTTACCCTTACATTGGTAGTGGGGAAGATGCTTGAGTCGATTGTTAAAGATGTTATAGCAGCGCATTTGGAAAGCAGTGACAGGATCGGTGAAAGTCAGCATGGATTTAGGAAGGGGTAATCATGCTCGACTAATCTTCTGGAATTATTTGAGGATGTAACAAGTAGAGTGGATAAGGGAGAGCCAGTGGATGTGGTGTACCTGGACTTTCAAAAAGCCTTTGACAAGGTCCCACACAAGAGATTAGTGTGCAAAGTTAGAGCACATGGTATTGGGGGTAGGGTGTTGACATGGATAGAGAACTTATTGGCAGACAGGAAACAAATAATGGGAATTAACAGGTCCTTTTCATAATGGCAGGCAGTGACTAGTGGGGTGCTGCAAGGCTCAGTGCTAATACCCCAGTTATTTACAATATATATTAACGATTTAGACGAGGGAATTAAATGTGACATCTCCAAGTTTGCAGATGACACAAAGCTGGGTGGCGGTGTGAGCTGCGATGAGGATGCTATGAGGCTGCAGGGTGGCTTGTTTAGATTGGGTGAGTGGGCAAACGCATGGCAGATGCAGTATAATTATGTGGATAAATGTGAGATTATCCACTTTAGTGGCAAGAACAGGAAGGCAGATTATTATCTGAATGGTGTCTGATTAGGAAAAGGGGAGGTGCAACAAGACCTGGGTGTGCTTGTACATCAGTCACTGAAAGTAAGCATGCAGGTACAGCAGGTTGTGAAGAAAGCTAATGGCATGTTGACCTTCATTTCGAGATGATTTGAGTTTAGGAGCAAGGAGATCCTACTGCAGTTGTACAAGGCCCTGGTGAGACCTGGAGTATTGTGTACAATTTTGGTCTCCTAATTTGAGGAAGGACATTATTGCTATAGAGGGAGTGAAGCGTAGGTTCACCAGGTTAATTCCCGGGATGGCAGGACTGACATAGATGAAAGAATGGGTCAACTGGGCTTGTATTCACTGGAATTTAGAAAGATGAGAGGGGATCTTATAAAAACAGATACAATTCTTAAAGGAATTCTTACAGGCTAGGTGCAGGAAAAATGTTCCTGATGTTGGGGGAGTCCAGAACCAGGGGTCACAGTTTAAGAATAAGGGGTAGGCCATTGAGGACTTAGATGAGGAAAAAAATCATCACCCGGAGAGTTGTGAATCTGTGCAATTCTCTGCCACAGAAGGCCGTGGTGGCCAATTCACTGGATGTTTTTAAGAGAGAGTTAGATTTAGCTCTTAGGCCGAAGGGAATCAAGGGATACGGGGAAAAAGCAGGAACGGAGTACTGATTTTAGATGATCAGCCATGATCATATTGAATGGCGGTGCTGGCTCGAAGGGCCGAATGGCCTACTCCTGCACCTATTTTTCTATGTTTCTATGTGTACAAGAACACCTGGGTCCCTCTGTAATTTGTTCAACTGCAATCTTTCTCCATTTCAATCGTTAGCCACAATTTGATTCTTCTTACCACAGTACATGACCTCGCAGTTTACCACTTTAAACTTCATTTGCCAAGTTTTTGCCCACTCTCTCAATCTGTCTGTATCGTGTGGCAGCCTCCAAATATCCTCATCACAACATGCCCCCCCAACCTATTTACATGTCATCAGCAAGCTTGGCTTCCTTACACTCTGCCCCCTCGCTAGGTCATTAATATAAATTGTAAATAATGGAGGGCCAAGACACAATCTTTGGGATACTCCACTAGTTACATCCTGAAAAGGACGTGTTTATTCCTACTCTCAGTTTTGAATGCAATGACCAATCTATGTGAAAATTAATTTTCAATGGAGCCCACAATTACTGATTGGTTGCGGGTTATGCTGCCTACTCAGTTTTTCTCACCATTGAAGTCAGTAAAAAGTACTTTCATAAATAGAGCAGCCATTTTATGTTAAAAACATCTCCACCCAACAGAATTGAGATACATGGCTCTATAATCTGTTTAGACTTTTGATTGAAGAATAAGTATTGGCCAGACACTGAGGTCGCGTATAACCGGGGAAAAAAATTGTTAAAGATATCGACTAAACAGGCGAAAATTAGCCCCTGTGTTGTTGGTGTGGTCATTACAGGTTAACTGAAGAATCCAATGTATTCACATAATCTAGGATGTTTTGAATGGGATCTGGAATCAGCATTTGACAAGCAAATATCTTTGGTCACCTTAAAAGACCACAGCACACCCTTAACACTGCACTGAATCCTCTGCCTAAACTATGTGCTCAATACACAAGAGTAGGAACTAGGCTTAGCATGAGCATTCATGCAGATCAAGTCTCAGAGCTATAATATGATATTGAAAATTTCCCGTTTAGATTCCTATTCCCTCAAAACCAATTAAGAATATAGAATTTCTAGTAATCCTCAGGCATGCCATTGTCCCATAATCTCTCTGCCGTTACTAAGGTCCCATGATGGAGGAACTTGTGCCTCTTCTCAAATGCCATGGTAGACAATAACACTCGGACTAACGTGTGAGTGAAATGCTAAACATAGTAAAACTGAAATGGCAGATGTCTGATAAAAAACCTCTCACCGCAAAAAGGAAAAGAGAATGTACATGTCAAAAATTTATTCAAGGGCAACAGATAACAAGATGAACCCTGACATTTAAGCTGAGTTGATGTAAAGAGCGGCTGAAATAATATCATTCTTTAGTATTCACGTATCTGGACAACTTGAAATCTCAGTGTAAGCAAGAAGCTTCAGAGATTAGAGAGCTGTTAATCTTCATTTTATTGACTGGATAAATGACAAGTGTGCATTGAGATGTTCTGTAGATACCCCATTGTGAAGCTCGCTGTGTTGTAACCAGACAATCCCAAAGCACTTGCTTTAAGGCCTTTCTCAGGTTGCCATGGAATGTAAATGCCACACATTGCAGCAGCTTGCTAACCAGTGGATAAAATTGTAAAAGGTATCGACTAAACAGGGGAGAATTAGCGCCTATGTTATTGGTGTGATCATTGCAGGTTAACTGGAGAATCCAATGAATTAAACAGAATCTAAGATCATTCTTGCCTCGTGGCTTAGATATAACTACCTGTGTAGGAGAGAACTGCAAATGCTGGTTTAAATCAAAGGTAGGCACTAAATGCTGGAGTAACTCAGCGGGACAGGCAGCATCTCTGGAGAGAAGGAATGGGCGACGTTTTGGGTTGAGACCCTTCTTCAGACTGAAGAAGGGCCTCGACCCAAAACGTTGCCCATTCCTTCTCTCCAGAGATCTAGCTACCTTTTAGGTTCTCATAAACAAATTGGCAATTTGTTTAATTTTGAGCAGCAAGTTGTATGTTGGAAGACTGTAAGTTCATGTCACACCATGTGATCAAGCAAGTACAATCAGGCGATCTTCATTTCTGTCCTGTAAGTTCCATTCACCCACCCAACCTCTGGATGAAAGAAATTTCTCCTCATCTCTCCTATCACCCCTTTACCAATGTTCACCTCATGAACAGATTACCTTTCCGGCCCTGCTCTGCTCTGTTCTTTGTATATCAGTAAAATATCTTTGGATTTTCCAATTTTAATTTCACTCCTACACTTTCTAAACTGTTCCAGGCTTTCTGCTGTTTTGCGGTGTTACTATCCCACATAAGCTTTCTGAGAACAGATTTATGCCAAATCCCTTGAATCACCTTTAATGTCCGCAGATGCTGATTTACCTTGAAGTTGCAGTTTTCGGTGCACTCTTGCTAAATCTAATAAAACTGGCCTTATCTCAGCTTAGGACCTTTACTCCAATTTCAACTTTGGCCTTTTCCAAAACAATGCGACAACTTTTATGCTGAATATGAAGGACATTGGAACTCGTTAGTGGTTACTGGCCTCGTGCTTTCCACTGTTGCTCCTCTATATCTATATCCAGGAAGTAAAGAATAATTCTAGATGGACTTTTTTGTGATTTGAGAGCTGTTATCAATGTGATTCTACAGGGTTCAGTCCAGACCGTTATGCTCGAATGCAATAATGGCATTCTTAAGCAATCTTTAATTTTAGAAAATTGTATTATAAAAATAATTATGCCTTTAAGGAAAAGAGTCTCGGGGCTAGAGAGTTATTTTTCAGATATGATGCTCAAATACAAAAGGACATTTTAATAGCTGCGTATTTATTTTTGCTACTGCAAATTAAAAATACCAAAGGCTGTATGTTACTTTTTTTTTAATAGACTATCATTGTACAAGGTGTTAATAAAAGCAATTGCTTTCCATGGCCATTCATGATGAAACTGACATATTCCTCAAAGGCAATAGTGTCTGATTGCTGCGGGGAAGTTACATGGAAACAACTTTTTTTTTCCCTTGTCTGCTTTTTCCCCCAAGTCAGCTTTTTTCTGGTTATCGATTTCTAAAGTAACATTTAAGTAGTGCTTTAGTTCCCGAGTGAAATTACATTACAACTAATGAGGCCCATGTAATACAAATAGTGTTCCCTAATTCATTAATTGTGTTCTATCCATTTAGCACTATGGAAATATGTTGTAGTAGAACAACCAGCTTTAAGTCTGTTAATTATAACAACTCGTATCGTTCCATGATGATCCTTCAAATAAATATATCTTCTCACAATTCTAATTGTAGCAGTAATGTTAACTCACAAACCACCACGTTGCCTAAAAAATATCTAGATCACTCATGTCTTTCGAAGAAGAAAATGCGCCATTCTTACCCATTCCAGGTGGCACAGTGGTGCAGTGGCAGAGTTGCTGCCTTACAGCTCTGGAGACCCGGGTTCGATCCTGACTATGGGTTCTGTACAGAGTTTGTAAGTTCTCCCTGTGACCGTGTGGGTTTACTCGAGGTGGTCTGGTTTCCTCCCACCTTCCAAAGACGTACAGGTTTCGTTGGTTAATTGGCTTCAGTAAAATCATATTGTAAATTATCCCTAGTGCGTAAGATAGCGCTGTTGTACGGGGTGATCGCTGGTCAGTGCAGACTCAGTGAGCCGAAGTGCCTGTTTACACGCTGTATCTCTAAAGTCTAAATTATGCCCCCCCCCAGACCTATGAATGTGATCGTTTCTCAGGCACCGTGAGTTTACTCATTTGGGAAAAACATTTCCAGTGGCATCCCCATCTCACAATCCAATTAAAACAATTCATTTTAGAAAATGCATAAGGTGAATTCTCCCTTAAGCCCCTCGAAATCTTGTATGGAAACCCTTGTTTTAAATCATTATTCCACATCGGTTCTGGTAATTACTTCCTAAGCTAAAGCCCGTCTAAGCCTTTCCTACCCATGTACCTGTAAATATGTTTTAAATGTTGTTATAGTCCCTGCCTCAACGACTTCCTCTGGCATCTCGTTCCATATAATGACCACCCTCTGTGTGAAAACGATGCCCTCATTCCTATTAAATCTTTCCTTTTCTCACCTTAAACTTATGCCCCCAAGTTCCTCATTCCTCAATCCTAGAAACATCTGTCCATTCACCTGATCTATTCCCCATATAATTTTATATTCCTCTGTAAAATCACCCTTCAGCTCCCTGTGATCCAAGGTCTGCCCAACCTCTCCCAATAGCTCTCCTGCGCTCCAAGGAATAATGTCCTACCTTGTCCTATACCCAGCCATAGCTCAGGCCCTTGAGACCTATAGATCCTTTGACATTACCTGTCTATCCAATTTTAAATAAATTCTTCTGGTGAACTCAAGTGGTACTCTGACATGTGTTGAGAATCTGTGTTTGCTAATGGTTTCCTTTGAGTTGTTTTGAAGTTATAAGGTCATACAGCATGAAAAGTGGCCCATCGTCCATGCCAACCAAGTTGATTAACCAAGCCAATCCCACATGCCTGCGCCTGGCCCTTAGTCCTCCAAACCTTTCCTATCCGCGTACCTGTCCAAGTTTTAAATGTCATGATTGACCTCATGGTTTTGATTACGGGATTCCTGGATTTTTATGTGACAAAGAGTTGTATTATCTTTGAATGTGAATTCAATCAATGGGCAATAATTAAAGGCAGTTGCATGCCAGATTACTGGTAACCCAAAGAATGGCACAGCTAAATATTGGTTGGTGTTGTCAAGTGGAGGCACCTTACAGCAAGTGATAAATTCCCAATTAGATTATCGTGTACAATCAACCTTCCGAGACACAGCTAGTATCATTCAGCACCATTTTCAACCTGAAAGAAAATGTTTAACCCTTATTTGCTGCAAAGCTATATTATAATGCAAAAGTCATTTCATGGATCAAAGGTGCGATTAACACTAGGAAAAGGGAAGTGCTAATCAGCAGCCACTTCCTAATATGCTGAGAATGGAGACGTTGTGTCTTAGATTTCCCATGCAAATCACACCTTGTGTCTAGTTAATAATTAAGAACACACTGTTATTCTTTAGAAACAGTTTTGGCTGGCAGGTATTTCCCCACATTCTTCACAACCTAATCAGCCCAGGAACTCTGCTGTGGCTGGGTTTAATTACCACAGACGTGACTTCATGAGCTGACATTACTGAACTTCTCTCCCTATAGTATTTCACATTTCTGAGGGCGACAAGGGATTCCAGTGGAAACCATAATCCTGCATGTTCCAGAAACAGCAAGAAAGAAGACTTTTGAAGTTTTGTCATGTGCACTGGATTTTGAGTTTCACCATAATTCATTACAGATTGTTTCCTGATAGGAATCTACACAGTTACATTGTGAACATTAATCCTCTTGTGCATGAGAGAGCCACGAATAGTATGTATCTTCGTGATCTGTAAACCTTTGAGCCGTTGTCTGTGAGAAAAGGCAAAGACAGACCAAACTAACCGTTACCTGTAATCGAGTGTTGGAAGTTAGACATATGGTACATTCTTCCTGCACCCATTACTCTTCTTGTCATACTTTAGCAAGGCTTTGATTCACATTGAGCAATCCCACATGAAATCTGCTCATAAATAAAGGAAGCAGATGCTCAAGAATGATTTTAGGACTGGCATCAAGTCAAAGGTTTGGAATGTCTGTTAAAATCTCCTGGATATTCAGTCAGCTTAACTCCTATAATGGACCAAATCACAAAATTAAATCTGTAATCATCAATTGCATCAAATTGCTTTCAAATGTTGTTTTGCGAATACTTGTGGAACTTTGGTTATATTAAGGGCTCAAACTTATCACTCAATATTTGTTCTACCATCCGGAGAAAGTGGTGGTCACAGTTTTATTGCAGTCTGGAATCGATCTTGAATGAGCAATTTCTGTTGGACATTGTCCTGAGGAGGCTAGGAGGGACTTTATCAAACACCTTTAAATTGTATGCAGACCCCATCCATTGCCGTATTCTCATAGTCACTTTCGTCACATCCTCAAAAAACAATAATATACAAAGACATGGTCTGCTGTGTACAAAGCCATGCTGACTGCCTCTAATTCTCTTCCAAATGTGAGTAAATCCTATCCCAAAGAATACTCTGAAAAACCTCCCTCACCACTGACATGAGGCTCACTGGCCTATAATTTCCTGGATAATCTCTAGTAAAATAAAGGCACAGCATTGGCCATTCTCCAATCTGGGACCTTGCCTGTTGGTAGTGAGGATACAGAGATCTTCATCGAGGCCCCTGCAATCTCCTCTCTTATCTCTCCCCATAATCTGGGATAGATTCCATCAGGCCCTAGATTCCATCAGGCCCTGGGAGGGTTTATCCACCTGAACCCTCTACAAGAAACCCAACAGCACCTCCTTGATCTCAGACAAGCGACGAGAAACCCTGAAAATCAAGTGCGGCCATGCAAAGAGTGGGTGCGCTCATGTTCTCCCTGCAATTCCTGGCGGGAAGGCACACCAGTAGTCCCGGACTGTTTCTATATTGCCCCATCCTATGCATCATGAACATGTTTCATGTTCTTTATGATATATCTTTATGATGAATAGTAACACAAACATTAACACAGTTGTGGAAAATGAGGAAGGTTGACCAAGCAGGATATCGGATCATTTGGAGATATGAGCGGAGAACTGACAGATGGAGTTTAATCTCCAGACAAATGTGAGGTATAGCACTTAAAGTAGTCAAATGCAAGAGGAAAGTATACTGCAAAAGGCAAAAACCCTTATTTAGGTAAAGGGGAATCATGGGGTGCAAGCAGATAGATAGTGGCAATGCAGATAGATAGAGTGGGAAAAGGCACATGGCATACCTGCCTGTACCGGTTGGGGCATTGAGCATAACAGTTGTGAACTCGTGTTGCAGCAGCACAGATCTCCCCGGGTTACAAATGCCTGACCTACAGACACCCCATACATATGAACAACCATTTGGGAGACCAGCAGGATGGAAGGGGATGGATTTGCCGCTTGCTGTTGAACTGCAAATACAATAGCAACATTTAAGAGCATTTAAACAAACACAAGAATAGGCAGGGATGGAAGAATGTATATAGACTATGTGCTGGCAGATAGAATTAGATTAATTTGATGTCATGGTTGACCGAAACATGATGGGCCATAGGGCATATCCTCTCAACACTTCCCAATTACCAGGAAGAGTGCAGCTTGTGTTATGTTATGCCCCTTGAAAAACCATGTGGAAAGTTCTCTCAAGCTGGGCTAAAACTGCAATGAATTAAAGAAAAGCATCATGCTAGAAGTGATGGAGCATTATCTTACACTTGCAGTGACCACAGCCCTGTACGGTGAACCTCACATTGAAGATCTCAATGTATATTAGTCTTTCACAATGTTTGTCATAAAGTCAAGGAGACAGCTCAGAAATAAGCCCTCGCCCACCACTCACCTAAACATTAGGGGCAATTTATCATGGCCAGTTAACCTACTGGCTTGCTCTTCTTTGGGATGCGGGAAAAAACAGAGCACCTGGTGGAAGCTCACAAGGTCCCAGGGAGAACATGCAAACTCCAAACAGACGGCACTTGAGTTCAGGATTTAACTCGAGTCTCTGATGCTATGAGGCAGCAACTCCACTATTGCCTGCAATGAGGATGACATACAACTCTGCTTTATTGCCAGTAAAGCAATTCCCAGGCTCTGGTCCCTTGGTCATAAGAAGTTGACATTGTGATGAGATTACTTTGCTGACTTTACCTCAGTAGACAATAAATTTGACAGGATGCCTCTGTCGTCATTCTCAATTTGAACAAACGAGTTACAGATGCTTAACAGGAGGTTTAACTTTTGAAACAGAGAAACAATATTTTCAAGGAGCGAGAATGAAAAGGTATGAGCCATCTCCCTTCAAAGTAATCTGTTCAGACAGCTTTTGGGAAGGGCCTCTTGCACTGAGAGATTGCCTCCAGCTGCCTCACACTCTGGGCAGGGTTGTGAAGGGCAGTAAAGACTAGCAGCAACCATCCAAGGTAACAGCAAGACTTCTGGGTCTCACTGTTCAAACTCTCCCAAAAGCCTTAATGATAACCTTCCTGAATATAACAGCCAGGTTCAGGAAGTGCTGTGGGGCAGCTCAGTGCCTTAAAAGGCAGGCAGAACATTTAACTGGAGGTACAAGAGACTGCAGATGCTGGTGTCTACAGCAAAAATAAAGTGCCAGAGGAACTCAGGAGACCAGACTGATCTAGAAAATGTAACTCTCCTCCTCTTCTTCGGGAGAGACTGGTCCATAACGTGATGGAGATTATATCAGCAGAGTAAATCAGGGCTGCTGATTTACTATCCCCTACTTTGTAAAGTTTTTCTCCTATACCCTCCACAAGGGTCTTATTTGTTCACATGTGGGGTCCTCGATTTTAATATCTAATCTCACCTTGAGACTGTAACAACTCTGCTACCACGGTTATTGTTAAATTTGTTGTTCTAATTCAACCTCGCCACTTTTTGGCTTCAGCTCTTCATGTTAATTCCTCCCGCTTGTCTACTCCAGTACCAATAACAAAGTGGCTTAAGCATTAAGATCGATCGATGAAATACGCTATGTTTATCATTATGAGCGTTCCATGGGGGTGAGCTAGTCCGTGGTGTCCCCCCCCCCACACTAATAAACAGGAACCGATAAGGATATTCTGGCTTGTTCACTCAGCAATGTAGTGCAGAATCTAGAGGCAACTTGATTCTTAGGCGGCAGTGTGGCATAGCAGTAGAGTTGCTGCCTTGCAGTTCCAGACACCCGAGTTTGATCCTGACTGCGGCTGCTGTCTGTATGGAGTTTGCACGTTCTCCATGTGACTGTGTGGGTTTTCTCTGCTTGCTCTGGTTTCCTCCCGGTTTGTAGGTTAATTGGCTGTTAAAATTACAATAATAAAATTATAGAATATGTCCCTGGTGTATAGGATAGTGTTAGTGTACGGGGTGATCGTTCCTTGGCATGGACTCAGTGGGCCGAAGGGCCTGTTTCCGTGCTGTATCTCTGAAGTTTAAAGTCTAAAATGTCAATATGCTTTCCACAATTTATAGAAAACAACACATTTAAATGTATATAGCTTTCCTAGCACTCCCACCATAGTTGAGTATCCCAAGAAACGTCCAATATGAGCGTAATATTGAACAGCATAATGGCCCAATGGTGCAGATGTCACAAACACTTTTAAATGTTCTGATCTGCAGAAACAGCAAAGGGGAAAGAGGTAGCAAAAATAAGGCACAAGAGACTGCAGATACTGGAACCTTGTGCAACAAACAAACTGCTGAGAAACTCATCAAGTCAGACAGCATTTGTGGAGGGAAAACATGGTATGACCAAAAGCAGTGTTGAAACAGGCCCTTCGGCCCAACTTGCTCACATCGGCCAACATGTCCCAGCAACAGTAGTCTTACCTGCCGTCATATGGTCCATATCCCTCCAAACCTGTCCTATCATGGTATGACCATTTCCCTCCACAGGCTTCTACCAAACCCTCTAAGTTCTTCCAGCAATTTGATTTTTTGCAGGTAAGGAAGAGGTTTATGGAGGTGGGGGACGGGCACTGTTGATGCAGCAGTTCAACTCCAAGCTGTACAAAAAAACCAAACGGAGAACTGCAGAAATCCTCACAGACGTGTGCTAGAAGATGAACCTTGTAAAAGTGAGGGTTATTTCCAGTGTCTCTTTCACACGGTCAGGATATCTCAAGCCCCTTTAATGTTAGAATGGAAAATGGCTGGAAATTTGAGGCAGTGAAGCAGGGTACAGCATGCTGGTGCAGGTAGCAGAGGCACTGCATCACGGCTTCAGTCACCTGGTTTCCATCCTGGCCATGTGGAATTTGCATGGGATTCCTTTGCATGCTTCAGTTTCTCACAGATTGGCCGCTGTTAGTTGCCCTTGTGTGTAGGTGAGTTGCAGAATCTGGAGGGAGTCGATAGGAATGTGGAGAATAATGTAAATTACTGCAGGTGCACGCTTGATGGTCAGCACAGATTAAGTGGGCCGAAGGACCTATTTCAATATTGTATGATACACTGACCCAGAAAAAGAGCTGGTAAATGTGACTTGAATGTTTAGCTGAGCTGCTCATTTTCTATGTGGCAAATTCAATGCATTTGTTCTGCATTCTCAATTAGTATTGAAGGATCTGAGGGGATAGGGATGTGACGGTTGGTGACGAGGGTGCAGAGTGCTCCATGCTGTGTCGAGGAAGAACTGCATGCTGTGGCTGCTCCCATGCTCTGGCTCTAGTAGACTGTGTGCCCATTGTTGCGTGTAGGAACTTGTTTTTACACTAAGCAGGAATACAAATTGCAAAAAGGCAAATGCCACTGTGCCCCAGAAGGCACAGACACGTCCTGGTCTGCAGAGATGAACAGGGGAAGGACTATACTTGACCTTCAGCTGCATGCCCTGGCGGCCCACTGCCCCCTTAGATGATTGAGCAAAATACACTGGCCCATCCTGCAGCCCCTCAAGGCACAGAAATGTCCCGAGGATCACCACAAACATTCAGCTCAGAGTTTTGAAATATAATATTTTCAAATCACTTCACATAACTACCTCTTTGATTCAAGGACTCAGTGTGATGAGGAGATGTTGTTTTTCTTCCACTTACACTAAAGAGCAGAGGTTAATAGGGCTAATTTAGACAAAATGTTAAAACATTTTCCCAACTCCTTCCCACAGGGCTGATGGCTTCACGCAGATAGATTGTAGCACTTGAGCAGTGGTTTGTCATTTTCTCTTTTTAATGTTCAATTGTGCAGCAAGCCTACACCCAACGGTTCCTAAAGATCTAGCTCAGCGGCAGGGTTAGTTGATGTCTCCATGCTCCACTCTGTGAGGCAGTGATTCACTGCAAGTGGCCATTCTCAGTGGGAGAGCCAGAAGCTGAGCCTGGCTTTCTCTCTCTGCAACCTTGCAGGTAATGAAAAAGCACATGAAGGTGTTCCTGCCTGACCCTTTACTCTGCTAGCACTCAGGGCATCTATTCATCAATTTTGTCTCACCGTCTTACTTTGCCAAGATAGTCAGATCAGGAATTAAATTCTGTTCCGGCATGCTTTTCATCCAAATGTTGGCACCTTGCAGAATGCCTAGCCCTCAGTATTCTGTCTGGGAGCCAGAGCAGACCTCGAAGATGCTGAAGAGTCTCAATCCATAACCCTGCTGATGGGGCAGTGGAGTTGATGTAATCGACATGGAATTCACTAAGGCCTTTGACAAAATTCCATGTGGGAGACTGGTCCAAAACGTTGGAACTCTTGTGAGCCAGCGCATGTTGACAACTAGAATCCAAAAGAACAAAATGCAGGAAACAGAAAGGTTCCAATCTCTGACCTGAAACAGGGATGAGCTACCTTCTTGAATTACTACAGTGCTTCTAGTAAAGGTGTTCCCACATTTATTGACAGGAATATTGAAGGAATGCCAATATATTTTCCAAGTCGCGACTTGGAGGTGAACCTGCAAGTAATGGTATTGCTGTGCACCTGCTGGCCTTGTCCTCCTTGGTGCTAAAAGTCATGGATCTGTGTTTATGGAAGAGTTTTTTGTCACTCTGATCATGTACCTCCTATCAGAGGGTAGCAAATCACTTTTTGCTCATGGGGGTGCTGGAGTCCAGATTAGTAGACGTATTTAATGTGAAGATAGTTAAATATTTGAAACTTCAAGGATTTGAGGTTTACGGGGAACTGGTACACAAGTGGAGTTAAAGCCAGCAGCGAACAGCCATGATCATATTGAATGGCAGGGGAGACTCGAGGGGCCTGGTAGCCTGTTCCCTATACCATTTCCTGTATGTTCTTGTCTTTTTGTGCTGAGGTAAGGAAGTACTGGCCTCTGACCTGATTTTCTTTATCCGAGAGCTTTCTGCTGACATGACAGACTCAGTGGGAATTCCATGCCAATGATTGTAAAAGCTAACCATGGACGGTGTTTAATTGTTTGTGCAGGGCGGGAAGATCCCTGTGCGATGGACCGCACCGGAGGCGATTGCGTACCGCAAGTTCACCTCAGCCAGCGATGTGTGGAGTTATGGAATTGTCATGTGGGAGGTGATGTCGTTTGGAGAGAGACCTTACTGGGACATGTCGAATCAAGATGTAAGTTCAACCTTGTCATGTAAAGCAGCACCAACACGTATAAGAAATTGCTTTCAGAATGAGATTGTGGGGAAAAGCACATGGCTGACGGATATCAAATGCGAGCGTAAAATCGTTGGAACTGCCGAAGTGTTAGGCCACACACTGACCTGACACCTGCTCTGTCAGAGCAAAGACTGATGGATGCAGCGCCTCGCATGTCGTTTACTCTCGTGGCCCATTACACATTGTCACAGATGAAGGACATGAAAAGCTGGAGTAACTCAGTAGGACAGGCAGCATCTCTGGAGAAAGGAATGGATGACGTTTCGGGTCGAGACCCTTCTTCAGACAGGTCACAGCACTGTAATAATCTTCTTTACAAACTGAGTAAGGGAGTGCTGGATCCTCACAGCAGTTTTGGGGGAAAGTGTACAGTTGAAAATAGTTCAATCCTCCTCAAGATCCAGTGTTAATCACCTGCATTGGTGTTGAATAGTCATGCACCACAGACATGTAGTTATTTTAACTCATGGACCTGATTAAGTTACCACCGTCTTGAAAGAGCCAACTCTGAGGTGTGCCCCACATCTTGGATGGGAAGGAGTTAAAGGAAGTCCAGAATTGCAGAGGGGTTTCGTGCTGGTTAAGGCAGGAACAATTCTGATCCCATGGATCTATCACAGAAGAAACTACAGCCATATTTGTCAGGGTGTCTTTTAGTCTGTGGCTTCTTCTGAGCGACACTGGCCTGCTGTTAACTCTGCACCCTTCACACAGAGCTAAGTGAAGGGCACCATCAGGATAACGTCACAGCTTTGAATTGCGCATTTGAAGAAGGACCCTGAAACTGAAACAAAAAGTGCTGGAGCTGCTGATCAAGTCTGGAAATCGGTCACTAATCTTTCTCCTGTGATGGATATGGTGAGATCCAGAAACGATAGGGAGATGTTGGAGATTGTCCAAGTATATTTAAGAGCAGGATGTAAATTTATGGTGAAATTTATGGTCAGTGAGTTCTGCATGGGTACAAGAGGTAGCAACAAGGCAGTCGTCAATGTAGCGGAGGTAGAGTTCGGGGATGGGGCCAGTGTACGCCTGGAACAGGGATTGTTCGACGTACCCGACAAAGAGGCAGGCATTGCAGGGGCCCATGCGAGTGCCCACAGCTATGCCTCGGAATTGGAGGAAGTGGGAGGAGTCAAAGGAGAAGTTGTTGAGGGTAAGAACCAGCTCTGCTAGGCAGAGGAGAGTATTGGTAGATGGAGATTGGCTGGTTCTGCTGTCGAGGAAGAAACGGAGAGCTTCAAGATCATCCTGGTGGGGGATGGAAGTGTAGAGTGAGTGGACATCCATGGTAAAGATGAGGGAGTGGGGGCCTGGAAAATGGAAGTTATTGAGGAGACGGAGAGCATGTGAGGTGTCTTGGACATAGGCAGGGAGGGATTTGACCAGGGGGTATAGGATAGAATCGAGGCAGGTGGATATTAATTCGGTGGGACATGAACAGTCAGAAACAATGGGTCTGCCAGGACAGTTCTGTTTGTGGATTTTATGGGAGAAGGTAAAATCAGCAGGGCTGGGGAACGATAAGGTTGGAGGCATTAGAAGACAGAGAGCCAGAATTGGTGAGATCAGTGATAGTGTTAGAGAAGGTCTGATGCTCATGGGGGGTTATGGTCCAACTGCTGATCAGGTCGGGATGCATCTGTAGAAAGAGAAACATTCGATCTGAAGTGTCAGTGCAATTCCTCTCCCAACAGATGCTGCCTGACTGTGGAGTTTCCGGCATATTCAGCTTTCATTTCAGATCTCCAGCACCTATTTTTGATTTCCTTTTATTAAACAAATGCCTGCAATCTTTGCTCAGACCAGGTTCAAATCTGGATTTGTGTGTGGCAGACGGAAGTTTACTTGGTCCACGGAACAATTAGGGTTAAAATCTACTCATGAATTTTATTCCTATTCTTTTACACCAGACTTGTTATGTAAAACAACATCCCTATTTGATTTTGTTGCATCATTTACCGTACGAATATGCTCATATTTTTCTTCTATTTGGCAGTCTTTGTTATTTTTGAGAGCGTGAGATAACTGCGACTGAGATAATTTCTTTGTCTTGATCACAGCAGTGGTGCTGATCTGCATAATGACAAACTGATTAGCAGCTAATGGACTTTGATTAGCGATTTGCTTTTGCCTACATGAGCTCCTCGGCTTTCAAGCAGGTGTTGTAGACGGTGGTGGCTTGGGGATTCTGAGCCTGGGAATCAGTCCTGTGGCGTCTGAGTCTCTGACAGATGCTGACACCAGACAGGTCAGCCAGGGTTCTCTGCTTTGCCTTTGGGCTGGTGCAGTCTACAAAAAATACTGGAGAAAGATGAATTGGCAAAGTTTAGGTAGCAGGAGAATTGGAATGGCAGCAAGAGGTAAAGACTAGTTCATACTGGGCTTGAATGGCTGGGGTTTGAATTACGGACCGGTGGAAGTTAAACCCCCCAAAAAACTGTGTGTCAGCTTGCCGGCACGGTGGCGCAGAGGTAGAGTTGCTGCCTTACAGCGCTTACAGCGCCAGAGACTTGGGTTCGGTCCTGACTATGGGTGCTGTTTGTACGGAGTTAGTATGTTCTCCCCATGACCAGATAGGTTTTTTCCGAAATCTTCGGTTTCCTTCCGCACTCCAAAGACGTACAGGTTTGTAGGTTAACTGGCTTGGTATAAATGTAAATTGTCCCTCGTGTTTTTAAGATAGTGTTAATGTGCAGGGATCGCAGCTCACTGGTCAGGGTGGAGTCAAAGGGCCTTTTTCTGTGCTGTATAACTAAACTAAACCAGTTCAATCCTGATCATTGGATCTGTCTTTGTGGTGTTTGCACTTTCTCTGTGGCTGGATGATTTCCCCCAGCTACTCCTTTTTCTTCCCATATCCCAAAGATAGTTAGGAGTTTAATTGACCATTGCAAATGGTCTCTGGTGTGCAGTGTGGAGTGTGTGGGAGGGGGAGAATTGATGACAAAATGGGGAAATTAAAATGATTGAGATGGGATTTAGTGTAATTGTGAGGTTGATGGTTGGCACAGATTCGGTTGACTACAGGGCCTGTTTCTGTGCGGTAATTCTCTCTCTCTCTCTCTCTCTCTCTCTCTCACTCTAAGATATGACCCTGCGGGAACAAGATTACACCACCCAGCTCCACAAGTTTGTTCTGCCATTCAATGACTCGGCTGATTGTCACCTTAATTCCATGCTTCTACTTTCCCGCTGAAACTAGTGCCCATATAAGCCCCAAGCTTACTAAGAATCAATCTGCAGTTGCCTTAAAAATATTCTGAGATTCTTCTTTAACAATCTTTGAGAGTTATAAATACACCTGATCCTCCAAGAGAAAAATATTTTTTTCTTTAAAGAGTCATCGTTTTTAAACAGTGGCTCCTCGTTATAGATTCTCCCTCAAGAGGAAGCATATTCTTTACATCCACCCTATCAAGATTCCGTATGATCATATCCAGTTGTACAGCATTTCTGGAGAACCATATTCAGTTTGGCTGTTATCTCAAGAATGAAATTTGATTTTAAAGATTAAATTATGAGTAGAGATTGCATAAACTGTTTTATATTTCTTGAATTAACGCAGGCTAGTGGTAAAAGACTCAAATTTGTTCACTATTCCATAAGATCTTGCCTGATCTCAAACTTAACTCCATGTACTTCTCCCCATATCCTTCAATACCTTTGACAACAAGCATTGATCCACTTTGAATTTAACAATTAGCCCAGTCTGAATAAGGGTCTCGACCCTATACATCACCCATTCCTTCGCTCCAGAGATGCTGCCTGTCCCGCTGAGTTACTCCAGCTTTTTGTGTCTATTTTAACTTAATTTGCAGAAGTATATTGCAAATTTAAATCACTCCCCGCTTGTAAAATGTTTCCTAACTTCATGCATGAATGTTCTGGCCTTAATCCTAAGATACTATCTCCTAAACCCCTCCAAACAAGTTTAATCTGGAAAACCTATTAATTCCCCTTAATATCTTGAAAAACAAATCAACTTCTTCCGATAAGTCGATCAAGAAGAAGGGGACATCTGAATTAATTGAGTTGTTCTCCACATTCAGCCATTCATCGCTGATCTGCAGCAAAATTCCATTTCATTGTTTTTGTTTCCATCACTTAATGCCTTTATTTACCAGAAACTTGTAGGTTAGCCCTTCTTTTATGCTTAAAGTAATGTGCTACATGCGTTTTGTGTAAAGAAACGGCAACACCTTTCTCGAAGGTATCTCTGGATAGAAGGAATGGGTGACGTTTTGGGTCGATCAGTCTGAAGAAGGGTCTTGACCCGAAACGTCACCTATTCCTTCTCCCCTCTCTCAAGGAATGGGTGACGTTTTGGGTCGAGACCCTTCTTCAGACTGAGAGTCTGGGGAGAGGGAGTCCAGAGATTTAGAAGGGTATTACGTAAATGACAGATGATGATAAGGAAATGTAGAATGGTTCATTGTTAGCTGAGGGGAAGGTGACAACACGGTATACAATCAGTAACATTTAATCAGGAGGACAGTAGAACTAGACCCTGGGTCAGGAGGCAGGCTGTTTCAAACGGTTGGAGGAAGAATTTGTGTTGGGTGTATTTTGAGACATTGGGAGAGGTGGGGAATTTAGAGTTGGCAGTTGGAACCTTTGTGGGGATCGGAGGGTTGAGAAATCAGGACATGCCCCATGTAGTCAAGAGGGAGATCATAAGAGTGGTATTGGTCATTGGCTTGGTATTGGGACCACTAGTCAGATTTGAGAAAAGCAGGCAACCAGACTTAAAGATGTCCGAATCCAACAATGCATTTCCAAAACATGATTTTCCTGGGAGTCATCAATGATGACCACACCTGCGACTAATTAGTCCTTCTACAATGCACCAGAATGAGCACTGCACCATGGGTGTTACTTTATTGTGCCTTACCCATGCAGAAATTTGATTGAGGAGATGCCTTTTAGGAAGTGCCTTCACAAGTCTCCAGAGCAATAGGTGCCCGAACCAATTTGCCATACATTCCCTATCCATGGCAATTATTTTCTTCCCGTCCTGCATTTCATTTCTTGATTGGCTCATTAAAAACTAAATCATATCAGACAAGACGCCGTCTGATATCCTTGGTAGTCAGTTTGTACTAAATGTTCCTCCCCAGCACTGTCAAACACACAACAGAATGTCTGTGGCTGACAAAAAAATAGCAGATATTTTCAGCTGGAAAGAATTTTTGACATCCATCAAGCAGCGAGTGTTAATGTAGTTCAAATGTTAAATTCACAGAACTCCTGGTCATGAGGGGCAATAGATCAAACACGCATAAAACTTTTGAATCAAATCGCCCCCTCAAGTACAATTCACCAACAGTTCTGCCAAGAAATAATCTATTTAAAAATAATTATTCCAAGCATTAGTGAGGTTACTTCATTTTTTTTTACCATTTATTTTTGTTCCAACACTTGGTTTTGATGGGGGCCTCGAGAGAACTGGTGAGAAGGAATTATTGAGTCTGACAGCCTTTTGAGGTCAGATGCTTTGACTTAATATGGAAATCAGCTCCACTCTTCCAGTCACGCCAGGAGGCTGTGTCCCTCAAACAAATGCTCCCTTTTAATCAACATGAAGAAACACAAGGACAGTAAGACTGTTTAAGGTCAATGAACAATCACATATGCCAATAATTAACTTCTATCACTTTACCAATTTTGGCATTTCACCGAACAGTGCAATCTCAAATTGAAGGGCGTATTTTATCCTGTTGATGCATCTGCATAATATACTTGCATTTGCTATGCTCACAAAAGAGTTATGTTAAAAAGAAAATGGCACATAAAGGAATCTATACAAGATGGAGGGGCTCTTAAGCTTTAACTCCACATTCTTTTATGGTTCCGTTCTGCATGTTTTTCCAGCTCCCTGTTCCACAAAACATTGAATTGAGATAAAGCTTTTAACGCAGTAAAATACCCCAAGCAACTTCAAAGAGATCTTATCAGGCACAATAATTGATACTGAAACAAAAAAAGAAGTACCAGGGCAGATAATCAAATACTTTGCCGGAGAGGTAAATTTTATCAAGACCTATCTAAAGAATCAGAGAAAGAATTCTGGAGCAGGGTGAACAAAGTTAAAAGTAAGGCTGACAACAGTAACATTGAAGTTGCAAAGAAGGTCAACAGAGTGAAAACATTGGTGGGGTTTATTGCTGGGGATATAACTAAAATAGATGGTGGAATTGAACATGAAGGTGAAAATTAAACATTGGATGTACTCAGGCAATGACAGTCAATAACCGGGTGGGTCGATATGGGTTAGGAAATTAATCTCGCTCAAGTCCAACTTTATGCCGAGTGGGCTGGCCAAAGGAAGATTGGAATTGTCACCTGGAGGGAAGGTATGGGTGACGTACTCACTAGCAGCTGACCTCAGACCTCAGACAAGCCAGTGTCAGAGGGGAGAAGAGGGCAGTCTTGGGATGGAGAACATATATGCCCATTGCTCGAATCTAAATTCCCACATTATGTCCTACTATAACTCAGCCTTTATTAATTCCTTCAGCCCTACTTCTGAAGCAACTTACTTTGAAATCCTGCATTCCTATCAGCTCCCTGTTGCTTCCCAGACTATCTCACCTTTTACAAATGGCAATTAACCTACAAACCCCACCCGTCTTTGGGATGTGGGAGGAAACCAGAGCACCCACATGTGGTCACAGGGAGAACATGCAAACCCCACACAGTCAGCACCCGAGGTCAGGTTTGAACCCGGGATTCTTGCATTATAAGGCAGCAGCTCTACTAGCTGTGCCACAGCTGTGCCACAATGCCACCCTCATCAAGATCTTTGTGGATGAGGCAGCTCTTTTGGCACATTACACTTTATTCATCCAGGAAGGCACTCCTCCATCTGGGAATCCATTCCAAGCACGCTGGCAGTTCATGGAGCCTCCTCACCATTTAACTGATCGGCATCTGTTCCCTGTTTATAGCAGTGTTGCAGGAATTTGCCTCAAGCCTTTTGATATTGGATTGTTCACATCTATGCGGCAGATACAGAATGAGAATGTGGAACATCTGTACAATCCATGCCACACCTACTAAGATGCCCACTTCATGGTAAACAATGCTGCCTGGAAGATCTAGCAGTGGCAAATGAGAAGGCTGTCCACTGTGCAAGAGCCTGGCCGAACATTTGAAACATAGATGACGGACACAAAAGAAGAATTGTTCAATTCTCTCTTAAGATGTTGTTTTTGGTGTTGAAAGCACCGATTGCAGTAGGCAAGGTTGGAGGAAGGGCATGTGAATCTCTGTCTCACCAGAAAGGTCTTTTTAAGTATCTGAAGTGTGATAAGAGAGGAGGTGGAGGCTCAGGTGCAATACCTCCTATGATGGCATGGGGAAGTGCCGGGGTGGTTGGATGGATGGTGGTGGAGGGATGAGTGAACCACCTTTTTATGCTGGATATTTGTCCTCTGCTATTAATTCCAGAAACCTGCTCCCCTCTGTCCTTTCCTCTCTCCTGTCACACACAACATTCTCTCCAAACACCACCTTCCCCCAGCCCCATTTCACCCAGTTTACCCTACCCTGCTCACTCCATTTGTCCATCACCCACGGGATCCCCTCACCACACTGTTCCCATCTGCTCACCCTATTTCCCTTATCCCGTTCCATACTTCTCTTCCTTTCCTATCAGATTCTATCATCTGCTGTCCTTTGTTGACTCCAACTATCACATGTCAGCCTCTGTCGCCATCTCTGCTCTTCCCTCCCCCACCTGATTCCATCTGCCAATAAACCCTTCCTCACCTGGATCCATCTATCAATTGCCATGCCCCTCCCCATCACTTCTTTATACTGGCGATCCCCCCCTCTATCTTTCAATCCGAATGAGGGGTTGCGGCCGAAACGTTACCCTTCCACATCCCTCCACCAATGCTGCCTGACCCACTGGGTTCCTCCAGCAGCTAATTTTTGCTCGAGAGTCTGGCGTCTCAATCTTTCTTGTCTGCAAGCAGAAAGATAGAATTGACCAGTGGTGCGAAGGGCCTTTGTTGTCAGATCCTTCATGCAATCTCAGTGGCTTGGTACCACCTTATTTACCAAAAGTTAAAAAGCCATGGCTATTTGTGGTACTTGTTTTAAGACCATTTTACAAGCGTCTACTTTGTCTGTATTTTCAGGTCATCAATGCCATCGATCAGGACTATCGTCTCCCACCACCCATGGATTGTCCGGCTGCCCTGCACCAGCAGATGCTGGACTGTTGGCAGAAAGACCGTAATTCCAGGCCTAAGTTTGCCCAGAATGTCAACACCTTGGACAAAATGATACGGAACCCAGCCAGCCTCAAGACCATGGCCACCATCACCACAGTGTAGGCTTTGAGCATCTTCCCTTGTGCGGTCTGGTCATGTTGCCACTTTGTCCATTTGATTTTTGCCTATGGCGGTCAGATTCTCCACTCTTTGATACCAACACAGTTTTCAGACTAACACTTTTGTTCCTTGAGGGGAAATTTTCATCCCAATCCCGACATTGTCTATTTAGTGCATTGAGAGGGGACAAAAATGAAATCCTTCTCCAAGGTGTTCGCTCCTGACTTTTGATGTGGAAGTCGTGTCCTTTTTTTTTTTCAAATATAATGCATGCTATATTATGTCGAATCATACCAGACATAAGTACACAAATACAACTGGTAGTGCAAAGAGAATGAAAACAGAGTGCAGAATATAGGCATTAAATATGAAAGAATATTGAAGTCATAGAAACAAAATTTGAGGTAGAGTGAAACATTATGATTTGTCTATATAGCACATCTATCGCAACTGACCACAGTGAACTTTCAGGAAATTATCTTTTAAACAATAATATATTTCCTGAAGAAAATGCAGATGTCACATAAGGGAAGAATTTGTGCAATTTTCAGTGAGTTTAAAACCCTAAAATATAATATTTTTATTATAATCCTCACAGCATCTGAATTCGTTTTGCATCCATTTTGACATGCGAAAGAGTACCAGCCTCTCCATCAGCATGTGGGTAGGGATAATAAAGCTTGTGAAGTACTGGGTCTGGCATCTAAACATCAGCACAGACCAGTTGGATTGAAGCCCCTGCCTCTGACCCACAGATTCCAAGAAATCTGATTTAAATAGACTTGGCGATGTCACTCCCATGTTGCATTGGCATTTTACAAACACAAATTGAGTGGGCAAGAACTTGCAACCACACATCCAAAGCTGAGACTGTGATACTCAGTGGTATATTCCAGACCGTCTGTTAGCTGGATGAAGTGCATTCTCTTTCGTAACAGAATCTATGGCATTAATTAGAGGCAATGAAGGAAAATCTCCCCAATATCCTGGTCAATATTTAATCCTCAACTAGAATGACCAAAGAAATAATTAATTCAATATTCATCTCTCTTCACCGTTTGTGCGATGTTGGTATGTGTAGATGCACTACCATAATTTCAGACATTAATGACTATGCTTCAATAGTCCTTGAGTAACTGGGATGACCTGGAGATGATGAAAGATGCTATGTAGCTGCAAGTTCTTGCTCTCTCAATATGTGCATGCAAAATGCCAATGCAACATGAGCGTGACTTTGCCAAGTGTATTTAAATCAAATTTAAATCAAATTACTCATAATCTACAGGTCAGAAGTAGGGCTTTGAATCCTATTGTCTGCGCTGATGTTTAGATGCCAGATCAATTTTCTCACAGGCTTTATTATCTCCACCCATCCTGGCCGCCAATATTGCTCTACCCTCTTCTACAAATCTAGAATAGTACAGCACAGCAACAGGCCCTTCAACCCACAATGTCTGTGCGGAAGATGATGCAAGGTAATCTAATCCCCTCTGCCAATATGTGACCCATATGCCTCCATTCCCTGCATACCTATGTGCCTATCTAAAAGCCACTTAAACTCCACTATCGTATCTGCTTCCCCCACCATTCCTGGCAGCGCATTCTAGGCACCCACCACCCTCTGTATAAAGAAACTTGCCTCGCAACATCTTTAAACCTTCTCCCACTGACCTTAAAGCTCTGCCCTCTAGTCTTCACATTTCCACGCTGGGAGAAAGGTTCTATGTATCCTATCTGTGTCTCGTAATTTTGATATACTACTATTAACTCTCCCCTCAAGCTCCGAAGCTTCAGAGCAAACAACCTAAAGCTTGTTTCCACTGTTCCTTACGTTTTTACGCCAAGTTATGGAGAATTTGTTTCTTAGTAAGATATACTGCTCACTACATCAAAACAAGGTGCTACAACAATTGGAAGAAGGCACAGATAATGAATGTGGTCGTGCCTGGAAACAGTGCTAAAATACACTTTCCTCGACAAACAAAATAGACAATAGGTGCAGGAGGAGGCCATTCGGCCCTTCGAGCCAGCACCGCCATTCAATGTGATCATGGCTGATCATTCTCAATCAGTACCCCGTTCCTGCCTTCTCCCCATACCCCCTGACTCCGCTATCCTTAAGAGCTCTATCTAGCTCTCTCTTGAATGCATTCAGAGAATTGGCCTCCACTGCCTTCTGAGGCAGAGAATTCCACAGATTCACAACTCTCTGACTGAAAAGGTTTTTCCTCATCTCAGGTCTAAATGGCCTACCCCTTATTCTTAAACTGTGGCCCCTTGTTCTGGACTCCCCCAACATTGGGAACATGTTTCCTGCCTCTAACGTGTCCAACCCCTTAATAATCTTATACGTTTCGATAAAATCTCACTGTTATGGATTTAACTGCTTTGAAGGATCAGTTTTTAGCTAACAAAGAGAAGCGTTAAGTACTGTTGCACATCAAACTCTTCATGTCATAAAACTCCCATAACCTGTCAATGCAACCATGTATTTTTCCCTGCCTGTATTTGTAACATCCCGCTGCAAGCCCAGGAACTAATATAATTTTTTTAATCCAACCTCTTCTTAAACCGACTTGGATTAGGTGATGAAACCATAACTTTTTTTAAACTCTCCGGTCGAACTATCAAAACAATTGAGGCAGGAAAAGCCAATAAATAGATAAGCCACAGGGAAGATCAGAGGCAAGTTAACTGTGGGATTTATAACCAAGGTTTGTCTTCTTAATGCCCATGGTTTCCCACCCCCAACCATTTCTGTCCTGCAAAAGTCAATTCAAAAGGGCCAGGGGTCATTTTGTCCTCTCATGAAATAGAAAGGATTAATTCTTTCCAGGGCCCCCAAAGTGGTGTTCTATTACAGTGCAACCTTCTTTTATAAACAAAACCCCCATTCATTCATCTGAACCTATAATCTAATAATAGTAACGAGAACCAGGACAGCTCAGTAACTGGAACCAAGTGATGCTTAGACTTTTCAACTCGTGTCTACAGACTGTCTGACTTTCATAAATCATGAAAAAAGTTGACGTGTGCTCCACGTTCCTTTTCTGAAAAGCTCCTGAGCCCAAGGCTGATTAATTCAAACTTATTTGGGGAATGACCTTGGAAATGGCTATGGAAATGACTATGGAAATGACTGTGGTCAGACTGTCTCTTCTTAAGGAGAATGAATAACAAAAGAAACATTTTTTTTAATTTCGATATAACTTCTCATGTCTTCAAGGTGTCCCGGTGCTTTCCTGGCAATTCATTATTTTTTGAAATGTTGTTACTGCGATTGTGTACACAAATAGACCAATTTGCACACAGTGCCACAAGTGGCTGTGCAATATCTTTGTGGTGATAGTTTAAGGGGATATATTGACATGGCAGCTACCCATTCCATGACTGATTAATTAATGCAATTTGCATCTAGTTGATGGGACAGATAAGGCCTTGTTTAACAATCTGAGCCAAAGGAACAGCCTCCTTAACAGTCTAGCAACGAATTGCTGAGTCCGTGGCCTTCTGGTGCATGTAAGAGTGCTACCCTCAAAGGCAGGCTGAGATTGTAGAGGCAGCATGAGTATGTAAGAAAAGCATGCCATAGATTCTTGGAGGTACAGTGTGGAAACAAGCCTATTGGCCCACATGTTCTGCTCCAACCTTCAAGGACCCATCTTTACACTAATTCTAACTGAACCCATTTTAATCTTCACACATTCCCATGAACTCCCCCTGGAACCCATGGTTCCCCCTGGAACCCATCACTAACCCATCACCATAAGACATAAGCTTATCCTGCAGATATAACTGAGAGATATTTTTGAGACAGCCCTTTGTAGCTGCGTAGTAATGCTGCTTGATGTTGTTTTTGAATGAATCCAGGCCTTCTCAGCCCCTGTTGGATCGTAGCATTCCTGACTTCACTGCTTTTACCTCAGTAGAAGATTGGCTCAGTGCAATCAAGATGAGTCAGTACAAAGATAATTTCCTCAACTCCGGATTCACCTCACTCCAGTTAACAACACAGATGACTTCAGAGTGAGTATCGCAGAGACATCTCATTGAGGGAGAACATCAAGCTCACAAATTACTGCTTTCGAATTTAAACATGCCTGTGACCATTTTTGTCAACCCCAAGGTCTCAATCTGGTCAGCCCATGTCCCAGGTTTGACCCACTGTTCACGGCTGCGTAGTGGGCCAGAAGGCAGGAAAAATCTAAAATGTCATCCTGTTCACCATCCAAAATTTAAAAAATATTTTGATCCCAATCCCATTCCTCCCCCAGCTGCAGCCTTCCAAGACCAGGTCTCGGGCAAAGTATTAAGAGCCCTCCTGAAAACTTCATTGGAAGATGAAGTTAGGAGAGTGAACAGCTTAATTAATATCATGCCTCCTATACTCATGCCCAAAGACCAAGGAAGAGCTCGGGTCTTTTCAGTTAGGCTATTTTGAATTGTTCCCTTCCCCATCCAGCTTATGACAGGGAAGTTTGCACACCAAGGAGTTTGTTTCAGGGTGCAGTTGGAGCTGTGAATCACAAACTCACCCTTCATTTGAAGATCTTAACACTCTGCCTGCGAGGTGCACTCCTCTGCTGGATGATGGCCATGGGCGGGCATCTGCCAAAGTATGGGTTTTGCTGGGGATCCTTTCCCATCCTCATCTCCTCTGCTCCCTATTCCTCCCGGTGAAGCAGATGCCTGGCACTGCTGAGACTGCCCATGAGTGTGATGTGGTTTGATGAGCTTATCAGAAAGATGGCTGCTCAGTGAAAGTGAGCCATTCATGGTGGGGCAGGGGAGGTGCAAGGAACAAGGCATGTCACACAAACAATGTCTTTCCTCGGTTAATGGAGGGTGCATGTTAAAAACACACACACCCGCGCGCACAAATAATGTAAAGCAGAAGCCGACTGCGGCCATATTTCAACAATGTTAATTTAAACATATGACCGTTTATATTTCCTGCAGGGATTTGCTAAGGATAGGGGTCACTTTGGCCGGTCACCAGAAGAAAATTTTGAACAGCATTCAGTCAATGAGAGGACAGATCAGCCAATCTACTTCGGCCATGGCATGACGACGGGGCAATCAAGGGACATGATTGAGCAGCACCAGAGGAAAGCAAATCAAAGACCCAGACTATTTCTCATGGCCCCAGACCATTCTTATGAAGGAAACACGTTGTCATTGTCTACCACACTGATCCTCGGCCTACTCAAAAACCATGCATTCCTGTCCTCAAAACAGTACAGATTCCAGATTTAATTGGACAATCTTTTTTTTTTAAAAGAGTTAAAAAATTCTTGATGAAATAAGGGCCTGTGAAACTGGAATCGAGGAAGTATCCCAATTTTCCAAAGAACATCCTGTGCTATTTCTTTGATGTTTGTTAGATGCGTTTCTTTATTTTCATGAATGATTTTCTTCAGATGTTGGTGCCAATAATAGACTGCCCCTTCCCTAAAATGGATTCTAAGTCCTTTATATCTTCATATTGAAGATGACGAGAAGTAATCATTCTTTGCTTGCATTTTCTGCAACTATGTCTGTGTTTTGATAGCAATGACACTAAATGCTGGCAAATCTTGAGCCATCCGCACTTGTACAAAAGGGAAGTAGGTATTTATCATGTGATCCACATGCAGCTGGCAGGTCTTGCTGATCAGATTCCTTGTTAGCTGTTTTGATTGACTGTACAGAAAAGATGTGAATCTTTGCAAGCGGTACAAGCGACAGATCTGCTGAACTTGCTTGGCAAGAGAGGTGTTGTTGGACAGCGGAATGAAGTACCTCTGCACCTCTCTTCAGTGGACTTTTTAATTTGTGTGTCAGTACTTGTTGGAATTAGTGATGTCCGTTTAACCCAGTCTTCAGAGCGTTGCTGCATCAACTTGCTGGTAAGTGTGGAATTTTATTCACCCTTTATTACGTTAATGCATTTGTTTCTCCCCCTCACAGGAAGATGCCAGATACCCTTTCCATAATTTAAACCGGTACCTGCTCTTGAAGTTTATTTGGGGACTGATTTTTCTTCAGTGGCACAGGTTGGAGTTTTCAATGTTCTTTACTGCTAGAAGGTTCTAGCAGTGTGAGATTGCAGAGCTCTAAGATGGAGAGAGGTCTGATGTCTTTGATTCACAGAACGTGTCAATGCAGGTACAGTGAGTAATTACGAATTATAATAGAATACAATTGCTTATTGTGTGGGGAATTGAATACAAAAGTAGAGTGATTATGTTCAGTTCGACAGAGCATTAGTGAAACTACTTGTGTACTATGCTGATCTCTTTAGATATGAACCGGTGCCAATGCAATGGAAATAATTTAAGGAATGTTTATTTAACTAACTTGGAAAGGATAAGTGTAGGAAGGAACTGCAGATATTGGTTTACACCGAAGATAGACACAAAATGCTGGAGTAACTCAAAGGGACAGGCATCATCCCCGGATACAAGGAATGGGTGATGTTTTGGCTCGAGACGTTTCTTCAGGAAGTGTCTTCTTCTAAAGAAGGGTCTTGGCCCGAAACGTCACCCATTCCTTCTATCCAGAGAAGCTGCCTGTGCCGCTGAGTTACTCCAGCATTTTATGTCTAACTTGGAATGGACGGGTTGTCTCATGAAGAAATCTTGGACAGTTTAGGCTTGTGCCTGATGGGGTTTAGAAGAGTGAGGTAGACTTGAGGGCAACACATAAGATCCTGACTTTAGTTGTCAGGGTGGAGAGGATGTTTCCACTTTTAGGAGAATGTAGAACTAGGAATCACTGTTCAAAAGTAAGTGGGTAACATTTAAGTCAATGGTACCCATGAGGTCACCATTTCCCCCCCTCAGAGGTCATGATCTCTGTGATACAAATGTTATCAGTCCATATCTAAATGTTATACAGGTGACAGCAAATCTGATACAGGGTTTCCACCCGAACCGTCAACTATCTCTTTGCCTCCAAAGATGCTGCTCAACCTTCCACGTTCTTCCAACACTTTGTTTTGTGCTCTAAATGTTGTCCAGGTGCGACTGCTTTAATAATAATAATAATAATAATGTATTTTATTTATATAGCGCTTTTCATATACTCAAAGACGCTTTACAGAGATTTAGAGAACATAGGGAAATGAATAAATAGATAAATAAGTAAATAAATAAACGAACAGAGAAAGGAGACAGAAGGTGAGGTGGCCTTCAGTGGTTGAAGGCAGTACTGAACAGGTGAGACTTCAGCGATGTTTTGAATGTGGTGAGTGTGGAGGAGTCTCTAACGTTTTGGGGTAGTGAGTTCCATAGGGTGGGAGCAGCGATGGAGAAAGCCCTGTCCCCCCAGGATCTGAGTTTGGTCCGGATGTGGGGGGATAGGAGATTGGCAGCAGCAGAGCGGAGGGTGCAGGTGGGAGTGTGCCTGTGGAGGAGGTCGGTCAGGTAGGATGGGGCCAGGTTATGGAGGGCTTTGTAGGTTATGAGGAGGATTTTGTACTGGATTCTCTGGGGGATGGGGAGCCAGTGGAGTTTATAAAGGACGGGGGTGATATGGTCACGGATCGGGGTGTGGGTGAGTAGACGGGCAGCGGAGTTTTGAATGTATTGAAGTTTACTGATGATTTTTGAGGGTGCGCCATAGAGTAGTATATAGTAGTATATAGTGCGCCATTTACTTGCGCTGATGCCAATATATCGTTACTTGTTGTCCACATTGATCGGTGAATATCTCCAATTCTGACCCAGTGATTGGGGGAAGATCATTGATAACGCAGCAAGAGATGGTTGGGCCGAGGACACTGGCCTGACGAATTCCTGCAATATGTTCTGGGGTTGGGATGATTGACTTCCAACATCCACAACCGCCTTCCTTTGTGCAAGGTCTGTCTCCAATCGCCAGACTCTTTCCTTGTATCAGCAATGATTTCAGTTTTACTTATTGTGGTAATACGAGGAAACTCCTCCTGCTTAACTTTGATGAACATTTCACCAGATAGATAAAGGCTATAGATCAGACTGAAGGCAAGAAGGAACTGTTGACTGATTTGGGTTAACAGGTTGGAGACTGTGTGATGAAGAGCAGAGTGAGCTGTTGTGGACCCATTGCTGGCAATGCTCGGTTCCCCATTGGGAAAGGCCCTTGGTACTGTTCGCTCTCGTATTGCAGTTTTAATTAACAAAGTTATTCTTATTTCGACAATGAAGTATGTGTTGTGGAAAGAGGAATATATGTACGAGAGAGCTCAAGAAGTTATGGTTATGGATTATACAGGAATGGAAGGTCAAAGCAGAAAACCGACCTGATTCTTACAGAGATGTTTTAAATATTCTTATGTTGCAGCAGATAGGCAGTCAGTACATTCCTGATTTTGAACCTTACTCAGGGGCTGCACTTTTGCAACTGACCTGTATGACAGATCGTACCTCAAGCTAAACAAATAAGTAGAAGGAAAAGAAACCCTGGTTCTCAACTCGAGGGAGTCGCTGTCAGAGTTTGACAAATGACTGAGGAAGTGCTTGTTGAGTGATTGTTTTGTGACAGGGCCCAGTGGCAGCCGGTCTCTGAACTGGGGAACTGTGGTGATGATTAGATTCACAGGTGCTAAGGTGTAACTCCCCAGCCAAGGAACCAAACACATCAAGTAACACAATCCACCCTCTGACCAGCGCTCTGCTGCACTGTACTAAATCCATCCAAACAGCGAGTACACATTTCACATGAGACCTCTCCTCTGCACATTTACACAGCAGAATTTACAGCAGAGAAACAGGTCATTCAGCACTAACAGACTCTGTTTCCCCTTCCACATCCTTCTGTTCCTTTTCAATGGGCTTATTTGGCTTTCTCTCTTAATGCATCTATGCAATTTGCCTGAACTGTTCCTTCAGGTCACTCAGTGCAGAAATAGACCCTTCAGCCATCAGCTCAGCGCCAGCCTTCAAGCACTCATTTTTACACCAATCCTAGCCAAATCCATTTTAGTCTCCCCACATTCCCATCAACATCCCACCGCCATATTCTGGTGGCAGGTGACCCACTCCCAGTATTGTCTGGCTGAAGGCAAGCCTCCTGATTTTACCATTGGATTTGAGCCTCAGCATCCATTGGCATCCTTTGGTAGGCTTGCCTGCTTTGGTTGGATCCTGGAGGTGTCTACATGACATTTGTAGCCATCGCCCAACGCCACTCCCATTGACTGGTTGGCTCACATGATCATTTGAACTTGCCACTTTCCTTGTCAGGAATCGACTCTTCATCGTCAGGTCAAAAGCGCAGTAGTTTTATTTTCTCCTCCAACTTGGAGAATTTTATGACAAATGCTACAAGGGCATTGAAATAAAATGTTATCTCTCTGATCATTTATCTTTAATTCCTGTCGATTAGGGAATTGGCAATGCCAAATCTCAGCAGTCAAAACATTTTAGTTTGCAAAGTAAATAGGGTTTAAGATGTGTTTTATTAATCTTCACACAGGAGTAAATAAAAAGCAACCAGCCATACACACATCTGCTCAGTGTATAAATTAAATGGCAAAAATGGTGACAAATGAAAAGGTTGAGCTACCAATGAATGATTTATATTCTTAGTCAAACAAAAGAAATGGATGATACCTGTATTGATTGTAATTAGGCGGGTGGTGATATATTATCGAGGCAGAGGGCACAGGGGTCAGTGAATGCTGTCTGCCGTTGCTGGCAAAAGCATTATCAGACTACGAGGGTCACATTCCTAATTCAGGTTCAGCTCACGGTCTTTGTTCAATCAGATCCCGGGACACAAATTATTATTTATTTGACACAATATCTGAATTGAAGTTCTGAAGATTAGAGGGACCTGACACAGCTTAGACAGACCATTTGCTCAAGGTGGGGGAGGGCTAAGTGCCAAGGGATACAAATTTGAGAGTTAGGAGTCTGGGAGGAAGGAGAGGTCAGGGAATGTCTTTTTCACTGAACAGATAATAGACTTGCTGAATAAGTTCCAGGCGACGTGATTGATATAGGCCATATATGGAGGTTAAGTAGGCTATTAGACGCATTTGTGCTGAGAGATTGACCATTGTGACAAAGGATTATCGTTGATCAGAAGATTCCTTGCCTGCATTTGCAATACAAAATGATATTAAAGGAAGCACAACAAATGGAATTGCAAACAATGCTGTATTAAACATGAATATCTATACATCGGACATAGAACAGAGAGCAGTTCAGCCACAGAATCAGGTTCCTCAGCCTAATTTGCCTGTGCCGAACATGCTATCAAATTAAACTAATGTCTTGGGCAGGTGATCCATATCCTTCTATCTGAAAGTCTCTTGAATGCCACTGTCATATTTACATCCATCACCACCCCTAGCACCCCTAGTAAATTCCAGGCATCCACCACTCTCTGTGTAAAAAAAGCTTGTCCCACACATCTCCTTGAAACTCTCTCTCTCTCTCTGACTTACAAGCTACACCCACTGGTCTTTGACATTTCCACCCTGAAAAAAGGGGTCTGACCACATATATAATGTCTCCCAGAATTTTAACCTCGATCAGGTCTTCGCTCAACTCTGACATTCCAGAGAAAATAATTCAAGTTCGTCCAACCTCTCCTTATATCCTAATACACTCTAATCCAGGCAGCATCCTGGTAAACCTGCATCCTCTCCAAATCCAGAGCTGCATGCAATACTCCCAATAAAGGTACAATATGACTTCCTGGCTCTTATAGTTTGTAACTCTTACAGAATCTGCCCATTATATTCTCAGTTCATATGGATATGGACCATACTAATAAGGCTTGTGTTCTTTATCCATCCCTTGAGATGGTGATGGTGAGCTGCCTTATTGAACCATTGGTCAGTACGATAGAGCTCAGTGATATTCAGAGAAACATTTATGTGGGTTTGCACTTGTATGTTAACTAGTTAAGGTAAGGACAGAAAGTTTTATTTTCCCTGAAGGGCTTTAGTGGATCAGTTTGTTTTTTATTATCGAACAGTTGGTTGAAAATTAATTCAGATTCTCCAGCTGCCAGGGTGGGATTTGAATTGATGTTCTTTGAATCATGACTGATATACCGTGTGCTGCAAATTGCAGTAAAACTTTGTTAATCCAGAACGTTTGGGACTTTGGTGGTGCCCGACTAGCAGATTATCTGGATGATTGGATGTTATTTTATTAATGCTTCAGCACACTTTTAATTCACTTACTTTTAGCTACGTTGCACGGTAAAACTTCAGTGAACCAATGATTTTAAAGAGACCACATTAGTTTAAAGAAAGCATGAGAGTCTGGCGAGTGGGCAGGGTGCTCAGCAAACATCACTCAGAGAGACAGAGGGCTCAGCTCTCAGATTTCTGAATGGTCTGGTAGGGGGTTATGAAGTTTTTACTGTAAATCCATTGTGAGAACCTCAAATGAATACAATACAACATGTGCGCTGATATTGCATGACCCTGTACATTATAAATTATATGCTCCACATCCCTAAAATCCTTCACCAAATTTATGTTCCTCTAATTCTGGAATACCGAGCATCTTTCATTTGAGTCCTTCCAACCACCAGGGCACATGGCTCCAGCTGCCTGGGCCTGGAATTCCCAACATATCCTCACGCTTCCTTAAGGTCTGCTCACCGCTGATCAAACTTGAGGTCAGCTGCGCTAATGCTAACTGGATGCTTGGAATGCTGTGTGTGGTTCTGGTTGTCCAGCTATGGGAAGGATGTCATTAAGTTGGTGCAGAAGTGATTCACCTGGCTCAGTCTGAAGAAGGGTCTCGACCCGAAACGTCACCCATTCCTTCCATCCAGAGATGCCACCTGTCCCACAGAGTTACTCCAGCATTTTGTGTCTAGCTTCAGTGTAAACCAGCATCTGCAGTTCCTTGCTACACACTAGAATGTTACCTGGACTTGCAGGCCTGAGTTACAGGAAGAGGCTGCATTGGCTGGAACTTAGAGGGTAGGATACTGAGGGATGACCTTAATAAAGTGTACAAAATCATGTAACATGGACAAAGTAGAGGATTCTAAACATAGAGAGCACAGGCTTAAGGTGAGAGGGGAGAAATTTAAGAGGGACCTCCGCGTCAACTTTTTCACTCAGAGGGTAGTCTGTATCTGGAACGAACTGCCTGAGAAAACTATAGTAGCGAATGTGTGGATAGGAAGTGTTTAGAAGGCAGTGGGCCAAATGCAGGCAAATGGGACCAGCCCAGAATGCCAATTTGTTCAGCATGGACACGTTGTGTCAAAGGGCCAGAGTCTATACTTTATAGCTTTATAGCTCTATGCATGCTACAGCCCAGACCTCGTTGCCCTTGGCAGGGGCAGCGAAAGGGTTGGAAAGATGGGGAAGGGTTAGTTACAGGGAGGGAGGTGTGAGCAATAACAGCTGTGGCTTTCAGTTTTTCAAAAGACATTCCTGCACATTCAGGGGATGTTGACCTATGGTGGGTTGGTGGCCTCTGGTGTCCTGTTCATAATAGCTGTTGGGTGCCCAAGAGTGCAGGGTGTGCCAGCTGATATCACCCAGGGGCCTGAAACTGGTGTCAGGCTGTTGGCTTGAACAATGGCTCCGTGAGTGTTTCAGGTTGACCACAGGAAGCCGAGCAACAGGCCAGGCTGAACACAGACGCCAGTGAGCAGGTGCACCACACAGTGCCTGGGCCACACAGCTCACACAACACTCAGCAGGAGAGTTGACTGTTTAATTGTCATTGGCATCGGGACCAGAACAATGAAATTCTTGCTTGCTGCAGCTTTATAGGCACGTTAACACAGCGACACAACTAATAGCTAAACAATAAACAACAATACAATAAATTATCAGTTACACTAGGACACCAGACCATAATAGTGCAAGCAAAGCATGTAATGCAACCTGTAAAAAATATATATACTAGTTCATTGCTGTGGTCAGGATTATGCGGAATGGTTCCAGACCTAATGGTTGATGAAAAGAACCTGTTCTTAAACCTGGAACCAACAGTTCTCAGGCTCCTGTATCTTCTTGTCGATGGTAGCAATGTGGTGAGAGCTTGGCCAGATAGGTGTGGGCCATTGATGATATTAGCTGCCCTCTTGATGATAAAAGCTGCTTTCTGTTGATCCCTTTGATGGTGGGAAGTGACCGTGATGCCAGTCCACAATAACCCCATTTGCCCACATTAGGCCCACATCCCTCTACACCTTTCCTTTCCAAATACCTTTTTTGATTTAATGTCTCCTGATTTAATGTCCTTGGTTGGCAGAAGGTTGTTGGGGGCTCACACTTTTCTCACAGTGTTTCTGGCCGTGAGTTCAGAATAGTGTGTGTGAATTATCGTCGAGCTCATCTCTAGTTGTGACCTATGGCTTCTGAGGTGCAAAGTGGTTGTAAATTCCATGGCAATACATAATTTACAGCACTGAAACAGACCATTAAACCCAAATGGTGCCTGTAGCAACATCAACACACTCTCTAATCCATTTTTCCATCTGCTTAACTAAAATCCCCTGAACATTGTGTCAACTATTTCTATGCATTAATGATTTCCATATTTCCAGCCCTCACTGAGTATGTACATTTCTTAATTCCTTAATGCTTGTTTTTGTGACCAGACAGGAATACCCCTGTTGAAGAGTCATGAAAAAACAAGTCCCACACATCTCCTTTAAACTTTCCCCTTCTAATCCGATGTCTATGCCCTCTCGCCTTTGGCATTTCTACCCTGGTAAAAAGGTACTTACTGTCTACTCAATGATTTTATATTTCATGATTTTATATTTCATAATGTTCAAGTCCTTTCAGTCCCTTTTCTAAAAGACTTTTGATAAAACTTAAGCAGTGCCACCGTATCCTCATTCGAGTATGTGCTGTGGGCTCTGTAAAATACAAGTTCTCTGTTTCTGAACTCTGTTAGAGAGCCATAGAGTCACACAGCTTTGAAACAGGCCCTTCAGCCCAACTCATTCATGCCAAACTGAAGGCTCCATCTAAACTAATCTCATTTGCCCATGCACAGACCATATCCTTCTAAATCCCTCTTATCCATGTACCCGTCCAAGTGTCTTTTAAATGCTGTTATAATACCTGCCTCAACAACATCCTCGAACAGCTCTTTCCACATACCCACCACCTTCTGAGTCAAAACCTTGCCCCTCGGGTTCTTATTAAATCTTGCCCCTCTCACCATAAATCTATGTCCTCCGGTTTTTGATTCCCCGACCTGAGTAAAAGATTCAGTGCATTCACCCCATATGAATGAATACATTCATGGGTTATGGACATCCAGTTGGGAAGGCACCCTTCCGGATACCAAGGAATTTTTGGATCTAGTTTTCCTACACACCTTGGATCAGCCTGCCATGTGGGACTTTGTCAAAAGCGTTGCTGAAGTCCATGAAAATCATCCTATCTTTATCATTTTCCTGGGTTACCTTCTCAAAGTGACATGAGTAACTTTTCGTGTTACCCTCTTGCTTCCAAAAATCTCTGAAAAGGTTATGGGTTTCTAAGGTTCTAGGACATCAGATTATCCTCAATATAATGTTTGCACATACTGTGTAACAAGGCACCATTGCCACTCGTGCCCTTTTGATTGATTTACACTTCAAGTGTTTGAGAGGCTTTTACAGATGGCTAAGTCCTTCAATGTCTAGTGTTGGCAGCTCTTTAACACTGCAGTTCTTTCCCTTAGAGCCTTGCGTTGGTTGCACCAAACTTCAGTGTTTCGTTCACTACATAATCCTGCAGTCTGGAATGTGAAAATCAAGTATTCCCTATGGATATCTCGCTGTACTGGAAAACAAACAAGTTTAAGCAAACCAAACCAAAGTATGTCTTTCACAGTCTGTTCAGGGAGATCAAGCCACAAGATACACCATATCCTTCTCTCACAAGGCCTTCAGAATATTCCTTAAACATATGGAATGCTTCATGATTTGTGCATCAATTTCAACGGTATCCATTCCCTTACACATGAGTTTTAAACTCCCTACGATGGGCCATTTCTTCCAGGGTAGGGGAGACGAAAGCTTGAGGGCAATAATCTCAGGTGAGAGGGGAAAGAAGATGGGGACTTGAGGGGCAATGTTTTCACATGCGAGGGGAGGGCATATGGAAGGACCTGCTGGAAGAAGAGGTGGAGAGGGGTACAATTACAATATTTAAGATGTTTCGACAGGTATCTGAATGGGAAAGGTTAAGAGGGATATGAGCCAAATGCAGGCGTATAGGACTAGCTCAGATCCAGAACCTAGTCAGCATGGACAAATTGGGCCGCTGAGGTGTTGAAGAACGTGTCAGGTGTTTCGGATGTGGATCAGAATGGATTGGATAAAGGGGGAAAAGATCGAATCGAAGTGTTTAATTTAGTTTAGTTTAGAGATACAGATCGGAAACAACCCTTCGGCCCAGAGTCTGCACAAATCAGCGATCCCCGCACAATAACACTACACAGGGGGCAGTGTTTACATTTATACCAAGCCAATTAACCTACAAACTCATACGTCTTTGGCGTGTGGGAGGAAACCAAAGTTCCGTACAGACAAACGCCCGTAGCCATAATCGAACCCGGGTCTCTAGCGCTCCAAGGCAGCAACTCTACCACTGCGTCAGCATGCCACCCATATTTGGAGATTTCTGTGGGGCAGGAGGAGGCAGAAACAATAGGTTTGCAAGTGCAGTCCTGTTTGTGGATTTTGGGAAAGAGATAATAGCAGGCAGTACGGGCCTGGGGAACCACAAGCTTGGAGGCTGTGGAGAGGAGATTGCCAGGGGTGGTGAGATCAGTAACGGTCTGGGAGATGATTGCCTGGTGTTTGTCTGCGGGATCATTGTCAAGAAGTAGATATGCTGGAGGTGTCCAAGAGCTGTCGCCTGGCCTCAGTATGATGGAGGTCAGCCTGCCAGACTACTACAGCACCTCCTTCACTGGCAGTTTGCTAAAAATATTTTGACTGATACTGAGTGAGCGGAGGACTGTGCATTCAGAGCGGGTGAGATTGGAGTGTTCACTGCTTTGCGTTTAAGGATATTGTAATTGATCAACGAGCATCATTAAAACAGATTATCTGATTCGTGTCTCAGTGCAGTTAATGGGTGCATACTGTTTATAAATTGCTGGTTGCCTATAAGAAGGACTACATTTCAAAAGTCACTTCTGATCAGCTTCAAACTTTTCTTCTCTCGCTCTCTCTTGACGTGTTGAATGTTTCCTGCATTTTCAGTTTTTATTTCAAAAGTACCCATTGATTATCAAGCCTCTGTTGAAATTTATCAAATGTCTGTTGAGGTTCTGAAATGTATGATAAACGCACTCACAATAACAGTCCTTTGTCCTCTTTGGTTGCAGGGTAAAGGCATGAGAGCCAGTGGAAGGAGGTGGGAGTCGTTTATCGAGGAACACACAGCCCTTGGGATGAACAGTATCCAGAGCCCAAGGTTGTATCCGATCTGCCCACCTTCCTTTCTTACTCCATGACTTTTACACATTTGCTCCCTCAAATCGCACAGGCACGTTGCGAGCAGCACCCTGTAAATATGGAATGAAATTCTGTAAAATATAATTTTTTTTTTTGCTTTCCCTGTACATTCCCAGTTTGTTATCTGTGTGAAGTATGTTTAAGTTTGTAACAGTTAAGTTTTGGAAAGTATTGTACTAAATGCACTCAATAAAAAAATATGAATCAACTGATCAAATTGAGAAAGCAGAATTAGTTCTTATTAAAGTCTTTGTAGGAAGAAGAAAATGGCAAAAAGAATCAAGGACGAGAGACTTCTATTGACTGAGATTTTATGAATGGGAATCCTCTGGAAGAAGAGGAGATTCCCCTTCTCAGTCTGTCCTGTTCGTTTGAAGCTAACCTCAAGCACCAGACAATCTGCTGGAGGAACTCAGCGGGTCGAGCAGCATTATCGGGGGGAGAAAAATTGTCACCGTTTCGGGTCGAGACCCTGCATCAGGACTGAGAATCTAGAAGGGAGATAGCCGGTATAAAAGGGGGAGGGGTGAGACCCAGGTAACCGTTGCTGCGGTTGAGATTGAAAATTGGAAGAGGTGCTGACAAAGGGTTGACTGACTCTCCACAACATGATACTGGCAGATGATCCAGGAAAATACAAAGCATTGGCAACATAATCTATCCAGGGACAATCAAAATTCTTTGCTGAGGTTACTGTTAGAAGGTGGGAATATATAGGTTAAAAGATATGGACTTGTTGATCAAATCAGGGCGACCCGGTGGTGCAGCGATAGAGTTGCTCCCTTACAACGCTTACAGCATCAGAGACCCGGGTTCGATCCCGACTACGGGTGCTGTCTGTACGGAGTTTGTATGTTCTTCCAAGATCTTCGGTTCTCTCCAAGATCTTCGGTTTCTTCCCACACTCCAAAGACGTGCAGGTTTATCGGTTTGCTTGGCTTGGTATAAATGTAAAATTGTCACTAGTGTGTGTAGGATAGTGTTAAACTGCGGGGATCGCTGGTTGGTGCAGACTCGCTGGGCCGAAGGACTTGTTTCGGTGCTGTATCTCGAAATTAAACTAAATCAAAGAACACTGTCCCTTTCACTTCAATGATAATATCATGGTTGCCCATAAATGTTGGTCAAATAATTCAGTAGTTTTTCAATTGCAATTAATTTTTCTGTGAATGAAGCATGATATTGACCATTGCCAGGTTGTATCATATCACTTCGAAAATATGACCGGGATATACTCCTGATCCGAACAGTGCAAGGGAGAATGTCATACCCTGAGTTGTAATTCTGGTTCTTGTCATGGTCTGGAATTGATGACCCGCGCTTGGGAATAAGACCAAAGCAATCTTGTCCAGTTATTCTGCTTGACATGCTCCCTCCGAAATGCTCTCCATTATTGCAATGCTCACATTTATGCTGCTCCTGACACTCCCACTTCAGCGTCCCCTACCCACCACTTCACCACCTCCACTTCCCATTTCCCAACACTCCCCAATCCCTGTTTCCAGCTCACAGAACATATCTACAGCCCACGTTCTCCTTCCCCATCATCCTCACTACCACCGTTCTCAAATCATCTCCATCATTTCAGCAGCCATGACCCTGATTTCACCACACAAGGTGCTGCCTCTGATCCTACTGTTATTTCTGCTCTTCTGAGTTCTGATCCCAAGGCCACCCTGCCCCCAGTACAACTAGATTCCAATCACCCCACCACCTATTTTTACGCTGGACTGTAATGCTTCCACCAATGTTGTGCAGTGATCCAGTGACTCTTCGATAATAGCAATCCAGCCATACCCTGTACTCCCCCCTCACCGTTATATTCTGACCTCAATGACCTACCCACCTGTGTTAAGCTCTGAACCAGTGTCCCACCATCACAGCTGGGCTTTAATCCCCCTTCCACTGCTGAGCTATCGCTAGTTAATGACTGACCCATCACCCCCCACCATCTGGTACACCTGCTCTGGACTTTAACCAGCTCGTGTTATAAAACAATTGGCAGAAGACCAAGAAGAAAATGGTGTGAATTTTTAATCTTTTGTAAGTGCAACAAATTCCAAGATGTAATTATCACAATTTATCGCCCAACCACATTGACACTACTGTGGGTTTTTTTTAATGATAGATTGCAATGCAGTAATTTGTTGAACCTAGAACACAGAACAGTACAACAAAGGAACAGGCTCTTATGCCCACAATGTCTGTGCCAAATATGATACCAAGTTAAACTAATCTCCTCTGCCTGAACATGATCCATATCCCTCCCTTCCTTGCATATCCACGTGCCTATTGAAGAGGCTGGTAAACACCACTATCGTATCTGCTTCGACCGCTAACACTGACAGTGTGTTCCAGACACCCATCACTCTCTCATGTAAAAACCTACCCCGTATGTCTCTTTCACATTTTCCTGCTCCTTAAAGCCATGCCCTCTGATTTCTGATTTTCCCCACACAGATAAAAAGTTTCTGACTGTTTATCCTGTCTATGCCTCTCATAATTTTATAAACTTCGATGAGTTTCCCTCGATCTTTGACACTCCAGAGAAAACAATCCAAGTTGAGAAGGTAGAACAGTGCAATGTTTCAGCCTACAATGTCCATGCCGAACATAATGTCAAGATAAAGTAATCTCATCTGCCTTCACATGATCCATATTACCTATCCCCTTTCATTGCATATCCATGTGCCTATCTAAAAGCTTCTTAAACAACACTAATCTATCTACCTCCACCATTACCCTTGGCAGTGCATTCTCGGCACCCCCCACCCTCAGTGTAAAAAACACCCTGTACTTCTCCTTGAAACTGGGCCCCTCTCACTATGCCTTCTTGTCTTTGATATTTCCATCATGGGAAAGAGGTTCTGAATATCTACCCTCTCAATGCCTCCCATAATTTTAAATACTTCTATCAGGTCTCCTCTCGTCCTCTGGCATTCCAGGAAAAAACAATCCAAGTCTGTCCAATCTCTCCCTGTAGTTTATATCCTGTAATCCAGGCAGCGAAGCCTCCACGTCCATCCTGTATTAGGGTGACCAGAACCACATGCAATATTCCAATTGCAGCCTAACCAAGCCCGATAAAGCTGGATCATGACTTCCCGAGTCTTATAGTCTATGCCCTGACTAATGAAGGCAAACATACCATACACCTTTTTTCCCATTCTACCTACCTTCAGGAAGCCACAGGCTTGGACAACAAGATGGATCTGTACATCATTACTCCTAAGGGTCATGCTATTAATTGTATACTTTCCCCTTACGTTCCACCTCCCAAATGCAACACCCTTTGAATTGCTTGATTTAAACTCCATCTGTCATCCGCCCATATCAGTAATTGATCTTAACCTGCTGTATACTTTGAGAGCCTATCTCACTATCTACAATACTACCAATTTTGGTGTTGTCTGTCAACAGTGGTCATGGTGGCGCAGCGGTAGAGTTGCTGCCTAACAGCGAATGCAGCGCCGGTGACCCGGGTTTGATCCCAACTACGGGTGCTGTCTGTACGGAGTTTGTACATTCTCCCTGTGAGCTGTGTGGGTTTTCTCCGAGATCTTCGGTTTCCTCCCACACTCCAAAGACGTACAGGTTTGTAGGTAAATTGGCTTGGTAAATGTTTTAAAAAATTGTCCCTAGTGGGCGTAGGATGGTGTTAATGTGCTGGGATCACTGGTCGGCTCGGACCCGGTGGGCCGAAGGGCCTGTTTCCGCGCTGTTTCTCTAAACTTACTAACAATCCATCTACATTTATATCCAAGTCATTTATATGTCACAAATAAAAGGGGACCCAGCACTAATCCCTGGTCATAGACCTCTAGCCAGAACAACACCTTTTCATTACTACCCTTTGACTGAACCTAAACTACCAAATCATGGGGATCTCACACATCTTAATCTTCTGGATCAGCCTACCATGAGGAATTTATCAAATACCTTGCTAAAATCCATGCATCCAACATCCACTACACAACCCATCAATCATTTCCATCACCTCCTCAAAAATCCCAGTCAAGTTAGTTAGACATGATGTGCCAAGGGCAATCTATGCTGACTGTTTTTAATTATCCTATTCTCTTGCAAATGTGATAATTCCTTTCAATATGAATGATCTCCAGGGGCCTCTCTTCCACTGACGTGAGGCACAAAGACCAATAATCTCTCGGATTATCTCCATTTCTTTTCTTCAACAAGGAACAACATTTTCTACCCTTTGGTCCTCTGGGATTGTGGCTGTGGCCAGAGAGGCTACAAAGATCTTCCTCACGACCCCTGCACCTCTTACCTCTTTCAATAACCTGGGAAAGATTCCATCAGGCCTTGGGATTTATCCACTTTAATGATTTTCAAGAGATCCAACACCTTCTTGATCACAAACTGCCCTCGCTCATTAACATACCCCACCCTGATCTCACTATGTTGCATGATCTTCCCCTTGGTGAATACAGATGCAAAGTAGTCATGTTGTACCTTGCCTACATCTCTTGAGCACAAACTCCCTCCTGTATCCTTGAGTGGTCCTACCTTTCCCCTTGTTATCCTTTTGTTTTTAATGCCTGGAATGTGTGGTGGCACAGTTGGGCAGCTGGTAGAGCAGCTGCCTTGCACCATGCAATCCTGACCTTGGCTGCTCTGTGTGGAATTTGCACATTCTCCCTGCGACCGCATGGGCTTTCACCAGGTGTGCGAAAGTGGAACATAAAACCAGTTTGAACAGGTAATCAATGGTCAGTGCAGACTCAGTGGACCGAATGGCCTGTTTTCATGCTGCATCCCGAAACTAAACTAAATGTGTAAAAGGTCTTTTGATTTTCTTTCAACTGACTTGCCAATTACATTTTATGGTCCCTTTTGGGATTTCTAATTGCCTGTTGGAGTTGTTTCCTGCTTGCTTTACATTCCCCAAAGACCCTGTCTGATTTTATCTTATTAAACCTTGCAACTACTTCCCTTTTCTTTTTGACCAAATTTATAACCTCCCTGGTCATCCAAGGTTACCTTCCTGGAACATTACCATCCTGAACTCTGCTCAGCTGGACTTTAAACAACTCCCCAACGTCGAATGTTGACTTACCCAATAACAACTGTTCCCAATTTCCTCTCCCTGGTTTGTGCTAATGATCAGGTTGGGCCTAACCCCAATTTACTACATCCCACCAAAGTTTAGACTTATCCATAACTATCTTAACACTTCTGGAGTTGTGATCAATGTTCCCAAATGCTCTTCCGCTGAAACACCAATAACCTGACCAGCTCATTTCCCGAGATAAGGGTTCTTCCTGAGTTGGACTATCCAAATACTGTTTCAAGAAACCCTCTTAGATACACCTAACAAATTCTTCCCAGTCTAAGCCTAAGGAAGCCCCAATCAATATGGGGAACTTAAAGTCCCCCACTATGACAACCCTGTTGCTTTCACACCTTTCCATCATCTGCCTACATATCTGTTCCCCTGTCTCCTGATGGCTATTGGGAAGCCTATGGTGACTGCACATTTCTTATTTGAGCTTCACCCATATTGCCTCAGTAGTTCAAATGCTCTTGAAAAAAAATAAGGCTACTTGTATGTCTAATCAATAGAGATACATAGAATAATGTGTATCCAGTGTAAGTGAAAGTGGAGATCTAATTGTGTCATTCGGATTATAGACCGAGGCAGAGGAAAGATTGGAAGAGTTACTAATCATAACCTGATTGCATGTAGACAATGTCACTTCCATGCAAACATTTTCTTTGAATTTACCAGTTTCTCATAATATTGCTTGAGGTCATTTTCATTTGAGAGGGGATTTGTACACTTCAGCTATTCTTGTTTTGATGCTGCTCTCGATTCTTCACAAACCTTCTCGAAGGCCGGTCTCAGGCATGACTGCACCTCTAGCTTTAGCTGACAGCATCAGAGGTCTGAATAATCTCCCCAAATTTAATTAAAATATCACTGCTCTAAATTGTCTTCCTCTCTCCAAATGTAATTGAGGATTATAATGCCATCTGAATTCTTTTTCCATGATTTCAACATTGTGTAGGATTAGAACAGCCTTATGGTGTAGCTGGTAGAGATGCTGCCTGTACTGCTCCATTGATCCAGGTTTGATCCTAACCTCTGGTACTGTCTGTGGAGTTCGCATGTTCTCCCGATGACCACTTGGCGCCTGGATGGTGCAGGTTGAAAGGATAATTTGACCACAAGAGCGTACAAAAATGGTAGAATCGAAAGAGGGGGAAAGTGGGGAAGTTGATGATAATTTGGCAATGATAAAAAGGGTTAGTGTAAAAATGGGTGCATGATGATCAGCACAGATCTAGCAGCAGAAGTGCCTGTTTTTGTGTTGCTCCTCTCCATGACTACAAGCACTGCAAATGGAACAAAGCTCTGGTCTTTGATGGGTTTGTGTTTATCATAGTTATTGTGGAGATGAATCACATGGCTTTATATCATTCAGCCGTTTGTGCACATTAATTTAAGTGACCGTGCCTGGAAGTATGGAGGCGGTGAAGGAGAAGAGCAGGAAGAATGCTACTTTGTCATCGTGGCCTCTGAAGTAGAGCGGAAATGGAGCCAATCATTGGGTTTGTGTCTTCATGCATCATCTGATGTTGGAAAATACAGGCAGACATTAAGAACATATGAAACAGTAGCAGGCCATTCAGCCCGTTGGGCCTGTGTAATTATTCCGATTTATCTCTGCTGATGTGTACCTCAACTTAATTTGCACACCATCTTCCTGTACCTTCTTCCCAACGGCAGCAGTGAGATGAGAGCATGGCCCGTCTGGTGGCATTTCAAGATGTGAGCTTCCTTTTTGAGGCACTTCCTGTGATGGTGGTGAGGTTAATACCCATGGTAGACCATACCTTTGTCTACCTGCATCGTTTTTGAAAGCTCCAATTGTGCACATCACTACTTGATGTTTCCTGAGGCAAAATTAAAACATTTATGCACACCACCAAGTGTGAACTCTTGGCAAACAAGGCAGAAGATAATTATGGATAGCAAGAGGAGATAGGTAGTTGGGAAGCCAAATGGCAGCTGATGTTTAATGTTGTGATGTGATGCACCGGCAGAATGACAGTGAGCAGCAGTAAAGATTTAATGGCATGGTTCTAAAGGAAAAGAGGAACCTGGGATGTTATGTATAAATTCTTGAAAGTGACAGGGCATGATAGAGTAGTTAGCAAATATTTGCAATCCCCCAGGCTTCATACCCAGAAGCTTGTGCCTAGAAATTGAATTTCATGGTCTGCTTTTAACATTATGTAATCCACTGTGAATTTAACCTAGAGTATTGGGTTCATGGTTATTTCTGGCTGTAATTACAGCAATTGTGAGATTGGATCAAATCCACTCAGAATCCATTCTAGCACATCTGACATTTTCACAGTGTCAGACACACACACACACACACACACCCAGTGACATTGCTCATCAAACAACACACATTTTCATTGTGCCCGACTTAAAGTGGAACTCGCGGATGCAAATCAAGAGAGCTAGATGGATAACTTGTGACATTCTCCATTTAAAGTCATGGCTCACACTTCACAAAGCAACTCCACACATTATGGAGATGCCCATATACTTCCTATAGTGCCCAGAATGTGCTCCTGTTGTTTGACTGATGTATCTCATTAAGAAATTATCTAGTGGTACCTCAGTCCAGGCAGTCTGAAGAAGGGTCTCGACCCAAAACGTCACCCATTCCTTCTTTCCAGAGATGCTGCCTGTCCCGCTGAGTTACTCCAGCTTTTTGTGTCTATCTACAGACCATTCAAAAAGGGTTGTGGATCCCAAAGAATGGTCTCTCAAACAAATGTACAGTAACCCAATCCAATGATATTTTACAGACACTCAACTTCTCTAAGGAGCATTCTCAACATGGGTTCACAGTTTTAAAGGGAGCGATTGATGTGCTTCAGGATGTCCAGGGGTGACTTTGAGCTCACACATCGGACTGAACTTCTCCCACCTGAGGTCAAAGTTACGATCATTCTCAAGCAGTGATTGCTGCTCGCTGTTTTTATGAGAAAGTTGGAGATCAAGGAGTGATTATGCCAGTGTTAATGAGGAGTAGATGGCACTGTATATCCTAAGATTTGCCAGCATTGTCATCGTCATGATGCCATCCACTGTGCTCATGTGGCAATAATAACTTAAAGAACCTGAGCTCTGGAGTTTGCTCAATGTCCAAGCAGTTATCAATCACGAAGATAATGTCCTCTGTTAATGTCACATTTCCTGGGAGTTCACACAATTCCCAGGAAGTCCATATTATAGACAATAGACAATAGACAATAGGTGCAGGAGTAGGCCATTCAGCCCTTCGAGCCAGCACCGCCATTCAATGCGATCATGGCTGATCACTCTCAATCAGTACCCCGTTCCTGCCTTCTCCCCATACCCCCTCACTCCGCTATCCTTAAGAGCTCTATCCAGCTCTCTCTTGAAAGCATCCAACGAACTGGCCTCCACTGCCCTCTGAGGCAGAGAATTCCACACCTTCACCACTCTCTGACTGAAAAAGTTCTTCCTCATCTCCGTTCTAAATGGCCTACCCCTTATTCTCAAACTGTGGCCCCTTGTTCTGGACTCCCCCAACATTGGGAACATGTTATCTGCCTCTAATGTGTCCAATCCCCTAATTATCTTATATGTTTCAATAAGATCCCCCCTCATCCTTCTAAATTCCAGTGTATACAAGCCCAATCGCTCCAGCCTTTCAACATACGACAGTCCCGCCATTCCGGGAATTAACCTAGTGAACCTACGCTGCACGCCCTCCATAGCAAGAACATCCTTCCTCAAATTTGGAGACCAAAACTGCACACAGTACTCCAGGTGCGGTCTCACCAGGGCCCGGTACAACTGTAGAAGGACCTCTTTGCTCCTATACTCAACTCCTCTTGTTACGAAGGCCAACATTCCATTGGCTTTCTTCACTGCCTGCTGAACCTGCATGCTTCCTTTCATTGACTGATGCACTAGGACACCCAGATCTCGTTGAACTCCCCCTCCTCCTAACTTGACACCATTCAGATAATAATCTGCCTTTCTATTCTTACTTCCAAAGTGAATAACCTCACACTTATCTACATTAAACTGCATCTGCCATGTATCCGCCCACTCACACAACCTGTCCAAGTCACCCTGCAGCCTTATTGCATCTTCCTCACAATTCACACTACCCCCCAACTTAGTATCATCTGCAAATTTGCTAATGGTACTTTTAATCCCTTCGTCTAAGTCATTAATGTATATCGTAAATAGCTGGGGTCCCAGCACCGAACCTTGCGGTACCCCACTGGTCACTGCCTGCCATTCCGAAAGGGACCCATTTATCCCCACTCTTTGCTTTCTGTCTGTCAACCAATTTTCTATCCATGTCAGTACCCTACCCCCAATACCATGTGCCCTAATTTTGCCCACTAATCTCCTATGTGGGACCTTGTCGAAGGCTTTCTGAAAGTCGGGGTACACCACATCCACTGACTCTCCCTTGTCAATTTTCCTAGTTACATCCTCAAAAAATTCCAGTAGATTTGTCAAGCATGATTTCCCCTTCGTAAATCCATGCTGACTCGGAATGATCCCGTTACTGCTATCCAAATGCTCAGCAATTTCGTCTTTTATAATTGACTCCAGCATCTTCCCCACCACTGATGTCAGACTAACTGGTCTATAATTACCCGTTTTCTCTCTCCCTCCTTTCTTAAAAAGTGGGATAACATTTGCTATCCTCCAATCCACAGGAACTGATCCTGAATCTATAGAACATTGAAAAATGATCTCCAATGCTTCCACTATTTCTAGAGCCACCTCCTTAAGTACTCTGGGATGCAGACCATCAGGCCCTGGGGATTTATCAGCCTTCAGTCCCATCAGTCTACCCAAAACCATTTCCTGCCTAATGTGGATTTCCTTCAGTTCCTCCATCACCCTAGGTTCTCCGGCCCCTAGAACATTTGGGAGATTGTGTGTATCTTCCTCAGTGAAGACAGATCCAAAGTAACGGTTTAACTCGTCTGCCATTTCTTTGTTCCCCATAATAAATTCCCCTGCTTCTGTCTTCAAGGGACCCACATTTGCCTTGACTATTTTTTTCCTCTTCACGTACCTAAAAAAACTTTTGCTATCCTCCTTTATATTATTGGCTAGTTTACCCTCGTACCTCATCTTTTCTCCCCGTATTGCCTTTTTAGTTAACTTTTGTTGCTCTTTAAAAGAGTCCCAATCCTCTGTCTTCCCACTCTTCTTTGCTATGTTATACTTCCTCTCCTTAATTTTTATGCTGTCCCTGACTTCCCTCGTCAGCCACAGGTGTCTCTTACTCCCCTTAGAGTCTTTCCACCTCTTTGGAATAAATTGATCCTGCAACCTCTGCATTATTCCCAGGAATACCTGCCATTGCTGTTCTACCGTCTTCCCTGCTAGGGCCTCCTTCCAATCAATTTTGGCCAGCTCCCGCCTCATGCCTCTGTAATCCCCTTTGCTATACTGTAATACCGACACTTCCGATTTTCCCTTCTGCCTTTCCATTTGCAGAGTAAAACTTATCATGTTGTGATCACTGCCTCCTAATGGCTCTTTTACCTCTAGTCCCCTTATCAGATCAGGATCATTACACAACACTAAATCCAGAATTGCCTTCTCCCTGGTAGGCTCCAGTACAAGCTGTTCTAAGAATCCATCTCGAAGGCACTCTACAAACTCTCTTTCCTGGGGTCCATTTCCAACCTGATTTTCCCAGTCTACCTGCATGTTGAAATCTCCCATAACCACAGTAGCATCACATTTTTGACACGCCAATTTTATCTCCTGATTCAACTTGCACCCTATGTCGAGGCTACTGTTTGGGGGCCTATAGATAACTCCCATTAGGGTCTTTTTACCCTTACAATTTCTCATTTCTATCCATACTGATTCAACATCTCCTGATTCTATGTCACCCCTTGCAAGGGAATGAATATCATTCCTTACCATCAGAGCAACCCCACCCCCTCTGCCCACCTGTCTGTCTTTTCTATACGTTGTGTACCCCTGGATATTCAGTTCCCAGCCCTGGTCCTCTTGTAACCATGTCTCAGTGATCCCTACAACATCATACTTGCCCATGACTAACTGAGCCTCAAGCTCATCCACTTTATTTTTTATACTACGCGCATTTAAGTACAACACTTTAACTTCTGTATTTACCTCCTCTCTCACATCGTTCACAATTGGCCCTGCCCTTAATTTCTTTTCCGCTCTAGAACTTCTGTTCCCATTCTTCCGAGAGTCTTTTGCAATATCTCCTGTATTCCCTTTTACCTCATCTTCATATTCACAATTTGTTAACCCCTCCCCCCCACTACTTAGTTTAAAGCCACAGGTGTCACACTAGCAAACCTGCCTGCCAGAATGTTTGTCCCCCTGCTGTTAAGATGCAACCCGTCCCTTTTGTACAAGTCACCCCTAGCCCAGAAGAGATCCCAGTGGTCCAGAAATCGAAATCCCTGCTCTCTGCACCAGCCCCTCAGCCATAAATTCATACCCTCTATCTCTCTGTTCCTGGCCTCACCAGCACGAGGTACCGGTAGCAGTCCAGAGATAACCACCTTCGACGTCCTACTTCTCAGTGCTTTTCCCAACTCTCTAAACTCCCGCTGTAGCACCTCCTTCCTCTTCCGCCCGACGTCATTCGTGCCCACGTGCACAACGACTTCAGGTTGATCGCCTTCCCTCACTAGGATTTTCTGAAGCCGGTCTGTGATGTGTTGAACCCTGGCACCAGGGAGGCAACAGACCATCCTCAAGTCCCTCCTGCTGCCACAGAATCTTCTGTCCGTCCCTCGGACTATGGAGTCACCGACCACTACGGCTCTTCCAGACTTCGGTCTCCCCTGTCGAGTATCCTTGCCAACAGGTCCGCCACTCGGACTGGAAACGTCTTCCAATGCTTACACAATTCCCAGGAATTCCCGGGAGTTCACACAATTCCCAGGAAGTCATATATATCATATCATATATATATATACAGCGTGGAAACAGGCCTTTTCGACCCACCAAGTCCGCGCCGCCCAGCGATCCCCGCACATTAACACTATCCTACACCCACTAGGGACAATTTTTTACATTTACCCAGTCAATTAACCTACATACCTCTCCGGCGCTGCATTCGCTGTAAAGCAGCAACTCTACCGCTGCGCTACCGTACTTATTACCCACACTGAAGGGCACCATTCAACCCATCGTGCCCATACTAGCTCTGAGCAGAACAACCCACTTCCCTTTTCCTTGCAGACTTGCTATGTATTCTCCCTTTTATCATTGGTTCTTTTGCCACTTACTCAGACTAAGAATTGGTTAACAGGTAGCCAGGTAACGTGCAAGTGAGGAATGTGAGAGGAGACTAGAGTATCTCCTCTCAATACACGTAATCACCAAGAGAAACTCCACATGGTGGCCTTGTTGAATGCACCTTACTCCTATTACCTGGTCATCTGATGAGTGGGACAGTACAAGTTATGTTTGGGGAAAACGAGACAAGAGATTGCGGACCACCATGAGAACCGGCAGGACAACTAGAACAAGCACAATATGGAGGACAAACTTCCTCTGTCATAACAGAAGCTGGATAATCTTGCTCAGTGCAATAGGGAGATAACGTCTGTCCATACTGTCTGTCGGGAATTCCTTCTTTGAGAACAGATTCTCTTCCAAACCTCACATGGCCATGGATGATGAAGCATCTTCCCCTTTCTGTGTACATCACCCAGACAATTGGACCATAGCAAGGATTTAACCCCTTGTCCCACCACATAATAATCCAACACCAGCCTTTCACTCGACAAATTGTTTAAAGCCTTCTTATCCTTGCACACATTTCACTTTCCTCAGAGGAAATCAAATCTGTTGATGTTATCACCAACCAAATGCCCAATCATTATAGCCTACTTATCTAGATCAATTTTAGTCAATTACCATTTGAACGAATATAAAAGAGAGTAATGGGCATCGCAATGCACTCTGCACGTTTGGCATGTGGGGTTAAGGGGCCTCAATGAAGGGTTAATGTTCCAAGTCCCTCCTGAACCAGAAAAGAGAGAACCCTTGTTGAAATCACTGCCATGAGATCCAGTTGAAAATCATTAAAGCAATTGAACAGTCTGAGAAACACAATCGGCCGCTAATGATGGCGGCTCCTATACAGCATGATTACATTTAACTCTCTTCAGACCAATCAAATGTCATTACTTGCTGTGCAAACCTTCCTGGTCAAGCAATCATTATAGACCATCAGAAACTGATCACTTAAGTCAGCTTTGAGCACAGCACATGATACATTTCAGAGGATGTATGATGTTGAGTGGATATAGTAACTGATCCTGTTGCCTTGTCCACAACCTCCTAGGAGCCCCTGCAACAGGAACTGAGTGTGGAGCACACCCAGCAGGGGAGAGAATTTTGAGAGAAGAATAAGCTTGAATACAGAGGTCATACACATTCGTCAGTAGGTATGGCAACAGTATCCCACTTCACACTTATGTGCATCAGAGCAATAGGGCACTCCTTGTTTGTAAAGCATCTTTCAAGTAGCTGTCCACAATCTATTATGACCTGATAACAATTGAAATGAAGTGCGTGCTGTTTTCCATCACCCTCAGTGAGAGATGACTAGGTGTACAACCACAAGCCACTGGCTACAAGACCATAGTGATTGACTTGTCTCAGTGTTTGGAGTTAAAAGAAAGGCAACTGTTATGTGTGCAGTGAACACCATGTATAATTTGAAAGTGCTAGGTGTTGCCTGGTCTTCCATGGGTACTGACTTCATTACCACCAAAAGGGATTTGCAGGAAGGGCCTCAAAAAGGCAGCTGATATCATCAAACTCCTACACCAGAGACCATGCTCTCATGCACACAATGCTCTCATCTCACTGCTATCAATGGGAAGAAGGTACAGGAGCCCACGAACCATTAACTACCGCTTTTTCCCATCGACCCTCACAGCATGATTACATTTCATTCTCTCCAGACCAAGCAAGTGTGCTTACTCAACGGGACAGGCAGCATGTCTGGAGAGAAGGAATGGATGACATTTTGGGTTGAGACCCTTCCTCAGACTAGAAGGCGTAGTGTTTGACGAGCTGGCTTCAGGCTAAAGGAGTGGTTTGAGTCTGAAAATGGGCCTCGACCCGAAACGTCACCCATTCCTTCTCTCCAGAGATGCCGCCTAACCCGCTGGGTTACTCCAGCTTTTTCTGTCTATCTTCGGTTTAAACCAGCATCTGCAGTTCCTTCCTACACAAGTGTGCTTACTCACTGTGCGGCAACCATAACCACAACCCTATCTCTTCAATGAATTACTATGGACTTTGCACTGCTAAAACTGCACAAAGCACTTTGGTTTGGACTATCATGGTCTGGTTTACCTTAAATATTTGGTCATTTATTGTATTTTTATTTGTTATGTTGTTGCATTTAATGTATCTGTAAGGCTGCAGCAAGTAAGAATATCACTGTTACCGTCCTGAGGCATGTGGCAATTAAATACTCTTTAACTCTTGAAGTAAAATCATGTCATGTATTTATGGATGGTCACTACGGGTCCTTTTCCTTGAATTTTGCTGTTCCTTGGTGGCCCCCTATGTGGGTGGCTTTGAGGACCTTGTGCCATAGCCAGGTTGCTGGAAGACTGCTCCATTTTCCTCTGTCCACCAGGTGTTCTTGAAGTAAGCCCACTGTAGTGGCTGTAGTGTTTGATGGGCTGGCTTCAGGCAGAAGGAGTGATTTGAGAACGATTGGCTGGGGGCCACACCAGAGCATGTTGCATGAAGAAATCATGATGGGGTGTGACTTGCTGACCTTGTGAGGGGGTGAAGACATCAAGTCTGAAGCGAGCCCAGCCAGGTGATCAAAGTTATGGTGGAAGTGCATTTTATGAACAATGATCATAATTCTGTAAGTTTTACAGTTCTACCAGCCGCGTCACTAGGCCAAAAGCAGCTGGTGCAACTGCTGCCTCACAAAACCAGGGGCCTCGGTTCGATCCTGACCTCGGGTGCTGTTTGTGTGAAGACTGCATGTTCATTCTGTAACTGTGTGGGACTCCTCTGGATGCTCCGGTTACCACCCCCATCCCAAAGACGTGCATGTTCGTAGGTTGTAGACCATTGATCACACTTTCACACTAGTTCCATGTTATCTCACTTTCACGCCCATACCAAGGACAATTTACAGAGGCCAATTAACCTACAAACCTAGGGAGAGTCAGTATGACTTTGTGGGGGGAGATTCTGTCTCACAAATTTGATATAAAATAAAAAGAAACTACAGATGCTGGTTTGATACAAATGTGATGGTTTGTTGAGCGGGTGACAAAGGCGACTGATGAAGGGCAGAGAATATGTCAACATGGACTTGAGCAAAGCATTCAACAGGATCTTATAGAAACATATAAAATTATAAAAGGACTGGACAAGGTAGATGCAGGAAAAATGTTCCCAATGTTGGGCGAGTCCAGAACCAAGGGCCACAGTCTTAGAATAAAGGGGAGGCCATTTAAAACTGTGGTGAGAAAAAACTTTTTCACCCAGAGAGTTGAGAATTTGTGGAATTCTCTGCCACAGAGGGCAGTGGAAGCCAAATCACTGGATGGATTTAAGAGAGAGTTAGATAGAGCTCTAGGGGTTAGTGGAATCAAGGGATATGGGGAGAAGGCAGGCACGGGGTATTGATTGGGGACGATCAGCCATGATCACAATGAATGGCGGTGCTGGCTCGAAGGGCCAAATGGCCTCCTGCTGCACCTATTTTCTATGTTTCTATGTTTCTATGATCTTTCTTGGTAGGCTGATCTAGTATAATAAGTCACATGTAGTCAATGGTGACTTGGTAAGTTGGATTCAAAATTACTTGGTCATAGAAAACAGAGGGAGGTAATGGAGGGATGTTTCTCTGACTTGAAGTCTGTGATCAATGGTGTTTTGCAAGGATCAGTGCTGAGATCATTGTTTGCAATATATGTAACTGATTTGAGGTCTGATTAATAAGTTTGCAAATGGCACAAAAATTGTTGAGGAAGGCTGCTAAAGGATGCAGCAGGATATAGATTAGTTGAAAACTTAGGCGGGAAAATGGCAGTTGGAGTTTAATCTGGACACGTGTGAAGAGATGTGTGTTGGAAGGTCAAATGCAAGATGAAGGTTTACCATAGATGGCAGGACGCTTTGGAGTATCGATGTAGAGGGAACTTGGGGTGCAAGTCCATAGCTCCCTGAAAGTGGCCAAACGTGGATAGGGTGGTTAAGAAGACATATTACGTACTTGCCCCCATCGGTCAGGGCTTTGAGTATAAACATTGGCAGATCATGTTGAAGCAGTATAAAACTTTGGTTAAGCCACATTTGGACTACTGTGTGCATTTCTGGCTGCCACATGGGAAGGTTGTGGAAGCTCTGGAAATGTTGCAGAAGAGATTCATCAGGCTGTTATCTGGATTAAAGTGATTAAAGGTTGATCAAAGTGGAGTGTTTTCTCTGAAGCTTTGGAGACTGAGGGACAAACAAATAGAAGTATATTAAAATTATGAGAGGCACAGGTAGTGTAGACAGTGAATCTCTTCCCCAGGATGGAATTGTCAAATACTAGAAAGCAGAACTTTAAGGTGAAGGCATCACAAAATGCTGGAGTAACTCAGCGGGTCAGGCAGCATCTCTGGAGGGAAGGAATGGGTAATGTTTCGGGAGATCTTCTTAAAGCTTAAAGGACATATGTGGGACAAGATTTACACAGGTAGGTGCCTGGAACCCATGACCAAAAGTGGTGATGGAAGCAGATTCAAGAGGAACATTTACAAGGCACTCGTGTAAGCACATTAAAAGACAGGGAAATAAAGATGGAATTGGTTAGATTCACATGATGGTCGACACAGATTGGATGGGCTTTACTGTTCTATGTTCTAAATGTGTTCTACGTTCTCTCTGTGACTGAGTGGGGTTCCTCTGGATGCTCTGGTTTCCTCCCATGTCCCAAGGATGCGCTGATTCATTGGCTACTCTAAACTGTGCATATGTATGTAAGTGAGTGGTGAGAGGATTGGGGAGAGTGATGCGCGTGTGAGACAGTTTAGGTTACAGGAGAATGGGATTGCTTTGAATACAGACATAGATATTTTTTAGTTTTTAGAGATAAAGCGCGGAAACAGACCCTTCGGCCCACCGAGTCCATGCTGACCAGCGATCCTTGCACACTTACACTATTCTACACACACTAGGGACAATTTTCAATTTTACCAAGCCAATTAACCTATAAACCTTTGGAGTGTGGGAGGAAACCGGAGATCCCAGAGAAAACCCATGCAGGTCACGGTGAGAACGTACAAACTCCGTACAACACCAGTAGTCAGGATCGAACCTGGGTCTCTGGCGCTGTAAGGCAGCAAGTCTATCGCTGCCCCACCGTTACACACACAACTCTTCCTAGGACCCTTCCATACACTGTGTATGTCCTGCCCCCGGTTGAACCTCCCACAAATTTGATGGGCTGAATGGACTTTCTGGTGTTTTGAGAAATATGAATATGAAACTTGCATACAAGTAGTGTAGGAAAATAACTGCAGATGCTGGTACAAATCGAAGGTATTTATTCACAAAATGCTGGAGAAACTCAGCAGGTCAGGCAGCATCTCAGGAGAGAAGGGTCTCGATCCGAAACGTCACCAATTCCTTCTCTCCCGAGATGCTGCCTGACCTGCTGAGTTACTCCAACATCTTGTGAATAAACTTGCATACAAAGTTGGTCACCCATTGGAAAGAAGCAGTCTCAAATGAAACTCCATCTGTCAGTTGAGGCAACAGCAGTGGGGAAGAATGCATTTATTACAGACTCCAGATGTCCACTGTTTCTTCAATCCCAAATCTCAGGACGATACTCTCGTTCTTTATGCTTATTTAAAAGGCTTTGGCAGTATCTCCTCCATGACCCTTTACCACTGTCAGTCTTGCAGCCTATCGCCATAGGTCACAGAGTAAAACACTGTAGCTTTAAGGTCGATGTGACAGACGGGAAGCAAGCTTGAAAAGTGATGCTGAGTCTCCAATTCCGAGCAATAAAGTGAATCCAAGTGTAAGTAATGTGTTTTCCAGATCTGCAATACCACGGCTGGAGCTTTTGGCACAGATGCGCTGTCAATCTTTTATTTTTATGTTGTATAGATTTTGGTGCAATGAAATTCAGTATGTAGCAAACAGCATTAGAAATAATTTTGCTGAAAATGGATTTCTTAACAATTCTGCTGTCAGAATTCCTAGTACATTCAAGCAGTTATAATTGAAAAAAAAAAATCTTGATTCAGATTGGGATTTCCTCAGGAAATCAATCCAGACATTGTCTCGTGTTTATTATTGAGCTCACCCCATGTGCTTTACCTATCCCTACAAATTCTATACAAGGAAATGAACAAGAGATTGTACAATTCCCACATTCAGCTATGAATCAAATTAATCAGTGCTTGTGGACCATTTTAGTTTGGACTTGAGAAGCCAGTGGAATCAGATTTAGAATTAACTTTCCAAAGGCAGTTGGGTAGATCCACCTATAGGCCCCATCTACACTTCATGCTGCCTCAGGAAAACAGCCGGAGGAATCAGGAACCATTCACACCCCACAACCATTCTGTCTTTTCCCCCTCGCATCAAGCAGAAGATGCAAAGGTTTGAAAACATGTACCACCAGATTCAAGAACATCCTTCTTCCCTGCTGTTATAAGGTTCCTGAATGAACCTCTTATATAGACACAAAATGCTGGAGTAACTCAACGGGACAGGCAGCACCTCTGGATAGAAGGAATAGGTGATATTTCGGGTTGAGACCCTTCTTCAGACTGAGTTAGGGGAGCGGGAGATACAGAGATAAGGAAGTGTAAGGTGTGAAAATAAGACAAAGTGGATGGATATCAAGGAAAATGTAGAATAGGTCATTATTAGCTTGGAGAAGATAACAAAGCAAACAGAGATAAAATGTAATCGAGGACAGTCAGACTGGTCGGACAACTGGAAACGGGGGAGGGATGGAGAGAGAGGGAAAGCACGGGTTATTTGAAGTTAGAGAAGTCAATATTCATTCCGCTGCCCATGCGCAATATGTGGTGTTGGTCCTCCAATTTGCGCCTGGCTTCACGTCTTATATGCTGTGGATGAATTCCCAATCTTCCAATCTATCTGGTTGCAACCCTTTTACTTTTTTATAGTACTTTATTCTGCAGCAGCTGCGACTCGCCTGCAGTCCGTTTATCTTTTGTGTTTTTTGTTATTTGTTGTCTTAATTGTAGTGTTTAGATATGATGTGGTGTTTTTTTGTGGTTGTGTGCTTTGTGTGGGGGGGGGGGGGACTGTAAAGTTGTCTCTTCTGAACAGAGACGTGACCTTTTTCTGTGCCTTGTCTCCGTTCACGCTGCTGCCTACCTAGAGCTGGCGTCCTCCAGCTGGGACCACCTGCGGCTCTGGTTCGCAGAGCCCGCGGACCGGACTTACCATCTGCGGAGCTGGCTGCCTTCGGAGGCTTCGGCCGCGGGCCGCGTGGACGTCGGAAGCACGCAGGTCCCTGGGTGGGGGCCGACTTTGGGAGCTCCGGCAGCGGCAGCGTCTTCGCCTGCCCCGAATTGCAGACTTTTCACCGTCCGGCACGATCTGAAATAGGCCACGGGATTCTCTCCGCCCGGCGGGGGCTTCAATGTCGGGAGCCCCGACCGCCCCGACGTGGCAGGTTCGACAGCCTGACTGCGGGAGAAGATGGCAGGGAAGAGAAAAGACATTCTGGCCTTCCATCACAATGAGGAGGTGACTGGAGGAGACTCACTGTGATGGATGGGTTTTTTTGGGGGGGGGGTTTTGTGTTGGTTTTGTGATTGTGTGTGTTATTGCTTATTTTTATTGCTTCTTATTGTTGGACTGTGGGTAAAGGAATTTCATCCAAAAGACATGTTTTTTGGATGACAATAAAGACTATTCTGATTTTGATTCTGATTCTGATTCTGATGTAGTCATGTATGGTATGATTTGTCTGGATAGCATGTAAAATAAAGTTTTTCACTGTATCTCAATACATTTCATAATAATAAATCTATCAACTGATCAGATGTTTGAAGATTAATATAACATGCTGGGCTATGGGCAAGGAGCAAAGGTTGACATTAATTAGATAGTTGACCAATGAGTTAACATTGCACCCTCGGGTTAAATGCCTGGATGCAGGTCTTTTCTGCTCACATGCAGCTCAGGATGGTCTCCTTCCTTGCAATGTAGAAGTTAGAGTTTGCCTCTCGCCTCCTGAGCTTAGCCCACCATTCAGTAAGATGTTGTCTGATCAGATTGAAACCTCAACTCAACTCCTCTTGTGGAATATGGAACACTGTATTCGCCTCTCCTGTACCACTGCCATTTGCAATGGAAATCAATGCAATAGTTGGTGCACCTTCCAACCCTGGCTCTCTCTTGGGTTCCCATCGTAGCTACTCACAGAACAGTGCAGTCGACCACAAAGGCAGCAATGATTGTCAGGCTGAGGTTGTGGAGAATTTTCAGTTCTGCTGACTGAACAGCTATTCCACTTGACACTGGCTGTGAGTAACCGGGATCCCAAATAGTAGTACATATTGACTAAGTCAACTAGAACATTGCCAGACCATTAATGAGTCTCCAACAGGGTTTATAATTTTCTATTTATATTTTTCTGCACATTTCAGAAATCGTTTTTTTATGATTGATTTAGCAATATTTTTCCATTAAGTTCATCCCCTCTTGACTCCAAGACAGTATATCGGATTCAAGTCCATCCAGGGATTGTGTACAAAGTTCAGTTCTGGTGCCCTACATTTAAATTGGAAAAAAAATCCGTGACAGGAAGATATGGCTTTTTAAAGTGTGAGTAAACACATTGCAAGTTAAAAATTCACTTACAAGGGCTCGGCAGTGAGTTGTAATTAAAGACGTGCTTAAATCCAAAAGTGAAGAGCAACTCCAGCACACTTTTTTATTAATTAAACACTTATTCATTCAGTAGAATGTACCAGATAATTAGAAATGTATCACAACAACGCCACAACTCTTTATAACCTGACATGTTGTTACCTTCAAGAGCCCTGCAAACTGATGAAGTGTTAATTATGTAATTTGTGTTTTTATGTACGAATAACTTTGACTGCTTTATACATATTACTGAGAATGTGTCTCTTGCCAACTTCAAGATTTTTAATAGATTTAGATGATATTAACTCTCATTGTGATTTAACGCTCAGTTTACCAGAACGCACCCGACTGAACAGCGTTGATTTACGGAGGGTTCTTGGGATCCAAATTCTCTCTGAAAGTAGGCACGCAAGTAGCTAGGGTGGTAAAAGGAGCATATGGCATGCTTGCCTTTTACAGTGCAACATTAAGCAAAAGAGTCCGGAAGTCATGTTGCAGCTGTGTTAAACTTTGGTGAGTACATTTGGAGCATTGTGTGCAGTTTTTTTTTAAAGTTTTTTTTTTAGAGATACACCGCGGAAACAGGCCCTTCGGCCCACCGAGTCCGCGCCGCCCAGTGATCCCTGCACATTAACACTATCCTACACCTACTAGGGACAATTTTTACATATTACCCAGTCAATTAACCTACATACCTGTACGTCTTTGGAGTGTGGGAGGAAACTGAAGATCTCGGAGAAAACCCACGCAGGTCACGGGGAGAACGTACAAACTCCGTACAGATGGCGCCCGTAGTCAGGATCGAACCTGAGTCTCCGGCGCTGCATTCGCTGTAAGGCAGCAACTCTTGCCCCATAACAGGAAGGATGTGGCAGTTTACGAGAGGGTGCAGAAGAGATTTATCAGGATGCTATCAAGATTAGAGAGTATTGGTTATGAGGAGGGGGTTGTACAAATTTGGATTGTTTTTGCTGGAGCGTCAAACACTGACGGGAGACCTGTTAGAAGCTTATAAATTATGAGAGGCATAGAAAGGGTAGAGAGTTAAAATCTTTTATTCCAGGAGAAAATATCAAATACTAAAGGCCATAGCTTTGAAGGGAGAAAAGGAAAGTTTAAAGGATGTGTGGCACAAATATTTTACACAGAGAGTGGTGGGTGCCTAGAATGTGCTGCCAGGATGGTGATGGAAGTAGATACAATAGTGTTTAAGAGGCATTTAGATAGGCACAGAGACATGCAGTGAATGGAGTGACATGGATTACATGCAAGCAGAAGGGATTCGTTTAACTTGGCATCATGTTTGACCCAGACATTGTGGACCAAAGGGCCTGTTCTTGTGCTGCACTGTTCAATGTTCTAACTGCAATCCTTTGTTGATAGTCCCAGGATCCCATTCGTTGGAATGTAATAACCTATTTATCAGGAAGTAATGTGCCTTGATCATGGTTGGGACATAAGTCTCCTGCTTCTTTTACTGTTCCTGGTGCACATCTTTTGAAACGGTGAGGAAGAATATCTTTGTTTCCTTCATGGCAAAGTTCTGTAATATTTATTCTCTCAACAACTTCACCATCGACTCCTCCGACTTCCACCAAATCCACTTGTATGGGCCCCAGCTATGCCTGCCTCTTTGTAGGGTACGTTGAACAATCCTTGTTCCAGGCATACATTGGCCCTATCCCCGAACTCTATCTCCAGTGGAGTCCTTGATCTCACCATCTCCATCACAGGTGATAGACTATTGACAGATATCTATTATAAACTCACTGACTCCCACAGTTATCTAGACTACACTTCTTCCCATCCTGCCTTCTGCAAAGATTCTATCCCCTACTCCCAATTCCTCCATCTATGCTCTATCTGCACCCATGATTAGGTGTTCCATACCAGGACATCTGGGATGTCCTCATTCTTTCTGAAATGGGGGTTCCCCTCTTCTATCGTAGATGAGGCCCTCACACATGTCTCTTTGGTACCCACAGCTCTGCCCTTGCTCCTCCTTCCCCTAGTTGCAACAGGGACAGAGTCCCCTAGTCCTCACCTCTCACCCCATCAGCCGACGCTTACAGCACATAATCCTCTGACATTTTCACCACCTCAAACGGGATCCCACATTTTCCCATCTCCACCCCTTGCTGCCATCTGCAGAGACCTTTCCCTCTGCATCTCCCTGGTTAACTCATCACTTCCCACCCAAATCACCCCCTCCCCAGGTACTTTCCCCTACCACAGGAGATGCAACATCTGTCCATATACCTCCTCTCTCGACTCCATCCAAGGAGCCCGACAGTCCTTTCAGATGAGGCGGTGGTTTACTTGCACCTCTTCCAACCTCAACTGCTGTATCCGTTGTTCCAGCTGTGGACTCTGATATATCGGCAAGATCAAGCAGAGGCTCGGTGATTGTTTCGCTGAACACCTCCACTCATTCCGCCTAGGCCTACGTGATCACCCAGTTGCTAAACATTTAAACTTCCCCTCCTATTCCCCCACTAACCTTTCTGTCCTGGGCCTCCTCCACTATCAGAGTGAGGCTCATCGCAAATTGGAGGAACAGCACCTCATATTTTGCTTCGGCAACTTACGGCCCAACGGTATGAATTTTGATTTCTCTAACTTCAAGTAACCCTTGCTTTCCCTCTCTCTCCATCCCTCCCCCACCCTAGCCCTCCAACTGGTTTCAATGTCCTTCTGATTCAATTTACTGATTGCATGCCTTCTTAACACCTTTCCCTTAGCTAACAATGAACCATTCCACATTTCGTTATCACCATCTGCTTTGATCTGTCATTTTCTCACCTTTCCCCTCCATATCTTTAGACTCCCTCTCCCCCGACTCTCAATCCGAAGAAGGGTCTCGACCCGAAACGTCACCCATTCCTTCTTTCCAGAGATGCTGCCTGTCCCTCTGAGTTACTCCAGCATTTTGTGTCTATCTCAGATTTATAATCAGTTGTATCCCAGAAAGAAGCAGGAAACTCAGTTACTTTTGTTTCAAGTGTCATTGCATGCATTGCGGGTTTTTTTCTAAAATATTTTGTTCCATTTAACATTCCTAGCTGCAGGTGATTTAAATGAGAGTTAAATTAGATAACCAGCCATTAGCTACTAGGGTAAATGATGGCCAAACGGGGCTCTTAACTCGTGTTTTGACTTGCTCCCATACGCTATTCCTTGTGAGTGTGATTAAAATCTGTCTGGCTTTTCCTGGGTGACAAATTGTTGAACAGATACCCTTCTGCAATAGTCCTTCATTACCATGCAATAACCTGTTAAAATATTAACTCAGACGGGCAGAAGATTAACTCTTTGAATAATGACTTCTAAACGGGCCAGCTTTTGTGGAAGCTGCCTGGATTTCTCTCTCTCTCTCTCTCTCTCATCCTTTCAAGCCTCTGCATCAGACTCCACGTATGTACCATTCCAGGTGGGATTCCTCACTCCCAATGAGCTCCACGTCTGCCTGACATGCCAGAACTCTATCTGGCAAATTTTAGCATTTCTGAGCCCTGTAAATCCCCATGAAATTTGCTTCTGAGTCCGACCGGTAATGTTGTCGTTGCTCCCGGCATCTTTCTGTCAGACACAATCCTTCCCCTGACATCAGCAGCCAGAAGATGCAATGAAAAAAAAACAAATACTTTGTAACGATCAACATGTTCAGTGTCAAGGTGTCAAAACACTTTGTTAAGTCTTTTCTAAGAGAAAGGCTTGCAGAAACAATGAGGATAATTTAAACAGATTTAAAACATTTCCATGGTGAAAGAATAATGAGATTAGTCTGCATATGTTGGTGAATTGGCATTGGTCAGTCTACATCTATGCTGGGTTAGAATATTGCCACATTATCAAGCTACACCTCAGGCAGCACAGTGAATGTTGTTGCAGGTCACACAATGCATTCACACTCCCAAGGGCAGTGTCACAATGATGGCCGAAATGCCTCTGTTCACACTAAGCTTGGTGTATTAATTGAATAAGAAGAATTAAAGATGTCAATATTGGGGACTCGCGCCACTGCAGTCCAGTGTCCATAACAGTTTCAATCAAAATTAGTTTCGTATTTCTATAGCATCGCAAGACACAGCTGACAGCATTAAAAATAAGACTAACACTTATAACGGACTAAGGGCAGTGTATAAAAATTCCCAAAGGGCTTACAGTTGCTGTGGTACTTTGGAAGTGGAGTCTCTGTTGTGATGCAAGAAATACTTGGTGTGCTCATCCAGGGGATATCTGTGCCAGTTCATTTCAGAACAAACGGTAGCAATGACACAGCTCACCTCTTAATCAGCACCAACACGATGGGCCAAGTGGTGATCTCCCGCACTGTAAATATGCCAGGATTTTACAGCCCCATGGATTTCTTCTGCCCACTTCAGGAGTGGGATCTAAACTCTCAACCTGGCCTCGCTCTGCATTTCCATGTATACGCTGGGGCTATGAATCCCGAGTCATTACTACAGCCACAATGTTGTACACTCTTTTGAAAGATTCCCATCTGCACGGTAATTCCGGATATTGATGGGCTTCCATTTTTCCTAGTTGGGATTCTGTCTGTAAGTCACGAAATACATTAAAATTGACTCCACAGTGTTGTAATGAATGGCATCGTAAGCATAAGAGACTTAATTTCATAAAAACAATTATTGGAAAGTGGAGAGAGAGAGAGAGCAAACTAGTTCTGCCGTTTGTCAAGATGAATGTATATACGTATGTCATACTTTTGAATTGAATAATATTATGGGAGCTTGTTTGCATGTAGGGGTGTCCACAAGTCAGGAGTTTGTAACCCAGCTGAAACACAAAATGCTGAAATAACTCAGGGGGTCAGGCCGCATCTCTGGAGACAAAGAATAGGTGATGTTTTGGGTCAGAACCCTTCTTTAGACTGAAAATAGTGGAGTGAGTAAAGGCCAGGACAAATCAGGGCTGACAACAGATGCTATGATCCAGAACCAGGGGTCACAATTTAAGAATAAGAGGTAGGCCAAGTTCCTTCACCCAGTGAGTTGTGAATCTGTGGAATTCTCTGCCACAGAAGACAGTGGAGGCCAATTCACTGGATGTTTTCAAGGGAGAGTTAGATTTAGCTCTTAGGGCTAAAGGAATTAAGGGATTTGAGTAAAAGCAGGAATGGGGTACTGATTTTAGATGATCAGCCATAATCATATTGAATGGCGTTGCTGGCTCGAAGGGCCAAATGGCCTACTCTTGGCCTATTTTTCTATGTTTCTATGACCTCAGGAAGGGTGGAGCCCATAATGGCCCATTGTTGACTGAGGAAGGTGTGATAACAAGAGGGATACAAGAACGTGAACAGTGGAACTGGTAGGATGACTACAGTGGGGGAGGAGAGGGGAGAGGAGAGAATGCAGGAGTTATTTAATGTGGAGAAATTAACCTTCATATCGCTGGGTTGTCAGCTGCCCAAGCAAAATATGGTATCCTGTTCCTCCAATTTGCTTGTGGCCTCATTCTGACAGTGGAGGAGGCCCAGGACAGAAAGGTCAGTATGGGAAAGGGAGTGAAAATGTTTAGCAACTGGGAGTTCGCGTAGACCAAGGTGGACTGTGCAAAACGATCGCCAAGTCTATGCTTGGCCTCGCCGATGTACATGAGCGCACACTGGGAACATTGATTGCAGTAGGAGATGTTGGAGAAGGTGCAAATAAACCTATGCCTTGCCTAAAAGGACTGTCCCAGGGACAACCTGCGTTTACTCTCTTTGAGTTTATTGTTGAAATTCTTCTCATACTGAAAGAGTTTTCTCCCTGACCTGGGGTGCTTGATTTTGTCTCGAGTCATAAAATAAAAGAGTGTTATATTTCCCTCTTCAGACAACGTCAGTGAACAGAAAATGAAGGAGGAAGATTAAAGCTATTTATTTAACTGATTTGAACAAAAAAAAAGCCATCTTTGCAATAGCTGTGCACTCAAATATTCTGCCCTTGGGCGAGAAAAGCCACACATGATCATTCTACTTGAGACACAGTCCTGAGCAGAATCTTTTGCCCCCTCAACCATAAATCAATGTTTCCACTTTGCACATCTATCCCAGTCTGTGTGGAGCAGACTGGAAGGAGGGGAAAGAAATGTGGCTCTGAATTTAAATACTATTTTTGATGTGGGGATGGGATCATGGATGTGGATGGCAGCACTGGAAGAGATAATTCAGTACATCTTATTTAGTCCTGGCCTTGGAACAGAGATGACAATTTAACACGGTGGCGGAGCGGTAGAGTTACTGCCTTACAGCGAATGCAGCGCCGGAGACTCAGGTTCGATCCTGACTACAGGCGCTGTCTGTACGGAGTTTGTACGTTCTCCCCGTGACCTGCGTAGGTTTTCTCCGAGATCTTCGGTTTCCTCCCACACTCCAAAGACGTACAGGTATGTAGGTTAATTGACTGGGTAAATGTAAAAATTGTCCCTAGTGTGTGTAGGATAGTGTTAATGTGCGGGGATCGCTGGGCGGCGCGGACTCGGTGGGCCGAAGGGCCTGTTTCCGCGCTGTATCTCTAAATCTAAATCTAAAATCCCATTCACCTCTGCCTTATTTAAACCTACAGAATTCTTCTCCTCACATATTATTTCAACTCAGTTTAGGAGGTTGTTATTGACTCTGTGAATATCACAGGCAAAACATTTTGCAACTCGCTGTGAGAACATTTCTTCACAACTGCCGCTAGTTTTTTGAGACAGCTTTCCTTAAATCAGACCTGCGGGGCAAGGCTTCCTGCTCCGCATTTAACAACTCCTACATTCTATTGTCTGTCCCTGTTCCCATCCTCTAACTACTTATAGACCACATAAGCTTGTTTACAGCTTATCCCCATGGTCAACTTTCAGGGTCGCCATAGGCTCCTCCTCCCTACAGCTGACCAAGCTTCCTTTTGTAATCAGTGTGGCGGAGGTTGGGTAAAGTACATTGGTGACATTCCATTGCTCTGTCATTCAGGCATTTGTTTTGGATTTCTGATGTAGGATCTTTGACGATAAATTAACTCTGTTTCTCCACCCATGGATGTGGGTTGACTTGTTCATTGTTTTCAGCATTTTCATTTTCCTTGAGCCAACTTACCTTGCATCTCTGTTAAAGTCCCTCACTATTCCAAGCATCAGGCTTCACCCACCATACCTCCCTCTGGTTTTACATTTCACGTGCCACCTACATTGCTTATTATATTCCATCATCTGCACCCTTTTGTCTTCAGCACCTTCAGCCCTGGATACAATCTCCCCCACATGACTCATCTGCCAATCAACCCCTCCGGCTGAAGAAGAGTCTCAACCCGAAACGTCACCCATTCCTTCTATCCAGAGATGCTGCCTGTCCCGCTGAGTTACTCCAGCATCTTGTGTCTATCTTCGGTTTAAACCAGCATCTGCAGTTCCTTCCTACTACCAATCAACCACTCCTGGATCCACCTATCAGTTGCGAGCTCTTGTCCCACCCCTTCTCCTCACCTCCCTTTACCAGTTATCTCCCCTCAACTCCCTCAGCCTGAAGAAAGATCTTAACCCGATGTGTCATCTGTCCGTATCCGTCCACAAATGTTGCTTGACATCCTGAGTTTCTCCAGTATTTTGTTTTTCTTTCCTTTAAATCCCCATCCAACTTTCTATTCTCAAGAACAAATTCAGATTTTTCAGTCTCACACAAAAAACATTCCTCATTCCATATTTTCACTGAGTACTGGAGCAAACAAACTTGCTGAAATGGCTCTTTGCCCAAATTGAATTCCTTTTTTCACTGCAAACACCCACCCATGCTTAGGTTCTATTGACAAACTGTGTACCATTGAATTCCTCAAAATCTGGACCATCGCTGTTACAGATGCTATGTTTTCTATACCTCAGTTCCAAAAGCACTTGGATAAATTAGGGCACAAAACATAGGCTGTGTTGATGCAGGAGGTGCTAGAAATGGGCCTGGCCACTAGTACCCGAGCACGTTGTAGCACCTCAGCTGGGATTCCATCCTCTCCATTTTGCCATTTTCAGCTCTTGAATGCCCTCTTCAACTTCTTGCTGGTCTGAGCTGGTCCCAGGCCTGTGGCTACAGGATTGTGACAGAACCAGCAACATAGAATAGAACCACAATGGTCATCAGCCCATAGGTGTCTGTGCCAAACATCATGCCGTTAAACTAACCCCCTCTGCACACGAATCATATCCTTCCATTCTCTGCACATCCTGTGCCTTTCTAAAAGCTTGTTAAACACCACTTGTTTAAGCTTGTTAAACAGCTGATTTACCAGTTTATTCCACCATACCTGGTAGTGCATACCAGGCACCTACAATTCTCTATGTAAAAAACAAACTCCCTCACACATTTCATTTAAGCTATCCTCCTCTGATCTTAAAGTTGTGTTCTCAAATTTTAAATATTTCCATCCTGGAACATTCTGACTGTCTACCCTATCTATGCCTCCCTTAAATTTTATAAACTTCGATCAAGTCTCCCCTCAGCCCTCCTTGCTCCAGAGAAAATAATCCAAGTTTGTTTTAGCTGTTGGAGCTGCTGCCTCACAGTGCCAGAGACCTGGGTTCGATCCTGACTTTGGGTGCTGTCTGTGTGGAGTTTGCACATTCTTCCTGTGACTGCAGGTTTCTTCCCATATCCCGAAGACATGCAGGTTTGTATGTTAATCAGCCTCTGTAAATTCCCCCTAATGTGTAGGAAATTGGAATACACAGAACCAGTGTGCACAGGTAATCGATGTTCGGCATGGACTCAGTGGGCCGAAGGACCAGGTTTCATGCTGTATCTATAAACTAAATATGGTGAGGTACATAAACAATGAAAATCGTGTTTGGAGCAACATCACAAGCACATGGTCTCAGAAAACACACAAAAATATAATTTATATTAAAACTATACATAAATTACATGTAAATTCCACAAGATGGAGAAAAAAAACCGGTTGTGTAAAAGAACCAAGACAGTAGTGCAAAAGGGGAACAAGTCCGTTGAAATGCAAAGAGGTGACCGATATTATTTTATTGCTGGGGGTGTGCTCGGATAGATGGTGGCTTCTTGGGCCAGTGCCTCATGTAGATGCTTCTGATGCTAGGAAGGGCTGTGCCCATGGTGAACTAGGCTGAGTCCTCCAATTTCTGCAGCCTCTTGCATAAGAACTGCAGTACCAGGCCATGATGCAACCAGTCACAATACTATCTGGGGTGCATCTGTAGAAGTTTGTTAGCGTTGTCAGTGACATGCTGTATCTCTAAAATTCCAAGAAGTAGAGCGCTGGTGTGCATTCTTCATGGTTACACCATTGCGCTAGGCCCAGGACAGGCCATCTGAGATGTCAACACCCAAGAATTTGAAGCTGTTAGCTCTCTCCACTTCCAACCCACCAATGAAAACTGGCACAGTCTCCTGACTTCCCCTTGCTGAAGTCAGCAACTAGTTTCTTGGTTTAGTTGAGCTTGGGTGAGAGGTTGTTCTTAAGGCATCAATCAACCAAGTATTCTCTCTCTCTCCAGCCATGATTCTGCCAACAACAGTGGTGTTCTTGGCAAATTTGTAGATGGCATTGAAGCTATCTTTAACCATACAGTCTTAGATGTGAAGAGAGTAGAGCAGGAGACTACGTATACATATTGCATGTATTTGTAAGGTGCACTTGTGTTGAATGTCAGTGAGATGTTACTGATCCACACTGACTGAGGTCAGCTGATGAGGATGTCACAAAACCAGTTGCAGAGGAAGACACAGAGGTCCAGGTCTCCATTGAGACCCCTGGTCTAAAACCTTATCACTTGAATCCAGAGGTTATAATATCTGGCACATAAAAAAACATTGCATAACTGGAATTCTGGCCACAGAGATACCAAGAGTAACCACTGCTGCTTGAGAGAGTGCAGTGGAATATTTTCCACACACCTCGGAACGCTAGTGAGGCCTCAGCTTAATGTTGTATTCAGAGGGTATTCAAAGGGTACATCCATGCATTTTCCAAAACCCAGGGTCTGTCTTGAATTATATTTAAGTTGCAATGAGAGTTGGACCTCCCACAACTGACTTGCATTTAAGAGATTCAGCCACTGAATCAGAGCCTGCACCCATGACTGCCCACCCATTGTTGTCTGGCTTTATTATAAATGCCTAGCATTCAGAATGTGTTCCTAGGTGTGGGAGTGATGACTGAATCAGGTCTGAAAGGGGTCTACATCATTGAATCATATGTAAAGAGATATGTTGCTGAGTGATATTTTTTTCCAATAACATCAACCTACCAGGGAATGGGCCGCACTGTACTCCATCTACTGGGTACGGGCCAGACTGTGACTCCCCGTGCTGGGAATGGGTCAGACCGAGAATCATACTCCTCGGGAATGTGTCAGACTGTGACTTACCCTACTGTAAAGAGAATAGAGTAGGAGACTAGGTACGCAGCTGTGAGGTATACGTGTGTTGAAGGTCAGTGAAATGTTACCGATCCACAGTGACCGAGGTCTGCTGATGAGATGTCAAGAAACCAGTTGCAGAGGAAGACACAGGGGTCCAGGTCTACATTGAGACCCCTGGTCTAAAATCATTGAGAATAGATCAGACCATGACTCTACCTATTGGGAAATGGGTCAGGCTGTGACTACCCTACTGGGGAATGGGTCAGACTGTGACTACCCTACTGGGGAATGGGCCAGACTGTGACTACCCTACTGGGGAATGGGCCAGACTGTGACTACCCTATTGGGAAATGGGTCAGGCTGTGACTACCCTACTGGGGAATGGGTCAGACCGTGACTACCCTACTGTGGAATGGGTCAGACCGTGACTACCCTACTGGGGAATGGGCCAGACCGTGACTACCCTACTGGGGAATGGGTCAGACTGACTATCCTAATGGGAAATGGATCAGACTGTGACTCATAGAACTTGCCCACACCTGCTAACCTGTCCCATTCTCACTAGTCCCACTTGCCTGCATTTGGCCCATATTCCTTTAAACCTATCCTAACCATGTACCTGTCTAAATTTTTCTTAAATGTTGCGATTGTAGCGGCTTCAGCTACCTCCTGCAGTTTGTTCCATATACCCACCACCTTTTGTGTAAAACAAAAAAGTTACCCCTCAGGTTCCTATTAAATCTCCTCCCCCCCCCCCCCTCAAGTCCTGGCAATATCCTCGTAAATCTTCTCGGCATCTTTTCCAGCGTGATAACACCTTTCCTCTAACATGGTGTCCAAAACTGAACACAATACTCTAAATGTGGCCGCACAAATGTCTGATATAAGTGCAACATGACCTTGCAACTTCAATACTCAATACTCTGACTGATGTGCTGATCCTTTTTGAGCACCCTATTTACCTATGATGCCACTTTCAAGGAAATATGTACCAACACTCCTAGATCCCTTTGCTTTACAACACTCCCCAGAGCCCTACCATTCACTGTGTAGGTCCTGACCTGTCCATATTAGATTTCCCAAAATACAACACCTCGCATTTCTCTGTGTTAAATTCCATCAACCATTCCTCCGCTCACCTGCCAAACCGATCAAGATCCTGTTGCAATTTTTGACAACCATCTGCACTATCTACAATATCACTTACTTTAGTGCCATCTGCAAACTTGCTAATCATGCTATGATGCTTAGCAGGTAGGAAGACTGTTGAGGTTCTGTGGATGGCACGGGTATTGTCAAGCATCATCAGAGTGTTGAGCTCAAGGTTACTTCCTCTGCAGTTTCCCTTAACCGCTGCCTGAAGATGATTGCTACCCAAGCCTTCTTTTTTGACAGCCAGGTCATGTGCAGGTGCCCTTCAGAAACCACCTTCATTGGGCTTGGATTTTCTGCCTGGGCAAAAAGCCATGGATTCTTTTGTCTCCCAGGGCTTCGTCCCCAAGCAAGAGCGTCAGACAAGTCTTCAGAGGCCTCAACTCTAGAAGCATACTGTTCTTCTCAGCAGGTGAATGTGCATAACAGCTTCTTTTCCAGAAATAAGACTCCATTTTACATTGGATGCAAGCTGAGGAGGTTATCTTTCATGCTCTGGAGTTCAGAAGAATGAGGAGAGATTTCACTGAAAATATACAATGCCGAGAAGGCATGACAGGGTGGATGCTGAGATGTTTAAATGAGTGGGAGAATTTCAACTGAGGAGACATAGTTACGAGATTAGAGGGAGATCATTTAGAAGCACGCAAGAAGTACTACTTTCAGAGGATGGTAAATCTCTTGAATAATCTATTCCAGAGGAATGTGGAGGCTAGATCTATGGGGTACTTAAAGAAGAAGTAGATACCTTTGCAAAAGATTAATGAATTGAGAACTTAGTAGAACAGACACAGAGGAGGAGATGTTTTTCACCATGTTGGGGTTTTTCCTAGGCCCCTGGCTGGTTGGCATTCACAGCTCTGCCACTGATTGAACATTGTGCATGTTGCTGCTGTGGTTACAACTGAAGAATCCTCCATAGTTGGCTGTGAACATCTCTGCCATCAATGTTCACCCTTTTGTTGCTGTGGATGGTGAGGATACACCTGGCTTTCTCTGATCATAAGCTTGTTTAAAGGCATGCCTTGATATGTTTGATCTTCCACCCACATAAACAACCCACTCTGTATTTACCCAATAAAATGTTCCTTGAGTGAATTAACTTTATTACATTAGTTAAAGTGGTACTTTTGCTGAAAGCTTTAATCTTGATTCATCAAAATCTTTGAATGTTTAATGTTGCTAAATTGAAGTCTCACCTTACATCCTGCCTTTGCTCACCTGCTTCAAACTATCTAATATTTGTATTTTTAAATGAATTGTTAATGTTTTAATGCATGTGATTTTATTTGCAGAAGTGTTAAAATTTAGTTTTTACACCTTTTACATTGCTTAAATGTGTTGTTAAACTTATAGCTATTTTATTCATTGCATTAGATGATATAGCTTTGGTACTTTAAGGGTCGAGACCCTTCTGTCTCAACCCGAAGCGTCACCTATTCTTTTCTCCGGAGATGCTGTCTGACCCTCTGAGTTACTCCAGCTTTTTGTGTCTAGCTTCGGTTTAAACCGGCATCTGCAGTTCCTTCCTACACATGTGGTAATTTAAGTGTGGACCAGTTCAATTTATAAGGGGTAAAATATGTTTTGAGTTTTGAAATAAAAACAGTGTAACCCTTGCGTTCCATCTCTCTCTGTCCCTCCCCCACCTTAATTCTCCTACTAGTTTCACTGTCCTCCTGTTTAATTTAATTGTTTGTAAGCCTCTGTCACCTTGCCCTCATCCAACAATGAACCATTCTACATTTCCTTGATCAGCATGTGCTTTGATCTGTTCTTTTCACATCTTACATCTTCTTTGTACTCTTCCGTATCTCGTTTCCTTTTCCCCTGACTCTCAGTCAAAGGAAGGGTCTCAACCCAAACCGTCATCCGTTCCTTATCTCCAGAGATGCTGCCCATCCCACTGAGTTACTCCAGCATTTTATGTCTATCTACAACATTAAAAAAGGCCAGGCAGCATTAGTGGAAACTGCTACAGATGCAACCTATCCTGCTGAGTGTTCCTTGCAGCTTCTGCTTTTACTTCAAATGTTCTGCAGTTTTCATTTCACTTTCCTGATGCTGAATTTTCATTGGGTGAGCTGCAATGACACTGTGCTCTCTCACTGGCTAAGAGAATGAAATCAAGATGGCTGTGGTTAGCAAGCAGACAGCAGCCATTAAAAGTTGGTAAGTTTTAATGCTTTTTTTTCTTATTTGTTTTGTATTTTATAGTATCTTCTGGGCCTGAATGCTCTGCCAAGTTTACACTCTGTTGGTGATGCTAAGTGTACCACTGTATTCAAGGAGGCAGAAGATAGCTTCTGCCATGTCCCTTTGGCTTTCCTCAGTGATGAGGCCAGAGAACCCTATGGATACAATCCTTATAAGTCCAGAAGTCATAGGAGCAGAAGTAGGCCATCCAGTGCATCTGGTCTACTTTGCCAGGCAATTATGGGTGATCTTCCTTTCCCTCCCAACCCCATTATCCTGCCTTCTTTCCAAATCCTTGACACCCTTTCTAATCAAGAATCTGTCAACATCTGTCTTAAAATTACCCAATCCTTACATTGGTTGAAGACAGTGCGGCCTGAACAAATGCCCCAACAATTTATTATTGTATTCAATTTTGTGATACCTTCTTTGTACTACAGAAAGCAGAGACAATGGCTGTTTATATTTTTGTTGGATTGTAGTTTACAAAATGGCTGCCCCATTTGGCCACGTTACGAAGGCTTTGCTTTATACCATGCAATGCAGTAAATCTCTGATAATCTGGCCCCCTTAGGACTTTGTTGGTACTCAAATGACATTTTTTTTCTGGAATACTGGATATTATGTCCATTTATATGTCAACACTTTTTTTGGGGATGTTGCACAGTAGCATAATAACTCTTTCAATGAACTGGGTAAATTTAAAGGTCACATAGGAAAACAGCCTGGTTGCATTCAGAGTGAATGTGGGAATGAAGCCCCAGTGAATTCAAAGTGAATGTGCGAATGAAGCCCTGGTGAACCCAAAGTGAATGTGCGAATGAGGGGCCTGGTAAATTCAAAGTGAGTGTGGGAATGGAGCCCTGGTGAATTCAATGTGAGTGTGCGAATGGAGCCCTGGTGAATTCAATGTGAGTGTGCGAATGGAGCCCTGGTGAATTCAATGCGAGTGTGGGAATGGAGCCCTGGTGAATTCAATGCGAGTGTGTGAATGGAGCCCTGGTGAATTCAATGTGAGTGTGTGAATGGAGCCCTGGTGAATTCAATGCGAGTGTGGGAATGGAGCCCTGGTGAATTCAGTGTGAGACTGGGGGGGGGGGGAATTCAATATGAAAGATACATCTTCTGGATGCGCTGGGATGCATCCTCAGTGATGTGACCTGGGGTCAATGGGTGTTTCGGGTCTCACAACGTCAGACACCCTCGCCCAGGCGACCCGGCCGGGGTTGATCAGACCTCGACTTGCGTCCCAGCAGCAACCGCCCACGGATCAGCCCTCTTAATCCAATGGCTTTCTCTGCGGCTTTGCTTGCGGATTGAATGGCCCTCTTCTTTGCCAGCCCCGTAATGCCCAATTGATTGAGGACTTTGCAGGGTGAGCATCCTGCAAAGCCTCTACAGCCCACCTCTATGGGTTCATAGCATGTCTTCCAGCCTCAGTCCTGGCACATCTCTACCAGTTCCTGTTACTTTGCGTGTTTCCTCTCATTAGCTTCTTGAATAAGCTCTTCCCAGGGCACTGCAGCATGGAAAAGGACCTGGTGAGATTGAACATAACCTAGTGAGCCAGGTGCTAAACAGAAAAATGGGAGGTAATTGGTGCTTTGCGGTACATATAAATGATTTTAGGTGCTCTCATAATGAGTGGTAAGCAACATCAAGAATGACAAAAGGACACAAAATTCTGGAGTAATTCAGCAGGTCAAGCAGCATCATTTCATTGTGAAGGTTACTGTATGTGTGGGAGGTGATTGTAGCAGTGGAATAAGCTGGACACCTGGAGTGTCTTGGCAGAAACTGTGGTGAGGTTGGGCCCTTTACTTAACGTTGAGCCTGTTAAGACTTGCCGCAGTGTTACTGTATGCCTTGCATGCACAATAAAGAGCTCTCAAATGAGTGTCTTATACCCTCTTGCTGTCACTGAGAGTGCTTGCAGCCTTTGTCTATTCACCCGTCAGTGCAAGGAATGCTGGCAACAAGTCTGATCTGTTGTCATCTCAACTGGAAGCACAAAATGTTGTCACCCCTGAAGTCACTTATTTTTTAGGTCATCCACAAGCACACTACATATGTGGTATAACTGTGAAGCTCGGTGATGCGAGTGTTGTTGGCAAATGTGGTCGACACTTTGTGAACTATAAAATCTGACAAAAAGGGGAAAAGGATAGATAGATATTTAGTCTGCCTTGAGCAAGAAACAAACTGCTTGAGGACCTCATCGGGTCAAGCATAATCTGTGGAGGGAAATGGACAGACACGGCTTTGGCTTAGGACCCTTCTACAGGGTACTTGGTATTTAGTCTGTGATTCTGCTTGAAAAACAATGGATCTAATAAAATCTCGGGTCCATAATATTGTACCATCACCAGCGTTTCAGTGTGTTTTGGTTTTGGAGCTTACCTCAGAAATCCTATCTGCCTGGTTAAACTCGCCTGCAAGTAGTTACTAGCTCTGACTGTTCTCTTGAATCCTGGCCTCCTCAGCACAGCATCCTCACCCATAATACACAATATCCATATCCAAACCCAACAAGGCAGCAGTTGCACAAATTGTTTTGATTGAGTTTGTCCAGATGTATCTCACGGTACCAGACCAACAAACATATTAGTCCCAATGAAGGATGTGAAATGTTTCTCCCTCGTTGGATGCTGCTTGTCCTCCGAGTATCCTCAGTACCTATTGTTTTAATTGAAGGTATCAGTCCTGTGGCTGTGATAACATTGTTCCAGATTGCACAGCTGTGTATAAACCAGATCTAGCTTTAGTTAGTTATTTAGTTTATTGTCACGTGTACTGAGGTATAGTGAAAAACTTTTGTTGCAAGCTAACCAGTCAGCGGAAAGACAAGACATGATCACAATCAAGCCATCCACCGTGTACAGATACATGATAAAGGGAATAACATGAATAATGTTTAGTGCAAGATAAAGCCAGCAAAGTCAGATCAAAGATAGTCAGAGGGTCTCCAATGAGGTTCTTAGTAGTTTTGTGACCATTCTTTTGATGAGATGTTAAACTCATGAAATTTTGCTTGTGTTTGGTTGAGAAAGGCAGTGATTTAATGGCCTGTGCAAAAAACATGACTGTAAATAGTTTATTGGTTGATTTACAATGTTTAGTTAGTTAATATTCTCTAAATTTTGTAATCAAACTTGTAATTCCACTTATTTTTCTAAAACACACATGCACAGCTAATAATAATTGTGTATGGATTTTAAGCTGAACAAATGCAGTGTGAAATTTGCGAAATATTTTATAAACTCCCAATGATGAGAGTATAAATTATTCCAGAAATACTAATTTGTTATCCCTTAGTTCAAAAAATCACCTGCAGCTTTTACTGCATCCTTCAATAAAACGGTAGGGCCCGTGTTGCCACTGTTAATTAAACTTTCATCTCGTCTTCTCAAATTTGTTCTTAGCTGCATTATTTAAAAATTATCTTACAAATTCATGAGGCATCATTAAGCAATTTAAGTTTGAACCCTCAAGCTGTGTCTTGCCTCGCTTCCAGAGAGCAAAACACGCAACACCGCTGGAATAAGCAGAGGAAATGTAAATTCCCCAGGATGCAGTGATACAGGATTCCCTAGCTTCAATTTTGTTTTCAAGGGAAATGTTATGCTTTAAATCCCAAGCCGCAAATGCACCAAAAATGATTTTAACTTCGGAACTAATTTGGTTCTCCTATGAAAGCCATGAGTGATTTTTACACTTGCCAAGCTCAAAGGTAGCATGTTCTATAAATCCATAATTCCAAGAAGAAAACTGCTCCCTCCGTAAAGCCAAGCTTTGCCTGCTGGCTGCGTCTTATATTCATAATTTATAGCTCTCCCAAGGCGAATGAATCCCAGGGGAATATTTCCCAATATCAATGGGATTATCATTTCACAGCTCGCTTCGTCAATGATCCCAGGTTCACAAAGGGTCACAAATCTGGTCAGGCCTGTGCACAACTCCCACTCTGTGGGAGAAAAACAACATGCTTTTTGTTCCTTCAGGTACTGGTCCTTCCTGCTGGGAGAGGCCAAGACTATGGGTGGTGATATCAAGTTAGCGTATCAAATGTGCAGGCTTTGGAGCTTACCTCAGAAATCCTATCTGCCTGGTTAAACTCGCCTGCAAGTAGTTACTAGCTCTGACTGTTCTCTTGAATCCTGGCCTCCTCAGCACAGCATCCTCACCCATAATACACAATATCCATATCCAAACCCAACAAGGCAGCAGTTGCACAAATTGTTTTGATTGAGTTTGTCCAGATGTATCTCATGGTACCAGACCAACAAACATATTAGTCCCAATGAAGGATGTGAAATGTTTCTCCCTCGTTGGATGCTGCTTGTCCTCCGAGTATCCTCAGTACCTATTGTTTTAATTGAAGTTATCAGTCCTGTGGCTGTGATAACATTGTTCCAGATTGCACAGCTGTGTATAAACCAGATCTAGCTTTAGTTAGTTATTTAGTTTATTGTCACGTGTACTGAGGTATAGTGAAAAACTTTTGTTGCAAGCTAACCAGTCAGCGGAAAGACAAGACATGATCACAATCAAGCCATCCACCGTGTACAGATACATGATAAAGGGAATAACATGAATAATGTTTAGTGCAAGATAAAGCCAGCAAAGTCAGATCAAAGATAGTCAGAGGGTCTCCAATGAGGTTCTTAGTAGTTCAGGATTGCTCTCTAGTTGTTCTAGGATTGTTCAGTTACCTGATAACAGCTGGGAAGAAACTGTCCCTGGATCTGGAGGTGTGCATTTTCACACATCTGTACCTTTCGTAGTACAACATTTTCTCTTTTTCCATGGCTAACTGATCTTCAAGGGCCAAGTGCCAGCCAGAAACATCTTGACTACTTTATACTACTTTTGATGTTCGCTTCTACTTTCCGCAGAGTGTACTTGATGTCCAGTAACACTTTGCCCTCACTGGAGTTTGCTAATGTGACACATTTGATGAGTCTGCAAATGAGGCTATGGCATTGAAAAAACAACCAATTCTTTAGCTCTGAAGTTGAGTGTGTGTTGGTAGGAATTGCAGATGCTGGTTTAAACCGAAGATAGAAAAAGCTGGAGTAACTCAGCGGGACAGGCAGCATCCCTGGAGAGAAGGAATGGGTGACGTTTCAGGTTGTGACCCTTCTTGAGTGTTCGTGGGAATTCCTTATTTTTAATTATCAGAAGCCCTTCACAAGCAGCTTTACCACAATGTCATGTTTCTGTTGAATGCATGAGAAATGCTCTGACTTGCCCACTAATGGCTCTTTGTATGAAATTGTGCTTGAAAATCAGCCAAGAAGAAGGCAATGGAGTTTATGATTGTATCTGTGATGATAACCACAAGGAATCTTGAAAGAAATATGAGCCTGTACAACGTCTGCATTGTTGTCTGAGAAATCATTCAAACTGGGAGCTGGGGAATATTTGGTGAAGCGACATCCAGGTGCTCAGCCGCAAGAGAGACTGTACACACATTGTAGAATGAAGGAGTCAACTGATACACTTCGTGTTATCAGTGTACATGGTATATCAGTTAGCAAATCATGAAGTGGGCTCAGTATTTCAATAATTAAAATGTGGGATGCAGCTGCTGAGGCTTGTGAAACTCATTTCAACATGAGCTTCACAGGTGCACAGGCAACAGTAAGGATGTCCTGTGCAAAGCGAGGGAAGAGAGGGAATCTATGAGACACATGGATAGGGTAGAGAGCCAGAGCCTTTATTCCCTGGGTGGCAATCTCCTACACTAGAGGGCATAGCTATATGGTGAGAGGAGGAAAGTTTAATGGCGATATGAAAGATACATTTTTTACACAGAGAGTGGTGGGGGCCTGGAACGCATTGCCAGGGATGGTGGTGGAGGTAGTTATGATAGTGGTGTTTGGGAGGCTTTTAGCTAGGCACATGATCCTCCATACTGGTGCTCCACCTTCTACACTCCTTATAGACTCACGACTGTGCAGCCAAATGCCAATTCAATCCAATTTACGAATTTGCAGACAATGTCACTGTTGCGGGCCAGATATCAAATAATGATGAGACAGAGTCCAGGAAGGAGATTAAGTACCTTGTAAATTGGTGCCGAGATAACAACCTCTCCCTCAATGTCAGCAAAACAAGGAAGATTGCAATCGACTTCAGGAAGCAACTTATACACACACTCTGGTATATATTGAGGGTGCTGAAGTAGAGATTGTTGGAAGCTTTAAGTTCTTGGGAATAAATATCACTGACAATTCATCCCAGACCTGCCATATCAAAGCAACAGCTAAGAAAGCACACCAATGCCTCTACTTCTTTAGAAGGGTTAGGGATTTCGGCATGTCCTCAACAACCCTCAGCAACCTCCATAGATCGCCTCGTAAAAAGCATTTTATTGGGATGCATCACAGCATGGTTTGGGAATGGCTTTTATGTAGAGTCTTTTCTTTGACTGAATTGCTTGTGACAGAACGCTTTTCATTGTTCTGTGGTACATGTGACAATAATAAACTGTGCAGGGAATAGAGGGATATGGATCATGTACAAGCACATGAGATCAGTTTAAATAGGCATCATGTTTGGCACAAACATTGTGGGCCGAAGGGCCTGTTCCTGTGCTGTACTGTTGTAGAAGGGTCTCGACCCGAAACGTCACCCATTCCTTCTCTCCCGAGATGCTGCCCGACTTGCTGAGTTACTCCAGCATTTTGTGAATAAATCGATTTGTACCAGCATCTGCAGTTATTTTCTTATACTGTACTGTTCTATGTTCTAATGAAAGCTATGGTATAAACAAGCCCTGTTTGAATTGTTATTCATATTTACAAATACTTTTCTTTCCTAAGGAAAAACAAAGTGTTCCTATTTTCGCTCTTGCTGTCAGGTCACTCGGGTTCATTATAAAAAGCAAAACAGTGTGCTGATGAAACTCAGTGGGTTCGGCAGCATCTGTTATAAAAAGTGTGTTGTTTTCAAGGTATATGCTAAATGGTTTATCCAAGGATCACGGGGAGACACAGGATTGAAACAGGCCCTTTGGCTCACCGAGGTTTCACTGACCATTAACCACACGTTTACACTGATCCTACCCTAATCTAATCCAAATTTATTCTCTCCAAATCCCCTCAGATTCTACCACACACCATAAGCAATTTACAGCAGCTAATTAACCTACCAGCTCGCATGTGGGATGTGTGGGGGAAACTGGAACATCTGGAGTAAACGCATGCGGTCATAGGGAGAACATGCAAACTCCACACAGACAGCGCCCTAGGTTAGGATTGAACTTGGGTCCCTAGTGCTGTGAGGCAGTGGCTCTACCAGATGCACCACTGTGTTGTCATAGATACATAGAACATAGAAACATAGAAAATAGGTGCAGGAGGACCCCTTCGTGCCAGCACCGCCATTCATTGTGATCATAGCTGATCATCCACAATCAGTAACCTGTGCCCAACTTCTCCCATATCCCTTGATTCCACTAGCCCCTAGAGCTCTATCTAACTCTCTCTTAAATTCATCCAGTGATTTGGCCTGCACTGCCCTCTGTGGCAGAGAATTCCCCAAATTCACAACTCTCTGGGTGAAAAAGTTCCTTCTCACCTCAGTTTTAAATGGCCTCCCCTTTATTCTAAGAATGTGGGTCCAGGTTCTGGACTCGCCCAACATTGGGAACATTTTTCCTGCATCTAGCTTGTCCAGTCCTTTTATAATTTTATATGTCTCTATAAGATCCCCTCTCATCCTTCTAAACTCCTTTGATTGGATGTTCCAATGTGGCAAGATAAACAAAGTTTACAACCCAAATGCTTGGTTTGTCAGTCTAGCAAAGATACATCAACTTTTTGTAATGATAGTCTGGGTTGCATCCACAACTCTCTACATTTGTTTGCAGTATTGGGCAGAGCAGTTAACAAACCAATCTGAGATACATCCCAAGGTTGAGAGGAGATCTGCTCGAAGTATACACAATTATGGGAAACATAGATAGGATAAACAGTCAGCCTTTTTCTCAGGGTGGAAATGTCAAAGACTAGAGGCATATCTTTAACGTGAAAGGGGCAAAGTTTAAAAGAGTTGCGCTGGTCAAGTCTTTTTACGTCCGAGTTTGGTGGGTGCCTGGATTACTCTGCCAGGGGTGATGGTGGAGGCAGATAAGATAAGAGTCATTTAAGAGTCTTTTAACTCTCAAAACCAGTGATCCCCACCGATGCATTCTCAGTCCCTTACTATACCCCCTATACACTCATGACTGTGCAGACAAATTCTGCTCGATCTCCATTTACATGTTTGCAGATGACGCCATCAGCATGGGTGGCATTTTGAACAATGATGAGACTCAGTATAGAAAGGAGATAGAGAGCTTGGTAACATGATGTCAAGACAAAAACATATCCCTCATTGTCAGCAAAACAAAGGAGCTAGTCAATAACTTCAGGAAGTGGGGTGGGATACACACTTCAGTCAGCATCAGTGGTGCTGAAGTGGAATTATGTAGAACATAGAATAATACAGCACAGGTGTATAGCCTTTGGTGCATGATGCCTGTGCCGAACATGATGCCAAGATAAACTAATCTCATCTGCCTGCACATGATCCATGTCCCTTCTCCCTCTGTGCATATCCATGTGCCAGTCTAAAAGCCTTTTAAATGCCACTGTTAAATCTGCCTCCACCACCACCCCTGGCAGCGTGCTCCAGACACCCACCACCTTCCGTGTGTAAAAAAACTACCTTGTACTGCATATCCTCTAACCTTTGCCCCCCTCAACTTAAAAACAAATATAAATATTTATTAAGTTTACAAAGTCATGGTTACATAGTGACTGGAATTTGTGAGTTAAATATTCAGAGAAATGTAACTTTTAGAAGAGATAAGCAAAATGGAATGGGAGGTGTGGTACCCCTGATTGTCAAAGAATGGATAAAAGAATGCACCAGAGAATTGTTTTAAAGAACGCAGCAGTGAGAAATGATCTTGGTTCAGAAACACAAGTAGAATCAATTAAGGTGCAAATGAGAAATATCATGTGGCAAAACACATTGGTAGAAGCAATTGATAGGTCGTGCAATGTGTTTCATAGTGTAAATCCTGAAATTAGAGGTGCAAGTAACAAGGGTATTACAACCATGGAGGACTTGACACAGACTAAGAAACAGGGATAATTGTATGGATTGTGCAAGAGATGTTTTTGTTAGATCAGTACCTGGAGGAACAAATAAGAGACTGTGCAATCAGAAATGGTTTATTTGTAATTTGGTAAGGAAGGGGCCCAGGGGAAGGGATAATTATATATCAAGCTTGAAAGTGACTTAATTCAATCTGAATCCCTGGTCTTAAATATAAATAAAGGAAGAAAATTGTCATTCTTCCAAACAAAATGTGTAATTATCCCACCTTTCTGCATTGAATTTCCTCGACTGTATCTGCCCAACCTCTCTACATCCTCCAAGTCTATTATTATCTTCTATGGGTTTACTTCAAGTTTTGAGCAAACTTCCGATTATGGAACTGTACTACATACCCTAGAATCCAAATCATTAGTCTTTGTCAAAAAATCAGCAGTTGCTCTGGAACTGAACCCAGGAGAATTGCCGTCTGTGTCCCTGTGCCCCTGCATAAAAATAGCCCTTCACTGTAACTGATTTCAATTTTTTTTAAATCTGCTGCTGTTTCACTTCGATGCCATGAATTTTGGTTCTGCTAACAACCAAAGACCAAGCTTTGTCAAACATCTTTCAACAGACCTTTTATATACATCAAATATTCTCCCCTCCACTCTCTCGGATATCATTAAAATATTCAATTGTTAATCAGTTTGCCCTTTGTAAATCTGTGCATCCCCACTTTATTAGTGGCCTACTCTCTCTAGCTCATTGGCCTGAATGAATGGCTTGCAGTTGTTGGGTCTATCTCCTTGTTTCTGAACAAGGTTGTAACATTTGCAATCCTTGCTCTCCAGCATCACCTTCGTACATCAGAGTCACAGTTGTACAGCATAGAAACAGGCCCTCCAACCCCCAACAATATGCCCATCGACACTACTCCCACTTGCCTGCACTAATTCCAAATCCCTCTACACCCTGCTTTTCAAAAACCTGTGCCGATGCCTTTTAAATGTTGTCACTGTTCCTGCCTCCACCACTTACTCTGGCAGCTCATTCCAGAAGCCAACTTATATTCTGTATGATAAATTTACCCCTTTTTAAATCTTCCTCTCACTTTTTTTTTTCCCATTGGAACCTAATCAGATGTACAGCACTTTGGTCAACGTGGGTTGTTTTTAAATGTGCTATACAAATAAAATTGACTTGACTTGACTTGACTTAACAGATCCCTTTTTAAATCTTCCTCTCACCTTAAATCTATGCATACTAGTTTCAGATACCCCTACCTGTCTGGCAATCGATCCTATCTATGTCGCTCAGATTCCCATCTCGTGTCCCTCTCAGCTTTCTTTACACCAGGGAAAACAGATCTATCTTATCCAATCTGCCCTGATAATGCAAGGCCTCCAGTCCAGATTACATCCTGTTAAATCTTTTCCGCAACCTCTCCAGTTTATTTGCATCTTTCCCACAGTGTGGCAACCACACAGTACTCCATGTACAGCCTGATTGGCATTTTGTATAATTATAAAATGATGTCCCAACTCTTGTACTTATTGCTTTGGCTGACAAAGGCAAACATGCCTTGTGCTGCACCCCCCACCCCACCCCCCGACACCTGTGATCCCATTTTCAGGAAACTATGTACTTGTACCTAATGTCTCTCTGTTCAACAACACGCTCCAGGGCCCTGCCATTTACTGTGTATGTTCTGCCCTGGTTTAACCACAAAATGCACCACTTCAGTCTGAGTTAAATCCCATGCCAATCTTGAGTTAAATCCCATCTGCCAATCCTATGTCTGAGTTAAATCCCATCTGCCAATCCTATGCCCATTTTCCCACTTGTTTAAAATCCTATTGTATCCTGAGGCAACCTTATTCAATGTGCACTATTTCCACCATTTATTCATTCACTTAGATGTAGATCTCACTGGCAGATCAGCTTTATTGTCCGACCCTGCCTGCTACTGAGAAGGTGGGAGTGAGTCACCTCATACCACTGAAGCCACTCCAGTGAAGGTTTTCCCATGATTTTTGTGGAGAGTGAGTTCTAGTATATAAACCCCACAGCAATGTAGGTCCGACATTGCATTTCCAAGTCAGGATGGTGTGCAACTTGGAGGGGAACCAACCCTTGTCCTTCTTGGTGGTAAAGTCTACAGGTTTGAGAGGTACAGTTGGAGTAGCCCGGGTAAATAACTACAGTGTACTTTGTAGACAGCAAGCATTGCAGTCATATCCAAGTTCATGAGTTAGAGCAGGTTTGGAAGTGAAACCTATTCGTCACTTTAATAAATTATTAAATGTAAGACATTTAAAGACTATTACAATTGAAAAAAATAAATATAAATGATTTTTAATTATTTAAAAAACCCTAACCCTAATGCAAATAATTAAATACAAATTTAAGCAGGATAACTTAGTGTCTTGCTCCTTTTCCTGTTAACCTACAATCCCCAGAGAAATCACAGGGTCAGAGATTCTGGCCTGTCATGGGATCAGAGGAGTTACACCAAGTTTTGGATCCACCACTGGACTCCACCAAGCTGGCAGATTTGACCCCTTGTGGGATCTAAGACTGGCGGCCATTTAAATGGCTTAATACCACAAATTCTATTTGGCACTGTAGCACAGTCTGGTTGCAAGGACCTCATGTGAGCCATTTCAATGCTGTGTCAGGGAAGAAAGCTGGAGGAATCTTCAGTTTAGCGTTGATGCATGGAAACAGGCCCTTTGGCCCACCAAGTCCACGACGATCATTGATCACATGTTCACGCTAGTTCTATGTTATCCCACCTTCGTGTCCTAAACACTGGGGGCAATTTACAGAAGCCAATTAACCTACAAACCTGCATGTCTTTGGGATGTGGAAGGAAACCAGAGCACCCAGAGGAAATTCACGCAGCCACAGGGAGAACATGCAAACTCCACACAGATATCACTCGAGGTCAGTATCGAACCCGTGACTTTAATTTAATTTATTTATTTGCATGGCGTGCACATTGTTGGCAATGTCAACATTTATTGCCCACTCCCAATTGTCCCTGAATGAAGGGGGTGGTTAAGAAACAACCACATTAGTGATCCAGGAGTCACGCCTAGGCTAGACTGGGTGAGGATGGTGGATCTCATTCACCGGTGATCTCGAGGAAAGCGGATGGGCTTTTATCACAATCTGGTCGTCTCATGGACGTTGTTGCTGTGAATCGTTGTTTGCTGCTGTATTGGCTTAGTAACTTGAATTTAAATCACTCCTCTGCCACGGTGGTTGTAAATTCATTTCTATAGATTGGGATTCCAGAGCTCTGGCTGCTAGTAACTTAATCACTGTGCGAAATTGCCTGTAACCCCCCCCCCCCCCCAGCACTCTTCGTTCAGCAGTGTGGGTGTTGAGAACATTCTGGTGCTGCTGAAGATGGCGTGGAGGGAACACAACAGGGATGCTGCACAGGGAGAGGGATGGGAGACCAAGAGATTGAAGGGGATGGCCATCATAGGGGTGGGGACATTCTCCCACGTGATCAATTGTAGGGGTAATTGTGGGACTCGGTTGGGCCATAGATTTAGACAGAATGGTTGGAGACCTCCTGGAGATCAAGTGTTTGTTGGAGTACAGGACCAGTGGGAGGAGGAAACCACCGAGTTGGTGGAGAATTTCACCAGCATTGCAGGTCTCCTAAGTCCACACAACCGGAATATGATTGAGAATTGCCCAATGACTTATGCTTCCATGACGACATAGTCTAAACACATGGGCAATTATGTCATTGTCATAAAGCATGGAAACAGACTCTTTGGCCAAACTTGTCCGTGCCCCATCTAGCCTCATCTAAGTTAGTCCAATTTTATCACTTTTGGCCCATATCTCTCTAAACATTTCCTCGCCATCTACCTGTCCAAACATTTTTTAAATGTGAAACTGTTTGAAGAGATTGGCCCTCAGGTTCCTATTAAATCTTTTCCTTCTCACCTTTCAAACCTATGTTCTTGATTCCCTTTTCCTGGGAAAACGACTTAATGCATTCACCCTATCTATTTCCGTCATGATTTTATAGTCCTCTATAAGACCATCCCTCAACCTCCTGTGATCTAAGAAATAAAGTTCTTGCCTGCCCAATCTCATCCTGTAGGGTAGACCCTCAGCTTCCGGCAACATCCCTGTACATCTTCTCTGCACCCTTTCCAGCTTCATTACATTTTTCCTATAACACAGTGACCAAAACAGAACACAATTCTCCAAGTGTGGCCTCGCCAACGTTTTGTACATTTGTGACATAATGGCCCAACTTCCAGGTTCGAAAAGTCACTTTCGCTACCCCATCTACATCCAATACCACTTTCAGGGAACCATATACTCATGGTTCTAGATTCCTCTGCCCTATAATACTCCACGGGGCCCTACCATTCACTGTGAAGATGCTACCCTCGTTCAATTTGCTAAAATGCAATACCTCACACTTATCTGAATCCACCTGCCAAGCCTATGAAGATCCTGCTGTAATATTTGATAACCTTCACTGTCTACAATACCACCAATTTTTTGGTGTCATCTGCAAACTTACTAATCAAGCCTTGTACATTGTAGAAACAAAGAAATACAGCTGCTGGTTAATACACAAAAGGACAAAGTGCTGGAGTAACTCAGCAGGTCAGGCAGTATCTCTGAAGAACATGGATAAATGATGCTTTGGGTCTAGAATCTACTTCAGACTGACATTTCGGGTTGAGACGGGTCTGACGAAGGATCACCTATCCATGCTCTGCAGAGATGCTGTATAACCTGCTGCGTTACGACAGCACTTTGTGTCCTTTTATGTCTTGCACATTGGCATCCAAATCATTGATGTAAATGATAAACAGTAATGGGCCCAATGAGGCACACAGCACAGCGGTAGAGATACTGCCTCACAGCACCAGAGACCCGGGTTCGATCCTGTCCTCGGATGCTGTTTGTGTGGTGGGTGCACGTTCTACCTGTGACCATGTGGGTTTCCTCTGGGTGCTTGGTTTCCTCCCACATTCCAAAGAAGTGTGGGTTTGTAGGTTAATTGGCTTCTGTAAATTGTACCTAGTGTGTAGGATAACACAGAACAAGCGACAACGAGTGACCCATGGTTGGTACGGACGCAGTGGGCCAGAGGGCCTGTTTGCACGCTGTATCTCTAAACTAAACAAAAAATACTAAACACTAGTTACTGGCCTCCAGTCTGAAAAACAACCCTCCACCACCACCCTCTGCTCCCTACCATGAAGCCAATTCTGTATCCAGTTAGCTAGGTCTGCTTGGATCCCATGCAATCTAACCTTCCAGAGCAGCCTACCATGGAGAACTTTAAGAGAAGCCATCATCGTCATCATCATCATCATATATATACAGCCGGAAACAGGCCTTTTCGGCCCACCAAGTCCGTGCCGCCCAGTGATCCCCGTACATTAACACTATCCTACACCCACTAGGGACAATTTTTACATTTACCCAGCCAATTAACCTACATACCTGTACGTCTTTGGAGAAGTTCATATAAGTCCGTAGAGTCCGAAGAAGGGTCTCTACGCGATATGTCATCCATTCCTTCTCTCCAGAGATGCTGCCTGTTCCATTGAGTTATTCCAGCATTTTGTGTCTATCTTCCATATGTACTATGTCCATGACCTTGCCTTCATCAAGCTTCTTGGTTATTTCTTCAAAATACTCAATCAAATTCATGTATTTCCAAACGCATGCATATGTTATTCCTCAGATTTATCTCCAGTAACTTTCCTACCACAGATGTTGGGCTTACTGGTCGATATGCCCCAGACTTTTATTTGCAGCCCTTCTTAAATAGTGGCAAAATATTAGCCACCCTCCAGTCTTCCCATACCTCACCCGTGTCTAACAATGATTCATATATCTCAGTCATCACATCCGTCCCCGAAATGGAAATTATTTTGGGATGCCGGAGGTAATGCACGACAGGAAGTACCTGGTCAAAGTTTCAGAGTCCTTTCAGAGTTCAAGGTCATTATCTGCTTCACTGATGGAAAATTGATTTTCAAATTGAAATTGCAATTGAAATTCTAGGCACATGCCTTTATTTGTATTTCATCATATGGGGGATCATCCTTGTGAACATGTGCAGTTTCTCACTAAGGCCCTAATCTCCTACTTATATTGTCAATTAACAGCATTATTGAGGCTTCCTGCACTTACTTTTGGCAAAGAGGTTGTTCGATTGGAAACTGCCAAGATTAGATATATCCTTTTTTATGGAGAGGGCTTATCAGGTAAATCTTTATCATTATAGCACAGATGCCAATACCTTGGCTGTCTTGGAACTAGTTAATCCAAGGGGCCGGTCTTTCTGTGGAGATTCCCAGCACTACAACCAACATGAGGTCATGGAGTCATAGAACAATACCATCTAGCAGCAGGCCACTTTGGCCCTTCTAGTCTGCCCAACGACGAAGCTGCCATTTTGACACTAATCCTATCCTAACCTATTTTGTTCGGCAACATCCCTTCGGCTCTCTCCCAGATTCCACCCGTCATCCACTCACCAGGTTCAATTTACGGTAGCAAATTAACCAGTCAACCTGTGCATTTGTAGGATGTGTGGAAAAAACAACAGAAGGATCTCTACACGGATAGCTCGAGAGATCAGGACTGAGTCCATGTCACTATGTGTATGAAGGTACTGCAGATGCTGGTTTACACTGAAGATAGACACAAAATGGGTAACGTTTCGGGTTGAGACCTGAAACATCAACCATTCCTTCTCTCCAGAGATGCTGCCTGTCCAGCTGAGTTATCCCAGCATTTTGTGTCCATCTCCCATGTCACTATGTTGTCTTTACTGTGCACCGCATGCTTGGACAGTTGTGTGGTAATGTCATCCTTAGGAGGAGACTGAAAATAACATCTACAAGCATTTCAGTCTTAATTCACACAGGTGCTAGGTTTCACACTGGTAAAGGAATTTGAATATTCATCTCATTTTCCCCTGCAGAATGTGCAGGAGCGACTTCTCTAACTTGCACTACCATTCAGAGTTTAGAGCAGGACAACTCAACAAGTAGTAAATCCTGAAAATGTTCATTGGGCCAGGCAGCAAGTATGGAGACAGAGTTAATGTTGGCTAGTGTCCTATGGTCTGAGAATGATTCCTGGAATTGTGTCATCGTTACACAGAGTGGCATTTCCAGTAACAAATGTATCGATCAATACAGTTACAGCTGACTAGGTTGTTCCATATAACAGCAGACATACAATAATCCTGCTTACTATTAAATTATACAAGTTATCATCCAGTTATCATCAGTTTGGCAGTGACTCAATGTGGCGACTGACCAGGTGACCCCTCAAACTGCAGCCCTATGTGGTGTTGTTTATGAGTGTGGAGCAGATACTTTACTGGATAGATAGAGGCCTGGACCTTTGTTCCAGGGACATGATCAAGGCAGCGTGACTATGGCCAAGAATTAAATAAATCGAGTATTCAGAAACAAAGTTCATTTTAGTTGCTCTGATCATGAAACTTCTGTATTGTTATAAAAAACATCTAGATCACTTATGTCCTGCTGCCAAAGAGCCAAGCAGCATGAAAACAGGGCCTTCGGCCCAACTCATCCATACCAATTGAGATTCCCATCTAAACTAATCCCATTTGCTGAGTTTGACCTATATATTTCTATTTCTGTCCTGACCTGGTCTGGCCGAGATGTGACTCCCAACACAATGGACAATAAGTGCCTGTGATAACAACGTTACCCATTTTCCATGAATAAATGAAAACATCTTTAAAACCTCTGACCCTGGATTCAGATCTGAAAATTGAATTTGCTTCTTAAATTACTGGCAGACTCAGTCGACTTTAGTTTTCATGCAAAAAATTATCATTCGGGAAAATCACAAGAGCACAGGAAAATAGGGGCAGGAGTAGGCCCACCATTCAATATAGTCATGACTGATCTAACTCAGACCTTTACATCTCTGTCAGTTCCACATAGCCCTCAATTCCCTGATCTTTCAAATAATTATCTGCTTCCTAGCTGAATACCCTGATGATCCAGCCTCTTCAACCCTTGGCATTAAAGAATTACAGGAATTGTAATGACTTACAGAATTCAGTCAAGCAGTTTAAAAAAAGGGTTCCAGCATGCAATCGAACCTTGTCTCCCAGTGTTTGTAATCTAATTGTCCACTATCATTTGTGACTGACCAACTACAGTGTCATTACAGAATTCTGGTTTTACACTATGTCCATAGTGCATTTGGTGTTTATTAGTTTTTTTTTTTAGCTGGGTTGGCACCTCATTCTGATGCAAACCTGATGTTACAAACCCATCAAACCAAGGTTAGATAGAGGAGCTGGCACTTTAAAGTCGAAATTGTAGAGTAGCGCTCACAAACAATATTTGTACTTTCTGTTCAAGCTTTTGCTAAATTTGATTCCCTCACAGTGAGAGCAGATTTCCACCAGTGCTTAATATCCAGCAAAGTTCAAAGCAGTTTTTTTCTTGTAGACAGGTCTGTGATTTTGCCACACAAGGGAATAATTCTTCCTTCATTATCTCTGCTCTGCCAATAACTTCAAAAGCAAAACTTTTGAAGCTGTCATCCAAATAAAGTTTAAGATAATTGAATATTCATAACAGATTTTGAACAAGCACTGCAGATATGTTCTTCGGTGTGGGAAATATACTTTGATTTTGTCTCATGGCGACACCACACGCAATCATATTTTCACCTTTTTTTAATTTGCCTTGATATCCTGGAAACATTTATGATCCAAATAACATTAAGAAGCTGCAAGGTAGTGCAGGAGAATTTTTTTTTTCTTCTGCCTCCGAGCTGCTAAACCTTAAGTAGTTCAAAGGATGTTTTCCTTAGCAGGATTTGCATTTTAATATTAATGTATAAATTACTGCACTTCAAAGAAGGACAAAGTGTGTGTTCAAGTGTTCAAGTGACCAGCTGCATCGATCTTGTATTTTAGGCAGCACTATTACTGTACAGAGAGAGAAACTGTAGATAAAGAAACAAAGCTTTAGCTGTCTTTCTTGTGGAGAAAGGATGATTCGCAAGTTCTTTGTGGTCAACCATGGCTTGGCATCGGATATTGTAAGTTTGTTGAGGTGTGTGGTGCAGATTGTGGATCAATCGAAGGATTAAGATTCAAGATTCAAGATTCAAGATATCTTTATTTGTCATCCAAAAATCAAGTTTTTTGGACGAAATTTCGTCACCCACAGTCCAACAATAAGAGCAATAAAATAAGCAAATTACACAACCCCAACCAACACAAAATTACACAACCCCAACCAACACAAAGATGTAAATATCATTTATTGCTCAGCACAGCTTTTGGATTGAATAACATAATACAAGTAGCATCATCCACATGCAAGATCATCTGAGTTCACCTCTGCACACAATCCTTCAGCGTGACCTTATCACCATCTTTCTCCGGGGCTCCATTGCTCTGATCTACTATGCAATTTGATGTGTAGTAAAACATTCAGTGATTTGATTGCACATACTCAAGAATGGGTCGAGGACACTATCCCTGGAACCTAAGGGATCCGGTTAGCAGACTTGTTCTGGTCAGTGAATATACTTGACCATTGATTTCCAACCTAGCTGCTGCAAATGTATCTGATCAAGTCAGTTTGGTTGATGAGAATATGGAGAGAATAGCGTGATAAGTGTAGGATTCATGTAATTAATTCACAAATTAATAAATAAATGTAATTATTAAATAGCTCAACAGGCTGAAGGATCTGTTTCGGTGCTGTAAAACATCCATAAGTCAGCTAATTATGGACCATTAAGTCAAGCCTCAATTCTAGGGAAATTATTCGAAAACGGTTCTGAGGTCCGGGTTTAATTTTCAGTCAAAATTATCAGGGATAGCCAGCCTGACTTGCTGGAGAAATATTTTGAGGAGTGACTAAATGTGTTGATAATGGTGGTGTGATTGATGTGGTCTCCGTGGACTTCACTAAAGCCATTGACAAGTTTCCACATGGGACACTGTTCAATATGGATCTGAAATTGGCTTGGTGACGTGATGGTCAAGGGTTCCTTTTGTGATGGGAACTTGTGACCAACACACTTTCTGCTGTATCAGAAGACCAGCAAGTTTCAAGCAGACCATGGTGAGTCTTTTCCTCAGTTAACGATCTTCCAGAAGCAGGTGATGTTTGTCTCTGTCTGGGTCCTAGAAAAAAGCCCATAGATTAGCGATTCCGCTGTTACACAACTGCTTGGGAGGGCCCTTGCATACTTCTCCAGACTGTCTTTGCAATCTACCACCCCTAAGAATCCAGTGTCATTTTCCTGCCTGAAGGACATTCTGTCCAGACGAAATTTTGGTGAACTTGAACTTAAAACATAGAACATAGACCATAGAACAGTGCAGTCCATCTGAACCTCTGACATTCCAGAGGAAATAATGCAAGTCTAACCAACCTCTCCTCGGAGTTGAAATCCTTTAATCCAGGCAGTATTCTGGTAAACCTCCTATGTGCTCTCTCAAAGTCTCCACATCTTTCCTGTAATGGGGTGACAAGTCTGCACATAATACTCCAAATGTCGCCTTACTAAAGTCCTATAGAGCTGCATCATGAAGAATAGGTAGCACAGCAGGGTCTAACTGAATGGACCATTGTGCGACAATGGGTCCAGGCCTATCTTTTACAACACTGGGATCAGGTAAAATCTCAGTACTTAATGGTGTTTGCACCATGTTAACTTTGATTCTGTGCAAAATCTGATGCAGCCACACACAAAGGTGGCCATCAGGACTAGGGCAATGTTGGGTACATTGTTATCTGGGCACTTATGCATCACAACCCATTGAATGCTCTCTAATTTGGACCCCAGGATGAAGTGGAAGATGACTTGGATAACAATGGATGAGCTGGTTATTTGTCATACCTGCATCAAATGTAGAAACACCAAGAGCAGCTCGCAACTGGTGAGCAGGTTCTTGCTGCATCGGGAGGGAGCAGCACTTCCACAGACACAATTTCTGTTCAACCTTGGCGACTTGAAAAATGCCGAAGCACTAAGATTCTGCATTTCAATAACCTTACGAGCAACATCACAAAGTGGTGTCACCATACAAAGAATTTCAAGTCTTGAGTTCAGTAAAGATGTTGTGGCATCTTTCTGATGTAAAGACAGGAGATAGTCGTTTGTCACTTGAAAATGAAAATGTAGTTTATCTCACATAAACACACACCCGCAGCAGGTTTTCGCAAATATATGTCTCCCCAAATATATGTCTCCCCAACTAGTGTAGATGGTGATGGCTTTATAATTGATTTTTTGCCAACATAGTTAATTAATGAAAGGGAGAGCAAATTACTCATTATCCACAGACAAAAAAACAATCAACCCATTGAGGAGCAATTGGTTTACAACATGACTCTAGGTTTACAAAGCCAACTGGGGTTTGTAGACTTACCTGGGAATTGAACCCAGGCCATCTCCCTTGTGAAAGGTTTGGGGAGGCTTTGCTTCTGATGCTGCAAAATTCCCCCAAAGGCATTCATTAATACTAACACGTTAACACCTCTAATAATTGGTGTACAAATTGTTGGGTATGAATCATAGAGCTAATAAATTGCCTTGAGCTACTGATAAATTATGTTTTGCTCATAACAATAGAGATAAATTAGTAATGATTCGAAGCAGATTGTGCCAATCAGAATATGCTGATGACACTAAATTGCATCTTTCAAAGTTCCAGTATAAAAATAATCCATTTAACAAGATGATGATAGGACTGAACTGCTCTGTTTCTGTAAATAGTAGTGAGAAATTGTACTGTACTAGAGAACAGCCAGGTAAATAAAGGCACTTCATACCTGAAATATGTTTAGTGCTCATCTTTACCAAGCGACTTCCTTGAACACGTCAATGTCCTAAGGCAGATTCCAGATGAGGGTTGAAAAAAATGTAGTTCCTTCTCTGTTCAATTTAATTTCCATAGTTAGGTTCTCAGAGTCAGTAGAGTGATGCAGAGACGGTCATTGGCAAATTACTGATGCAGTCTCACCTTCCAAGAAGCAAGACTGGAATGACAAAGTGGCAATTGACCTCATTGTAGCCAACTTATACTTCTACATCCATCTGGGTATGAAACAGCAGTGAACTCCAATCCTGCAAGGGAGTTTCATGTGTAGGAGGAATTGCAGATGCTGGCTTAAGCCGAAGATAGACACAAAAAGCTGGAGTAACTCAACGGGTCTGGAGAAAAGGAATAGGTGACGTTTCGGGTTGAGACCTGACTCTCAGTCTGAAGAAGGGTCTTGAACCAAAACATCACCTATTCCTTCTCTCCAGAGATGCTGTCTGACCAGCTTTTTGTGTCTATCCAGGGAGCTTCATGATTTTCACCGAATGATTCACATAGTGTGGTGGGTATTCATAAGGGGGTGGTGCGTATATAGAACGATGCCAGAGGCAGGTACAATAACAACATTTAAAAAACATTTGGGCAGCTACATGGATAGGAAATGTTTGGAGGGATATGGGCCAAATGCAGGCAAATGCGATGAGCTGAGATGGGGTATCATGATCGGCATGGACGGGTTGGGCTGAAGGGTCTGTTTCTGTACTGTATGACTCCTAAAGACTCGTAAGACTCTGCGACAATGATGATTGTTGTGATATATCTCCTGGTCAGGGTGTGTGTGTGTGTTTTTCCTTGTTTGTGGTGGTGCTCATGGATTGAGAATGAACTCTTATTGAATAACTGCAATGTCCCTCATGGGGGCTAAACACTGGAGATGAGCTGTGCCTGCATTATAAAGTCACAAGGAGATACATCAAAGATAAAGCCCTTTTACTGACTAAATTCATGCCAACCATCAAACACCAATTTACACCAATTCTACCCTAACTCATTTTATTTTCCCCACATTCTTAACAACTCCTCTCACCTTCATCAAATAGGTTTGTGATGGTAGAAGGATTTGAACAGTCAGATAGAGAGGCACTGAGCTGTCCTGAGCTTCTGGCTAGCCTCTGCCAGTGGTTCCCTGGCTGTGCTTTGACACTGGCATCCAGAGCCACAAATCGTTGTATTGCCTAGCTCTGAATTACTTTGATGTTTTTAATCATGCAAGACTTTGAAGTGTTTTTCAGTGATTTCATTATTCAACATTTTCAAGCTTATTTTTAATACATTTTGGTTGCTTCATTTGTTTTTTGAGTGGATGGGATTGCTGGAGGCAGGGTCTCGAGGGATGATGATGGTTGCAAGAATCCACTTATGGCTCCCATCATTGCGGGCTCGGTAGCTGTGGAGGCTGTGGTGACAGGATCTTAGTTGGTATCAACGAAAGCCCAAACCGTGGACTGCTTTGATACTTTTCTGACAGCTTGTTAGGCCTTTTCCACTGTGTTTGAATATCTCTGATGAATAGAGGTATTTAGAACCTGTTGAAAAATATTTAATTGGAAATTATTAGCGTAGTGTGCTGTAGCATTGCTGCTTCGCAGTGCCATCACTCAGGTTCAATCCAGACCTCCACTGCTGTCTAATGTGGAGTTTGTGTAGGAAGGAACTGCAGATGTTGGTTTACACCGAAGATAAACATTAAATGCTGGAGATAGACATATAATGACCGTCTGAAGAGGGGTCTCAACCCAAAATGTCCCCCATTCCTTCTATCCAGAGATGCTGCCTGTCCTGCTGAGTTACTCCAGCATTTTGTGTCTGTCTTTAATGTGGAGTTTGTGTGGTTTCCCTGTGACCGCATGGATTTCCTTCCATATGTCAAAGTTGTGCAAGTTGGTGGGTTAACAGTCACTATAAGTAATCCGAGTGTGTCGGTGAGAGGTTGAATCTGGGCGAGATTGATGAGAATGTGGAGAGAATAAAAACAGGAATTAATGTCAACTTCTGTAAAGACTTGACGGTTGGCAAGGACACAGTGGAACCGGTTTAAACTGACCCGACCACAATTTGCAGGCCACAATGACCCTACACTTGGATACTGCATCACAACCATCCCATCAGCTCCAGTGCAGCAATTGGATAACGTAAAAGCACACACCTCAGAACATGTGCTGGGAATTGAAGCTTGATTCTTAAAACAATTAATTGAAAATTAAAACAATTATCTTGCTCTATGTATTCTCTAAGCATGCATGGTGGAGAGAAACAGTAGATGAGAATAGTATAAGAATCCTTGAAACAATGGATTGGTGGGCATTTGAGTTATTCCCTGTTGACGTCAGCTTGCACAAAAGGAAGTTTGTTCTGAAGGCAAATCCCTGTCTCCACACAAATTCCGTCTACACGGATGGTTCTTTGCAAGTGCATAATAGCATGATTTAGCCCAATAACTTCAAAGCTTGAAAAACCAGGGACATTCTGAAACGTTCCAACGTTTTGACAGTTCGGCCAGGAAGCGGAGCTTTGGGCTTGCTGTCGATGATTTCTCTCTCACTTTCTGGGTGAGTCCAATTCTACCCCCCAGGCAATCTACATTTCAATGTGAGATTTAATTCCCTGAAAATGTGGCGCTTCACAAAAACGAAGAGCAATTCTTCTGTACCGCACATCACCCGGGAGTGCAGATACGGATTTAGTTTAGTTTGGTTTCGTGATACAGCATGGAAACAGGCCCTTCGGCCCACCGAGTCCACACTGACCAACGATCACCCGTACCCTAGTTCTACCCTACACATTAGGGACAATTTATAGAAGCCAATTAACCTACAAACCTGCATGTCTTTGGAATGTGGAAGGAAACCGGAGCACCCGGAGAACACGCACTCGGTCACAGGGAGAACATACAAACTCCATACAGACTGCACCCATCGTCAGAATCAAACATGGGTCTCTGGCGCTGTAAGATAGCCACTCTACTGCTGCGCCTCTCTGCCAGGTTCTGGGCTATAACTCAAGATCAAGATCAAGATAGATCAAGATAGCTTTATTTGTCATCCAATATTGGACGAAATTCGGTCACCCACAGTCCAACAATAAAAGCATTAAATAGGCATTAAAATTACCCAACCCCAAAAACACACAAAAAAAGAAACATCCATCAAAGAAACATCCATCACAGTGAGTCTCCTCCAGTCCTCTCCTCACTGTGATGGAAGGCCACAATGTCTTTCCCTTCTCCTGCTGTCCTCGCCCGCAGTCAGGCTGTTGTGGTTGCAGGCCGCACCGGACGGTCCACAGCGGCCCGAGCCTAAGGCGCGTCGCGTCGCAGCCGCTCCCGCAGCCTCCGAAAACGGCCGGCTCCGCCGATGATAAGTCCGATCCGGGGCGGGCGAACACGCTGCTGCTGCCGCTGTTGCTGCATGTCGGAGCGGTCGTGGCTCCCGACATTGAAGCCCCCGCCCAGCAGAGAAATATCCCGCGGCATATCTTAGGCCGCGCCGGACGGTGAAATGTCCGCGACCCAAGCCCCGTGATCCGGGGCGGGCGAACACGCTGCCGCTGCTGGAGCTCCCGATGTCGGCATCCACGCGGCCCGAGCCTAAGGCGAGTCGCAGCCGCTCCCGCAGCCTCCGAAGACGGCCGGCTCCGGTGGTGGTAAGTCCGATCCGCGGGCTCTGCGAACCAGAGCCCTGGAGGCCGCCAGCTCCAGGAGTTGGGCCGATGGTAGGCCGCAGATGGAACGGAGACACGGCCCAGAACACAAAGGTCGGGTCTCCGTTCGGAAGGGACACATATTTACATATTTACAATGTTACAGTTCCCCCCCTCCCCCCCACATACACACATAGTACACAACACAAAAACACCACATCACAACTACAATTAGGACAAAAAAAAAACCCAACAAAAACACAAGACAAATGGACCGCAGGTGGACCGCAGAGTCTGTGAAAACAGGGAGGAAGGTGTAAAGGATCTGGAGATTGAATCTAGTAACTCGCGCTAGAGTTCTGTGCAATGGGAAGCCTTTCAACATGTGCTTTATTGGTAACCTAGAAGTGTGCAGCAAAATGTCACTGAGATAAAAGATCAGCCATGAGTGGCAAAACAGGTATGATGGGCCAATTATTTGACTCCCAATTCTGTTTATTACAGTCTTAAAAACAAGAACATCTGATTGCCAAGAAATTTAATAGTATAATTCACATTTTTCAGACTGTGATTATTTTCCAACAGAAAATCATGAAATGCAATCTTGTACATGTAGTTCATTAGGTGAACAATATGCTGTCTCACTGGACTCTTTCATGCACATGATATGCACATGACACATCTATGCATGGTGCTGAGGTCAAGTCGAGTTTATTGTCATCTGCACAAGTACAGTGAGGTACAGGTACAATGAAAACTTTGCTTGCAGCAACATTTTTAAAAACAGACTTGGACAACACAAAATAACATAAATTATACTTACATTACATCCAAATTCTACAAGACAGTGAACAGATAAAGACCGCAAAAACAAGACATTAGGCCAAAACACAAATCAAAAACAAGTTCATGGTCGTACAAGTGCTGGTCGGTAGTGTTCTATTTCCAAGGTAGGCTTAGGGTTGTGCAAGTCAGGTTGAGAACCTGATGTTTGTTGGAAAGCAGCTGTTCCTGAACCTGGTGGTGTGGGACTTCAGGCTTCTGTACTTCCTGCCCAAGGAGAGAGCATGACCTTGATGGTGGAAATCCTTGACGATAGATGCCTACTACTTGAGGAAGTGCTTCATGTAGATACCTACAATGATGGGAAGGCCATGGCTGTGGTGGACAGGGCTGAGTCCATACTGTCTGTAGGCTTCAGTAGTTCCTATGTGTTGAAGTTGCCGTACTAGGCCATATTGCAGACTGTACATCGCGTGACATCAGCACACACTTTAAACCCAGTTGCCAGCTTTGCTTTGTAATTCATTTATGGTATAAAATTAACACTGTCGTGCAAACTGGACACAGGAATGGGATTCAGCATAAAACCCAAGCACTATACCTTTACTTTTAGAAGGAGAATGTTGTTTTGTTGACACTGAGCTCAGTTCAGTGGCCCCTCTGTCCCTGTTCCTGGTCATTTTCAGTGGCCAGGAGACTGAGCCATGTTGCACATCTAGTGCTGAGTCTGAGTTCAATTCCATTAATCATTGTTTACCTCAAGTGATTTGATAGTGGCTTGTTGGACCTCCGACACATGCAGGAGCAGAGGGGCCAAAGCCAAGGGTTGATTTGCCAAAGGAACCAAAAGCAGGAAGTATAAAAAGCCTTGGACTTGGATAATCTAACCCTGCATCATCTCATCAACAACAAACCAATCTCCCCCAATTAAAACATTAAGGGCCATTGTCTAGCTTCATCTCGCAAAGATTGATACATTCAGAGCATAAGGTGTTGGTGTGAAATGTCTGTCAGCCTTCACCTTCCTTCCCCTCTGCCTTATCCAATGATGGTCACGTTTCTTGGTGCATCATTCAAGGCAGCAGTGTCTAATCTATGCAACAGTTTCTAGCTCACTGTTATATAGGTAACAAAAGGGTTCAGATTTGATCACAGTAATACTGGTGCTCTCTATTCAAGGAGAGGAAAATTAATCTGCATCTCCTTCAGTTGAGAGAAAGTATGTGCATTGATGTGGTACTTTTCCTGATTGGATGGATTCCAAATCAATGAACTCATTCTCTTTTTGGGATCTTTTTGTCATAGAGTCCGACTGCATGGAAACAGGCCCTTTGGCCCAACCTGCCCATGCCAACCTAGATGCCCCATCTACACTAGACCCATATGCCCGCATTTGGCCATAACCCTCTAGACCTTTCCTATGCATGTGCCGTCCAAGTGTCTTTTAAATGTTGTTATAGTTCCTGCCTTGACTACCCCTTCTGGCAGTTCTGTTCAAATACCTACCCACCCACCCTCTGTGTGAAAAAGTTGCCCCTCGGGTTCCTATTAAATCTTTCCCCTCTCAACTTAAACCTATGTCCTCTGGTTCTTGATTCTCCTATTCTGTGTAAAAGACTCTGCTTTTATCCTCTCTATTTCATTCGTAATCTTATACACCTCTATAACATCACCCTTCATTTTCCTGCATTCCAAGAAATAAAGTCCTAGTCTGCCCGACCTCTCCCTATAGCTCAGTCCCTCAATTTCTTGCAAGATCCTTGTAAAGGAATGATAATTGACTGCCAGTTTCCTATATTCCAGCACTGACTACACCATGAGATGGTGTGTATGTAAAGTTTCCTTTTGCCATTCTGCGGTGTTTTCCACTTTATAAATACAAGTTATTGTTTCTTATAAGGATAAAGTATGCTCAGTTTATTTATAACATTACCATATGACTCAGGAGTAGAATTAGGCCATTCAACCCTTCGAGTCTGCTCCGCTATTTGATCATGCCTGACCTATTTGTATCTCTCAATCTCATTTTCCTGCCTTCTCCCCGTAACCTTTGATGCCCTTACTAATTCAGACCCTATCAATCTCTGCTTTAAAAATAAGTATTGTGTAGACAGTTTGTCTCAAAAGTTCTGAATCATCACTTGGTTTTGTTTTGAAGACATTATTTTCCAACTCTCTCTAAATTCGATGTTTTGGCTTAAGGAGTGAGAGCAGAGCAGGAATTGAGTAGTTCTTGAATCGGGCTTCAATGCCAATGACTGTGCAGGGTTGACTGAGACCGGCAAGTTTATTTGCCAGTCCCATCTGCTTGTTATCAGTGAGGTGGTGGGCAACGACATGCATTGAGATTACAGCTCAGACTGAGGCAGAAATGGTGAGAAGAGGCCTAGGTGGAGGACATGGAATCTGCAAGAGGAGGAATCAATGGTACTCAGCAGCAGTCCATGAGTTTACTGTGGGGTCAAGTGGAGTGTGCTCTCTCTCTCTCTCTCTCTCTCTCTCTCTCTCTCTCTCTCTCTCTCTCTCTCTCTCTCTCTCTCTCTCTCTCTCTCTCTCTCTCTCTCTCTCTCTCTCTCTCTCTCTCTCTCTCTCTCTCTCTCTCTCTCTCTCTCCCTCCCTCCCTCTCTCCCTCCCTCCCTCCCTCCCTCCCTCCCTCCCTCCCTCCCTCCCTCCCTCCCTCCCTCCCTCCCTCCCTCCCTCCCTCCCTCCCTCCCTCCCTCCCTCCCTCCCTCCCTCCCTCCCTCCCTCCCTCCCTCCCTCCCTCCCTCCCTCCCTCCCTCTCTCCCTCTCCCTCTCTCCTTTGTAGAATGACCTTTCGGAGGGCCACCTTCAAGGGTGTCAGAGGCAGGTATTGGGCCAAACAACTCTAATGCCTCTGCCTATGTTTTTGGCAAAGAGGCAGGCAGTGCACTTAAGTGAGGAATAGTTTGTTCACCACCACCAAGCCATGGATATATAGCTTATGATGTGTTGGCTCTAAGTTCTGGATGAATGGTTCAAAATGGGGCCATGAATGGTTTGTGACTGCCTGACTTTTCCTAAAATAAAAGCGTGTGCTCTTTGCATCATACGATCTCTTGCCATGGCTGTGAGCTCCCATTGCAGCTTGCACGTTGTGGTAACCCATCACCACATGCCAACTGGAAAGCCAGTTTGTTATTAAATGAGGTTAATCTTGACGGCCAGCCAGGGAGCCTTTTCTCCTATTGCCGTTCTTCCCTTGGAATTTTATTGGAAGTGTTTGAAGGAATGAAAACAAAACGAGCTGTTTTTGCGATTACTTTCATAGTCACCGCATTGTCCTGGAAATTAATCCTGGAGCCTCCAGACCAGCCCTGGAGATTTGGCTACCCCACTGGGCAGATGGTTGGAAAGTTATACCAGGTATTACTCAAAGTCTGGTACTTGTTTCTGCCTGCACCCCTTGCATTTCAGAAGTTTTGCAGCCTACTCAATTTCCAGGAGACGGTTTTACAGGGCTGATTCACTGCTCCGGCTTTGCAGTCAAAGCATAAATCTGGAAGCATTACAGTTAGTTTGTATCTGTAATTTACCAACAAATGGAACATTGTAGATTTGACTGTCAGATTGCCTTCCAGTCAGCAGTGAGCCTCACTGAACCTATTAAGCATGTACAGTACTGCAAATGCTAACAATTACCTCATTATTCATTGCTTAAAGGGCTCAGCGCTAAATGAAGCAGCAGAACCAGAGAACTCTGCTCCCAATGGATTCAAAGCCTCTTCTGTTGCCAAGCAGTGTTATGGGAGATGACCAGTTTGCAGGCTGAAGTATTTCCTCTATCAGTGGTCCCTGAGCTCAGCAACACCCCCAGGGAGATATGGGGGGGTGGAGGGGTGAATTTCCTCTTTGTCTCTGACGTGCTTTTGAAACTTGAACAGCACATGGTCAGGAAAACTCGGCTGACTGCACTGTTGTTCCCCGTGCCTTGAAATTTCCTTCCCCACTGTATTTCTCTTTTGACGATTTTTCCATTCCCATTATGTTCCCATGGGTTGACCCTCTCACCATCTTCATCATTAGCACGGAACCGTGGGGCACATCTGCGTGCCAGTACCATCAACCAGTGGTGCTACGGAACACGCTTCCTCGTGCACCTGTAAATCATTTGGGGTATCGCACCTTCAGATATATGAGGCACAGCCACCCCTTACAAACCAATATCGGCAGGAGGGGAGGAGGATGAGAGACACCAGCATGCAGATGCTGGGAACAAACTCAGCAGGTGCTGCAGCATCTGTGGAGGTAGGGAGATAATGGAGGTAGGGAGATCCTGGAATGTCAACCATCTCAAATGTTGCCTGACCCGTTAATTTCCTCCTGCATTTTGGTTTTTTTTATTTGAGGAAGATGAGTAACTGGGTGTTCTCAGACTCTGTGTGCTGATTAAATTTCCAACTTATTCTGATCAATCAGGAACATTCCAGTTAGTTTGGACAGTGCTAGTGACGGTTTTGTAGAGCAGTCCTCATCAATTGTGGAGACAGGTTAGTCCTGATGCGGGGTCTTGGCTTGAAACATTAACAATTCTTTTACCTCCACAGATGCTGCTCGACCTGCTGTGTTCCTCCAGCAAGTTGTTTTTTGTTCCTAACCAATTGTAGATTCCCTCCCCAAAACACATCTGATACAAAACACAAAGAAGACAGAGCAAAGAGGTCAGCTTGAAAAATTCCAAGTTTATCTTTTGGTTACAATGATACAGAAAGAGGCCATTTAATCCAGGTCTATGCCATTTATGCTGTCTTCCAGGGAAGCATTCCTCTCAGTCCCATCCCCCCTCTCCTTATTTCCCTGTCCTTCTGCAGGTTAATTTCTCTCACATGCCCGTCAGCATTTTCTCAATTCATTTTGCCAATTATCTGCAGTAAGATGCTGTTACAGTGGTTAATTTCGTACCAGCACACCTTTGGGATGTAGGATAAAACAGGAGCTCGTGGAGGAAACATTCAAAGTGAACATGCAAACTCCACATAGACATCACCCGAGGATAGGATTGAACACAGGCCCCCAGAGCTGACTGGCAGCAGGACTAATTGCTGTACCACTTTGCTCAGTGAGAAACCCTTCTGTTCCTTACCAATTAATTGGACAGCATGAGCAAGGGTTTTGTACGCAGGATCTCCCCTTAACAAAACCATGTTGATTTGGCCTATTTTATCACGTTCTTCCAGTTCAGTTAAAGACAGTTAAATAGCATGATTTAAAAATCTTTAATGCTCTGCATTCTCTTAAACTATGAGGTTAGCTATTGCCAAAGTCACTTTATTATTCTGAGACTTTTGAAACTCAGAGTGGGACAATGAAGGTCAATGTGAAAAACAGATAATAGCTAAAAATAGAAACTTTGGTTTTAGCTCTGCTATATTTCTGGGCAAAGTATCCAGAGAATATCTGGTGGAAAATTGAAGGAACACAGATGAATTAGTAAATCCATTCCATTGTATCGTTCAGATCCATATTTAATTAAGCTGGTGAATTTTCGTTTCTGCGTTCTGTTTTAATTCACAGTATTAATCCAGTGGTCACGTAGCCTGAACTGGGTATAGATTAAATATGTTTAAATCATCCATGAATATGCCCCTGACTTTAATATAGTGTTGGCAGAGATGGGTAAGTGATTGAACTACTATCTACCTCTTTGATGACCCTCAGACTATCCTTGATCAGACTTTGCTGGCTTTACCTTGCAATAAACGTTATTCCCTTATCATGCATCCACTGTAAATGGATCGATTGTAATCATACATTATCTTTCTGCTGACTGGTTAGCATGCAACAAAAGCTTTTCACTCTACCTCGTACACGTGCCAATAAGCTAAACTAAAGGGAATTGATCAGCTCGACGATTAGTCCATCAATAATGAACTAAATTGTAATATAGTTCTGTGAAATCTTGGAATATTGTCCCTATGTTCCTAGTCTTCAGTGAAGCACTAGGGAGAATGAGATACAGGAGACACAGGAAACATGGAGAACTCTGAAGCTAGGTCTGCTTTATTTGAGGTTTTCCACAGACTGTGTACAATGATAGACACTGATCAAATATGCTATCAAATCCTGCCACTCATATTTACATATATCACACTGCTTTCCTCTTTGTCAGTAATATTCAGCTTCTTCTCATCGGCCATCGGGCTCATGAACCACCCTGCACAATCTTAACTACAATCCAATCTCAGAACTGAACTACCAAGGACTTCTCACAATCTAAGGTTGAATTACGTAATTTTGCTTGTGCGAGTAGGGTCTGGTTTACTTAGAATAGCTAATAATTTATTGTATATGAATTTGTTGTATCATTACATTTAATGTGACTGTAAAGATGCAAGTAGAAATTTTATTGTTTTGGTCAGTATATATGATCAATAAACACCCCTGGCTCATGGATGAGGGTGAAGACACCTTTCTGCATGGACTCTGATATGCTGCTGGCTGGGATCACACATCTCCTGTATATTTATTCCATTCTGTCACAGACCCAAAAACCATTCCATTGATAAGCTGTCACTTTCAGAAGTCCTACTCCAAGGACAAAATGCAATAGCCTTTGTCAGCTCATCCACATTCAGTTGCCGTCCAAACTCTCCTGCTCACTGCCCCTCACTGCAGATTTTCTGGCTGAACCATTCTTGAGTAATGTTAGGCTGTTCATATAGTTTCCCTGTGTGAGTTGCTCAATTCCATGAGGAGCAAAACTTCTTAAAGTAAATTTTTGCAGAAGGCAGATCCCTTGCAGCGAGACGTTTCTGTTAGCAGATTAGTTGCAAATTCACTGGGAAGGTGTGCATTTGTTTAAGTATCTTTGCATCAGTGAATGAGTTCCGAGAGAGCATGAGCAGTGAGGAAGCCAAAGGTGCCTTTATTGTTTGTACATGCTAGGAATTTTGTACGTGGTTTTGAATTATCCATGACCTTTCCCCAATGTTTGACAGTTCCTTGGGGATATGAGGTTTATATCGACAGCTTGACCAATCTGCTTCCATGTGTTTAGTTTAGTTTAGAGATATAGTGTGGGAACAGGCCCTTCGGCCCACCAAGTCCGCGTCATCCAGCGATCCCCGCATATTAACACTATCCTACACACACTAGGGACAATTTATATTTATACAAAGCTAATCAACCGCCAAACCTGTACGTCTTTGGAGAGTGGGAGGAAACTGAAGATCTCAGAGAAAACGTATGCAGGTCATGGGGAGAACGTACAAACTGCATACAGACAGCACCCGAAGTCAGGATCGAATTCGGGTCTCTGGCACTGAAAGCGCTGTAAAGCAGCACCTCTACCGCTGCGCCACCATGGCCTTAATCACTTAAACATCTTTAATATTATTCAACTTATAAAACGTTATGTGAATGCCCCTGGATATTCTTGCTGTTGATTAGTGATGGTGCTGTTGAATTTCCAGGCTATTAATCTCGAGTCATCGATTAACATTACAGAAATCAGAGTTTAAATCTAAATGTGGTATTTAAATTCAGTTCATGATCTTGAATTTTGACCAACTGAATCATCAATATTGATAACCACAAAGCTATTGGACTTTGCATTAAACCTTCATTGTTCATTCATGTCCTTCAGTGTAGGAAATCAGTCATTGTACAGCACCAGACCCAACAATGAAGTTGATTCTCAACTGTCCTCTAAAATTAATGTACCTGGAGCAAGTGATTTAATTCTAGGGATGTGTAATAAATACTCTTCATGCCAATAATGCATCAATCCAAACAAACAAATAAATAAAAATATCCAACTGTGTACTTCCCATCACAGCCATGATCTTGTTGACTTTCACTTAATACTGTAAAAGATTCCTGTCCTTTAACTAACCCCTTTCCCCTCACTGACAAACTGCTCATCCTTCCTGATGCAAGAGAATTTTGGTGCTGCAATCTTGAGTAAAAAAACAACTGCTGGTGCATCTTCGTGACTCAGGAGGGAAATGGACAGATGACTTTTTGGGTTTGGAAAAGGGTCCCCACCTGTAACATTGTCCATTTCCCACTGAATTCCACCAACAATAGTTTTTTTGACTTACGGCTGACAGAATTCTTGCCCTGCCGCTGATCTGCCAATCAGTGCAAAATCTAGTATGAGTCTTAGAAATCGCATCACATTCTGAGGAAAGATTATGCTGAGTTGAACTGTGTCCAACACTTCCTCCTCAGCCATAATCCACACAAACTCTCGGTTGTACCTATATGCATATATATATATATATATATATATATGTATGTATATATATATATATATATATATGTATATATATATATATATATGTATATATATATTGTAGTGGCCTGGCGGAGGCCAGAGAAAAGGCAAGACGCCAGGCAGTTTTAGATAAGGTTCTTTATTAGGCTGTGAGCTCCTGCTCACAGCATAGTCCACCTAGGGATGAGCCACGCCTCCCAATGGGCTGGCCTTTAACCCCTTACACCTGTCCGTCACGTGACGAGGGGGCTGACCCAAGGAGTGGCCTGATCCCCAGGGACCGCCACAGGACCCCCCCCCCAAGAACCGGAGGTACAAAACGGACAGGAGGGAGCACGAGGCGACCAGCCCGTGTGCGCACCATGACCGGCGCAGGGACCGGTGACTGACGACACTGGCGGGGGTAACGTGGACGGGGGGCGGCCGCGCGGGCGGGGCTGCGCAACCGGCACCGGCCGATCAATGTCCACGTGTGCCGGCTTCAGCCGTGCGACCGAAACAGTCTCGCTGCGATCCCCCATGTCCAGAACGAATGTGGCCGAGCCGTGTTGCAGGACCCAGAAGGGGCCCTCGTACGGCCGCTGGAGAGGTGATCGGTGCGCGTCCCTGCGCAGGAACACAAATTGGCAGTCCTCCAGAGCGGCAGGGACGTGCGGATGGAAGGTCCCATGACGTGACGTGGGCACAGGTGCCAGCCTGCCCACCGTCTGCCGAAGACGTTGCAGGGCGTCCGAAGGCTGCTCCACTCGACCCTGCGCCGGTGGGATGAACTCCCCGGGAACCGTCAAGGGCGCCCCGTACACCAACTCGGCTGAGGAGGAGGCCAAGTCCTCTTTGGGTGCGGTGCGGATCCCCAGCAAAACCCACGGCAGGGCGTCCACCCAGTCTGGGTCCATGAGCTGAGCCTTCAGGGCAGCCTTTAGCTGGCGGTGAAAGCGTTCCACCAACCCGTTCGACTGTGGATGGTACGGCGTAGCGTGGTGTAGGCGGACACCCAAGAGGCGTGCCATGGCCGACCACAGTTCCGAAGTGCACTGCGGCCCCCGGTTGGATGTAATGTCCAGTGGCACCCCAAACCGGGCGATCCAGTGCGCCGCCAAGGCCCGAGCGCAGGTGGCCGTCGAGGTGTCCGCCAGCGGAATGGCCTCCGGCCACCGCGTGAAGCGATCGGCCACGGTGAAGAGGTGGGTCATGCCCCGGGACGGCGGCAGCGGCCCCACGATGTCCACATGAATGTGGTCGGACTGCTGCCGAGGGACACCAAACTCCTGCAGAGGCGCACGCACGTGTCGCTGGATTTTTGCAGTTTGGCACGGGATGCAGGTGCGTGCCCAGTGTGCGACCTGCTTACGCAGCCCATGCCACATGAAGCGGGAGGCTACGAGGGCCACCGTCGCCCGAATGGAGGGGTGAGACAGCCCGTGGAGCACCTCGAATACCCTGCGCCGCCAGACGACAGGGACGATGGACCGCGGCAGGCCAGTGGAAGTGTCGCACAACAGCGTTGTGTCCCCGAGGCCCCCCTTACTCATAATTCGAGTTGCCCGCTCGGCCTCGCTGAGGCCGAACCTCCTGATAAGGATGTCTTTGAGGCCCGCATATTTGTTAGCCGCGGGGGGGTCGTTCAGGTAGGGCTTTATTCGCCTTGCTGTCTCCTGGTCCAGGGCGCCGACGACGTAGAAATACTTCGTTAGGTCCACGGTCACGCCTCGCACAGCAAACTGTGCCTCTGCCTGCTGGAACCAGACCTCAGGCTCTTCGGTCCACAGGGTCGGGAGTTTGAGGGAGACGGCATCGAGGTCGGCAGGACCGGGTTGCGCATTACTGCGAGACATCACGACGCGTGATGAATGTCGGGGTCACCAGTGTAGTGGCCTGGCGGAGGCCAGAGAAAAGTCAAGACGCCAGGCAGTTTTAGATAAGGTTCTTTATTAGGCTGTGAGCTCCTGCTCACAGCGTTGTCCACCTAGGGATGAGCCACGCCTCCCAACGGGCTGGCTTTTAACCCCTTATGCCTGTCCGTCACGTGACGAGGGGGCTGACCCAACGAGTGGCCTGATCCCCAGGGACCGCCACAATATATATATATATATATATATATATATATATATATATATATATACTGACATGAGGACATATGAATTAGGAGTAGCAGTGGGTCAACTGGTCCCACAAGTCTGCTGGCAATTTAATAATATTGTTTGGAACGTTAACCATGTGTTCCTACCTTCCTACAATGACCTTTGATTCTTTTACTTATAAACAATCTATCTATCCCTGCCTTTAAATTGTTTCCTCCACTACCCTTTGAAACAATTATTCAGAAACTTTAGGGAGGAAGAAAGAATCATATCATCTCTGTTTTAAATAGTTGCCTATTTTTAAACTGTGACCTCTGTTTTGATATTCTCTTACTAAAGGATACATCCTCTCTTATCCATCCTATCAAGACTACTCAGGATTTTACTTGTTTTAATCAAGTTCCCTCTCACTCTTCTAAATTCAACCCTGGACTTGTCATATGACAACTTGACTTTTCTAGGTATTAGTCAACCTTCACCGATCTGCTTCTGACACATTTACATACCTCCTTAAAATGTTAAAAGATTGATTCTTGGTGAGTGGAGTTTTGTAAGTTCAGAGCAGTGGATGAGAGTGAGTGTGGGAAGCGGAACAATCAAGGCCATCATTGTCCCATTGACAGTCAGCAATGAATGGATTGAGTGAAGGTAAGAGATCAAAGGTAGGGGTCCAGGCAGATTGGGAATTCTGGAGACGGTAAAAAGGACTCCTGGACAAAAGATGCGCTCACACCAGTGCCCTCAATAATTGCAGCTCAACCTCTCTACATTTATGTTCACTTTCTTCACAATAAAAGATAGCGCAGACCCTTTTAAGCTACCCTTCCCAATCCAGAAATCAATTATGGTGTCCACATTCCAATGTCCTGTGGAAATAATGTAAAGTAGCAAATTATTCTGCTTGAAAGAACAAGCCATTTCCATAGACAACGGAAGGAACTGATGAAAAGGCTGCTCAGAAAATACAGCTTCTCTTGTCAGTTGCAGACTTTAATCATTAACTTGTTTCAACATCTATTCAATATCGGCCAGTAAAGAAAGAAGCATTTCATTTTAGTGTCATTTGTGGAGCCTTTGTGTGCAATATCATGCAGCACCACCAGGAATTGTCCTGCTTTACTTGTGATAATTTTCTGCATGGCTGACTGAAGGTAGTGTCAACGATTCTTGTGGAATGCCTGTTGTCTCCTTCAATCCATTCTCTGTCCTTTTGCCACACATATCCTTTAATACAAGAAGTCGATACATTCACACCGACATATTTAAATCTCCTGCCATTCTGAAATGTCAATGAATTTTTAATGTTCTTGTTGAAAAACAGGTCAAAATAGAGGAATTTTGCGACTTCTAAATCTTGGAATAACACCGTTGCCATTGAACGACATTGTTTTTATTTCTGTAGTCGTGACATGCCACTGCTGTTCAAACTCACTCGCACTCCGCGAATGTTCGTAGCACATTGATGAATCAATCGCTGCGGGCAGTCAACAAATGAGTTGCCACCACTCTTGAGGTTCCATGTTCTCTGTGCTTAGGCCTATTATTTGCACAGGTTTGCAATTGAAGGTCTCATTACAACCTATGTGTACAAGGAAGTTCTGATCAGGTTTTGCAACTGACTTTACACCTCAGTTCAGTTGTGTAGTCTTTTAATTTCTAGGCCTTAAAAAAATAATTAAAGGTTCCCGAGGTTGAACAGAAAAAGGGAAGTTGCGGAAAGGTGTTGCAGCGGTAGAGTTGCTGCCTTACAGCACCAGAGACCCGGGTTTGATCCTGATTATGGGTGCTGTCTGTACAGAGACTGTACATTCCCCCCGTGACCGCATGAGTTTTTCCTGGGTGCTCTGGTTTCCTCCCACACTCCAAAGACGCACGTACAGGTTTGTATGTTAATTGGCTTCAGTTTAAAAAAAAAGTAAATTGTCCTCTGTGTGTAGGATAGGGCCAGTGTACGGGGATCGGTGGTTAGCGTGGGCTGAAGGGCCTGTTTACCCACTGTTTCTCTAAACTAAACTAAAAAAAGAAAACAATGTTACAAGGATACAGATTGGCAAAAATGGAGGGAATGTGAAACAGGACAGTGAAGAGACTGAGTAAATAAAACACAACGGACGCTGAACAAATCTGTCACAAGACAAATTATGGAGTTCCTGGGCATTTGGTTCAGTTTGCTTGACAACAGGGTTACAATGGGGGACAGGGTTCAAGTTCTAACTATCCCCCATCAACATGACAAAATTCAAACCTTATGCCTTGCACTAAGAGATGAAATGCCTATTCATATTTTATATTTTTTAATTCAAATTTCAAGTTGTCTTGTCCAACTGCACATTAAGTTCAATATGAAGAAAGGTTGAGGTTCCAAGTAAATGTCCAGAGACTCATTTTCTCACCTTCTCCCCTTCTGTTATGAATGTGCAAGAAAATTGCTTAATTTTATTTCATGTTTACTTGTGAAAATTCCCTAGAAACCAATACTTTGTTTGCTAATGAAATTCTGTCGATAAACCAAGGAGCCACTTTCAACACGTATTGATTCAACAGAGCAGAGAACTACCTGAAAGGTTAACAGTTGCAATATTGACTGTCTGTGCCTGGATACGCTGCTTGCTTTTTCATCAAGAGAGAGTTGAGGAACACCAGCTATAAATAGTTTACTGCCTCCAAATTATACAGTGAGAATCTGAAGTAATTTGTTGAAAACATTTCCAAATCCTAAGGTAGACTGGAGCATACAATTGTTCCTGTCCCATTGGTCTCGCCATCTCCCAGTTCTGTCTACAAGTAATAGATATCTTAGGCATTTGAGCTGCTTCTTCTGGGATTAGGCCTGTTGTCATGTGAATGGTGAATCTCAAAATGAATCTTGATTTGATGAGAACTTTCTCATCCCATGGGTGAGACGGGGACTTCATTAGGACACCATTCTAGAAAAGGAAGCAAGATGTTATGGAAATACAATACAATTTTGGTTGCATTACTGGACCAGTAACGTAGATTGAATTATAATCTGCAGACCTGTTTGAATATCACCATTGTATCCATGACGTTTAAATTTAATTAAATGTAAGGCGCTAAAACATACATGGTACAGCTTTGTCCTTGTACGATGGGGTATTTGCCTTAAGACCATCAGCATTGCGGTTGGCTTCTTTAAAATATTTAAGGCCAGTTGGATGGTCAGTAGATGCAGTTTTACTGCAAGTGAAAAGTTATCATTTGAGTTCTATGATACTCATGCAGCCTGGTTCATTGCAAACAAAAATGATCAGGTGGGCATCATCCTTTCTTTGGTAAAAAAAAACACCAACATGAAAAGATAACTCTCTTTTCACAACCCATTGAGTATCTCCAGCATTTTCTCTTTTTTATTTAGCTTCGGTAAGCATTAGATCCCCAAATGGCCCAATAGCTCTTCTGGGAACTGTTTCAAGCGATCCCTAATTATCTCTCCCACAAAGTTGGGCAGAAGATATGGTGCTGATCTTCAAGCTTATGATGGGTCTCATTGTAACAACCCCATTATCGCTCTCATTACCTCACTTTAGGCCCTCAACCTATTCTCTCTCTCACTTGCTCACAGAGACATAGAGTCAGCATTTGTGGAAGGACATTCTTGCTATTGCGGGGGTGCGGCATAGGTTCACAAGGTTAATTCCCGGGATGGCGGGACTGTCATATGATGAAAGAATGGAGCGACTGCGCTTGTATTCACTGGAATTTAGAAGGGTGAGAGGGGATCTTATTGAAACATATGTGTCAACCAAATCAAGCCTTTCAACATCGGCTTTATATCTTAGTTTAAAATTTTAATCCCAAATTTTATCTTCTCTTAGTCTTGTCTGCCTCGCCCTTCACTCCAACAGGAACATGTAAACCTTGAATTCTCACGATCACACTTGGAAAAGCATCCCACCTTTTTGGATGTCTCTTTGGCAACAAACAAACTACTCCAACCAACTTTTGCCTGTACTTATCGATAACTATTGTAAAGCTAATGGAGCTGTGGTCACTGACCCTAAAAATGCTGACCTACTACACTTCAGTCACTTGTTCTACCCAATTTCCAGGTTTACAAACCTGCTCTGCTGCTGCAAGTGACTGCCTCGTTTCGGTACATTTGACAATTAAACGCTCTTGACTCTTGACTAAGAAGAGATCAGGTTTTGGGGTCTTCCTTGCAGGGCCCTCTACATATTGCCTGAGGAAACTTTCCTGAACAAACTTGACAAATTCCACCCCTTCTAAAGCCCTTGGCACTATAACCGTCCCAGTCTATATTGTGAAAGTTAAAATCCCCTACCATGACATCCCAAATAATCCCAACTACCCCAAGTAATCTGCCAGCATATTTGTTCCTTTAAATAGGTGAGTATTTTGGTGCCTATAGTATCCAAACAAGGTGATCGTCTCCTTTTCATTTCACAGCTCCACCCATATAGCCTCACTGGATGAAACATCAGTTATATCATCTCGAATAATGTTGTGATGTTCTCCTTAATTAATAAAGCAACTTCCCCTCTTCCATCTCACCGTAGCACCTAAACCCTGGAACATTAAGATGCCAGAGCTGTCCCTTTCTTAGCTAGGTTTCTGTAATGGCTGAAATATTCCTGCTGTATGTACCTGTCTATGCCCCAAGATCATCCATCTTACCTGTCAGGCCTAATCCAACCCTCTACACGTGTTCCTTGCCATGCTCCAGCCTGTTCTCTCCACTGGATTTGCAGCCATTGACCTGCAACTACCAGCCTCTCACCTGCCTCATAACTGCATTGGATCCTATCCTCTTGTCAATCTAGTTTAAACCCACACGAGTAGCACTTGTAAACCTGCCTGTCAGGGTCGTCAGTTCGGGTGCAACCCATCCCTTTTTTGCAGGTCACTGCTGCCTCCACCTCTGATTCATTTAGTTCTTTTATTCCATGACCACTGACTTCCACTAAGCAAGTCTTCAGGAAGTGGGAGAATACCAAAGTTCCTGACTGAAACCTGTGCAGTCACAGGGAGAATGTACAAACTCTACCCAGCCAACATCTAATGTCAGATCAAATGCAAATTACTGGAGTTGTGAGGCAACAATATCAACACACGGATACGACCCGTGTAAATATTATACATTTATAGTTGTTGAGATTTTAGATTGTTAAGGCAGCATCTCGGGAGAGAAGGAATGGGTGACGTTTTGGGTCGAGACCCTTCTTCAGACTGATGTCAGGGGGGCGGGACAAAGGAAGGATATAGGTGGAGACAGGAAGATAGAGGGAGATCTGGGAAGGAGGAGGGGAAGGGAGGGACCGAGGAACTATCTAAAGTTGGAGAAGTCGATGTTCATACCACTGGGCTGCAAACTGCCCATCAATGTATGAACATCGACTTCCCCAACTTTAGATAGTTCCTCTGTCCCTCCCTTCCCCTCCTCCTTCCCAGATCTCCCTCTATCTTCCTGTCTCCACCTATATGCTTCCTTTGTCCCGCCCCCCTGACATCAATCTGATGAAGGGTCTCGACCCGAAACGTCACCCATTCCTTCTCTCCCGAGATGCTGCCTGACCTGCTGAGTTACTCCAGCATTTTGTGAATAAATACCTTCGATTTGTACCAGCATCTGCAGTTATTTTCTTATATATATTTTAGATTGTTAAAATAGAGAAGAAATAATACATAAGGTTCTGTAGCGTCACATCAGTACTTTTCTTTCGAAAAAAGAAAATGTGAAGGCATGCATATCAATAAAAAATTAAGTGAGGGTGGCAGAGTGGTAGAGCTGATGCCTTACAGTGCCAGAGATGCGGGTATCCATCCTGACTGCGGGTGCTGTCTGTATAGAGTTTGTACGTTCTTCCATGGGTTTTATCTGGGTGCTCCAGTTTCCTTCCACACTCCAAAGATGTACAAATTTGTAGATTAATTGACTTTAGTAAAGATTATAAAAATAAAATTGTCCTGTGCAGGATCGTGTGCGGGGTAATCGCTGGTCGGTGCGGACTCAGTGGGCTGAAGGGCCTGTTTCCACACTGTATCTCTAAACTAAACTAAATTACATCCCAAATGGCCTCGTGCAGCTGATGCCTCGTGAATGCCATTACATTTTAGTGGCTGATTCTTTCCATGGACATTTCACCAATAGAGTAACCAGCAAGACAAAGATCATGTGAAATCTTTTGCTGCAGTGACTATTCCATGTTGGAATTATTCACTGACTGGCATATATCTGCTAGCCTTGGATAAAGTGCTAAACTGCACAGCTTTCTGGAGTAGCTGAGGGTGAAACTCTTGTAAGTAGCAACTTAAACACAGGAGAATGAAATCTTCTGAAAATTCCATCATGAGGATTAAATGAAGTGGAGCAGATATTCGTAATCAAAGAGTACAAACACCAAAGTGGGCTAGTTGGTCAAAGTGGCCTTTCTGACTGTTGTACATTCTATGTACAAGACTCTAATATTTCAGTTTAGATTTACTCTAAAGGTTAGAAAGCTGTCTACAGCGTCAATAAATTCCTAAATGACCAGAAATTACACTTAGCTTGAGAGAATTCTAATGAGTTTTGTAATTAATTGCTGGGATTTATGACTGCAAGAACAAAACGAAGGCAGAGGATTGGCAAGATTAAATGGCTACAATGATTATTTTCTAATTAATGAAACACTAATGTGCTTTATGCCGAAAAGGGGAAAGAAAACTTCCTGCAACTGATTTGAAAGTCATGAGGCTGCTGTAAAATTCTGATAATCTGCAATCTGACTATTTTGAAATTTGATTCAGCAGGTGATGTTTGTCATGCTGCCTGACCACTCACTGGGACCGCAGTTCCTGTACTTACCATTCTCTCGTTGCAGCCCCTGTATTGCGCTCCCTTTAAGCAGTTAATTATGTTGGTTGTGCTTCCTTGAAACTGCTCTGTTTCCCACACCATTTAAATTTGTGTGGGCCTTGAATGCCTTTTAACCTTCTGGGATTTACTGGAAATTTTATTATTCTACTGTGTAGCAGCTAAAGAAAGTGATGACCTTTAAAAGCAACTGTTGGAATATTAATAGAACAACAGCCAATGTTCCAGAAAATCTGCTGGTCTGGCAGCATTAAAGTCCTGAAAGTGTAAGAGTAATGGAGTTTCACTGAATATTGTAACTGACTCATTGACGATCTGTGGTGGACAATACGTTAATCTTACTGTGATGTTAATGATAGTGGGGGGGGTGGGGGTAGAGGGGGGGTGGGGGGAGAGGGGAGAGGGGGTTGGGGGGTGGGGGGAGGGTAGGAACTAACTCTTCTGAAAGAATCAGAAGAGAAATGGAAGGGACACAATGGGTTGATGCAGTGACCAAATGAGCTGTAATATTCAAGTTTGGCAAATCGCAGATTCAATCTCTTAGTCTGCATTGATTTAATTGATTCTAACAGCATCACAGTCAACATCCGTATCCCAAGGATAGATAGGATTCCTGTTCCTAATTTCCATTCAATGGCCTCTGTCAGAAATGGCCTTTCAAATGAAAAAAGGTTGAAGCCGTGTTGTTGGCTTTGGGTTGGAGAATGGATAAAGGGGCATTAGGGGCATGGATAAAGTGAATGCTCACAATCCTTTATCTAGATTAGAAGATTAGACCCATTTTTCCTGTACATGAATTGCAAGGGATCTAGATTGTCCAGAAGACTGACATAGATGTGGGCTATTTCCAATCTTTCAAAGCACTTCATTGTGATTAATGTAGGAAAATAACTGCAGATGCTGGTACAAATGGAAAGGTATCACAAAATGCTGGGGTAACTCAGCGGGTCAGGCAGCATCTCTGGAGAGAAAGAATGGGTGACGATTCGGGTCCAGAAGAAGGGTCTCGACCCGAAACATCACCCATTCCTTCTCTTCAGAGATGCTGCCTGACCCGCTGAGTTACTCCAGCATTTTGTGATACCTTCATTCTGATTTATATTAGAGGTGCTCGGTGGTAGTCATTAGACAGGTCACAACGTGGGTTGTTTTTAAATGTGCTATACAAATAAATTGACTTGACTTGACTTGACTTTATTTTTCATGGAGACTGGAATGATGGAGGTTTCCTGGAAGCAGATGAGGGCAGGAGACTGTTGAAGTGAGAAGTTGAAGATATCGGTGAAGACTGTAACCAGTTGATTGCCGCACAATTTCGGAACCCATCCAGGGACTCCATCTGGGCCGGCCGTTTTCCGAGAGTTTGCCGTCACGAAAGCAGCTCAAACCTTTGCCGCCAAGATGTATGTGTCAGAGGATGTGCCAATCAGAAGCTTTGCTTGTTTGTTCAAAATGGGGGATAAAATGCATTGAGTGTATCCAGTAGAGATGTGTCACTGCCAGAGATCACCCCAAGCTTTGGCTTGTAGTCTGTGACGGTATCCAGGCCGTGTCACAGTCGACTGGCATTCCTTTGATTAAATGGAGCATCTAGTTCATTTTGGAAGTCTCTCGGTGTCCCTGACAGCCTTGTGTGGATCATATTTAGCCTTTTGTATAATGAGGAACATCTTTCATGAATGTCTTGGATCAGGACTTTAGCAGAGATTGAGTCTCCCTGTTCAAGATGTCTTCATCCGAATGCAATCTTTTCTTCATGAGACTGGTGACGAATGATCCATACAATTAGGCTGGGTGCAGCGGTCTTGAACAAGGTTCAGTCACCCAACCTAATGATGGAAATAATGAAAGCCTTTAAAATAATGGAAGGCTTTGTCAGAGAGTCTGCCGAAACAACGTTTCTACTTTGTGACGAAGAGCAGGAGGAGTTGTCAAATAATCCAACAGGAAATTCAGAAAACCTGAAGAACAGTGCGAATGCAGAACGAGCTCCCACTGAGTGCTATTGATATTGAAAGTATGAGCATTTAATGGGAGACTGGACAAGCAGTTGAGGGAGAAGGGAAGAGAAGGCTACATCGATTGTTTTAGGGGCAGGAAGCCTCCTGATAATCACCTAGCATCCTCCCGCAGCTGATGAAGCAGTACTTTTTAGTTTTAGTTCAGAGGTACAGCACAGAAACAGTGGCCCACCGAGTCTGCACCGAACATTTAGAAGGCTCGAAGGGCTAAATGGCCTCCTCCTGCACCTATTGTCTATTGTCTATTGTCTATTGACCAGCGATCCCCACACACCAACACTATCCTACACATACCAGGGACAATTTACAATTATACTAAGCCAATTAACCTACAAACCTGTACATCTTTGAAGTGTGGGAGGAAACTGGAGATCCCAGAGAAAACCCAGGCAGGTCCCGGGGAGAATATACAAACTCCGTAGAGCCAAGCACCAGTCAGGATTGAACCTCGGTCTCTGGCGTTGCAAGGCAGCAACTCTACTGCAGGGCCACCGTGTCACCCAGCTGTTGAACATTTAGAAAGCGCGCCAAGTAGGAAGGGTATAGAATGTACTCTGGGTGAGGAACTACCAAGTCACTATGATGGCTTGGTATCACCCCAAACGACCGAGATGTGCTGCATTAGTGTGTGGTTCGCTGTTCCTGGAATGAAGGAGGATGTTGCTGCCAGATACTACTGTAGGTAGTGAGTAAATTGGTGACAATAAAGGCTGTAGGACCAGAAAACATCAAATATCTGAACTCCAGAAGGGGCTCTGTGTCCTGCCAAGATGCTCCAGTACAGTGACAACACTGGCGTCAATCCAGCAATGTGGAAAATTGCCCAGTCGTGTCCCAAAATATCAGGATAAATTCATTTCTGTTTAATTGCCGCCCAATCAGTTACTTGCAAAGCGATGGAAGGTATTGTCAATAGTGCAGTCAGTTGTCAATTCCTCACCAGTAATCTACGGTGTCCTGTTTGGATTTTGCTGGGACACTTGGCTTGAGATCTCATTACAATCATGGACTAAAATAGCAGAACTACAGGTGTAAAGTGAAAGTGACTGCCTTTGACATCAAGACAGCGTTCAACTAAATGTGGTATCAAGAAACCCTGATAAAAAATAAGTCAGTAAGCATCATTTTAATCTTCTCAGAGATCAGGATAGTTTTTTTACGGATCATTGAACCCACATTACTTAAAGTAATCAAACACCCAAGAGAATGAGATTTCAAAAGTTTAAAAAAACCATATTGTTGGCAACTTTTCTGCAGGATAAAACGCTTTGGTTAGATCATCACATTCTCACATTATTTTCCGAATCAGACAATTTTCTTTCCCCCAGGATGTTGGTTTTGAATATTGTTGTTGATTCCATATAAAATCATGGACCGAAAAGTCCATTGCTTTCCAGAGCTTAATTCTTTGAATATGAAGGGAAGCTGATAGATGTGGAAGTGAATCATGCTCATGACAACAAAGGATGTTATTCCTTCAAAAGAACTGGTACAGAGAGAATGGAAACTTTATTATACGCTTGATTGCTTTAGAACAGAAGATGATTGTCTAGGAAGGTAACTTTCTTGACCTGTCTAACAATGTTACAATTTTATTCATATCCGCACAATGAAGGATCCTTCAGAGGTTCTTCTTTAATTTGTTCAAAGACGAGGCAGAGGATACAAGACTTAAATGTTATTACCTTGAATTACAGGAGATCAGTGTGCTTGTTATGAGACAGGTTTTTGAGGTCATCATTATCAGGACTTTTCAAATTCAACACAAAGGGCTCCTTGTAATGAAGTTATTTGAAAATAATAGTTTAAGGAAGCCTGAGGATTTAGATGCCCTCATCTAATCAGTGAAGGTCATCTGATTGGTCTTCAATTGATTTAGGATGAAGGTAGATGATAAGTAGAATGGTTAATAATGGTTTATTAGGTTCTTACTGCTTCATTTATATTGGTCATTCCTGAAAGACTGCATTTGTCATCGCTCTCTCTTCGTCAAGACAGGCAATTATTGAAGTTGAGCCGAACCCCCTGGCCAACAATGCTGAAAGAATCAAATTGTTCTTACCCCTTTTCGAACTCAGTCAGCTATTTCCCCCTCCTATGTTGCTCAGCTGTTGGCCCCACTGGACTATAATTCTCATTCATGTCAATGTCTTTTTGCTGTTCAGGCCAGAACACAAAAGCTGGTCATATATATCTTTGGAAACTAACTGGGAAACTCAAAGAGATAAAACTTTTCACGCAGGAGACACTGGCTTGTAGTTTGGAGCAGGAATCGTGGCGCACTGCAAGAATGAAAGCTGAGGCTTTACTTGCACATGGTCGTTCTGCTTGACATAAGCAGGCGCTATCCTCTTAGGGCACCCTCTCGGCAGAAAATCAGTATGTGATTAACTGCACGTGTGGAGATCATGTATCAAACATAGTCTTACATCTGGAAACATTGAAATATGAGTTGATCTAGATGTGGTGTGTTATAAGTCATGGACAAAATGAATGCTCACAGCCTTTTTCCCAGGATGGAGTATTCTCAAATTAGTGGGGATAGGAGAGATTTAAGAGGGACCTCAGAGCCAACTTTTACGTTCAGAGAGTAGTTCATATCTGGAATTAACTGTCACAGGAAGCTATAGATGAAGATACTTTTACAAATTTCAAAAACCACTTGGCAAATATATGGATAGGAAAGGTTTCGAGGGATATGGGCCAAATGCAGGAATATAGTTAGCATGTGCAAGCTCTATTTTCATGTTGTATAAATCAGTTTAATTTAGTTTAATTGAGAGAGACAGTGCAGATACAAGCCCGTGCGGCCGACCAAGTCCTGCACATTAACACTACCCCACACACACACTAGGGACAATTTTACATTCATACCTGGACAATTAACCTACAAACCTGCATGTCTTTGGAGTGTGGGAGAAAACCAAAGATCTTGGAGAAAACCCACGTGGTCACGGGGAGAACGCAAAAACTCTGTCCAGACAAGCACTTGTAGTCAGGATCGAACCTGGGTCTCTGGCGCTGTAAGCGCTGTAAGGCAGCAACTCTACCACTGCACCACCTATGACATGGTTCAGATATTCTGGCATTTTTGCACAACTTACAGATATCTTAGATTAAAAGGAATGAATTTCCAACCTTACAAACAATGATCATCTCCAACCATTAGACTTTTCCATGGTTCAAGGCAGCAACTCTGCCCAGTGTTGCAACATTAGGGCGTATTCTGTGGCCTCAGCTGGACAGTAGAGAGTGAGTCTCTGGCCTCAAACATCCAGGTCTAGTCGATTAAAAGTTTAAAAAACACAGATTAGCTATTTTAAAAATTTCAAAAGCATAACTGCAGAAACTACAAATCTGAAATAATAACAGATGATATTGAAAATACGCAACAGGTCAGACAGCATGTGTGGAGAGAGATATAGAGTTGACATTTTCAGGGTGATCATCTACTGAATATTCTGTATAATTACAACCAAAAACACAATTACCACAAAATGCATGTATGAAGAGCATGACCAATTGTTGGAGCACACAAAGGGTACAGATCTTATCGTACAATAGGATACAAAAAGTAAAAGGAAGGTCATTACCCATCAGAAGATTGCGAACTCTGCGCACTAGTGATTGGCCTTGAGTTTGCATTTCTCCGATATTGTATGGTCATGCTGACTGTCTGCTTATAATATGCAACCGATCCCTCTGCTGAGGACAGTAGTGCCCTACCCCTTGACTCAGGTCATGCAGTAGATCAGATGCCTTGACATCTGAAATCCATCTCATCTCTGACTTAAGTGTTTCAATGTGTGGGTGCAGAAAAAGACAGTGATTTATGATAAGTGGGGAATGGTAGCTGATAAGAGAAGTGATGAGCAAAATTGGCTGTGGGGACGGAGACACTATTATGGCAATCAGTGACTTCAACAGTTCCATATAGAAACCAGCGATATGGCAGGGTACAGAACCACAGATTGCCCCGTAATCTCTAGACGGTGAAACGTTCAGTTGATATTTGTGGCAGACTGTGCTTTTGAAGATCAGCTCATTTACTTATAAACAGAGATTCAGCAAATAATCTATCCTCAGTCTGAAAGCTACATATCCACTGTTAAAGATAAAATGAAGCATGCCAGCCACCAAACTAGCTGACATCCATTTTGTCAAGATTCTCTCCTGGATTATGTAAAGGCTCAAAACTGATTTTATTTTCAATCTGATGTTTTCAAGCAGTCTTAACAAATTCTACAAATGCACCGTATCCAAATAGGATGCATAACTGCTTGACTTCACATGGTCACACACGTGACCAGTCATATTTGACCTCTGACCCTAAACAAATATTGTCAGCATACCATAAAAATTTCATTTAATAAACTTCAACATATATAAGTCATATATTCAGTAAAAGCAATATACCTGTAATGCTTTCAGAATTAGAAGAGATGTATTTCACAATTTTTCCCCTTTTTGGTCGCACGCGTGACCAAGAATGGCCCTAGTTCTAATCCAATCGTGGCCTCTTGAGAAATATAAATGAAAGAGAGGCATAGGTGGGGGTTGATCATCAGAGTTTCTTTCCCAGGGTTGAATTGTCAAATATTGGAGGGCATAGATTATGGCGAGGAGGGGGAAGTTTACAAGAGACTTACAAGGCATGTTTTTTTTATGTAGAAGGTGAGGTGCCTGAATGCTGCTGCCAGGGGAGGTGGTGGAAGCAGATTGTAATGTTTTAGAGGCATTTAAACAAGCACATGAACTGGAAGGGAATGCAGGCATATAGACTACGTACAGGCAAATGGGAATAGTTTAAATTGGCATCATGGCCAGCACAGTCACGGTGGGTTGAAGAGCCTGTTTCTGTGCTGTACTATTCTATGTTCTACATTCCACACTACTTTCAAGCTTTCTCCCCAAACACCTTAACCCCCTTACAGTTCAAATATCTGTTCATCTCTTCTTGGTTGTCGTCAATTACTTTGTCTCCACACCCCTCTGGTGTACAGAAATCCAAAGATATCCCATATCCCTCTGACATTCTTGTCTCAAAATGATTACCCTTATTGTTGACAGCCCCGGCCTGGAGAAATGTCCTCCCCATAGTTGCGTGTCCAGGTTTGGTAGGAGGGTGATAATGAGGACGTTGATGACATTACTGTCTATTGTAGGTGGCATGAGTTAACCTGTTTTCAGGAGCTGAGCAAGAAATGTTGGCAAAACGCCGCAGTACAGAATGTTAATTGTGCTGCTGCGATGGGCATAGCAACTGTGCGGGCGGGGGGGGGGGGGGGGGGGGACTTTAATCATTACTTTACTTGGGAAATAATTCATATTCAATGAATGAAATTGGAAAGAAGAAACAAAGGAAAGATCTGTTATGGTATCAGGAGAGCAACACATTTGAATAACAATAGATGAAAAAAAATGCTTTTGCAATAATCTAATATCAATTTTAGTTGATAGATGAAATTAATAAATAGAACTGATATAAATCCTGTCACACTGTAAGGAACGACTCTTCATTTTTAAAAAATCGTGAAATAAAGGAAAATGGGTACTGTTTCATTGATTAAATCAATTTATTCCACTCTGAAGTCACGGAAAAGAGAAGTGTTCTTCATTACACAGCTCATGTGGGAACGGGAATGTAATTTTTATTCACTGTGTTTCCAGTTCACCTTTGGCCTGTTCAGAGGTTTAACGAGCATGGCCAGACATAACACTGATGCATCATATTATTGCCTTCGTTGAATGAGAGGACATGAGAGGGTTTGCCTACGTCTTGAAAAACATTGCACTGCACAAGCAAAATGCTGTTGTTGTATAGTTTCATTAAGAGACATCACTGGATGATTTATGAGCTGGATGGTCACTGTGTTGTGTAGAAATAGAGCAGCCAAGATGTCAGCTGATGATTGGCAGTATTTCCTGCCTTGCCTCAAGACTGATTTGCTCCTGTCCCAGTGGGATTTGCAGACTCTGCCACAGGTGACACAGGGCGTGTTTGGGAGGGTGCATGCAGGAATAGGTTATGAAGTGGTGTCCCCTTTCCATCGTTTTCATGGAGCTCCTGCATGCTCCTCAATGCTCTTTTCTTCTCCGTTTTGTGCAGATGTGGACCAAGGATTGGCAGTAGTTGGTGTGGATGTTAAAGTTTTTCAAGGAGGTTTTGAGAACATTCTTAAGCTGTCTTGCCATGACAGAGCTCAGAATAGAGTGTTTGCTTTGGGAATTTGATGTCAGGCCTGTGAACACTGTGACTTCCCAGTCGGAGCACACCGAGTGTAATTAGGGCCTCGGTGCTGGGTATTGTCCTGGGAGAGGATGCTGAAGTTGGATCACTTTGTTTTAATGGTTTGTTGGACGTATTGGTTTATGTGCTGGATCATGAATGGCCTCTGGGAGGAGGATAATGGGGATTGTTTTTTTGTCTTCTTGCCAGTCTTCTTTCTGTGCTATAAACAATCTGCTGAAGGAACTTGGCAAATTGAGCAGCAATCTGTGGATGGAAAGGAATGGTCAATGTTTCGGGTTGAAACCCTGCATCAGGTTTTCTCAACCCGCTGACTTACTCCAGAAGATTGTTTGCTGCTCCAGATTCCAGCATCTGCAGTCTCTCGTGTCTTCTTTCTTTCTCTGCTGCTCTGGTGTTTAAAGAAACTTGCAGAACTAAACCCTATTAGCGACAGTCAACAAAGAGGGCTCAAAATTATTTCATACATAAAATAATGATGCGGCAGGGGAGGGGAGGGGAGGGGAGGGGGTGGGAAAGTGGTGATCATACTGTTGCTATTATTGACTGGGGCCTGAGCACTCAACGGCCTCTTGCAGGCAAGGGCCAGGTGTTGCATGCACACATGGGAGGAAGATGTTTCAAATGTATTTGGTTGAGGGTCACAAGGGTATGTGTAGGAGATTGATGGTGGCAGGGGATATGATGGTGTGAAAGACCGAATGGCAGGTATGAGGATCCCAGGGGAGCGCTGGGGGGGTTAGGTTGGGGATCAGACCTAGGGTCAAAGGTAGAGGACACAGCTGAAGGCATGAACTGCCGTTGAAAGGTTAATGAAGGAGCCTATCACCAGCAAGATCTATGCCTCGAACTAGTCAATGATCCAGGAAGGGACTTTGATTAATGATGAAGAAGCCTCAGTCCTGAGCTTGAGACCTGCACCAGGCATGAGCTTTGCATTTAGACTTGTACTTGTCGCAAGTGAAATCAGTTGAGCAGTGTAAATCGAATGGCCTCATTTCCCACGTCCAATAAGTTTGAAATTTACACAGTGCAACCATATAGAATATCTGGAACCAGAGGGAGGAGGAACGGGACCTTCAAGAGGAGAAGGTGGCTCATTGCCAGCCAGCCTACCTGTTGGATCCATGTCCTGGGATGCCCACCCCAACACCACTGTGGCAGATCCTTCACTAGAAGGACTGCAGAGGTTTAAAAAGGTACACAATCCCAATGAAATAGCGCAGGCATGTTTTCACCAAGAAACACTTCTAATAAGAGAAGCTGCTCTGGTGGCAATCCATTGCAATTGAGGAGACACGAGAGACTGCAGATGCTAGAATATGGAGCAAACAAATGAGCTGCAAAAGAAATGAGGAATGGGCGGTGAATGCTGGTGTAGCCGGCCATGCTCACTTCCTGAAAAGTGAACAAATAAAAGCGGGCCATCCCCCGCAAGCTGTTTATGCACCTGCTGGGCCTCAGCGGAAAGAAGGACCACGTGTGAGCAATTGAAAAGACCATGCCTAACTGTTCAATCAACCCCGGTCCTCTCACACCCACCCTTCTTTCAAGTATCCTTGTCCCCCCTCACCAGTTTTGTTTCACTTCTCTCACCCACTCATTATGTCCATCATCCACTCACATCTCCCACTGTTCCCATCTGCCCACCCTACCAACCTTATTTGGTTCACTGCTTCACCTTTCTATCCTCTCAGGTTCTATCATCTACAGTCCTTTATCACCTCCCAGCCTCTGGCGCTATTCCCACTCTACCCTCCCCCACCTGACTCCATCTGCCAATCCTCCTCCCCGGATCCAGCCATTGCCTGCCAGGTCCTCCTCCACCCTTCCCCTTCACCTCTTCATACTGACTATCCCCCGTCTACTCTTTCTGTTGAGATGGGGTTCTGACCTGAAATGTTGATTGTCCATTTCTTTACACAGATGCTGCCCGTACTGTTGGGTTCCTCTAGCAGATTGTTTGATGCCTAATGTAGTGTTTTCCTGAAAGGAGATGAATGTTTCTAGCTTCTCCGCCAGCCTTTCATTAGAACACAAAAAGGCAACCTAAATGATGAGCCGTTGGTGGAGGGTTAATATACCTTGATTGTCATAGTCCTAGAGTTATAAGGTTCTGAAACAAACCCTTTAGCCCACCATCCATGCTGACCATCAACTATCTGCACTAATTCTTATGCCAATCCATTTTTTATTCACGATCATAGATGCATAATTAGGCCGTTTGGCTCATCAAGTTTACTCTGCCATTCAATCATGGCTGATCTCTCCCTCTCAACCCCATTCTCCTGCCTCTCCCAATAACCCCTGACACTCATACTAATCAAGAATCTATCTATCTCTGCCTTAAAAATATCCATTGACACGGACTCCACAGCCTTCTGTGGTAATGAATTCCACTAGTGTAAGCATCCTCTCCACATTGACTCTAAGCCCTTTCACTATTCAGTATCAATGAGCTCCCCCCTCATCCTTATAAACTCCAGCGAGTAGAGGCCCAGTGCCGTCAAACGCTCATCTTATGTTAACCCACTCATTCCTGGGAACATTCTCATAAACCTCCTTTAGACCATCTCCAATGCTAGCACATCTCTCCTCAGATATGGGATCCAGAATTGCTCATAATACTCCAAATGTAGTCTGACCGGCACTCTATAAAAGCCTCAGCATTACATCCCTGTTTTTGTATTCTAGTCCTCTCAAAATAAATGTTAGCATTCTCCCCACCTTCTCATCAACTGCCTCCAGATTCTACAAGTAACCCACACAATAGGGACGATTTACAGTGGACAACTAACCTGCCAACCAGCGTGCCGTTGGGATGTGGGAGGAAACTGGAGCAACTGGGGAAACCAACATGGTTATAGGAAGATGGTGCAAACTTCACACGGACAGCTCCCGAGATCAGGATTGAACACAGGTCTCTCAAGCTGTGAGAAAGTGGTTGGTTCTTCCCGCTGTGCCATCCATCCTCTGGGTCATTTAAAATTCTGCCAAATGTGATTTTTAAAGATCCATGAGCTAAACGTATAATCTCTAGATGAGTAGGTGTGTAACTTACATCAATACCCACTCGCAAGGCCCCATCCAGAGTTAAAATGAGTGTATGGGTGAAGGTTGTCAATGCCTGTCTAGACCGGCCTGTCTAGGGTCCATCCAGGCTCATGTAGCTGCTGCTGCTGCCAGCTAGAAGTGAAGGTGATTAATTCAAATTGAGCATAAATATCCTCAGACTGCCTTAAATTGCGTTTTGGATAAATGTACAAAGGAGAAGTTTGAGACTCCGTGTGTAGTGCAGCCAGTTTTCAGATCCTCGCTCTTTTCCTCAGGGGTTTGAGTCTAAAATGTTGCCACCAATTACAGATGGGCTAGCACATGCATGCTTGAGAGCTAAGTGCAAGTTCTGTGTGCTGCCTTTGAACTGCAATATATAGGAACCAGAGTCCTGGAGAGACTGAGACTGTGGCAATTTAAACATTTTGAGCCAATTTCAGTCAACGCAGGAAGATAATTTGAGGCAATTTTTGGGTGTGTTGTGCTTCTTGATCTGCTCCTGTCACTAAACTGCAGAGTAATGGTGATCTGAGGAGAGTAAAAGAGATTTGTTTGTCATATCTGGCTTCCTTCAGAGTTATAATGTAAAACGATATCCAGGATAGGGTCCAAGGAGAATTCTGCCTGAAATGAAATAGTGGCTGCAGGGATCAGCTACAGAACAGTTAGAATATCCTGCCCCCACTGGCCTTCATCTGCTGGTCACAGTCCCTTCATTACCTGAAGCAGAGCCTTCTGTGAATCAAACCAAAGACCTGTGCTGAGTGAGCTGGCTTCAAGCCAGTCCATCAATCTTATCCTCTCTCTCTCACCAACTCTCTCTGTGCACCTTCCTGCCTCTTTATAATTTGTTGTTTTTCACTCAAGAGCTGAATGTAACTTCTGTTTCTAATTATCGAAATGGCGGCTGCACAAACAATCTGTGGCTGGACTCGACTGCCTGGAAATCCATCTGCTCGGTAATAAGTGAGCTAATTCAGAGCGCACAGTTCTCCCACGACGCCTCATGTCAGTGTGTCAGGATCATCATTTGGATCACAATCCCAATGTAATAGCACGGGCATGTTTTCACCAAGAAACATTTCTAACAAGAGAAGCTGCTCTGGTGCCAATACATTGCAATTGAGGAGTCACAAGAGACTGCAGATGCTGGAATATGCAGCAAACAAATGAGCTGCAGGAGCACTGATCAGGACTGGGTCTCGGCCGGAAACATTGACCGTCCCTTTGCCTCCACAGATACGGCCTGACCTGCGGAGTTCGTCCAGCAGTTTGCCTTTTGCTTGTAATTGAGGAGATTCTTGAATAGTACAGGTATCAGAGGTCATAGGGAGAAGGTAGGAGAATGGGATGGGGTGGGAGAGATATATCAGCCATGATTGAATGGCGGAGTAGACTTGATGGGCCGAATGGCCTAATTCTATTCCTTATGACTTTATGAGATCCTGGAATGCATGCAGCATTCAATAGGACGGTGCCTGACCTTCTACATTTACTCCACTTGCACTCATTCTTTCTAAATTAAACTCAAAAATAAAATAATTTCTGCCATAAAGATTCATTGATGGTTGAATCCACCCATTCACCATTCCCTGGGTGAACTTAATCAGCCACTGTCGCCCTATTGTAGTGACGTAACAAAGAATCAAAGGGGAATTGATGGGTATGAGAGAAAAAATTAAGTGCAATGTGGGGAGGGGCAGTGGGACATGTGGAATTGAGCAGTTGGGAACCGGCATTCAACATGGGCTGAATAGTCTCCCTCTTATTGGAATAAGTGAGTATATCAGATCATGAAAAATGAATAAATAAAATGATACAACCCTGCCTGTACACAACTAAAGCCTGGAGACATTGTACTTCAAGGTGCAGTCTTGCCATATCCCTCTATACTTTTCTGAGCAAATCCTCTTGCAATATGGTCCAATGTAGAGTTTCTTTGTTGCGTTCCTACTGCTGAACGCACATGTTGACTTGTGGTGATTTGAGTGCATGGACACGCAGGTCTTTCAAAAGTCCAACACTGTTTAAACCAAATATCTTTCCATTTAGCTAGAGGGGGTGCTACACCAATGCAGGAGAGGTTTGGACTCAACGGGTCCATTCGTTATATATAAAATTTGCCATGTCCCTTATCTATTCACTTAACATGCCTCTATACATTTAAAGCCTGGGTTTTTTCTGGAGTGATGTGCATCTGAATGACCATGCAGATTGATGAGGGCAGTGCAATAGATAGTTTAGTTTAGTTTTTTATTGTCACGTGCACAGTGAAAAGCTTTTTTGTTGTGTGCTATGCAGTCAACGAAAATATTGCGTTTTTCATGCAACCGCGTGGGTTTTCTCCGGGTGCTCTGGTTTCCTCCCACATTCCAAAGACGTACAGGTTTGTAAAATTAATTGGCTTCAATAAAAATTACAAATTGTCCCTAATGTGTAGGATAGTGGTAGTGTTTGGTTGACTGCTGGAAGGTGCGAGTTCGGTGGGCCGAAGGACCTGTTTCTGTGCTGTATCTCTAAAGTCTAAAGTACGGTAAACCAGAGGTTGAGGGGAGAACTGATGGTGGGAAAATGTAAAAAAGATGTGTGGGGCAAGTTTTTTACTCCGAGTGTGGTTACACATTGTTGCCAAACCAAGTTGTGGGGCATCCCATTATTTTTGTAATGCATCCATAGAAAAATAGTAAATGGCAATGCTGAATGATGCTGAATTGCTTTTGTTTTCTGAGGATGTAGAGGCTTTGGTGTGCTTTCTTGGCTGTAGCATCATTGTTAGGCAGGTTCAGAAGTTTGGGAAAGGTGAGAGAGCAGCTCCTTGAATTGCATGGTCTCATTACCTCTCATTCCCCAGCATCTATCTGCTATTGCTCTGCTCATTTTACCACCTCATCTCTATTAACTTTGCAGATGGAGACTCTCCTTCTCACTATCAACAACACCTTCATTTTTTGAGTAATCTGCAAACATCCCAATCAGTGATGCCACCATTGACATCCAAGTTGTTAATGTATGTAACAAATAGCAAAAAATAATGATTACAATATCAATCTCCCTGCTGCACCACTGGTCACAAGCTTCCAGTCACATGAGCAGCGAACTGTCATCACCATCGTTCTTCAATTCGCAAGCAAACTTTGCATCCTGTTTACTACCAACTTGTCCTGGATCCCAGGGTTCCGACTTTTTACGCCAGTCCCCCATGTTGGACTCTTTCAAAGGCTTTACTGGTCCATGTGCACCACATCAACTGCAGTGCACTCCCCTCCAATAAAAGCATCCAAGAGGCGCTGCCACAAGAAGGCGGCGTTTCTAATAAAGGATCCCCATCCTCTGGGCCATGCCCCCTTCTCATTATTACCATCAGGCAGGAGATACAAGCGACCAGATTCAGGAACAACTACTTTCCTACAACTATCAGGTTCTTGAACCAATCTACACAACTTTAACCTTGCCTCATCAATGGAACACTATGGCCCACCTCTTGCACTACTATGGACTCTTTTTTGTTTTATTTTAATTATGTATTTTGCTGGGATGTCTTTTTATGGAACAGTTTTCTTTCTTGTAGAATTTTATATGTAATATATATATAATACTAGACCATGTGGACCCGTTGGGCCCAAACCTCTCCTGCATTGGTGCAGCACCCTCTCCTCCCCTCTGGCCCCCTCCCTCTTTTCCTCCCTCCCCTCCCCTCCCCCTTCCTCTTTCCCCTCCCCCTTCTCCCCCACTCCATCCCCCTCAACCTCTGATATCCTCCTTCCTCCCCTCTCTCTCCCTCCCCCCCCTCCCTCAACCCCCCTCCCTCCCTAGGAGATAGATTTAAACTTTAAAATGTGAATAACTTAAAAAATATAACACCGATTTCAATGAAACTTCTTCCATTAGCACCAAAAGGATGATGGTGAGTAAGGTGGGCCTAACATTGTCGCACTATCGTGTACCGTTTTGGCTGTAGTTCAGGAACAAACAAACAAACGAACAAAGTATATAGATATGTATAATATATATTTTGTGGGATTTGTCTATCTTTCTGCCTGTGAAGTTGCTACAAGCAAGATTTTTCATTATACCTGTATCTCCCCATACTCTCGCACATGACAATAAATGTGAAATTTGCAAGGTTATCATACATTTTGTTACTTCTTCAAAAAATTCAATCAAGTTGATCAGATAGGAACTCCCCACAATAAAGCCATGCTAAATATCTTTGATTAATCTTTCTGCAAACTAATCCCATCTCTTGGATTTATCTATACTGCACTTTGTGAATAAAAGTACCTTTCTTTGCAGTCCTCCAGTCATCTTGCCCCTAACTTGTGAATAGAAAATATTTCAGAATTTCTATCAGCACCCTAGTAATTTCTTCCCTCACCTCCCACAGTAGCCTGGGACACATTTCATCAGCCCCAGGGGTTGGTCCAGCTTTAAGAATGCTTAGACATCTTATACCTCCTCCAATTTCACTAACCCCCCCCCCCCTTGTTATTCGTGATATATATATCAACACTTCAGATGTAAATATAGTTGTTGTTCTGGCTAGTAATAAGTTTGTAGATGAAGTGAGAAATGGTGGTGTTGTAGATAATGAGGAAGGTTGTCTAAGTCCACAGCAGGATATGCATCTGATGAAGAGATGGGTGAAACATTGGCAGATGGAGTTTAACCCAGACAGGTATGAGATGATGCATTTTGTGGTCAAATAGGAATAGTACACCTTCAAAGTAATCCCACCACCTGTCACATCTTCCCAGCCCAACTCCTTTATGCCTTCTGCAGACACCATTCCCTCCACAACCCCTTAGTTCACTCATCCCATCCCACCCACCTCCCTGGTACCATCCCCTCCAAGCACAAGAGATGCAACACCTGTCCTGAAACCTCCTCCCTCACCTTGAACTAGGGAGTCCAGCAGTCCGAACAGGTGAACCAGAAGTACACGTGCACCTTCTCTAACCTTATTTACTGCATCCAGTGTTCCTCGTGTGACCTCTTGTACATTGGCAAAATCATTCGTAGACTCTGCATATCCTGCATGGATTGCTTACAACCTAACGATACGAACATTGACTTTAAACTTTAGAGATGCAGCGCGGAAACAGGATCTTAGGCCCACCAAGTCTGCAGCGACCAGCGATCAATCCATACACTAACACGATCCTACACGCTAGGGACAATGTACAATTATACCGAAGCTCATTTTAACCTATAACCCCACACGTCTTTAGAATGTGGGAGGAAACCAGAGCACCTGGAGAAAACCCAGGCAATCACAGGAATAAATACAAACTCCCTACAGATAGCACCCATGGTCAGGATCAAACCTGGATCTCTGGCGCTGTGAGGCAGCAACTCTACCGCTGTGCCACTGTGTTGCCCTCAATTGAATTCTCCAATTTTTGGTAACTACAAAACCCACCTCCTCTCCTCTCTTCCTCCCCCCCCCCAACCCCACTCCTTTGCCCCCCTTTTTCCCCTGTGCCACACCTGGACTCCCACCTATTTTTCCCCTCCGCGTTCCCCTCCACCTATATTCCTTTGTCCAGTTTCACAATTTGCAACTCTTCAATCCTTTTGTCACACACCTTCTATCTTTTCATCTCTGGCTTTTGTCCACCATCTGCCTATCAAACATAGAAACATAGAAAATAGGTGCAGGAGGAGGCCATTCGGCCCTTCGAGCCAGCACCACCATTCATTGTGACCATGGCTGATCATCCACAATCAGTAAACTGTGCTCAACTTCTCCCCATATCCTTTGATTCCACTAGCCCCCAGAGCTCTATCTAACTCTCTCTTAAATTCATCCAGTGAATCAAACATACCCCTCACCTGTATAACCCTATTATCTGTCAGACTTTGTCTCTTCCAGCTCCCCCCCCCCCCCCCCCACTCCCACAATCAGTTTGAAGTAGGGCCCCAGGCTGAAACATCACCTCTCCATGTTCTCCAGAGATGCTGCCTGACCCTTTGAGTTACTCCAGCACCCTGTGTCTGTTTTTGTAAAGCAGTATCTGCAGCTTCTTGTATCTACACGGAACGTGGTGTTCCAGTTTGTGAGCATCGGACATGGGATTGCTCATGCCCATACACCTGCACATGGTACTGCATCAAACTGAAGTTCTCAGCCACCATCTCAAATTTACAAAATCTAGCCATAACTTGCCACCAACAAGACTTCCACTTAAATCTTATGCTCCCAGATCAAGGAGGGTATAAATTTAGTAATTAGCAGGTCCTTTATATTGTTAAATACTGCCCTCAATATGGCGTAGTGAATTCAATGAGAAAGTGATGTAAAAATGAAGCTGTTTCATTAAATTTGCAGAGAGGTTAAAGTGAGCTGCTGATTTCACAAGGTCAATAATGGAACAACACGATTCATCGAGCAGCTTCGAATGCTTTGCCTCCAATTTATTCCCCAGTTAAAAGCTTCAATGGAATACATTTTTGGAAGGGAATACAATACGTTGATGCTACAATGCAATATGTTTAGTGCTGTGAAGCAGGAATGAATATCTAGGTACATACCTGCTGCTTGTCATAGATTGCTGGGCAATTTACACTCTGATACTCTGACAGCAGAGAGTATTAAATTCTAACCACTTATCCAGTGGATTTTGTGCCAATGCATTTTACCAGTGACCTCTGAGCATGGGACTGAATCGTTTGAGTTCAGAATCCAGTCTTCTCTTGATTTTATTCCAAAGGTTAAATTGATGCCGTGAGTCTCTTTTCATCAGTGTTCCATTTACTGCCTCGTCTCTTTGAACAGCAATGTTTTCCTGTTTTATTTCCATCTGAAGAACACAGCAATTGTTTTATGTTTTATCTTTGATTTGCATTGGACACATCAACACGTGACCTCATCCCCAGAGTGCAGAAGTTCTATTTCTACTCTCGCGTTTATCATTCAGCAGCAGCAAGGATTATTTGGCGAAGGCTTGAAACATCTCTGACCCTTTGCGGAAGTGGAAATAGAATGAGGCACGTTAGTGGAAAAATAAAGCACTAAAGACACAAAATGTCCACAGAGGCTTTTCTTGCTTGCTTGCTGGAAGTTTGGTCAAATAGCCTTGAAAATCCCAACAAAATGTGGTAAAGATGGAGCCTGTGGCAACGTTTCATGGTTTCCTTTGATGCCCTGGTGATGAACAGGAAACACAAGGGAAACAAAATCACAAATTACTGCATTTGCCTGTGTTTAGGCCATATCTCTTTAAACCTTTCCTATCCACATACCTGTTTAAATGACTTTTAAATGTCACCATTGTAGCTGCCTCCATAGCTTCCTCAGGCAGCTATGTACACCCCTTCTGCATGAACAACATTTCTCATGGTTTTATAAACCTCAATAAGGTCACCCCTTAGATTCCTACTACTCCAGGGAAAGAAGTCCCCGCCTGTCCAACCTCTCCTTATAACAAACTCACGTGAGCTTTATTAAAGAGAGCTACAATATACAGTCTTCTCCAGATGTGGTCTCATCAACATCCTACATATCTGAAACATCACCTCCCTTCCTTATGCATGCAATTCCCATCGCAATCACCAAGAGCAGTAGAATATAGAGCAGAGCATAGTGCAGCATTTGAATAAGCCAATCAAATCTGCATTGACCATGATGGAAAACGAACTAAGCCCATCTGGCTGCATAAGATCTGTCTCCCACAATTCCTTGCCTGTTCATGTGTCTATCTAATGCCTCCTAAACATTACTACTGCATCAGCTTCTACCAAACACCCTGGCAATGTGTTCTAGATACCTATCTGTGCAAAATTGGGTGGCACAGTGGCGCAGCTGGTTGAGTTGCTGCCTCGTTGTGCCAGAGAACTGGGTTGGATTCTGATCTTGGCTGCTCTCTGTGTGGAGTTTGCACGTTTTCCCTGCGACTATGAGGGTCTCCTCTTGGTGCTTTGGTTTTCCTCCCACATTCCAAACGTGTGTGGGTTTGTAGGTTGATTGTCCACTGTAAATTGCCCCTAATGTGTAGGGGATCCAAAAGTGGAATAACAGAGCTAGTATGAGTGGGAGATCAATGGTTAGTGTGGACTTGGTGGGCTGGACTTCCTGTTTCCATGCTGTATCTTTCAATCAATCAAAAAATATTGCACATTAATGTTTCTTCCTCTCATTATAAACCAAATGTCCTCTGGTATTTGACATATGCATCGTGGGAAAGAAGGGACCCCAGCAGTCCTTCCAGGTGAGACTGAGGTTCATGTGCACCTCCTTTAATTTCATCTACTGCATTTGGTGTTCCAGATGTGGCCTCCTGTACATCATAAATTCGGCAACCGTTTATATGTTCATAAGTCATAGGAGCAGAATTGGGCTATTCGGCCCATCGAGTCTACTCTGCCATTCAATCATAGCTGATCTATCTTTCCAGCTCAACCTCGTTCTCCTGCCTTCTCCCCGTAACCCTTATATCTGCACTAATCAAGAATTTGTCAATCCCCACTATGAAAATACCTAATGACTTGGCCTCCACAGCCATCTGTGGCGATTAATTCCATAATGAATTTGGCTGAACACGTACTATCGATCGGACAAGGCCTAATGGATCTCCTGGTTGCTAGCCATTCTAACTCCCTTTCCCATTCCCACACTGACCTTTCTGTCCTGGGCCGCCTCCATTGCCAGGGTGAGGCCACATATAAACCAGAGGAACAGCATCTCATGTTCCACTTTGGTAGCTTACAACCCAACGGTATGAACATTGAATTCTATCATTTTAGGTAACCTCCCAAGAACCCCTCCTCCTGCAAACCCCCTCCCCCCTGCCCACCATCTCTTTTCCTCACACCTTCCCTCCACTATGCCCCATCTGGACTCCAACCTAATTTTCTCCACCCACCGTCCCTCCCTCTCCTAATTTCCTCCCTCTGGGTTTACAATCTGCAACACTTCAAACCTGCCTTACATCTTCCTTTCTTATCTCTGGCCCTTGTCTCAAGCATCTGCCTATCAAAAAGAAACCTTGCCTTTATCGACCTATCACCTGCTATGCTTTGTCCTGCCTTTCCCCATTTCCAGCTTTCTTTTCTCCCTCTGTCGTCCAAGCTTCCTTATTCCCATTCTGCCTTAGTCTTCACTCTAACAGGAACTTGTATGCCCTGAACTTTGGTCATCACAATTTTAAAAGCATCCCCCTTCCTGGGCATTCCTTTACCTACAAACAACATACTCCAATTGATTTTTAGCAAGTTGCAGTCTGATACCATCAAAGTTGGCCTTGCCCCAATTCAGAATTTTAATCCGTAGGCTCACCCTGTCTTTATCCATAATTATTTTACAGTGAATGGCCGCTGGTCCAAAAAAGGCTCATCCACAGACACTTCAGTCACTTGTCCTAAGGAAAGATCAAGCTTCGCCCTCTCCTGTGCACGACCCTCTTCATATCAGCTGAGGAAACTTTCCTGAACACATTTGACAAATTCCACTCCTTCTAGCCTGCAAGACTAATAAAGTTGTCAAGGTGGGGGATCTAATCTCTGGGTCATGTGTAATATTGGTCATCAGCATGTAATATTAGAAAGAGGATTCTGATCAAAGAGATGGATCAGTAACACCATGGACTATGATTCATGATGATGTTTAACGAGTGGTAAGGAATTAAAGTGGTCTCTGCAATGTTATCAATGAGGTGTAATGGCAGCACAGATATGCCCAACGTTAATATTTGTTTAGCGGCATGGTGGCGCAGCGGTAGAGTTGCTGATTTACACTGTGAGAGATTCGCGATCGATCCTGACTACATGCGCTGTCTGCGTGGGATTTGTTCGTTCTCCCCATGGCCGTGTAGGTTTGCTCCGGGTACTTCAGTTTCCCCCCCACATTCCAAACGCATACAGGTTTGTAGTTTAATTGGCTTCGGTAAAAATTGTAAATTGTCCCTAGTGTGTAGTATAGTGTTAATGTATGGGGAACAGTGGTCGGTGCGGACATGTGGGCTGTCCGAAGGTCTGTTTTTTGCGCTGTAATTTTTAAACTAATGATATAAACTGCCATTGTGATGCAATGTACGATATTGGTCAATGTGAATCAGTGGCATTGCAATGACTTTCATGATTTTGGATAGTGAACATAGTCACTGCACTGAATGGTCTATTCAATTAAAGGTGCTCGTGGTGGCCAAATATTTCACAGTCATCGGTGAAATCAAAATTTGATTTTGAAAATTGCCTTCAAATGACACTGAGCTGTTTTTTTTTTTTATCAGCCACATATCTGATGTGATTTATTTTTGTGATTAATTGTCATGAATCAGCCAGCAGGCCACATGCAAAAGAATCACTCATAAAATTAATAATACTAATGTCAAGTTAATGGTGTTTTTGAAGCATTATATTTCATCTTTCTTCCTCTGCATTCACTCTGTCTCAAGAATGCCAATGGTTTTATTAATGTTGCCAGTCTCCAATCACTCACAAATGCAACCCTGTTGATATGTCAACAAGCGTAAACGTGTTGCCAGATTCGTATCAAACAGCATATTGTTCTTACTGCTATCTGCAAATGCATACTTCTGACAGTAACTGTTGAAAGACAGAAAGGAATGTAAATCTATTTTTCTGGCACAGGAGTATTGGTGTGAACATTTATGGGAATTAATACAATGCAGCCCCATTTCTTTGCAAGGCAGACACGTCAAAGTTGGGTAGGAAGGAACTGCAGATGCTGGTTTACACCTGCACCCATGCAGAATTCATGAACTTCGTTAACTTCACTACCCATTTCCATCCTGCACCCAAATTCACTTGGACCATCTCCGACATCTCCCTCCCCTATCTTGAGTTCACCGTCTCCATCACAGGAGATTGACTATCGCCTGATGTCCACTGCAAACCCACTGACGCCCCCAGCTATCTAGACTACCCTGCCTCCTGCAAAGACTCTATCCCCAACTCTCAATTCTTCCATCCCTTCCTCATCTGCACCCAAGATGAGGTGTTTCTATATTCTGGTTCATTCATCTCTTCCCACCCAAACCACCCCCTCCCCAAATACTTTCCCCTGCAACTACAAGAGATGCAACACCTGTCTCTATACCTCCTCCCTCGACTCCAACCATGGACTCCGACTGTCCTTTCAGGTGAGGCAGAGGTTCACTTGCACCTCCTCCAACCTAATCTACTGTATCCTTTGTTCTCTGTGTGGACTCCGCATATATTAGTGAGACCAAGTGCAGACTGGGTGATCGTATCATTGAACACCTTCGATCAGTCCTCTTTGGCCTACGTAATCTCCTGGTTGCCAAGCATTCCCTCTCTCTCTGTCTCTCCCTCACCCTAGCAGCACTGCTAGTTTCACTGTTTGTATCCCTTCGTTATCACCTCTTCCACTGCCAACAATGGACCATTGTGGGCTCCTTGGCTATCGGTGCTGGCTCTGATTTGTCCTGTACCATTTCATACCTCTAGTCCCCTCTCCCATGATTCTGTCTGAAGAAAGGGCACAACCCAAAACATCACCTATTCCTTTTCTCCAGAGATGCTGCCTGACCTGCTGAGTTACACCAGCATTTTGTGCCTGTCTCAATCACAATAAAACGTTATTAGCCAAGTATGTTTTGCAACATACGAAGGGATCTCTTAGAGGTTTAAGTTGATGCAATGAGTACTTATTGAGATCTGGTGCATTGTAGAGCCCTAGACAGAAATATCAAGGCAAGGTAGATTTTATTAATTTTAATAGCCAACCAGCAGAGCAGCTGCCAACCTTTCACTAAAGAATGACTTAAAATGAGCCATTTGCTTCTTCATGGACCTGCTATCTGGGAAACTTTGGATTTAAAACAGAAAATGCAGAAAACTCTCAGTAGACAATGCAACAGTGCGGACAAAATATAATAATGTTTCAGGTCTTTGGCTTTCATCAGAAAGAAAGAAATATTTACTTTCCTATGATTAAACCATTTTACATTGTGGGGCATACACATTCCCCAGGGCTGTTCACTTGCATAGATCGATAGAGATAACCCATAGGAAGGAAATGGCCAACTGCATGTCTTGGTTCAGCTGTTGGAGTGAGATTGAATGGGCAACATACCATGCCTGACTGATCCACACTCACTGAAAGAGGTAAATCTGTCGACCACTAATGGTTGCTAGTTGGTTGCTAGTCCAGCTAGTTGGCACATGGCCCTGAGGAAGAAGCATTGTGCAAACCTTTCTCCCACCTGCTTGTGAGGACATAAGTTATTTTAAATAGAGAGTTATTTTGGTAGCACATGATCCTGCCATAATAAAAATAATGAAGAATTTACAAGCACAAGTTTTGCAGCTCGGGAAGAAGTTTAGGAGCATTTCACAGATTTACAGAGAATTCAGCAATAAAATTGGCCATTTGCCTCATAAAATGATGCCAGTGTGTGAATGAATGAATAAATTTATTGGCCAAGTATATGCATATACAAGGAATGTGCCTTAGTGCTCTGCTCACAAATGACAACACAAACATACAGTTAAAAATTAAGAATAAAGCATAACCACATTAAAACAATAAAGATACAACATTACGGTCTAAACGTGGGCGAAAATAAACCAGAGCAAAAAAGAGACTACAGACTTTGGTTATTGAGTAGAACTATCACTTGTGGAAAAAAGCTGTTTTTATGTCTGGCTGTGGCTGCTTTGACAGTCCGGAGTCGCCTTCCAGAGTGAAGTGCTTCAAAGAGTTTGTGGCCAGGGTGAGAGGGGTCAGAGATGATCTTGCCCGCTCGCTTCCGTGGCCCTTGCCGTGTACAGTTCGTCATTGGGGGGAAGGTTGCAGCCAACAACCTTCTCAGCTGTACGGACGATCCGTTGCAGCCTCCGGATGTGTGGTCCAGAAGGTCCTTTTCTGATCCCACTGTATTAAGTATCCTCTATTTTTTTCTTTTTTTTTGTCTGCTTTTCCAGCTAGTCTAAATGCCTTCAAAAAAAAATAATACATCTGAATTTCTTAAATTTATCGCTGCAACCTCTGGTGTTTAGCAAAATCTTTCTCAAAACGTTTGACAGGTTATTTTCAGCTCTTTTCCTATTACCAATTACTGTTTCCAGCCAAAGGTTCCTGTAAAATAATATACACTGCAGAGCAGCTTTTAAAATTGGATGCAAAATGCTATTTTTGCCTGTACGTTTCACGTTTTAGCCAATTAAATTCTCCTTGAAGGCTCTTACAAAACTGGGATGTTGTTCTGAGCTCAACAGTGCAGGATGAATGGTCTAATCTATGTTGTGCAAATCACATTAGCCCACAAGCAAGGTATTAGTTGGCAAGCCTTATGAGTTGAGAATTTCCCTCTTAGGTGGAAAAGATAAACATTAGAAGATAACAAAGTAAAACATAACAGATCTGAAGGGCTGTGAAAAATAAATCTTGTGCAACTTAATCAGTGGGAAGTTTAACATAAGGAGTGCTCATAGATTGTTTTGCTTGTGTGAGAGAAGAGCTAGCAACATGACGTTGAGTGTGTGTGAATCCTTTCTGTGGAGAGTGAGAACGTTATAGAGGTAAGAAGAGTAAACGTCAGAACTCCTGGAATATAGAATGCAAGTACAGGCCGCTCGACACCACTAGTCATGCTACAGTCTACAGTCAATTCGAATCTGCTTTTATCCAATTTAATTTTTCAATTTAAAATACTTTATTGGCATGATAAGATACATCATTATATTGCCAAATTATAGAACATAACATACATATTTAAAATGCATGAATATAAAGACAAGTATACAATGCATGGGTCGATATGCCCCTGTACATATATATATATATATATTCACGCAATACATTTATAGCCTTTTATTGATTGCTACTCGTTCTTGCAGTTGTAAACAGTACAACAAGGTAGCACGTGTAGTAGGTCGATATTAATTTCCTTAGTCAATTTATGTATGAGTGTATGTGTACATGTTGGTCATTCACTGTCTCTCAGGTTGTGGCATGCTGTTACATATTGTGCACCAAGATGTGCCGTATTTCCTTCGCCAAGGATTATTCTTCGTTTTGATATCTCGTCTAGTTCTTTAAAATCTGGGGTCGCCAGACTGAGTTTTTCAAAATATATTTTTCTTATTTTATCGATTTTTAATTTTTTTTAAGAGGAAGTGCACCTCTGTTTCAACCTCATCTGTCAAGCAGTGACCGCATATTCTATTTTCTCTTGGTTGCCAAGATCTCTTCTGTCTTCCTTTTTCAACTGCCAAATGATGGTCATTTAACCTGTACTTGGTGAGGGTCTGTCTCTGCTTTATGCCTCTATCCTTTCTCATCGAACTCTCATCACTATCCTCTGGTCCCTGTCCCAATCCACCATACACTAGCCAGTCTCCCTCTATATGCAGCAGTGCTATTCATCTCAACACTCCTGTGGTAGTGAGTTCAGATTCACATCACACTCTGGTGGAAAAACCTCTGAAATCCCTGCCTGCCATTGCAATGACACTTTTATATTGAGAGCTTCTGGTTTTGATCTTTGCCAAACATACTCTCCTTGCCAGTTCTATCACAAAATCTGTATGTTATATTCCCTGTGATTTGCAAATAACAGTTCCATGTTCAGCTGACTGTACAGCAGATGTTTGGCTGTCTGGCTTTTCAGATGCTGCCTGTTCTTCAGATGCTGAGACTAGGGAACAGCAGTGTTGTTATCAGTCCCTCTGTTATCCTCTTGGACATCATCACCGGTTATTTCCATATTGAAGACTTGTGAATCACACTAAGTGTTATCACAGCTTAGAAGATGGTGTTGAATATGCAGAGCGTTGTTTTGCTGCCTCATCATCCACAACCAAGCTCCACTCTGAGCGACCAGGAACTGCAGAGTGAGGAGGTGGAGGCTTTGGGTGTTGAAGATCTGCCGATCTACCTTGAGTAGGAAGGAACTGCAGATGCTGGTTTAAACCGAAGATAGACACAAAATGCTGGAGTAGAAGGGTCTCGACCCGAACCGTCACCCATTCCTTCTCTCCAGAGATGCTGCCTGTCCAGGTGAGTTACTCCAGCATTTTGTGTCTATCTTCTGCCAATCTACCTTGTTCCAGTTCTTCGGACTTTTTTTTATCTGCACTTTCACTTCAGCTGTAACACGACATTGTGCACCCTTGTTTATTTTCTTCTTATGATGTAGTCATGTCGAAGGGTGTAACTTTTAAAAGTCCGCACACACTGAGGGCAGTTTCAGTTTTGCAACTGAAAGGAGAAGGTCAGAATATTAAAAGGTCAGCAGGTACAAAGTTTATACAAGTCAGTGGATGCTTTTAAGGCAGAGATAGATAGATTCTTGATTAGTACAGGTGTCAGAGGTTATGGGGAGAAGGCAGGAGAATGCGGTTAGGAGGGAACGATAGATCAGCCATGATTGAATGGCAGAGTAGATCAGCAATGATTGAATGGCAACTGAAAACAGGAACAGAAGAGCGGGACTTTTAAATGTCAGCACCTGTTTTCAGTTGCCATTCAATCATTGCAAGGGTAGTTTTGCAGATGAAAGTTGTTAGCATACTGGAGTGACTGCCCCAATTGGATGTATAAAAAGGAAGGCATGTGATGTTCTCTATGAAGTGAAAGTAGCATTGGTGGGTGGGCCTCTTGGGACCAGCAACCACAGTTTTATTAGCTGAGATGCTATGAGGTTGCAGGGTGACTTGGACAGGCTGTGTGAGTGGGCGGTTGCATGGCAGATGCAGTTTAATGTGGATAAGTGTGAGGTTATCCACTTTGGTGGTATGAATCGGAAGGCAGATTATTATCTGAATGGTGTCAAGTTAGGAAAAGGGGACGCACAACGAGATCTGGGTGTCCTAGTGCATCGTATACACTGTATACACTGGAATTTGTATACACTGCTTGTATACGGCTTATATACACTGGAATTTAGGAGGATGAGAGGGGATCTTATTGAGATATATAAGATTATTAAGGAGTTGGACACGTCAGAGGCAGGAAACATTTTCCCAATGTTGGGGGAGTCCAGACCAGGGGCCACAGTTTAAGAATAAGAGGCAGGCCATTTAGAACGGAGATGAGGAAAACATTTTCAGTCAGAGAGTTGTAAGTCTGTGGAATTCTCTGCCTCAGAAGGTGGTGGAGGCCAATTCTTTGAGTGCTTTCAAGAGAGAGCTAGATAGAGCTCTTAAGGATAGCGGAGTCAGGGGGTATGGGGAGAAGGCAGGAACGGGGTACTGATTGAAAATGATCAGCCATGATCACATTGAACGGTGGTGCTGGCTCGAAGGGCCAAATGGCCTCCTCCTGCACCTATTGTCTATTGAAATAGTTATGGATAGAGAGAGGAGAGGCCCATAAGTCAAATTCTGAATTCGGGCATGGGCAACTTTGATACTTACATAGGAACTTGCTAAAATTGATTGGAGTAGGATTTTTATCGGCAAACAGATTATCGGCAGAAATAGGCATGCTATTAAAAGAGTAATGGTAGTTCAAGTCATGCATGTTCCTGTAAGATTGAATGGCAAGGCAACTGGGAGTTTGAACTATGGATGGCTAAAGAAACTGAAGCTCTGTTCAGGAAAAAGGTCATAAGGGATATGAGTAGGATTAGACCATTCGGCCCATCAAGTCTACTGTGCCATTCAATCATGGCTGGTCTATCACTGCCTCCTAAACGCATTCTCCTGCCTTCTCCCCATAACATCTGACACCTGTACTGATCAAGAATCTATCTATCTCTGCCTTAAAAATATCCACTGATTTGGCTCCCACAGCCTTCTGTGGCAAAGATTCCACAGATTCCACAGAAGGAGGCTTGGGCTAGATATAGACAGCTAGGATCAAGTCTATCCCTAGCAGTTTATAGGACTGATGAGCATACTTCAGAAGAGAATCAGGAGGGCAAAAGGGGTTCAGGAGATAACTCTGGCAGATAATATCAATGAAGTTCCAAAGAGATTTTATATAAGGAGGGTAACTACAGTGAGAATATGGCCCCTCGATAAATCAACGTGGACTTCTATGTATGGAGCCGCAGGAGATGGGTAAGGCCCTCAATGAGTATTTCTTCTCTGTTTTTACTATGGAGGAAAACATGAAGGCTGGGGAACTTGCAACAGTTAATGGAGATGTCTTGAGCATATTCCGTATTATGATCGAGGAGGTGCTAGATGTCCTAAGGCCTGTGAAGTTAGATGAATCTCCTGGGACCGATCGTATATATCCAAGCACACTGAGGGAAGCTAGAGAAGAAATGATGGCAGCCCTGGCTGAGATATATGAATCATCGTTAGATATGGGTGACATGGCAGGTGACTAAAGGGTAGTTAATGTGGCATGATAATTTAAGAAGGGCTGCAAGGAAAAGCCTGTGAACTATAGAACAGTGAGCCTAATATCTGTGGCTAGCAAACTACAAGAGAGGATTCTGAGGGATAAGATATATTTGGGTAGACAGAGATTATCAGGCAACTGAACTATCCTATCAGCAACTAGAGAGTGGTCCTGACCAACCATCTACTCATTGGAGGCCCTCGGACTATCTTTAATCGGACTTCACTGGACTTTGTCTTGCACTAAACATTATTCCTTTATCCTATCTCTCTATGCTGTGGATGGCTTGATTGTAATCATGTATAGTCTTTTCGATGAGTGGATAGCACACATCAAAAAGTTTTTTTTCCCAGTACCTTGGTACACGTGACAATAATAAACCAAACAAAACTAAACTTTAACTCGTGGTGTGCCTCAGGGATCGATACTGGCCCCATTCTTGTTTGTGGTTTATATCAATGATTTGGATGAGAATGTACAAAGCATGATTAGTAAGTTTGTAGATGGCACTAAAGTAAATGGTATCATAGGAACTGAAGATGGTTATCAAAAACGACGATAAGATCTTGATCAGCTGGGCAAGTGGGCTGAGGAATGGCTAATGGAATTTAATGCAGATAGGTGTACGGTGTTGAAATTTGGAAAGTTAAATCAGGGCAGGACCTTCACAGTGAAAGGTGAGGCCCTGTGGACTCCTGTTGAGCAGAGGTATCTAGGAGTACAGGTCATAGAGTCATAGAGCGATACAGTGTGAAAACAGGCCTTTTGACCCAACTTGCCCACACCGGTCAACATGTTCCAGCTGCACTAGTTCCACCCACCTGTGTTTGGTCCATATCCCTCCAAACCTACCCAATCCATCTACCTGTCTAAACTGCTTCTTAAATGTTGGGATAGTCCCAGCCTTAACTACCTCCTCTGGCAGCTTGTTCCCTATACCCACCACCCTTTCTGTGAAAACGTTACCCCTCAGATTCCTATTAAATTTTTTCCCCTTCACCTTAAACCTACAGTATGTCCTCTGGTCCTATATTCACATACTCTGGGCAAGAGACTCTGTGCATCTACTCAATCTATTCCTCTCATGATTTTGCCACTATAAGATCACCCCTCATCCTTAGACATCCCCCTGTGCTCTAAAGAATATTGTCCCAGCCTAAACCTCTCCCTATAGCTCAGACCCTCCAGTCCTGGCAACATCGTTGTAAACAGGTACATGGTTCCCTGAAAGTGACATCATTAGTATATAAAATGTTGAGGGGAATAGGTAGAGTGAATGCACAGTCTTTTTGCCAGGATAGGTGAATCAAAAACAAGACGACATGGGTTTAAGATGAGAGGGGCAGAATTTAATAGAAACCTATTTCTTTTTGCTCTTCTTTCCATTCATCTGTCCTTCATCTTCCCTTTGTGTCCTGCATTTTCAGATTGCTGCATTAAAAAGCAAAGCAGAGATGATTCAAGGACTAATCATTTGATTGTAAACTTCTCATCCTTGTTTTCCAGCCTTTTTATAACCTCGTCTCTTCCTATCTAGAACATTCTATGGCCTGCAGGGTTACAGGTCTCCTCCACATCTGGATAGTCATCATACCCTATTTTCTCCACCTCACGCCTGGTACTGAACCCCCTCCATCAACATCACTGCTTCTCTCCTTTCTTCCAACATAATATTCCATCTGTGTCAAAGTTTGCAAACTAAAGCAATCTTGGATATTCGGATAAGACAATAACTGCAGATGCTGGTACAAATCGAAGGTATTTATTCACAAAATGCTGGAGTAACTCAGCAGGTCAGGCAGCATCTCAGGAGAGAAGGAATGGGTGACGTTTCGAGTCGAGACCCTTCTTCAGACTGATATTCGTAATGTCAATGCAAGCGCTGTTACTCTTATCATGCTTTTGTGAAGAAGACCATTTTATGTGTTGCCAATTGTCTTGATGAATCTACAAGTACAGAGAATATTTTACAATGGAGAAAAATTTTCTTGTATGTCCGGTCCAAAAAAAAGACAAAAATAATCTGGCTAATTAGCACCCAATCAGTTCACTCTCAATCATCACCAAACTGACAAAAGATGGCATTAACAATGCTAGCCAACAACACTTACTATTCAATAGCCTTGCCAGGACTACTTGGTTGCAGTCTACACCACAGACGAAAGAAGTGAATTGAGGAGGTGAGAATGGCCACCTTTGATATCAACTCAGCATTTTGATTAACTATGATGTCAAAAAGCCCTGGTGAAACTGAAGTCAAAATAGTCCAATGCTCGTGTCCGACCCCTCACAAATGAAGATGGTTGTGGTTGAGGTTAATCATCCCTGCCCCAGGACATCACTGCAGGAGTTCCTCAGGTTCAGGTTCAGGATTGTTATTGTCATGTGTCCTGAGGTACAGTGAAAAGCTTTGTTTGCAGGCTATCCAAACAGATCAGACATTCTATCCATAAAGATATAGAATACATAAATACAAACAAGTCAAACTCATGTGCGATAGATAGAGCAAAGGGGAAGATACAACATGTAGAATGCAGTTCTCAGCCTTGCAGAGCATTGTAGTGCACCAGTTCCATAGACAAAATTCAATGTCCACAATTTGGTAGAGGTGAATCGGACAGTACCCTAGTTTATGGAAGATTGATAAAAGTAGAAGAAGCTGCTTTGGTGGTACGCACTTTTAAGCTTCTGTACCTTCTGCCAGACTGGAGTAGGGAGAAGAAGAAATTATCAAACTGAGACAAGTCTTTGATTACATTGGTCTCTTTTCCGAGGCAGCCTGAAGTGTAGATGGAGTCAATGGTGGGAAGTCTGGGCTGTGTGATGAACTGGGCTACATTTACAGCTCTCTGTAACTTCTGGCGGTCTTGGACAGAGCTGTTCCCAAACCAAGCTGTGACGCAACCCAACAGTATGCTTTCCATGGTGCATTTGTGGAAGTTTGTAAGAGTCATTGGCAACATGCCGAATTTCCTCAGTCTCCTTAGGAAGAAGAGGCATTGGTGTGCCTTCTTGGCTATTGCATTAATGTGGTTGGCAAGGGCATGAAGCTCTCAACCATTTCCACAATGGCACCATTGATACTGATTGAAGCACAAACTCCACCATGCTTCCAAAGGTCGATAACTAGCTCCTTCCTCTTGCTGATATTGTGGGAGAATGTTATTGTCTTGACACCATGTTACTAAGTTTTCTATCTCCTTTTTGCACTCTGTTTCATCATTGTTCATGATCCAGCCCATCACAGTGGTGTCATCTGCAAACTGGTGATCCGCCATCACCAGTCTCTCAAAACATTTCATGATGGTGGATGTCAGATCCACTGGACGTTAGTCATCAAGTCTAAGCTAAACTATTTTCAGCTGCTCCCTCACCTACCTTCTTACACAAGGTCAACGTGAGGATATTGCAATAATATGTGCATTATGTTCAATTCATTGTGCAATTTCTTAGCAAATATAACAGTCCATGCCTGCAGGCAGCAAGACTGAGACAGCATTCATGCGTGTTCTGATAAATGTCAAGTAATAATCTCAACATCTCACCAGGCAATGAGTATCTCGTATGCTGAATCTCTCTATCTACCTTGACATTCATTGTCATTATCAACGCCAAATCCCTCGCCCTTTATATACTGGTATGATTACCATTGACCTAAAACTGAAATGGGTTAGCCACATGATTACCATGGCAAAAGTAGCAGGTCAGAGGCTGGACATTGTGTGATGGGTGATATATCTTCTGATATCGCAAAGGCTTTCCACCATTTGCAAGGAATGAACAGGTATATGATGGAATAAGAAAATAACTGCAGATGCTGGTACAAATCGATTTATTCACAAAATGCTGGAGTAACTCAGCAGGTCAGGCAGCATCTCGGGAGAGAAGGAATGGGTGACGTTTCGGGTCGAGACGTCGGGTTTCGGGTCTGAAGAAGGGTCTCGACCCGAAACGTCACCCATTCCTTCTCTCCCGAGATGCTGCCTGACCTGCTGAGTTACTCCAGCATTTTGTGAATAATATGATGGAATAAGATCCCTTTACCTGGTTAAGCCCGGCTCTAAGAACACATATAAATCTTGATACAATCACCAGGACAAAGATGCCTGCTTGATTAATATCTCATCACTATGGTAATTTCCTCCAGCGCTGGTACACAGTTCTGTGAACCAACTATAAAAATATCATACCTATTACAAACACTCCCACGCCTATATTTCTTCCTTTCATGCTTGCTGTGACCCCATTTTATTTCTCCAATTCTTCTGACATTCACATTTCCTCTGAGATTTCCACAGAGGTGACTCTGAAACGTCTTTCCTTTTCCTGAACTGTGGTTTTCCTTCTACCATGACAGAGTCCTTGACCAGATCTCATATTTCCTACACCTCTGTTCTCACCCCCTCTTCTCTTGGACAGGGCAAAGAGTGCCACCCAGCCCCTCAACTTCCACCCCATCAGCCTCCACATTCAATGGATCATGCTTTACAATTTCTGCTGGCTCTAATGAGATTCCACAACTAGATAACTTCCCCTCCCTTCCCCATTCGGAATTCCAAAAGGACACTTCCTTCTATGATTCTGTGGTCTCCTCTTCCACTTTCACCAACCGATCATAGCACACTCGACTACAACAGTGTGATGCAAAACATGTTCATTTTTCTTTTTCCCTTCCAATCATCCAGGGACCCAAAACAAAAAATTCCAAGTGAAGCAATGAAAGCCTCCATGGCTGTGAAATCACGCAGACTAGGTGGCCTCATTGTGGAGCATCTCCATTCAGTCCACAAGAGTGACTGAGCTTCCCATTATCTGTCACTTTCATTCTTCATCTCTCTCCCACTCTGACCTATTGCCCTGTAGCCTACTGTATATAAAAGAGCCCAATGGAAGTTTGAAGTACAGCACCTGGTCACTTTGCAGCCTTTGAAACTCGGCATGAAATTCAAGAAGATCGTCTAACTCGGTTTCTTTGGTTGAATCATAACTTGTAAGGTTATCTAACTCAGTTTTCTTGCCCCACAGACACTGCCTGATTTTTTGTGTATTTCCATCATTCTTCCTTTGGTTCATTCATGGTGCTGAACCATATTTCACAGCTTTTCAATGTCCCTTTGTTTGCTCGCTCTCCAACTGCCTTCATTAATCTCTTAATTAGACCTCTTTGTAAACCTTTGGAATTATTTAAGAAACCCCCTGACAAATTCCCTTTGTGCTATCTATTCTTCCCCTACCTTCTCTGCAACTTCAATCTTGAGTTTCTATCTGCCCAGTTCAGATAAAGAGTATTTGACCTGAAACATTAAAACATTAACCTAAAACATTTCAGATTTCTCTGCAGTGTTTTGATTTTACATTTACAAAATAAAATGAATTGTAAGGTGAAAAGGTTGTGGAACAAGAGAGTCACTTTGATAGGGAGTCAGTGCAGCCAAGATGGGCTGAATGACTTCCTTCTGCACTGCGAAGGTATTTATTCACAAAATGCTGGAGTAACTCAGCAGGTCAGGCAGCATCTCAGGAGAGAAGGAATGGGCGACGTTTCGGGTCGAGACTCTTCTTCAGACTGATGTCAGAGGGGGCGGGACAAAGGAAGGATATAGGTGGAGACAGGAAGACAGTGGGAGATCTGGGAAGAGGGAGGGGAAGAGAGGGACAGAGGAACTATCTAAAGTTGGAGAAGTCAATGTTCATACCACTGGGCTGCAAGCTGCCCAGGCGAAATATGAGGTGCTGTTCCTCCAATTTCTGGTGGGACTCACTATGGCACTGGAGGAGGACCATGACAGAAAGGTCAGACTGGGAATGGGAGGGGGAGTTGAAGTGCTCAGCCACCGGGAGATCAGATTGGTTAACGCGGATCTAGCGCAGGTGTTGAGCGAAGCGATCGCCGAGCCTGCGTTTGGTTTTGTCGATGTAAATAAGTTGACATCTGGAGCAGCGGATGCAATAGATGAGGTTGGAGGAGGTGCAGGTGAACCTCTGTCTCACCTGGAAAGACTCCTGGAATGCTGCCTGACCTGCTGAGTTACTCCAGCATTGTGTGAATAAATACCTTCGATGTGTACCAGCATCTGCAGTTATTTTCTTACACTATCCTTCTGCACTGCAAACATTTCTTATCTACACCAACATCACCTCCCAAATCCATGATCCCTGCTTCCAAGAGGACCAAAGTTCAGTAGCCTAGGAGCTCTCGCATAATGTTACACATCATCCTGCTGTGAAAATGTATGACCTGTCTTTTGTCACTGTTGGGTGTAAATCCTGGAATTTCTGCTCCAGCAGCACTGATGGGAGCACCCTCACCGGAAAACACATCAATTCAAGAAGGCATCTCTCCTTCTTAAGGACAAGTAGAGATGGACAATAAATACAATAAATATTGGCTTTACCAATAATGTTCAGATCCTAAGAAATGAATACATCAAAGCAAATTATTTAACAAATCAGTACCTTATTCCTGCATATGCTGGGAATCCAAAACAGACACAAATTCTGGAAACAGTTATCAACATTAGTGAGGAGAGAAATACAGTTGGTTTTGGGTCGAGGAGCCTTCACGAGAGCTGGATTGGTGAGAAAACTAATAATATGTTTTGAGTTGCAGGGTGGGGAAGATAGAGGGAATATCTGTAATAGGGAGGAGATCAAAGTTGTCCAGGTTAAAATTAGATCAAAAACAATTTGATACAGAGATAATTTTAAAGGACAAATTGGAAAAGAAAGGTATTGGTACATCTGTGAAGAAGAAAAGGTGGGGTTGGGGCAACTCTTGACCCAATATTCTGCCCAAAGGGTTGTAATGTGCTGAGTCTAAAAATAAGATGCTGTTCCTCAGAATTTAAGCTCAACTTTGTTGGAACTGAGTGGAGGCCCAAAGACAGAGGCACCAAAGTTGCGGTCAGTTCCTCCATTGTGGAGAAGACTACATTGTAAAGACTGAATGCCGTACACTAAATTGAAAGATGTTAAAATTACTACGGCAATGTTGTGGCATGTTTACAAAAATGTCTGTTGGTTAATTTACAGCACCTTAATGATGTTTAAAAAAGATAGGCTGCCTATTGGATTGCAAAGAAAGGACAAACATATAGCATAGATGCCAGGTCAACTTTGCCTTGTAATGTTTTCTTTCCAACTCCCCAGCAAAATCTTTCTGCTTGCACAGTTTTTATGAGGTTATTTTGCTTGTGTGCAATTTCACTAACTCTCTGATCAGATTCCCAGAATGTAATAAACTGCACAGCAAAGAAATATTTGTCTCAACTGCTAGAGGGCACAGTTTAGTTTAGTTTAGTTTAGAGATACAGTGTGGAAACATGCCCTTTGGCCAACCGAATCTGCACCGACGGAGGGTGCTGAGTGCCTGGAACAAACTGCGGGGGGAGGGGGGGGCGGGGAGGGGGGAGTGGGGGGGGCGGGGGGTGTGGTTGAAGCAGATACACAGGTGGGATTTAAAAGACTCTTGGATAACATATGGATATACAGGGAATGGAGGGATATAGGTTATGTACAGGTAGATAAATGATGTTTTTGGCATTATGTTTATAACAGACATTGTGGGCAGAAGGGCCTGTTCTTATTCTGTACTTGTATATTCTATGGTCTAACTGGTATATGGCAGTGATAAAGCTCGATGCAACATACAAGCAATTAATTCCCTTTTGCTTCAATCATTGTGCTTTTAGCATTCAATGTAGGAAAATATTTTATCAGGGGAGGAAGAAGTTTTGGGGGGAAGGGTTGAGGAATCCAAGGAGTTACAGATAAAGTGGTCTCCCCTGTGTTTAAACATCCCCTGTGATGTTTATGTGGTTGTTCTAAATTAATGATGTGTTAAGACTGGGCAGACTCAGTACTCAACCCCTTGCTATTTTTGATTAGGATGTCTCTATCTTGGCTGTGCCATTGCAACACCTGACCAGCTCAGGTACATTACGGGGCCAGAAATGGGTCGAGTGAGTGAGAGGATCTCTCCTAACCCTGTTCACAACCAATGCTGATGCCTTTCAGCTGGCTGGATGGCAGTGTGAGGGATGAGCCCGACAGGAGACAAGCCATAAGATATTGAAAGGTAAATCTGGTAGATCTCAATTTTCCATTTTAGTCAAATGAACTGCCCTTCTGCTTGGATTGCAACTGAAATGAAACCATAAACCATTCTGTGCAGTTTGTGAGTAGTTTTAAAATGGTAATCAATGTTCAATTACTCATTGGAAACAAAAGAGACTGTGGATGCAGTCAGGCTTGATGCAGGGTATCGACCCAAAATGATGGCCATTATTTTGCCACCACAATCGTTGTTCGACCCACTGCTTTCCTCCAGCTGTTTGTTTTATGTCATTGTATTTCCCTAGTCGCTTTGGGAATGTTACAGTGGGTTTACCTGAATGCTAGAGATCTGACAGTGAAATATTCTACCTTGGTGCCTGTGAATATTGCGTTAGTGAACCTGGGGATGCCCTTATGGGCACGTCAGAATAGTTTGTCCATGGTGCTCACCCACAAACATTTCCTGTGACTGCGTGAATTTCCTCCTAATTCTCAGGTTTCTTCCCTCATCATAACGACGTGCTAGTTTGTAGATTAATTGGCCTCAGTAAATTACCACTAGCGTGTAGTGAGTGGATGAGAAAGTGGGATAACATTTAACTAGTGGGAGATCAATGATCGACATGGACTCGGTGGGCCAAAGGGCTTATTTCCATGTTGTATCTTTCAATGATTTAAAGATTCAATGATAATTCCGTATTCAAATCTCTCCTGGCTTTACCTCTGTAATCTTATTGCTCCCTCTCCAAGGCATTGAGATCGGTCCACTCATCTACAAAGTACATCCCTGTGTTCTGTCAGCATGATCCCTCATCAGTCACAACGTTCTGTCCCCATTCCTTTCCATTTTCTGAGGAGACCACTTTATCTGAAACTCCTTGGATTCCTCATCCCTTCCCCCCCAAAACTACTTCCTCCCCAGATAATTTCCCCGGCAACTGCAGGAAGAATAACACCTGTCCCTGCACTTCCTCGCTCACTTCCATTGAGCGACCCCAGAAGCTCTTTCAGGTGAGACAGAGGTTTGTATGCACCTCTTCCAACATCCTCTGCTGCAGTTGGTGTTCCTGATGTCATTTCCATTCTATTCCATTATATAGACCAAATGTGGATGAGGTAACAGTCTTGCCAAACACACATGCTCTGTCCACCATGGCCTGCTAGATCTCCTGGTTGCTAACCATTTTACCTCCCCTTCCCATTCCCATGCCAACCTTTCTGTCCATTGCCGGAGTGAGGTCACACCCTGGCTGGAGGAGCAGTACCTCATATTCCGCTTGTGTAGTTGACAACCCAACAGTATGTACATTGAATTCTCAATTTTAAGTAATACCCCCAGTTCTACTTCTCCTGACCCCATCCCCCAACCCAGGGAGCGCACATTTCTCCATCCATCTCCCACCATTCTAGTCACCTGCTCCTTTCCCATCCCCCATTCACTGATCTTCCATATTTCCTTTTTATCTCCCCTCATTCCCCTCCCTCCTTTCTCCTTCCACACATAATCCTACCTGTGGCTTTACATTTCACTTCTCTTCTTTCATTATCAAAGTTATAGAGTCCGCAGCATACTTTAAGTCATCTACTATGTCGGTATCCGTTTTTGCCTAATTCTGACCCTCGACAAAACTATAAAATGGAATACGTTTCTGTTGTTGAACTTTGTTAAAAGCAAGAGACAAAAAAAATTATGTTCTGAATGTGATTGAATGTTTAAAAATATATATTGTCAAGATGAGGGATTGATGGCATAAGTTGCTTAGATCTAGCTGTTTATGAGCTGAACACATTGGCCTTTCTTAAACTGTTGGCATTTGGATCTAATATCAGAGGGCACTTAAGAATATTCATGTTGGGGCTGGAGTCACAATGAGAACATTCTGGGAAGGGAGAGAAAGTTGCTCCCTGTTATTGGACTTCAGTGAGCCAATGAGTTTTTACAACAGTTTCGCAGACCCTTCCTCTGATGCTTTGGTTTCTGATATTTTTTAAATATAATTTTTGCCAACAAGGACGGTGAAATTTAAGCTCATGTTTTCTGGGTTATTATGCACCCTTTACACAGTTTGCATTTTGATTCATTCCAGTGCTTTGACTCTCTGTATTCCTCTGTTTGTAGTCAAGTTTCTCATGCAGTGTGTATTTACAGAGAGTGGATTAAGCCAGGAAGATGAATGACTCCAAGCAAATCTGTCAGTCACTGTGAAGTCTCTGTATGTAAGATGGCCTGAAGACATGTAATGCTATTGAAATATAATATTGTACAGGGTACACAGAAAATAATGTGCTGTGAGAGCATGAATATTTATTACAGTATACTGCTCCGTCTTGTGTTTAGCATATTTGTCAACAGCGGCAGGAGATGAGCCATGAGAATGTATGACAGGTTTGCTCCATATGATTTTCTCAGAGCACCAGTGGTTTGCTTGCTTCTGACATTAATTCTCATCAGCTAATATTGGCTAGCTGTGAAGTCAATGATTTTTTTCAATACAGAAGTAAAGTACAATAGATAATGGATAAACCTGCGTGCACAGGTCTCCAGAGAATCCCAAAGAGTCAGACCATTAGATGGAAGAGCTTCCTCCTTTCCCTGTCTTAAATAGGTGAGTCCTTATTTTGACATGACACCCTTAGTTCTGAACATCCCCATTAGAGTGATAGTCTAATAATAACATACTCCTCATAATTTTATATATACCTCAATCATATTCCCCCTTAACCTCCTCCACTCTGGAAAAAACAGATTTAGCCTTCTGAGTCTCTTTTCATATTGATACCCTCCAACCCAAACAACATCACGGTGAGTATCTTTTGCACTGCTTCCAGTTTTATCATACTGTAGCTGTACAAGTGAGACCACACTTGGAGTGCTGTGTGCATTTCTGGTGGCCCAGCTTTAGGAAAGACTAGACCAAGTGGACCCGTTGGGCCCAAACCTCTCCTGCATTGGTGCAGCACCCTCTCCTCCCCCCCTGCCCCCTCCCCCTCCCCCCCTGCCCCCTCCCCCGCCCCCCCTGCCCCCTCCCCCTCCCCCCCTCCCCTCCTCCCCCTCCCCTTCCCTCCCCCTATCCTCACACATCCACCCTTCCCCACCCCCCCCACTCCATACCCCTCAACTCCCCTTATCCTCCCTCCAACCCCTCCCTCCCTCCCTCCCTCCCTCCCTCCCTCCCTCCCTCCCTCCCCTCCCCTCCCCTCCCTCCATCCCCCTCCTTGCCCCCTCCCTCCCTTGGAGATGGATTTAAACTTTAAAATGTGAATAACTTAAAAAATATAACACCGATTTCAATGAAACTTCTTCCATGAGCACCAAAGGGATGACGGTGAGTAAGGTGGGCCTAAAATTGTTGCACTATTGTGTACCGTTTTGGCTGTGGTTCAGGAACAAACAAACAAACAAACGAGAGTTTTAGTATATAGATAGATGTCATTCCATTGAAAAGGTGCAGAAGAGATCCATCAGGATATTACCTGGACATGTGGGCTTGATTTATAGGGAGAGACTGGATAGGCTTTGACTTTTTTCTTTGGAGTGTTAGAGGTTGAAGGATAACCTTGCTGAGATGTATAAAATGAAAACTCACTCTCAATTTTCCTAGGATAGATAATTCTAAAACTAAAGTGTCGAGACTTAAGATGAGTGGCGTGAGGCTTAAAGGGATCTCGGAATAACCAAAGGAATTTGCCAATGGAGGCTCTGGAAGTGGATAAAATTATGACTTTCAAAGCACTTTGGTTAAGAAGGGAAGTAGTGAGAATCCAGGGAATTATCGACCAGTGTGCTTCACGTCAGTGGTTGGGAAGCTATTGGAGAGGATTCTTTGGGATAGGATATACTCCCATTTAGAATAGGCTAATTAGGGAGAGTCAGTTTGGCTTTGTACATACAGTGATGTCTTACTAACTTGGTCAAGTTTTTGAGCAGGAGATGAATGTGATCGATGAGGGTTTCTTGTCTCCATGGACTTAAGTAAGGTCTTTGATAAAGTCCGGCACGGTAGGCTGATCCAGAAGATTAAGATGCATGAGATCCGTGGTGTCGTGGATGTATGGATTCAGAACTGGCTCACTGATAGTACACAGATATTTGTGGTGGAAGGACACTATTCAGGTTGGATATCTGTGGCCAGTGGAGTTCTGTAGGGATCTCCGTTGGGATATCTGTTGTTTGTGATATATATAAATGACTTGAACATAAATGTAGATGGGTTGGTTAGTAAGTTTGCAGCATACACCAAGATTGCTGGAGTTGTGACAGTGAAGAAGGGTATCAAATAAATAATGTGGCATATAGATCAACTATGAGAAATGGGCAGTGAAATAGCGGATGATGTTTAATCAGAGCACGTGTGAGGTGTTACACTCTGGGAGGTCGAATGCAAGAAGAAAGTATACAGTTAATGGCAAGACCCTTATCAGTATCAATGTACCAGAGGGATCTTCCTGAAAGTGGCAACACAAATTGATTGAGAGGTAAAGAAGGCAAGTAATATGCAGACAATATTCATTGGTCGGGACATTGAGTATTAGAGTCAGGAAGTCATGATGCAGCTTTATAGGACTTTGGTCATGCAGCGTTTGAAGTATTGCTTACAGTTTTGCCTCATTACAGGAAGGGTGTGGAGGCTTTGGAAAGACATTTACCAGAATGTGGCCTGGATTTGAGGGTATTAGCTACAAGGAGAGGCAAGACAAACGGATTGTTTTCTCTGGAGCTTTGGTGGCTGAGGGGAGACCTGATAGGTATATATCAAATTATGAGAGGCATTGTATGGGTAGAAAGTTAGAACCCTTTCCTCAAAGGCTAGAGGCCATCACTTTAAAGTGAAAGGTAAAAACTTTAAAGGAGATCTTTAAACACAGAGGGTGTGGGTGCCTGGAAAGCACTGGCAGGAGTGGTGTGTGCTTAAGAGAATTTTATATAGGTACATGGATATGCAGAGAATGGAGGGGTATGGACCATGTTTAGTTTCATTTAGAGATACAGCGCAGAAACAGGCCCTTTGGTCCATCGAGTCCGCTCCAACCAGCAATCGCCCTGCACATTAACACTATCCTACACACACTAGGGACAATTTACACATACATCAAGCCAATTAACCTACATACCTGTATGTCTTTGGAGTGTGAGAGGAAACCGAAGATCTCGGAGAAAACCCACGCAGGTCACGGGGAGACAAACTCCGTACAGACAGCACCCGTAGTCGGGATCGAACCCGGGTCTCCGGCGCTGCAAGGGCTGTAAGGCAGCAACTCTACTACTGTGCCACCCCATCAGCAGGCAGATGAGATTAGTTTAGCTTGGCATCATGTTTGGCACAGACTTTGTCTGCCAAAGAGCTTGTTCCTGTGCTGTAATTTTCTGTGTTCTATGTTCTAAGAAGTTTAAGAATAAGGGGTAGGCCATTTAGAACGGAGATGAGGAAAAACTTTTTCAGTCAGAGAGTTGTAAATCTGTGGAATTCTCTGCCTCAGAATGCAGTGGAGGCCAATTCTCTGGATGCTTTCAAGAGAGAGCTAGATAGAGCTCTTAAAGATAGCGGAGTCAGGGGGGTGGGGAGAAGGCAGGAACGGGGTACTGATTGTGAATGAATGATCAGCCATGATCACATTGAATGGCGGTGCTGGCTCGAAGGGCCTAATGGCTTACTCTTGCACCTATTGTCTATTGTCTATAAGTTTGGGCAAATATATGGATAGGAAGGGTTTGGAGGACTATGGACCAAATGCAGGCATATGGGACAAGCCCAATATGCCAACAATTGTCGTGGACAAGGTGGCTGAAGCCCTGTTTCCATGCTAAGTATCTCGATCACGTTCTCTCCAGTGTTATCACATCCTACTTATTAACCAACATTCCAGGAATCAACCCAGTGATCAATTCTGAAATAGAATTTTGTACCTGATGTTTAAAAATTGCACCGAAACAGAGATAACGGCAAATATTTTAGGAAAATTGAAAGTTAGATTATGAGATTTCGTATCTGGAGAATTCTTTCTCTTGTCTCTAACAGGCTTGCTGTGGGTCCTGAGATCTAACTGCAGTTGCAATTGATCAGCAGTCAGTGACTAAACCAATTAAGTTTGCAATTCGGCGATGAATGCCAAAAGTCGCAATTTTTCATTATGATAAATCTCGTGGGCGATAAGATGGTTTTTGAACTTCATTTTAATGTGTCTCGGTATGTTTGATAGTGAGTCACACATTATACTGCAGAATTGCCAAAGATGATTTATTGACTTGCCAATGGCTTTGGAACTTATACTTTACTTCACTCAGAGTAGACACACTGGACAAATTTTGATTCAGAGCAGGGACTGTGGGCAGAATCTGGGAGTCAAGTCAGATCCTCCAGTTTCACCTTTGCTGAGGCCATGTTTTAAAGCACATTTCATATCACTAAGCTACGCACCAGTGTGACATGGCCTCAATTCCACTGAAATGGGCGATGTGGAAATGGTATTTGGTGAAGCTGAAAGCAAGATTTAATAACGCATTTCAGTAATTAATACTGGGTTTCGACAAGATACTGATAGACATACTCACAGTAAAAGCACGAAGAAACATAAGAACATAGGGAAACCCTCCTGGGCCTTGAATCTGTTCTGTCATTCAGATAGAACATGGCCAATCTGCAACAAAAATCTATCAGTGTCAGATTTTCAATTAACAGTTGACCTGGCATCAATTACCTTCGTGAAGGAGAGTCCCACTGATCTCCCACCCTCTGTTTGCAGATAGAATCGTGCATATCTCTGACGTGCATGTGCTGACTTCAATTCATAAATGGCAGAATGGTGGAAAGACTGATTATAGTACTTTCCTTGACAGTGACTAAGCCCCTCTTTTTTACATAGAGCCCAGATATAGTGTCCTTGATCTGAAATGTTAACTCTTTTCCTTTCTCAGCAGATGCTTCCTTACATGCTGAGTGTTTTGAATATTTTATGTTCTTATTTTCTGATTTTTTAAAGTTTTCTTTCACCCAAAATTCCATGGACATACAAAGGAATGATTAGTCAAAGGAATTAATTTGGCCGGTGGGACATTTAAGCGGTTTTTATCCAGGTACATGGAAGTGCAGGGAATAGAGGGATAAGGATCGTGTAAAGGGACGGTGGTGCATCAGTAGAGTTGCTGCCTTACAGTGGATGCAGCGCTGGAGATCAATCCTGACTATAGATGCTGTCTGTACGGAGTTTGTACGTTCTTCCCGTGACCTGCGTGAGTTTCTCCGAGACCTTCGGTTTCCTCCCACACTCCAAAGACGTACAGGTATGTAGGTTAATTGGCTTGGTAAATGTAAAAATTTACAAAGTGTAAAAATTGTCCCAAGTGGGTGTGGGATAGTGTTAATGTGCGGGTATCACTGGTTGGCACAGACCCGGTGGGCCGAAGGGCCTGTTTCCGCGCTGTATCTCTAAACTAAACTAAACTAATTAAAAAAGGCAGATGAGATCAGTTTAACGATCTCATCTGTCAAGAGAGAGTTAGATTTAGCCCTTAGGGCTAAAGGAATCAAGGGATATGGGGAAAAAGCAGGAACAGGATACCTTTTTTAGATGATCAGCCATGATCATATTGAATGACGGTGCTGGCTCGAAGCCCCGAATGACCGACTCCTGCAGCTATTTTTTTATGTTTTTATGTTTTTATGATATCATTTACGGCACAAAGCAACTGGCCCTGCTGTAGACCCTTGCCATATCCTCAAGACCTGTGCAGATCAGCTGGCTGAGATATTTACGGACTTTAATTTCTCACTACTCCATTCTGACGCCTCCACCTTGTTCAAGAAGACCATTATTATCTCTGTGTCAAAGAAAAGCAAGGTAGCATGCCTTAATAACTACTGTCCAGTGACTCTGACATCCACCATCATGAACGTTTCGAGTCTGGTGATGGCATGCATTAACTCCAGCCACCCTTGATCTACTGCAGCTTGCTTACCATTGAAACAGTTTCACAGCAGACACTATCTCCAGAGCCCTCAACACATCTCTGGGACATCTAGACATCAAGAATTCTTGTATTAGACTCTTATTTATCACCAAGTGCTCCTCCTTCAACATCCAAATCACATTCAAACGTTTCCAAAACTCCTGGACCTAGGAATCAGTACCCCCTCTGCCATTGCGTCCATGACTTTCTGACCTACAGTCCACAATCAGTGAGGATATGTGACAGCATCTCACCTATTGCAACCAAGTGCTATGCATTCTACATGCTGGGCAATTCTCCTACGGGTCAGGTCATTTAGATGGGCAATCAGACTGTAAATCAAGGAATTGAAAACCTGGAATTCTTCGCTCAAAGGCAGTGGATGCTCTGAGTTAATTGGAGCTTGTTTGTTCAGAGGAAGATAGGTGGCGCCGAAGAACAGATCACTCATGAGATGCAGAGCAACCTTTTTTGCCTTACCCTGTACCTAAACATGTTAAGTTGAAAAATATATTTTGATAGGTCGAAGATGTAGCATTATATGGTTAGAATGAGTCAAAGACCATGGTGAGAATGGTCCATGCCAACTGATTCTGATTTGTAATACTCTGTGAATGAGCTTCACAATCATCACACCTGTCCAAAAACATTTTTGCAGGCAAAAAATGGATGAGGCAATCAATGACGTGTTTCACCTTGTAGAAACAAAGACTTGCAAGATGCTGGTTAGTACATAAAAGGACACATTGTGCTGGAGTGACTCAGTGGGTCAGGCAGCATCCCTGGAGAACATGGACAGGTGACATTTTGGGTTGAGACAGAGAGAGAGATAGAGTCAGAGATAGAGATAGATAGATTGATGTTGAAGCACTGTTTACTGCCACCCATCTCAGATAGAATGGAGAGCAGAACAGGTTAAAGAAGACATGACTGTGCAAAAGCTGTATTTATGCCTCAATACACACACAATTTGCCAAGGAAAGCAATGTACATGAGACCCCAGTTACCTTATCACAAGCTGGACATTTAGAATGCTCTGGCTCACTTTCCCAAGAGTTCTCAGCTGCCAGCTATGGTTATCTGAGTAGCTTCGCTGAAGAGAATCATTAAGGCTGATCTATCCAGTTACTTAATGCAAGTCCAGTAAATACAGGAGGTAATGAAGGTACTTGAATGTGATTACGGCAGCCAACAAAAGACAGGCAGAAGAAGCTGTAGGTGGGGAAGGTTGCTGATTGCCTGCAGCAAGACGTGAAACAAAGCTCACCTCACCCTTCCAAACGTTCTGTAAGATACTTCGTAATTCAATCTGTTGTGCTTATAATGGATGTATTGTGATGACAACCATTCAGTTACTGATCAAATTAGTTCCCATTAACGGTACGCATACGCATTCCTCTCGGGAGGAATGCACATTCAATGTGGTGCAGGCATCTAATTGCAGGGACAACCACAACAGCCTTCATTCACAAAGCACTTTAAATATCCCAAAGTGCACAACAGTCACACAATCACACAAATCTTTATTGCTCATCTGTGCACATTTCTTAAATTTCCCATTTCTGTTGCTTGAGATAGGGAATGCAAATGAGTTATGGTCTTTCAAAAATGTTTAGATTCTGGGAAGTGCCAAATGGATTAGGAAACTACTGTTCAAAAAAGGAGAGAAAGGGCAAATAGAGACTTCAGAATATTACAGTGCCTCAACACGGTATTCTCAGCCACCTCCTTGTACCGTATAAGTACACCCACGACTGCAGCCATGTACAAATCTAATTCAAATTTCAAATTTGCAGATGACACCACCATTGTGGGCCGGATATCAAATAATGATGAGATCGAGAACCTTGTGTCCTGGTGTAGGGACAATAACCTTTCTCTCAAGGTATCACAAAATGCTGGAATAACTCAGCAGGTCAGGCAGCATCTAGGAGAGAGGGAATGGGTGACGTTTTGGGTCGAGACCCTTCTTCAGACTTGCTTCAATATGGGTGGTCCACGAAAAGTTGTTTGTGATATTGACTCCTCGGAATTTGAAGTTTTCAACCATCTCTATTTCGGCACCATCAATACCAACTGGGGTCTGTGTACCACTTCACTTCCTGAAGTCGATCACGATCTCTTTTGTCTTGCTGATGTTGAGAGAAAGGTGTAGGAAAATAACTGCAGATGCTAGTACAAATCGAAGGTATCACAAAATGCTGGAGTAACTCAGCAGGTCAGGCAGCATCTAGGAGAGAGGGAATGGGTGACGTTTCGGGTCGAGACCCTTCTTCAGACAAGATCAGTGAGTAGTGGGGTCCTAATCCTTCAGCCTATGCTGAGCTTTGTGAAACGGTATAAGAGGCAAAAGACAAAGTGTTCAGAGTGGGAGCTGGATGAAGAATCTTAACCTCTGATGCTGTCTGTGTGGAGTTTGCACATTTTCCCTGTAACCATGCACCATTTTCCATGGTGCTCTGGTTTCCTCCCACATCCCAAAGAAGTGCTGATTGGTAGGTTAATTGGCCAGTAGATGACCCCTTAGTTTCAGATAATGTTGAAAAGAATCATAGGAGATTCAAAAAGCAGGTGCGCGAGAAAGTAATTTGCAGGGATCCAAAATAATGGAGGGAATACATACCAAATGAGATTGCTCCCATGTGAATTGGCATGAATCTGAACAGCCAAAAGACCTCCTGCTATGTCATTATATGTTTGCTGCTGTGTTTCCCAGTTTACCACACAGTCTACATCTCAAAAGTACTTAATTAGTGTTTACAGATGCCCTGAAGAAATAGCAGGAATTAGCAGGAATTCAAATGTTTCTTTTAACAAAGAAACAAGGTTAGGAACCTTTTCTGTGACTGTAACTGGCCTGTTAATAGCACATTAAGTCAATGGGTGTTGACCCCAGTAGATTCACTCAACGGAGGCCTATTCTCATTATTCATATAACATTTTCAATGCACTTGCAAAGACTTCCACAATTTTCTGTATCCTGAATACGTATGTATTTTTTATTATGGTGAGTCATTTTGCTTTGGAATGTGCTTCTTAAATGCCTGGGGAACAGAAACATACAAAAGAAACGTTGTTCAATACGTGAAAGGAAACATTTCCAGAGCTGGAGGATAAGGGCAGTGGAGCAGAATTAATTGCACATCTCATACACACAGCCAGCACAAACACAAAAGAAAGGACACGTGGAGAAATTTGACTTCTGTATCTTTGTGAAATGCGTAATTTAGTTATGGCAGGCATTGATCTCATTGGGGCTGTGTTTCCACACTGATACATTCACAATCATGGATCCACACCGATACATTCACAGGTGTGATTTCACACTGATTCATTCACGATCATGGATCCACACTTATCCATTCATCTCCACGGTTCCACACTGATCCATTCATCGCCACAATTCCACACTGATCCATTCATTGCCACAGTTCCACACTGATCCATTCACTACAACAGTTCCACACTGATCCATTCACTCTTGTGGATCCACACCAATCTATTCAGCATTATGGTTCCACACTGATCCATTCCCAGACCTGGCTTTGCACTGATTGATTCCTATTGTTGTCAAGAAACCACTGGAGAGATGTGTCAGGCAGCATCTGCGGAGGGAAATAAGTCAGAGGAGCAGAATTTGTCCATTTGGCCATTTGAGTCTACTCTACCATTCAATCATAGCTGATCTATCTTTCCCTCCCAACCCCATTCTTCTGCTTTCTTCGCTTCACCTTTGACACCTTACTACTCACAAACATAGGGACAGGTGTTGCATCTCCTGCAGTTGCAGAGGGAACTACCTGGGGAGGGAAGGCTGATGGAAACATTTGGGAAGGGTAGGTTTGGTGCGCAGGCTGGTGAGGTGAAATGGTAAGATTAGTTTAGAGATACAGCATGGAAAAAGGCCCTTCGGTCCACCAATCCCCGCACACTAACACTATCCTACACACACTAGGGACAATTTACAATCTTCCTAGGCCAAGTAACCGACAAACCTGTATATCTTATGGATGTGGGAGGAAACCAGTGATAATTTGTGAGGCCCCAGCCACAACTGCAGTGGGAAACCATGTTTCCTGAACAAGGCTCAAGATTACAGCATCAGTAGTCTCTCGGGTCTACAAAATTGTTCACTTACTTCTTTTCTTTTCCATTTTCCCTCTATCAAGTTCAGCAGAAGGAAGCACAATAGCAATTAATGTGCTGGTTTGATTGAAGGTGAATTTCAGACTCACCCTCCCGATCAAATGAACAGTTGATGTGTTTCTGCTCCAACTGTGTGATAGTTGTGAATGTGTTTCTTGTTATCTGAGAGAGCATATTTCATTCTAGCGGCTGCTTTTGTAAATATGTAACTGAATAAATTGATCAAAATAATGTTGATGCATTCCACTGAGTTCAACTTCTAGGGGATAAAAATACATCGATATAAATTGACACCAAAATTGGAGTTGGGTTTTCCTTTCTTAATTCTGCACAAAGTTGACAGCTTGTTATAAAAACAGAAATAGTAGAAACACTTAGCAGATATGAAAAGTTAAACCAAGTTAATGCTTTAATATGAAGATCTTTCACTGAATTGGAAAAGTAAGAATACAAGGTAGTTTTAAGTTGCAGAAAAGATGATGGATTGGATAGGACAAAGGAAATATCTCTAATCAAAATAGGCCAGGGGTGCCAAGGTGAAAAGCTATTGCTCTGGTTGATGGGTGAATGAGGATGGTTAAAGAGGAAACAGAAAACTGAGTGTGTAATAGTGTGAAATGCAGGTCTAGGCTGTGGGACGAGCCGGAGAGATTATGCAGCAAAAGGGAAGAGAGAAAAACTGGATTAACATTATCCATAGCAAAACTGTCCCGTTCTAACAGAAACACTCCCCATGGTCTTGGGAAAGCAGCCAACATAATCAAGGACCACTTTCACCCCCAATCATTCCTCCTACTTCTCTCTCCTGTTGGCAGAAGATACAAAAGCTTGAAAACATGTGCATTCAAATTCTGGAACAGCTTCTTCCTGATGTAGTCCTGATCTTTCAACCTACCTCATTGTAGCCCTTGCACTTCTTTTTATCAGCACTTTGTCTGTAATTGTGACACAAAATTGCTATAACATTATTCTGCACTCTGGTATTTATTTTCTCTTTACACTTCCCATTGTGCTTGTCTATGGCTTGACTGTTCTCATGAACAGTATGTTTTGACTAAATAGCATAGAAACTGAGTTTTTCACTGTATCTTGGTACACATGACAATAATAAGCCAATACTAATACCAGTTTGGTGTACTTGACTCACCTATATGTGGCAGCATGAGAGAGGAGCGTATTATCCTTTGGAGATAAACAATGGCAATACATTCAATGTCATAGAGTCATAGACATACAGCACAGAAACAGGCCCTTAAGTCCACTGCTCCCATGCTGGCCATTCAATGCACCCATTTACCCTAATCCTTGTTTAACCCATTTTATACCTCCACAAACCCATTAATTACCCCTAGATTCTGTGACTCACCTCCATACTGGGGGGTATTTATGGTGGACAATTAATGTATTGGAATCAGGTCTGAATCCAGTTCTCAGGAACCATGAGGCAAAACCTTGGGGAGGGAAAGAGGTGGTTTGGAGTATGTGCCACATTATTCTAACCTTGCTTGCTTGCTGTCCAGGAAACGTTTACGTATAACCCTCAACGATAAGTTGCTCTCCTTCAAAGTCCGTTGGTATGACCATTTGTTTGAGGATGTCAGTGGATATTTTTAAGGCAGAGATAGATCGATTCTTGATTTGTACAGGTGTCTTTGGTGATGGGAAGAAGGCAGGAGAATGGGGTTGGGAGGAAGAGATAGATAATAGACAATAGGTGCAGGAGTAGGCCATTCAGCCCTTCGAGCCAGCACCGCCATTCAATGTGATCATGGCTGACCATCCACAATCAGTACCCCGTTCCTGCCCTCACCCCATAGATCAGCCACGATCGAATAGCGGGGTAGACGATGGGCCAAATGGCCTAATTCCACTATCACTTATGACCTTATGACCTTATGATGCTCTATTAGTTGGCTTAGGTTAGGTTCAACTGTGAGATCTGGAGTTGCTCTTTGAGACGACCCCTTCCCCACTCATTTTTTTGTAGTTTTATCCAAAGCCTTTCCAAACAAGGTTTTCTTGTTTTTTTAACTTCACTCTACACTTGTTTTCCGTTAATACGTGCAGTTGAGCATATTTTAAATGCATGTTTTAAAAAAAAATGATTTTGCAAAATTATGTCAATTATCTTAATTTTTTTTACCTTTGATTGTCAAGGATGTATTGAACTAGTGAAGTGTTTCCCCCATCACATGAATAATCAGAAAGTGATCAGGGTGGTCTTTGATTGTGGCCTTACTTTCTGCTACTCACCCGCCATACTCATGGAAAAGCCAGGGCCATGAATTCAGTAGAACGTGAGATGCAGCTGTCAGGTTACATTGGTGAAGTGGCTAACTCAGAGCTGAAAGTAAGGCAAGGGACCAGTCGCATGCCACCCAAACCATTATTTCCCGGCCGTTTGTGGAAATCTATCTTGCGCAGATTGACCGTTTCATTTGGTGCATTCCCTCAGCAACTGCATCTCAGAAGTGATTCATTGGGGAAAAAAAAGTGATCCTAAGGTTGCACTTTCATGCTATGAAACCTCAGGCCATTCTGTCAAGGGTTGGGATGGACAGCCTTTAGTCTGGACATGCTGACAATTGAAGAAGTATTGCTTTTTGAAGGTTATTTTCTTTGCACATTTCAATTCCCTTTTTGATTACATTCCCCCAGGGATGCAAGGCTGACTGGAGAAAAGGTCACTGGATTCCAAGACCTTCCTTCCCCTTGCGTCATCTTTCATGTGGCAGTCAATAAAATTAAATAAATAAAAGATCAAATACCAACGATATCACAGGCAAGAGAGGACAATTGAAATGGAAAGGCAGAGGCTACTGTAAAGGATTACAAATATTGCCAGAAGAAGAAGAAAAATGGATATCCATCTGTTTGAAATCTTCTTCATCATCTTAACTCTCCAGGGTACCTGTGATCTTTTGGAAATCTTCAGTTCCGATCTTTATTTGACAGTAATTTTTTAACATGTGAATGACCTTTGACTTTGAACTCCTGTTTTGATGGTCCTGGCGATAATATCTTTCTACTCTCCTGAGCAGTCTCAATAAACACTCGGGCAGCAGATGTCGGAGGGGATTCTCAAACTCGTGTCCAGGACTCGTGAGGAATCAAAAGGTTCATCTCTCAGGACCCAGCAAAATCTGCCCCAGCTGCTCTGTTTTCCTGCCACATCCCAAGGACATGCTAACTGAGGGAATTAAATTGTTCTGACAGCCAGCATAGACTTGATGGGCTGAATAGATTCCTTCTGTGTCGTATGTGGAAAATTCTAATTCAGATGTAAGAAGAGCTCGGAGCAATTGCATTGCTGAGGGTGTATTTCAGTCTTTATGATGAAATCAACCAAAGACAGAGGGAATAGCCAGTGTTATGAAAGAGATTTCAGAAGGATTGCCTGCGGTATTTCAGAAAAAAATGTGGTAAGTTCAAAGAGCCCACCATCTCGACCTCAAAGAAAGTGAATTTGAGGGTTCACCTGGGTGGGAATTTGCCACATATGTATTTTATAAAATTTTAATTGAATTTTCTTCTCAAGTCAAGTCAAATTTATTTGTCACATACACATACACGATGTGCAGTGAAATGAAAGTGGCAATGCCTGTGGGTTGTGCACAAAAAAAGAATTACAGTTACAGCATATAAATAAAGTTAATAAGTTACTATTAGTGTCGACAAAAATGTAGTCTCTGGGGTTATAATAATAATAATAATAATAATCCATTTATTTTATATAGCGCCTTATCACATGCTCAAAGCGCTTTACAAAAATAATTAACATAGAAACAAACAGACAAACTATCCTGACGGAAAAGCGGCGAATACACAACGCCAGCGTCCTCTCACGTCAGGGTCCGGCAGTAGACATTAAAAAGCACAAGACACACAGATATAATTTTTTACACAAAACAGCCATCACAGTGATTGCTCTAGGCACACCCTCACTGTGATGGAAGGCAAAGTCTTATCTCCTCCTCATTCTTCTCCCGTGGTGCCACGAGGTGATCGAGACTCCCAACTTTTTGAAGCCCCCACCGGGTGATGGAAAGTCCCAGGGCCGAGCCGAGCAGGCCGATGAAAGTCCTGAGCCCCCACCGGGCGATGGAAAGTCCCAGGGCCGAGCCACGCAGGGCGATGAAAGTCCTGAGCCCCCACCGGGCGATGTAAAGTGCTGTGGCCGAGCCACGCAGGGCGATGAAGGGCCTGCGGGCGGGTCGATCATACCTCGCACTTCGGGGCGGTTGAAGCTGCTACGGCTGGAGCTCCCGAATGCCGGTCGCCAGCCAGGGACCTGCGAACTCCCGATGTTGCGGTCTGCAGGGCCCACGGCCGAAGCCTCCGAGATGGTAAGTCCAGGCCCTGCGACCGGAGTCTTTGAGGTCGATCCCAGCTGGAGGCCGCCGACTCCACGATGTTAGGCCGTAGCGCGAACGGAGATACGACACGGTAAAGGTCGCATCTCCGTTGAGGAGGAGATTTGAAAAAAAGGTTTCCCCCAACCCCCCCACCACCCCCCTACATACACAGAATTAAAAATAAAACAAAACGTACATTTAACAACGACAATGACAAAAAACCAAAAAAAAAATGGAGAGACTGCCGGTGAGCCGCAGCTGCAGAACACAGCCACGCCCCCAATAAAAGTTGACAGTCCTGATGGCCTGTGGGAAGAAGCTCCGTCTCATCCTCTCCGTTTTCGCAGCATGACAGCGGAGGCGTTTGCCTGATCGTAGCATCTGGAACAGTCCGTTACTGGGGTGGCAGGGGTCCCTCATGATCTTGCTTGCTCTGGATCTGCACCTCCTGATGTATAGGTCCTGCAGGGGGATGAGTGTAGTTCCCATGGTGCGTTCTGCCGAATGCACTACTCTCTGCAGGGCCATCCTGTCCTGGGCAGAGCTGTTCCCAAACCAGACTGTAATGTTGCCGGACAGGATGCTCTCTACAGCCCCAGAGTAGAAGCAATGAAGGATCCTCAGAGACACTCTGAATTTCCTCAATTGTCTAAGGTGGTAAAGGCGCTGCTTAGCCTTACCCACCAGTGCGGCAATGTGCGTTGCCCACGTCAGATCCTCTGTGATGCGGACTCCCAAGTATTTAAAACTGCTCACCCTATCCACAATAGACCCATTTATCTCCAGTGGCATGTACGTCCTTGGATGTTTAGCCCTTCTGAAGTCCACAATCAGCTCCTTTGTTTTAGTGACATTCAGGAGGAGGCTATTGTCCTGACACCAGAGTGCCAGATCAGCCACCTCCTCCCGGTAGGCCTTCTCATCGTTGTTGGAGATCCGGCCCACCACCACAGTGTCATCAGCAAACTTGATGATGGAGTTTGAGCTGAACCTGGCCCCACAGTCATGTGTGTACAGGGAGTACAGTAGGGGGCTAAGGACGCAGCCCTGGGGGGATCCTATGTTCAGGGTGAGGGAGCTAGATGTGTGTTCCCCCATCCTGACCACTTGGGGCCTGGCAGTGAGAAAGTCCAGGACCCAGGCACACAGAGGGGTGCTAAGCCCCAGTTCCAGCAGCTTCTCAACCAGTCTGCTGGGGACTATTGTGTTGAATGCTGAACTAAAGTCAATGAACAGCATCCTCACATAGCCCCCCTGGCTGTCCAGATGAGAGAGAGCGGTGTGTAGAACCTGGGAGACCGCATCATCCGTGGACCTGTTCGGACGGTATGCGAACTGTAGTGGGTCCATGTTGCGAGGAAGGAGGGCGCAGATGTGTTTCTTGACTAGCCTCTCAAAGCATTTCATGACAACCGAGGTGAGGGCCACCGGTCGGTAGTCATTTAAACACGCTGGAGAGGCATTCTTTGGCACCGGTACAATGATGGATCTTTTGAAGCATGCAGGGACCACGGACTTTGCCAAGGAGAGGTTGAATATTGTGGTGAGCACTGGAGCAAGCTGAGTAGCACAAGACTTTAGTACTGGGCCTCCAGCTTTCCTCGTGTTCACACGCGTCAGAGCCCACCTCACCTCATGCTCGGACACCGAGAATGTGTGCACATCCCCGGCGGTGGATCCCCCTCCAGCCTCGCTAGCCAGCGCCCCTTCGGTGCTGTTTTTAGACGGCGAGCTGGTGGTGTTACCCGTCTCAAACCGTGCATAAAAAGAGTTCAGGTTTTTCCTGTTTGTGAAATACCCAGCTCCAGATTGCCTGGGACAGCACAGTGGCATGGCTGGTAGAGCTGCTGCCTCCCAGTGCCAGAGACACGGGTTCAAATCTTACCTCGGGTGCTGTCTGTGTGGAGTTTTCACGTTCTCCTTGTGGGATGAAACAGGTGCTTTGGTTTCCTGCTACATCCCAAAGAGATTATGTGGGTTTGTAGGTTAATCAGCCTCTGTAAATTACCCATAGTCAGCCCTCCAAATATTCACCCAATTTCCCAATTACAGGCATCTTTCTTAATCATTGGTTTACAACTCCTCCATACTGTCTCCACTGGATGACTAGTTTCTCCATTTTCTCCTCCCAAACGCAACTGCCAATTCATCAAAGTAACCAAACTGCTGACCACCCCACTCCAGGCTATCCTGTCATACCTATCCCACCCTCCCATACACCGCATAGCCCACCTTCCCATTAACCTAGCTTTCATGACCTCTCCTTGACTACCATTACCTTCCTTCAGTTTCATTTACTCTCCTTCTGTCTCAGGTATTAAGTATCCGTCTGGAGAGATCTCTCTCTCCTTGTAACCAACCTGTGCCCTGACCTTTGTTACCATCTCAACCCCAAACCCACTCTAATCCCCAACCCTCTTCCCTTCTATAAACACAAAACCCTACTTCTCGAACCGAAACATCACCCATTCCTTCTCTCCAGAGATGCTGCCTGTCCCACTGAGTTACTCCAGCTTTTTGTGTCTATTTTCGATGTTAAACCAGCATCTGCAGTTTCTTCCTACACCTCTTCCCTACTCCCCAGGCTGTTTTGCCCACATCCCCAAAGATTGGGCCTGAAATTGACCTCACTGATCTTTGATCGTAAGGACATAAGGAATAGGAGTAGAATTAGGTCATTCGGCCCATCAGGTCTACTGCGCCATTCAATCATGCCTGTTCTTGTTCTCCCTCCTAACCCCATTCTCCTGCCTTCTCCCCATAACCTCTGACACCTGTTTCTCTATGGCAAAACTACTTGGTAGTACACAATGTCATGGGTGCTGAGCTCAACTGAATTTTGTGGCTGTGGCGTCCTGATGGAAAATATTGTTCACCTACCATGGACAGATTTGTTAATCCACTTTCATGGATGTCTCTACATTTTTAGCTTCTCTGCATCGAAAGCAGGTCAGCATTATTAACACGTGTCTGTGGTTTGATGAGTACCAATGCAGATTTACTAGAGGTCTCAGATCACTTCAAGGTTTGCTTTGCTTATTGATGCCTGTCTGACATTGGTAACAGCCCCTGAAGTAATATCCGCTGGACTTTGAAACTGTCCAACCATAATTTCTAGAAGAGAGACACAAATAGCTGGAATAACTCAACGAGTCAGACAGCATCTCTGGAGAAAAGGAACAGGTGACATTTCAAGTTGAGACCCTTCTTCAGACCATAAGTTCTGTTGTTTAATGGCTCAGGTTTTTCACATCAGGAACCTTTGTTTGCAAGTTTTCTGATTTGACATTCATTCCTCTGGCGTAAACAGCCCCTCAGTTTCACTATCATTGCAAAGGGAATTCCTACAATATTGCTGAGATCCAGCTGTGATTACAGAGAGACACTAGGAGATCTTCAACAGGGATTCACAGTGGGATCTCTGAATTACATGACACCTCAGGCTGATGAAGACTAATCAGCAAAAGCACTGGCTGCCTGCACTTGACACTCTGGTCCATTATCCTAAAACAACACACATTATAAAGTGGGATTATTCATTCTGCCAAATATTTAAAGTGAAAAATTAATGTCATGCTTTGAGGTACTCGGTCTTTTCGATTCAATTCATGTTTACTCAAAAAAAAAAAAAGCCATTAATTGCTCAATGGACCTATTCTCACTCTCACTCTGATTGATTATATATGTGATGTTCACATCTGGTCGACAATTATGTTCTGACCTGTAGGATTGAAGCATGACTTATGTCTAGTCACCTGGCTGGAGGAGAAGTGTGATAGTCTATATAAGGACCAGTACCACAGGTGAGCAGGTGATACTCATTTTAGGTCTATATATTATCTATCTATTATACATTGTCAATGTATTATTAATACATTGATATAACCTTGAATTGAAAGTCAAGTCATATGCACAAGTATGGGAGGAAAAGGAACAATAAAAATCTTACTTGCACCAGCATTACGTGTACAGACTTAGACACAATATACACAAAAAGAAAATATAACATGAATTACATATGAATTACACATAAATTTTTTGCAAGAGAACAGACTGCAAAAAATAAGACATCAGTGCAAAACACAACTAACAAAAATCAAGTCCATGGGAGTTAAAGAGGTGGTCAATTATGTTCATTTGTCGAAGTAAGATCAGAGTTGTGCGGGTTGTTTCAAGAACTTGACATTTGGAGGAATGTACCTGTTCCTGAACCTGTTCCTGGGAAAAGTAGCCTCTGTTGTCTCTGTTGGTTCGAAACTATCCCAAGATCTTTGTGTAGAAGCACAGGTCAATGGGAAATCTGACTTCTTTAATATCTACTTAGCGCAAATAGAACGGATCTGGTGAAACAATTTGTCTTGGAAGGAGACAAGTTTCCTATAAAAAATAAAGCAGAATAGATGGAACTTGTTCTTACTGTCAGGGAGAAAATTGTAGATCTCCGAAGACATGTTCAGAGCAACTCTTGCAAAACAAAGGTACAGAAATAATGACCTCAAAATTTGTTTACCTGGTGGAGTGGGCCAAAGGTTGTTAAACAGCAGCATCCATGGGTCAAAGAGATCAAGTACTGCTGATTGTTCCAATGCATCCCTTCGCATGTTACATTATTTCACATCATACCAAGAAGATTGACACAAAAAGCTGAAGTAACTCAGCGGGTCAGACTACACCTTTGGAGAAAAGGAATAGGTGATGAAATGAGTAGAAATAAGTAGCTGATTGTATCTTAACCAACGTATCCCCTTGTTTCTGTTTCCCTAACTAAATGTTTTGACTAACTGAAATTTACCAACCATAGTTTTAAAATATTCAAATGATTCAATTTTACTTGGCCAGACCAGTTTTCCTGATGTGTGCCAAGAACCCAGTCCCCCAAACCTTAGAACTAAACACTCTGATGAAGCTGATTCTCAGCTAAACAACTCTGCTTTTGTTTTGGAGTTTTGTGAAGAATTTCTAGACACCCATGAATCAAATATATCCCTTGGCCAGTATCGCTATAACAGATCATTTGGTGATGTATTTCAACTGTTTGTGTAACTGTGTGGCTTACAAATTTGTTTTTCCGTTTCCTATATTACAAAGATAAAGGACCATTGGATCTCCTGAGGCAGTGAAGGAGCTGTATGATTTCAAACCTATTTTATAATTTTAAAGGGAAATTGTGTGCCCAGTAAATCAGTCAAAAACTTTCTGAATGCTTTGCAGCCAACTTTTACAACACAACAGGTGCAACGGATTTAAATATTTACTCTACAATTTCTACAAATCAGGTGGAAATGAATAAAGTACAGCTAAAGTAAAGAATTCAGGTAAGAGATGAAATACTTAATGGATAATTCGGATAAGAAACTAAATACTTCACTTGCACTTATCATTCCCCTTCTTCTGTCTGCCTACTCCAGCCTTCCCTTTCCTCTTCCCCCACCTGGCTCCCTCTGCGCCTCATCCTTTACCCATCCTCAGTCCACCTTTCAACACCTGTCTCCTGTCTCACTCCTCCCCCTCTTTTCTTTATACCTGCTATCTTCCCTCTCCATTCTCAGTCCTGATGTAGGGTCTTGACCTGAAATGTTGACAATCCCTTTCTCTCCACAGATGCTGCTCGATCCGCTGACTTCATCCAGCAGTTTGTTTTTTGCTGCAAGTGAAATGCTATCTTAGCCATTGGCAGCTTGTAATCATTTTTGCATATTTCAATATGTGAGTTTGTTAAGAAGTGGCAATTGTGAGTTAATTGGGCTTGATCATTTCTACCAATTACTTGTGTACATATTAATTCAGTCCATGCTAGCTAGCTCCCAGGGGAGCAATCCCTTCAGTCCCAATAACCCTCTCCTTATTCCCCTGTATCTCTACATTGCATTGAATCTTTTGCTGCTTACTTCACTAAGCAGTTATTTATAGTGCTTGGGTGATCCTGAGTCCGATACTGTTTGTGTCATGTGCAGATTCTACCTGTTACTGCCTGGGTTTTCTCCCAGAGCTCTATTTTCCTCCCACGTCCCATCGGTGTGCTGGTTGATAGGTTAATTGGATCATTATTTCTAGCTGTAAGTGGGCGGCAAGAGTTGAGAGCCATGTGAGAGAGATTAGGTTACAAGTGAGGATTGATGGAATTGCTTTGAGAGCTGGTATAAATTAAATGGGCCAAATATCCTTCTTCAATGGCATAAAGGGTATGAAATAATAGGAAACCTTCTTATTTCCCTCTAATATCTTGAAAACACCAATCTTTCAACCATTTAAAGGAATACAATCCTAATATGTGTAATGTTTCCATATAATTGCTTTGGACCTGTGTATCATTCTGATTGATCTGCAGCCCATTCTCTTTAAAACTGATAAATCCTTCATAAGGTGTGGGGCCTGGAACTGCTCACGGCACTTCATGGATGGCCTGACCAAAGGTTTAGACAGCTGCTGACTAGCTCCATCCTCTTGCTCTTCTGGTCTCAAGGCTGGCATTTCATTTGCCTGTTTGATTATTCTCAGTCCTGATATCTTAATTATCTCTATTCACAAATCCCTAAACCACTTGATCTCTCTGCTTATACTTCCAAATGCTATTTAGAAAGTATTTTGTTCTACATTGCTATGATGACTTCACATTAGCCTGCATTAAATCCATGCCTCTTTGATGGCATATATTGCTTTACATCTATTAGCTAAGGCATCTGTACATATTCTGATCATTTACAGATCAAAATGAACGTGGGAGGGACAATGTTGCCACTTCTTTCATCATTATCGCTTTAATATCTTCAGCCACTCAGCTACTTTACTGCACAGAATAATAATGTATCTTCTATTCCACGAGCATCAAAGGTCTCTTCCTAAAGACCTGACAATACCTTCTGCAAGTCTATTTAGGCAGCATATTTGGATTCATACCAAAGGAAGGGTTCTCACCTGAAACATCATCTGTCCATTGAAGTCAGTCTAAAGAAGAGTACTGACCTGAAATGTGATCTGCCCATTTCATCCACAGATGCTGCCTAACCACTGAGTTTCTTCAGCCTTATGTTTTTTTGCTGAAGATTACAGCAGCTGCTGGATATTGTGTCCCCATAGATAACTCTCTCCGCACTACTTTATCAGCCTCTCAGCTGTGTTCACAAGACATGACTTACCATTTATAAATCCACACTGGCTCCATCTGATCAACAGCAAGCTTTCCGTATATTCAGTCTTGACTGGAAATCCTCTGTTTCTTTTACTTATTCAAGTTTTCCATTGCAAAGGAATGGCTCCCAATTTGAATTAGTTTGAATATTTCAAAATTTTCTAAGCTTTCTTCTAATTTCTGATATGAAAACTATTTGAATCTGGGGATGTCCCATCTTTATTTTTATCATGGTGTTATTTTGGTGACATATATTTTGAGAGGTCCTTGTCCCTCATTCAATATTCAGCTCTGGGTGCCTGGATGCCATTATCTAATGTAAATACATGTGTATAGGTACTATTATTTTGTTCTTACTTTCATTTATGGTGGTCATAGTTTTAGTGGGGTTACATCATTCTTGTTCATCCTTGTTTTTCTAATATAACAAAATGGAGGTGGTTGAGTTAGGGAAAATGAGGAAGCAGGAATTATTACAATCTCAGAACAACTTTTCAACCAAATCATTGATATAAACCTCAAACAACAAAAGGCCCCTCACCGATCCCACGAGTCTCAGGCCTCCAGTCTGAAAAATAACCTTTCACCATCACTCTGATTCCTTCCATGCAACCACTTCTCTATCCAGTCGGTTAGCTCTGCCTTGATCCTATGAGATCTTATCTTCTAGAGCAGCCTACCCTGCTGAAACGTATCAAATGTCTTCCTGAAGTCTACATAGACAATGTCTATGGGTTAGCCCTCTTCAACTTTTTTGGTTACTCTTACTCTTCAGAAAGCTTAATTAGAATCGTAAGACATGATCTCCCACGTACAAAACCACGTAGACTATTCCTAATCAGCCACTCTCTATCCAATTGCATTTACATGTTATCCCACAGAATCCTCTCTAGTAACAGGCTTCTTCTGATTATTTCCAGTGTTCAGTTATTATAGGTATATAACTGAAATATGTTTGAATTATTTTTAAATTAGAGAGAATTAAAAGTAGTTCAAAAGTCTTTGACAGTGCCAAGCTCCCATAAGGGCATCTGAATATTCGGGTTCAGGATCTGTCATTTAAGGCGAGCTGCCCTTGCAGACTGCTCCGACTCAGAATGATGGTCTCGGTAGCAAAGCCCCAGGATCAATCAGGCCCACAGCATAGAAACAGTCCTTTCAGTCCACCAAATTTGTGCGGACTATCAACTGGCCATTTGCACAAATCCTGCCTCAATCCCAGTTTACATTCCAATTGACTCCCCCAATATCTTTCCACTCACCTACACAGTGGGACATGTTACAGCATTCAATGATCCTGGCAACCTGTATGTGTGCGATGTGGGAATGGGAGGAAAGAGAAGCAACTGGAAGGAACCCTTGCAGCAACAGGGAGAATGTGCAAATTCCATACAGCTCCTTGCGGAGGTCTGGAATGAACCTTGGTGTCTGGTGCTGTGAGGCAGCAGCTTTATTTGCAATGTTACTGATTGGTCATTAATATTTTGTGTCGAATGTGCATAGAATATATTTAGGTCCAATAAATCTGTGTATTTTCATTGAAAAAAAAAATCAAAAAGCCTGGCAGTTATATAGTAATTCCGAAACGTCTTCACCATTACGGTATTGTCTCCGCCACCATAGAAAGGATCGACAGAAAGCTCTGCCTCAAGAGAGCAGTCAATATCTTCGAAGACCCATGCCATCCTGGCAATGCTCGCATCTCAGGGCTACCATTGGGAAAGAAAGGAGTGCATCCTTGTAAGAGATAGGGGGGAAGTGTAATGAAGGTAGCTGTCATCTTTCTTTCGGCAACATGGGTTTCCCCATTCTATAGTCATTGGAGCCCTCATCCATTGCCTATACATTTCTCCCATTTCTGCTCTCATCTCCTTTTCCCCAGATAGAACAAGGATAGAGCTCTTTTAGTCCCCCACCAGCCTTCACATAGAACACATAATTTCCCTACATTTCTGCCTGCTTCAATTCAGTCCCATCACTAGTCCCATCTTTCCCTCCCCACCCCTTTCTGCTTTCCACACTCTCTGTGACTCCCTGGTTCGGCATAGTTCCCCTCCCATGCTTCTTCCTCCACAGGCATTTTTCCCTGCAACTGCAGGAGGTGCAACACCTACCTCTACACCTCCTTGTGCACCTCCATTCAGAGGCACCAACAACTATTTCAGGTGAGCCAAAGATCGACTTGCACCTCCTCCAACCTCGTCTATAGCATTCCTTGCTCATGATGTGACCTCCTCTACTTTGCTGTGATAAAACATAGTCTATGCTACCAGTTTGTCAAATACTCCCTCTCTGTCTGCCAGGGCCAGCTGGAGGTTCTGGTTGCAAACCACTTTAATTTCCCTACCCATTCCCATACCACCCTATCTGCCAGCCTCCTCCATTGCCAAATGGAAGTCACGTGCAAACTGATAGAATAGCACCTCATCTTCTGCTTGCATAGTCTACAACCCACCAGCATGAACATTGAATTCTCCAAATTTCAGGTAACCTCCCCCTCCTTTCAGCCTTTGTTTTATCCTCTTATCTTCCCCAGCCTTGGTTACTATCTCAACCTAGCTCTCTCTCTCTCTCACCTGATTCATCTGCCAATCAACCTCTCCTTTCCTGGCTGCAAGTGACACTTGCCAGCTCTTGCCCCATTTCTTCCCCTCATCTCTTTCTACCAGCTATTTCCCCTCGACATCTTCAGTCTGAAGAAGAGTCTCAATCCAAAATGTTATCTGTTCATTTTCCTCCATTGATTCTGTCTGACCCACTGAGCTCCACCAGCATTTTGTATTTTACATATGGCTTCCTTTTTCCCATGGCGTACTAAGCTCAATAATTACTTATTTTATGTAAATTAGAGTTGATAGTGCTTACACTGGAGCAGAGAAAGTATGGATGCATTGCAGAACGATATGTGGCCAGAGGTCATGGGATAAAGTGATTGATAAAAATGTGAGTGAGTAATAATTGTTTCATAGTTGGTCTTGCTTAGATCTGGATTGCACTGTAGAGAACAAATCTTCGAATAAAAGAGTGGCACGGTGGCACAGCGGTAGAGTTTCTGCAGTGCCAGAGACTCGGGTTCGATACCGAATACGGGTGCTGTCTGTACAGAGTTTGTACGTTCTCCCCATGACCTGCATGGGTTTTCACTGAGATCTTCGGTTTCCTCCTGCACTCCAAAGATGTACAGGCTTGTAACTTAATTGGCTTGGTAAATGTGGAAAAGAAATTGTTCCTAGTGTGTGTAGGATAGTGTTAATGTGTGGGGCTCGCTGGTCGGCACAGACCCGGTGGGCTAAAGGGCCTGTTCAACGCTGTATCTCTAATCTAAACTAAACTAAACTAAGAAATTGAACATATTTTCTGTCTATGAAGGAAAATTCTGAGAGTGGAACTAAGTAACTCATGAACGTGGAACAGAGTGGTAATCGATCAGTGAGTCAACAGCAACAGCGTTGACTAAGTGGCCTCCTTTTGTCCTGTGATTCAAGCATCTCCAATCTGAATAATGGAGCAAGTATCAAAATAAAGACAAAAATCCTTTAGTGCAATGGAAATTTATTTGAGCTAGATCTTTTCGGTACCTTCATATTGCTTTCAATGAAGTCTATTTATTTTCCATTTGTCAACGGTTGCTCTTTTGTGCTGAGGGCTGCAGTTGTGTTGTTGCTACATTATGTTCGCTTCCACATCCTCTTATTGTTTCCTTATCACTTCAGTTTAATCACATGCCTGATGCTGAGAGCAGATGCACAATAGCAGAGAACCAGAGCTGTAATATATATTCCCACTGCACTATAGATTATGTGGGGGGATGGGCAGCATTGTAATTGTGTTATCAAATATTGTAGAAAACAATGAGCAATTTTCATTTGCACTTTCAAAAGAAAAATTGGTCAGGCTGCATGGAAGTTATGTATTAAAGACTGGAAAACTGTTTTATAATTAAATATTTGTAAAGACAGTAATTGAAACATAAGCTGGAATGGAATAAAGCCAGTGTGTAATAAAATGATCCAGGTGTGTGTCTGTCTGTGTCCGTCTGTCTGCCTGTCTGTCCGTCTGTCTGCCTGCCTGCCTGTCTGTCTGTCTGTCTGTCTGTCTGTCTGTCTTCTCTTTATAACAATGTTTATGTTGACACAACAATATTGCAAACCACCACCACAATGACTTGTGCTTGTTAAATGTGGAAATGTCAGTTCAGAGCAAAATTGGCCTGTTTCACCCAACAATACAGCTGCGATATTTCTGGAGGAAAAAAAACTGCAGATGCTGGTTTAAATCGAAGGTAGAAACACGATGCTGGAGTAACTCAGCGGTTCAGGCAGCATTTCGTGAGAGAAGGAATTGGTGACATTTTGGGTCTTGATATTTCTGGAGCAAGTTAGATATGGACAAAAGTGGGTGGTATTGTACATAGTGAAGATGGTTGTCACAAATTGAAGCAGTATCTTGATCGGTTTGGGCAGGTGGGCTGAGGAATGGCGACTGGAATTTAATACAGAGAAATGTGAGGCATTGTGTTTTGGGAGCACTAACATGGGCAGAACATACACAGTGAACGGTAGGGCTCTGGGGTGTGCTGCATTGCAGAGGGGATCTAAGAGTACAGGTACATAGTTAATTGAAAGTGGCATCACAGGAAGAAAGGGTGGCCAAAATGACTTTTGGCACATTGCCCTGCATCAGTCAGAGCATTGAGTTATGGGAGCAGTTGTACAAGACATTGGTGAGGCTGCATTTACAGTATTGTGTTCAGTTTTGGGCTTCATGTTATAGGAAAGATGTTGTCAAGCTGGAAAACTCAAGGGCCTGAGCTATAAGGAGAAGCTGAGCAGGCTCGGACTCTATTCGCTGAAGCAAAGGAGGATGAGGAGTGATCTTATAGAGGTGTACAAAATCATGAGAGGAATAGATTGGGTAGACACACAGAGTCTCTTGCCCAGAGTAGGGGAATCAAGAACCATAGGACATAGGTTTAAGATGAAGGGGAAAAGATTTTATGCAAACCCGAGGGGTAACTTTTTCACACAAAGGGTGGTGGGTGAATGGAACGAGCTGCCGGAGGAGGTAGTTGAGGCAGGTATTATCGCAATGTTTAAGAAACATTTAGACAAGTATGTGGACAGGATCGGTTTAGAGGGATATGGGCCAAAGCGCAGGCAGGTGGGAGGAGTGTAGATTGGACATGTTGACTTTTGTTGGTAAGTTAGGCCGAAGGGCATTTTTCCACACTGTGAGACTCTATGACTCCAGAATGTTGAAAAGATCAGCCACCTGGAATTCCATTTTACCTTCACATACGCTGCTGAGAATTTTCAGCATTTTCTATTTTTAACCTCAGATTGTGGTGCGGCACGGAGGTAGAGTTACTGCTTTACAGTTCCAGGGAACCGGGTTCAATCCTGACCACGGGTGCTGTCTGCACAGAGTTTCTATGTTCTCCCTGTGACCCGTGGGTTTTCTCTGGGTGCTCCCGTTTCCTCCCCCACTCCTAAGACATACAGATTTTGTAGGTTAATTGGCATTGGTAAAATTGTAAATTGTTCCTATTATGCAGGATGGTATTAGTGGGCGGGCGATTGCTGGTTGGACTGGACACAGTGGGCCGAAGGGCCTGTTCCTGTGCTGTATCTTTAATCTAAACTAAACTAAAGTTCCAGTATCTGCAGAATTTTACTTTTGACTCATTAATGTATTGAGTCTACTGTGGTCCATCATAAGCTTCCTCAGGGCATGTGACCAAACAACACATTCAATATTTAAACTTCACTGGTTGAACGATGATTACCTGCCAGATATGTACATTAAGTGTAACTTGCAGGATCTCTCCCCACTCATTAATAATCAAAGAACAGGCCCACTGAAAAATTATCGGCTTTTGTTTTCTGAACCATCCTGAATTGAAAAACCTGAGAGTTATATTAATTATGCTCTTTAAATGTTTGGCAGAAAATTTAATGTGTGCTGTTTAATCCTATTTAATGTGTGCCGTTTTGGGATAATGGACGAGTGTCAAGGGCAGGCAACCTGTGCATTTACTGATTAGTCTTCACCAGCCTGAGGTGTCATGTAATTCAGAGATCCCAGCATAAATCCCTGCCAAATATCCCCTGCCTGCTGTCCCTGTATAATTGTTGCTGGATCCAGCAATATTGTTAGAATTACCGTTGCAATGCGACAATGACACCGAGGGGCTGTTGACTACAGAGGACGCAAACAAAGGATATAAAATTAGGATGTATTCCTGATCTCCTAATCTATCTTGTTGCAGCCCTTGCAAATTATAATCAGCATCTTTATCTGTGACAGTATGCTCTACACTCCGATTCCATTCTCTTTTTGCTTTACCTATTCTACTCATGTTTGGTTGGATTTGGCTGGATAGCAAGCAAATCAGTTTTTTCACTGTATTTCAGTACACATGACAATAATAAACCAACACCAAAGATTCCTGGGAAAATCTGAGCTGTGAAACAAGAGGACTTGGGGAGATTGTTTCAAAGTGCAGTCGACATTCCTCCAGGGGCCGTTGCCAATGCCCAGACAGGCATTGGTAATCAATACAAAGCTTGAGGTGATCTGAAGAGCCTCCAGTGTATTCACTGGCGTTTTCCTTCTGCTACATTCACACCCGTCTGATCACAGAGATATGTTAATAATACTGACTAGCTTCCTATCCAGTGAGGAGGATTTTTAAACAAGTTGCAGAGGCAATTTGCAGAAAGCAATTCCTTGAGAAAGTTTTGGAGCACAGTTGCTACTCTTTGCAATACTGAAAGAGTTCTATCTGTACCCTGTCCAAAGCGGATTTTGCCGTTAAACGGGGAGTCTCATCTTATAGAGTCACAGAGTCATTGGAGTCATGCAGCAGGAAACAGACCATTCGGCCCACTGAGTCTAAGCTGACCATTAGTCACCTTCTTATGCCATCCTACCCGAACCCATTTTATTCTCACCACAACACCCCCCAGAATATACCACACTCCTTACAACAACGAATAAACGGACTAACTCAGAGGAACCTCACGCAGGAAGTATGTGCACTCCACACAGGCAGCAGTGGTGGTCCGGACTGGGTCTGATCCTTTGGAGCTGTGAGGTAGCAGATCTATACGCATGACCTGATGGAAAGACTTCAGCATGAATTTACTGGTGAGGTCTATTCTATCGTGAATGACTCCTCGATTCTTGAGCATGATAAACGTGCACAAAACCAATTTTACTCCTGTCGGCAGTAACACCACAATGGATCTTTCTGGTGCTGAAGCATATCTTGTCAAAAGAACTGGATTGGAATTGTAAGCGGCATTGTTTAAAAGATAGTCCTGCTATACTGCAGAGAAATGGTGTTTCTGATTAGTTAGACAAGTTCTACATCAGGAATCCTTATGCAGGGTCACTGCATGAAACAGCGACCACCCCTTTGAGTCCTCGGATATCTTTTGGCCCCACAGAGTTTCTCCAGCACTTTGTTTTGTGCTCCAGATTCTACTATCTAATGTCTCCTATGTCTTATAGCAAGTGCTACATTAACTTTTCCTATGTGTTTCACACCTAGTTCTTTCTAGCGCAATTGGCGTAAAGAGTTGAAATAGCTACCCTGTAATTTCTACTTATTAAGTGGAGATCAATGATTGTTCATGGAATTATGAATGTTTAAGAGAGGAAATATAATGAGTTATATTAACAGGCCGTTGACAGGTTGTAATGAATTTCGTACCTGGTGCATGAAATGTAGCAGGAACATTTCCTGGGAATAAAACCATGCATCACAAAGCAGCAATTTCAATAAGCAGAGTCGTTCTCAGATGACAACTGTGGGTTAATGGGTTTTGCTCATTCAAGTGTGGCTGTGGTACTTATTAACTATGTGCAACAATTCCACGGTCTCACTTATATTCTTTTGGAGCTTTCAATTGGGGAAAATGCTCAAGGGAAGACAAGAATGGACAAAATATGGTGGTGTTAGGAACGGAGCCAGGTCCGGAGGTGACCACACCGACACTCGCAGTAGGGTAACCTCACAGGATTTATTCTATTTACAGTGGTAAGAAAGTCCAGGACCACGTGGGGGCACTGCCCCTTGCCGTCAGAGTGTAAGTGCGATGATGCTGCCGATATCGCACTTGTCCCAGCAGCTTAGTCGTGGCCATAGAGTGATAGTGTGGAAACAGGCCCTTTGGCCTAACTTGCCCACACTGGCCAAAATGTTCCAGTTCCACAAGTCCCACCTGCCTGCTTTTAGTCTATATCCCTCTAAACCTGTCTGACTGTTTCTTACACTTTAGGATAGTCCCAGCCTCATTTTAGCTCCTCTGGCAGCTTGTCCCATGCACCCACCACCCTTTGTGTGAAATAATTTTTTAGCCCTTGGATTCCTATTAAATCTTTTCCTCTTCACCTTAAACCTTTGTCCTCTGGCCCTCAATTCCCCTACTCTGGGCAGGAGACTGTGCATCTACCCAATCTATTCCTCTCATGATTCTATACACCTCTGTAAGATCACCCTTCATCTTCCTGTACTCCAAGGAATGGAGTCCCAGCCGACTCAACCTCTCCCTATAGCTCAGACACTCTAGTCCTGGCAACATCCTTGTAAAAAGCAGGCAGGCGGACCTACTGTAGGGCTTCGAAGGAGGTGGCGTGACGACGTCAGGCTTCTTCCTGCAGTTCACCCTTGTCTCGAGAGGACATGCTGACAGGACAGGTTTCTTTGGACTTGAAGAGACATCGTCCATGCCTCTGTGACTGTGGGCGCAGTCCCCCATTGTCTGTGGGCAGGAGAAGTCTATGACATCTCAGGTTTGCCCCAGTCACTCAGATAGCCTCGAGTAGAGAGAGGCACTGACTGTCTAGAGCTTCTTTCCCAGTAGTCCAGTCTTGACCACGCAGTGGTGCTGGTAGTCTTGGATTTGGCCTAGTGGCGCAGTCCCCCTCGAACCTGCAACAGGGGAATACAACTAGCAGGGAGGCACCCCACCCTGTCTCCCTTCCTCTCTCTCTTAATTTTTCTTCTTTCTTCCTCTTGCTCATAGAGTCATACAGCGTGGAAACAGACCATTCAGCCCTTCTTGCCCATGCCAAACGATATGCCCCATCTACAGTAGTCCTGCCTGGCGGCCTGCATTTGGCGCAGAAACCTCTAAATCGATCCTATCCATGCACCTGTCTAAATATTTCTTCAACATTGTGATATTCTCTCTTGGCCTCTGGCTAGAATTCCTGGGTTTTATAAGCTGACAAGATTCAAGGTGCCAGCCAATATCAGCTAAGTGGCCAAGCTATTACCAATGAAGCTGAAGATTGGCCTCTCCTGTCCTGTCTGCAGTGATTGGGACCAGAGCAATATCCAAAGGAGAGGCCGCTATCACAACGTGTACAAAGTGCTGGAGTAGCTCAACAGATCAAGGACTACAATAAGGCAGATTGGGAAATGTATCCTTAGCATATGAGGGGAAAGGAGCTGTTCCTGAATCTGGTGGTACATGCTCTCGAACTTCTTTATCTTTTGCCCGAGACAAGACTAGGGTGTAAGTAGTTCTTGATGATGTTGGCTACTTTCCGGAGGCAGCAGGAAGTGTGGATAGTGTCAAAAGGGGGAGATGCCGGTTTATGTGATAGACAGGGTTGCATTCACAACAGCCAACGATTTCTTGTCGTCTTGGACAGAGCAGTTGCCATACCAAGCTGTGATGCATCAGATAGGATGCTTTCCATGGCACACCTGTTGACAATGGTAAGAGATACTGGAGACTTATAATTTCCTAATTTATAATGAATTTCCGAGCATCCAAGGAACGCACAGCTGCAAGACCGTAGAGTTTTAAGCTACAACTTTAAGGCAATCCACACAGTGGAAAAGTTGTGAGTTTGCATTGGCTACTTTTAACTTCAATGGAAAATGACAAAGGTGCCTGTTTTAAGACACCATCATTCTTGTTAACAGCAGGGGGAAGTGTGAGACTTATGGAAACCTCTTTAAAGAGACATCATAGATCTAGTGGGCCCATTGGCTTCTTTCTATGCTGAATGATGAAACAGACAAATGGAAAGGAACATTTGTGTTAACCCAATCAATAAGTAGTGAGCCTGGAAGTTTTCTAAGCCCTTTGATTCAGCTGCTCAGACATTGATCAAGGTTGGTCTATTCTTTCTGCAGCAATTTCATCTCATTATTGACATCTTTTGAATTGAGATAATTATAAGAGAACAATGGGATTTGAAAAGGCATGAGGACTATTCAGCCGGCCCTCACCTCTTCTATGCATCTCCCCAGGCTGGGGGTCACAGGCTGCACTAGATCTGATGGCTCCCCCGGGACACTTCTACACGGCTTCCGAAGATAGACAGAAAAAGCTGGAGTAACTCAGCGGGACAGGCAGCGTCTCTGGAGAGAAGGAATGGGTGACGTTTCGGGTCAAGACCCTTCTTCAGACCTACTCAGCTTCCCCTTGGTTGACTGTACTTTGTCCTACTTCTCCTCTGGTTGTCTTCTAACTGGGGCCGTTAACACTGACACCACCGACTACTGCTGTTCATCCTCCTATATTAACCATGACAGTGGATGTGGTGTACCTCGACTTTCAGAAAGCCTTCGACAAGGTCCCACATAGGAGATTAGTGGGCAAAATTAGGGCACATGGTATTGGGGGGTAGGGTACTGACATGGATAGAAAATTGGTTGACAGACAGAAAGCAAAGAGTGGGGATAAATGGGTCCCTTTCGGAATGGCAGGCAGTGACCAGTGGGGTACCGCAAGGTTCGGTGCTGGGACCCCAGCTATTTACGATATACATTAATGACTTAGACGAAGGGATTAAAAGTACCATTAGCAAATTTGCAGATGATACTAAGTTGGGGGGTAGTGTGAATTGTGAGGAAGATGCAATAAGGCTGCAGGGTGACTTGGACAGGTTGTGTGAGTGGGCGGATACATGGCAGATGCAGTTTAATGTAGATAAGTGTGAGGTTATTCACTTTGGAAGTAAGAATAGAAAGGCAGATTATTATCTGAATGGTGTCAAGTTAGGAGGAGGGGGAGTTCAACGAGATCTGGGTGTCCTAGTGCATCAGTCAATGAAAGGAAGCATGCAGGTTCAGCAGGCAGCGAAGAAAGCCAATGGAATGTTGGCCTTCGTAACAAGAGGAGTTGAGTATAGGAGCAAAGAGGTCCTTCTACAGTTGTACCGGGCCCTGGTGAGACCGCACCTGGAGTACTGTGTGCAGTTTTGGTCTCCAAATTTGAGGAAGGATATTCTTGCTATGGAGGGCGTGCAGCGTAGGTTCACTAGATTAATTCCCGGAATGGCGGGACTGTCGTATGTTGAAAGGCTGGAGCGATTGGGCTTGTATACACTGGAATTTAGAAGGATGAGGGGGGATCTTATTGAAACATATAAGATAATTAGGGGATTGGACACATTAGAGGCAGATAACATGTTCCCAATGTTGGGGGAGTCCAGAACAAGGGGCCACAGTTTGAGAATAAGGGGTAGGCCATTTAGAACGGAGATGAGGAAGAACTTTTTCAGTCAGAGGGTGGTGAAGGTGTGGAATTCTCTGCCTCAGAAGGCAGTGGAGGCCAGTTCGTTGGATGCTTTCAAGAGAGAGCTGGATAGAGCTCTTAAGGATAGCGGAGTGAGAGGGTATGGGGAGAAGGCAGGAACGGGGTACTGATTGAGAGTGATCAGCCATGATCGCATTGAATGGCGGTGCTGGCTCGAAGGGCTGAATGGCCTACTCCTGCACCTATTGTCTATTGTCTATTGACACTTCCTTGAATCCCCATTCCTACATCACTCTGCATACCCCAAACTCCAATGAGCCCCTCTCCTCACTCCACGGTACCTCTCCAGGTCCCCTTCTAACCCCTCTGTCATCCTCAGAGCTTAGGTCTTACCTCAGCCACAACCCCTGTCAGGTTTTCACCATCCCTCCTGAACCCTACATCTGCAATAGACAATAGACAATAGGTGCAGGAGTAGGCCATTCGGCCCTTCGAGCCAGCACCGCCATTCAATGTGATCATGGCTGATCATTCTCAATGCTGAACAGTCTATAGCAGAGGACATACCTTTCTACCCCTGTTCCCACACTTCAACGAGTTACAAGCCCACCATGATGTGAGCAACCTTTCCATCGCCTCTGCCTCCAGGCCTATTTCTCAGGCAAGGAGTTGTTGCCTCCCTGTGATGATCCCTTCTTCCACCTGCAACATTCGTCCTGGACTCCCTCTGCCAGCCTTCGACCTTGCTAGACCATTTTATTTCCAACTGTTGGTGCAACATCAACCGTCTTGAATTCTCCACTTCCCTCACCCAATTCAATCTCATTTCCTCTGAACGGGAAGCCCTCTGTTAACAATCTAAAAAAAGACACAAAGTGTTGGAGTACCTCAGCGGGTCAGGAAGCATCTCTGAAAAACATAGATAGGCACTGAGTAATAACCAGCGGGTCTCTGTTGCTGTAAGGAAGCAACATTAATGCTGCAGCATTGTGCCGCCCTAAACAGAGACCCAATCAGTTCCCCTCTACAAACTCTCTCATCCGTCTGTTGGAATTTGTCCTCACCATTAACAATCTGTCTTTTGTCTCCTCTCACTTTCTTCAAATCAAAGGTGTAGGCACTCGTATGCTCACCAGCTAGGCCCATCTTTTTTGTTGGATACATTGAATACTCCTTGTTCCAAACATATTCCTGCATTATTCCCCAACTCTCTGCTGCATCGATGATTGCATCAGGGTTACCTCCTACACCCATGCAGAATTTGATGACTTCATTAACTTTACAACTATCTCCCATCCCGCCTTTAAATTCATGACATATTTCACCCCTTTCTCAGTCTTCATCACAGAGAACCGACTTTGTACTGGTGACTACTACAAACCCACCGACTCCCTCAAGTACTGTTACTATACCTCCTCCCGCTGCTTTGTGCAAGTACACCATCCCTTTCTCTTCATTTCTCTCTCTGCCGCATCTGCTCCAAAGATGAGGCTTTCCATGAAATGTATTCTTTTTTTCAGCAGACATGGTTTTCCCCTGCTGTTGGGAATGGCTCTCTCACCCTTTTGTGTCCTCTTTACCTGTAGCTCTGCTCTCATTCCCCATCCCCCCAGATAGAACAAGTATGGAATTCCCCTTATCCTCATCTTTCAACCCAACAGCCTCAGCATTCAACACATCATATTCCAACATTTCTGCCACCTTCAACATCATCCCAATACCATTCACATCTTCCTGCTCCCCCTCTTCATTTTACGTTCATTCAATTCTTCTCACCCATCCTGCCCCTTCCCCAGGTAATTTCCCCCTGAAACTGCAGTAGAAGCAACACCTGTCCTTACACCTCCTCTCTTACTTCCATCCAGGGAGCCCAGCAGCGTTTCTGGGTGAGACGTGCACCTTTTCAAACCTCGCGTACTGCATTTGCTGCTCTAGATGTGACCTCCATTGCATTGGCAAGACCAAGCATTGACTAGGTGACTGCTTCATTTAACACTTGCAGTCTATCTGCCAAGACATGCTGGATCTCATGTTTGCAAGCACTTCAAGCCCATTCCCTTACCAGCCTTTCCATCCATGCTTCCTCCATTGCCAGAGTGAGGTCATGCTCGAGATGGAGGAACAAAACCTCATGTTCAGCTTGGGTAGCGTACAACCCAATGGAATTAATATTGAATTCTCCAAATTTTTAATGGTACCTCCCCATTACCTCTGCCTTTTCCACGCCCCCCCATCCCCCCACCCGGTGTGCTCTCATTTCGCCCCCCATCCCAGTCATTCTGCTTGTTCTCCCTCCACTGTACATCGTCTTCCATCCACAAGTCCCCCAATTCCTTTTAACCCCCCCCCCCCCCCGCCTGTTCCCTTCCATCCACATCCATCCACTTGGCTTTACATTTCACTCCTCCCCACGTCTCCCAATCTCCATTTTCATTTCCTTTTCACTTCTTAGCTTTGTCACTTATTCCACCCATCTGCCAATCACCCCCCCCCCCCCCCACCACACCTGTATCCACCTATCACTTGCAAGACTTTGGTCCATCCCCACTTTTTTTTCCAGTTTTCTCCCCCTTACTCCAATCAGTTTGAAGAAAGGTCCCGACCTGAAACGCCACCTGTTTGTTGCCTTCATCCTGCCTCCTCCCCAGGTTCTGCCTGGCCACGAAGTTACCCCAGCACTTTGTGTTTTGCTTAGGATTATTCAGTAACATGTTTCAATTCACCTTATTGTTGAAGTATTTTGCTAATTGTTTTAAGTCACTTAACGCCTACTGCATTTGAAATGTCTATGAGAATAACTTGTGAACATGGTGAGAAATAGTTGAGTTCTGGATTAATTTTTCATTAATGTTGGAATATCACCAGTTTTATTACTAAAACAAATGTAAATATCTATATTTTGAAGCGATGTTTAAACTGTGGGAACCTAGGAACACTTTTAGTTCTGGTGATCATTGAATGATTGTTTAAATTCAAATACTTTAATAAATTTACCAATGTTGAAGTTGGGATTGGCAGTTGGCCTATTTTTGTTTGCCATCTATATCAATGATTTGGATGAGGATGTACAAAGCATGATTAATGAGTTTGCAGATGCAACTAAAATGGATGATATTGTAGACAGTGAACATAGTTATCAAGAATTACAGGGTTAATCAGCAAGGCAAGTGTGCTGAGGAATGGCAAATTGAGTTCAATGCAGATAAGTAGGAGGTTTAGCCTTTTCCAAAATCAAACCAGGGCAGGTCCTTCACCATGAATGGTCATAAGGTCATGTGATAAGAGCAGAATTAGGCCATTCGGCTATCATCTACTCTACCATTCAATCATGGCTGATCTATCTCTCCCTCCCAACCCTATTCTCCTGTCTTCTTCCCCTAACCCCTGACACCAGTACTAATTAAGAATCTATCTATCTTTGCCTTTAAATTATCCATTGATTTGGCCTCCACAGCCTTCTGTGGCAACGAATTCCACAGATTCACCACCCTTTGACTAAATAAATTCCTCCTCATCTCCTTCCTAAATGAACATACTTTAATTCTGTGGCTATGGCCTCTAGTCCTAGACTCTCCCACTAGTGGAAACATCCTCTCCACATCTACCCTATCCAAGCCTTTCCCAAGGGGCCTTGGGAGTGTTGTAAAGCAGAGGGATCTAGTAGTACAAGTACAATATCACTGACTCTCCATTCTATGCTGGACCACTTGGACAATAAGAACACGTCTGTGAGGTTGTTGTTCATTGACTACAGTTTGGCGTTTGACACCATCATCCCCTCTAAACTTATCATCAAATTCAGAGAGGTGGAACTCCATTCCCCATATGCAATATGGCCTTTGGCTTCCTCATCGACAGACCACAATCAGTATGAATTGGCAACGACACGTCCTCCTTGATAACCATCAACAGGAGCACCTCAAATCTGTGTACTTTCTCTATAGCCATGATTTGTGTTGCCAGCCGCGGCTCTAACGCCATCTTTAAATTCATCGATGATGCCACCGTTTTTGGATGAACCATGGGTGAGGATTCGTCACAGTACAAGAAGGAGATTGATATTCTGATTGAATGGTGACAGAACATTAATGTTGCTCACAACATAGGCAAGACCAAAGAGATGATTATTGACTTAAGGAGAGAAAAGTCAGGGATCCATGAACCTGTCTTCATTGACAGGACGGTGGATAGCGAGAGTCAACAGCTTCAACTTCCTGATGTGCATCTGTCCTGGGCCCAACACAATGATGCAATCACAAAGAAAGCTCTTCAAAACCTCTACTTTTGGAAGATTGAGGGAGTTAGTATGTCGCTGAATACGCTCGCAACCTTCCAGAGGTGTGTGGTAGAGTGCATATTGACTGGTGGCATCACGGCCTGGCTTGGCAACTCGGAACAAGTTATAGATTGCCCAGTTATCATGGGTACTGACCTCCCTACCATCAAAGGGATTGACAGAAGGCGCTACCTCAAAAAGGCAGCTAATATCATAAAAAGACCTGCCATACCCTAGCCACTCACTCATCTTGCTACTACCATCAGAAAGACCCCAGGGTGCAGGAACCTGAAAACCATGACCTACATGTTCAAGTACATCTTCCCAGCAACCATCAGGCTCTTGAACATTACACACTAACTACTATGTCAGGAACTGTGACCTACTTTGGACTTTTTGTTGAATTTACCTCCTCACTGACCACAAGCATCATGTGCCAGCAAGATTTTCATTGTACCTGTAGCTCACTGAAATTGTACATTTTACAAGAAACTTAACTCATCCAATGGGCCAATCAAGGTCACTTGAACACAAACGTGATCCGTGTGCATAATTGGCCAACCGTCTCTGCTGGTCATATTGATTAAGGCTTTAATTTGAAGGCAAAGAAATAATTCATTGGATTGATTGATAAATAGTTTATTTCACGATTGGAGTGTACAATTTCATTGTGAGAAAGACCAAGTTAATATTTCGAATCATTTCTGAGCATCAGTGAAACATGTTTCATTTATACCATACATAACCAGATAATGTTTTTAGTCACATATTTACAAGTGCTAGGGTTTATTAATAGTCTTGTTTCTGCTCAAGCTGTCAACCAGCAACAAACCACTAATGATTTATTTATTTAAAATGCAGAAAATTGTGACTGGTGTTTTTGTATGTTTGACAGAATAATTTGTCTGAAATTATTTTACAGCTCTTATCAGACCCAGAGACTTGGTAACAGTCTGGGATTTTGATTCAAACAGCATTTTGTCATTTATTTCAAAATATTCACTGCTTTTCCAAGTAAAGTCTTATTACAGTGAGAAAAAAATCAACTTTTGCTGTAAAAACAACAAAAAAATAAGACTTAATTGTGCTGCTCTCTTCCAAGGCTCCTTTGGCCAGTCAAAATTCATACCCTCCCATTCACTGCAGGTAAGGACTATCACTCCAGCTTCAGTCTAGCGTTTGTGACCAACGAAACCTTTGGAACCCAATGCCATCAATCCCATCTTCTGTGAATACATATTTGAACAGTGGTCGGTATCAATCTACTCCAACTCTCTGGTTCTGTCAAACAACCGTTATGTGAGATAAAAGGAGAAGTGAAAAGCATGTGTTCGGCAGTAGAGAAACCATTTCAAAGGTTGGCAGTGTGATGGTCTCCAGACTGGCTGCTTCATCTGATGAATAGTGGCTTTGGAAGCAGTTTGAGCATGGATTGTGTTGTAAATGCTGAAGAGTGAATGTAAGTTGCAAGAAAAGATAGGAAATCCCACCATTTAAATTGATCTTGTCTTGCTATTTAAACCAGGAAACACAGATTACTTAGACAGTTTCTGCAGTACAACCAAATTGGCCCTTGTGGCTATGATGAAAGCACTCTGCCAGGCCGGAAGGAATTAGCCAGACAACTGGATGGTCATGTCTTATTATCTTAAAGCAGACCGACACTTGTTAATCAGTACAAGTGCCTAGTATGCTTGGTGGATCCAACTGGATAATTATTTTTATGAAGACACAAAAACCAAACATTTATACCATTACTTGGACTTAGTAGAGGGAACTCTGCCAAATATGGCCATACATGATTTGGGAGACTGTAAGATGAGATGGAGAGCTTGAAGCATAACCAGGTGGTGGTTGAAAGATATATGGTAGTGGATTGGGAATTGTTCCATACTCTGATCAATTGCTTTTCAATTTAACTCAACAATAATCAAGCAGGATGTGTAATGGGTGGACCATATGCTACTGACCACTCTGTGCCACGGTCGGAATTGATTTTCGTTCCCGTGAGTGTCCAAAATGGCAAAACGTGTCTATTTCGCCAGAAATGATATCCCTCATCTGGTGTAGCAGAACTATCAATGTAAAATACAGCGACACACGGCACACCAGAGATCAAACCAGAGCTAAGGTTGCTTCACTTTGAGGCTCTGCCAGTGCCATATGTTGCTGCAACTGTGTGAAACTCAGGGGAGCAATCTGCTGTGTCAAACATGAAGAAGGATCAGTGGTGGATGGCCATACTGTGAAGGTGACAGAGATGGCTGAGTGGTGGAGAAGTTACACCGTCGTTGCGCAAAAGGTCGATTCACAAATTTGAGAAAATATTGATCTTGAAATTGCTCTGCATTTTGTTCGGCATCAAAGCACCATCGAGACCACTATATTATTTGTGAAAGTTGCAAAAGGAAGGTGAGCTTCAGTGTGCCAGATTTATGGGTAAAGTCAGTTTTCACATCTTGGTGAAACTGACATTGTTGGTTTCATCCCAGTCTTTCAAACTGATGGGTTACAATTTCTTGCAGTTGTGACTATTTAGCGCAGCAGAAGTGATCTCCAGAGCCACTTCCTAATGGGACATCCCTCTATACAAGCGGTGCTCCTGGTTAACTTGACGTTCTTCACCAGAAGCCCACTTTTGTTTGGGAGTTGTGCAAGTGAACGTACAGTCCACTGTCACCAAATGAAATCTTTTACAGGAGCTTTAATATAAAGTGATATGCTTGACAGCCAACACAATTTCAATACATGGGTAATAAATTCAACTATTTGAAGTCCATATTCTGGAGAAGTTAGAGATCAGAGTTTCTCATCCTTTATAATGGACTCTAAAATCTTACCAAGCACTGAAGTCAGGCTGACTGGCCTATAGTTTCCCCTCTTTCACTTTGCTCCCATCTTGAACAATGGAGTAACATTTGCACTGTGGTGTGTTGATGAGAATGTGGGGTGAATAAAGTGGGATTGGTGTACGTGGGTACTATGTGGTCAACGTGGTCTCATTGTTTTGAAGGGGTTGCTTCTATTTTCTCCGACTTGATGATCCTAACCTTAGTCCCAATTCCCTCTACTCATTACTCAGCCCCAATCTCCAACCCGTCCCATCCCAGGTAAAGGCTGCACTTCCCAGTGAAATCTTGGACCCATCCCAGAGTTTAATTCATCTGGTTTTCTAATGGCTTCCCCATTAACAGAACACATAAAGGTACTTACCCGGAGCCAGTTCAGTCCTGCACCATGGGCAGTTCCGATTCTTTCACTCATCATTCCACCAACAAAACATTGTCCAGCTCACAATGAACACAGGGTAATGTGCCTCAGAATGCCGAACCAACCTAGTTCCACTTGCCCAGGCCTGGCCCATATCCCTCCAAACCTTTCCTACTCAAGGACCTATCCGTGTCTTTTAAACATTGTTATTGTGCCTATCACTTTCACTTCTGGCAGCTCGTTACATATACTCACCACCCTCTATGTGAAAATGTTGCTCCTCAGATCCCTTTTAAATCTTTCTCTGCTCATCTTAAAGCTATGCCCTCTAGCTTTGGATTCTTCTACCCTGGGGGAAAAAACTGGCAACTCACCTTGTAACACTTTCACCTGGTATCCCAATTCCCGTACTCAGTACCCTGATCGATGATTGATGAATCAATGAATGAAACCTTCTTCACCACCCTGTATACTTGTGTCACCATTTTCAAGAAACTATGTATCTACTGTATTGTGAAGAACGGACCTGACCTGAACGCCACCTATCCATGATCTCCAGAGATGCTGTCTGACCTGCTGAGTTATTTCAGTGCTATTTTATTTCTTTTGTAAATCATCATCTGCAGTTCTGTATATTTCCAATGTACTTGTACCTCATAGGTTTCTCTATTTACAGCACTGTTCTATGTAATGTCTATCTATGGAACTTCTCCTGGCCCTACACTGTGTAAGTCCTGCACTGATTTGTCTTAATAAAATGAGGCACCTCACATTTATCTGAATTAAACTCCACCTGCAATTCCTAGACCCACCTACCATTTGATCAAGATTGTGTTTTAATCCTGGATAAGCTTCTTTACTGTCCATTATGTCCACTGTCCTCTGTTATTTTATTCACATAATTGTTTCATCAGACGTTCAGTAAGTTGAGATAATATGATAATATTTATTATGCTTGATTTTCCATTGCACCCAGAATGATTGATTCTCAGTTTATTGATTCACTGCAGCCGGATCATAGACCATTTTATACTCTCCTTTTATTTCAGTGGAAAAATTTGTCACTCCAATCCAACTTGTAGTTTATTCTCATTGGCTTCTGTGTAAGACATTATAGCTCTTCAGTGCAGAATGCTCAAAAAATGGATTTTGTAATAAATTTTGATAGATCAGGTACAAAGTTAGTCAGGTGGTTGGGCACCATTCATAGAAATTGCCTGATTTCCATTACCATTTGAGCAGCAGGTTAATAGCAGTGGGGAGTCAGTCAATAAGCCTGTTAAATAAAGGATGTGTGTGAAGTGTGCCTTAAAATGGATGTCAAGGTCACATAGAATCTGTGTGGAAGTGATGTGCTGTGGTTTTTCCCTGAGTAAACCTGGGAAGATGAGCATATCATCATATCATATATACTTTATGTATTATATCTTTACAGAATTTAGAGTAGTTAAAACATAAACTTTTCCCAATGACAGGAGAATGAGAAACTAATTTAAGATGACTTGCAAAGGAGCAAGGGGGAAGATGTGGATTATTGTTGCTTTAAACAAATTTGATTCGACTAATGGAAAAAAAACAGGGACTATGGAAAAGTAAATGATAACTTGTTCAGTACTGGCTCATGCATAGTGGGCTGAGTGGCCTCCTGTGCTGAGAGATTTAGGGATCATGTGGACAAACAATGAAATGTTTGGCAATTAATTTCAAAATCTTTCAGTGCAGTGGAACTCTATTTAAACCAAATCTTTTGCTCACCTCCATATTGCTTTCCATGAAGGTCCATTTATTTTCCATTTGATAACGGTTGCTCTTTTGTGCTGAGGGCTGCAATTGTGTTGTTGCTACATTATGTTCGCTCCCACATCCTCTTATTGTTTCCTTATCACTTCAGTTTAATCACATGCCCGATGCTGAGAGTAGGCGCACAGTAGCAAAGAACCAGAGCTGTAATATACATTCCCACTGCACTATAGATTATAATGGGGGGGGGGGGGGGGGGGTGGGGGGGGGAGAGTGTTGTAGCTGTGTTATTAAAATATTGTACATTGCACTGAACAATATTTATCTGCTCTTTCAAAACGGGAATTTGTGAAGCTGTGTGGAAGACAGGAATTAATAACTGGAAAATAATTTTATAATTACATTTCTTGCAAAGAAAATCATTGAAACAAAAGCTGGAAGTGAATAAAGCCAGTATGTGATAATGTGATTTTGATGTCTCTCTCTATCTCTATAACTAATATTATGTTGACACAACAGTATTGCAAACCACTGACCTGTGGCTGCCATGTTTGGAAGTGTTGGTTCATTATTTGACTGCAATATTTCTGGACAAAGATAGACATAGCTATTTAGGGAAGCAAAAGTCTGCAATGGCATCTATTTTTCAGGATCTAACTGACCTTTTAACCTGCCAACCTGACGGACAGGCTGAGCTTGAATGTTTCTGGATGAAGGAGCCCTGACGACTGAACTGGGAAAGGAGCAAACAAATGCTCTTTCTCCCCATACTGTATTAGCACCTATACCTATGTACATGCGGGTCCTGAATCAGCACATGGCTTCTTCCAGCTTGCTAGAGATCACTATGGGCGGTACAATGGTGCAGTGGTAGAGTTGCTGCCTTGCAGTGCTTACAACGCCAGAGACCCAGGTTCAATCCCAGCTAGGGACTCTGTCTGTACAGAGTTTGTACGTTCTCCCCGTGACTGCGTGGGTTTTCACCGAGATCTTCGGTTTCCTCCCATACTCCAAAGACGTACAGGTTTGTAGGTTAATTGGCTCGGTATAAATGTAAAAAAATTATCCGTCATGTGTGTAGGATAGTGCTAATGTGTGGGGATTGCTGGTCGGTGTGGACTCGGTGGGCTGAAGGGCCTGTTTCCATGCTGTATCTCAAAAACTAAAACTACAACTAAATTTTCTGAAGCAATATAAAATTATGCTCTGGAATGAGAAGTGTGATAGATGGCAACCAATGCAACTTGTATGCACAACCCTGCTCCTATCTATCCATGACTGCTGGACTGTGGCTTCTAATTGTTCTAAAGCCCCACCACTAAGTTCTTTCCAAGACCTGGCACTCCATCTCCCGCCCTGTTGTATAAATTGCTCAATGGCCCTAGTAGCTTGCTTGCCTGGACTATTCCAATTTGGATGTAGATGGTTTAATACCTCCAACCCCTGTCCCACCAGCTTGTACATAATAAAATGGGCAAATATCTCATCTCAAAATATCTTTTGCTACTGATACAGCTCAATCTATCCAAATAAACATTTGCATGGTATAAGAGTTCTTTTGAAATAGGCTCCATGATGTCTTATTCAGTGGATTTCATGACCAGGTGATTGATCCCCAGTCTAAAATGGGCTTTGAGCAGCAGCCAGTGAGCAACCAGTTTTAAACCATGCCTAATGTTCTAAAACTAAAATAATAAAATGAAAGAGCTGGTTCAGAACCTCAGAACACATTGACGAACAGAACAGGCAGTGTAATCCATTGGAGTGGTACAATGACAGGATTATGGTATGTTCTATGCACGCGTTGAAAGGAAGAAAACTGATGTGCCTTCCCGAGCCCCCATAGCCCCTAATGGTATTACAGTCTCGGACAAAGAGGCTGACATCAGAAGATCCTTCAGGGAGGTGAACCCTCGGAAGGCATCCGAACCTGATGGTATACCTGGTCGTGTTCTTAAAATCTGTGCAGACAAACTGGCTGGAGTTTTTACGGACTTCTTCAACCTCTCATTACTGAGGTTCCCGCCTGCTTTAAGAGGGTATCAATAGTGCCCGAGAAGAGTAAGGTGACGTGCCTCAACGACTATCGACCGGTGGCACCAAAGTGCATGGTGACGAAGTGGTTTGAGAGGTTGGTTATGGCGCATATCAACTCCTACCTCAACAAGAACCTCGACCCACTACAGTTTGCCTACCATCACAACAGGTCAACGGAGGATGCAATCTCACTGGCTCTCCACTCCACACTGGACCACTTGGACAATAAAAACACATACGTCAGGCTGTTGTTTATAGGCTACAGCTCAGCGTTCAATACCATCATCCCCTCCAAGCTAATTATCAATCTCACAGTACTGGGTCTATGCATCTCTCTGCAACTGGATCCTCAACTTCCTCTTCAACAGACCACAATTTGTTTGAATTGCCAGCAACACTTCTTCCTCATTAACCATCAGTACGGATGCACCTCCAGGTTGTGTGCTCAGCCACCTGTTCTACTCACTCTATACTCATGACTGTGTAGCCTGACACAGCACAAACTCCATCTTCAAATTTGCCGATGACACCACCGTTGTTGGATGAATTACAGATAATGATGCGTCAGAGCATAGAAGTGACACCGATCGACTGACCAAATGGTGCCAGCACAACAACCTGACTCTCAATGTCAATCAGACCAAGGAACTGATTGTGGACTTGTGGAAGAGGAAGGACGAAGTCCCACAAACCTGTCTATATTGCCGGGACGAAGGTGGAGAGAGTCAAAAGCTTCGAATTCCTGGGCGTACATATTTCTGAAGATCTTTCCTAGACCAGCACACTGACGCAATTATAATGAAAGCACATCAATGCCTCTATTTCCTGAGAAGATTGCAGAGATTCAATATGTCAGTGTGGATTCTCTTGAACTTCTACAGGTGTACAGTAGAGAGCACATTGTCTGGTTGCATCATGGCCTGGTTCGACATCTTGAATGCCCAGAAACGAAGAGTCCTTACTTGGTCTAGACTGTGTACTAGCTCGAGTGTACAGGTCACCCTACTTTAAATGTATTTAGGTACAGGCATCTTTCCTCAGACATGTGGTACTGCTGAAAAATGTAGGTCTATTTACAAACCAGCCCTGGGATATGAATGGCGGACTTGTTGACACCAGTACATACATATGAGATCCCATAATATTACTAAATTCAAAGGGCCAACACAAATACAAATGCTCATTCCTTCAGATGGTAGAACAAGTCTGCTCTCTCTTTCTGCTTGCAGCAATAGTTCTTTCTTATCAGTCTTGTGTGCTTTTGGTGCCATTCATTACAATATTGTGGAGGTATTGTTGGCATATTGTGATCTTTTCGTAATTTCTGACTTATGGACAAAATTAACCACTGGATGTCTGTCATAACAGAATCTGTTGATTACCCAGACACAGCCTATACTCAACCGGTAACAAGTGTCCTACACCCCTGCCCTTTCTTTCAACTACCCCTCCTCCTTCCCCTCAGTGAGATAATGCCTGGGACTCTCGAGAGGGATGTGGATGAGTGAATGAAGTGATTGAGTGGAACACTAAGAGGACGTATAAAGGTTCCCTCTGGGTAGATAACCACAGAATAGACCTTCCCCTTGTGGTGTGATAAGCTGTCAGCTTTCATGGAAACGGACATTATGGTGATGGAAATGAGGACTACATGTTGTTAAAGTACAAAGTGTGTTTGTGTTTTCTGCTACCTTGTTTATTTGGGAGTCTTGCATCGAACCATGTTACTGATGACATGGGAATGTTTATTGCTGATGCTAGCTGTCTAAATTTGGAAAATATTCAATTTCTCAAGAGCTACCAGCTCTTACCATGATGAGAAAGATAATTCATCAAACCAAATGACATACAAATTAATGATCTATAGGAATTAAACAAGAAAACATTTAACAGAATGTTAATCTGATCAAAAAACATAACCTTTATTGACTGGTATAGGAATTAAATAAACAGCATGTGAAAAAAAAAGAGGACGTATAAACAATGTGGCCTGGTACAACCCAAGCAGGAAATTGAGTGCCAATAATAGAATATTCCCTATAACTTGGTATCTCTAAATAAATTAAACTAAACTAAACTAAACTAGCTACAGGGTCGGATAATAAACACAATATGACTGTTTAACAGAACACTCTCAGCATTCTCGCTGCTGTGAGAAAGGCTGTTCATAGAGAAGGATAATACAGTAATGTACCATCCACTCCACCTGCCCATGCCTCCCTTCTCTGTTTATTACTGTGGAAACAATCCAGTTGGGATACGCTACCTTGTTTTCCAATTGCAAATGTCAACCGTTCACAACAGCTGCCCGCATTGATCAGGTATAGAAGCCACATCTATCCTCATCTGGATGGTTATTCAGCTGGTGCAGCCTCCTCCAGAGCTTGTGTCAATCTCTCCTCAGAGAACAATGCTTCTTTTTTTTCAGTAGATGAAAGTGCTGGTGTATTTTTCCATGTGCTATTTTTTCTCTTACATTGTTTTTGCCTCTCTGGGGAAAATTCGAGACATTTGTTCAACAGTAAATCTCTTTCAAGCAAAGCTTTATTCGATAGGATGCAACTCCCTGTGAATGCTGGGCCAGATAGAAATGACTATTTTACGGAGACACATGAGGCCGCAGTTGCTGAGCAGGTCAAGTCAAGTCGAGTTTGCTGTCATATGCACAGCACAGTGAGGTGGAGGTTCAATGAAAATATTGCTTGCTGCAGCATCACAGGCAAATATAAATTATACAAAAACTACGCATAAAATACCATCAATCTGAAGAAGGATCCCAACCTGAAACGTAGGCTGTCCATTTCCAACCGCATATGTTGTGTGACCTGCTGAGCTCCTCCAGCAGTTTGATTAATATTTATTTCACACTGTGCTGTGCTATTCTCCACATTCACAATGAAGCAAGTCAAGGAGTGGTGTTAGACTGCAGATGTTACAAATGAACAGCTTATTGGAAGAAACAGGAGAGGGTAAAGGATGCTGGAAGAGAAAAATGAAACGAAAATGAACTATCTGTGAAATGATTCAGGAGCAGATTAAATGACAGAAGTGATAATATTGTTCTTCTCTCTCCCTGTATTTGGGGGAGTTTCTTCTGAAGAAGCAGAGAGCAATCAGAGCAGAAGCAGGTTAGTTGCCCCTGTGAACCGGCTGCGTAACTCAACGTTACTGTGGCTGATCCTTTATCTCAATACCATATTCTCTGCCCTCTTCAAAACTCTTTTGCTGACTTTGTGTTCTGGATCTTTCCATTTCAATCGCTTTATTCACTTTGACAACAATGATCACGTGCATTGAAAAGAGCAAAGCATCTGAAGAAACTTCCTGGAAGGTGCTAATTACAGTTCATCAGTCCTGGCCAAAGGGTAGCTGAGGGTGCAGAGTGAGCAGAGTGAGAGGTTAAAGAAAGTAATATCAGATGACGAGGTGAAAGACAGGAAGGAGATGGAGAAATTAGTAACGTAGTGTCAGGACAACAACCTCTGCCTCAACGTCAGCAAGAAGAAAGAGCCTAGATATCGACTTTAGGGGATGTGGTGGAGTACATGCCCCATCAACGTCAATGATGGCAAAGTAGAAATGGTTGAGAGTCTCAAATTCCTTGAAGTTAATACTACCAATGATCTGTCGTAGATCAACCACATGAACACCGGGTGACGCTGTCAGCGATGGCAGCCTCGCCAACAGTCTGTCTGTCTTTTCGTCTTTTCTGTTATTTTTGGTGTGTTTTAAAAATAGTGTTAATGTTCTCTGGTTTGTTTTATGTGGGGAGTGGGGTGGAGGATGTCGGGGGAAACATTTTTCAATCTCTTACCTTGTCGGAGATGTGATTGTTTTCCGGATCGTATCTCCGGTCGCTCTGCAGCCTAACATCATGGAGTGGGCGGCCTTGCTCAAGATTGAGCAAGGGGCCGTGGACTTATCATTGGAGCCTGTGATCCCTTGCCTGGGATCAATGCTCCAACCGCGGCCTGCGGATTTCACCATCGAGGAGCTCGCAGTCTCGGGTAGAGACTGATGTCGGGAAGCTCCAAAGTCACAAGAGGTTCGACCAGTCCCGACCTGGGGTCCGATCGCCTGGCACAGGGGAGCTGAGATCCCCCCGATGCGGGAGCTTGATTGCCCCGACGCGGAGGGGCCGACTGCCGGCTGCGGGAGCCAAGATCGTCCTGTCAAAGGAAGGCTCGAGACCTCCGACCGTGGGGGGACAAAGAAAGGACGAGTTTGAACTTTTTTTCACCTTCCATCACAGTGAGGAATTTAGAGGAGTCACTGTGGTGGATGTTTATGTTAAAATGTATTTTGTGTCTCTTGGTGCTTTTTATTGGTGTGACTGTATGACAAATCAAATTCCTCGTATGTTGCAAAACATACTTGGCTAATAAAGTATGATTATGATTATGATTATGGTTATGATTATGAAGTGAGAGCCAAGAAGATACCTTACGAGAATGAGGAAATCCTTACGAGAATGAGGAAATCCAGCATGTCTTCAGTGACTCTTACAAACTTCTACAGATGCACCATAGTAAGCATATTATTGGGTTGCTTCACAGCTTTGTTTAGGAACAGCTTTGCCCAAGACAGCAAGAAATTGCAGAGAGTTGTGGATGTAACCCAGTCTATCACAGACCAGTCAACACACCGCTGATTCCATCTCCACTTCATGCTGCCTTGGGAAGGCAGCCAACATATAATCAAAGACCTTTCCCACCCTGGCCATTCTTCCCCCCACTACTGTCAGGCAGATGGTACAGACGTTTAAAACTGTGCACCAACAGACTCGGGAACAGCTTCTTCCCCACTGTTATCGTGCTTTTGAATAATGCTATCATAAGCTTGGGTGCTATCCGTTAACCCTCTATCCCATTGCGAACATTGGGCCTTGTCTATGGAACTGGTGTGCTTTAATGCTGAGAACTACATTCAGCACTCCATATCTCCCTCTTTGCTCTACCTATTGTACAGATTTTGACAATTGTGTTTATGTTTAGTATTATCTGATCTGATTGGAAAGCTTGCAAAACAAAACTTTTTCTTGTACCTCGATACACATGACAATGATAAATCAAAACTTAGACCTAAATAAGCTTAGAAAGCTGAAGGCATGATTGGCTGTGTGGGAAACTGACTGTAATCAGGGAAGTGCATGAGATCAGGAATGGAAGCAGGCTGGGGGTTTTAAAATCTTAAGTGGAGGGAATTGAAAATAAGGATGGGTATGTTTGAACAAAAGACTGAAAACACTCAGCAGGTTGGGCAGCATCTGTGGAGGGAACAGACAGAAGACCTATCAGTCAGGGCTACTCTTCAGACTGAAGAAGGGTCCTGACCCTAAATGTCACCTGTCCAATTCTTTCACAGATCCTGCCTGAACTACTGATTTCCTCCAGCCTTGTCTTTTTGCTCAAAGTTCCAGCATCTGCAGTTTCTTGTGCCTCATGTGTACGTTAGAATATTGTCCATTCTAAGTAGAGCTAGTGTGAGTCAGCAGTCACGTGATAAAGCATGAAGACGAATGGATGTCATTAATTCCACAGTATGGTTCCACAGTAAATCAACACCATGGTTGAGACAGTTAATGTGCTGGTCTGGAGAGCATGGTAATAGTTGAGTTTACAGTTAACAAAGCTGAGAATGCAAGTTTCAGCAGTCTGAGGTGAGGATGGTACATCCTATTGCACTAATGAAAGACTTTCATTTGTTTTATCACTACAGACTTTTGTTGACCATGTTAGCACCATTCATCTTCACTACCTCCAAACTACCCCTCATTTCATCCTTTCTCACCTACTCTTTCCCACACCCTTCCCTCACTTCCCTTACCTCACTTTATCCTCTACCCCCAAACTCTCCCTCCCCGGCATCCATCTTACTCCTTCAGCCTTCCAACAGTGCCTCTCTGCAGGGGGCAGGCATGGTTTGGGGTTTTTGCAGCAGATGTGTATTGGTTTGGGATGATACCTCATGGCAACAGTAGATTTGTTGTAGCCTGGCGCCGGACTATGCTGGGCCTTCCACATCTCTGTCCATGAGAGGCAATCAGCACCTCTTCCACTGCCCAGCATTGCTGGGACATCTCAGTTCACAGTCAAATCACAACTCTCAGGCTGGAAATATTATTAGCATTGTTCGTGCGAATGAATCCCCAGTTAGAACTTCGGTAATCTGCTTTTATCTCGCAGTAGGGCTTTTTAACTGCACTAACTTCAAATTAACGAGTTTTGAAATCTTAATGTTTTCCTTTCAGAAACATTCTAGAAGATGAGGTAGTCATAAAAATTTAATCCTAGTAATGTTACCCAAGGTGATTTCAGAATTTTGTTTTAATTAATCTATTAACTTTCATTTTCTGACATCAAGCCTCAGGAGAAAGTTCTACAGTTCAGACACAAGCATAATCTTTCCAGGACCAAACTACATAAACAATATGGTTTAATATGTGAATGCAAAACGATATTTGCAAAACAAAAAATTTCCAGAATGTTTGATGGCTACGATTGACTTTGCCGAAAGTCCATTCAGATTAAAGCTCCTGTTCATTACATTGCCTCTCTCTGTTATGGAAATCTCTCTGGTGTTTGGGTGTCTGAGACAGCTGCTGACTGCCGATTTAGGTACATTCCCCTCTTATTTGTTCCATGTATAACTGAGGGTCACCTGCTCAGACCCTCGGCTCACAAATCCCTTCTCTCACCTTCACATATCTTTGACTGCTTTTCCCTCTAGTAAGGAGGTATTAATTAGTGTCATATCTTTACATAAGGTCATAAGTGATAGAAGTAGAATTAGGCCATTCGGCCCATCAAATCTACTCCGCCATTCAATCATGGCTGATCTATCTCTCCCTCCTAAACCCATTCTCCTGCCTTCTCCCCATAGTTTCTCCCCTGAAGATTGAGTGAAGGTTTGTCTGCTTCACTTCCACAAAACGCCCTGAGAATGGGTTACTATGTTAAAGGTAATGTTTAAATGCATACTATTGCTGTGTATTAGTTCAAAGGTTTTGTCTTTTTATTTCTACTGATACAGAAGGTCAAAGATCAGGCTCTCTGTGGCAGGGTGGCTTTGATAGTCTCCTTTCAAAACGGCATGTTTAAACATTCAACCTGTTTTTAAAGATTACGGTTCCCTCTGAACAGCCCCAGAAATCACTTTAGCAGTATACATCTGAATGTAACAGCAAATATTCCAGCCCACACTCTCACTGTAGACGAGTACTGATAAAATTGAATTTCGTTGGATAAATAAGTAGAATGGCAATGCAACAGAATACAGATGAAGATTAGCAATTGGGCAGAGCAGAAACCAGAAAACATTTCTGTTTTCATCTGAGAATTATGCTTTAATGGTTTGTGCACAAATGGCATAAGGTTTTAGACATTGCTGAGCTGATATAACTTTGCTGGGACACTCCAATTTAAAATATAGGAATGCACACCAATAAACAATATGTTGTTTTTTATGTGCTCCTGACACCATGAGTTTAGTGAATAGCATTTATTTATTTATTTTTGTTTCTATTAGGTATGATGATAAAAAACAAGTAGGAAAATACAACTTTCATTACCTTATGAAATTATAAATATCCACTTCTCTCTTGCAATAAAAATAGTTTCAGCTGCTTGTAAGCCCCAAATAAGACTGTAAAGTTATGTAAGAACTGCAGATTGCTTCTCTGCAAATTAATAGGGCAATATAAGAATGTATCATGTTTTTAAAATTGGGGTTTTTCATTACACATTCCTTTTTGAAACTCACTCTTCTGTTTCGTGTCTTGATATGGATTCCTTATTGATTTGACTTGTGAGTCTTATAGCTGCACACATCTGCCATCAGACACAGCCCCCTACAAACCAATAACAGCATATACCCAAAGGAATGTCCACACACTCATGAAAGAAGGCCATGTCAACTTCTATCACCGGGTATGTTGGGGCCCATGATCAACCGGTGGCACAGACGAACTTGCAGAGAAACCTCTACTGCTTTCCAAAGTAAACCTTCTTCATTCTGGCTTTCTCAAAGGTCCAGCACTAGTCACTAAAGGTTAGGGATTAGCCAATGAAGGCAGAGATGAGGTAATTTCTTTGAAAAAGTCATAAGTTAAAAATTATACCTCAAAGAACAGTGGATGCAGATTCTTTGAATATTGTTAAGGCGGAGATAGATTCTTTGATTTGCAAGGACACGAAAGGTTATCAGGGATAGGTAGATCTGCTACGTTGAGGATACAATCATGTGGTATTAAACGGCAGAGGAGGCTCAAGCAGCTGAGATTTGCTCCATGTTTGTATGTTTCGTTGTTAGTATTCTTGGAGTTGCTCTTGTTCGATTGCCAGAACGTCTCTGTGCTGGCAGCCAAATGTTGCGTAAATAAATTAAAAGATCAGCTTTAAACATAGAAACATAGAAATAGAAAATAAGTGCAGGAGTAGGCCATTTGGCCCTTCGAGCCAGCACTGTCATTCAATATGATCATGGCTAATCATCCAGAATCAGTACCCCGTTTCTGCTTTCTCCCCATATCCCTTGATTCTGTTGGCCCTAAGAGCTACATCTACCTCTCTTTTGAAAACATCCAATGAATTGGCCTCCACTGTCTTCTGTGGCAGAGAATTAGGTCAGGGGCAAGAAAATGCAGTTTTTTAACATCACCACCCTGTCCACTGAACCCTTCATCTTCAGTAACATTTGCACCTTAGAAATGCAGAGGTGGGCCATTCAGCACTAGAACTTAATTCCACTCTCAATCTCCTACCTCCCAACCATACTTCCTTACAACATTAAAGTAGACCATTTGGTCCATGCAAGTTCTCAATGCAATTCGATTTCCACACAAAAGACCACCAATGTATCTGGATTTACCTGCCTCCCTGGCAGTGCATTTCAGGCATCCACCACTCTCTGTGTAAAGAAGCTTGCCCTCTTACCCTCTGACCTTTAACGTTATGCTCTCTTGACTGTGACATTTCCACATTTGAAAAAAGGGTCTGATTGTCTACTTTATCTATGCCTCATAATTTGATATACTTCTATCGGGTCTATCCTCATCCTCTGATGCTCCAGAGAAAGCAGTTCAAGTTTGTCCATAGATAGACACAAAGTGCTGGAGTAACTCAGCAAGTCAGATAGTATCTCTGGAGAAAAAGGATGGGTGCCGTTTTGGATCCGTACCCTTCTTCAGACTGAAAGGAGGGGTTGGAGGTGGGGTGAAGAGCTGGAAGTTAGAAAAGACCAGGAGCAAACAGGGATGGCCACAAATGACCTCAGGCAGGGTGGTTGCCTGGTAAGCCCATCGTTAGCTCGGGAAGGTGTGATCTCAAGAGGATGTGGAGTGTGGAGAATGTGGAGAACTGTGGAACTGGTAAAACGACTAGAGTAGATGAAGGGGGCAATGGGGGAGTGGGAGGGGCGGGAAGTAAGTGGAAGTTTCTTGACATTAGAGAATCAATGTTGATACTCCTCGCAAGATGGGATCTGCTCAGGCAGTTTACTCCTAGTACTGGTTTTTCTCTCAAACACCATAGTGGTCTATCTCTGCAGGGGCGATATGCAGTTGTAAATTCCCAGAAATGTATTTCACATCATTAGATGGTGCTGAACTCTCTGATGCTTTGTCACATCAGCCACATAGAAGATTTGGAAGAAAAAGAGTGCAGACTTTCTGGAACTTATGGTAAGTTCACAGCTCTACTTTTCAAAAGATATTCCATTGAAATTGAATCATGCAGCACAGCAGCACCCGGCCCAGTCTCCAGTCATCTGTCTCTGTCGATAAATTCCCTTCGATTAATGTAGAACTGGTGGATCTGTGGTTTCTCCTGTTTTCTATGTCCTCATTCAACAATATAATGCAATTTTCTAATCCGGGAACACAATTCTCAGATTTTGAGACCTTTGGGAAATTATGACTTACACAAATCCAATTTCTCTGTCTCGTGTTTCCACAATCTGAGTGGAAAACACTAGGTCCTGGAGACTTGTCTATTTTAATCTCATTATTTGCTCCATTACTTTTCTTTCATTTACCATCCCACTAGATTCCTCCCCTTATATTTCCTACTTTTTGTGTACCTGATGTTTCAGCTTTCAACTTCTTCATCGTGAATGAAAAATATTCATTTGGCAAATGTGTTATAACCTTGCTCCCTAGGATAATATTTGGCTTTAAAGTACTCTTTATTAGTCTATACCAATATGTTTATATAAATATACTGTGGGTTGGGATATCCCTTTAACATTTTTTTTAGAGTTCTTGATGCTTTTTTAATGCTTTCCCTCTTTGATTCTCATTCCAAGTTAAGGTCACGGTGCCATAGAGTTTTACAGCATAGAAATATTTTTTCAGCCCACCCAGTCCATGCTGACTATCAACTACCTATTTACACTAATCCAATTTTATTCACAACACATTGCCACGAATCCACCCCTGATTCAGGAGTGGAATCCACCCACCCATTCATTGGGGGCAGTTTATACTGATGAACTATCAAGCCAATTTGCCCGTTTTTTTAAGTGGGTGGAAACCGGAGCACCCAGATATAAACCACACGGGGAGAATACACAAACTCCACGCAGACAGCACCCTTGGTCAAAATGGAACCTGGGTTGGTGGAGCTGAGAGGTAACGGCTCTACTAATGCCAATGTGCTGCCTCATTGATGTACAGTTCCACAAAATATCACCCGTTAAACATTGAAAATCTGAAAACAATGTAAAACACCCTCAAGTCCATCCTAGACATTAGAGGAAAAAACAGTGCCATTTGGTCCTTGGTTACTATACTGGCTCTTTCACCAAATATTCAAATTATGAAATAGTTTACAAAGTGTTTTCTAAATAAAGGGCGTCCCCTGCCACACACACACACACACACGCACACACACACACACACACACACACACACACACACACACACACACACACACACTTAAAATTTAATAGGCTTCACCTCTGTTAGTTACTAATTGTGAATTTCCATAAGAGTTTCAATAAAAACACAATGGCAAACTCTTGTAATCAAATGCAAATTCCTTTTCTCTTATTTAAAACAGAATATGGGCCCACTTGCCTGCTTTTAAATCAACCATTTTGCACATTGAATAATGAATGGAAAAAAAAAATCAATAATACAGAAATTGTTCAAGTGACAATCAGAGAAGGTGAATTCAGTTTGGTATAATGTTCAGTACAAACATTATGGGCCAAAAGGCCTGTTCTGTGTAAGAAAATAACTGCAGATGCTGGTACAAATCGAAGGTATTTATTCACAAAATGCTGGAGTAACTCAGCAGGTCAGGCAGCATCTCAGGAGAGAAGGAATGGGCGACGTTTCGGGTTGAGAACCTTCTTCAGACTTCTTCTGTACTGTTCTATGATTTATGTTAATCAATTATAGGTTCATTTTACCACCCATTTCATCTGAGTTGAGACAATGGCCTGTAAATTAATCAAAGCATTTGAATCTGCTGCTGTACACATTTTCTTAAAGTCGAGCCAAAGAGCAAGACAAAATTGTTATTTGTTTTTGCAGACTAATGAGAATTGGTTAAAAATATACTTGAATGTGCATGTCAAACATTATAGGCGCCGGGAATTGCAGTTGAATGTCACAATTATGTGTTGTTCATCAATCTGTCAACCTGTTCATGAATGTTCCAGGATTTTGAAATATTTTACACAGCTCTACTGGAAAAGGGGGGCTGGTGTAACATGTTGTTTCAGCTAAACTCCCAACAATGAAACATTTGCATAATCAGTTCATCCAACTGGCACAGAACCTATTCAAGAAAGCAAAGCTTTGGCGGGTCAAGCAGCATCTGTGGAGGGAAAGGAACAGATGACGTTTTGGATCAGAACGCTTCATCAGACTGGTGGTCAAGGGGAGATATTGGTATAAAGCAGTGCGAGGATGGGCGGGGGCAAAATCTGGGAAAGGAAGTGGATCCAGTTAAGGAGGTTTGAAATCCAAAGAGAAATCATGGAAAGTTTCCAGAAAGAAATTAGCAGTCACGATGGTTGGAGCAAATTAGAATTCAGCAGTAAAGAACCAAGGGATTGAGAGCAAAGGACGGGGTATGACAGTGAACTAATAAGGAACAAAAAAGTAGACTACAAATGTTTCTACAATTAGGTAGAAAGGAAAATATTAGAGAAGACAAATGTAGGTCCCTTACGTCAGAAATGGGAGAACTTCTAATTTTTACTTTGGAGATACTATGGAAATTGGCCCTTCGGCCCACCGAGTCCATGCTGACCAGCACTAGTTGTACCCTACACGTCCAGGAAAATCTACAGAAACCAATTAACTTGCAAACCTGCACGTCTTTGGAATGTGGGAGGAAACCAGAGCACTCGGCGAAAGCTCACACACAGTCACAGGCAGAACGTACAAACTCTGTACAGACAACACCTGTAGTCAGGATCAAACCTTTCCCATCGATGCATCTATCAAATTGTCGTTTAAATGTTGTAAATGCATCCGCCCCTACAGCTTCCTCTAGCAGCTCAATCCACATACCCCTCAGGTCCCTTAAAAAAATTTCCCATCTCACCTTAACATAGTATGGAATGAAGGGATATGGATTATACACAGGCAGAAGAGAATAGTTTAACTTGCCATCATGTTCGACACAGGCATCGTGGGCCAAAGGGCCTGTTCTTCTGCTGTACTGTTCTATGGTTCTATGAAATTATTCGCAGTTCTGGTCAAACCCGCCTTATTAAGCTGTGAAGATGTTTGTGTGTGCAGGAGTGACCCCAGTCAACTGGACATAAGATAATTGGAATGACTTCCAGCATGGAGTGTGTGTTTGCTGGAAGTCACTGTACGTGTCCTTATTTTCCATTTGTAAGCATATCAGACACACAGCCGAACCAGGAGGAAAGGAATAGTCTTAATAATCTACACAATAAATCTATAATCTTCTTTTAGTTTTGGCAATGCACACATCAAATTGCTCTCTTTAATGAAATTTCAAGGGCATGAAATTATTGGATTTATTACAAAACTAAAATTCAAAATGCAGCAATAAGCATGTTTAAAAAAAAAAGAATGTTACTAGGTACTGACATTGAGGACCAATTGAAGTTATGAGTTCCACAGTATATTGATTCACTCAGAATCTACCGTTCAGAGAAAATACATATTTATTGCACAAAAGGTAGAACTGAAGGAAAAGGAGCTCCAATTAACCAATGCATTCTTACACCTATCGGAAAAGAAAAAAATAAATTGAAAGAGGGATTAGCATTTTGTTGCTGTCACATTCCTTTCAGGCTATTTCAAAGCATTTTACAGACAAGGACGGACTGTGGGAGCTGCTGTGATTCTGAACAGATCTATTAAATGCCGACCCCAGGGGGCAAGTATGTTTATTTTAATACTAAGAGTAAGGACTTCACAGCTATGTTGCGAAAATCATGTGCATTTTATTCACCATAACCCAGATTTGAACTACGTCACTTCTTCGCTCAGTCCCATTCTTGCGTATTAATCTGGTGATGCTGACTCTCACTGTGATGGTTACCTTGAAGCATCACGCTTTGCTTTGGTCACTGCTGCTCTGCTGTCCTTTTCGAGATAGGCTGTACCAGTGTTACAACTGCAATGGATAGATGCACTATCGGGGTAGATAAGATAAGTAGCACAGAGTGGAACTGCAGGGAATTTAAAGTAAAAATTTAAAATGGGCCAAAGGGCCTGTTTCCATGCTGAATTACTCTATGACTCCAAGTTAGCCGATTGGTGATTTGTCATGAAGCTGGGAACACTTGTTTTCTCTGTTAGCCTTTTACGGATCTCCCAGCTGTCTCAGTGGAAGCTGCCTGAGATGAACAATCAAAAAAAGATTGACACTGCAAGATTTAATATGAACGATGGTCCACCGATTCTGATGGTATACCGCACAGCAAAGATCCATCTCAACTCCTTAACTGTACATATTCTGGTTATGCACCCGCCCGCACAAGGAGACGGCGGCGGAAGGGAGGGGTTGGAGAGGCCGAGTGGACAAAGCGATGGGAAAAAGAGGAGGAGGAGGTAGAGGTGGGGGGGGGGGGGGGGGGGTGGGTGGAGAGGCTGAGTGGGCAAAGTAACGACCAACAGAGTGAAACTGCAGCTGGAGAGAGGGGATGGAGCCTCACAGTGACCGAGCGCATGCTGTTGGTGGCAGTGACCTGAAGAAAGCACTATCCCAAGGGGCTACAACGTGAGCCGCAACAACAACCACATCGTTCGGACTGCGAAGAAAGGCTCGCTGGTGCTCCTTGCAAGGTGAGGGTGGTGTTGGAAGCCAGGGTTGGGCAGACATTGCAAGCTGGGGGTGGGTCGGCAGGTCCGTCTGCTATAACCAAAATCTGTTATAAAGGGGTCTGTTAAAATGAGGGTTTACTGCACAATAAATGATCAGATATACTAGGTAACCATACCACAGCAATGCAAGTCAAAGTACGAAGTGCACCTTATAAATAGTCCATAGCAGTTCAGTGCTGAGGTGGGTTTGTGGTTAGGGTTGTACAGGATGGTTCAGGAGCTTGATGGTTGATGGGAAGAAGCTGTTCTTGAATCTGAAGGTAATGGTTCTCAAGCTCCCGTATCTTCTTCCTGATGGTAGCAGTGAGATGATATTAGCTGCCTTCTTGTGTAGTTAGCTGGCTTCTTGATGTAGTACTTCCTGTAGATGGTGGGGTTGTCAATATCTGTGATGGACCAGGCAATGTCCATCTCTTCCTGCGGTTCTTCGTTCTACAGGTGTTCAAGTTACCAAACCAAGAGGTGATGCAATCAGTCAGTATGCTCTCTGGTGTAAACCTACAATGTTTTGAGAGCTTATCTTGTGACATGCCGGATACTCTAGCAAACACTATTACAATAATGACCTGATAATCTATTAGTTGAGGAACCATAACTGGCCAGACATCACTGATGACCATCCTACTCGGTTCTGAAATAATGCTGTGGCATCATTCATGCCTAGACAAAGAGAATAGATATGATAATAGTCCGATGGACTTTGAAAACTTTTAAGATGGAGGTGTCACCTCCAGACCCAACAATTACTGACCATGCAAATAGCAACACAGCCTCATATGCTCTCACCTGTTCCTAATCCACCCACCATTCATCATCTTGATTACCCACAGCACAGCACATAAATGCCAGCTGGCATTGTTTTGTTCACGTGAAACGTGAACATACAACCTTTTGTGTGAGGTAAGAGGGCTAATAACCAAGGCACAGCTTAATAACTGTAACGTTGGGCTGTTTGACATTACAGTGTAAAGATCTTTTTACTCTATATCCAATGTGGACTGCACTTTTTATGGCAATGTTTGACTGGACTTTATGGAGGGAGCTTTATTCTCTATCTAATCTGGACTGCACCTTTGGAGCGCTGTTTGTTATAAGTGACTGGGCTGCACATGAGAATGTGTCTTGTCACCACTTGGGACGAGAAGTGGGAGTGTTCTCTGTGTACACAAACATTGGGAGGAGGGAAATCTTCCTCCATGCATTCACTCCCTTAAACCCCAGACAAACCTTTTACTCTACAATGAGACTATTGCAAGAAACGTAGACAATCATGAAAGGTTAATTGTTTAAAGAACTGTAATTGCTTGAATGGAGTTAAGCAGGTAGGCTTATACTATGGCCTTTCCAATGGTACCATAATGTATGATTGTAGTGGGATTAATCTTAGTATAATTTGACACTGTGTCTTACTTCTGCTGGGTGCCACGATATTCAAATTTGCCTGCACTGAGCAGAGGGATCCAATTCCAAAGGCAACACATCTGTTCATCTCAGAGTTGGAGATCTGCGTCAGTATGAGTTTTCAATCCAAAACCATTCCCATTGGGAATATAGAATTCTAACGCCATGATACAGTGAATCAATTAGAAGTATAAATTATATATGAGTACTGAATCAAACAAACCCAGGAAATAAAGCAACTTCGGTTAAAGATGAAATTGTCCAAAGCTTTATAATCCCCTCCAAGAAATAAAACGATAAACAAACAGAAATATGATATTATCGACAACAATCTAAAGAGCTCTTTGAAATGCGGTTTGCAGCAAACATGTTGCAGGGATTGGCTCTCTGCAACAAACTCAGTCCCATCATCCCATCTCACTTCACTCCCAGGGTTCTGTAAACTGTTGGTTCTGGACGCCAAATGCAAGCCATTGTAGTCTCATTCACCGAAGCAGATGAGATGATGGAGCTTATTATAAAAATGTTCACAAAGCAGAGGTCCTCTGCAACTCTGCCCTCCTTTAATAAAGGTTCACAGCGAAACACTGGGAAAGGTAATTCTCGATGAAGGAGGACAACAATGATGAAAGGCACCATCGTATTCAGTGCACCAACACAGCCTTTGTCTCCCTGAGGAAAAGTGCGTTAGAAGATCAAGGACTCACACCGGTCATAAAATCTCATCATCAAAATGGGAGCTCTGACCTCCTCTCTTCCCTTGTGCTTCAGAGACACGGGCCACTTACCTACACAAGCTATCTCAAAACAGTGGAGTGCTATCCCCAACACTGCCTCTGCAAAATCCTCCCAATCCACTGCCCAGATAAACTAATCAACGTCAGTGTCTTTTCTTTGGCGGACAACCCTACCACTGAGGCTCAAAGTACACTTGGTTAACTCTGATGAATTCCCAACACTAGGCTCCCAACAGAAACTCTATACTCAGTTATTCCAGGTGATAAGATTACCCGCTGGACAGACGAAACTATTCAAGACTGATCTGAAAGCTCCTTTGAAAGAATGCAACATTTCCATTGTCTCCTGGGAATCACTAACCCATGACCACGCAAGAGTGGAGAAGATACAGAGGATCCCTTGCATCAGGAGCACACAGAATCCCACCGTAAATAGTGGAACGAGTGGACCACCCATGTGGCCGCCTCTCAGTACCCACTAACTACTGGCCTCATTAGCACCCAGATCCATCAAAACCAGAGAGAAAGCAAGTCATTCCCTGGGATAGGATTGCCGAAAGAGAGGAGAATATTAGAAAACCTGTGCTCTTGCATTAAGATTCCTGGTCTGGAGATTGGGAAAATTATTCTATTTATAATTATGTCTAACTTTTTTTTTTTTAATTTAAAATTGAAAACAGTTAAAATACAAATAATTTTTAAAAAATTAAACATTAAAATTAAATATTCTTTGCAATTAAATTATTTACAATGATCAATGGTATTTAACTGCCTTTGAATACAAGACATTTAAATGCTATAAAATAGATTCTCAGGTCAAGTCTTGCGTCGTCCAAAATTATCAGGGAGGTTCAAGGAAGAAGCCTCAGATTTTAGATTTTAGAGATACAATGTGGAAAGAGCGATCACCTTGTACACTAACTTACACATACTAAGGACAATTTTACAACCTACTAAAGCCAACTAATTTACAAACCTGTACCTCTTTGGAGTGTTGAAGGAAACCAGAGCACCTGGAGAAAACCCATGCGGTCACAGAGAGAACGCACAAACTCCATACAGACAGCGCCCGTGGTCAGGATCGAACCTGGATCTCTGGTGCAGTAAGGCAGATCCACATCTTCTGAGGCTGATTGGCTCTCAAGATCTTGTAAAAACTTGTAAGATGCCTTGGGCGCATGAGTTTGGATCTGATTTGCCTCCTCCATCTTGCCTTGGTGGGTGGAGCAATCAGTAACTGGTAGAATTGCGGCCTGGTACAGCAATTCCAGTGAATTATACACAGTCTCATTTACTCATTCTTCAACGGCAGGCTTCTTGAACAGGCTTGCCCAGCCTTCATCCCACCTCATCAACAGAGTACTACAGCCATCTCTTGCACTGCCACGGACATATTTTTCAATTGTATATTTTTGCATTAAGGCCGTTTTCTTTTGTTTGCACAGTCTTTTTCTTTTCACTATATTGTAGAACTGATGTGTAATTTATGTATAATTAATATTTTTGCATGTCACATTGAGTCAATGCACCTGTGATGCTGCTGCAAGTAAGATGTTCATTGTACCTGTGCCTCTCTCTACTTACCTGACCATGAACTTGACATGGCTTGACTCGGGTGATGAGAGCAGGCAGCATGCTCGAGTACAATTCAGCCTCGTTTGATTTGTTTGTGGCACCCAACCGGCTGTTCCCTTGCATGTATTCTAAGATCACTTTGCGTGAACACTGTTTCCTTCCAGAAACAACATCAACGCTCAAGAGGGCTTTTATGAGGCAAAGGGTGTGGATCAGACAGCGTGACGCGTGCTAACCTAAGAGAGGAGGGAAGAGGCGCACTAGGGACTATGATGCTGAGAGAGGCAGCAGCCCAGCAAATTCCAAGCACGCTTTATGTTCACTGGCAACCATCCACAGCACACAGTCAACTGAGAAACAAACATCCTGAGGCATCCATGATCACAACATAAATTACTGCTTAATAACAGCACAATCTCACCAGCTCATTGACTGAACATTGTAGGCGTGAGGTTGAAATGTCAACTGCTAGTTTCGATTTTCTGTGATGCAAGTCAATTCATCAAATACTTCCAGGAATAAATAAATAACTCCTGTTTTCCCATTGTGTCAGCAACCCTGCAGGTGTCCTTGACAATTACTTTACTAAACATGAGGATTCAGAATTAATATTACAGCCCAAATTCAATGAATGGAGATTCTGATGTTGGTCTTGCACAGACGCCATCAAATTCTGGAGTTCAATTTATACTCTAATTGAATTACATCTAAGCAACGCAGACTATGCAATGCATAAATTGAGTGAATTACACGTTGTCCGATTTTGACATGGGTTAACACGAGTTGCATTAATGTACTGGTTATGTTACTAATCTAGTACCTCTAGGGATCCAGAGACATGGGTTTGTGCATCACCTCACCATTAATATACTGGGTGTCATTAATGAACTGGAACTGAATTGGACCGGCTATGTAAATGCTGTGGGTATGGGAGTAGATTAGAGACCAGGCATCCTGCGAAAGTGACACACCTCCTGACACCCCAAAGCCTTTCCACCAGCCTCAAGGCACAGACTAGCAAAGTGATAGAACACTTTCTCTACATGGATGCATGACACATTAACAACACAAGAGATTCAGCACTGTCCGGGACAAAGCAGCACCCTTAGCCATCCATTCCATCCAGCTCCAGCACAGCGACTGTGCCATCGACAAATGCATTGTATTTGCTCGCCAGGGCACACCAACCTCCCTAATCCATGATCTCATTAACAGGAAGGACATGGATGACAGGCACAAGAGAACACCAACACCAAGGGTGGCACGGTGGCGCAGCGGTAGAGTCGCCTTACAGCGCTTGCAGCGCCAGAGATCTGGGTTCATTTCCGACCAAGGTGGCTGTCTGTAGGGAGTTTGTACGTTCTCCCCGTGACCGCGTGGATATTCTCCAAAATCTTCTGTTTCCCCCCACTCTCCCACACTCCGAAGGTGTACAGGTTTATAGGTTAATTGGCTTGGTATAAGTGTAATTTGTCCCTAGTGTGTGAAGGATAGTGTTAATGTGGGGGGATCGTTGGTCGGTGCTGATTGACCCTGTGGGCCTGAGTGCTGTACCTCTAAAACGAAAACTTAAAAACGGCAGATTTCCCTTTAAGTCACACCATTCTGTTTTGTACATGTTTTGTCGTTCTTTCATCATTCCTGGGACTAAATCTTTCCTCAACAGCATGGTGAGGGTACAATCACCAAAAGGAATGCAGTAGGTTTATTTCTTCTATTTAATACAATGACAAACTTTGTTTTGCGTGCTGTCCATGCAGATCATACCGTACGTGAGTATAATCAAACCAGTTCTATCACCATCTCAAGGGCTGTGAGGGATGGGGAATAAGTGGGGGCCTTGTCAGTGACACCCAAATCCCAATAAATAAATTGATAAGTTTAAAGCATCACAGCAATTGGATGATTTAAAATGGATAGGATAGGAGGGATATGGGCCAAATGCAGGCAGGTCAGACTAGTATGGATGGGGCATGTTGATCAGCTTGGCAAGTTGGGCCAAAGGGCCTGTTTCCACATGGTATGATTCTATAACTCTATGACTGCCTGAGGGGAGAGGAGAGAAAAGGATAGAGAACGACCTGGGTGTGAATGGTCCCTGATTATTATGGCTGCTTTCCCGAGGGAGTGGTGCAGATGGATTCGATGTGGAGAGGCAGGTTGTGTGATGGACAGTGCTACGTTTACTTCTCTCTGTACTTTGGTGTGGTCTCAAGCAGAGCAGTTCTCATACCAAGCCGTGAAGCATCCAGAAAGATGCTTTCTATGGTGCATCTTGCATCTGACTGAAAAAACATTGATTTGCAAAATCCCCCACCTCTTTGTCCACAGACTCCACAACTGGCAAAGGGCCTTCAACTTGAAACAGTGACCCGTTTTCTCTTCCCACAGAGGCAGCGTGACCTGCTGAGTATTTCCAGCATTTTCCGGTTTTATTTTAGATTTCCAGTATTGGCAGTTTTTTGTTAATTTTCACAGCTGGCTAGTTTGTTCACGTCCATTCAGAGTTCTGTTTCTGCCAGTTCCTCCAAGTGCTTGTACATCAAAATGTGCATTTGAGTTGTCCCTTTATTTGAAGTTGAATTCTCAACTTATCTCCAAATTGCTGGTTATTAATTTTAATGAACATTGACCTTCACACCCAGCAGTCTAATCTTCCTCCTGTTGAGTTTCACATCCTGCTGATAATGTTAACTCGCAAGATCTATTCTAGAAGCTTGTCTTCAATTACAGTCCTTTTAATTTTATGCCAGTGGTGCCTCTAAAGGAATGGCACAAACTATCCATTGTGGTTTGGTATCCTCCTACAATAAACCCCTGTCCCACTTAGGCGATCTTTTAGGCGACTACAGGCGACTAGGCTGTCGCCACACAGTTGCCTGTATGGTCGTGAGTAGTCTCCAAAGAGTCGTATATGGTTTTTCTGATGGCCGCTGGATTTTGAAATGTTAAAAAAAAATTGCCGACTGTTGGTTTGACGCCAATGATCGTAGCTTGACGTCTCCTGACGTAGGTCCTATCGTAGGTTGTTGCCAGGTTGTCACCAGGTGACGTAGGTTGTCGCCGGTGCTGACTTCGGTGAATTCCATTGCCGATTACCTACGTCAACTGGCGACAGGTACCGGCGTCAAAACCGGAGGCCAAAAAGACATAAATTGTCTTCAATTATCTTCAGTTGTCGCCGACAGGGTCGTAGCTTGTCGCGGGTAGACGCAGGTTGACTTCAATTGTCGTAGGTTGTTGCCTGCGTGGTCATCGGTTGTCGTAGGCGCGGTCGTAGGTGGACATCCTAAGTCGCAACGACTGGGTCGCCGGTTGTCGGTAGCTTGCCGTAGCTTGACGTCGACTAGGCGGTAGTTTGTTGTAGCTTGTCGAAGACATTGTCGTAGGAAGGGTCCAGTCGCCGTTTTTTCGGCGACCTGCTACGACTAAGACAGTCGCCGGCAGTCGCCTAAAAAACGCCTAAGTGGGACAGGCCCCTTATCCTGCCAGCCAAACAACCGAGGTAGATTTCTCTGGATAACATTGTATGGCATGAAATCGAAAGGCAACTACAAAAAGTAAAAATAACCAGATTTCTCATAAAGGAGTTTATAGATTTCCATCTATAAACTCACAGCAGGCTTTAGCTGGATGCTAATGATACTTAATGTTTCACATCTTCTGCAATTTATCAGTTGTAATTGCTTCCCTCTCTGCTTTTACATAGTCTCAGTTTACACTTAATCCATACAGAATTGGTGTGCAAATGGTTGTTAACCTACTGCTCCACATCTAAAATACTTTGTCTAGGTAATATGCTTAGTTTCTGTTTGCTTAGTTACAAGCCGAGCATTCATGATGGATGTACCTGCAATTGTTGTGCCTTGTAAAAAGATTTGATTGGGACTGTTCGCTGTACTGCACCTGATTTGCCTTTCCATCTTCACCAAGGCCTACTCTCCTTCCCTCAACATCTTCCCATGCAACTGCAGAAGATGTAATGCCAATGTATTTATCCAGGGATTCAATAGACCTTCCACAATGCAGTAATCTACTTCTATTGCTTCCAGTTTAGTATCCTTACATTTGGTGTTCACAATATAGTCTTTACATTGGAGAAACAAGATACAGATTGGGATGACTACTTTAGTTTAGAGATACAGCGTCGAACAGGCCCTTCGGCCCACCGAGTCCACGCTGATCATCGCTCACCGGTGCACGAGTTCTATGTTATCCCACTTTTGTACCCTACACACTAGGGGCAATTTACAGAAGCCAATTAACGAACAACAAACCTGAAGGAAACCGGAGCATCTGGAGAAAACCCACAAGGTCACAGAGAGGACCCATAGTCAGGATCATTATCTCCAGGTTCAAGAATGGCTTCCTCTCATTAACCATCAGGCTCTTGAACCATCCTGCATAATTCTAATCCTTACCTCATCACCAAACCACTATGGACCTTTGTATAAACACTACATATTGTGGTCTGTTTACACCAAATAACTGATAATGTATTAATGTTTGTTATATATGTAGTTGTTGTGCATTTTTGTTAATCTGCCTCTAAAGCTGCAGCTAGTGAGAATCTCACTTCCCATTGCATGTGATAATTAAACACTCTTGGCTCTTGAGTACTGTGACCACTCTGACTTAGGTCTCTAGTCGATAGACTATCGACTGGCGTCTATTCCAATCCTACTGACTCCCACAGTTATCAGGACTATGCTTCTTCCCACCCTGCCTCTTGCAAAGACTGGATCACCTACTCTCAATTCCTGCATCCCCACAGCATCTGCACCCAAGATGTGGTGTCCAAACCAGGACATCCGAGATGTCCCCATTCTTTAGGGAACAGGGGTTCCCTCCATTCCATAATAGATGAGGCCCTCACACGTGTCTCCTCCATATCCTGTGGTTCGCTCTTGCTCCTCCACACTACCAGTCTGAAGAAGGGTTCTTATCCAAAATGTCACCTATTGCTTTTCTTTAGAGATGCTGCCTGACCCGCAGAGTTACTTCAGAATTTTGTGTCTATCTTTGGACTCTTCAAAGTGGTCCAATGAACACCCAAATTAATTCAAGGAACAGCATCTTATTTTTCAATCAGGTACATTGTAGTTCTCACGATTCAATGATGAACTCAACAATTTGAAGGAGCCGGTCTTTTCTGTTTTTACCACTGGCAGTTCTAATGAAAACGCCTCAGTCTGTAACCTAAACGACATTTTTTACTCTCTCCGCATATGTTGCCTGTCTTCATCGAGTCACAACACAGAAACGGACTCTTCAGCCCATTGGAAACCATGCAAGCACCCATTTACACCAATCTCATTTTATTCTCCCACATTCCCATTGATTCCTTCTGTGAAATGTGCACCTTTCCCCTGTGACTACATGAGTTTATCCCAGATACTCTGATTTCCTCCTGTATCCCAAAGGCATGCCATTATACATTAGCCAGAGTTTATCGGGTGGGATGGTGGTATAGCGGTATGCCACCATGCCTTAGGCCCCATAGCAGAAGCGTCCACGTCGCAGGGCTGGAAACTGGAAATGTCCTGAGCTAATTCTGCTACCACCACCATTTATTGTACAAGTGATGGCTCCCACTGATTGTTGCCGGAAGCTTGCGTCCTTTCAGGACGGACAATGACAGTGACGTAACATTTGGAACATGGATGATGGACATGAAAGAAGAAGACCATGCCTTACAGTGCCAGAGACCCAGGTTCGATCCTGACTACGGTGCTGTCTGTACGGAGTTTGTACATTCTTCCTGTGACCTGCGTGGGTTTTCTCCAATATCTTCGGTTTCCTCCCACACTCCAACGACAAACAGGTTTGTAGGCAAATTAGCTTGGTGAAAATGTAAAATTGTCCCTAGTGTGTGTAGGGCAGCGTTAATGTGTGGGGATCGCTGGTCGGCACGGATGGTGGGCCGAAGGGCCTGTTTCCACGCTTTATCTCTAAACTAAACTAAACTAAACTGAGACGTAAAGGGGAAATAGATGGATATGCATAAGAGAAAATTTGTTGAGAATATTGGAAATAAGGAGAGAAGATTGAGACTGGTGGGATTGCTCCCTTGGGAGATTACATGGACCTGCTTGACCAAATGCCGTCCTGTGTGTTGCACGTATAAGACAAGAGAGCACCTAACACAAACATTGTGGAATACCACGTGGGAGTCACTTAGCACAGAGGAATCATACACAAGTATTTGTTCAAATTGAAACTCCATCCATGATGTATCTGGAACATTCCGGCTATGAAAGAGAGCCCAGAGGAAGCAAATATTTTAGATTTAGATTTAGAGATACAGTGCGGAAACTGTCCGAGTCCGCGCCGCCCAGCGATCCCCGCACATTAACACTATCCTACACACACTAGGGACAATTTTTACATTTACCCAGTCAATTAACCTACATACCTGTACGTCTTTGGAGTGTGGGAGGAAACCGAAGATCTCGGAGAAAACCCACGCAGGTCACGGGGAGAACGTACAAACTCCGTACAGACGCCACCCGTAGTCAGGATCAAACCTGAGTCTCCGACACTGCATTCGCTGTAAGGCAGCAACTCTACCACTGCGCCACCGTGCCGCCCATTTTTGGAGATTATGCTCCATTTGGCACCATGTCATCAACCTTTTTCAACCTCAATTACTCAGTTGCCTTTTCTTCCAAAGACCTTTGTGCACCGAATATTGCTCAGACAAGTAGAAGCAACAGGCACAATGTTTATGTAGTTCTTTCCATTGGCCTAAAATTAGAAGGCTACAGACCAAATGAGGATAAATGACTAACATAGATCCGTACAATGGTTAGGACATGGAGGGTTGAATGGCCTGGTTCTGTGTTGCATGACTCCATGGCTCTCTCTAACTCTATGAATAACCTTTTGCAATCAATATTCCACCTCTCGAATTAAGGGACTTGCACAGAGAAAAAGAAGTGCTACTGAAGTATTTAAGCAGGTTTCTCTTGCACTGTCATAAAAGGTTACTTTCTTAGGTGTTTGGGGTAGGTGATAAGCAGACAGCCCAGAGCCTACAACCTTCCATGGAAACCATGTTAATAATGCAACATATCTGTAAACGAGAAACTCTCGGATCTAACATTGAATACTTTACAGCAAGTTCAAAGGAATCCATGCAATCATGACGTTCAAAATATAAAATAATGAACAGCATTTCTAAAGTCTTTCGTGGCCTCAGTGTGGTTTACTGTCACTGAATTGAACATAGAATATAGAACATTAAACAATGCAGCATGGGAACAGGTCCTTTGGCCCACCATATATGTGCTGAGAATGGAGCCAAGATCAACTCATCATATGGGGAGAAGGCATGAAAATGGGATTAGGAGGCAGAGATCAGCTATGATTGAATGGTGGTGGACTCGATGGGCCGAATGGCCTAATTCGACTCCTATGACCTGTGAACTTGTAATCTCATCTGCCTGCACATGTTCCATACCCCTCCATTGCCTGCACATCCATGTGCCTATTTAAAAGCCTCTTAAATGCCACCATCATATCTGCAAGGAAAAAAAAAGATGCAAGAACTCCTGAGGACTTGTTTCCCTGCCTTACTGGGTAAGTATTATTTCATAATGTTAAAATGAAGAGGAGAGGGAATCTTGGACTGCCAATGATAAGAGAAGTACATTGCCAGAAATGAATGGACTTTACCCACCTAGTTTCTAACAGCAGTAATTCAACTTTTCTCTCGGGCTTCAAAGGGTGCTTTGCTGGAGCAGTGATAAAACAATGTTGTTGTAGCAATACCTTGTCCTGCTTTGCTGACAGGATCCTCCTGTTTTTTTTCCAGCGAGGCTTACACAGATGACAGAGGCTGCAATCAATTAATAGTGGATTATCTCATTAATTTTAATAATGGATTCTGTCCGTGCTTCGGTATCGCTGCACGCGAACGCTCTTAAAGTTCCTTCTGACAATAGTACCTCAGAATACTTGCATGTGAAGAAATTAATTCCCTTTCTTCCTGATCCTAATCTACCTTTGTTTTCTTTCTTCAGATCCCAAGAAAATTGTAAACAAGATAAAATCCCCGCATTTCACCAAAACCGCTGGAGAAAAAAAGAAAGCTTCCAGGACACCAGTTTATTAGGATCGTAGAAGTCACGTGTTCTTATGAAATTGGCCAAGTCCAGAAGATCATAAAAGAAAACATCTGGTGTGCACTTGTAGCTCCCAGCAGTTTCCTCTGTAAAGGCTTTGAGAGTGTGGAGGATAGATTTTGATGTGCCTTTCGCCCAACAAACTGATAAGGCCTATAATAGAATTAATGTGTTTATCAGAAACGAATAAGCTTTGCAATCTAGTTACCCAGGCAACGTCACCAGTGAAATTGTGCAGGCTTCCTGCATCACCTTATTCCTAATGCTATTGGTCGAGTAATTAGTACAGCTTTTAAAGTCTGCCTTAAAATTCTGCACTGTCTTTGGTAGGTTGACATTTTTGGTAAGATTCCTTATCGCCAAGAAAGGACAACAGTTTCTAACAGTTAGCCAGCGCCTACAACTGATGTTCTAGCCCCTGTTGTATTAATCAATCCCACTGGTGTTTACTATTGCTTGGAGGTTAAATCAATTATTAGTTTTAAGGAGAATTCTCATAGGAACTGTGGATGTGTGGATTTTGTGGTCATTGAAGACAATGTGGGACTTAAAATCTCTGTCACGGGTAGGAGAAGAACTGCTGGGTGTGCTAGACGTTCGTCCGTGCCTGGATTCTGCACCTCCCCGCTTCCAGCTTTCTTCCCCCCACAATAAATCTGAAGAAGGGTCCCAACCCAAAATGTCACCTATCCATGTTCTACCGCGATGATGCCTGACCCAATGAGTTACTCCAGCACTTTATGTCAGGCTTTGCCTATTTCCCTCCACAGGTGCTTCCTGACCTGCTGCATTCCTTCATTTGCCTGGGAATGTTGCCTACCCATTCCCTCCACAGATGCCACCTGACCCGTTGAGTTACTCCAGCACTTTGTGTAGCTCAACATTTCAGCATCCACAGTTCCTTGTATCTACCATTTCTTTGCGTTCCTCTTCTCCATTAATAATCCAATCCCAAGAGATTCTGATCCACCTTATTTTCTCCTCATATTGCCAGAACATTCAGAACCAGCAACTTGTCTAAACAAACGCAGTGAAGTGCAATTGAGCTCCAATAAATCACTTGTCTAAAGATCCGCTAAAATGGATTTGCATTTCATTGCAATTTATTTACTGACCTACTTAAATTGCAGCTAAATGTGATTAGTTGTCAGTATCAGAGTTTTTACAAAGCTTGAAATTGGCATTGCAGTTCATTGAAAAAAGGATTGTTGTTGGAAATAAGCATGAGATTGAAACTAATTAGAATTTTAATGGATGTGTTGAACCATCTCATTCTTTCTTTCCCCTCACCAACAAATACTGTAAGATTGTTTGCTTTATGCTATTTGCTTCCAATGTAGAATTCATTTTTGCTGCACTGTAATCTTAGTCTTTCTCTGGAACCACAGTACAGAATCCTAAAATCACCAAAGGATTTACGAGGATGTCGCCAGGACTAGAGGGTGTGAGCTATTGGGAGAGGTTGAGTAGGCTGGGTCTCTCTGCCATGGAGTGCAGGAGGACGAGCAGGGGGAGGGGGGGGGGGGGGTGGGGGGGGGGGGATCTTATAGAGGTGTATAAGACCATGAGAGGAATAAATCGGGTAGATGCACAGTCTTTTGCCCAGAGTAGGGGAATCGAGGACCAGGTTCAAGGTGAAGTGGAAAAGATTTAATAGGAATCCGAGGGGTAACATTTTCACACAAAGGGAGGTGGGTGTATGGAACAAGCTGCCAGAGGAGATAGTTGAGGCTGGGACTATCCCATCGTTTAAGAAACAGTGAGACAGGTACATGGACAGGACAGGTTTGGAGGGGTATTGACTAAGTGGGACTAGTGTAGCTGGGACATTGTTGGCTGGTGTTGGCGAGTTGGGCTGAAGGGCCTGTTTCCACACTGTATCACTCTATGACTCTATGACTCTATGATTGCATGGGTTCCTGCACCCTGCAATAACAGCAAATCGTTTGGGTTAGGTCCCAGAAATTGACTTGGTATAAGAGGTCTTTGAATCCATTGGGGATGTCATAGAGTTCATGCACTTGCCTGTGAAGGAGAGATCATAATCAGAATCTTTGGATGTATGGGTTGAGATTATTCATGTTCATAAATGATAGGAATAGAATTAGGCCATTTGGCCCATGAAGTCTACTCAGCTATTCATTCATGGCTGATCTAACCCCATTCTCCAATCTTCTCCTTATAACCCTTGACACCTATACTAATCAAGAATCGATCTATCTCTGCCTTAAAAATATCCATTGGTTTGGCCTCTACTGCCTTCTGTGGCAATGAATTCCACAGATTCACCACCCTCTGACTAAAGGAGTTCCTTCTCATCTCCTTCCTAAAGGAACATCCTTTAATTCTGTGGCTATGGCCTCTTGTCCTAGACTCTCCCACCATTGGAAACATCCTCTCCACATCCACTCGATCCAGGCCTTTCACTATTCGGTAACTTTCAATGGGGTCCCCCCTCATCTTTCTAACCTCCAGTGAGTAGAGGCCCAGTGCTGTCAAACGCTCATCATATGTTAACCCACTGATTCCTGGAATCATTCATGTAAACCTCCTCTGGACTCTCTCCAGAGCCAGCATATCCTTGTACATTATTGTGCACTGGATCTACTGGACTAGATCACTGCACCAATATCTTCTAATCATCTGGTGGGTATTTAAGTGTTAGACACTATCTCAGAGGAATCACCTCTGGCTCAGACTAATCATGCTTGCGGAGCTGGTTCACTGGGACTGTACCCCAAGCCCTTAACAATAAAACATTTTAACTGTACCTAAATTAACAGAGAAAGGTAGATTTGTAGATCGAGTCAGCAGGTCAAGTCATGTCGCATTTATTGTCATTGGCACAAGTACGATGAGGCACTTCCACAATGAAAACCTTTCTTGTAGCAGCATCACAAGCAGATGGATTCAGACAATACACAATAATATAAATGATACAAATAATTACACACAAATTACCCCTAAATACAAGACAGTGAAAAGAAAAAGAGTGCTAAAAATAAGACATTGGTGCAAAACAAAATTAGAAAATAAGTCTAGAAAATAAGAGGTGGTCTCAGGTGTTCCTTTGTCAAGGTAGGATCAGGGTTGTGCATGGTGCTTCAAGAATCTGATTGCTGCAGGAAGGTAGCTGTTCATGAACATGGTGATGTAGGACTTTGGGCTTCTGTTCCTCCTGCCCTAAGGTAGTTCAAGAAGAGGGCATGGTCCAGGTGTAAGGATCCTTGATCGATGCAGTCGTCTTGAGCCAGTGCCTTGTGTATATACCTTGGGTAATGGGAGGGCCTTGTCTGTTACGAAAACTGTTATGACGTTCAATTATTAATCCTTTCTTGTCCGTTGACCACTTAATATTGCGACCAACAATTTCCCATCTTCCAAGGCTAACCAACTTGTCTTTATTATCTTCATGTCCCATTTGGAACAAGTGCACAACAGTTCCATTCCCTCAGTCTATGGCACAATCTGAGTGTTTACAGGCAATTAGAAATTTATGGCCAAACTTCCCAAATTCTCGGCCGTGACGTCGCTCAGCTAAGATGCAGCCCATCAGCAGCTAGTGACCAATCTACTTAAACACTGTCAACATTTCTAGTCATTTCCATAATCAAATTTTAATCTGTTTGGTATCTCAGTTATCTCTCTTTATTTTGCCTTTTTCCAACATCTCCTCTTTTGGTAAAAACTGATTAAATGTACCTAGTTAATATCTCTACCATCCACTTTACCTTCAAGTCTAGATCATCTTTTTGGACCCGAAGAATACCTATTCCTCCTCCTGATCCTTGTTATTAATTCTAATAATATTTTTCTCCAAAGAAAAGTGGGAGGCACTGTTCACGGTGCTATTAGGTTTAGATGGTGTAACACGTGAGAAACATTTTTGACTGACAGGATAGTCAGCAACAACGAGGCACATGCTCAATTGTTTAAAGGAATCACAGAACACAATAAAGAGAAGGCAAAGTCTGGTAAAGGACATCAGGATGATTCTAACCAAGTTCTTTGAAAGGGTCAGCACTAGCCATGTGGGCTGAGGAGCTTCCTCTGCTGTTTTATGCCCTGATATGACCTAGTTGGATTTCTTCAGAAAGCTGACACATTTGAGATCATATCATATCATCATATCATATATATACAGCCGGAAACAGGCCTTTTCGGCCCTCCAAGTCCGTGCCGCCCAGCGATCCCCGTACATTAACACTATCCTACACCCACTAGGGACAATTTTTACATTTACCCAGCCAATTAACCTACATACCCGTACGTCTTTGGAGTGTGGGAGGAAACCGAAGATCTCGGAGAAAACCCACGCAGGTCACGGGGAGGACGTACAAACTCCTTACAGTGCAGCACCCGTAGTCAGGATCGAACCTGAGTCTCCGGCGCTGCATTCGCTGTAAAGCAGCAACTCTACCGCTGCGCTACCGTGCCGCCCTATGAAGAAGGATACCAGAATATTATAAAATGGTCTATAGGAAATGACTGTAAAGAGATGTTGATGAAACTGATAGGACTCTAATGAATTGACTGCCTGTCCTGAAGAAAAACAGATAAGTATTAAGTTGGATCACTGAAGGGTAAAACAGAATTGTGCAGACCTTAACTTCATGTCCAATGATGAATTCGGAAAAGCAAAAGGATTTATTGACATCAGTATTGACTGTTCAAAGGAAGTGTCCAATCTTTCAGAATTTTTTTAACAACAAGGTTAATGAAGTATTTGGCTATACTTGAAGGCCTTTCAATTATAAAATACTTAGCCATGTGTAACTAGGCCTCTTGAATATTTAGCGCAGTAGCAGCAACATTGAAATTCAGAATATTGATTCAGTACGGGTTGGTTCAGAAAAAGGTTGCAAGAATCACTCTTTGATTTAAAGTGCTAAATTATGACCAGACACTTGATAAATTGAATTTATTACCAACCGAGAAAGGTATGTTTGAAACCATGAAATATTAAAAGGGAAAAGATCCAGGATGTATTGTCTGTATTTGGTATGATCTCTAGGTAATTTGTAATTATGGAAAAACATGAAGAATTAATAAGCCTAAAGCAATGCAGAGATCAAAATAACACATGTCTCACCACAGAATGCTATGGATGGCCGAATGGGGTTTCAAGAAAGACATATAATGCCAAAATAATTCATCCATTTTTGTAGGAGCCAGAGGAACCTTTTGCTTAATTTAAGCATGGAGGTTTCGACAGAACCAAAAGGGAGAATAAAATATTTCCAGTACTTCAGGAATGTGACCTGTGGGTCATTTTGAAGCTGTGAAAAGTCACCAAACTTAGTGAATGTACAAGAAACTGTAGGTGCTGGAACCTTGAGCAAAACACAATATTCTGTAGGAACTCAGTGGATAGGCAGCATCTGTGGAGGGAAATGGACAGATGACATTTCAGGTCTGGATTCTTCTTCAGCCAGATTCCGACATTTCGGGTCGGGGCCCTTCTTCAGACTAAAAGAATGTCCCGACCCGAAAAGTCGGAAGTCTGAAGAAGAGTCCAGATCCAAATGTCATCTGTCCATTTCCCTCCACTAATGCTGCCCGACTCACTGAGTGCCTCCAGCACGTTGTGTTAGTGGATTGATCACTTTGTTTTCAAGGCTTGACCTTCATTTAGCAAGGGATGATCCTAGCTGGTTGGAGTGCAGTTGGGCTGGTTGTAATAGTTGTTGGAGGCTAAATTGGAACCCGAGATTTAATTTAATCAGGCCTGAATTTAAACATGATGTAGATCATAGCAGTACCTAGAGACCGTGACAAATATGGACAATACATAAAATTCAACAGAGCAAATTGAAGTATTAGATTGATTATCTGGTCTTATTTAGAACTTTAAGGAATCATGAAAACTTTTCACCACAGCTTTAGTTGCTATAAATCTTACCTTTCATTAATCTCACCCTTAATAAGGATATCCTTGGATAGAGTATGCAAGTCAAGAAATTCTAGTGCACCCTTAGTGGTTGTAAACCAAGACACCAAACAAAGTTATGGCTGTGAGTCTGTCTGCTTCAGTTGCACCCAGAACACAAGATGATCCACAGTTTTTGGATTACCGTGACAGGTTAAGGAGAAGGACTGCAGACATCGGTTGAGGATCAGGTCTGGGTTTGGGTAGGTAAGCAAAACATAAACATGGGGAGTGGGGAACGAGGCTGGTGATTTTGTCAGAGGTGATTGGGGAGAAGGGGGAGATGAGGGGGAAGGGAATCATGGATTTCTCCCATTTGTGGGTTTGGATCAAAGATACTAGAGGAGCAAGATGAACCACCGTCAAAATCGCCTATACTGAAGTGTAGTACGCAAAGGAGTGTAACTTCCACCATTTTAGTAAGCAAAACCCACCGTTCACTGTGCCTCTCGTAGTGTAATCAGTGTTTAGGGAGAACAGTATGTGTGATGATCCCATAAAAATGCAGAATATATCTCATCTATCAATTCACAGATTTTTGTTATTTTTCTTTTAAAATGTTTCTGCCCACTAAAATGGCGCCATGACATACTGCGATTTTTAAGGTTGAGTGTTCTATCTTGCTCTGCTCTATTATCTTTGGTTTGGACTGGGGATCGGAAGGTTGTGCTAATAAGAGAGTTATTTCTTGTTTTACGGGATTAGTTAGGGGATCGGAGGATTGGGAGGTTGATCGGAGTCAGGGAAGAAGATTGATGGATAGTTTGGGAGATTGAGAGGCCAGGAGGGGGATTGGTTGATGGGCTTGATGGGGAGTAATCAATGCTTTGGTTGGAGGATCATCGGTGGAGGAACCGATGGTGCAGCCACAATGTCTCCTTCCCATTGGCCAAAATGTATGAAAAGTGACTAAACCCTTCGGATGATATGACTCCATGGTCTTTCATCATGGGATCAATAGCTGACGTAAAATTACCTTTTCTTAATAGCGTTGAACATGCATCTTCACAGAGCCAACCTACATTAACAAGAGGCGGGGATTGTCAGCATAAGGGCCCAACCCAAGGATTAAATTGATGACAGCAGACTGAAATTCCTTGTTCTGTGATGATCTGCCTTTATTTGAGTTGAGAGATTAATATCATTTCACATTACAATACAAGAAATAGAAGCAGAGGTCATTTGGCTCCGCAAGGCTGCTTGACAGTCAATCAAAATCTGACTGATTGTCTACCTCATCGAATGCACTAACCCATATACCTTGATTCCACTAAGATTCAATAATTCATCATTGTCTTGATTGGGCTCAGTGACTGAGCCTCTACAGCCCTTCTGACTGGAGGATTCCAACGATTCACAATTCTCTGGGAGATGACATTTCTCATGTCTGTCCTGAATGCTGTATCCCTTATTTTGAGATGTGATCTTTGGTTTTAAGAAGCTGCAGCCAGGGGGAAATTATCGCTGCATCTACCCTGTCATGATGCATAGGGAGATTAGATGTTTCAATTCACTAATAATGTTGACTAATGTCGATATCAAACTGGACTCAACACTGACCCCTGTGGTTATCCACTAGTCCCATGCCTCCATTCAGGTGAACAGTCCTTTGACTCCTTTTTCTAAGTCAAATTTGAATACAGTTGCCTAGCTTACATTGAATCCCATGTGTTCTAACCTTCCAGCCAAGCATACCATGTGGAACTGTCAAAAGCTTGGCTGTTTGCATGGATCAAATCCACTGTCCTGACCTCGTCAATCTTGGTGACGTCTTCAAAAAAACTCTATTCGGATCATAAGACATAGTTTCCCACACAAAAACCATGCTGACTCTCTCTAATCCAAATGTTGGTAGATCCTGTCCCATAGAATTCCCTCCAACACCTTTCTCACCATTGACTTCAAACTCACTGGCCTATAGTTCCATGGCTTGCTCTTGTATTCTGCTTTCTCTATCGATGCCTTGATCATTCTAATATTTTCTCAATCCTCAGGTTTCTTGCTTTTATGATGATGGGATCTAATTCTATGTTTACCTTCTCTCGAGAGCCAATTGCCAACGATGGAATGAATAGCACAGCAACCTCCAAATATCCTTTCTGTCTTTAAGTTAGGAGCTTAACTGCAGCCAATGGTCCAATTTGCCCTTTCTGATCACCCCAGACCTTGCTGTCTTTGTGACTGAAACTCTGCCTTCTGTCACCTGCTGTCCCTAAGTTAGGAGCTTAACTGCAGCCAATGGTCCAATTCGCCCTTTCTAATGACTGAGCTAATCATCCCTTCCTAGGTGTCCTTGTGATTGAAACTCTGCCATCTGTCACTAGCTGTGCCCCACCTAACCCCTTTACTTTCCAACTAGGTGGGCATTATCCCACCTTTTCTCTACTGTGGCCACAGCTTGCTCATCCTGCACGACATAATAATAATAATAATAATAATAATAATAATAATAATAATAATAATAATAATAATAATAATAATAATAATAATAATAATAATAATAATAATAATAATAATAATAATAATAATAATAATAATAATAATAATAATAATAGTTCGTTTATTTGTCATTCCACTCCTTATAACATAACATAACATAACAACACTTTATTGTCACTCGGCACAACACCGAGCGAAATTTCAGCAGTCACACAAAATACAGCAAAAAGAAAAGAACACAGGACACCCGACCCCAACACAAACATCCATCACAGTGACTCCAAACACCCCCTCACTGTGATGGAGGCAACAAAACTTCCCCTCTCTTCCCCCCGCACCCACGGACAGGCAGCTCGACCCCTACCGAGGCAAACGACACGCACAGCCCCCGCAAGGGGATGGAAGGCCCCGCGGCCGAGCCGCCCCGGGCACCGAAACGTCCCGCGGCCACACCGGGCGATGTTAAGTCCAACGGCCGAGCTGCACCGGGCACTGAAACGTCCCGCGGCCGAACAGCGCTGACGATGTTAAGTCCAGCGGCCAAGCCGCACCGGGCACTGAAATGTCCCGCGGCCACACCGGGCGATGTTAAGTCCAGCGGCCGAGCCGCACCGGGCATTGAAACGTCCCGCGGCCGAGCCGCACCGGGCACTGAAACGTCCCGCGGCCACACCGGGCGATGTTAAGTCCAGCGGCCGAGCCGCACCGGGCATTGAAACGTCCCGCGGCCGAGCCGCACCGGGCACTGAAACGTCCCGCGGCCGCACCGGGCGATGTTAAGTCCAGCGGCCGAGCCGCACCGGGCACTGAAACGTCCCGCGGCCGAGCTGCGCCGGCAATGTTAAGGCCCGCAGCCGAGCCGCACCGGGCACTGAAACGTCCCGCAGCCGAGCTGCGCCGGCAATGTTAAGGCCCGCAGCCGAGCCGCGCCCCGGGGAAGAGACCTAATAAAATAAAGGTTTCCCCCCCACCCCACCCCACCCCACACCCCCACCACACACCCCCACCACACATACACAGCCAAAAACAGAAACAAAAACCATCCCAACACCGACACAAACAAAAAAAAAGAAAAAAAGACAACAGACTGCCAGAGAGCCGCAGCCGTTAGGCGCAGCCAACTCCTCCCAGATCATGCAACGAATGGGACGAAACAGAGTGCCTCCGGGGGCCATAGTGCAATACAAATGCAAAACATATAGACAGGGGATGACAGTGCAGTACAATGCGATACAGTACCATACAATTAGACAGTGCAATACAATACAATACATATAGACAGGGGATTAAAGCATGTAAACGGTAAAAGGTAAAGCATTTAACCTAGAATTTAAAGCATGTAAACGGTGAGTTTAAAACTATCAATAAGAGCAGGTAAATTATTGATTGCACATTAAATGAGATTATAAAGTGCAGAGTGCTTGGTGAGGTGCTAACCACTGAGTCAGGTGGGGCAGTTCAGTAGTCGGACAGCCTGAGGGGAAAAGCTGTACCTGAACCTGGTGGTTCTGTAGCTAATGCTCCTCAGCCTTCTTCCGGAAGGCAGCGGGTCCAATAGACCTTGGAAGGGGTAAGAGGAGTCCCTCATGATGCTGCAGGCTTTATTTTTTCACCTTCCTCTGTAAATGTCACTGATGGCAGGGAATCTGGTCCCAGTGGTGTGCTGGGCTGTCTTCACAGCAGCCTGCAGGGCCTCCCTGACTGCAGCTGAACAGGTCCCATGCCAGACAGTGCTGCAGCAGGTCAGAATGGACTCGATGGCGCATCTGTAGAACCTGGAGAGAAGGGATGTACCCAGACCAACTCTCTTTAGCCTCCTTAGGAAGTACAGGCGTTGTTGAGCCTTCTTCACTAAGGAGGAGGTGTTCTGACACCAGGAGAGATTGTCTGTGATGTGCACTCCCAGGAACTTGAAACTGTGCACTATCTCCACAGTCCTGCCGTCGACCTGCAGGGGGGAGTGAGTTGCTCCAGCCCTTCTGAAGTCGACAATAGACAATAGATGCAGGAGTAGGCCATTCGGCCCTTCGAGCCAGCACCACCATTCAATGTGATCATGGCTGATCAATCATCTCCTTTGTCTTGTCCACATTCAGAGAGAGGTTGTTGTCTCTGCACCAGAGCTCAAGCTGCCTCACCTCGTCCCTGTAGGTGGATTCATCGCCGTTGGTGATGAGACATATGTCCAAATAACAGACAGTATAACAGTATAACAGAGCTTTATTTGTCATTCGGCACCGAAGTACCGAACAAAACTACATAGCAGTCATAGAAAAAAAGAACACAAGACACATAACCCCAACACAAACGTCCATCACAGTGACTCCAAACACCCCCTCACTGTGATGGAGGCAACAAAACTTCCACTCTCTTCCCCACGCCCACGGACAGACAGCTCGTCCCCGACCGACCTGCACAGTCCCCGCAAGGGGATGGAAGTCCCCCCGGCCGAATCGCACCGGGCGATGTTAAATCCCGCAGCCGAGCCGCACCAGCGACGAAAAGTCCTGTGGCCGAGCGGCACCGGGCGATGTAAAGTCCCGCAGCCGAGCCGCACCGGGCGATGTTAAGTCCCGCAGCCGAGCCGCACCAGCGATGAAAAGTCCCGTGGTCGAGCCGCACCAGCGATGTAAAGTCCCGCAGCCGAGCCGCACCGGGCGATGTTAAGTCCCGCAGCCGAGCCGCACCGGGCGATGTTAAGTCCCGCGGCCGAGCCGCACCAGGCGACGTCAAGTCCCGCGGCCGAGCTGCACCGGGCGATGTTAAGTCCAGCGGCCGAGCCGCACCGGGCGATGTTAGGCCCCGCAGCCGAGCCGCACCCCGCGCCGTGAGGAAGAAAAGTTTCCCCCACCCCCCCGCCACCCCCCACCCACACCACCACCCCCCACACATACACAACCAAAAAAAAAAAATACAAAAACCATCCCAACACCGACACACAACAAAAAAAAAGGAAAAAGACGAACAGACTTTCTTTATGTTTTAACTTGTGTCGGTCTTTACTTTGCTTTTGAAAGTACAGGAGGTGCCTTCTACACGAGAATATGTCAGTTTGTACACAAACAGTTTTGCTTTCTCGTCTCTCTCCTGATTTTTCTTTCACTGTAGCACCTTGCCCTATTGAAAACCCATGAGATAATCAATCCATTGTCACACCAGAAATGTCTTGTTGCAGCTGGATAAACAATTATTCAGTGGGGGTTTTTTTAGATAAAAAGGTGCCAGTAGGCCTATAACAGTTCAAGCATAGCTATTGGCAGCTGTATATCAATCCAGTTTTCACCTTTTTAGAGGTGCCAGTATGTGGTACTCGCAAGTACCAGCACAAAAAGAAACACTACTAATATCACACAAAGGTGTTTTGATAGAAAGATTCAGCCAAAACACATTTCTGTGAAATTCAGTCTTGTGAACAGCCAAACACCAGGGGTTCAGAGAGAGAAAGAAATGGCTCAACTCACCAGAGACTCCTGCATCCCCTTTGGCCCAAAGCTTGTTCTCTAAAAGGTCCCGACCTGAGGTTGGGATATTAAGTTTGGGCAATGGTGACTCAGGAGACTGCAGATGCTGGGATCTGGATAATAAAGTACACTGAGATGAACAAACTGCTATCAAGTAGTGCCTTGTTTATTTGTCACAGAGTCACATAAATCTGTACATTGAAATATGAAAGAAAAAGAAGAAGGCCGTTCAGCCCACCCAGTCCATGCTGATCCACACTCATCCATTTACATGAATCCTACACTAATCCCATTTATTCAGTTTCCCCACTCTCATAAATACTCCCTCAGATTCTACCACTCACCTACACTCCAGGGGCCAATTAAGCTATCAACCGACAGGTCTTTGAAATGTGGGAAGAAACTGGAGCATCAGAGGAATCCTGCAAGGTCACAGGGAGAATGTGCAAACCCCATGCAGAGAGCAGCCAGGTTCAGGGTTGAGTTCATGTCAGTGGTGGGGTGGGGCAATGGCCTTACGAGACACTCTACTGCACCACCCTGCCCTCTACAGTCTACTGCCCAGCTTGAGAGAAATTTCAATCAATTACTCAAGCCTTAATCTTCTATAAGAATTTGAAATGCTGAATTTTATCAACACTTGCTAATAATTCTTAATGATACCTGCTGAGTAGTCCTCTTCTCAAATAAGATCCTTAAGATTTGTGAATAATGAGATTTGCTTTGAAAATAGTTTGTTTATTGCCTTGAGCTATCCATTGAATACTTTCCTAAGTAGGAATGTTACGCTAATAAGTCTCAGGTAATTGGCAAAACATAAGATGCGAGGTAAAGAGATTTTTATTTATGGAGACACGAGAGACTGCAGATGGTGGAATCGAGCATTTGTGGAGGAACAGCATTTGTGGAGGGAAATAGACGGATGGCATTTTAAGTCAGGACCCTTTTTCAGACCGATGGTGTAGAGAGGAGAAACCTAGCAAAGAGAAGTGAGAGGAACGGATGGGGTGAAAAAAACTGGCAAGTGATTATGTGAATTCAGATGAGGAGCCAGATAAAAGGATATAGTGACCAAGGTTAGAGATGACAAGGAGATAAAAGGATGCTGATATGAAGCCAGATAAGGAAGGAAGAGGAGGAGTGAAATGTTAAACTTGAGGGATGGATTGTGGATAGAAAGGAACCAGGGTAAAAGGGGAGGATAAATAGAAAATGTGGATTCAGATTAAGTGGAGGGGGGGGGGGGGGTTGTGAGAGCTACACAGAAGGAGGAGGGGAAGGGAATTAGGTGGCAGGAGTATCGGGAGAGGGTGAGGGACACAGTATAGATGAGAAGGGGACTTGGTTGAACATTTTGTGAAATTGCTGATTTCAACATTTATACAGTTGAGATGAAGGCTACCTACCCCAGCAGAACATGAGGTGCTGTCCTTTAAGCTTGTGTGTGGCTTTACTTTGGCAGTGGAGGAAGCTAAGGACAGACTAGCTGGTATGGGAATTGGAAGGGGAATTAAAATGGCAATGGAGAACTCCAGCAGGTCCTGGCAGACAAAACACGTGTTTTTTTAATTTTATATTCAGTAGCTTGTCATGATATGGGATGTCCTGAAGTGAAAGCTCAACAGAGCCCAATTCAGAGGGAGATTGGGTAAAAATTGGGGAAATCTTAGGATTTTGGCTAGCCACATTTTGAGTACTACGAGTACTTCTGATTGCCCAATTACAGGAAATATGTGGAGGAATTGGAGAGGGTGCAGAGGAGGTTTACAAGAATGCTGAGTGAATAAGAGTGTTTCAGCTACAGGGAGAGGTTGGATAGGGGTTGGTTTGTTTTCTCTGGAATGTCAGAGGTTCAGGGGATAGAAATATGTACAATTATGAAAGGCATGGAGAGGGTAGACAGTCTTTTATCAGGATGGAAATGTCCATAAATATGGATGGAAAGGGCATAATGTCCAGGATGGAAAGGGCATAAATATCAGGTGAGAGGGGGAAAGTGTAATAGAGGTGTGAGGAACACGTTTTTACACAGAGAGTGGTGGAGGCCTGAAATGCATTGCCAGGGGAGGTGAAGAAGGCAGATATGATAGTAACATTGAAGAAGCTTTTAGATAGGCACACCAAAGTGCAGCAAATAGAGGGATGTGGCTCATGTACAGGCAGATGAGATTAATTTAACTAGGCACCGTGTTTAGTAGAAACATTAGGCTAAAGACCCCATTCCTGTGCTGTACTGTTCCATGTTCTATGGTCATGAGTATGGTTTGTACCCATCTGGGTGGGGAAACCAAATTACAATCAAACTCTTAAAAAGTTTAACACCCGACTAAATGCCGTGAATAAACTAATATGTGAATTAAAAACTCCGAATGATGTAAATTGTTGCCTGAAGGTCTATGCATTTGGACAAACAAAAGGAAGGATTTAGATAAATGTGGATCAATTGCAGGCAAACAGGACCTGCCCAGAATGACAACTCGGATGGCATGGACAAATTGGGTCAAAGGACCCGTTTCTGTGCTGCATACCTCTATGACTTTAAATTGCAGTTCTGATATAAAATACTACAAATGGTTTTATGACAGCTGTACTTTGTAGTTCTCTGCGTCTCCCTCTCTCGCACCCTCTCACATTCTCCCATTCTCCTTGACTAGCTATCATTCTTACTCCTCTGTCTCACTCCCTCTAACTTTCGCTCTCGCTCCATCTCACTCTCTCACACTCCCTTGCTCTTTCTCTCACTCTCGCTCTCACAAATTTAATTCTGGAACTCAGCACATATTTCTGAAAAGTGCACTCTTGCAGTGATTCGTACATTTTATACCTGCTGTCTATTTGGTACATTTGTTCTTGACAATAGTAAGGAATGTTGTGATGTCATATCTGTGGGAAGCCTGGGTAACTATTCTCAGAACAGTGAGGGTGTAAAGAGACTCTTTGTGTCCCCAGGACCTAGAAGTTGACCAAGGTGCAGGGTCCAGTATGTCCTGAGAGAAGGAAGGACATGATGAACGAGAGAGGGGGAGATGTGTGCCTGAATCCCTATGGTTGTTACCTGTCCAGAGAGCTTGAATATTTATACTATGGTATAAAGAGATAGGCTACATACTTGGAAACTATTGAAATATAAAGCATGAGAAAAGTATGACAGGTGTGTGTCTGAAGGAGTTATTTCCTCACTCACGGTGTTTCATGTAGCAGCTGGTTTGAACAACAGAAGCAACAGCTGTAAGGATTGAAGTTTGCATTTTTCTACCTAAAATCTAACCCCGTTATGAATATGTAATTTGACTGAAACTGTTTTCCTACTTGAAATCCCATTGTCACTCTTGTAACGATGAATGCTGTGTCTGATCATATAGAATGTAACTTGGAACGTAAGATCGTTTAACAGGTTGAAAACTGCATCCTACACCTGAAGTAGATATTGAATAGAAGAGGGGAAATAGGTCACAATGGCTGTTCAGCCAAATGGGTACAAAGTATAAAAGTAGATCAAAGGTGATCCTGCAATTATAATTGTTTATGGCCAGTGAGGATTTAACTTAAAAAGAAGATTTCCTAGCCAAAAGAGTAGTCAAGTGGGGAAAGGGTGACCCGGTCAGTCACCAAAAGCCATATGTCACTAGATTGTCAGCACACTGACCTGTGAGACAGTCGTGAGCACACACAGGGGTATCCTTCCCTTCCTCCTTTGCTGGCGATGTTATAAAGAATTATGGAGTTTGTTATTCAGCGTCGTAGGTGGCCACTATTTGTACACGTTGGGTATGCAAGCAAAGAATTTCACTGTGGCTTGCCACATGTGACAATAAAGTATTTAATTCCATTCTATTCCATTTATTAAAAATGCCTCATCAAGACTTTAGCACAGCCAATGATAGTTTAATTACTGGCTGGATACAAGTATAAGTGGAAGATACTGCAGCCCGACAAGTAGATGTTGAACTATTCCGGTATCTCATGCATTATGTCATTACAACTAACTGATTAAAGTTTCTGGGAAAAATAAAGGAAATGTGATATGATGGTGGAAATTCATCTGTGTGGCTTTACGTTTCCCGGTTAAACATTCAAGATCGTGAAACCCATTCCTTGGATTTGATTCGGGTTTGGTCTGTGTAGATCAGTGCATGTTCCTTTAACATAGTGACCTCACCACTACTAACCACTCCCCATGGTCTCTTGTATAATTGTAGCTTCCCCACCTCCAGCTCGCTCTCTAGTTCCGGTGATGACCACGGACAGCTAGGGCATAATGTGTGTAGTGCAATTAATAAACCTATTCAGTAAAAGACTCTGCGTACGAGGGACATCCTTTTACATGGTGTCAGAGCGGTAGACTTGCGTCTCCTGTTGATCGGTTTTTATTTTATTATTTGTTCCTCCCAGTTGTGTCCCCTCCTTCCACTTTGCCATGGCTCACTCGTGCCGTCGTCCGGACACGCTCGTTTTTGATGGGGACATAGTGCACCGCTGGACTGTCTTCCAGCGGGACTACGAACACTATATCGCGATTGCCCATCCTGATGCAAATCCTGCGGTACAGGCTCACCTGCTCCTCAACCTGGCTGGTCCGGAGGCAATGGAACGCTATGCTTCGTTCGATTTCGTCCCTCCGGAGGACCGCAACGACCCGGCATGTCTCATGGCCAAGTTCACTGCCCTGTGTGATATACCCACCAATAACATTATTGAGCGTTTTAACTTTTTCACGCGTCGTCAGACTCCAGGGGAGCACGTTGACACCTTCATTGCTTCTTTGAGGCATATGGCTCGGCGGTGCCGCCTTGAAACGATCACACCCGACGAGATGATCAGGGACGTCCTGGTCAACGGTCTCCTAAACTCCAAGCTGCGTGACGAGCTCCTGATGAAGCCTGACCTGTCGCTAAAGGACGCCGTACATGCCGCACGCATGGCCTCTGCTGTTGCCTCAGTATCTCGGCCTGCGTCCCATGACATAAATTTCACCGGCCGCCGGCGGCTAAATGCCCCGCCGGCCAGGGTCGCCCCCTCCGCGCCCACTACGGTCACCCCTCGCCGATGCCCAAACTGCAACTTCTCGTCACACCAGTTTAACGTTTGCCCAGCGCAGGGCAAAACTTGTAATTCCTGCGGGAAACTGAACCACTTTTCTGCAGCTTGTCGTTCTCGTGGGAGACCTGTCCCTGCTCCTAGAAGGAGTCTAAACAACCTTGCGAACAGTGATAGCGCAACCGGTTCCCAGTACCAACACGAGGAACTCCCCGATCCAGATACAGTGTTTTCGCTTTTGGGTGCACCTGCGTTGATAACGGATCCTTCCGTGCATGTTACTGTCAATGGACACTCCTTCCCTGCGAAGGTCGATACTGGTGCTTTTGCAAATGTTATGTCTGTTGGCCTCTTCGAGCAGATAAGCTCGGGGGAGAGGGTTACTCCTGACGACTCCCGCCTTCATGCCTATGGGGGAGGTGTTCTGGTTGCCGTGGGGAAGGCAACGGTTATCTGTACTGTTCTGGAGACCTCTCGGCCCCTCACGTTCCTCCTGCTAGCATCTGACAACGTCACCCTGCTGGGCGCCCGTGCATGCCAGGACTTTGGCTTGGTTTCATTCCACCGCGACATCCACCTGGTGCAGGCCCCCATGGACCCCCTGATCGAGTATCCCGACCGATTTGATGACGTCCTGGGGAAGCTGCCCTGTGCCTACAAGATCGTTGTTGACCCGGGGGTCAACCCGGTGGTTAGACCGGCCCACCGTGTGTCTTTTGCCATGAAGGGCCGCGTGGAGTCCACACTACGTGGCATGGTGGACATGGGCATCCTCAAGGAGGTGAGTGTCCCCACCCAGTGGGTCTCCACCATGGTGGTCGCTGCCAAGAAAGATGCGAGCGAGATCAGGATCTGCATCAACCCAAAAGACCTGAACCTGGCTATCAAACGCCCGCACTACCCCATGCGGACGGTGGAGGACGTCGCGGCACAGGTCGGTCCAGCCACAGTTTTCTCGGTCCTAGATGCCAAGAGCTCCTTTTGGCAGATCCCTTTGGATGCACGTTCCTCCTTCCTGACCACCTTCAGCACACCTTTTGGCAGGTTCCGTTTCCTCCGCATGCCTTTTGGGATCAACTCAGCAAGCGAGGTTTTCCAGCGTACAATGGAGCAGCTGTTTGCCGGGTTGCCGTGCGCCATCATTGTGGATGACATCCTGGTGTACGGGAGGGACGTCGCTGAGCACGACCGACACCTCCGCCAAGTCCTGGACAGGGCTCGTGAGATCAATCTCAAACTTAATCAACGGAAGTGTCGATTCCGCGTTGAGGAAGTCACCTACGTTGGCCATGTTTTCACGGCGGGGGGCCTGAAGCCAGACCCCGAGAAGACGGCGGCGATCACCGAAATGCCCGCTCCCACTGACGTGCCCGGCCTGCAGCGCTTTCTGGGCATGGTCAACTACTTAGGCAAGTTCATACCCGACCTCAGCGAACTGAGTGCCCCCCTGAGGGAGCTGGCCAAGAAGGACTATGCCTGGGTCTGGCTCCCGCACCACCAGTCGACCTTCGAGGCCCTGAAGTCCAGACTCGCACGGACCCCCACTTTGCAGTTTTTCGACCTGAACAGGCCAATCGTCCTCACCTGCGATGCATCTCGGTTCGGCCTTGGTGCTGCCTGCCTGCAGCTCTATGACGACCGGCAGCTGCCCGTCTCCTATGCCTCTCGCACAATGACCCCTGCTGAGCAGCGCTACGCCCAGATTGAAAAGGAGCTCCTTGCCGTGGTATTCGCGTGCTCCAAATTCAAAGACTACGTTCTGGGCAACACCTTCACCATCGAAACTGACCACCAACCGCTGGTCTCTATTTTAAACAAGCCCATCCACGCAGCCTCGTCCCGTTTGCAGCGAATGATGCTGCAGCTTCAGCGCTTTACCTTCGATATCGTGTACCGCAAGGGCAAGGAGATGTTCGTGGCAGACACTTTGTCCCGTGCCCCACTACCTTCCATTTCCCGCCATCCGTACGAATCGGCTGACCTGATGGTGTTGAACGTCAACATCGTTCCATCTTGGCAGATGCAGTCCCTGGTCACACACACTGCCGCTGATCCTGCCCTGCAACAGCTTGAGAGCGTCATCCGCCGTGGCTGGCCTGACCGACGGTCTTCCCTGCCGGCTGGTGCCGTGCCCTACTTCCTGGTTCGGGATGAACTGGTGCTGCACGCGGGCGTGGTGGTGAAGGGTCACAAGGTCGTGGTGCCGGCCGCGCTGCGAGATCACTACTTTCAGACTGCCCACAACGGACACCCCGGGGTGGAGGCCACTTTATCCCAGGCCCAAGCACAATTTTACTGGCCTGGCATGGTTCAGGACATCCGGGACAGGGTCTCCGCCTGCGCTGCCTGCAACCGCCTACTACCTCATCAGCAGCGCCAGCCTCTCCTGCAGCAGCCGGCTCCCGAGTTGCCGTGGATGGCTGTTGCCGCCGACATTTTCGAGTGGCGTGGCAAACACTACCTGGTCCTGGTGGACTCCTACTCCAGCTGGTTCGAGGTGGACCTGCTGCCGTCCCTCACGTCTGCTGCCGTCATCGGGAAGCTTCGCCGCCACTTCTCTACCTTTGGTTCCCCGGTATCTCTCCAGTCCGACAACGGCAGCCAGTTTACCAGCGCGGAGTTTGCCGCTTTCGCCACCCTGTGGAACTTTCGCCACATCACCAGCAGCCCCGAGTACCCGCAAAGCAATGGACTTGCAGAGCGCGCTGTCCGCAGCGCGAAGGAACTGATGGAACGTTGTCGGCTTGCCAGTTCTGACTTGTACCTTGCCCTCCTCAACCTCCGCAACATCTCCCGGGACCCCGCGCTCGGTTCCCCTGCCCAGCGCCTCATGTCCCGCACCACTAGACCCCCCATCCCCGTCTCCCAGCAATCCCTGAAACCAACGGCTCGCAGCCCTGCCGCTGTCAAGGAGCGCATCATCGAAAAGCAAGTCATTCAGAAGCGCTCCTTTGACAAATCGTCCCGTCCCCTTCCCCCTCTGTTCGCTGGCCAGGTTGTCCGGATGGAGTCCGCCTCGGGTCACCACCGGCTGGCCGTGGTCGTCGGCAATGCTGACTCTCCACGGTCGTACCTGGTTAATTACGAGGGCACCGTGTACCGTCGTACCCGCCAGCACCTGATGCTGGTCAACGAGCCTGCACCGCCTCCCGCGGTCCCGTATTCACCTCCCGTCCAGTCCCCGGTGCCTGATGTGCCTCCTGCTCCCGTCCATCCTCGCGTGCCCCAACCTTCGCCGTCTCGGCTGTCTGTGCCCGGCTCGCCCCAGCCCACTTCCCCTCCTTCGCCTGCGCGTTTGCGGGTATCGCCGCCCCGTTCTCCTCCTTCCCCTGGTTCCCCTGCCTCGGTACCCGCACCCGTCCCTGCTCTTCCTTCGACCGAAGGGGATGGGGGGTTGCGCACCCGCTCTGGGCGACTGGTCAAGCCGCCTGTCCGGTACGGTGGGTACGAGTAGTCTGTGTTGTGCTGCATTCTATCTGCTCCCTGCTTATAGTTTAAGTCTAGCGTATGAGCCGTGGTCGCTCTTGTTTCCAAGAGGAAGGATGTAGATCAGTGCATGTTCCTTTAACATAGTGACCTCACCACTACTAACCACTCCCCATGGTCTCTTGTATAATTGTAGCTTCCCCACCTCCAGCTCGCTCTCTAGTTCCGGTGATGACCACGGACAGCTAGGGCATAATGTGTGTAGTGCAATTAATAAACCTATTCAGTAAAAGACTCTGCGTACGAGGGACATCCTTTTACAGTCTGTAAACAGACCTGACCAGATTCATTCTCTATACCACCTTTCCTGATGTCGTAGACGGCATTTAATAGTTCATGCTGCCAATGATTTCTTATCTATAATTATCTTTTTGAAATGTCAATACATTTAAGATCTGCGGATCAAGGTAATATGCATTTCAGGGCAGTTTTCATGTGGATAATTGGATTTTAAGATTCCTAGCTGAGCAGTATTGTAAACAAAATTAAAATGTCTCCTTCATGCGAGTACTGTCCAAGCCAGAGGATAATCCTTCCACTAATGTTCTTGTCTTGGGGTGGGGGGGGGACAGAACTATGAGACCAAAAGGACACATGGGTGAGGAGTCCATCTATAACAGCAAGCAGGAGTCCATCTATAACAGGAATAACTATGTTTACAAAAGAAAGAAGATTTAGAGTGAAACATCATCAAAAAGTCACCTGCTCACATCTTCCAGAGATCAGGGCTTATTTCACAGGGGACCAACGTTATAAACTGGAAAACCTATTTGGTGCTTTCTGCTATGCCTTCCTGCATCTCTGTGGTTCTCAATGTTATTAAATTGGGAAAACCTTTCCTCACTATTCCCGGGAGTCGGTTCAGGCTTGCGTGTAATTGCTGTGTTGTTTAGATGCTTCTCTAGTGAATCTCCAGTGTACCAGACAGCTCTAGTGAATGAAACACCCGGCAAGGAATTGTATAACCTATAAAATATGTGCTATAATGTCACTGAACTAGGCATCTGTGCTATAAGAAAATAACTGCAGATGCTGGTACAAATCGATTTATTCACAAAATGCTGGAGTAACTCAGCAGGTCAGGCAGCATCTCGGGAGAGAAGGAATGGGTGACGTTTCGGGTCGAGACCATTCCTCAGACTGATGTCGGGGGTGGGACAAAGGAAGGATATAGGTGGAGACAGGAAGATAGAGGGAGATCTGGGAAGGAGGAGGGGAAGGGAGGGACAGAGGAGCTATCTGAAGTTGGAGAAGTCGACGTTCATACCACCGGGCTGCATCTGTGCTTGTGGGTCCCAAGTGTTGTCATACATGGGGGTCCTGCCAGCAGTATTATTTAGTTATTCATTATCAGGGTCTGGGCATCACTGGCAAAGCCAACATTTATTAACATCCAACAGGTGGGTTGTGTGCATCCTTCTTGAAACAATGCAGTCTGTCTCATACTCCCACACTGGTGTTCAGGAGTGAATTCCAGGATTCAGACACAGCGACGATGAAGGATTAGCAATATACTTCCAGATTGCAATGGTGCATGACTTGGAGGAGAATCTTTAGGCGGTGGTGTTCTCAAGCACCTGCTGTCCTTATCCTTGGTGGGTGAGGTCACAAGTTTGGTAGGTAAACTAGGTAAGTAACCTCAGCCCATTTTGTAGATGGTACACATGCCGCCACTAGGGAGCAACAGTGGAGGGAGGGATGGAGTATTTAGGGCAATAGAATGCAGTGAGTGAGTGAGTCGGTGCTTGTCCTAAATGGTGTCAAGCTTCTCGAGAATTGTTGGAGCTGCACTCTCCCAGGCCAAAAGACAGCATTGAATCTTACTTCTGACGTGACCTGTGGATGGTAGAAAGGCTTTGGAGTATTAGGAAGCAGGTCACTTGCTTTGGATATCCAGGCTCTGACTTTTCTTCCAATTACAGAATATGTGTGCTTTGTCCAGCTGCATTTCAGGTCATTGGTGATGTCCAGAATGTTAATGGTGGGGGACATAATAATGCCAGTATATGCCAATGTTATATCTTGCACTAAATGTTGGACCCTTTATCCTTTACTCTGTGCACTGTGGACTAAACTAAACTAAACATGATGCAGGACTCTCTCTTGCTGAAATGCCTGGTACTTCAGTGATAGAGATATAGGGATTCAGCATGGAAACAGGCTCTTCAGCCTAACGCATCCATGACAACCAATTTGTTTAAGCAAGCTACTCCTCTGTGTATGAGCCTATCCCATATACCTGTCCGTATCCTTTAAGTGTTACAATTGTACTCACCTCTACTACATCCTCCGGCTGTTCGTTCCATGTACTCTGTGTGAAAAAGTTACCTTTCAAATTTTTCCCCTTTCACCCTAAACCTACGTCCTCTAATTTTTGACCACCACCTGGGGAAAGAAGTGAGGTAAATTACCTTATTTGTGGCCACGTGATGTAATGGACCTCTAAAGGGTCACTTCTCTACCTCCTAAGCTCTGGGGGGAAATGCTCAGTTTATCAAGTCTCTCCTGACAATGCAAACCCTCCAGTTTAATAATAATAATAATAATAATAATGCATTTTATTTATATAGCGCTTTTCATATACTCAAAGACGCGTTACAGAGATTTAGAGAACATAGGGAAATGAATAAATAGATAAATAAGTAAATAAGTAAACGAACAGAGAAAGGAGACAGAAGGTGAGGTGACCTTCAGTGGTTGAAGGCAGTGCTGAACAGGTGAGACTTCAGCGATGTTTTGAATGTGGTGAGTGTGGAGGAGTCTCTAACGGTTTGGGGTAGTGAGTTCCATAGGGTGGGAGCAGCGATGGAGAAAGCCCATGTCCCCCCAGGATGTGAGTTTGGTCCGGATGTGGGGGGATAGGAGATTGGCAGCAGCAGAGCGGAGGGTGCAGGTGGGAGTGTGCCTGTGGAGGAGGTCGGTCAGGTAGGATGGGGCCAGGTTATGGAGGGCTTTGTAGGTTATGAGGAGGATTTTGTACTGGATTCTCTGGGGGATGGGGAGCCAGTGGAGTTTGTAAAGGACGGGGGTGATATGGTCACGGATCGGGGTGTGGGTGAGTAGACGGGCAGCGGAGTTTTGAATGTATTGAAGTTTACTGATGATTTTTGAGGGTGCGCCATAGAGGAGGCTGTTGCAGTAGTCCAGACGGGAGGTGATGAAGGCGTGGATGAGGGTTTCTGCAGCTGTGGAGGAGAGGGATGGACGGAGACGGGCAATGTTTTTGAGGTGGAAGAAGGCTGTCTTTGTGATGTGTTTGATGTGTTTGTCGAAGGAGAGGGTTTGATCAAAGATGATTCCAAGATTCCGGATGTGATTCCGAATGACATCCTTCATTTAGTAGAGTGACCAGAACTGTGCAAATTGCTCCCAATATGGTCTTGCCAATGTCGTATAGAGCTGTAACATGATGTTCCAACTCATGTACTCAATAGCTTGACCAATGAAGCCAAGTTTGCCAAATGCCTTATTCACCACCCTGTTTACCTGTGACACTACTGTCATGAAACTATGTTACTGTGCCCCTAGATATGTCTGTTCTACAACAACAGCCAAAGGGCCCTACTGTTTACTGTGTAAGTCCCGCCTTGGTTTGAGTCACCAAAATGCAGCATCATATTTATCTGATTTAACTCAATCTGCCATTCCTCGGCCCATTGGCCAGGTGATCATGTTCTCACTGTAATCTTAGATAACCTTTTTCACTGCTCACTATAACAAATTTTAGTGTAATCCACAAACTTACTAAGAGTACTAACAGAGCCCAGGTGCTTTGATGTTGACATTAGAACATAAAATGTAGAACATAAAACAGTACAACACAAGAACAGGCCTTTCACCTCATTATGTCTGTGCTGAACATGATGCCAAGATTATCTCCTATGTGCAGGAAAGAACTGCAGATGCTGGTTTAAATCGAAGATAGACACAAAATCCTGGAGTTATCTCCTATCCACCTGTACATAATCAATTTTCCTCCATTCCCGGCATATCTATATGCCTATACAAGAGTCTCTTAAATGCCACTATCATACTGTCTCCAAGCACACATTATCCTCTGTGTAAAAGACTTGCCCTGCACATCACCTTTAAACTTTGTCCCTCTAGCATTTGAATTTTCCATCCTGGGGAAAAGGTTCTACCCTATCTCTGTCTCTCATAAAGTTATATACTTCTATCAGGTTTCCCCACAACCGCTGGCATTCCAGAGAAAACAATCCACGTCTGCCCAACCTCTCCTAGAAGCTAATACCCTCTAATCCAGGCAACATTCTGGTAACCTTCCTCTGCAGCCTTTGCAAATGCTCCACATCATTCCTGTAATAGGACAACCAGCACTGCATGCAATACTCCAACTGCTGCCTCATCACTTATGTTACTCATCAGCCTAAATGTTACCTTGATCTTGCTGCATGTAGGCATAAGCTGCATCAGTGTGCATATACCTGTATATGAATTGCATTATCATAACTTTCTCATTAATGTGTTCAAGCGTGTTTGATGTCATGGGAACTGAACGGTTAGTTTGAACTGCCGTTGCCCATCGTCTCTGGTTCACACTTTCAGAATATCTCAGGCACTGTGTGGAGTTATGGCAGAATTGCACGCGGAAAAGCAGAGACTTATTAGGGATATTCAGCTTTGCTTTGTGCAAGGGAGGTCTTGTCTTACAAACTTGATTGACTATTTTGAGGACAAAGATGATACAAAGATGATACATGGACGTCAGTGAAACCTTTGACAAGGTTCCCATGGTATACTGACCCAGAAGATTAAGAAGCATGGAATCCATGGAGGATTTAGTTCAAAATTGGCTTGGCCATAGAAGACAGAGGGTGGTGGTGACTAAGATTATTTTGAATGGAAATCTGTGACCAGTGGTGTTCCGCAAGGTCCAGTACGGGTTTCTCTGTTTTTTTGTGATACATATAAATGATTTGGACAAAATGAAAGTGGATTAGTTAGTAAGTCTTTTTCTTCCATTGTCTTGTAGAATTTGTGTAATTTATGCATAATTTATATTTATGTGTGTTTTGTGTGAGTCTATTTGTCTGTAATAATGCTGCAAGCACAAATTTTATTGCACCTGTACCACACCGCATGACAATAAACTCCACCTGACCTAACGCCGAAAACCTTGGGCTCCAGATTTTTTTGTTTTAGTTTAGTTTAGTTTAGTTTAGAGATACAGTGTGGAAACAGGCCCTTCGGCCCACTGACCAGTGATCCCCGCACATTAACACAAGCCAACACACACCAGGGGCAATTTACACATAGCAAGTATACAAACCCAAGCCAATTAACCTACAAACCTGTATATCTTTAGAGTGTGGGAGGAAACCGAAGATCTCGGAGAAAACCCACGCGGTTACGGGAAGAACATACAAATTCCATGCAGACAGCACCCTTAGTTGGGATTGAACCCGGGTCTCTGGTGCTGCAAGCACTGTAAGGCATCAACTCTACCGCTATGCCACCGTGCCGCTCATATATGTCGCCCTTTGGAGAGTCGGAGATGAAGGTGTCTCCTAGGGAGAAGCCCCTTCCTCTCCCCCTTCAGGATCCTCTGTTAATACAGACTTGCTTCAAACCCTTGTCTTCCTGGCTCTGGATGTGCAGCTCGGCTAGCAAGAGCCCGGAGGCAAAGCTATCTGTGCAGACAGGTCCCACCAACAATCCTCCAAACCCTCAGTCGAAATAAAGCGATTTGCATCTTAGTCTCCAACAAGACTGTGGGAGGTTAATGATCCCTTTATGTGCCGTGGATGTCAGTGAAGGCCCCTGCTGTTGAGGCTTGCTTTCCTCTTTGTGACCCATGCTGTGTCTTAATTACACATCCACAATCTAATTTCATGGTGGAGCCTCCAGTTGAACATTGCTCCAGGGTTAACAGCACATGCAAGGAAATGTCATGCAAAGTTCCCAATGTGTACAATTTCATATTTGTGTTTCATGAATAATTTTTCATTATCACTTCAACAACATGAATGATGTGACTGGATCTCAATGCTTTGCTATATTTGGACCACTGGCAGAATGTGATTCTCTAGTGAATGGTCAAACTGAATTGTCTTATTATATAACCCTGGTAAAATAACTCTGCCTTTATTGATTTAGGTACTGCACTGTTTGGAATTCAATTTCTGTGGAACTTTCCCGTTGCCTGCTTTCCCAGGATAAATGTGTAAATGGGATATTTCGTTACAGTATCGCCATGACATTTTGACCTAAATTCTGGCAGATAATTAATGGTGTTAGATTCTGGATGAGCAGATGTGTGTGCATAATCTCATTTAAAAGTAAACTTGATTGTTATCCTAACGTATTGTTATTAATTACTGCCTTTCAGAGAGAATAACAGAATGTGAAGGCAGCTCCTGTGACCTCTCCTGATTATTGTTGCGATGTTAAGTGTAGTTACTAATCCTGGATGTGCTATCTCCGACTGCAGACATAATGATGGTGGGTTTGGTATGCAGTTATTTTTGTTTGTGCACTTTGAATGCAGCATGAAACCATATGACAACATTTTTACACTAACAGCCCAAAGATAACTTCAAAAACCTAGTCCACAATGAGAGGCAAAATCGAGGAGGGTAATAAACTACTGCCTGGGTATATTCCTGCGCCATTGTACACCACTATGGCTAGAAGTGATGGGAATGTATTGTAGTTTGAACCAGTCTGAATTCCCAATGACAGGTCCTATTAATGTGACATAAGAGATTGCAAATATTGGAATCTGGAGAAAAATACAAGTCTTGCAGCATCTGTGGGGGGAAAAAAGCATCTTTGACATTTCGGGTCGAGACCCTGCATGGGGACTGAGAGTGGAGGGAGAAGATAGCAGAGAGAAGAGGAGAGCGGGAGAGGTGACACATGGGACAGTAGGTAATGGGGTGGAAGTGTGAGGGATGATGGGCTGATGGAGCCAGGTGGGACAGGGGGGGAGGGGTGGAGTTGGGAGACAGAGGCAGGTGGATGATGGGTGAACAAGCAAGAATAAAAAAGAGAAGATGGAATCAGGCAAGGTAAAGTTGCAACAGAGTCTGATCCATATTTCACTCTGCAGCCTTTTTGTCTTCAGCTTCACCCTCTCCTCTCTCAGCTTGCTCCACCTTGCGTGGAAAGAGACACAGTCATAGTTTTGAGTCTGTGTTCCTTTGTCAGAACTGGAAAAGAGTGAGATGCACGTCAGTTTTCAACAGGAGAGTGGGAAATGTAGAATGTGGTAGCAAATCATAATGTCTTACCAGCCCATTCTTGGTATGTGGTTGATGGCAGGGTGATGAGACCTGCCCAACAAGCTAGACTTAAAGAGTAGGATATGAAAACCCGAGCCAATTTGATAAACTTCATTTTCCAATTGTATCAGAAGCTGGAGTAAATAAATCATTAATAAACAGCAACAATTACAAGCTGCTCACAAAACATATTGGCTTCAAAATGCTCAAACCAAGAACATTAAATCAAAACCCTTCCACTATTTTTCTAATCAGCCAAACCAAGATGTGATGGCTTAAACTGTGGTGGAAGGTAGGCATAACATAAAGATTAAATCTCCCTTTGGGTTCAAGCAGTACAGTGAGTAATTTGCATTCAGCGGTGATAGCGTACTTTAATCTGCACTGTTGCACATGAATCATCCACTACAAGGAACACGTTTTAATTGAAAAGATGGCAGGATACAGGGAATTGTCAGCTGGGGATTTGATAAGGGAAATCAAGTTCATTTTCATCACCTCCAGTGAATAGTAATGTTCGTGCGATTGTTAAATGTTGCATGAAGGATGTGCATACTTGAGTGTGCTAGTAATGCGTGTAAAATTCACAGTCGTGACTCTTAACCATTGTTTTCAGGCTGGGGTTCTAATGGATTCTGTGTGTGACAATCCTCAAGAGACATCAAGTCCTCTCGAACTTGCCCGTTGCATGCGATGAGTTTTGTAATTTCTCTGAAAAAAAGTGCTGAATGATATAGATGAGGCACTTCAGTTCGGCATTGTGTGGAGTGTTTTTCTCTCTTGTTTACAGGTAACAAGGCAGCATCTGAAAATATAGCTGTTATTGGTGATTTGCAGCAACTGACTTAGCAGCATCTATTGAATAATCTTTCTCAATTGTGTTTCAAGAGTAACCATTTAATATTGACTGCTTCCTCTGCACTGGAACCAATTTAAGCATCTTTCTTTTAGGGGCTTTTAAGGCACATGGGTGTTGATTGTAGACATGCAGGTAGGAGGTGGTGTCTGTCCCTTCATCCCTCTGTGGGGTTGAATCATCGGCCCTTTTAAAATTTGTCAGATGGCCTGGCAAACACCAAACTTCTCTTTGACAGGTGAAACCAGTCAATACCTATCTCACTAAAAGAGTTATAAGGATTTTTGTTGTTGTATTAGTTGATTTTTTAATTGATTGAATAGGAATTGAATTTGCAGATGATACAAAGCTGGGTGGCAGTGTGAACTGTGAGGAAGATGCTATGAGGTTGCAGGGTGACTTGGACAGGTTGTGTGAGTGGGCGGATGCATGGCAGATGCAGTTTAATGTGGATAAGTGTGAGGTTATCACTTTGGTGGTAAGAATAGGAAGGCAGAGTATTATCTGAATGGTGTCAAGTTAGGAACAGGGGACGTACAACGAGATCTGGGTGTCCTAGTGCATCAGTCACTGAAAGGAAGCATGCAGGTACAGCAGGCAGTGAAGAAAGCCAATGGAATGTTGGCCTTCATAACAAGAGGAGTTGAGTATAGGAGCAAAGAGGTCCTTCTACAGTTGTACAGGGCCCTAGTGAGACCGCACCTGGAGTACTAAGTGCAGTTTTGGTCTCCAAATTTGAGGAAGGATATTCTTGCTGTTGAGGGCGTGCAGCGTAGGTTTACTAGGTTAATTCCCGGAATGGCGGGACTATCATATGTTGAAAGACTGGAGCGACTAGGCTTGTATACACTGGAATTTAGAAGGATGAGAGGAGAGGAGATCTTACGTCCTAGAACGTATAAGATTATTAAGGGGTTAGAAACATAGAAACATAGAAAATAGGTGCAGGAGTAGGCCATTCGGCCCTTCGAGCCTGCACCTCCATTCAATATGATCATGGCTGATCATTCAGCTCAGTAGCCTGTACCTGCCTTCTCTCCATACTCCCTGATCCCTTTAGCAAAAAGGGCCACATCTAACTCCCTCTTAAATATAGCCAATGAACTGGCCTCAACTACCTTCTGTGGCAGAGAATTCCACAGACTCACCACTCTCTGTGTGAAGAAATGTTTTCTCATCTCGGTCCTAAAAGACTTCCCCCTTATCCTTAAGCTGTGACCCCTGGTTCTGGACTCCCCCAACATCGGGAACAATCTTCCCGCATCTAGCCTCTCCAACCCCTTAAGAATTTTATATGTTTCTATAAGATCCCCCCTCAGTCTTCTAAATTCCAGCGAGTACAAGCCCAGTCTATCTAGTCTTTCCTCATATGTAAGTCCCGCCATCCCAGGGATCAATCTGGTGAACCTTCTCTGTACTCCCTCTAAGGCAAGAACGTCTTTCCTCAGGTTAGGAGACCAAAACTGCACACAGTACTCCAGGTGCGGTCTCACCAAGGCCCTGTACAACTGCAGCAGAACCTCCCTGCTCCTAAACTCAAATCCTCTTGCTATGAATGCCAACATACCATTCACTTTCTTCACTGCCTGCTGCACCTGCATGCTTGCTTTCAATGACTGGTGCACCATGACACCCAGGTCACGTTGCATCTCCCCTTCTCCCAATCGGTCATCATTCAGGTAATACTCTGCTTTCCTGTTCTTGCCGCCAAAATGGATAACCTCACATTTATCCACATTATATTGCATCTGCCATGCATTTGCCCACTCGCCTAATCTATCCAAGTCACTCTGCAGCCTCCTAGCATCCTCCTCGCAGCTAACACTGCCACCCAGCTTCGTGTCATCCTCAAACTTAGAGATGTTGCATTCAATTCCCTCGTCCAAATCATTAATATACACTGTAAATAACTGGGGTCCCAGCACTGAGCCTTGCGGTACCCCACCAGTCACTGCCTGCCATTCCGAAAAGGACCCGTTTATTCCTACTCTTTGCTTCCTGTCCACCAACCAATTTTCTATCCACCTCAACACTGAACCCTCAATACCGTGTGCTTTAAGTTTGTACACCAATCTCCTATGTGGGACCTTGTCGAAGGGTTGGACACGTTAGAGGCAGGAAACATGTTCCCAATGTTGGGGGAGTCCAGAACAAGGGGCCACAGTTTAAGAATAAGGGGTACGCCATTTAGAACTGAGATGAGGAAAATCTTTTTCAGTCAGAGAGTTGTGAATCTGTCGAATTCTCTGCCTCAGAAGGCAGTGGAGGCCAAGTCTCTGAATGCATTCAAGAGAGAGCTGGATAGAGCTCTTAAAGATAGCGGAGTCAGGGGGTATGGGGAGAAGGCAGGAATGGGGTACTGATTGAGAATGATCAGCCATGATCACATTGAATGGCGGTGCTGGCTCGAAGGGCCGAATGGCCTCCTCCTGCACCTATTGTCTATTGTCTATTGTCTATTGAATGGATATGTTTGGTGTGACATTCATTATGTGAGCGGGCCTTTCTCAATGGGAAGCAGGGGTTGGGTGGGGTGAGGGTTTGGTGGGTGACAGTAATCAAAGGTTTCATGGTCAGGATTGGCATAGATAATGAGTTGCTGAAAGCAAGGTCAATCCTGATTCCTCAAAAGGCCATAAACCAAGGCCACAAAAATTAAATTAGAATATTATAATTTTGGTGCTAAGATTAATAGTTTTTTTCTGCTGTCTGATTTCCAAGTAAAGAAATGGATACAATAGAGTTTTGGTTTGATCAACTGAGACTAGTTGTTTCAGTAGTACTGTCAAACAGTGTTATATAATTGCATTTCTCTCAGTCTTCCCCATTGTAACATTACACTCGCTACCAGCAAATGTTCTGTTTGGCTGCAACAAATGTTCAGAACTAACGAGGAGCTGTTCAACACGTTGGACACAGTATCCACAAGACAGTCTCCCGCCCCATTTAACTGCTGTGCTCTCTGACAATGTTGTTGTTGTTCGTCCTTCGGGTTCGAAGATGACCATGACTTCACTTTCAGTTGGAGGATTGGTGACTGTGGGTCCGGAAGTGACTGGTGAGGCCAATCCGGGCCCGGAAGGCACGCCCACACGTAGGACACAAGTGGATGGCTGCTGCAGTGGAAGTGGAGGTAGCCTGGGCCTTGCGCGCGGTGCGTTTCCTCTGGGCCTCTGCAGTGCGTCTGTTCTCTTCTGCACGGGCTCCTGTGGTGAGCTTGCTATGCCAGGTTGGACGGTCCAGAGCAAGAGACTCCCAAGTGCTGACGTTGATGTCCAAGTCTTTGAGGGACACTTTGAGGCAGTCCTTAAACCGTTTCTGTCCTCCTACTGAGCACTTGCCCTGACACAGTTCTCCATACAGAAGCTGTTTTGGCAGTCGACTCTCGGGCATTCTGATGACATGGCCTGCCCATCTGGCTTGGGCTTTCCGTAGGAGGGTGTGGACGCTGGGGATTCCAGCCCGTTCCAAGACCTCTGTGTCGGGAATTTTGTCCTGCCACCTGATGTGAAGGAGTCTGCGTAGGCAGCTCTAATGAAAGTGGTTGAGCTGTTTGGTATGTCTGCTGTAGACAGTCCAGGTCTCACTGGCATAGAGAAGAGTGGTGAGTACCACTGCACGGTAGACCTTCAGCTTGGTGGTAAGGCTGAGTCCTCTCCGCTCCCAAACATTCCCACGGAGTCGCCCAAAGGCAACGCTGGCCTTGGCAATCCTGTTGTTGACCTCAGCGTCAATGTTAACCACTCGCGAGAGTGTACTACCCAGATAGGTAAAGCTGTCGACTGCCTGTAGATTCTGCCCCTTCACTGGGATGTGTGGTTCCTGGTAGGGCTTTCCAGGTGCGGGCTGGTATATAACTTCAGACTTTTTGGTGCTAATGGAGAGACCAAAGTTGTCACAGGCCTGTGAGAAGCAGTCCATTTCATGCTGCATCTTCTGCTCTGTGCTGGCGTTGAGGGCGCAGTCATCAGCAAACAAGAAATCTCTGATGACGGTCAGAGAGTGGTGAGTCTGTGGAATTCTCTGCCACAGAAGGTAGTTGAGGCCAGTTCATTGGCTATATTTAAGAGGGAGTTAGATGTGGCCCTTTTTGCTAAAGGGATCAGGGGGTATGGAGAGAAGGCAGGTACAGGCTACTGAGCTGGATGATCAGCCATGATCATATTGAATGGCGGTGCAGGCTCGAAGGGCCGAATGGCCTAGTCCTGCACCTATTTTCTATGTTTCTATGTTTCTCTGTCTCTGACCATCTCTGACAATAAAGGTTTGTGGTGAGACCTTCATAAATGTGGACTACCTCTCTTAACTTGAGAGCCATCGCTCAGCAACGACAGACATCATGATGAAATTCATTGCTCTCTTCACTGTGCCAAGAGAGCCTTTGCTTGATTATGGAATAGGATATTTGAAGATAGTGCCTTAGTCATGGCACAAAACGTGGTCTACTGGACAGCAGTGATCCTTGCATTCTAAATGTCTCTGGGACTTGGTTTAACCACAACAGGCATCTTAAGGCTCTTGTAACTTACCACTGATGCTGCTCTCTGCAATATCCCCCAAATTCACTGGAAAGATAAATAGACAAACATCACTATCCTACACCAGGCCAATATCTCCAGCCATGAGATCCTTTGCAACACTCACTGGGGCAGACCATATCATTCGCATTCCTGACACCAGCCTCCAGAAACAGACACTCTGCTCGAAACCCACACAGAAAGAGGTTACCAGATGGAGAGAGAAAATGATTCAAGGGCGTGCTAAAAGCCTCCTTGAAGAAATGCTACATATCCATTGACTGTTGGGAACCTCTGGCCCGTGCAGCTTCATCGTGGAGAAGGAGCATTCGGGATGGTATAGAGACCATCAAGGTCATGTGTCAGGAGCCCCTGGGTGTGGCAGAAGGGAAGACCACTTCACTAACTACCTACCTGACAGTCTATCCAGCATCTATCCCATCTGTGGCAGAGTCTGCAGTTTTTTTGCATTGGCCTCATCAGTCATCTTAGAACCAGAATGGAGGCAAGTCCCTCTCCATCGTGAAGAGCTGCCCAAGAAGAAGATACAGTTTATCATCCAGCAAAGATCATGATGACTCAAACCAACACTGACTTCATTTCTCTGAAATATACAAGGACCTTTTAAATAATTTATCCTTTTTCTTTTCAGGCTTGGGCATTGCTTGCCCAGATCTCTGATTGCCCTTGAGAAGGCCCAGAGTATTCCCCAGTTGGGATGGTATGTGTCTTGGAAGGGAAACGGCAGGTGGTGGTGTTTGCACCCCTTGCTGCCCTTGTTCTCTGGTGGTAGAGGTTGCAGGTTCGAAAGGTGCTGTGTGAGTAATGGTAGTGCTTTCTTATAGATGGTACATACGGCAATCACTGTGCACAAATGGTAGAGCTAATGAATGTTTTCAGGGACGGATAAATAATGAATGTAGCAGGTCTCTTTTTCATAGGTGGTGTCAAGCTTGTTGTGAATTATTGTCGTTGCTGCATCAACACAAATAGGGAGAGTTCCATCATATGCCTAACCTATGTCTTGTAGATGATGTAAAAGCTTTAGGTTGTCAGGCAGTAAATCACTCACCGTGGGATATCCAGCCTCGGGCCTCCTCTTGCAGCTAGAACATTTACAAGGCTAGTGGAGTTTCCTTTCAGGAGTCAGATAGTCATAGAGCTGCACAGCATGGGAATGGACCCTTTGGGCTACCCTACCCATACCAAACAAGTTGGCATTCTGGGTTCGTCCTATTTGGCTGCATTTGGCTCATAGTCCTCGAAACCCTTCTTATCCATATATCTGTCTAAATGTCTAAATACTACTCTCCGAGTGTAAGACAGTTGCCCCTGAGGTCCCTCTAGTTTTAGAATCCTCTACTCTGGGAAAACGAACGTGAACATTCACATATTCCAGGCCCCTCATGGGTTTGTATACTTCAACAAGGTCACCCCTTTGTCTCTCCCTATAACTCAAGCCTGTAACATCCTGGCATATACCTGCTGCACTCTTTCCAACTGATGACATATTTTCTATAGCTGAGTGACCAGAAGAACAGTAGCTTGGTGATAGTAATGCCATTGAACGTCAAGGGTGGGCGGTTAGAATCTCTTCAGTTGGATATTGCCTAGCACTTTTGTGATTGATACTTATCACTGAACAATCAGAATGAGTTGACATTTCAGTTCTGTTGCATGAGGCATGGGCTGTATTATTTGCTGCAAAGTTGTAAATAAAATTGAATATTGCAGTTATCAGTGAACCGTCAATTTGACCACATGATGGAAGGAAGGATATTAATGTAGTAGCAGAAGATGTCTGATGCCTAGGACATTATCTGCCTTGATGTCCTGATGCTGAAATGATTGACCTCCAACAGCCACGAACATCTTCTGTTCGTTGAATTATAAGTAATGATTGGAATGTTTTTCCAAGCGTTGTTATTGACCTTAGATCTTTGGACCAAGGCTGGGATTAAGTCTGGAACTGAGTGGTCTTGGAAAGTCCCAATCTGGGCAATAGTAACCAGGTGATTGGTTTTTAAGTGCTGCTTGATGGCACCGTAACTGAGATGTTTCATTATTTTGCTGATTGTGAGTAAACTGTTTGGGTAGCAATTTTCTGGTTCAGATTTGTTCTTTTTATAAACAGGACATGTTTGGTCAATTTTTCCACATTGTGTGGTAGTGTTGCATTCGTACTGGGACTGTATAATTGGTGGCATGGCTGGTTTTGCTGTGTAGGTCATCAGTACTACAGCTGGGATGGAGTCTGGTTCCATTGCCTTTACTGTCAGCCTTTTCTGGATATCAAAGAGGAGTGAATCAAATACCGTTACAGTGATAGTCAGGATCTCAGAAGGAAGCCAAGGTGGATCCTGGCTGAACAGGGTCACGTGTGGGGCCTGCTATAGGTGAGGATCAGAGTGTTCCTGGAGTCTCCACCTCCCTTTGCCTGGTCATTCAAAGTTCGATGTGGTAGAACTGCAGAGCTTTGATCTGATCAGATGCTTGTGCGAATGCTTACCTCACTCTAAAGTGTGCCATGTTTGGTCCTCAGATTGGGCAGTTTTACGTTATCACCTCATTTTTGTGAATACTTAGTGCTCCAACCCTTCTGTGCCCCTCAGTGAAATTGGGATGATCCCTGGTTTGGAGGTAATGATAAAGTAAGGGTTTTGTTGGGCCATGCAGTTGCAGGTTGAGGCGTACAGCATCTTATGGATGTCCAGTTTTGTGTTTCCAGATCTGGTCCAAGTCTTTGCCATTTAGCATGATTGTAGTTCCACCCAACACCAGCAGTCCTCAGTGTGAGGTCTCCCAGCACCCATTAAACCAAGTAAGTAGATAAAACCAGACAGGAGCTTTGAAGAATGTACAAAAACCAAAAAAAACTCAAGCAGGCAGTTAAGCAGGCCAATGAAGCCATGAAATGTCTTTGGCAAATAGAATTATAGAGATATCCGAGGCATTTTATGCATACATTAAAAACAAGTGGATAATTAGGCAGAGTGTAGTACCACTCAAGAACAAAGGAAGGAATTTATGCTTGGAGTCTTACATCAGTAATAGGGGAGGCATTGTAGCGAATTCTTAGAGATAGGATTTATTTACATTTGGAAAATAATAGGCTAATTGGACAGTGACAGCATGGGTTTGTACAGGACAGAGCTAGCTTACTCATAGAATAGAGAGGGTAGAGGTGGAAGGGTGTTATTTTGCTGATGGTTTGTGATCAGTGATCTTTACATATATAAATGACTTGTATGAAAATGTAAACAGGTTCGTTAATAAGTTTGTGGATGGCACAAAACTTAGTGGAGTTGTTGACAGTAAAGTAGGCTATCAAAGGATACATCAGGATATAGATTATTTACAGATATGAGTGGAGAAATGGCAAAGTGGTCTATCAAGGCAAGAATGAGGAGTTCCTCTTTGGAAGATCAAATGTAAAGGGAAAGTATAGTTAATGGCAAGACCCTTAACAGCATTGATGAAAAGAGTGATCTTGGGGTTCAAGTCCATATTCCGTGAAAGTAGTAACACAAGTTGATGGAATGACAATGAAGACATTTGGTATGCTTGCCTTCACTATTCAGGGCATTGAGCACAAGAGTCGGGAAGACATGTTGCACCTTTATAAAACGTTGGTTAGGCTCTATTTGGAGTATTGTGTATAGTTTTGGTTGTCCCATTGCAGGAAGTATATGGTTGCTTTGGAGAAGGTGCAGAAGAAGTTCACCAGTATATCGCCTGAATTGGAGCGTATTTGCCCAGATTAATTTGCCCAAATCAGTCTTCCGTTTCTCTGTCCATATCTGTAATTGATCTGTATTTGGCTGTTTTCGCTTTCAGGAGAGGTTGTACAAATTTGTTATTTTTCTTTGGATCATCTATTTCTGAGAGGAGACCTAACATTACCTTATAAAATCATGAGAGGCATAGATCGTGTAGACAGTCAGAATCTTTTTCCCCAAGGTGAAACTGTCAAATACATGAGGACATAGCTTTAAGGTGAGAGGGGTAAAGTTGAAAGGGTATATCTGGGGCAAGTATTTTTACACTGGGAGTGGTGGATGCCTGGAACATGCTCCCATCAATGACGGTGGAAGCAGATACAATGGTAGTGCTTAAGAAGCCTTTAAAGGGACCCATGAATATGCAGCGAATGAAGGGATATGGATCACATGCATTATGTTCAGCACAGATATTGTGAGCTGAAGAACCTGTTTTTGCACTGTACTGTTCTATACTCTATGTCTCGAAGAGCCTCTAGTCAGCGTTCAAATGACTATAATGCTGAATCAATAATATCTTACACTTCTATAAACTCACAGGTCTTCAGGACATGACAAGGCCAATTTAGTTCCAGGAAAATCGCCACTGTAATGCACACGATCAATCAATCAGTATAACAATCGCACACATTACAGTGTAATGATCAGACAAATGCACCTTATACATGCATTAAACATTACCAACAAGGCTAAAAAACAAACAAAAAGGCAACAAAAAATGAAAGTGATGTTGATAGTCAGTGCGGGCGTGGTCGGCTGAACGACCGGCTTTGGTCCTGAATCTCTCTATGACTCTCAGGTGCTATAGGCACAATGTACATGGAAAGCATGGCAAATGTAGCCCAGTGGCGAAGTTCAGCAAGACTGGAGAATGTGGAGGAGAAAGGTGGGTGAGTTCAGTTGTGTGGGGTGCCCCACTGGTAACATTTCTTCATGGAACCCATGTCTCAAGTACGTTGACATCTCCTGCACTTTACATTGAGAAATACCAGCTGCTGTTTGCCATGAAGGCAATGTTTAGCTAAAATTATTGACAATAAATCTCTGAAATTATCAGTCTCAACAATTTAGAAGTTCCATTAATCTTTGAGTATGTTGTTTAAATAGGTTTGACAATGCACCTAAGCTGATAGCAACAATAATTAGAAGATGCATCACTTGCATTTAACCATTGCAGAGTGCACATTGTTGCCATCTAGTTTATTTCCGACCCTCTTCAGGCTGATGGTGTTCTCGGTCAGACACTAAATAACAATCTAGAGTCCTGAGAATTGGAGAGTTGGCACTTGGATGCCTCTGGCTGGGTTACTGCTCAGATCCCCGGAAACTGAGTTTGATCCTGACCTTGAGTGCTGTCTGTGTGGAGTTTGCACATTATCCCTGTGATCGTGTGGGTTTCCTCTGGGTGCTCTGGCTTTCACCCACATCCCAAACATGGGTCAGTAGGTTAATTGGCCACTGTAAATTACTCCTAGTGTGTGGGGCAGTAGTAGAATCTGAGAGGATGGGAATATAGGGAGAACAATTATGGGATTATTGCAAGATTAGTGTAAGTGGGTTGATGATCGGTACAGATGTGGTGGATTGGAATCTTTGTTTCTGTGTTTCTCCGGTGGTGTCTGTGTTGAGTTTGCACATTCTCCCCGTGACTGTGGTATCCAATGGGTGCTCCAATTTCCTCCCACTTCCCAAAAATGTATAGGTTGGTAATTTAATTAGCCATAGTAAATTGCCCCCAGTTGAATGATAGAATATGGGGACGTGTTGATGGGGATTTTAGGTAGAGTAAAATGAGGATAGAATAGGATTAGTCTAAATGGGTGCTTGATGATCGGTGCAGACTTGGTGGGTCAAAGGGACTTTTTTTCTGTGGTGTATAACTCCATACCTCAGTACTGAAACAGTAGGTGCAACCTGTTGAATGGAAGTGGCTGCACACAATGGCAAGCATATGGGAAGCATGGAAATGGGGCAAGTGGAGAAAGTTGGCATGGTGTGGAATGAGCAGGAGAAGATAGGTGAGGAAGATCACAGGGCTTGGGGTCGGCCCGCTGCAGACCTTTCACCGTCTGCGCGGCCTGGAACGTGGCAACTTCAACAGCTTGACCGCAGGAGAAGATGCCAAGGGAAGAGAAAAGACATTCTGGCCTTCCATCACAGTGAGGAGGGCACTGGAGGAAACTCACTGTGATGGATGTTTCTTTTTTTGGTTTTGTGTTGGTTTGTGGTTGTGTGTGTAATTGCTTATTTTATTGCTCTTATTGTTGGACTGTGGGTGACGAAATCCCGTCCAAAAGACTTGTTTTTTTTTGGACGACAATAAAGGTAATTCTGATTCTGATTCTGATTCTGAAAGTGTTGGTGTGTGGTGCAGAGCAACTTGCTTGCATTCAAGCACCAAGTGACATCCCTTCACTTCCTTTGGCTCTGCAACACTTAGCCTCTGCCACTGCCAGTTACTGTCCACAATGAGGCGCTCCTTGACCATGTCCATGTTGAATGGTGGGGCAGGTTCGAAGGGCTGAATGGCCTACTTCTGTTTCTATGTTTTCTCCATCGTTTTCCTAAGGGTAATGGAATCCTTTTCGTTTTTGAGACACGATTACTGAAAGCTGGAACCTGGCTGGCCTCCCCCAGCCTACATGGTTCTAAACTAATTTGATAATTAGTCATAGAAAGCAGCTTGCATTGAGCGGCTGGATTGCAGAAAGGCGGCAGCACCAAAGACACCTGTAGTTCAATCATTGGCAGAATATTGATGTCAAGGACAATGGGCAAAATGGATTTGATGAGTCTGGATCAGGCTTGAAGTTTTTTGAGAAATGATATCTCTTTTACCATCTACCCCATGGAGCAGGCTCAACATCTACAGGTCTGAACTTACAAGTGAAAGGTATGGAGCATTACCACAAAACTCAATACCAACCAGATGCACCATAATCTCACAGGAACTGGTGGATGGGGCAATCGGGACCGGAAAGGTTGAATGGGTGAATGGCAATTGGCTCCATGGATTGTAAGTGGTTTGAGTGCTTTTGGGGAAGGGACTCAGCGGAGGATAAAGTTCAGGGCAAGAGATTAAAGGGGGTGGTGGGAGGTGTGTGGTCTGAGCAGGAAACAAATAGGAGGATTCAGCAAGGCTTCAGGTGGCAGATTAATTAATAATTGGGGGGAGGGGTCATTGTGCAGACTGGGGGACATTTGAGGGTTGTGAGTTTGAGTGCGGCTGGCTAGGTGTCGAGACCCAGGCAAGGTTATCAACCCATGGCAGACATGACCCTGAGTACATATCAGAGGCAGGTGATGGACCCCAAAGTGTGAAGGCCCTGTTTCTGCATGAATGGCGTCGCTGGGCAGGTATTGCCCGTCACAGGACACAATCGTGAATGGATGGACCTTTCCTGGAATGACCCACAAGGAAAACAGCAAAGCCTAGATACAAGAAACTGCAGGTGCTGGAATCTTGAGCAAGACACAAAGTGCTGGAGGAACCAAGTGCGTCAGGCAGGTCTGAATCATGTGCACGAAAGCATAGAACCACGTGATATCAAATCCTAGCGTGAGGGCGTTCCTGAGAGACACGGGCTTGCAGGCAGCTGGGAAGGTGACCTGGATTGTGTTGGGAACAGATCACCATGGAAGCAAGTGATAGGAAAATCATCACTCAGAGGGATACTGGGTGTTGTCCTCTATTGAATTGCATAAGTTTTCATCATCCCCATTTTTTTTAACCACTCGTATCCCCAACGCTTCATCCCCAAGGAAATTCAACATGTCTAAAATGACTCATCAATTTCTACAGATACACCATAGAAATGCATCACGGCATGGTTTGGCAATGCTTTGCCCAGGGCCACAAGAAATTGCAGAGTTGTGCTGCAGCCCAGTCCACCATGCAGATGGCTTTTTCTTCCCCCCCCCCCCCCCCCCCCCCACACCCCCGCCAACAATTAAACTTCATACTGGTTTGGGAAAGCATTAAAATTATCTAGGACCATTCACACTCCAGTTATTCCCACTTCTCTTTTCCTTCATCAGACAGAAGATACAAAATCTTGAAAACACGTACCACCAGATTCAAGAACAGCTTATTCCCCCCACTGTTATCAGACTATTGAACCAACCTCTCATTAGGTAAGGATGCATTCCCGATCTCCGGATCGTATACATTGCTATGGCCCTTGCACTTGTTTACGTGTACTTTCTCTGTAGCTATAACACTATATTCTGATTTACAATTACTCATACTCATGTACGGTTCGATTGTGATCATGTGAGAATAATTTACCAGGATAGCGCACAAAGTCTTTTGCTGTTTCTTGGTACACGTGATAATATTAAACTAATCTCAATGCCAGTGTATTGTAAATCCTGAACATTGGTTGGTCAGACCTCCTCACAGTCATTATTGTGGAGCAAATCTATTGAGCATTGCGAGCCATCCTTGGAAAAAAAACGCCAATGAGTTTTTCTTTTTAATAGCCGGTATCCAGGGAGTTTGGTTCTCTAGAGGGGGTTTACCTATATGACTGCTGGACCATTTGATAGGAGAGTTAACTGCAGAACAGAATAGCAAATGTAGGAGGAGGTGTGTGGAACAGGTTAGAGGTGTGAGGAGATGTGTGGAACAGGTCGTTGGCACTGGTGGCAACCTGAAATGTTAACGGTGAGCTGAAACGCTAATGGGTTTCAAGAAAGAATGACGGGTTCTTGCATATCAATTGAATTCAGGGTTATTATGCATACACCAGGGGGACATTTTGAAACAGGGCAGGTGAGAGCAAAATCATCCCCTGCTGATTCTCTCGCAATATAAACATCTCCAACCAAAATAAAGTCAAACAATTCATCAGCGTATAGAATATTGCAAATTTTAAATAATATGTTTTTAATTGACATATTCATCAAGAAGGAAAATTCAGAATGAATGCTTTCGCAACAGTCCTTTGGAAAGGGCGAAGGTCAGGTATAATCTGCCATCAAGAGATCTGGGTGCTCACCAAGTGTAAATTTTAATATGAGAAACTTTATAGCTAATTTAAGTGACATTTTAGGCAGGAGAGTAAAGGCAGAACAGAGGAAAAGCTTGTAACCATCAACTCCAACATTTTAAGCACTAATCTGGACAAACCAGACAATTCCTGAGGCAACAGAGTGGTAATAAAATTCTGATTGATAAAAATAGCTTTTCGGAATTAACCATTCTTGTGCAGATAACTGGCAGATTTTATACAGCGAGGATCGTAACAATAACAACAGAACAGTTTACATTTACTTAGCGCCTTAATAAGCAGCATTTGAAGTTGCTTCACATTGCAGCAACCAAACAAAATTCAAGGAGGCAGTGTGCATCCATAGCTGGTTCTGCTTTTCAAGTGATTTCAATGCTCACCAAAGTGGTTGGAAACTATTTCTTGGGCTTACCTTTATGGTCCTCTTTTAAATGCCAGCGCAGGGCGATAGAGGTAGAAGTAGATTGTCCAGCAGATTGTTTGATGCTCCAGATTCCAGCACCCGCAATCTCTTGCATGTCCAGCAGACACAGAGTTCCTCTTCCTGACCTTATTAGCAATGGTTATCAATAGTCAATAGTCATTTATTTGTCACATACACATAAATGTGCAGTGAAATGAAAAATTACCCGCAGTTCAACAATAAGACCAATAAGAATAATCAATAAAAATGCAATAACACATACAATCATAAACCAACACCAAACAAAAAGAAACATCCATCACAGTGAGTCTCCTCCAGTCCCTCCTCACTGTGATGGAAGGCCAGAATGTCTTTTTCTCTTCCCTGCCGTCTTCTCCCACGGTCAGGCTGTTTTTATTTATTTACCGTCAGGACATTTGACAGGTAGATTGGAGGCGACAGTTTGACAGTCAGGTAAGCGTGGGAATTTCGCAATGGGGGGGGGGGGGGGGGGAGGGGGGGTTGATTGAAGGGGGGATGTGGTAAAAATTTATAATGATCAATTAACCCATCAACCCAGGCATCCTCAGGATGTGGGAGGAAAGTTGAACGTTGGGGGTGAGGGACAGGGGAGGACAACACATCCGATGGAAAAAGTATACGTTTCACACAGATACCACTGCAGGTCATGATCGAACTGGGGTTGTTGGAAGTGAGAGGTGACAACTCTACTAACTACACAATGCACCACTACCAGCCCACTGTTAAATATCATTTTATTGGAGTACTGGCAAAAGGAATAGGCAAGGAAGATGACTTGCTGGGTTTAAAATCTGTCTGATTTTATTTTCACTATTTCAAATGGAAAGAAGATCAAGATTGGTTCTGTTGTGGATTTCCCCTCTTCCTAATGCTGAAATAAAACTTACAAACTGGAAGTGAAGATGGATATCTTATTAAGTAATATTAGGAGACATAAGGTGAACAGAAAGTATGGGAATCAAATGTACACACATCACAGAAAAAATACTGCAACATCTTCACCAAATGAGCATGAAATGGAGCTAATGTTTTTTTCACAAAACATACTGGTGATGACATATCTGCAAGAGTTAGTGGGTTAGTGGCAGAATGAAACTCTTGCCTATTTCCCACACAGAAGAGGGAAGCACCTGTTTTTCATGTTCTGTGAATTACTGACAAGTGTTGACTGAGATTTAAACTTGAGGAATTCACATCTTCCATTGACATAAACAGTGGCTGACAGAAAACCTCAAGGATAAAAACCTTCTCTGCTCCTCCCCCCCCCCCCCTCCTTCCACCCCCAGCCAATTGCCATGAAGGTCGTTTGAAGTGGTGTAAGTGCTATTTCTGTTATTTGAGTGATGTTGGAGAAGTCGATTGGTTGCTGTCACATTAAAGACTGAACTAGATAGAGAGAAGAGACTGCTTATGTTCCACAAAGGAGCAGTCAATGTTGCAATCAATGTTTAACTTCGACCATTAGATGATTTGGGATTGCAGAAACCTCTGATGAAAGATCACACATGCTGCCTGAGCTGCTGAGTATCTCCTGTTGTTATTTCAGATTCCAACAACTGCAGATTCCAACAAAATTGCTCTCAGCAGGACTCCTACAAGGATTCTTACAAGTTACTAATGAACCCATAGGCCAGCTACACCAGCCAGTTCTTTGTTGTTACACATAAATACCGTAGCTGCAAGAGAAAATCAGATTCTGGGTCTCCTGCAGTCCCCCAAAGACTCTCCAACATCAACAAGATGCATCAGGAGTGCAAGAGAATATCTTCGCTTGGTTGGGTCAATGCAGTTCCAACCATGCGAAAGAAACTCAACACCATCTAGGACCAAGCAGTACCCTAAACATTGATTTCCTCCATCACTGGTGCCAAGTGACTGCAGTGGTTACCATCTACATCAAGGTTACTTCAACACTAACTCCTAAATACACTCTCTCTACAGCCGAGAAGGAGGTGCTTGGGAACACCATCGCCTACCAGGTCACACAGCCTCTTGACGTGGAAATATATCATCAGTCCTTCATTATCACTGGATCTAAACACTGGAACTTCCTTTCCAGTAGCACTGTCAGAGAACTTTCATGAAAAGGACTTCAGCAGTTCAAGAAAACAGCTTAACACAATCGTCTCAAGGGTAATCCTGGATGGGCAATACATGCTACCGTTGGCATTCTCAGTCTAGATCCTGGAATTGAATAAATAAAAAATAAAAAATCAGAAGCAAACAGTACATTTAATCCCTGTTATTTCATGGGTCATTGGAGTTAATTATGCATAGCTATGGTGAGAAGATGTAGGCTTATATTATTAACAGATTGTGGTTTCATAGCTTTTTAAAAATCCTGGGTTTGGCAATGGCTCTTCCCAAGACTGCAGGGAATTGCAGAGCTGCGAAAGCAGTCCAGTCCAACACACAAATCAACATCCTTCAACCTCATTCTCTCATTGAAGAAACAGACTTGAACAGACTTCTGATTGGTTAAACAAAACTATCTTCTGGTATCTTCATATGCCTTTTCTTAATTTAATATTACATGCTTCTAAATGCATCTGCGACAACCTAGCTGTCGCCGAGAAATTTCTATCTGGAATTTTTTTCCGTGACAAGCCGAGATCCGCTACGATTCATTGAAGACTCCTCACGATCATGCCCGCGACACCCCGGCAAATGTTTGGCGACAGTAGCCTTAAAATCGCCTAAGTGGGACAGGCCCTTAAGTTTCCTAAGCCAGTAAACATTATGGCGATCAAAGTTATGGCGGAGATTTAAAACCAAGGTTTTGCAAGAGAGCTCAGAAATGGGTGAAGAACTCTTGGCACGTCGGGAGGCCAAAGAGGATTACAGAGCTGGAGAATCCGATTCTCCATTTGTTCCAGCGTTTTATCTGAAGGGTCATTATTCTCAGCAAAATCAACTGCAAATTTACAACTAAAAATCCAGCACTGGGTGCGGCAGAAATGTATTTCCTTCCTTTACACTATCCTAATATTCAGACTGTAAAACATCTGTTAATGGTGTGGATAAGTACTGAGTAGACCAGTGGCATGCCTCCTGGGATGTGGTAGGTTAAGTGTGAATTCCCATTCACATTCACTACCAGCCAACAGAACAGCTATTTAAGGCGATGGAATGTCAAGCAGGATAGTCTGTTGAACTGTGTTGTGACTGCTTTTAACAAATCCAATTTTCTTTAGTTTCCAAATCTGCAGTTCAGTGTTTAGTTCCCAAACTTCAGGTGTTTGCATAAATGATGCAACACCCCAGCTCAGTGGTCAAAGCCATGAAGGATAATTTAGAATAGCAGTTTTGAGTCCCACTTTCAGAGGCAAAATATTCCATAACATTCATATGGAGAATGTTATTCTTGAAAGATAGTGAGCAACAGATGGTGCCAATTAGAATTCATTCTCTGCTCTGGAGTTTTATCCTTTCCACTCAATCACCAGGGATGTCATGGATGGATTATTAAACACAAAGCAGATTACTATTCTCTTCCTTGCTCCTGCAGTGAATCTGCAGAAGGTTCATTTTAGTAAAGGTTCACTGTCAAAGGAACCAAAGGTGACATAAGGAAATACTACTTCACACAGTGAATAGTTATGATCTGGAATCCATTGCCTCATGTGGTGGTAGAAGCAGATTTCAATGATGGCTTTCATGAAAGAATTAAATAAGTATGAAGTAAAATATTGCAACGCCATGGAGAAAGAGACACTGAAATAAAAACAGAAAATCCTGCAATCATTCGGCTGATCAGCCAGCATTTGTGCAAAGGGGAACAGAGTTAGCATTTCAGGTTGAAGATGCTTCTTCATGATTAAATTATTTCTTGTTCCATAGGTGCTGTCTTACCTACTGAGCATTTCTATCATTCTCTTTGTTTTGGATTTCCAGCATCTGCAGTAATTTTTCAATGGGATTAACTGAATTGGTTTTACAATGAGGCAATAGTTTACTTCTGTGCTGTCATAATTCAGTGACTTCAGAAGTGGCCGTACACCACTGTCACAAGAAGTGAATACTTGGGAGTCCGCATCACAGAGGATCTGACGTGGGCAACGCACATTGCCGCACTGGTGGGTAAGGCTAAGCAGCGCCTTTACCACCTTAGACAATTGAGGAAATTCAGAGTGTCTCTGAGGATCCTTCATTGCTTCTACTCTGGGGCTGTAGAGAGCATCCTGTCCGGCAACATTACAGTCTGGTTTGGGAACAGCTCTGCCCAGGACAGGATGGCCCTGCAGAGAGTAGTGCGTTCGGCAGAACGCACCATGGGAACTACACTCATCCCCCTGCAGGGCCTATACATCAGGAGGTGCCGATCCAGAGCAAGCAAGATCATGAGGGACCCCTGTCACCCCAGTAACGGACTGTTCCAGATGCTACGATCAGGCAAACGCCTCCGCTGTCACGCTGCGAAAACGGAGAGGATGAGACGGAGCTTCTTCCCACAGGCCATCAGGACTGTCAACTTTTATAACCCCAGAGACTAAATTTTTGTCGACACTAATAGTAACTTATTAACTTTATTTATATGCTGTAACTGTAATTCTTTTTTGTGCACAACCCGCAGGCATTGCTACTTTCATTTCACTGCACAGTATGTGTATGTGACAAATAAATTTGACTTGACTTGACTTGAGAAGATAACCTGGGATCAGAAGACCTGGTTACAATTAAACCCCAAGATCCACTAGACAATTTGAAAATAGATTATATTAGATTAGATTAGATTAGATAATTGTCACATATACCAGAATTCAATGAAATTCCTTGTTCACCTGAACTCACAGAGTAATTAGTAAATTAAAATACATAACGATAAATGATAAATACAACGGTAACGATAAATACCACACTAAATACAGTAGAGAGGAAGCTGTTCGTAAATTTGGACATTTGAGCTTTCATGTACCAGCATCTTTTTCCAGAGGCAGAAGAAAGAAAAGGTAACAGCCAGGGAATGGCAGGCATCCTTATGATGCTCCCAGCCACATGGAAATTTGGTCAGGAAAACACAGCTGGACCACCAAGCCAGCACTGCACCTTATGGTGGTTAGGTGATACTTCTCTCTCCCTGTCCCACATCTCTCTACAGACCCTACACTTAGAGTGAAGGGAAAGGCATGTCGGAGTAAGGAACCCTCGATGATGAGAGAAACTGAGGCTTTGGACAGGAAAAAGAAGGTATGGGTCAGGTATAGAAAGCTAGAATCAAGCATATTCCTGGAGGTGTTTAGGCGATTGAGGTGCATACCTCAGAAGGAAATCCGGAGGACATAAAGGGGGCATGAGATAACTGCGGTAGATAGGATTCAAGAGAATCCAAAGAGATTGTATATATATTAAGGGAAAATGGGTAACTAGAGGGAGAATAGGGCCCCTCAGAATGCAAACCAGTCATCTATGTATGTAGCTGCAAAAGATGGGTAATGTCCTCATTACTCATTACCGGGCATTACCAGACATTACCGGACGGCATGGTGGCGCAGCAGTAGAGTTGCTGCCTTACAGCACTTGCAGCGCCAGAGACCCGGGTCTGGACGGAGTTTGCACATTCTCCCTATGACCGCATGGGTTTTCTCCGAGATCTTAGGTTTCCTCACACTCCAAAGATGTACAGGTTTGTAGGTTAATTGGCTTGGTATGAGTGTAAATTGTCCCTAGTGCGTGTAGGATAGTGTTAATGTGCGGGGATCGCTGGTCGGTTTGGGCTTGGTGGGCTGAAGGGCCTGTTTCCACACTGTATCTCTAAACTAAACAAAAGATTTCTCTGTTTTAGCATGCAAAAAACCTTGGAACTATATAACAGTAAGCCTAGCATCTATTGTACGAAAGTTACTGAAGAGGATTCTGAGGGATAATATATACATGCATTTAGATTAGATTTACGATTAGGTTATTATTGTCACATTTATCAAGGTACAGTGAAAAGGTTTGTTTTGCATGCTATCCAAACAGATCAAATACACCATACATTGATGCAATCAGTTCAAACTCAAGTACAATAGATAAAGCAACGGGGAAGATACAGAGTGCAAAATATAGTTCTCAGCATTGCAGCACATTTGTTCCATAGACAAAGTCCAATGTCCTCCATGGAGTTAAGGTGGATCTAGCAGTACCTTGGCTTATGGAAGGATGGTATAGAAGCCTGATAATGGAGGTGAAGAGTCTGGTGGTGGACACTTTCAAGCCTCTGTATCTTCTGCCAGACTGGAACAGGAAGCAGAAGGAAAGACGTGGGTGGGACAATCCTTATATTGGCTGCTTTTCCGAGTGGAAAGATGTAATATGAACCTAAGAGGCAACTTTTTCATATAGAAGGTGGTGGGTATATGAAACGAACTGCCAGAGAAAATAGTTGGGGCAGGTATAATAGCAACATTTAAAGGATATTTGGATAACTACATGGAAAGGAAAGGTTCAGAGGGTTATGGGCCAAATGCAGGGAAATAACTATCTCAGATGAGTTTGGTTGACATGGATAAGATGGGCAGAAGGGCCTATTTTGGTGCTTTCTGACTCTATGACTCCATCCTCTGTTCCACCTACAGAATAAACAGAATATAAACAGGGCCAATAAGGGAAAAAAACATCTGGTAAAATTCCAACCTGACCTCCTTGGGTAATAGAAACCAGTCTAAAAATCATTTAGACCAAATGTTTTCTAAAGTGATTAAATGAAGAAAATCTGTCAGGAATCTTAAAATGTCAAAATTACAGTTCCGTCGATTTGTAATGTTAGAGCACAAGGAAAGTGGGAATATCAGACCATTAAGGAATTTCTTTAAGTCATTCTGCAGACTGCTCTTGTAGTTTCCTTTTTCCTCCCCATGTGCCGATGATAGGACTCACTTGAGAGAGACAATGAATGTATGTGGGGCACGTTATAGAAGGTATGGATTTAAAGATAGATTTTTAATGGGGGCGATTTGTTAACGCAGGACCAAATCTTACCGAGTCTCATGCTCATCGATCTCAATTCAAAACTCAGCAGGCAGGAGATCAAATAAAATGAGGTCGCTTTTACATCCTTGTCTGTTGCAGAGCTCTTCAGGGCCGAGGTGATATTGGAACGTTCTCCCTGGAACTCACAGGAAACAGCTGGCCTCTTCAGCCCCAGTCGCAGCCAACAATGCTCATTCTAAAACTTTCAATCACAGTCATGCTCGCAGCCTTGTTTATCCTTCAGTGAATGGACTGTAACCTCTCGATGCCTGTGTCTGGCAGCCGGCATGGCCCCCGTGCTGGGAAGGAACCTGAAACATTTATAGAAATGGGTACCTGCAGCTAAGGTAATTCAGGCCTTTGCCTCTCCATCCTTGCTGCCTGCCTTCAGACTCTGCACCTCAGCTGTTTCCTTGTTAATGTCAATGATGAGTTCGACAACAGGAGGAGAATGGACAAAAATTGGATAAGAAGTTGAAAATTCCCCCGCGCTCCAGTTATCATCATGCTTGTACATAATTTCACATTAATCTTTTACTGTGATATTTGGAAATATGATACGGCACTAGTCCTAAAGGCATGTTTGCACATGGGAAGACGGAAACTGCCCATGACATTAAATATTAAATATCTGACATTAAATATTATTTGGTCTCCTTTAAGTTGCCCCTTCTCTCCCAGACATCATCCAGAGATCCATTTTCACTAATTATTCCAATTAAAGCTATTTGTGTGATGGAAACCTTGGCCCATGTTCATTTTCTTTTGTCGATAAAATGAATAAAATGAACAAATGGCAGGCTCCTCCAGCAATGCTTTTTGATATTTGGCAACTGTCGTGGAGGTGAAGTCATTAAGATCTTAAGTGGAACATAGCCAATAGGGAGTCATGATACAACTTTGATTAGGCTGCATTGGGAGTATTGTGTGAAGTACAGGAATGATGTTAAAGACTATAGAGTACAGCTTTAAGCTGAGAAGGGCAGACTTTAAAGAAAACATGCAGGCCAAATTCTTTACAGAGAGAATAGTGGGGGGCTGAAACGCATTGCCAAGGGTGGTAGTGACGGCAGATACGATGGTGGTATTTAAGGGACTTTTAGACAGCCACATGGAAGTGCAGAGAATAGAGGGAGATGGATCATGTACAGGCGGATGAGATCAGTTTAACCTGGCATCATGTTCAGCACAAACATTGTGGGCCAAAGGCCCCTTCCAGAGCTGTACTGTTCTATGTTCTATGTTAATAGTGGGCATGATGTGGGAATTATGCCATTCAGCCCATCAAGTCTATTCTGCCATTCAACTATGGCTGATCCATCTTACCCCACTCTCCTGCCTTCTCCCCATTATCTTTGAAACCCTTACTAATCAAGAACCTATTAATCTCCGCTTTAACAATACGCAAAGGCTTGGCCTCCACAGCCGGCTGTGGCAATGAATTCCACAAACTCATCACGCTCTAGTTAAAGAAATTCCTCCTCATCTCCTTTCCTAAGTTACGTCCTTTTATTTCTGAGGCTGTGCCATCTGGTCCAAGACTCTCCCACTAGTGCCTATCCTCTGCCTATCCAATCTATTCAGCTCTTTCATTATTTGGTAAATTTCAATGCGATTCCCCTCATCGTTCTAAACCCCAGCGAGTACAGGCTCTGTGCATTCAAATGCTCATCATATGTTAACCCAATCATCCCCAGGATTATTCTCGAAAACCTCCTCTGGTCTCTCTCCAATGTCAGCACATCCCTCCTCAAAACTGCTCACAATACTCCAAATGAGGTCTAGGCAGTGCCTTATTAAGCCTCAGCATAACACCCCTCCTTTTATATTGTAGTCAATAGACAATAGACAATAGGTGCAGGAGTAGGCCTCTCAGAATGAATGCTAACATTGCATTTGCTTTCCTTATTACCGATTCAACCTGCAAATTAACCTTTTGGAAATCCTGTGCCAGGACTCACAATTCTCTTTACACCTCTGATTTCTGCATCCTCTCACCATTTAGAAAATAGTCTATGCCTTTATTCCTACAACCAAAGTGCATGACCGCACACTTTTCTACACTGTATTCCATCTGCCACTTCTTTACGCACTCTTCTAACCTGTCCAAATCCTTCTGCAGAGTCCCTGCTTCCTCTACATTACCTGCCCCTCCACCTATCTTCGTATTATCCACAAACTTAGGGGGTTAGGAGGGAGAGATAGACCAGCCATGATTGAATGGCGGAGTAGACTTGATGGGCCAAATGGCCTAATTCTACACCTATTCCTTATGACCTTAACGTCCATAAAGCCATCAATTCCATCATCAAAATCATTAATATGCAACGTGAAAAGCAGCGGACCAAAACTCACCCCTGCGGAAGACCATCAGTCACCGGCGGCTAACTAGAAAAAGACCCTTTTCTCTCACTCTTTGCAGTCCTGTTTATTTGCCATTCATTTTTATTAATAATAATAATAATAATAATAATAATAATAATATTCATTTATTGTCATTGCAACGAGTACAACGAAATTAAAAAATAGCCAATCCTGACGGTGCATAAAAACATATATGCAATAAATGCAAAAACAAATAAATACAATTATATTAAGTACAAAAGATTTTTTAACAGTGTTGCCTAGTGCAGAAGGTAGTGTTCAGTTCTCGTATGGCCTTGGGGTAAAAACTGTTCTTAAGTCTGTTTGTTCGGGATTTGATCGACCTGAAACGTCGACCAGAGGGCAGATGAACAAACAGACGGTGGCCGGGGTGGGATGGATCTTTTATTATTTTGCCTGCTCTACTGAGGCAGCGTAGGCTGAACAGGTGCTCCAGGGAGGGCAGTGAGCAGCCGATGATCTTCTGGGCCGTTGTGATGACCCTCTGAAGGGCCTTCCTGTCCTTTTCTGAGCAGCTGGCATACCATGTGGTTATACAGTATGCCAGCACACTCTCGATGGAGCAGCGATAGAAGGACATCATGAGCTTCTCCTGCAGGTTGGTTTTCCTGAGGATCCTCAGGAAGTGGAGTCTCTGCTGTGCCTTCTTCACTGTGGTGATGGTGTTGGTAGACCAGGTAAGATCCTCTGCGATGTGCGTACCCAGGAACCTGAAAGCGGGTACCCTTTCCACACAGACCCCATTGATGTAGAGTGGGTCGTATTCTACACTGGTTTTCCTAAAGTCAATTATGTTCCTTTGTTTTGGAGGAGTTCAGGACAAGATTGTTCACTGAACACCATGCTGCCAGCCTTTGGATTTCATCCCTGTAGGCTGTCTCATCTCCTCCTGAGATGAGTCCAACCACAGTCGTGTCATCCGCGAACTTGATGATGGTGTTGGTGGGATGGGTGGGGGCGCAGTCGTGAGTGTAGAGGGAGTAAAGGATGGGGCTCAACACACAGCCCTGTGGTGAGCCGGTGCTCAGTGTAATGGTGGAGGAGAGGTGAGGGCCTATTTTGACGGTCTGGGGGCGGTTGGTCAGGAAGTCCTTGATCCATTGGCAGATGGTTTGGGAAAATCCAAGGTCAGAAAGTTTGGTGACCAGTCTGCTCGGGATGACCGTGTTAAAGGCAGAGCTGAAGTCGAGGAAGAGCATCTTCACATAGCTCCCCTGGTGTTCAAGGTGGGTCAGTGCAGTGTGAAGAGCAGTGTCGATGGCATCCCCTGTAGACCTATTTGCTCTGTAGGCAAACTGGTATGGGTCGAAGGTGGGTGGGAGGCTGGCTTTGATGTGCTGCAGGACCAGTCTCTCGAAGCACTTTGTGATGACCGGTGTGAGTGCTACCGGACGGTAGTCGTTAAGGCCGCTGATGACAGACTTTTTCGGCAGTGGGATGATTGTGGCGGACTTCAGGCAGGGAGGGATGGTGGATTTTAAAAGGGACAGGTTGAAGATTTTTGTGAAGACCTCAGATAATTGGTCTGCACATTCCCTCAGCACTCTGCCCGTCACACCATCTATGGATTCTTCAGTTTCTACCAGTTAAAACTGGTTGCACCATTAGCACTGGTTCCCCTCTATCTGCCCTGTCTTTACCATTTCAACTTTTAAAGCTTTTAATCACAAAATGCTGGAGTAACTCAGCAGGTCAGGCAGCATCTCGGGAGAGAAGGAATGGGGAAACGTCACCCATTCCTTCTCTCCCGAGATGCTGCCTGACCTGCTGAGTTACTCCAGCATTTTGTGAATAAACACCTTCGATTTGTACCAGCATATGCATTTATCTTCTTATACTATTTAAAGCTTTTAAATTCCTTTATCAGACACCTCGCAAACTTCTCGTCCAAAAACAGCCCCAGATTCTCCAATCTCTCTACTGCACTAAAAGTCCCTCATCCCTGGAATAATTGAAGAGTCGTAGAGTCCCACAGCATGGAAGCAGGCTCTTCAGCCCAACTCGTCCATATCGAGCAAGAGACCTCATCTAAGCAAATTCAATTTCCCCCTGCTTGGCCCATATCCCTCTACATTTTGCTAATCCATGTAACTGTCCATCTAACTTTGAAATGGTGTCATTCAATCTGTCACAACCACTTCACCTGGCTGCTCGTTCTATATACACACCACTCTCCATGTAAACGTAGCTGCACATTAGGTTCCCATTAAATCTTTTCATTCTCATCCCCCTCTAGTTGCCCTCTGGTTCTTGATTTGCAGAGCTGAATTGATGGGCCAAATAGCCTATTTCTGCTCCTATTCACTGTGTTTTAATCATAACCCTAAAATGCTCTTCTAACAATTGTTCTTGCTTCTGACTTCCCATTTTACTGTTGATCCAGCAATGTTCCAGATCACACTGAACTAAAGGACAGTGTATGTTTTATACCTGGCCCTTCAACCTAATGCCAGCCACCATCCCATTCATTTTAATGGGTGCGCCAAACTTCATTAAGTGAATATTGTTTTGGGTTTTTTTTTTGGTCTTAATTTTGCTTTAAAACAATTTCGGGGCAGCACAGTGGCACAGCGGTAGAGCTGTTACCTCACAGTGCCAGAGACATGGTTCGATCCTAACCATGGGTAAGCACCTTGTGACTGCTTGGGTTGTCTCTGGATGCCCCAGCTTGATCCCACATTCCAATGACGTGCAGGTTTGCAGGTTAATTAGCTTGTGTAAATTGTCCCTATGGTGGAGAATAGAACCAGTGTACGGGTGATCATTGGTCAGTGCAGGCTTGGTGGCTGAAGGGCCTGTGTCCACGTTATGTCTCTAAACTAAACTAAACTAAAAGATGAGTGTCAGAGTGTTTGAATATTTTCCTAAATATTTTTTAAATCAATGTTCAAAATGGTTTATTTCATTAAATGTTGTTCAACAGTTTCTATAAGCCTGTGATCTTTGGAGACAAATGTAAAGGCCTTTGCCTGTATGATTTGTCAGAAAGCCATCAGGGTGGTCCTTGATTTTTTTTAGATTTAGAGATACAGCGCGGAAACAGGCCCTTCAGCCCACCGGGTCCATGCCGCCCAGCGATCCCCGCACATTAACACTATCCTACCACACTAGGGACAATTTTTACATTTGCCCAGCCAATTAACCTACATACCTGTACGTCTTTTGGAGTGTGGGAGGAAACCGAAGATTTCGGAGAAAACCCACGCAGGTCACGGGGAGAACGTACAAACTCCGTACAGACGGCGCCCGTAGTCAGGATCGAACCTGAATCTCCAGCGCTGCATTCGCTGTAAAGCAGCAACTCTACCGCTGTGCCACCTGCAGCCCGACCCCCACTCATGACCACTCCATGTTGTGGGAGGCCATGGATTTGAGCCTTGGTGATTGTCAGCACCCTTCAAGCTGCAAAAATGTGATGGTTGGGCGGGTGGAGCGGAGTATACTTGAGTACAATGCCATTGATTTCCATCCTTTTGGAATTTTATCCCCATTCCGAAGATTCAGCCTGAATCTTCACAGTTGGTGGAATTTGCAAATAGTTCTGAAAGGAAGTACTTTTCACAGTCTAATTAGCAAATTGCATCGTGAAAATCAAATAACTTGCTCCAATCTGATCTGTATAGGAAGGAACTGCAGATGCTGGTTTAAACCGAAGATAGACACAAAAAGCTGGAGTAACTTAGCGGGACAGGCAGCATCTCTGGAGAGAAGGAATGGGTGACGTTTCGGGTTGAGACCCTTCAATCTGATCTGAATATCTTCCCACCCAATAGGGACAAGGTCATTATTCCAAGGTTTACTTTAGTAAAGTAATTCCAGTATTCGACACAGAACGCAGAGGAGATGAAAAAGGCTGTAGATTTCTCTATCTGCGTATTCAACATATTGAAATGCAGGAACTTTAGACTGTCCCCATCCTTTTGATACACTGGTATCCAGGCACTTTCCAACAAAGTGTATCAGTGTGCACAAAATCTCCACCCCATTCTCCTGGCACTTTGGAACAAACATCATCTATTTCAGGATAATTATTTATTTTGAGCCTATTTGGCCTTGTCTATGATTTTCACTTCATTTAAGTCAAAGTAATTGATTTTCCTTTGGTTAACCATGGGGAATGTGCATTGTTCAAGTCTTCTCTTGTGAATGCTCGAAGGAATTAATCATTCAGAAAATTAAATACTAAAGGTTCATCTGCAATTCCAATTCCATTTGCAACTTCCATGATTTTCATTTCTCTCCGTCGACTTTTTTGTTGAAGTATTAATTATTTTTATCACTTTTATTTACCTTGAAATGCAATCCTTGATTCTATTCCTGTTATGAATTAAGATCAGTAATGGACATCTTCTTGTAAGCTATCTGTTTGGATGTTCCCTTAAGTAATTTAAGTATCCTATTATTAAAGAAGTTGACACAAAGCCCTGTATCCACTTGTATGGTAATCTGACTCTGCAGTACAATAGAATTGCTAGCTGCAGCCAGAGTCACCAGAATGTATTCAATCTCTTAAATTATAAGACTGAAAATAACGTGTTGAGCTGTAATATTTCACAATTAAATGAAGATACAGAACAATACTTACACTAATTTCATTTAATTTCAGCAATAAAATCTGACCAATGATATAAAATAATGAGGATGTTATACAAGCTCATTTCAGTCATGCCTGAAAGTTAATTTCTGCAGCCTATTCCTATCTCTGTCGTCTGCTGTATGATTACATCTTGAAAGTGCTCACATCTTTCCTTTAATGAAGCTGACATGTTTTCATAGTACCAGGTGAAAGTGGATCATTGATGATGGAAGAGGAGCTGGTCTGTGACTATGTCAAGAACGGACATGTAGGTCCCACTTGAATCAGATAATGCATTCTGGGAAAATGCCAAGAGATGACAATTGTAACCAATCCATCTTGGAGTGTTCAGATATACCTACTTTTCATTCACAGGTGCTGCCTGGCCCACTGCGTTACTCCAGCAACTTGTTTTTCACTTTTCATTTAAGTTGTTGGGATGAGAGGGACCAACACATTCCCAATTCCATCAAAATGACTTGGGTTGATTCAACATTGGATTAGTGTACTTAGAGAGTATGCCTCCTCCCTTCACCGGGTGATCTGCCTTCCTGCGGTGGACAAGGAATCAGTGAGTTCAGTTGAGAGCGGTTTTCTCCCATGGACTGTCAGCCATTGGGGGAAGTGGCGTGCAGGAGTCACAAGGAAAGAGGGAAGAGAGGGTAAGGTTGGATAATGATTTGCAGTCAGATTCTGAATTAAGTGTAGTGGGAAACGAATGGGAAAAATTGTCAGGTGTCAAGGATTGAAACTTTTGGTGTGAGGGAAGATGGAAAGCAAAGAGCTGCATTCGACAAGTAGAAGTTTGCAAAATTTGCTTTAGCTTTAGATTTAGGTTTATTACTGTCACGTACACCAAAGAACAGTGAAAAGCTTTGTTTTGCATGCTATCCAAACAGATCACATATACCATACATAAATGCAATCAAGTCAAACTCAACAACAATAGATAAAGCAAAGAGGGAGATACAGAGTGCAGAATATATTTCTCAGCATTGTAGTGCATCAGTTCCACAGACAAAGTCCAATGTCCACAACATGGTAGAGGTGAATCAGACAGTACTCTGAGCTATTGAAGGATGGTTCAAAAGCCTGATAACAGAGGGCAAGAAGCTGTTCCTGTCTGGTGGTATACGTTTGGGGCATGTCCTCCAACATGGTTTCTAAAGTCAATAACTAGCTTCTTCATCTTACTGACATAAAGAGCTCATTTCCTGACACCATGTTATTATGTTTTCTATATCCTTCTTGCTCTCTGTCTCGTCATTGTTTGTGATCAAGTGCAGTCTGGGAATGGAGTGGTATGTATGCTTGATGATTGTGTAGCAGTGGTCTTGGGCCTCTTGGGCCAGTGTTTGGGCCTCTACTTGGCCAGGAGACATGCTGATAGTATCTTGGCAGCACACTTAAGGTTGGCTTGATGAAGACCTCGGCTGTTATGAACAAGGCCTCAGGGTATTTTGTTTCAAGATTGTTGGTTACTGTTACTGGTGTGTAGTTCCCTAAATGCAAACTTAGCATTAGCCTGGGAACAGATGCAAACCGTTGTCAGAAGAGCTGTGAATTCCTAAGGCAGGTAGTAGGGACAACACTTCACTGTAAAATATTCCAGTTCTGAAGAGCAGAAGCTCGCCAAGACCATCACATCTGAGCACCATGCAGAGTTAATAATAAACAGACCTCTCTACCTTTAACCTTACACCAGTCCATCCAGTGTACCGAGAAGCCCTTAGTTTGAATGGCACAGTCATTTGAGGCAGTGGAAAAGCAATTTGGAAAAGTAGTGAGGTTGAGATTAGAGATTAATGAAAGTTCTGTGGAGGATTCGGCAAGATTGAAGATAGACAATGTTACAATCTCAGCGGAGATATGAATCAAAGATTTGAAAGTCAGTATTGTGTTAAATGGACAGCAGGGCTGCTTCACCAAGTGGCTGTGCTTGAATGAGCGGTTGCTGGCGTAGGAATAAAGGTGGGGAATTTTCAACAGAGCTGAATAAAATGTATTCACTTTTACAAAGTATAACATTCAATTTCATTCATTTAATTTCACAGTTTCTATTTGCTGCTGTTCATATTCTGAAGATAATTTGCATAAATAATGCAAGATGCATCAGTCGGCGTGCTAATTTTAACTGCCTCCCCCTCGATTACACACCCTGATTGGGGTGGCCATTAGAGAATGATAAATCTCAGCCATTTCCCTGCTTTGTGGACTTTGAATATGTCAGTATTTCACAGAATTATTGTTCCGATCACAATGAAAGTCTGACTTGGTTTCTGAATACAACCCATGGCACTGACAATCTTTATGTGAAACTGAAATAATTTTCAAATTGCTTTTAGCCTATCTGTCTGGAGTCATATAAAAATAAGAGTTTGCTGCTTCATCTGATGAAAGAAGAAGCCAATACCTTTATTATAGCAATGATAGGTGGTGTAGTGGTAGAGCCACAGCCTCACAGCGCCAGAGACCTGGGTTTGATCCTGATTATGGCTGTTTGTCTGTACGGAGTTTGTACATTCACCCTGTGACCTGCGTGGATTTTCTCCGAGATCCTTAGTTTCCTCCCACACTCTAAAGACATACAGGTTTGTAATTTAATAGGCTTGGTATAAATGTAAAATTGTCCCTAGTGTGTAGGGTAGTGTTAATGTGTGGACTTGGTGGGCCGTAGGGCCTGTTTCCGCACTGTATCTCTAAACTAAACTCAAAAACGATGTCCTTATATTTACAAATCTGAGAGTTGTTTTCCTTCCCGCAACTCCTTCCAATGTATTCCTGCTGCTTGGTTTCCCTGTGTCCCACCGGATACTTCCTCTTTGTGCTAATCATCAAATGTCATTCACTGCTTTAGTGATCAAAATAATTCTACATTTCAGACATCATCAGTAATTGAGGTTGTGCTAATTAGATGGATGGGTCTGATGTTTTGAAAATAATGGAAACTTGGTGGAAAGTAGATCAATGAACAGCCCAATGAATTGCACCTTCCACTATAAGTTATGAGAATGATTTAAGCATCCACTTTCTGAGTTGCATTAGAAGCTGAAACGATGAATAATAGTTATGACTGACTGCATTAAGCACAGTCACAATTTTAGATTACATTTTTGAAAGGTGAATCGTGGTGCTATTACTATTCATGAACACTAGGATTTAAAGATTGAAGCTTAAAGCAGGAGAGGAGGGGGGAAGTTGGAGGGGGGGAGAGAGAGAGAGAGAGAGAGAGAGAGAGAGAGGTAGTGAGAATGAGAAAGAGAGAGAGAGAGAGAGAGAGAGAATGAGAAAGAGAGGCAGAAGGGGGGGGAGGGGGAGAGGGAGAGAGGGAGAGAGGGAGAGGGAGAGAGAGAGAGAGAGAGAGGGAGGGAGGGAGGGAGGGAGGGAGAGAGAGAGAGAGAGAGAGAGAGAGAGAGAGAGAGAGAGAGAGAGAGAGAGAGAGAGAGAGAGAGAGAGAGAAAAGAAAAGAAAAAGAGCCAGGAGAGAGAAAGAGAGACCATGGTCAATTAGGATTTGCTTTAAATTGTGCCCACTATAGGTTAGATAGTCCATTCAGACCACTACAGACTCAGTGTACTTCTCTGTGTGCAGTTTTCCCATAGGTTTTAAATAATGCATTTGATATGTTAATAACTGATCAAAACACTGCACATAATGGTATGGTGTGAGAGTGCAATGAGTTTGTTCTTACACAAAATTTTCTAATTGTAATTTTTATACTAGAAACTCAGAAACAGAGCATAATATTGCACTGATAAATCTACTCCAATGGCAGAACTTGCATTGAAGAATATGAACTGCAATGAAAATAGATTGCAAATGTTTTAGCTAATGGGAAAATGCTTGGCAATCTATAGCTGCTTTCCCTCTCATCTATTCACTAATTTCTCTTAATTCCCTATTGAATTATAACCGCTGAGTTATACACGATTAGCATGAAATCCTGGTTTTTGTTCTTGATGGGGTAGTTTTAAAGCCCAAATGGGGGCTGGTTTGAGTCAAGGAGAATGCAAAATGTTGGAAGTTTCAAACCTGTCCTCCAGTGTACCTGGAGCCTGCCACTTATGAGGTGGGGCATTAGTGAGCTACTCACCCACCCACGGAAAAAGATGTGCAATTGAAATTTTGAAGTGAGGTGTTGTCCTTGTTTGACAGAGTTTGGATTTTTAACACTTCCTGACTATATTTCCCAGGAGCCCTGCAGGTTAACAGAAGCCAGAGGGACTAAACTTTAGCACAGGGCTTGTGGACATGTCTGGCAAAATATATTTTGTCTCTTGTCATTCGCCCCCCTGAAATTAATATAAGGGTTTTAAAGAGGAAAAAGTGGTGAGTTATTTCACAGAAATTAAGTTATTGTATTCCTTGGCAATTATTGGCGAATCAAAACATATATAAATCATAGAAAAAAAACATTCCACAGTTCAGGGGCAAAGATGGATACATTTATTACTTATTTTTATGGGGTCTTTTGGTCCATTGAGACCATCCTAACAGAACAATCCCATCAGTCCCAATCACTCTCTCCTTATTCCATGCACCCTTGCACTTTATTCTCCTTTATAGGCCCATCAACTCCTCTTTGTTTTTTCACTTACCCATGCTAAGAAGTAATTTACAGTAAGCAAGTAACTTACCAGCATGTCTTTGGGAGATATGGGTTAACGGTTGGCCAGGAGTGGTCTTTCACAAGCAGGCTAGTGACGTAATGTGTGGTGGATCATAGAACTCTCATTGCTAAGTTGCATGTTGATGGTTTGATGTCTGTTTCAGAAACAATCAAAGCTGATACCCCAGGTCAATACCGGGAGAGTGTTAAAGATGTTTATTTTTGCATAAGTAGGTATGGTAGCAGAGGAAACATGTTGCTAGACTGGTAGCCAGTGTTCTGGACATTTGATTCAGAGACATAAATTCAAATCCCACTATGGCAACTAGGGAATAAATCCAATTAGATCAATCTTTGGATTTTTTTAAAGTTAGTCTCAGCAACAAAAACCATGAACTGCAAATTATTGTAAAAACCCATCAGGTTAACTCATCAGCTCCAATGGAAGGAAATTTTCCATCCTTACCCAGTCTGGCTTATATGTGACTCCATATAAAAGACAATGTGGTTGTCTTTTAATAGCCTCCGTAGTTCATGGTCATTAGAAATGGTCAATAAATGATGCCATTTGTAACAACTTCCATATCCAATCAAAACAGAAAATTAACAGAGGCTCAGTTCCCTTTTCAGGGGAAAGTCCCCAAACAGTATTTTCAGAACGAGCAGAAGCGTTAACCCTCACATCGTACTTAAAATCTTTACTCCAACTAACAACTAATATACAACACTGTGGTGTGAGGTCGCTGTGGGACCTTGCTGGGTGCAGATTAGCTCCTGCATTACAAGATTGGAGGGAAGACTCGCTTCACATGCACCTAATTGTCGGGAAAACACATTGAGATTTACATTTAATGAAGTTTCAAAAATGATGGATGGAGTTAATAGGCTAGATATAAATGTTCCTCTGCTGGGATAGGGATGTGGTCGTGTAGAAGTTAATAAAAAAAGGAGTGCAATAGAGGTGATAACATGTTGGGGAGGAAATGGCAGGGCTTAAGTATAGATGATTGAAGGCACAGCTGCAAGAGCTGAGTATTTTATTTTGATTTAGTTGTGGTTTAGTTTTGATTGGTCAGTTTAATGGATGATATGCAATAAAGGAGCATTTGTGGTGATGTTTAGAGTCTCAGTGCAATGTATCAGAAGTAAAAGTGTGGCACGGTGGCGCAGCGGTCTGTCCCACTTAAGGGCCTGTCCCACTTAGGCGATTTTTTTGGCGACTGCCGACGACTGTCAAAGTTGTAGCAGATTGTCGAAATTTTCTTTTACCCGACGACAATGACCACGACAATGCCGAGTCAGATCGAGATTATACCGTCTTCGGAAACATTGCGAAATTCCCACGCTGTCAATGCTTCTCCGGCGTCCTAATTTTCGCTGAAATCACTGCCAAGTCGGTAAGTACTTGAGAGTTTTGAACTGTAACATCTTGTATGGCTTACTTAAAAAACAAGCGTCACTGTAACAAGGCATAAACTGGATTTACTTCCAGTTTACTAATAGCTGTATTAGAAAATTAATTTTAAAAGTGGATTTTTGTGAAAAGTATGTGGGCATTCTTTGAAAATGTACGGGAGATGCTTATCTGGTTTCTGGGTTGCATATCTGGGTTGGGAGCCCACTTTAAATGTAATGGCTGATGGCCATAAACATCGCGAAAATTCCCACGCTTACCTGACTAACAAACTGTCGCCTCCAATCTACCTGTCAAATGTCCTGATGGAAAATAAATTGGTTAAGCACAAGCATTTTATGGTATTTTGAAATTACTTTACTTATTTTAATATTATGTGCTTCTAAATGCATCTAAGAGAACCTAGCAAACCTGGGGACAGCAGGCGACAGCGCCCGCAATAAGCAACGATACCTGGCGACAAGCCAGCAGTCGCCGAGAAATTTCACTCCAGATGATTTCTCAGCGACGCGCTGAGATCCACTACGATTCTAGGAAGACTCCTCACGTGAGATGTGAAAGCCAGCTGGAGTGTACACATTGACATCGGAGTTGAGTGGAATGTGAGAAAAATAAAATGGAATTATATCATATCATATCATATATATACAGCCGGAAACAGGCCTTTTCGGCCCTCCAAGTCCGTGCCGCCCAGCGATCCCCGTACATTAACACTATCCTACACCCACTAGGGACAATTTTTACATTTACCCAGCCAATTAACCTACATACCTGTACGTCTTTGGAGTGTGGGAGGAAACCGAAGATCTCGGAGAAAACCCACGCAGGTCACGGGGAGAACGTACAAACTCCTTACAGTGCAGCACCGGTAGTCAGGATCGAACCTGAGTCTCCGGCGCTGCATTCGCTGTAAGGCAGCAACTCTACCGCTGCGTCACCGTGCCAATTAGTGCAGATGGTCATGATGATCAGTCTGGCCTTGATAGGCGGAAGGGTCTGTTTCTGTGCTGCACACTCTGTGACCATGATAAGAAGTTGAAGCTAATTACATGACCAGAGATAACCAAGCAGTATGTTCATTCCACAGAGAAAAGAACAAATTAGTTTCACTGCAAATTTATGAGGAATCTAGATTTTTTGTATTTTTAAGTATTCTAATATATAGTGATATATTATTTGCCAGTTTCTTCCTCTTCCATTATTTGCAGTGGCTTACAAGTGTCATCAGGCATAAATGTCAGTGTTAGCCTTGTTTATAGGTCACCTTTCCTCGCTGCAGTATGCTTGAGAGGAGTACCTAGTCAGCTCTTACCATTAATAAAGGGTATCTTGTGTTGTGCCTGGTCTCGCTGTAGTCTAAGTGATTGAGACTGATTACTCCGATTAACCAACAACTGCATTATCATTACACCCTGCAACCATCAGGGCGATAGTTAGGCCCTGGTGTTTTCTCATCTAAAAAAATTCATGTCGTTTCCCCTTAAAAATGTCAGTACATTATTATTTTGTGAATATCCTTTTAATGTCACACTTTTTTCTCCTTCCTCCTTTAAATGAATGGAATCAATGACATGGAATAAAATTTTGGCACAGCTAATAGATTTACTATAATGACTTGGGTTTGATGCATGTGGACTTTGAATGTTCTCTCTGTGACAGCGCAGATTTACTCCGGGTACTCCGGTTTTTCCCTCCCATTTCTCAAAAATGTGTGTGATGGTTGGTGAAATGTAGATTGCAAATTGCTCTTAGTGTGGAGATGAGGGATTGAAACTGGCTAGACTTGATGGGAATGTGGGGAGAATAAAAAATGTCATTCATGCAGTTTTATTGTAAATGTGCAGTTGATAGATTGTGCAGACTTAGAGGGCCTATTTCTGTGGTATTTCTCACTATGAAACGTGTATGCCAATTAAAATACCCATCTATACTAGTCCCATTTGCCTGCATTTACCCCATATCTCTCTAAACTTTTCCCATCCATGTACCTGTCCAAATATCTTTACATTTTACTATTGTACCTGCCTCAACTACTTCCTCTGGTGTCTTGTTCCGCATACCTGCTACCCGCTGTCTGAAAAAATTGCCCCCTAGGTTTCCATGAAAGCTTTCCCCTCCCTGTTTAAACCTAAGCCCTCTGCTTCCTGATTCCATTATCTTGGGGGGGAAAAGAGAGTGTGCCTTCAGCCTATCTATCCCCCACATGGTTTTATACACCCCCTATAAGTTCACCCCTCTGTCTCTTGGGAGTTGTGCCAAAGGCACTGTTTACACTGTGACTCGATGACTCTATTAAGTATAGGTAACTGGTTTACTTCACAATTTACTCTAGTTTGGTGAGCCCATTCTAAACAGATTGGGTCTGTATTCTTTGGAGTTTGGAAGAATGAGAGGTAATCTTATTGAAGAGGGTATGATGGTGTAGATGGATGTTGGAGAATTCTGGGTGTAGGGCTGCTGCTAACAACACATTCAACCCAACATCACTTCTGTGAGGAACATCAGCTTATCCAGTTCAAACCTGAGAAGAACACAGATTTACAACATGTTTGTATGTAGCCTGTCATGCTTGAACCTAGTCGCACAAGTTTAGTTTAGTTAAGTTTAGTTTAGTTTTGTTTAGAGAAACAGCACGGAAACAGGTTATTTGGCCGACCGTCCATTTTGTCCAGCGATTACCCCATACACGAGCACAATCCTACACATTAGGGATCATTTATAATCTTTACCAAAGCCAATTAACCTACAAACCTGCACGTGTTTCGAGTGTGGGGGAAAACCTGTGCACCTGGGGACAACCCACGCAGTCACGGGGAGAATGTGCAAACTCCGTACAGACAGCACCCTTATTCAGGATTGAACCCTAGAACTGTAAGGCAGCAGATCTACTGCTCTTTGGTACTGCCCTTAACGCAAGTTTTAGCCCCGATAACACGTTGAACACATGACATTTTGTTTATTACCCCCGAATTCTGGAGAGAAATCACTACTTTTCTTCAAGAATTTCAAGAACATATTTGTTTTTGCTGGTGGTTTCTGCTTATCCACCTGAGAGGGCAGGCAAGGCCTCAGTTTAACACTAAAAGTGGAAAACTGCACTACCAAGCATGCAACAGTGTATTATTGTTGCACTGGGGCTTTACCCTGCTTACAGTATCAGTCCCTACCAGACCTCGTTAATATGGCAGCCAATGCTGCCACAGGTTTGAGCAGTGGAATCGATGTGGTCCTCCATGTCCATGTATCAGCATTAAATTATGTAAAGAGATGAGAATTAATTGCCTATGATTGCTCCAGGAATCATTCTCTGTGCTTCATATGAGGTTCTGTTTTATTTTTTGATACTGCAACTTCAAAGACACTTGTGATTCAGTCCAGCTGCCGGGAGATTTGATGTGTCATTCTGTTGTAATCAGCACCAGCTCTGCCATAAGATTACAAGGCTTTGGACTGAATATTTCACTTTTCTGTACTGGATTTGTTATTATTGGATTCTGTGGAATTAGTCCTGGGACTCTCTCTGTTGACAGATTTGTTGTCATTGAGGGATCCCTTGAATGTTCAGTGCATCGAAAGCCTTTTTGCACTTGGTCTTGTGAATAACCTTCAGTTCCACCCTTAGAACACCCTCTTTTGCAACATTTTAATAATCCTATATCTTCCAGCCTCAAATTCTGAAACTTAATTTTCATTTAACTGACAACTAACGCAAATATGGACCAGTGTGGTGCTGTTTATGCCCCAGATAACACTTTAGACTGTAGGTTTATTTATTAGCCTCGAAAACTGAAAGGAAGAAATTCTTCCTTCAAGAATTTGTTTTTTGCTAAGAGGTTCTACTTGTCCACCTGAGACAAGTAAAAGCTCGAAAGAAGAAACATTGAAAGTTGAAAAGTACATGGCCAAGAATGCAACAGGTCTTTTTGTTGCATTGGAGCTTCATCCTGGTTGCCTTCTCATTCCCTGGACAACAATTCTGTTGAGTTAAGGCGAGCATGTGTGCATGCATGAAAGAAATCCCATTATGCATTAGGCTCACTAATGACATGGTTTCATAGAGTCATTGAGTAATACAGCACAGAAACAGCGAGACAAAGTGGAGACTCGGTGGCCACTTTGCCATACACTTACTTTCGGTCCGCCAAGACCTGCTGGATCTCCTGGTTGCTAACCATTTTAATTCCTCTTCCCGTTCCCATATTGACCTTTCTGTTCTGGACCTACTCCATTGCCACAGTGAGGCCACACTCAAACTGAAGGAACAACAACTCGTATTCCGCTTGGGTAGCTTATAACTCGAAGGGATGAACATTGAATCCTCCAATTTTAGGTAACTACATAACCTCTGCCTCTCCATCGTTCCCCCATAAAAGCCCCATCTTCTTTCTCCAACCCCCATCTCCCCAGTGCACTACCTGGACTCCCTCCTATTTCCCCCCTCCCCCTCCCCTCCTCCTACATTCTTTCCTCTTGCTTCACAATTTGCAACTCTTCAACCCTGTCTCACACCTCCCTCATTTATATCTGGCCTTTGTTCCAACCATTTACCCATCAAAAATAAACCTTAATCTGTGTCCACCTAGGACATGCCAGGCTTTGTCCTGCCCCTCCTTTCTTTCAGCTTTCTCCCCCCCCCCACCCCCCCCAATAGAATCAGTCTGAAGATGGGTCCCAACCCGATATGTCACCTATCCATGTTCTCCAGGGATGCTGCCTGACACGTTGAGGTGCTCCAGTACTTTATCCCTTTCTTTATGGAACAGGCCCTTCGGTCCAACTCATCCATATGGACAAAGGAGTTTTCCTGTGCTGGTTCATTTTCGCCTGCATTTGGTCTATGTCGATCTCAACCTGCCATTGCTTTACTTCTGCAAAAGCTAACATACACAATAAAAAAATCCATTGAGAAATTAATGGCCCAAAGGGTTCCTGATTCCGCATTGAGCCCTATCATCATCATTGGTCCAAAAACGCTCACCAAATCCACCCAAAACTTCATCCTCAATATTGATGGTCTCCCAGTATCCACCTCCCCTCACATCCGGAATCTTGGAATCATCTTTGATCAAACCCTCTCCTTTGACAAACACATCAAACACATCACAAAGACAACCTTCTTCCACCTCAAAAACATTGCCCGTCTCCGTCCATCCCTCTCCTCCACAGCTGCAGAAACCCTCATCCACGCCTTCATCACCTCCCGTCTGGACTACTGCAACAGCCTCCTCTATGGCTCACCCTAAAAAATCATCAGTAAACTTCAATACATTCAAAACTCCGCTGCCCGTCTACTCACCCACTCCCCGATCCGTGACCATAATCACCCCCATCCTTTACAAACTCCACTGGCTCCCCATCCCCCAGAGAATCCAGTACAAAATCCTCCTCATGACCTACAAAGCCCTCCATAACCTGGCCCCATCATACCTGACTGACCTCCTCCACAGGCACACTCCCACCTGCACCCTCCGCTCTGCTGCTGCCAATATCCTGTCCCCCCCCATCCGGACCAAACTCAGATCCTGGGGGGACAGGGCTTTCTCCATCGCTGCTCTCACCCTATGGAACTCACTACCCCAAACCGTCAGAGACTCCTCCACACTCACCACATTCAAAACATCACTGAAGTCTCACCTGTTCAGCACTGCCTTCAACCACTGAAGGTCACCTCACCTTCTGTCTCCTTTTTCTGTTCGTTTACTTATTTATCTATTTATTCACTTCTCTATGTTCTAGAAATCCCTGTAAAGCGTCTTTGAGTGTTTGAAAAGCGCTATCTAAGTGTAATGCATTATTATTATTATTATAATAAATATTTATCAATGCAAATGCCTTCTACTCCTGGGTATACTAGGTGAAATGTATTTGACATGAAAGTTAATGAAACCAAGGTTTAATGTCATTATATCAAGTGAATTTTTGTCAACAGCACAACAATTAAATTGCTCAGCTGACCATTTTTAGAACCATGCCAAGGGGTGAAGTGATAAATAATGGAAAAAGGATTGCATCTACCGTATTTTAGCATCATTTACAGGGGTCCTCTGAAAGAAGGAATCCCAAAGAAAATTGCCAGAAAGGCCCTGTTGTATTTCCACACGGGGACTTCACTACATTGACAAACAGGCCATCAATTCAAGCAATGGGATGTTACATTGCCAGAAAGCAGATAGCGTGAGAGATTTAAACGTCAAGAGTGCGGGATTGAATTCTGCACAAATAGTCCCTCTTTCCCTCGGCTGCAAGGGCCCTCAGTGGAATGAATCTGGACAGTTCCTGCAGCTCAGATGGAACAAATTAATATTAAACTGGCAGTCTCACTCAGGCAGGTTAAACCACGGATGTCCAACAAAAACTACTGATTCGGCACAGACACAGACTTTATATTCACACTCAGAATCCTGGTAAATGCAATGCATGTGCACATACTTATCAAATATCTACATCCTACATCTATATATTTACAGCCATTCATTAACCCATAGAGAAAGAAAATGCTGAGTGATCAAAAATCATTTGTACACTCTTCCTGAGACATCATTGTACATCATTTTGCCAATACATACATAAAATTCACCTGCAAATATATGGTTAGTCATATTACAGAGTCAGGAATTGAGAAATCTGCAGTCACATAATCCTAGAACTGGGCTATTCTCAAGCGCAGGTAGCAGTGCTAGCGTCTTTCTGGCAGCCGGTCCATTCAAAGTCATTGCTCCATGCCAGAGTGTCTGACTGGCAGAAAACAACACCCACAGTTTCTCCAGCACCCAAGAAAAGCAGCTCCAATGGATGGAGGAGAAGTGGCAGATGGTTGGACAAAGGGCAGGATGAAAAGACAGAAGGCGTGTCTGTCTTTTTATTTCCGGCCTTTGGCTTGTTGATTGTGGAATCTTGCTAAATACAGTTTAGGGTTTGCATATTATGATAACAACAACACTTCAAAGTGCTTTGTTGGTTGTACGATGCACTGGAATATTCTGATACTGTACCTGACAATTTAAATGCATATGTAAGCTCTTTCTTTCATCAATCTGGAGAAGGGTCTCGACACGAAACGACACCCATTCCTTCTCTCCTGAGATGCTGCCTGACCTGCTGAGTTACTCCAGCATTTTGTGATACCTAAGTTCTTTCTGAAGTCTGTGGCAACACCATAAGGGGGGCTTTTATTGCTGCTGCAGCTGAATGACATAGTGGCTCAGCTAGTACAGTTACTGCTTCACAGCTTCAGTGACCTAGGCTTGATCCTGACCTCGGGTGTTATCCCTGTGACCACATGGATTTCTACCAAGTGCTCCAGTTTTCCCTCACTGGGTGTTTTGATTAGTTTAATTTAGAGATACAGCGCAGAAACAAACTCTTCGGCTCATCAAGTCCGCATCCACCAGCGATCCCCATTCACTAACACGAACATACACAATAGGGACAATTTTAGAATTTTACCAAAGCCAATTAATCTACAAATCTGTATGTCTTAGGAGTATGGGAGGAAACCAGAGCACCCGATGAAAACCCCTGAAGGAGTTCAAGGTGCGAACGTATAAACTCCGTACAGACAGCACCAGAGGTCAGGATCAAACCTGGGTCACTGGCGCTGTAAGGCAGAAACTCTGCCCTTGCCCATTCTTGCCACTGGGGTGTTGGGTTATTGGCATCTGGAAAATTTGACCCAAGTGGGTAGGTGAGTGGTAGAATCTAGGGGAAGTTTATGGGAAAATGGAGAGAATAAAATAGTGTTGGATTGATATAAAAGAGTGCTTTATGATCAGATTCGAGCTGGTGGGCTGAAAGACCTGTTTCAATGCTGTATGATTCTAAAATTAATAAAGATACTCAAAACATAGACCACCTTCACTTTTAAGAAGCTAATTTGGAAAACAGGTATTAGTAACGGTGACCATTTAGCTATGTGGTCGACACCCATGTGATTTTGTATCAGATCCTTCAGGAAGGTCCTTGCTGGTCTTATGCAATTTGGCTCGAATATGCCTCCGGTCCAACACCAAAGTCTTAAAAGCCTCCGACATGACCTACCAAGTTCCCCCATTGTGCCAAAACCACGATAAAATAAAGTACAGAAGTCTGAGGAGATGTTTTCACAGCCTAATCAGGGCAGGCAATAAATGTTGGCATTATCAGTCATATGCAATTAACTTTGATTTACATCCCTGCTTTTATTATTTTTCTCCATCTCCAATTAACACAAAAGCAGGAATTCCCATAACCAGAAGTTTAACTGAAGTGATAATAAATCTTACTGACAGAAATCTAGGACAAAAATATCTAATAATGGCACCAGAAAAAGGTCAAATCAATTTTCACAAATGAAAATTTTAAAGCTCACTTTCACAGTTGCTTCCATTTTTCCTGATGTTTCTCTCTCATCTCCGGTTCCACTGGCGTTGGTGAATTATTCCTGAGCTGGTCTTGGATCTGAATAATCTGCAGGAGTGTCATTGTATGTTCTCTTGACGGCAATGCACCGGACAAAGCTGCTTCTGGAGATGCACATCAAACAGAGTCTGGACAGTGAAGGTTTCATGTTGAGTAATTCTGATGTTTGAAATGTCTAAAGCACCAAATGGAAGCAATAATTCTCTCCCTTTACAGACAGTAACTGATGTCAAACCTAAACATTCAGTATATAAACTGAAGAAGTTTTTGCAAGCAGGACCTGGCATTCTGGGCCAACCAGATTGTCCGAAAATAATCAACAGTCAAACAAAACTTTTGCTTGTTAAAATGATCTCACCCTGATTTCAAATAATTGAAATTGGACGACATGGTGACGCAGCGGTAGAGTCTTACAGTGCAAGAGACCCGGGTCCTGACTACAGGTGCTGTCTGTACGGTGTTTGTACG